>NC_142182.1:24437500-26837500 GCF_026936395.1 Plectropomus leopardus | reverse complement strand
CTAAGTGTCATCTATGAAAGGCCTGTATGTTTGTGCTGCTGAGTCATCTGTGTGCTGGCTCACATACTGTACACCAATGTGCCAAGTCTTTGTGAATCAGATTCATTTACAACCCCATGACCAATCAACATCAAATACTTTTTAGTGTATCCAGGGTGCCAGATGTGTAGAATTGGATTCAATGCAGTGACTGTTATGTGGAGAAGAGTCTAACTGCACACCTGATGTTTGGATATCCATGGTGTGTGAGCCAATGGAAAAGAGTATAGGGTCCGAAGAAGTGTTGTCTCACACGACCAGACCTATCTTGTGCTGTGCCAGCACTGGAGAAAAGATTTGGCTGAACCCACTGGAACTAAGAGAAAAAGCACTTTAGGCTGTTTCAGCTGGCACTGGATGTCAACATGACATTGGATTTTGGTAACATAACAGCGCAACTTAAAACCAACAAAATATCATTGTCATCTGTTGTCAGTATTCTATGTTAAATTGACGTTGACATTAGACGTCCTGACATTGAATTTTAGTCAACGTCACAACTTCACAACGTCACAACCATTATTAAAGCGCTTGCATTAATAATGGCTAAAACCCTGCAAAAGAAAATGCCACGTAAAACTGTAGCCTGAGACAGGTGACCAATGACAAGCTTTATGCTCACTAACTCCTGAGTCAGATGGAAATTGGAATTATTTGCAAATATTTCAACTCTCTGGACTGTCTCTTCAGTCTATCTGTAACTTTTTTATGTTCTTTACTGGGGCATGGCTCAACTGATAGCATTGTGTGCCCTTATCCACATATTTAATCTATTATCATGTCTTGCCCCTCTGTATGATGCCTAGCTTTTCACCCACCCTTTGAATGTGGTAGTTTGGAGCACTTATAAAGACTTGGCTTCCAGCTTGGTCGGACATCCGATGTACTAACTTATTCTCTTCAAGCATAACCCCCTACTATATGGAAGATAGCATGGACTAAAGGGTCTGAAATGACCTGATATGACTGAGAATAACCCATGTACAAAAGATAAGCTTCTTTGACATAGGGATTGCATGGTTACTCCAGTGCTACTCTCAGGTCAGACTTTGCAAAGCTGCACTCGTGATAAAAACACCAAAGTCACCTCTTCAGTATCATACTTGTTCACATAACCGCCCTTGATACCCTCTCTCCACTTTACTGTATATTTTTAGAATAGGTGGTGCTAGCTGATAACTGAGATCCTATTTACTACAGCAAGAAAACAACATGATTGAGCCAGTTAGCCCAAACAAACAAAATCCCTGTTTCAGTGGTATATGCGAGTGCATGTTTACTGTACAAGAATCTGTCCATGGCCAGATACCCAGTGTCCATTTGCTGATAGAAATCTCCCGCAGGGTTTGTTATGCAAGTGATGCTCAGCTCTGATGCCCTGCCTCTGACCCCGACTGCTGCTATCTCTGTCTAGTAAAGGCTTCAAGGCATTAAGATTGTGTGCTGCTCACTGAGCCCCAATCCTTTTTTATTTGTGGCCAGGACTAGAAGGTATTTATGGAATATACTCAAGTTTTTCTATCTGAAGGTCATTAGGTAAATAAGTTGTACCCAGTAATGGAATCAACGGGTAATTAAGGGTATAGAAGTTAAAAATTAAATTTTGAACTTGAGAGTTTTTTTTACAGGTCTTTGCAAAATCAACAAGTAAACGTCTCTTTAGTTTAGAAAAGAAATATCTGAAATATTGTGTGTTATTTTCATTCTGACACACACTTCACTGCAATCTTCTCCACCCAGCACTCATCCACCCAGCTGCCGCTGAACAATACCACTTCCACTTCCTCTACCACAGTGTCCACGGCCTGTCACACCTCACAGGGCTAAGGCTGAAGGGGGAAGTTTCCCGTGATGTTTTTATTGGCCTCAGCAGATGGCTTACCTCGGCCTCTGCATTGTTATGGTGGCCATCTTGCTCTGAGGGTCAGGGTTAACAATAGTTGCCGATAGCTGTAGGAGACAAAAGCCGTCTCTGCTCCCAAAAAGAGTTCCCTCAGTAACCGATCGCTGTAAAACTGGCAATGCTGTCAAATTTACTGCTTTTACGAGATGCAAGGACACTACTGCTTGTCAGGTTCAGGCGAGTGCTGGGAACCACCGTCTTGTATGTATGAGTCATGTTTGAGATCCCAGTAAGTCAGAACTGTGTTAAAACACCAACATACCTTTTAAGGCCCTAGAATCTCCACTTCTAGCACTTTCTGTTTTGGCCTCGGGGCTCCAAGCAATGAAGGGACAGCCTAAAAGCCTACACTGTTTTCACAGCGCAAAAGTATACTTGTATTATTCTTTGCAATATCCACTTGCGTCTTTAGTTTAGACAACCCCTGTCTCCCCAGCTCCCCTCTCCTCTTCGATTTGCCCCCTAACTTCATATCTCCCATCTCTCCTCTCCCCCGTGATATCCAACACCCCCCAACCTAGAGAAAAATTAAACTGTAAAACTAGGAGGCTCTATACATTCTTTACAGTCCCCCTTGCCCACCCCCCTTCCGTGCAGGATTTCTGTTCTTCATTTCTGTGTTGGGTTTTAGTAAGGAGAAAAGAATCAGGAGGGGGAGGGAGGGAAAAAAAATTGGTTGATGTTTCCCCTCAAACATGTGACCTCTGCTCAGCTCACAGCTGAAAATAATTTGGGCCTGCAGGCCAGTGGATGGCTGACGCAAACCCTCCTCCTCCTCCTCTCTCCGGGGGGGGCTAGACCTTGGGCTGATGGGGGGCTAAAGAAAAAGCAATAGAGGGGCTGTAAGTTAAGCTGCGAGCAAAACTAGAAGCTAGAAAATGACACATTGTACTTTAAGTACTCTTTGTCAGTCTAAACCACAACTTTTCTGTTGCATCCATTTGTTCTTTCATTCTGGAGGAGAAAAAGCCCAGAGTCATTCCTAAACACTGCACCCCAGAGGGTCAATTATGTTGTTAACTCAGGGAAGAGTTCAGCTATTTGGCTGCAATTGTTTTTTACATAATCCACCGAAATTGTGGCTTTTTTTTCAAACTGCCAGTTGGGAAAACAATTTGAGGAATTCGGCTGAATTAGGCTCACATTCCCTACATAGTCAGGGGGCAAGAGAGAGAAGTGTCAGGGTTAGCTAATACAGGTTTATTGAGAGAGGGGGGTTTGGGCCAGGCAGTGCTCAGGAAATGTTTAACGGCCTACGGATACCCTTTAAGTGTCCCACACATCTGGTTGAAGTCACACGTGCACACACATCCATAACTTGGTTTGTATGGACAGTTTGGCAGGAAGTGTAGATCTACGTAGGTGTGTTTTTATATGAGGTTTTGTGTGTGGGTATGCAGCTGGGTGGCAAAGCATGCATTAGTGTCTCTGTGAATTTACCTAAGAACAAATGTGTGAATACCTGCCAACAGCAGCTAGCCCTGACCTTCCCCCTCGCCTATGTCAACCACATCAGTGCCAGACAGCGGCTAGGCCCTTCTGCTCCATGCCAACGCTCCACCAGCTTTTATAGGCCAAGTTATGAGCGCTGTGCATCAGCGGCTCTAATTTGATGTTACATACGGATGGTCTTGCGACGCTCCAAGTGGATCTGGTTTCATACACCCTGACAAATGGACCAAGTAATAATTTCTCCCCATCACAGTCGCCTTGGCACTACTTGTCCGTAATAAAGAACAGAGGGAAATGTGTAGTGCTGGAAAACACACAGCAAAAGTTATTTTGTGGAGAGTTTGCGGGGAGGATCCAAAGTGCGAAAACAAAATGTGTGCGTAGTACTTGTCTTGAAAACACTCCAGAAATCTGTTCTGGCCAGTGCGAAAAGACAAGACACTGAGTGATAACCTTATAAAGTTGAACTCAGTGCCCCTCTCTGGCTTCCAGCTGCCAGTAATGTTTTCCTAATGAAGGCTTAATTATTTTGAGGGGTTTTTATTATTCCATTATATATGTTTTTCCGTAATGCCACATGGATGCTGGAATGTAATGTGTGTTTATGCCTGTTGGCTAGTATTGTTAGAGTTTTGTTTTCAACGGTATCCTCCAATTACTAATCAAGTGGGGTTTTGGGGGGGATGCCGTGCAACATGTGAGGTCTGCTTGTCTGCAGCTTGGTTCAGAAAATGAGTTTTGTTCGTCTCAGAAATGAGAGGTTTAAGCTGTTTGAAAGTTTACATTCACACAGAGTTAGAAATTTCATCCCAAAGGGAGTTCTGGGGAAGCAGCTCTTCTTTTGACCTAACTGCCATTTGTCAGCCTGTTTGTCCGCCTATTTTTATGCATCATCTACATATATTTAGTTAAAAACATACACACACAAGCTGGAATATTTTCAGCTGTCTAAATGTATGCCCTTTAACAGTTTGACTTGTCAGTGTTTTTCTTTGTAACTTCCTGACCTATAAGATGAAATATAGGTTACTTTGCAGTCATATGTATTCAATAAAATTTTACCATGTTATTGAAATCCATTAATTTTATTTTAACGGACTGCATCTCTGTGTGACTCTGCAGGATGCCAGCTGCTAGCACCATGACCGGTGGGAGGGCCCTGCTGCTGTGTACAGACACTGACAACTGTATCTATCAATCAGTCAACGGGTAGGTACCACCATTCAAATATTTTCTTTTTTTTTCTAATTCAGTGTTTCGTAGTAATAGTTAGATTTCAAAATGGTAATGCCTATTTTTGAATATGTTATTGTCAATGTTTACTCGAGCATCAGCTATTCTCATGCCACTGGCTGGATGATATTGCTACTGTTACTTACAATGAGATTCTCTGTGCTGTTGCTCTCCATCACAAAGCTTTGCAACGGTTCTTCCTCTTTTGTGCCTGGAGGAACTGGCACAAAGCAGTTGTGTTGATGGAACAATGAAGGGGCACTACACCTTGTTACAAGAAGTACTAATCCACTCATGAGTGTCTTCTGTGGTTCTGGAGGGACCTCTCCAAAATTTAAAAAACAAAAATAAAAACAGCCTTCTATTACAGCCTGCATTATAAATCTGAGAAAGACACTAGAGCATATCAGGGCAGCTGAGAATGACTGATCAGGGAGTGGAAGGATTTTGGATGGAGCGAGGAGCAGATTTAACGAAAAAACAAAAAATGTATATCCTGCTCCATCCTGCTCTAACTTTGCTTCAGTACCACTTACACCATAAGTTTGAAGCATCCTGACCCAAAGATGCATCTGTGTATTGCTCACAAACACTGACGATAGAGTGCTTTCAAAAGGAAACTGAAAAAGATGTGAGCAATTTGTGTGGACCGGGGTGAAATTTGAGTTGAGTGAGGACTAATAACTTGTTTTTAATTTGGCAAGCATTCACTTGTGATGTGCTTTTTTGTGTAGTTTTATGTTGTATTGTCTGTCTTGTGTCATCTTCTTTGTATCACTTTATGTTGTGTGCATGTTTTTTTCTCTCCTTCTTGTACAACTTTATGACATTGTGCTGTGTATTTGTTCTGACCTGCTGAGGGACTGCAGATGGAAATTAGTTCTAAGCTTTAATCTGGGACAGTGCATCAAATGGTAAAAATTGTGTTTTAAACTTTACATGGTCCCTTTTAATTAAAATAATAATTATTATTTTATAATAATGATAATAATTAATATGAATACATATAAAAAAATAAACAGGAGCAGTGTTGAGCAAGAAGTCTAAAATGGGGAAGCGAAGGGAAAAACACCCTCAGAGCAAAGAGCAGAAAATCTCACTGTGCCATTCTCCTCACATGATTTTAAAGGTGTACTGCGAATAACTGTGCAGGAGCCCGACACTTCGATGTGGAAACCCAAATCTCCCAGAAAGTCATATGTGTCAGTCTCTGCTTCTTTTTTTCTTCCTCTTTTGAATCTTTAAACTTTATGTATGAGCAAATTGCTGGAGTGGACCTGAAAGAATATGCCGGAACCTGCTGAGTGCCATGTGCCTAGCTGTCCAAAAACATGCTGCATCAGACATAAAGGAGAAACCACAACAAAACCTTATCTGTTGATCCTTAAACTTTCAATCAGGATTTTGCAGCAGGGACAAATACTTCTGAAACTATAGCTCTTGTGACCGCTGCAGGATGTGACAAAAGCTGTGAGTCTGTACAGTAGTTCACTTTACACTGCCATCCTACACATTCTCCGCCACATGTTGCTTGGGCCTAAACTACACTTTTTCCTATACCATTACAAAAGTTTTGAACTGCTCTGAAGCAAGTCGGAGATACCCCTTTCCATCAGGGTCAGCAGTTTAACAATAGCAGGGCAAGAGAGCAGAGCAGGGCAGTGTTGGCCATCTGGCATCTAGATACTGTTACTGCCCCCCTGCTGCCACTGTCTAATGCTTCTGTGACCACTCTCCATAGTCCCTTCTGTCGTCCTTGCAATATTCATTAGTGCTGTTTAGATTATAATAAAGGGATTTTTTTTCTTTGTGCCATACCAGGGATTATGTAGTGGAAAATTTAAAGGTTGTTTTGAGGGTCTGCATGTTACTGTATTTATTATTTGTCAAGGCTTTCACTTAGAGAATGGTCAAAAGTTTATATGCAGGAATATTATCATATAAAGTTAGTTTTGTCTCTCCTTTTTTTCTTTCTAGCCATTTCATATCTTTTTTCTTATCTGCTGATCCTGTGTTAGCTCAGCTGGTTGGAGATGCTTTTGTGGCCCTTTCCCTCCTTTGCCCTCAGTGACCCTCATCTCCATGCTCCACCCATCGTCGGCTACGGGTGATAGACAGGTTTTCCATGCTGCCCATTTTTCATATCTGTCTTTTAATCTCTCTTAATCACGAACAAGTGTTTGTTTTTTTTTCTATGTGGGAGAAATACACTTTTAATTTCCTTCTCCATCTGCTCCACTTTTTATTTAACCCCCTCACTAACACCCCCCACCCCCCGGCTGGTCCTGTGCTCCTTCTCCTATTTGACCTAGTTTTCCCCCTCTGTTGCTTTATGCTTCATAAAAACTGTCGTTTCAACTGAGGGACACAAGAGATGAAAGACAGGGGGATGGAAGAGAGGGGCCAAACTAATAAAACCCAGAGCAAATTAAAGGAGAATTATTTTGTTTCTTCACTGGTCATAGTTACAAGTCTCTCCTTTCTTTAAGGGTTTCTGAGGAAGCTCGAATCATTAATTTACCCTTGAGATTTCCTCTGGATTGCATGACTGTTGGTTTTCACATCCAGCAATGTCATCAGAAGTCACCCAGCAAGGCCGCATTTCCTCTGTTTGTTGGAAATTCAATCATTTGATGAATGGTCTTTGGGCCAAAACAAAGATGTTAGGGTTGGGAGTAAAAAGAAAAAGATGCACGTCTACACTCCGGCCTCTCCCCTTCTATATATACTTTCATCTCCTCTCCAGAAATAGCTGTGTGTGTAGCTTGTAAACTCTGACCCCGAAACCCAGAGTTCAAACAGTCATGACCCAGTAATCTTCCAGGGGTGACTCACAGCTGAAACAGAGGCACCAAACAGACATCTGAGCTCTTTTAACAAGAATTCTTGTTTACCCCTTAAAACAAAGATCTATTTGGTGTAAGTGTAAGTGCTCACGTTGCGTTGCCAATTTTAAGAGCAACGAGAGGCACAATGCTCTACTATGTGCACTGAAGGCAGCAACTATCATTTCTATGAAAATAATTGCACTATAAATTATTAGAGTTGACAACAGTGCAATGTCCTTTCTCCCTCTGTTTATCTGGTTTGAATTAAGTGCACATCAGTTATGGTTAGCATGGTCCCCTTACCAAGAGAAGACTCTTTGCATGTTTTTTCTTTTTGTTAGGCTTTGTTTTTTTTCCCTCCCTACAGTCCATCTTTTGTTTAACAGCCCCTTACTGCAAAATGGGCATTTCAAAAAATCTTCAATGTGTTATTTTAAGGTGATGAAATAAAATATTTTCTTCACAAATATTAATAATAAAGATGAGCACAATTTGGATTAGATTAATAAACTTCTTTGGCCTGCATTTGTGAGATATTAATACAGGGGAATCTATTTGTCTTGATCCAGGTTTGAGAGGTAAAAACTTTGTACTGACAAAACTAATGTACTTTCAAGCATGTACTGTGTGTACTGAATTTCTCAAGATCAATATCAGTTTTTAATTTATTTACTAGTTTTAAGGTCAGGAAGCATTTTCAGAGGGATGAGTTTTACTAGCAAATTCTGGTTAAGTAATACTTAGTCTCCCATATGACCATTTGTCATCAATTACTCATCCTGTGTTGCTTTGAATTACTAACTTTTTTCTTAATGAATGTTCTTTTTTCATGTCTCCATGGTGAACGGAGGATCCAGATGAATTGAAGTCATAGAGGATCCAGTTTAACAACAGCAAAACTAGATCAAAACATCTATTTACAAACTCTCACATAGGTTGTGCAGTATAATCCAAGTCTCATTTATCCATGCATGTGTTCTCAGAACTTCCCGAACACATGCATTTTAGCAAAAACATTAGCATTTTAAACATTTGTATAGCACCCTTCTAGTCCTTCATCCACTTAAAGCACTTTGTACTAGGCCTACATGTCACATTCACACACTGATGACTGAAGCTACCATACAAAGTGCCACCTGCTTATCAGTTAATCATTCACACTCACGTGATTCGGTATCTTGCTCAAGAACACTTTGCCATGCAGACTGGATAAGCCAGGGACTGAACTGCCAATCTTCCGATTAGTGGATTACCCATTCTACCTCTGCCTCTGTATATAATTTAAGCAGCTACTTGAAAGCCCATGTGAACTGAGCAGCTTTGGATGGACAGTGAAATAAAAATATTCTCTATTTTATTACTTTATTAGCATATTTCTCCAGAATACGGAATATGTTTGTTTGTGTTGTATGCAACTCTTTTAAGGGTTAAGGAAGTATGCCAAGTGTGTATGTTGATTTTTCTGTTTGTGGTTCTTTTCCAGGCTCCAGTGCTGTGGCTTAAAGGTTGGGGAGGCTCCGTCTTCCGCGGTGCCCCAGCGCCAAGAGGTGTGCGGGTCACCAGGGGACATAGACAGGAGGGACACTGCCGTGACCACCAAGCGTCCTCTCTCCCCTCTACTTAGCCTGAGTGACAGCCTGGGTCCTCCTGACACCATGCTGGCTCACAGGAGGGCCACCACCACCACTGACCCACGGACCCCCAACATGGAGAATGGGCTATGTGGCAAGATGAACCACAATAAGAGCCCAGCGGGAGTCAAGACTGCCAGCATCCGTGATAAGATCTCACAGTGGGAGGGTAAAAAGGAGCCTGCCCCACTATCTTCAACAGGGACATGTCCACTGAGCACGACACAGAAGGAGGTTGAGACAGTTAGGAAAAAGGATTCCAAAGCTTCAGAGGTCCAAAGGACAGATAGCAAGAGGTTTGTCAGCTGGGACAAACAAGACTCAGGGAAGGAGAATGTTGGAAAGCTGGGGGATACTAGGTCTAAATCTCCAGAGGGCCCAACGAACAAGGACAGGGAAGTGATCTTAGAAAGGGGATTTCGAGCCTCCAAGCCAACAGAGCAACACCAAGAAAAGAAAAGTGTTTTAACTCATGTTAAGAAACTGGAGAAGGCAACAAAGGATGTTCCTGACAGACCTTCACTGGCATTTCCAGGGAATTACTTCTGCCCTCCTTCAAAGGAGGAGCTGGAGGAGACAGAAAAGAAGGCCAACGAGCCCATTTTTGGGACTTTTGACATTCGGCCTGGTGGGTCACGGAGGAGGAGAGAGGGGGATCCGGAAAACGTGTACAGCGAGCCAGGTGCTCCGTCTATAAACCCTCTACCTAAACCTCAAAGAACCTTCCAGCATCACACACCGCCCACTACTCCAGCTTCAGGGCCTGGGTCGGGGAAGGGAAGAAGGAACTTGCCCCCTTTGCCCTCCATTCCTCCTCCACCTTTACCCACGTGCCCACCACCAGGAGTTTGCAGGAGACCCTGGGCAGACAAACCGCGGGACAGTAGTAACAGGTAAGAGAATACAAACAATGAAATATAGAATAGAATAGAAGAATAGAATATTCCTTTATTGATCCCCCATTGGGGGAAATTTCAAATGTTACAGCAGCATGAAAAAGAAAAGTGAAATGTAACAAAGAAAATAACAATAACACAATTATACAATAACAAATAACAATAAATAAGTAATAAAATAAGTATGTACATAGAGGAAAAAGGTATGTACACATAATAATAAGTAAGTAATAGAATAAGTATGTACACAAAAGATGGATTTGAGAATAGAATTTACAAAAATTTGTTGTGCAAATTATTCAGCCAGTGATGCTGATGTTATAGAGTCGTATTGCAGATGGGATGAATGACCTGCGGTAGCGCTCCTTCTTGCAGGGTGGATGTCGCAGTCTGCTGCTGAAGGAGCTGCTTAAAGCCCCCACAGTCTCATGCAGTGGGTGAGAGGGGTTGTCCATGATGGATGTGAGCTTTGCTAACATCCTCCTCTCACCCACCTCCTCAATGGAGTCCAGGGAGCAGTCCAGGACAGAACCGGCCCTCCTGACCAGTCTGTTCAGTCTCTTTCTGTCCCGATCTGTGCTCCCTGCTCCCCAGCAGACCACTGCATAGAAAAGAGCAGATGCTACCACAGTGTCATAGAATGTTCGGAGCAGAGTCTTGCACACTCCAAATATATGGGCATCCATGACTATTTTTGAGAATAACTCCTATAATAGGCATTCATCCTAGACCTTAAGACCTTCACTGAAACTCTTGTGTCGTTAAAAGTAAATTCACAAAAATATATTGGTATAAAGCGTTCTTGTGGGATCAGAATTAACCTGCGATGACTCTGTGTATACTGTGACCCTTCCCCCACCGTCACCAACCAAACACTGAGGTGAACAACATCTCCCACATCTGCTGTAAATCAAAACCACCGGTGACATCATTGTGTTTCTAAACATCCCAAAGAATGAGCTCACTGGTTGGATCTGAGGAATGTACACACCAGCTCAACTCATACCTCTTTCCAAAACTCTTCTGGAGGAGGAGAACAACAAACAGAGTGGTGTCATGCCAAAAAAGTTGTTTTTTCAAGAATTTAAGCGTTGATCATAAAAAATATTGTGCAAGACCTGTGACTGTCACCAATGAGTTATCAGACATTTCTAAATGTAAAAATGTGTAAAGTCTCATCCAGAATCTGAATTACTTATTCTGCCAAGAGCTAATAATATACTGGAATTTAGTAGCACTTAAATTCAGATGGTTATAGACATATGAACAAACTGAGCTCTCAAAGGAAACCCCAAAAATGTGAACTCTGCAGTATTGGAGAACATCTATTGTTCATTTTCTCCAGTGGTCTGAATTCTTGCTTGAGCTTGGCTTGGATCTGTTACATTCCATACCATATGTGGAGGCCTCACTCCGCTCAAGTGTGCTGTGTCAAGCCCTTTGTTTGGTCAGGCTATGTTTCTGTTAGTGTCTGTTGCAGTGTGCATTTTTGTGCACACTGGAGTTCCCAAATTATTAGGTACACTTAGCTTCATCTAATGCCATGCAACTGCTCTTTAGCAAAATCCTACCTTTGTAAGCTCAGCTAGAATGTTCAGTTTTTTTAAAAACTCTGCCAGAGAGGTGTTAATTCAACTCCATGATTATTCACTTTAGGTCAATCAATGCACAGTAGCTCTAGGTACAGAGTGAGCCCAATGACTAGGTTTCACATGCATTTCTTAAGAAAGTTTATGTTAAAGTTAAAGGAATGCTTCACCCACAGAATGACTGTTTGTATTGATTAATCATGCTGTGTTAGCTTGAACTTACTTTGAAGTTTTTCTCATGCCTCCACAGAGAAAACCAATCATATTAATTTATAACTGGACCACATTTAACAACAGTATAACTACATGAAAACATCCGTTACAAACTCTCACACAACTCATGCTGTATAATCCAAGTTTATTTATCCAGTGGTATGCACAGTACACATGCATGTTTACTAAAACCTTACCTTTTAAAACTAAACTGAAGGTGAAACTTATGTCCTCTCTTCCAACATTACTAATGTTTTCTTCGTTCAAAAGTGTTTGGAAAGTACTGAGCATACCACTGGATAAATTAGACTTGGATTATACTGTGCAGTTTGTGTGAAAGTTTGTAGATGCATGTTTTGAGGATATTTTGCATAAGAATGAGACAATACACAATTTTATTTGCACATTGTGATAAAAAAACACAACAAAACACTCACAATAAGTTGATTGTTGTGGATTTCCATTACTGAGATAATCGTGAACATTGTGTCCAACAGCACCCAAAGAGGCAGCTGGACAACCAACTATCAAAGAGACTGCAATAACAGGCTGCATATGCACCGACCTCAAAAAACGCAAAAGATCTTAATCAAGCACTGGCATATTTCATATCGAAAGATATGTCATTTCATATGGTTTAAAAGCCTGTGTTTTGTTTTTATTTGTTTTCTAAGATTACTTTTGACTAAAAAGGATGTTCGTTAAAAAATAGATGTGTGTCTAATCTATGATACAATAGAAATATTTGTGTCTTAACAAAAATGTACAGTAGAGAAATTCCACTATGTTTTATTACCATTTCAAGAGTTTTAAGCAATTTTGATTATTGGGGTAATATCGTGAATCACAATTATTTCGGCCAGGATAGTTGTAAAATAAATGTTCATATTGTCTCATCCAGAGCTGTGTTGTTGTAATGTATGATGTTATATTATTTTGTGTCAAATTGTGGTGGACAAAGCTTTTTTTTTTTACCGTAATTCAATCCAATACAGCAATAGCACAAATATAAAACTGATAAGCTTAAGGAAGATAGTATTCATTACGGGTCTCTTGCATTGTATTACAATGGATTTGGCAAGCTGTACTCAACAAAAAGGCAATTTACTTGACTTGCATATATGTGCATCCATGTGGGGACGCATGCAACCATGGATTCTTGTGTGCACTTCATCCTGCTTTAATCTCTGGCTTTAATGAAACACAGATGTGGTCATTCAGATGTGAAAACTAAGCAAATGGAAACATCAGTTTTACTGCTTGGCATATTAAAAATTCTTAAAAGCATCAACAGGAACACACAAAAATCCATTCTTCCTTTTCTTCTTTTCTATTTAGCGTGCAGTTCTCCTAAATCTTTGTAATGTTCTGTCCACCAGGAAGTCCTATGAATTTGAGGATCTGCTCCAATCGTCTACAGAGAGCTGCAGGGTGGACTGGTACGCTCAGTCCAGACTGGGCCTAACACGCACTTTATCAGAAGAGAATGTCTACGAAGACATAATAGGTAAACAATACATATCACACTTTTATTTTTACGTATCCAAGTGTATTCTTCCACAAGTGGCAGCATCTGACAAAAAATTCAAGTCTGACATGGTTTTGTTTGCTAAAACTGAAAAAAAAAACATTAGCAAATACTGTACTGTAGGTTGTCCTTTTTTCTATACCCGTCATACACTGCATAACCTTTTCATTTTTCCTATTAGTTTGTGTCATAGAGTTCTGCAACAGAGGTGATGAGGAGGCCAAGCTGTCTTTGCTCTGCTCCGGTTTTCATTTAAAGCCACACTGCTTCCCTTTTATTAAAAATTATATGTAGAAATTTGACCTACGTTCCTACCTTATTGTCTGCAGGGTTATGCCAACCCCACCTAGAGCCTGTTTAATTTCATAACGTACAATAGTACCGTTGTGTGAGGTCGTGCTGTAGCTGAGGTTGGCTACTGTGATTGTCAGTGCGGCAGGGGGCATGTGAATGGCTCAGAGCCACAGCGTATTACTGACAATAACTTCAATGTGTCTTTGGTTTTCATCCCAGAGACTGGTGTATAATGAGTGCTGCTTGCTTGCAACAGTCTAATTAACTTTAATTATATTTGAGTGATGCCACAGCTTATTTTGGATTCTTTTATGGTTTCCTTTTTTCACACAATAGTATTGTTCTTTAAAAAGTTCAGACATTGTTCACCAAACACTCGGAAGGGTCCCAAGGGTGAAGTAACTCACCATAGCAAGAAGCAGCTCAGGGAGGCACAGATACAGATGGTGATGAATGGCTGAGATGTCCTTGTAGTCTTGTCATTAGCCTCCACATGCAAACCAAATTCTCATTGACACACTCTAAGTAAACAGTCCACATGCCTGACAGTGCTTTCAGATGAGGAGGAAAGCAATAGTCACCACCACACATATTCTTACGCACGCTTTGTTGACAGATGCAAACTCACATGTGCACAGCTGACAGCACACGCAAACACATCGAAAAGATTAGTGTGACGTTCTCATCAGCCAGCAATGTGAAAAACAGCACGCTGATCCCTTGTTTTCCTCAGAGGGAGACGGAGCAGGGAACTGAACGTCCCTCTTTATCCTCCGACTCCTACAAGTCACATCTGGCGGATGGATTGATAGAACAGAGGAGAGTTACAGAGAGACAGATACAAAGATAGAAAGTGGCACAGGTTTTTTGGAAAATATAACACTTTGTATCTGCAGGGGGGAGGTCTGGTGGCTAGTTTTACATTTAACTTTAGCTGTGCATGCATCTTATCACAGTAAAATATGAGCTGCGTAAGCACACCGCTGCCTCTAGTAGCTCTCTGAACATCTGGAGTAGGAATTGTCTGGCAAAACAAACATGACTGATATGGAAAGAATACTTTATCTGCTCTTGGAAAGCTTGTGTTAAGCTGTTGTGTAATCAAGGTGACATTGATTTCTTAGTTTTGAGAAGTTTTTTTTTTCTTTTGAAGATCCTCCATCCAAGGAAAACCCCTATGAAGATATAGAGCTGGAGAGAAGTTGCTTGGGAAGCAAATGTGTCTCACCTGCTTCCTCATCCCCTGTCCCTGACACGCCAACGAAGGTACCTGATTGCCAATACATCATTATAAAAACAAAGTAGATTTAGTGAAAGTAGTTATATGCTGAAAATCACCCTCTAATGTGTCTGTTTCTCTCCATCTTCCCTCCTCAGCTCTCCTCCAAGCCTGGCTTCTTCAGACAAAACTCAGAACGGCGAAGCTTCAAGCTCCTGGAGCTACGCAAGACTGGCAGGGACACTGGCATCTCCACTCCCTCCCGTATCAGCCCCCCCTCAACACCCAGTAGCCCTGACGATACCCCCTGTCTCTCTGGAGACCCATACAATCGCAGACGGAGGAAAATCCCTAAGGTATGGGAGTCTGAGAGGCCTCTAACAGAGCTCATGCTGCTCTGTCTTTGATTTATGGTCCAGCGTACTGCTCAGGGAGTTTCAGACCTGTCCACTCATGCTGCCGTCTGGGGATGAGTAAAGCAGGGGAAAATTTTCTGATGGATATTTCCTGTTAAAAGTGTGCCTCGAGGAAGGCCTCCCAGAAGCTGTATTGAAATGATCTTTGTAGGAGTTTTGTCTATTAGTTTGAGGAGTTAAAAGATGGGCATTTATTTCACTTCATCTCCTGCAGATGGTGCTGAAAATCAATGGCATCTTTGAGGCGCGGAGAGGGAAGAAACGCATGAAGAGAGTGTCTCAGTCTACAGAGTCCAGCTCAGGGAGAGGTAAGGGTTGAAAGGCATGCCACAAAAATGATTGTTTTAACCTTTATATGCTTCACATCAACTGTGAGTATATTAAAACTCACAGTGTGCACTTTTAAAAACTCAATTTAAAGTCACGTTCACTATTGCAATCTAGTCAAGTCTCTATCAAGGAGATTGTGCTTGTGTTTGTTTGCCTGATAGTTAGCAGGATGTCTTAATAAAAGTTTCTTAGCTGATTTCAATCAGATTTGGTATCTGTCTTAACATTACATTTATTCTAACTTTTTAACAATTCTGTCATTTGCTACTGTACATAGTTGAATAAAAAACAACCTGGCACATAAATTCCCCAAAAAATTAACTAAAAACTAAAACTAAGTATCATAAAATATTTAAGGTAACTGAAATAAAAATAGACTAGACCTTAGAGACTACAAATAAAAAAAGATACGGTACTTAGAAGAATAACGAATGAAATAAAAAATATTCAGGAAATGTCTTTAGTTGTAGTCAGTGTCACTTTGGTCAGATGTGTCAACACGTAAGCATGACAAGGCATTGATGTCTATGTTTATTAAGACTGGGATGTCTACATGACTGTGAGTAAATTGCCTTCACAAAGTGTTGTTTTTGTAATGTAATACTTATACTGAACTTCTTAAATCTTGCCCAACCAACAAATACCCCCATATTGTCATCTATAAAAAAAAAAGAATCTAAAACTAATACTGATACTAATAAAAACTAAAAAGTTAGTAAAACTGAACTGAAATGAGAATTCCATTCTGGAAACTAACTGAAACTAAACTGAATTGAAATCTTAATAAAAATAATAACTAATGACAAATACAGATCTATAATAACTCTTGGCACACACATGTTTTTGAGGGGAACCTTTTTCAGTTGCTTATGCACAGTAAAAAAAAAACACCCAAAAAACCATGCGCAGTAGTTTAAAAACAGACCTCAACAGTGGATGTGAAAGACATGCTACTACTGCAATACTAACAGACACACATTTACACACTCAATAACACATATATCAGGAGTATATTAGTGTAGCCCAGCCCGTGAGTTAAAAATAAAAAATATATATAAATACAATAAATCAATTAATTCTAAATGATGCACCCAAACAAAACCATTAAAACTGCAAACACATTTGGATATTGACAAATCATATAATATTGGTCAAGCAGGGACATTGAAAATGAAAGATTATGTAATATTATTGTAACCCAGTGTATCCCATATGTGAATGTGTACTGGGGCCCTACTCTCCCTCTTTTTCTCACTATCTTTTATTATCATGTGCTGTTTTGCATACTGTACATACATCTGGGGGCACGGTTGTGGATTTTTGTCGGGGTTGATTTCAATGTATCATTTTAATCTATTTGTTAAAAAAGACACCAAATACAGTTAAAAAAATACAACACATTTGATTTTAGATGCTGTTACAAAATAAAAAAAAATGCATTGCCAGAATAACAATAAACAGTAGTGTTTGTTGTGTTTTCTGGTCAGATGTTTACTTTGTAATGACCAAAATGTGACAAAAAAGGATTCTAACATAACTGAATCACTGAATTCAAAGTTGATTATCCATACTGTCAACACTCTACTCACTGCAGAGATGTTTCATCAAGTCACTTTTCCTACGACTCTCAGTTTGAGCAGAAGGATATTACATGTCTGTCTCCATAAAGGAAACAATCATTTTTATCCACTTAGCTTTATGGACAAACTTTCATTCTGTGGTCAGTTGAGACTGACCCATGTTTCAGACGACTCTGTGGTTTTGTGTGCTAGAGGCAGGATTGATGAAGCAATGTGAGCAAATTCCATGTGCTTCGAGTTTTCTGTGATTGTTATTTTCAGTCTGCTTTCACTGTTTTGGTTTTTCTCTCTTTCTTCTCTTTAATTTAGTGACAGATGAGAACAGTGAATCGGAAAGTGACACAGAGGAGAAACTGAAAGGTGAGAATGGGAAATAAGTATTTACACATTACAGTAGCTACACTGAGGATACTGAACAGTGAAAGTATAATGTGTACAATAATGATTCAAATTACAATTTTCACTCTTTTAATTGTTTCGCTGTATGGATCACATCAAAAATTAACACAGATGGAGCTTTCAGATTACCTCTCATGCTGGCCTCACAGTGACCTTCTTCGTGTGTGTTTTTGTGCATACATGACATGGATGTATGGGATGAAATGTGTTGTCTCTGTCCCTCAGCTCACAGTCAGCGGCTGGTGTTGGTCCAGTCAATGCTAAGGCAGACGGGGCGGTACCGGACCTTGGAGAGGGATCTGATGGAGTTGCAGGAGAGGAAACTCTTTGAATATTTCATAGTTGTTGCGCTCCATAAGACCAAGGCTGGAGTCCCGTACCTGCCAGAAGTAACACAACAGTTTCCTCTCAAGGTAAAAGGAGATAGCAGTGTTACTGAATCACTCTATTTCCAAAACGAGAAATGTAGTTAAAATAAACAAAAACACTGCTCATTGTCATTGCATACGTTATCTAAATGGATGTCTACTTTCTTTCAAAACCAACGGTAATATCTCAACCTGTGTACACTAGTTTATGAGCACCTGCTATTGAGTTTTCTGGGAAAACACAGGGAATTTTGCACTTCTGGAAAAAAGCAGCAGCAGGTTTTATGTATTAAAAAAATAGCCTGGTATAGCCTGGTAATTTTGTAATCAGTGATACTGTTTTACTATTGACCAAGGAAAGATGCTAAAAACTTCAGTATCGTCACAAAAAACAACAACAAAAAAGACAGTGATAACAGTTATTTTACAACAATGTATCCTGGCAAAGACAAAACTCCTCAAGAGTATTGCGTTCTGCTATAGTCATTGCAGGGTTCTTACTTAAGATAGTGACACTGCAGTTTTATGCTGATGAACAATGAGCATTATGAAGTAGTCTAAAAGTCTGTTTAGGTTATTGCAATTGAAAGAAAATATTTGCACTTTAAGTAGGTCATTTTGTGATTCATTATCTATTTCTTCTAGTGCGTAGTTTTTATTTTCTGTGTTAGATTTACCAAGTTCCATTTTTAGTCTTATAGCAATCTAATCTGTGAAACATGAGGACTTGAATGGCATTATGACCTATATTCATTTTCAAGTTTTGTCTCTTTTTTTTCATCCAGCTTGAGAGGAGCTTTAAGTTCATGCGGGAGGCTGAGGACCAGCTGAAGGTCATCCCTCAGTTCTGTTTCCCTGACGCCAAAGACTGGGTGCCTGTCGACAACTTCCCCAGGTTAGTCCTAGTCTGACTGCTGCCATGGCACTTAAAAAAAAAAAGTGAAACAAAACAAGGGACAGAGGAATTTCCCAGCAGAGTGTTAATAGCTGAGCTGTTGCTAATAACCACTTGTTAGAGAAGAGGCTGAAAGCCCAAAATAGAAATGACCTTCTGGCTTGTAAAGAGGGCTGTTCTTTCTTTAACGATAAGGCACTGACAGTGACAAATAATTAGAAGGAGAGACGGTGGATTTAGCACCTTACACCTGGTTTGTTATTACAAAATCACCTCTCTTTGTATGATGGTTAAAATTGGATGAATTACCCAATACCTCTAGCTTAGCCTCTCAATGTCTGTATTGTTCTGAGAAGTGATGTTGTTTGTCCTGATGGAGATGGCTAATATTTAGCTGGAGGCAAATGTTCGATGGGTGGGTCGGGGTGGGGGGGTAGTGGCACCAAACACACACCTGCATTGAACTTGCTGACACACTCGCCTGTTGAGAAGGTCGTCACCGGTCAATGAGTACCTGTCAGGTAGAGTTTAGGAGGATTTGTGTGGATATTTGCAGAGAAAGCCTGTCCTGAGGGTCTCCCCTCTCAAGTACAAAGTAGTTTGCCAAAACACAAAGTCCAGAATGAAGTTTTCTGTTTCCACAACACTCTTTTCTATTTGATTTTAACAGCTTCAGATGTTTTCCATCATGTCTGAATCTCTCTTTTTATATCCCCAGTGAGACATTCTCATTTGTCCTGACTGGTGAGGATGGAAGCCGGCGGTTTGGCTACTGTCGGAGATTACTGGTATGGTCTGAAAATGCTTCTTTCCTGCTTCTCCTAATTCTGATTTTAATATAGATAATCCCTTATATTTAAAAAATGACTGCTGCGTTTGTATTATTATGCAAGTTTCTCTTATATATTTCTTGAATTTTGTTGATAAAATGGTTCAGATTTTTCAAAGTCTTCAAAGTCTCTGTGAGACAAAGGCTTTATTTTGCTCCAGTGCTCTAATCCTGTGGTTTTACTTGGGTGAGCAGTCTTGTGACATGCCGCTGTTTTCAAGCTGTCTTTTTCTCGCTGCCTGTTCACAGCCCAGTGGTAAAGGCCGGAGGCTTCCTGAGGTCTACTGCATCGTCAGTCGCCTTGGCTGCTTCGACCTTTTCTCCAAGGTAGATATAGTGAACTCAGCATGAACACAAATTAGTGGTGGAATGAAACTTAGTACATCAACTCAAGTAATGTACTGAAGTACAAGTTTGAGATACTTGGAGGTATTTCCCTTTCCGTTCACATACAAAAACCGCTCTGTGGTCAACAAAAAACAAAATGTAGTATGCAAAATGCGCAAATCAAAAATTACAGACAGAGACTCAACAACTTTCAACAATTTAAAAGTCTTATAGAGCATTCATGATATGATAAGTTTTATATATATATATATATATATATTTATATATGTATGTGTGTATGTGTGTGTGTGTGTGTGTGTATTGCTCAGTTGTTAAAATGGAATTACATTTGATGGAGAGCACATCATGACTTGTTTAGTACTCAGAACAGAAGGATTATGACCTGCCTGTCTTGACTTGGGACTTGAGTGCAAAAACTTACTTGTAACTTACAAAACAATGACTCTCAAAACAATGGTCCCATGCCTAATTATGAGTACTTCTCGTACTTTAAGTATATCTTGATGCTAATACTTTTGTACTTGAGTAAGATTTTTAATGCAGGACTTGAAACAGAGTATTTTTAAATTGTAGCATTTCAGTTTTTACTTAAAAGTACAAACATTTATAAAGTAAACATAAATACATGTCTTGCCTCAAATTAAATTGCGTCGCACAGTAAGTGTTACACAAACACGTACATGCAACCCCCACCCACACTAAAAGAGTAGGGAGCAGTACCACCCTCAGTGCCCACAGAGCCCCACCCACTCTCTCTCCACTCTACTTTCCCACAGAGCCTCATAGTCCTGGCTCCACTACAGACGCACATGTGAACTGCAGCTGATGTGGTTACCGCAGTGGAAAAGGTTCCCTCTATTGGGCTTTAGATTTATAAGCATGTTGGCTTCTGGATGTAAATCTGGGCCATTGCTAAAATTGGGTTTGTAACAATACAGACCAAAACAGAGAGGGGTCACTTCAGTGTATCTGCTGATAAAGGAGATGGCAAATAGATTGATAGCTGCCTCTGCAATGGAAGCACTCAGTGCTCATGATGTTCTGAATATGTTTCATCTGTTTCAGATCAGCTAAAGCATAAAAGTATAATGTTAGACAGATGTGTACAGTATGGAGTGTCGAGGGGCACACATGATGGATTCAGGCTGTTAGCCATTTGTTGTATTGACTTCTGACAGTGTTTGACTGTCTCCACTGCATCATGGTAAGAATGTATAAGTTTGTTATGATAACAGCCAGTGTTGTTGAAAAATAAAAGTACAGTACTGTCTCCCAAAAGGGTTATATTAAGTTAGCTCACCCTCAATTAATTTATTATGGCACCTAAATCAGATGCCATTTTAATCGTCAGTTTACAGAGAGGAGACTGTCATCTCAATTGGACTTTTATATTCCCGAATAAAGGGAAAGAAGAAGAAGAAAGAAAATTACATAACACCATGGGTCCAGTGAGCTCTTCCAAGTAAAGTCAGGCTTCAATCATCAAATGCTGTTTGTGTGATTCCAATTTTAGTGATAAAAAAGACAGTCGACATACATCTGTTACTGTTTTTGTGGTGTTTTTCTTTTGCGGAGCCATTTTTAATGACAGCATTCTCCTCCCCATATGTTCCACCAAAACAAGTTCACCCCTGACACAATTTTGTAAGAGAATCGTTGCTGCATCCTGAGTTTTGCCCCGTCAAGGCGATTGTAATTGGTTTTAAAAATGTAAACAAACCAGCGCGCTTTTTGCCCCTGTAGCAGAATAATAACATGTGCTTCCAGACATTTCTCTAGCACTGACAAAGCACTGTGGAGGTCTCACTATGTGAGACTAGCTTTAGTATAATCTTGTAACTTATATATCAAACTGGTTAAGGTATTGCATTAATGCCATAATCATATAAAAATCCTATTACATTCATTATAATAATAATAATAATAAACTTTATTACAGACTCAATGGTCCAGATAAGAGCAAGACAATACATACAAAAGATATAAAAGACACATAGAAGTACCATACACAACATATTCACAATGCAATAAGATCACTTAAAAAAATAAATAAATAATGCAGTTATGCTCTTAGATTTGCAACACTGCCTACAATGACCTAACATACCCAAAGTTCTAAAATGGATATTCACCATTGTATAATTAAATCATATTCAGTATATCATCTAACAAATCTACAGTATACACGTCTAAATATCCCTGTGTTTTGCAGATCCTGGATGAAGTGGAAAAGAGGAGGGCTATCTCCCCAGCTCTGGTGCAGCCTTTTATGAGAGGCATAATGGAAGCTCCCTTCCCTGCTCCAGGAAGAACCATCACTGTCAAAAACTTCCTACCTGGCTCCGGGACTGAGGTGAGATGACGGTTGTGTCACTGTGGAAAATATCTAGTTTCTTGTCCCAATCTTGGAGGAAAAACTCATGTGCTCTTAAATATCATATAAATAATGTATATTAGTGTCTTAATGTTTATGTGTGCAGTGTGTACATTACTATCTCTGTTTCCTACAGGTGATAGAGCTGTGTCGACCATCAGATTCTCGTCTGGAACATGTGGACTTTGAATGTCTCTTTTCCTCCTTAAGTCTGCGTCTCCTCCTCCGAGTGTTCGCCTCTCTACTTCTGGAGCGCAGAGTCATCTTCACTGCCGACAAACTCAGGTTGGCTCCAGCAACATATTGTTACAGAGCGCAGTGGTTAGACAGATTTCCAACCTTAAAATGACATGTCTAATCTTCGCAACAAGCCTCAGTATTGTGGTGGGTGTGATCATTGCACTGTTTTAATTAATCTGTTGCAATCAGATTATTGAAAGCAGTGTTTTGATGCTGAAAAGACTAAGAGAAAAAAATGTTGAAGGATGTGACAGAGAGACCTCAAGTCGACATACAGTCTGAGGAAAAGAAGATCCTGACCGAGTGTGAGAGGAAGGAATGCTGTTATGTTATACAGTCGTCTGGGGAACAATCGCTTCTCCTCTGGAAAACTGTCAAGGATGCCAGATAGAAGGAGTTAGGCTTTAGAGCATGACTCCATAGCTAACACGTGTGCACAGTGACGTCATCACACCCACACAGTACATTTTAAACCCTAACTGTTGTGGTACTCCTAGCTCAACATGTGGGTTTTTTTTAGATTTAGGTCTCGTTGTTGTATATCTTCACATCTTGCCCATTTACTGCTGTTTTTAAGGTAGTATTAGAAGCATTTTTCACCACAGCTCATAAGCAGATCACAAGTCCTGCACATTCTCTACCGTGGAGTGGAAACTTGGCCTCGTCAATCATTTTTTTAATGAATTAACTGTGAGCAGATGCACACCCGGGAGAGATTAAGTTAACAGCATGGGGTGAGGGTGTTTGCTGCCGCTGTATAGTTTTTATAAGTGTTACATCACCCTGCCCTCAGAGATGCTTTTTAACATTCCTCTCAGGGTACCAATGGGTTTGTTGGAGGAACAGGAATGAACTTTTAACATTATGTTCCAAATTAGGAAACGGGTGGCAGGAGAGGGTGGTTTTCCTGACGGGATGATTAGCACCATCTTGTGGAGGAAACCAGACTGTTTAAAAATAACCTCAGTCTTTAGAAGCAGCTTTGCTTTTTGGAAGATTTTTCTGTCATATTTCACTATTTCTGTGAAAGACATTGAGATATCAAGTTACCTCCTGTTGTCCATTACCTCTGAAACAAGGAGCAAGAGCTACATTCAATTTTGTATCACTATCAGTCTCTTGAGCTGCTCTGCAGATGTTATTTATACTTGAATGCAGCATGTTCACCTCTGTTTTTGGGGGGTTGTTGTAGAAAGACTACCTGATGCAGAGGTGACTGCTAATGCCCAGTAATATAATGGGCAACAGTAGTGCTAGTTCGGTACACGTTATCTGCTGTATGGCAAGGTACTGATTTGTTCGTGTGTATTAAAATAGATTTCACTGTAGATTAAACTGATATAAAGCTAAAAGGAGAGAGATTTGCTGTGTGACTTTACAGTTAACATAATACGACAGATAAATAATAATATAATAAATAATGATTGACCTTAGAAACAGTCTTACTATGGGGTTCTTTTAATAGTTGCTCTGAAGTGTTAGTTTTTATCTCACAATCTTTCTCATCAGATGAGGTTTCCACAGTTGTCATGAAATTGTACATATTCAAAGTTTAGTGCTTTAAAACTACTGTTGATAACTTTTTGTCATATTTGCTGAAACTGTCACAACATCCTGACAGGGGTACGTGAGACAAGTTTATGTGCATTAACTTTTTTCTGTCTCTCTGTCCGCAGCACGTTGTCTCAGTGCTGTCATGCAGTAGTGGCTCTACTCTACCCTTTCACCTGGCAGCATACATACATCCCCGTGCTCCCACCCTCCATGTTGGATATTGTCTGCACTCCAACCCCCTTTATAGTCGGCCTTCTCTCCAGCTCTCTGCCTCGACTCAAAGAGCTGCCCATAGAAGAGGTGAGATGAGGGTTGTTTTTTTTTTTTGCGTGATCCTTGACTCCGAGCCTTTCCTCCACTGAACAATAGCTCCAGGAAATGACATCACTCTCCCTCTGCTCTTCCCTCAGGTCCTGGTGGTCGACCTCGGCAACAGTCGCTTCCTACGACAGGTAGAAATCATAGACCCATCAGGGAAACACTGAAAATCACCTCAGAGTCCTTTTACAAATGTGGCGACTCTACCAGATGCTATGTGAATACAACATGATAATTCACTAGATGTTCACTGCATTTACATCTGCGCTTTTATTTTCACAGCTGGATGATGAGGACTCCATCCTTCCCCACAAGCTGCAGGCGGCTCTCGAGCATGTGCTGGATAAGAGGAGGGAGCTGGCCTGTGAAAAAGGAGATCTGCCCAATGGTAACTCAGCACACTTATTACAGCATTTTATGCAATATGTTTAGGTTTTTATTAGAAATGCCAACTATACTAAAGGCAGTGCTATAAAATGATCAAGAATAAAGAATGGTCAACAGCATGGTCCACACTGTTCAAGAAATAGTCTTTTTTAGAACATTTTCAGGACACTTTCACTAACCTACACCAGGATCAGTTGCCATTGAATTTTTTAAACTGACATGCATTTTTTGGTTGTGCCCACTGCCTTAAAGTCCCTTTTAGGTGCCATTTAAGTACTCATAGTGTTCAGGGTATTGTCAAACATAATTTCTATATTTATATTCAGTTTAAACTTTCCATCCTCCCTAAGCAGACACCTAATATCAGCTGCCAGCTGCATTCAATAAAAATACATTTAGGACTTTTTGGACACCTACAAATGATCATATAGCAACTCATAATTTTGTGGTACATTAAAGCATTCTTCCACGTCAAACCTGGATTTTCCAGGGAAATTATTTTTTATTATTTTCCAGGATTCTTGTATATGACTGGAAAGCTAGGTTCAACAAGTTTTGTGGGTTCACAAGAGTCCTCAAAAAATAATGCTTCCCACTGTAATGTGTATTTGTAAGAGGTATCAAAAGAGCGATGAAGATCATAATGGAAACTCTGCTTTTGCTGCTATGCAGTAGTTGAAAATGTCACATCCCTAAAGTAATGTTGCAGCACAATATAATGCAACATCACATCAGCGTTTGCTATGGACACAAGAACAACAGACCTGAAAGTTTCAATTCACACTGTTACGGTCGCACTGCTTTTATGCAGCAGTTAGACAGTTTAGTTTTTCATCACTCATCCATCCGTGAATTATTTCTCAAACTTGTGGTTGGGATGCCACATGAGTTTGCTTTTTTTACAGAGTAGAATGGGATTTGATTTTATAATCTATATACATATAACAAGAGACTTACTTTAAGTTAACTGTGAGTCTTTTTACATATATAGAACAACATCATATCCCTTGTGAAACTTGAGTTATGAATGTTAGAAAACGAGCAACCATCTATCAGGAAAGCAGAGTGATGCAGTAGTAATATATCACAATATAAAATAATTTCACAAGATTTTCTTTTTGTCTTGAGAGCATGGCCTTTGGGTTTAATAAAATCCCTTGAAAACTTCTGTGATGTGTAAAAAGAGAGATGTATGAGAGAGTATCTGTGAATTTTCAGGGAGCAGGGACTTCATTTTCCTATATTCTAAGTAAGAAGTTTGACTTGAAATAGTAATTGTTTTTTTTATTGATCAGTTTTTGCAGATAAGAGATGTGTTGGTCATTCTGTTGTATTGGGCAGTACATATTCAGTGATTTAATCTCTTTTTCTGTTCTCCTCTGTACCTCCACTCAGACTCCAGCTCTCTCAGCACTGTGGTGTCAGAGGCCTTTGTACGTTTCTT
This sequence comes from Plectropomus leopardus, assembly GCF_026936395.1. Classification (NCBI taxonomy): domain Eukaryota; kingdom Metazoa; phylum Chordata; class Actinopteri; order Perciformes; family Serranidae; genus Plectropomus; species Plectropomus leopardus. The sequence goes on along the minus strand of NC_142182.1, from coordinate 26,811,193 downwards.
TGTGGAGATGGTGGGTCACTACTCCCTCTTCATGGGTGGAGCAGAGCGAGAGGATGAGTCTGTCTCCTCCCCCACCTTGCCGAGCCCCTCTTCTTCCCCTTCCTCATCCTTTCAGCGTGACGCCTTTCGCAAAGCGGTCACATCCAAGAGCTTGAGAAGGTTCTTGGAGGTGTTCATGGAGACCCAAATGTTCACCGGCTTTATCCAGGAGAGGGAGCTGCGCAGGCAGGGCCTCAGAGGTACTGAGATTTGATTACCTGCAGTGGTGTTACAGTACAGTTTGTAACAGTTAACGTAAAAAAACTCTCATAAGGACTGTATGTGCATAAGAGAACAATTGCCTGAAAATTGACAAAACAACCTCCAATTTATTCACTTGTTCTGGAGCTTTCAACCTTATCATGTGGTCTTTGTTTGCAGCTGAATTTTGCTTAGTTGTCATTATATTGTAGATGTTCAAACCATTATACACACAACTTTTATTTGGATGAGTTTTAAAAGTGCCCACAAAAAAAGGAAAGTAAACTTAAAGGGGCCCTGCTGATTTTTCTTGGGAACAAACAAAGTTTTGTTTACGGTCAGTTGCTCACAAAACACATTGCATGCATCCTCCCGTTCTAACAAAGATTATGTGTCATAACTGTTGCAAAGCAGATTTGAAAAAATATTTTCCAGTAAAAATCTGATTCAGCATTGTTTACATCCATGTTTACTAGCTTGCAGTCTTCTTCACTGTGTGTTTGCATTGCAGCATGTGTAATCACCACCTGTTGATCAATAAAATAGTGTGGAAGGATTTGTCAGTGGGCTTAAACTTGAATAGAGCCCTTCTTGTCATTCAACCACTCAAAACCCTTTTACATTACAAAGTCTCATTTACCCATTCACACACACTGACACACACAGGTGGCCAAGGCTGCTGTTCAAGATATCACCTGCTACTCAGTTTAGACATTCACATGCACGCACACACACACACCAATGGAACAGCCATTGGGAGCAACTTGTGGTTCAGTATCTTGCCCATGCTTCAACATGCAGGCTGGAGGGGGTGGGAATCAAACTGCCAATCATCCAAAAAGTGGACAACTCATTCTTTGATGATGAGGGCCGTGTCATATAGTCAAAAGTGTAAGAGTAATTGGATCTTGAGTGGAGATTGTTGTCAATTGCTGTTTCCAAGGCTAAGAATGACCTTTAAAATGTTTGGATTTTACATTTTTATGTACTCTGGTATCCCTTTAATATGAGGTCTCAATATTAAGGTTACCTTTCTGAATATACAAAATTATATAAAGGTTATATATATATATATGCTGTTTTTTGTCATGTGAGTCTATAAAAAAAACTTCATGTTAGGGCGATTTCACACATGTCGGCATTTTGAGGAATGTTCACATTTTTTTAACCAGTGGTAGTAAGGGGTCTCTTTAAAACATTTTGATTAAAATGTAACTTGTTCTTTTATTTCCAGGTTTATTTGAGGTGAGAGCACAAGAGTACCTGGACTCACTGCCGGGGAGTGAGCAGCGAGGGGTCAACAAGTTTCTTAAGGGTCTAGGTGAGATATACTCAATCAATTGCTCAGTCAGTAAATCCACTATAAAAACTGCTGGTTCAGTTCAAGACACTTTTATAGAAGATTTGAACATTTATAGCTCATGGATAGACAGTGAGATTTGGCGGAAAAGCCTCTGGTCTTTGAGGGAGCACTCAAGCACCTGATTTCAATCAGCCAATACAAGTGCGACTGTTTTGCTTTATTTTTTAAGTTTCTTTTCCTTTTTTTCAGGAAACAAGATGAAATTCCTTTCCAAGAAATGAAGCTCACAGTCAGGACGTCATGTATCAAAGTAGGAAAAAGCGTGAAGTAGCGTGCGGTAAAAAAGGAGAGCTGGACGTGGAAGAGCGTAGAGACGGAGATGCGTCTTTGGTTAAAATAATGGAAGACTCTTGAGGTTAACTGGACTCATAGTTTGTGAACATGAGGGAATCTGGGGAAATCTAGATTTTAGCTCCCAGTTTCATTAGCCAGTCATTCCATTAGTGTTGTGAAGGGTTTACTCAGCTTGGACCAAAACGCCCTTCCAGCAAGATAAAGTAACGTCTAACAGTGTCTCCATAGACGTTTTGTTTTGCAGATTACAGTCAGTCCCTGCAGTGTTACTGTATAGCACAGCTCAGTGTAAATGTTTTTAGGAACAGTGTTCTCCATTTTTTTTGGTCACTGACCCCATCTATAAACCTGTAAGAGGGAGCGTCACTAAGAGTCCCATTTTGTACAATACCTTTCTATACATTCCAAGTATTTTCTATAGAAGCTTTTATAAATACAATAGTACAACTTCTTCATCAACAGGAGGCTTTTAAGTTAATTTATATTCTTTTTAGATAAACTTAATCTCCTTTTATTTTAAATTTCCTTCAAATGAGTGCAAAGAAATCTCCTGTAGTTTGTAAAAGGCTTTATTTAACAGAGTCTAGTCCAGACTGTAGACCACTTTGGGTTGTTGGGTATATGTACCACTGTTTTAAGTAAAGAAACTTTTATTGGATAAAGGAATGGGCACCAAAAGGAGTAAAGTATAAAGATGGGAAGGAAATCAATCTGAATACATCTCTTACTTGGGTTTGAGTGTATGCTCTGGATAGACTCGATGTTGAAGGAAGATGTGTATCTTAGTTCAGTCAGTATCAATGTGTCTCACAAAAGCAACTAGTGTTGCTTTAAACTTGATTGAAAATGGAATGAAACTATTAATAAAGTGATTTGAATTTTTGAATTAGACAAATGTCTCTTTTCATACAATGTTGTATAATGCTGTATTTTGTAAGCATGTTATAGTGATTTAATGTGAGGCCGTGTGACTTTTGCTGTTGAGTGTAAATGTGTTGTTTTACCATCATAAAATCAGTGTTTGCTGATATTACTTGCTGTAACTATGACTATTTACTACCACGAGCTACTCGTCAGACCAAGTGAGGCTGCGGCTGCAAAATCTCTGAGCGCACTGAATTGAGCCTTTGTACATGGGGCACCCACTCTACCAGGTGAGCTACTGGGTGCCCTGTTGTTTTGTAAGTCAAAGAATGTGTTATTTCTTTTTACGTTAAGTTACGAGGGCTTGCTTTAATTAAGCATTTGGAATTTACTGCCTTGACTAAAATGTTTAATTCAATTAGGCTGAGTCAAGCTCCAACAACACTAGTTTCTACATTTTTCATAATGCAACTAAACCACATCTCCATGCGGTCTTATGTCAGGCCCTAAACAATTGTGGTGTACAAGACAAAGACAAGGTTGCTCAAAGTCACAGAATACTGTTTACACAGACTAAGTATTACTCTCTGTCATTAGTAAGTTGACTCTTTAATGTAAAAATCAGTGGATTTCCTCTTCATGTGTTACCTGAGCAAGGATGCTTGAATCCCTTCCAGCTCCAGGGGGTGCTGCCTCTGCATCCTATGCCCTCTTTTATAGGTAGAGGGATTAAATAAAGTTTCCTCACAGAGAAAATAATAATCATATACGAATATAAACACAATATACAGAATGCATGTCTGCATAAGTACTTACCCTTACTATGACACACTAAAATTATCAGTGGTGCAGCCAATTGGTTTTAGATGACAGGTAATTAGTCAAATGGAGATCACCTGTGTGTAATAAAAGGGTTTTAATTGATTGCAATAAAAAAACACACACCAGTATCTGCAAGGTTAAATTTTTGATGAGTCAGCTCATTGGAAAAACCTACACAATAAGAGGATGTCAGGGGACTGGCCACATGAATAATTCCACTTCACTGAACATCCTCTGGAGTAAAGTTAAATAGCTCATTAAATGTAAAGGTGTGACACAACAGTAAATCTGCACTGAGCAGAGCTGCATCTCCAGCTGAGCACAATCTCAACAACTGGTGAGTGTAAAAAATGACCTTTAATGGGATAAATGTAGTAAACTGGCAAATAGCAGCTTACTTTTTGAAACAGAAATGATTACTTTGTCACCACAAAACTGCAGTAAAATCCCAGGTTAAACTACCAGCAGAAAAGTGTGTGGTGTCGCTCGTTGTACTGAATATTGACAATAAACCAGTCATACCTGTAACATCCACTGGAGGACTCTGTTACCCAGTTCATGTCATCCTGCATGTGTTACCTCAGCTGAGTCCAAAGTTCAGAATCACATCTCAGTCAATTTGGCCTCCAGGCTTTTAATGACTTGCACAACATACCCATAAGTCCTGCAGTATTTTAGCTTTTGTATTCTTATGTAAGAATTGAGGTTAAACAAAAGATGTGTGAAAACTGGGCCTGGATAAAAAAGACTTACATGTGGCATTCTCACCGAAATATTCAAAAATATTTTTTATATATAGTGTGTTATATTAAAAGAAAGCACATTGTGTATTCTTTTTAATTACTAAAACCCCTGACAAGAAATACTGAAATTACATTCCACAGTATTAACTGTCTGGTGGTGACAGGGACAAACAATTAATAATATGAAATAAGACCTTTAATCAATCAATCAATAAATAAAGCAAATGTTGGCATTTTGTTGGAACTAAGTGGTATATATAAAGCAAAGTGGATAAAATGTAAATTTATTCTATTATCTATAAGGCAACAAAGCCTTTGATTCAATACTGACTTTTGATAACTTTAATTCATTGTTTCTTTAACAGCATGCAAAAAAAGAAGACCGTATAGCTTAAATCTTGCTCATTTTAGAATTTAATTTAGTTGTTATCTGGGCAAAAGTTTGATAGTTGTTGTTTTATTTTGAAGCTTTATAGATAAAGTTTAATAAACAGTTTTCTCATATGAAAAAAAAAGACAAAACAATCCCTTGTAATTGTGACTTTTATTAAGTATACAGAAGATAACACTCTTATCATGTACAGATTGCCGTGTGCAGCCATTGTAAGTCATTATAAAGAAGCTGAGCGCTTTCTTGTAATCATGCTGTCATGTGTTTCTCCCTCCTCCTGTAAAAGGCAGTGGCTTTTACACACTTTTATTCTTGATGATATTTCCTTTGCTCCCCCCCTCCTCCCACCACCCTTTCCTCTGCTCTCCTTTCCTTTTAGGAGCCCTCCTCCCCTCCTCCTCCTCCTCCTCTCCACCCCTCCGTCATTACGTGTTGACCGGTCAGACCTGCCTCCCTCACCTCCCCTCCCCTCACCTCCCCTCCTTCTCTCCCTTGGTCTTTTTCTCTGGCTTTTTCCAGGCTTCATGTCATACCACGGCTAATTCCTGAAATTCCTGCCCTCCTCTCGCTTCAAACAAACGGCTTCAGGAAGGAGACGAGGCAGCAGAAAACAAAGGGAAAAAAAAGAAAAACCTCACAGAGTTACTCTTCATTTATTAAAAATATATTTAATATTGCCGTACCTGCCTGCCTATCTGACTGCCAAGAGTCCCGCCAGGTAAGCTCCTTGTGTGTTTTCTAATATTTGAAACATTTAAACTGCGTCTTCTCTCGGTGGATAAACTTTCACTTTGTTAAATATTGTGGATGTGAAGTCAGTATTTCACACTGCTTTCTCTCTGAATCCTCCTCACTCACTGTCGGAGATAACATTCCTCAAATATCTCACATTTCTTCGCTCAAATTCCTGCATTTTTTTTCTTTTTAATTCCACCGCTGGAGTGTGTGTGAGCGTGTGAGCGTCTGTGTGTGTGTGTGTGTGTGTGTGTGTGTGTGGTGTGACTTCCTGTGCTGGCAGCCGGAACTTTTTCTTGTCTTTTGAAGGAATAACGTCATGGCCGTGCAGTCAAACATTAGCCTGTGTCTGGGTGAAGTTTTACACCGCGAAACTGGGATCATTTAAATTGTGTGTTTATTAACTCGCACGTTTAATTCCGAGTTTTATTTTCTTCTTCTGTCAACAAGTGCGAGCAGACTGGAAGTGGCTTGAAAACAGCAGCTGTGTTGTTGTGATTTCTCATTTAATTGTCTTTTGAGATAATGAAAACATGACGCATTGTGTCATAAGTGCACGAAATAGAATTTAGATAATTTAGGTAACTTTAGTAAAAGTAAAACCACAGTGTGAAAATACTGGCACAAGGTTTCAAACATACACTCAAATACATGTCTACTCAGTGGCAGAAGAACAGAAGAAAAAAATGCAATTACATGATATAAAAATACTCAATTAAAAGGTAAATTTGGATGTTGAAAGTGAAATAGTATAATCAAAATGTAGGCCCACTTAAAATCAATCAGTCAAATGGTATTTATATAGCACCTTTCAAATCAAATGCAATTCAGAGTGCGTCACAGTTTGAAGAAGCAAAAACAAGAACAACATATGAAATAAGAAAAAAATGGATCTTAAAAAACTAAAAAAAAGTATAAACCATAAAATAGTAATAGTAAGACACTACATAAAAGCCAGATTTTAAAAATCTGCTTTTAGTTAATGTGTAAAAATATCAATATCTCCAGCTCCTCTCAGATCCTCCGCTGTTCCAGGGTTTTGGGGTGTAATGGATAAAAGCAGAGTCACCAAATGTTTTGAAGTACTTACTATGCAGGAAGATGGTTTCTGAGTTGTATTATTATATTCATGCAGTTATTATATATGTTTGATGCATTTACATCCAAAAAGCATTGTGATGTTATCACTGGCCAAAGTGGAGCGGTTTTATTTGTTTTTGTATTTTTTTATTTTTATTTTTTTTAATTATTTTTTTTGCAGTTTCATGTAATTTATTTATTAAAAATTAAAATTTCTTCAAGTAAGTAATAACTACCTTTCTGATACCTAACGTGCAGTAAAAAGTACACTGCCGTGTTAAATGTGGTGAGGTTGAAGTACACAGAAGCAGCAGGCGAAGCAAGACGAACATATTTAAAGTGAAAGTCTCACTGGAGAATTGCGCTTGAGTGCATTACTGAAATAAAGTCGAGTACATATCAGTTAATAAAGTGTTAAAAGTAAAGGGACTCCTTATGCAGAAGGCCCCCTTCCTTGTCAGTATATTATCATCTCATATATATATATGTCTTATGCATTCATTAAGCTGTGAGCAGTATTTCAGGTGTTGCTGATAGGAGTTGAGCTTATTTCAACTAAAAATGTTTTTGCAAACTGATTGTGTGACTTGTTTTCAAAATCTGCAAATCACTGTTAAATTAAGAGTAGTATAAACACAAAAAGGTACAGTTATGAAGTACTTGTTAATTTCTTAAGTAAAAATGCTCGTTATTGTTGCTGTCTACCCCTGTGCTCAGTATATAATATATATTATTTTTGCTGTGCATGGATAGTATTCTGTTTTATGTGCATGTCTGCTGTTACTAACACTGACTGTATAGTGACTCACAATAAGTGCATTGAACTGTAAACAACATGTTCAGTGCTACACCACAAGTGCTTAGAGGTTTTGTTTTTGTTTTTTGAATTTATTAAGGGGGGAAGAGCAGTGATGTAAGTCATAAATATTTTTATTTGTAGTTCGGGGGGGAAATATTAAGACATTTTACTCCACTACATTTATCTGAAAACTGTACAGATTACTTTGCAGATTAAGATCTAACATAACAATATGATCAGTTTATAAGATATAATAAATTGTAACCAGTTAACCTAATAGTATAGAGAGTAGTTAAAATTAGCGCCGCCTTTGTCAAATACATGATATAATAGTTTAGGCTGATTTTGCCGACATTATACCTGTACTTTTACGTTGTACCTCAGTAAGATTCAGAATGATTTTTTTTTTTCCCTGTAGTAGAGTATTTCTACCTTATACGGCTGTTTTTACTTGTAAAAGATCTTAATACTTCTTCCACCACTGGACGGAAGTGGTGGTATGGGGAGTCTGTCGTTAACTTCATACAGGACAGGTGTCTCCAAAAGCAGGGTTAGAAAATAAGAAACCCCATAACTGCAAGTAAAATGCTTAAATGCTGCTATATCCTGGTGATACACACTTGAATAAAACTTGACTTGTTAGTGTAGATGTTGGGCTTTGAATCAAACATATCTTCACTCTCTTTCATAACTTCCAGAGTGATTTGGTTAACCTGATCGTTCTGTTTTGTGAAATACCGCAAAGAAATTTCCAATGTGTCGGAGTACAAAGACGCATAAAGTGATGTTTAGATGGGTTGCTAGTGATTCATAATAATTAATAAACGTTCTGATCATTCATTCAATCACTGGATAAGCTGTTTGCTCTACAAAATGTAAGGAAAACAGTGAAAAATGCCAATCACTAGTTCCCAAAGCCAAGGTGACCAAAGTATCCAAATCTATTGAATTTATTAAACTAGACAAAGAAAAACAGTAAATATTCACCTTTTAAGAAGCTGAAAAATTTGGGTGCTTTTGCTAAGGAAAATTGCTTAAAGATCTTGTGATAGACTCAACACAATACAAAACTTTACCAAATGTGCTTCTCTAAAAATTCCATCTTGTGTATTATTGTGTGCTGTACGTCTTTGTGACAGACTTGATATTGTACTACTCTGTACAACTGCGGAGTGAATATTTTCAGTCAGGGTTGGAGATGACTAACACAGGGCTTGCTGGGTTGTGTGTGCGTGTGTGTGTGTTATGATGTCTCGCAGGGCAGCTGAGAAGTGTGTGTTTTCCAGAGCGGCAACAGGTGGATTGGAGCATGATGACAGTGTGAGGAGGGGGGTTGTGGGGGGGTAAAAAACACACCTGTCAAAGCCTCCTCATGAGGTGTCTGACAGCCAGAAGAGTTTGGTTTTTTTCCAGGCCTCGGCCCCTTTTGTTTTCAAGGCTTTGTGTTCAGACAGATACTGATATTGTCATGTGAACTCTAAGGTTGTGTTGTTTGTGCTGCAGTGGTGTGTGTCTGTTTGTGTGTGGGTGGATGTGACTGGGCCTAGAGGTGAATGGGTATGTTTGTGTGGGTGAATGAGTGGAGCAAGCAAGAAGGGAGGTAAAATGAAAGGATGAAAAGGTGTGTGAGCTATCTTGGAAATTTTTCAGTGTGTTTGTGTGTGTTGCCCTGAGACAGGTCCTCTCCACAGCGGAGGAGTTTTTTTTTTTTCTGCTGTGCTCATCCCACATAGCGATCATTCCTCCTCCACTCGCACGAGAGAAACGAATAATGCCTCAGATATGAGCCTTGTAGAACAAAGACTTTCTGCCCCCCCCCCCTTTGCTACCAACAGCGCTCTGCACCCACAGCTCTGTGCAGAGTGTGTGACTGTGTTGTCCATTGATTCCAGCCAGTCTGATGGATCTTTCTGTTGGATTATCTGGGGCTGATCTGATAGACTCTCTGTCCTCTTTGGCTCCAACTCATTTTCAGTGGCATAGAGAGGACAGAGGGTCAAGACTCGCCTGGTTCGATAGATAAGGCGTTGGAGTGACAGTGAGAAATAAACAAATTGCAGCTTGTATCATTTTTTATAATTGTATCAATTTTTTCTCCATTTTTAAACTTGTCACAGCTGTTTTTTCGGACAGTTGGGGGCATTAGAAACAAGCTGTAAAACAAACCAACTTTATAAGGCGATAATATTTCAAAAACTTATTAGCACTCATTTACATAGCCAGCAGGTACGTAGTTACCTTAGCAATTATCTGAAATTGTTTACCGCCACCTAAGTTCACTCCACTTTCAGCTCTGTTTTGGTTGCTACTAGCTCCTGAGAGAAATATCTGGCTCTTCAGCAGGGCTGCAAGTAATTATTATTTTTACTGATTGATATGCTGATGATTTTCACAAATATTTGTTTGGCCAGTCAATTGTGAAAAGCTATCCTATGAGGTTTGTCACTGTTGAGGTTGATGTCCTTTAATGCCTTTTTTTGTCTGACCAACAAAAAACAAAAAAAAAAATGATCTGCAATAATGTGAAGAGAAAAGCAGGGAATTGTCATATTTGACAGGCTGAAAACAGACATTTAATTACATTTCTGCTTGAAAAATGACTTAGACCATCAATTGATTATCACAATATTTGCTGATTGTCAGAAAAATAACTTGCTAATTCTTGATAGCGAGATGTTTCTATCTTGGGGTGCCGTCTAGCTCAGTGAGTAGAGCGTCAGCCCCATGTGGGCCGGGTCCTGTGCAGTGGCCAGGGTATGACCGTCACCCCCATTCTCTCTCCCCCTTTACTGTCACTCTCTAGCTGCACTATAATAAAGGCAGTAAATGGCAAAATTGATTATTTTTAAAATCTTACAGACTGATCGATTGAATAATAAATAAAATAACTGTTAGAATAGTTGGTTAGTCATGTTGTGTGTCAACGATATTGTGTGTTTCAGTGCGTGAATGTGTGTCTGAAGGCGATGTTTGTTCTCTGCATCTAAATGAATCTTTAACATCTACACTATGTTGTACATGCACATGGCCATGCATATGTGTGTGCATATACAGTATGTGTGTTTGTGTGTGTGTGTGTGTGTGTGTGTGTGTGTAGTCTGCAGAGCTTGGAGACTCCCACTGGTGCAGCCCAGTGGGACTCAGTGCCAGAGAACATGTGCTCTCAGCAAAAACCCAACAAAACAAACCCGTTTGTCTCCGCCAGCTCTCACTGCGACTTTCCATCGCATAGCCTGATCCTCAGACTGTGTTTCCTGCCTTTACATTCCCGGCCTGATTAGTAGAGATTGTGACCAGTTGAGTACACACACAGGCTTACACACACACACACACACACACACACACACACACACACACACACACACTCACCAAATACACACACAAATGTAAGCCCAGACATACATGCATAGATGCAGTGTGTGAGTGGGAGCAAGTTGTTTTCTGGAGTTTTGAGCATGGCAGACAAACACAAACCTACATGAATAATTAAGGCTTTGTCCACCCTTCAGTTTTTTATATTCTTACTTTAATATTAACCTGTACTACCTCATGCGCTGATCTTTGCTCTTCTTTCTATTGATTGCTTATAATGATTAAATACCAACAGGACAAAGAGTTTACACTGCAGCCATGTTAGCAGCTCTGTGAGGCTATATGAAATTAAGGCACTGTTGTACTTGAGCTACATGATAATGTTCATCCAGTAACAATGACATCATTCGTATTGCGGATGTCTGTCACGATGCCCTGCGGACCAAAATGACTTTTTCCCATTGACCTAACTGGGAAATAGATGTTCGTAAATCAATGGATAAACTTTTTAAGGATCACAACACCTCAAAAATGACTCATTTTACAATCTGAATTTGATCCATTCGGTCTGATAATATTTGGAAATTCTAGAAGAGTTGCATGATTAAATTATGTTATCCCCATTTAAGTTAGCAGAGTGCTAAACCGGAAGTCTCTTGTTTACCTGTTTTATAGTATAATTAAGCAGACACAGTGCCAATTATCTGGGTAATTTTATATGTACAGTTGAGAATTATGGTTTCATATGCCATTGCACAACCTTTTATTTTGAAAGAGCAGGGTCCTGCCTCCAACACTGTATCCAGTTCTCTCATCAATGGGAGGAGCATGAATATGTGAACAATTTTTTCAAAGGAAATTCACTTAATACTTTTCACTCAATCCACTACAGTTGTTGAGATATTTTAGTCTGCACCAAAGTGTTCAACCAAATGTCCGCCTGACATTGCCTTTCATAGGGCCATGCTAAAAATACCAAAAACTGTATAATGCACTCACTGCCCTCGTGTAGCCTAGCTAACCTCCCACCTGGCTGGCACTGGGCCAGGGCGAAGGTGAACCGAGGCTCAGCTACCTGCAGCTTCGTATGTTCTTTGCCTCTGTGTCAGTATGTGTGTGTGTGTGTGTGTGTGTGTGTGTGTGTGTGTGTGTGTGACTGTGCGAAGTGAAGGCTTTTTTTGTTTGTCCACTACAGTGTGTGTGTGTGATGTATTTCAGAATTGCATATAAACCGGACGGTTTCAGCGAGTGTGGGTTTAAGCATCTGTGACTCAGGTCACATGTGATGTAAATGTGTGGGCCCCTCTTTGTTCAAGTGATATTTTTCCTCATAATTTGATGCAATGTGTGTGTTTGTCTCAATTGGTCTGTGAGCGTGTGTGTGTGTGTGTGTGTGTGTGTGTGTGTGCAGTTGTGTTAAGGGGTGGGAGGCAGTTTGGGGGGTTACGTGGCCCCCTGACCGCAGCACCAGCTGGGGGATTATCCCGTTGAGCGGATACAGGGAAGAGGGGCCTCGCTGGGGGTGGATGAGGGGATGGAGAGGGGGGCGCTGGTGGAGTAGGTGGAGGGGGGCTGTTTGAAGGCATGGCTTAGGTTAATTAACCTCCTGGACACTTTGACTGAGACACAGTGCAGCACATTAATGGTTTACGGCCTCCACAGTTCTCGCAGTGACCTACAATGGCCCTGAGCTGGAGCTGCAGTTTGTTTAAAACCAGTTACAAAACAAATGGAAATGTCAAAATTGAGTCATGTTTTATAATTTATTTTTGAGAGTTTTGTTTTGATTTTTAATGAAGCCGCTGGCTCACTGTTGAGTAGCTGGTCGGCTCGTGATCAAGATTAGGGCTTATTGGATTGTACAACAGAAAGATTAACTAATTTGAGTTTTTATGTGTGTGATTTTAATTCAGAAATGTTGTATTTAACTTGATTTAGCTTTGCCTTTATTAAAGGTGAGAATACTAGTGTTAGTAGCTGATTAGCTCTAATTGCAGGCATATCTCCTATTTAGGTGATATGATATGTGGGGGAATAAATCACACAACTGCAAGTTAGACCTATAGCAAAACTGTTGCATGTTGTCTTTATGTAATTAAGTCAGGTCATTGAACTTACTTGTTTGAGTTCTTTATGTATTCAGTGATTTTGATGTGTTTCTCAATGGCAGATGTTTGAGTTTGCAACAAAATTATTAAATATCCACAGTACAGTTTGTATAATGGCTCTTTGTTTTGGATAAAGTCTTATTTTCTGATTTTTTTTTCAGTGCTGAATCTTTTTTTTTCACAGAAGCTGTAAAAGCAATCAGTCATTAAATCTTCACAGCCTCTTGAGAGAGGACTTGTTAATTAGTTGATTATGAACAACGTCACACTCACTTCAGTGTGATGTTGGTTTAGATTTTCTTTTAAGGTCACATTGAGTTCAAAGGTTAGACTGTTACTTTCATATTGTCCACCAGTTAATTGAGAACTTTTCTAGGGCTGCAATTATTGATTATTTTCATTTTAAGAAATCTCATTTTTCGTATTTATTGATTAGTCGTATAGTCGATAAATTGTTCGAGAATACTGAAGTATGTCCACAGTTTATTAGAGTCCAAGGTGAAGTATTCAAATGTACTGTTCAGTCCATACCAGTGCTCCAGATAATTAACAGTAGATTGACTAGTCAACAAAGTAACTAATAATTTCAGCGATAAATATTTCCATTTTGTAAAAAAGACCTAAACTGCTTCTTTTATTCAACTAACAGAATAAACCTGTAAATATTTAAAGGGAAAATTTCCAAAATCAAAAGTACCTGTTCAGTGCAATGGAACTGCTCGTCTGGCACATGCGCCAAAAAAAAGCTATGTTGTATTTTCTTCAGAGCTATGTGGTCCACTGAATATGCACTGTAGTGTTTGTCCTGCTGAATCCGCCCAACTTCTCTCTCACTTTATAGACTTTTTACAGTGTGATGAATTGGCAGATTTTAAAATTGCTTTTCTCGGATCCAGAAAAGGTGGTGAATTGTCCCTATAATTTATTGTTACAAAACGAAGCTTCACCAGTTCACTCATTAAATATTGTATGTTGTCCGGTAATTGTTATCCTGAACACCGTTTCATGTGATTTGAATTCACCAAGTCTGCATGAACATGTATAACTCATAACAATATTCATCTTAATATAAAAAAGAATTAATTGTGTATCTGTAGGAAATAGAAGTTGTTGTTGTCAAAGAGGACTGTGACGTGGTGTGGTGAGTGCAGCTCTGAGTTTGTCCAGTCTACTCTCTAAAAGTGTTTTTATATTAGTGTGTTGGTGTTTTGTTTGCGTGGGCATAAATCTATTTTATCACTGTACGTCTACATCTGTCTATACATGTGTGTATGTGTGAGAGAGAGATGGGGATAATGGCTGACTGGCTGGATGCCTTACAGGAAGTGCTGTGGAACATCAGGGGTCTCAGAGGAAGACTGACGGGGGAACTGGACAGGCTGGAGAGTCTTACTCACTTCATATAACACACTGACTCACTCACGAGATCACTACAACCTTCTCAACCATAGCCTCTCCATTGTAGACCCCTGTGCTGCCTTCACACGCAACATACACACACACACACACACACACACACACACACACACACACACACACACACACACGTTTGGGATTATAAGTGACGTATTGGTCGCTGCTTTTCTTTTTATTGCCCTAAAATGGACATTGGGGTCTCTCAGTTGCACAGTGGCAGGAAAATGACACACACAAAGCTGTTTGTATTGACTCATGAGTCCTTTTCTTCAATGTCTCCGTCCATCCTGCACATCCACCGAAAGGAAGAGGTGGAGACGACGTCTGTCTCGATCTCTCCTCCCGAATGTTTAATGCGCACATCCTAAACAAACTGGCGTGCAGAGAAAACAGGATATGAATCTGAATCAAGTCAAACATGCCCATGCTGTCACTCGTCTCTGGATCTCACTGCTGTGTTTTTCTGTCATAAAGGCTCAATGGAATGTCAAGTTAATCCTTTTAATTAGTCAGCTGGTTATTTTAATACTCCCACACCCAAAACAAGGCACAAACACATTGATTAGAATCTCCACTGAGGATCTGTAAGTTTAATAATACAGTCAACTGCAGTACTGATGAAGAAATGAGCAACATAAAAAGCCTCCTGGCCTTAATATCCTGGTATGATCCTCCGTGGCATCTGTGTCTAAGTGTGTCTGAGGACGCTGATCCTACTTTAATGTGTCTCCTCATTTGTTGACTTTAGGCCGCTCCTGCACCCTCCTCCTGCTGTTGTCTCAACACTAGGTGCCACTTTATTTGTTTTCACTGACCTGATTAATGATCTGAGGTGTTTTTACAAATCGGGATTAGCAGCAGTGAGGCTGATGTGATCATCTTCTGTTTCATATGACTGCCTTAGCAAAGCAACGGGTTGTCACCTGTTCTCAGTGACCTTTATTTTACTGGTGTGGGGCAGTGTGGGGAAAAAAATGTAATATCATAATGTTTTTGACCAAATACCTCTGTTGATATTGCTATGATGTTTTAGGGTTGACCATTGGTGCTTTCACAAAAAATGTAAACAATGTGATTTTTGATAAATAATCATCAGTAATGTGAATATTATGACAAGGTGGGTAAAGGCACACAGCTAGAGCAGTCTAGTGAGTTTAGAAAATTGCATTATTTTACTGTAACACAGCCTTGAAAACTAGGAAAAAGAAAACAGTAACTGAATAATCATATCCAAAATCTAAGACCATATTTAGTCTCATTTCACAATATCAATAAAATACTGACATATTTCCCAGCACTGAAACCACCTCAACCTTGTTGTAAGTTAGATTTTAGTGTCGTTCATGTCTTAATATAATGTTGAAGGATTACATTGTCTTCAAATTTTAGGTCCCTTGATGTTTTGATACCCTGTCAAACTCTATCAGAGAAACTCAAAACAAACATAGTGAGCAGTTTGAAGGAGTGAAGAGCTGTTTTTTGCATTCCTGAATAGTTCACATTTTTTTGTGATTCATATGGGTCTGTCAATTTAAAATATATATCAGTAGTTATTTATTTCTGACTATTAGCACAGGAAAAGTAATTGTCAATAAAATGTTGGAAAATTGTGGCATATGCTCTGTGTAAGTTTACCGGAGCCCAAAGTAACATCTTCAAATGATATGTCTTATCCAAATCCAAAAAATGTTGCTTTTTTTGCAATCGCTGGATTATTAAAATACTTCCTCATTAACTTCCTGTCAATCAAATAATCCTTGCAGGTCTTCTCAGTATGTCAGTACACAATATCAACTGACTTATACATGACTTATTTATATTATTACTTGTCAAACTAAAACATTTACAAGCACACTGATCAGTGTGCATCAGTAACATCCTTGTCCGATAATTAACAAAAAATGTTGTGTTTGTTTTCTGCATAGCAATGAGTAACCCAGCAGCCTAACAGGAGGAACCCATGAAATCCTTGTAAAATTTTTCCTGTATAAATCTGCATTTGAGAAACTTCTCTTTATGCAGCATCATGTTAATTGCCATACTTTTCTTGTTTTCCCAGCACTGCGCTGCCTCGTCCTGACCATCATCATTATCATCACATCTGTGGATTTCGTTCAGGCAGGCCTACTGGTCTCTCCCTTTCTCCCATCATCTCCCTCGACCCAGACCCTCCACCCTCTGCTCCGTGGTCCCCTTTCCGTCGTCCCACCACGTCTGCAGAGTGGGTGCCGGCTCCCTCCCCTAGGGGTGGGAGTGACGAGCTGGGGGATGCGCTCGACAAACCCCTGGAGAATGATGCGGAGGGCGTGTGGAGCCCGGACATTGAGCAGAGCTTCCAGGAGGCCCTGGCCATCTACCCACCCTGTGGCCGCAGGAAGATCATCCTCTCTGATGAGGGCAAGATGTACGGTACGCCCACCCCTGTCGTTTTACTGTCATGCACCTTGTTCTTCTTGAATGGGATGATAAACTCAAAACCTTAACGGGACTGAGGCATGCAAAACATTCAGCTGAGACATTACAAATAATTTTGATTATGTCCTAGAGTGCTAATTATTTTGTTTTAAATGTCGTAAAGCTTAAAAGGCATTTAATATTTACCACACTAACTCAGTTTAAAAGTTTTGAAATGGCATTAAATTTGGTGAGGGGTGCGTATTGACTTGTCGGGACTGAAAACACAAATTCTAGGACCTAGACTTTACATGGGACATACTGGTCTTGACTTAGGACTTGACTCAGAAAAGCCAAAACCTGAAACTTAAATGTGACTTGCAAAACAGTGCTGTGAAGGAATCTTTATGCATTAGTTGTGCCCTAATAGACAAAACAACTCAGGCAGGATCTGGAATGATGAAATCTTTTAGTATATTGTTTATAGTTATTGTTTTTTTAATTAATCACAGTTTTGGCCTGGACAAACCACAAAAGAGAATTGCAAATTTTTGCGGTAAAATCAATGCAACACAACCATAATTAGAAGATCCAGCTGAGGAGGATAAATTAATTAATTTCATAAATTTAAAAAAAATGGCAATGTTGCGACATTCACTTTTATTTTACTTCCCCTGATGGAGGAAAATCTGTTCCAAAAAGAACAGTGATTTGCAGACTGTTATGAGAAGACCAGAGCCATACTGTAATAAGAGTTTGTTAACAAAGTGCAGCATAGTCAAATGTTCTTAATAAGCTCTCACTCATTTTGTTGTACCAGTTATATTACTGGTACAACAAAATGAAATCAGCCACAAATTATACATCTTAACAGTTGCTAAATACAAAAAATGTACTGTTGAATTTTTACATAGTATATATAACTTAAATCAGCAGGCAATGTCATGCCCTTCTTTCTGTCTCTTTTGGAAAGACATACAAGCAGAGCTGTTGTCATCTGTTTTTGTGTGAAATGAAGCTTTGGATTGTTTCTCCCTCTCTGCCGTATTAGTCTTGCAAGTTTCCAGCAATGTAGACATCATTTTGACATCACTATTTTGCGTTGCACAAAAACATGCAGGTATTAATAAAAATGAATTGAAAAGCTTTGAGGCATATGATTACGATGAATCGAGGAATTCGGAACCGGATCTCGATTCCCATCCCTACCCAATGTATTTACTGTAGAATTACTTAATGGAAATACTAAAGCCTGTCATCATTGGCTACATAACCAAGAGTATTTTCCTCTTTAACCAGCTCGTTGAGTGTGAAGAAATGGTGATAAATAGCCCGTCCTGCTACTTCTAAAGCAGTGGAAAAACATCACTGTGGGGGTTGAGATTTCACTATCTTGTGGATAAAAAGTTGATAAAGATTCACATTAATTTTAGATGGACATCAGGCTTTGAACCTCTCGTCATACAAACACTGTCTGCTGTATATAAACCCACAACACATCTGCAGCATTGTGAAACGAGAACAGACAAATGTTTGCTTCCGCACACTTCTCACTGTAAACTGCATTTCATGTGGACAGACAATTTGTTTCACATACTCTCTCCCACACACACACCCGTTCACCACCACTCCTTCGTGTTCATGTTTCACATCACTCCTGTTTTCTGTACAGCTGTCAGCTCCACTTGGTCCCATAGTGTACAGTGTGATGGCGCACACACTCGAATCACTCATTCTTCTACACATACATACACAACCTGCCTCTTATGCAGACCTTGATTTGTTCCTAAATCAAAAGCTATGATATTGACTGAAAATTAAAACAATAAACTCAGGAAAATGTCTTTATCTCATAAAGCAAAGCTGCATTTCTGTCCAACTCTTCCAGATCTATAACAATGACAAAACAGTGAAGAGTAAAGCATTAAAGTGAGACAGTCAGCCTCATGAACATGCAGTGAGATGTTTGGGCCAGACCTTTGTCCCCATTGTATTTCTGGCAGTGATAGTGGAGGGCAGTTTACAGTATTCCTGTTACCAGAATTAGCTCCAAATCCCTTACCCCAAACGGGTTCACAGGAACAGGGGATAACTTTTACTTCCCTCCTATTAAATGGCATGGGTGCTAACTTTGTGTGTTGTTGCCTCGTGTAATCTATCAGATATTTTGTTGGGGTTTTCCACACTAACTGCAGCCTGACCAGATATCACATTGTTCAGCCATATATCATTGATTCTTGAGATGGTTTTGCCTTTTATTTTAACCTTAAATAATGACTTGAGGTTTGGAGCAGCAGCATGACTTCAGGTCTTCCCTTGTTGAATCTTTGGGTAATGTCTGTGTCAAGCAGGTGTTGGAAAGGTGAGGTGACATTCTTCTACGACACCTTGCTGAAAGATGTTTAGGAACAGATGGCTCGGCCATCATGTGTCGTCCTCCTGCCCTGACCGTTTGATAGTGGATCTGCTTGGTGGAAAACGGGCGGACGGTGGTAGCGGCGCTATCAGACAGCCTCTGTCATCGCCTTGTTTTGTCACTGTGCCAGACAGCTCCTTTAACTGTTGGCTTTGCCTAGCTTAGCTTAGCCACCTATTGAGGTCATGGCCATCCTCTGATCAACGCTTAAACCCTTATAAAGCCTGTAATAATAGTTGGAGGCGGGCAGGGGAGAATGGGGCAGGTGGCTCATTCTGTGTCATGGGGATGGGGGGGCTGGATGAGGAAAGGTGTTGGTGAAGGTGGGGGTTTGGCAAGGCAGGCACTGAGGTGCCCCTTCCTCCCTGTGGGGGTCAGGGGCAGGTGATGCGCGCCAGGGAGCGCGTTGGCCCGCCAGGAATGGCATGTGCGCTTGGGAGCCCGGGGGTTCAAGGCAGCTCGCCTGTAACCCTAAACCAGAATAGACGTTTACCCTTTGAGCGCCTGGAGGGGAGGAGGACGGGTGGACAAATAAACACCAAGGTGGGCAGTGGTGTCTTGGATGGCCTCGGGGCGTAGCAGAACTATCACACACCTGTCCCCAGTGTGTGTGTGTGTGTGTGTGTGTGTGTGTGTGTGTGTGTGTGTGTGTGTGTGTGTTTGTGTGTGTGTGTGTGTGTGTGTGTGTGTGTGTGTGTGTGTGTGTGTGTGTGTGTGTTTTGGAGTGAGAAAGGTAGAGGTTGCTCCCTGCTATTTCTGTGATTTACCTCCCCCATATCTCTTGGTTTCAGACTCCATGTCACACTTTGTCCTTTCTGAACAACCTCTTCTCCCTCCTGTCAGTCTTTCAGTTGGTCCGTCTGCCCTTCAGTTCACCTCCAGCTGCTCCCTGAGTTCAACCTGACAGCCTTGCGGCAAATCCAGATTTATGACTTGAGAATTGAGGCAACACTGAGCTTGTGCGTGACCCACTATGCCCCCATAACAGCGCCACCAGCCCTTCCCTTGCAGCCCCTGCAGCTCCCCTGTCCTCCCCTTTTATCACCATCCCCGGGGTCACAAGTGGCCAACAACTCAAGTCATTCAAGCAACCACAATCAATGCAAAACCACTTTGAAGGTCTTTAGTGTTGTTAATGTTGTTAAAGCGCTGATGGGTGGTCTTAAATCAGGTATCTTAATCAAATATCAACTGAGAATATCTTTAAAGGCATACGTGAAATGGTGAGGCGATGACTTGATGGTTTTAGAGATATTTAGTCTTATTGCGTGGACTAAATATGGATACATAGACAAAACAAACTTCCAGCAAACTATCTGTTGGCTGTGAGCGACATACTCTGAATTTTAGGTTGAATTCCCCTCTGAGGAATGAATGCCATTCTTTGCTAAACAATATGATATTGAGTCTCTGAGCAGCGAAACAGAGGGAATGTGTGCTTCTATCCATTGTAAATTCCTCAATTGAATGGAATGTTTTTTAGCCCATATTCCACGTACATTCATCACATTTATTTCCCATAATGCCGTGCATAGCGCTGGCCCTCGCGCCCATTACTCAACAGACCTATTAGCTCGCTTATTAGGGACGGTGTCACGGATATTGTGGCGGTTATGTGCTCCGGCGGTAATTCGACATGCATCTGCCAAGGAAAACATTTCCTGCCTTGTGTGGCTCTCAGCGAGAGACGTGCCCTGTGGTCTGACCGAAGGCCTCATGCTGCAATAATGGAAAAACAGTCCTAAACTTGTAGTGCAGTGGAAACCAGTGTGCTGACAGCTCTCACTAAAAGAATGTGGCACTGGAAATATGATTATCTACCCTCTTTAGTTAGTGCCATATAACTGCTATATTAATTTATGTGCTGCTTTTGCAGTCGTAATCCTACTTTATGATGTCTTTGGACTAATTTTTATTTTGCAGCATTAAATATTGCATCACATGCAGCTGTTTGGTTTCGTCACACTTGATTTCCTAACATCTGTTAGAGGAGCAATTTTCTCACATTTTGAAGGGTCCTGCTTCCTGTTAAAAAAAGCAATACTTGTTTTAGTGCAGTGAAAAGTCAACAATGTTTTGCTCAGTAGTGGCTTATTTTTCTCTTAGTGCAGAACAAAGAATACCCACAATCATGCCTCCACAAAGCTTCGCTTGTGCAACATGTCAACCCCATTGTCGGTTTTTGTCGGGAGATACAAATATGTTTTCGTCTTAAGTGGTTCTCATTAAAGAATGTAATGTTAAGTTCAATGGAAAGAAACGGTGAGTCCTCGTCTGGGTTCAAGCTTTGGCAGTAAAGTGAGAGATTCACTAGTGACCTTGACCTGTTGACCTTTAAAGAAGCCTGAGAGGAGTGTGTTTTCAAGTGGTTTTCCTTTGTAACGATGCCCCAGCTCTCTGCCTGAGGAGGTTCACTTATGCATTATGTGGAAGTCATTGTGGGTGAAAGTGCTAGGGACAGAAGTTTGTCTTATTACCATTTTTTTGTTGATTATAAAGTTGAATCAACACCTCTGTATAACTGTATAGTGGATATTGTGCTGAATATTAAAACTTTCATGGAGGTAGGATTTATTTCAGGACTGCTGTAGTAAAGCCCAGTAAAATCAAAGTGACATGAAAGCACTACTGGCAACAAAGGCTGACTGTTATGCCCCCTTACATCGCCTGTATTTTGGCAAAAAAGTTGCACTTGAACACACTGCAAAGACTGGAAATAGTCATGATGCCTTGTGCATCATTTTATATTTGTGCCTTCCAGCATATCTTTTCTTTCATTAGTATGGCAGACAAGTGGCTTATTTTACACTTGTGGGGGACATCTGAGCCTTACATGAGCCTCTGGATGAACCTGAACCTCCCATCATATAGTCCTCATGCCGACGACCAGGATCTCCTGGGATTTGATGCTCTGTGGAGGGTATTCGAGGGAAACCCCCCCCCCTGCTGACGATGGACTCCTGGGAATCTCCTGTTCCATGCTCCATCCATCTCAGTGACTCTCTTTCTGTCTGTACCTCTCTTCCCTAAATCTCAGGGTGTAACCAATAGGACATGGTGAGCAGTGACAGCCATGTAACAGAGATGTCACTGTCACTTTACCTCGACATCTCGGATCAGTAAGGTGGTAGAAAGATACAAACGGGTTGGGCATCTGTTGATCTGTCTATGGGATTAAAATACGTTGAGCCTTGCGATAACTACCTCCACATAAATCTCTGTAACTGCGAAGACACTCGTGGCAGGTTGTGTTAATATAACATGACATCTGATAAATTTACTCTCCTAGAAATACTATACTTTGTCAGAAATCAAGTGCAAACATTCAGCTTTGGCTCAGACAGCAATGCAATCGGTTGCTAAATGAATAGGAGAATCCCCTGTTTGCTAATAATTTCCAGATTTTTTATTCTTATTTTTGTAGTTACCTATAAAAACTGCGTAAAGTATTTTAGTACTAATTTTAGTAGAAATAGAGACCAAGTGCTGAGATTTTTGCTTTTAATGATTTTACTTTAAAATCAGTTTTGGATTTGTGGGGGAATTTGTGTGAAGTAACTGCTCCAATACATTTCTAATTTCTTTTTTAATGGAAGATTGAAACAATACGTACCGATGTGCTGAATTGTTTTCCTGTAGAAGAATTTCACATTTTTGTATTTTCAGCAGCTGACCTACTGTGCACTGACTAAAAGTCTAAAGTTACACTAACCGGGCACCTAATTGAATTTAAACAAATAAATGATTGGAAGTGCACCAACTGAACACTCTCTCTATTTTATTGATTGTAGGCTATAGTTAGTACCAAATTACTTCTGGGAAACTTTCAAAAAATCATTGGAAATTTAAATCTTTTGAATAAAGTGGGTTAGTTTGTGGCCTCCTTTATTTGTGACGTTGAAAGTCTGAAAGATAAAATCTGCATGAATTCAAAATTACTTACATTTTGTGGAAAAATAACTTGACATTAACATTCTTTGAAAAGAGTACATAAGAATACATTAATAATAATATTAAAGAGTTAATATTTGAAAGTAAGAATGACCTCAATATGAGTGTCTACTGCTTGTGTTGTGTCACGCTTCCACACATCTTATCATGGTGAGTTAAAGCATTTTCCTTATGCCAGAAATACACCAGTCAGCAGTACAGTGCTGCTCGTTACAATAATTATTTTTTATTCTGCTAAACTAACCCCAACTTTTAGTTTGGCCGCATGTCACAGCAGATTTAAATGGCTGCAGCTCAGAGCAGACACTGCAGCTTTCCATGGCCATTGCATGGCAGCTCACCACAGGCAGCACTTCCAAACTGCTCGGTGTTTTTCCACATTATTTAATATGCAGGTTTCATATTTTTATATTTACACAGTCAGGTTTATAACATATACTGAGAGAAGGGAATGAATCTCTATTTATGGAGTTGATTAAAAACAACAACAAAAACAAACAACAGTCCAATTTATTTATCAGTGCATCAGAACTGGATGAAATATGAATACAGAAAATAATGTATTGATGCCAGTTATCAGTTTTTGGTTTTTTTTTTTAAAAAATCCAGTCTCTGATTACCATGACTGTCTTCATGTTGGATCAGCAGAGTTGTTGCATCTCTGGCTCCATACTGTCACAGTGCTTGAGTCATGGAGGCTTGTTAGAGGTCTTTTCAGAGCTCAGTGAGCTCTTTCGGAGGGGAAATAACACCCAGCCAAGACATTCCTGCAGCCTAAATGTGACCTTTGTTTTCCAGAGCAGAAACAGTGGGACATATGTGCTGTTGAGGGAAACGTATGGCTGGCAGATGTGTCTTCAGACAGGATGGCAGTTTGTAAGACATACAAGCACAAATGTACGCAGTGGCCAAAAATAATTATAATTTAAGCTGTGTAAAAATTGTAGCTCAAGTACAATGGCAAGGAAGTGTTCTTCTATTCTGATGGCTTTATTATAAGGGGTAATTGCTTTTAAAATTAAATTAGAACTATACAGTAGTTAATAACATTATTGAAGGTGTAATTTAAAATTTTTTAAATTGTGGAATATGATTATGAAGTGATCACTCCCTGTGATATATGGTTGTCCATAAGGTGAATTTATGTACATAGGAGATGTTGTACACACACAAACAGGACATGGGCTGATGTCGGAGCAGCAGATGCAGGGCTACTCAGTGCAGACCAGTCAGTATATAGGAATGTCAGGAATGCACGGGGCTGAGATGGAGAGAGAGAGACACACACACACACACAGAGAGAAAGAGAGAGAGAGAGAGAGACACACAGAGAGAGAGAGAGAGAGAGAGAGAGAGATCAGACCAGGCCAGTGATGACCGCAGCTCCATTGGGGAAGGGCAGATTTACGACCAGCCAGGCCCAGGGGTTGACTTTGGAAGGGATACTATAGACCGCCTTCACTAACCCCGTCCACCTCTCTCTGACCTCCACCAACAGGCCTGAGGAGGAGGAGAGGACAGCCAGAAGGAAAATTGTTAAACATTGATTTTAAAGCCTTTTTGGATCATCACGGCTCCAGTAATTAAAACTTCAGTATGTTTTGATGTTTTTGATTGATTCCAGCATACTTAGTTTTTTCCTGAGGTACAAGCGTATTCAGATGTGACTGAAGTAATAGCTCATTCTTTATCAAACAAATGAAAGGTTTTTTTGATATGCAACAAAATGAACTTTCCACGGTTCATTATTCTCAGAGGGTCTCAAAGGTTCTGTATGCAACATTCAGAGTAATAATACAGCAGCATTCACTATTTGCTATGTAAAGATATAGCCATTAGCACCATTAGCTTTTACATGAATGCAGCTGTCACACTGAATATTCTGCTCAGACTTTAAAACTTTGTATGGAAATCAAAATGAATATTCATATTGAACAGCCAAATCCAGTTTGACTGGCATAATTCTCAGTTGCGTACAATCTTAGAAAATTTTAGTTTTAATTACAAAATAAAAATTTAATGGGTGAACTTTTTGTTTGTTTTTGTGTGTGTCCTGTATAAAAAAGTGCTTTTTGTGTAGTCCTGCCTATGCCGCTATGATAAATTGCTGGCCGGCTTTACCAAACTTAGTTCTTATGATACATATATAGTTCCAACATCTACAAGCAACAAAAGTATTTCCTAGAAACTAGAAATTATGATGTTTTCAAGGTTGCACAATCCCCTGAACTCTGGATCACTCCGACAACGCTATGGCTGCGGTCAGTCACTTTTAATGCCCTTAAGAAATGTTTCCAGAATCAGATTTCCCCGAGACAAGTCCGTGACTGCAGGCAGTGTGATAAACAACATCAAACTGTGGACCAGTGGGTGATGGTATAATGTTCCTACTGACTTTCCTGCAGCCTTGGCTGGCACAAACTCCCTGTCTGTGCTACTCCCATTGGATATCATGATCTCATCGCTGTGTGACTGAGTCCCCTCTCTGATCTCATGGGTGTGTTGGAGGGTATTTTTGCTGGGGCCCTTCCCCAAGCACTTGCACTAGGAGTGGCAGGGCATCTGATACGAGACCATGAAGCGAAGCCTATTTGACAACCCATTAATGAAGCTGTTTACATGCTTGCAATACATACCTGTATAAATTTGAATGGGGATACCATCCTATTGATAAAGTAGTTTGTCCTTTGTTTCGTTGCTGATAGAAAATTTGTTTTTAATCATTGTTCCTGGGAAGAAACACTTTTTTAATTTAAATGTAGAAAACAAAAAAGTTTTTTTTTATTGCTTAGACTGTGAGACATGTTTGCATTTTCACAGAAGAACTTAAACAGCTTTTATTTCCTGGTTGTACTTGCTAAATATTGTGGCTTTCAGGTTGATCAAGTTTAGGCCAAGGAAAGGCTTCAAAAGTTTAAAATGTGTCTGGCTACCAAAAGTGAATAGATGGTTGGCTTTTCTGAATTCATGAACGTTTTTATTCATCTGTGAAGGCATGCTCATGCATCTGTGTCAACTACTTTGAAAATCCCTATTGGATTGGATACACAATGTACATCTCACTGTACACAGAGTGAAGTTTCCTGCAGATAAATTGCTGCCAACTGGAAGAACTCATTGCTGTAACGTGAGGAACTCGATAGAGGCAACCTAATGTTCATTTGAGGTCAAGTATTGCGAGGACTTTGACAAAGCTCTCTGTTCGTCTTTTCAAGAGTTTTGATTGCGAGGAAATGTGGAACACTTTCTTAATCCTTGGGGAATTAAAGAAATATGCATTTAGGGGCTCAAACAATCGGCTGGCGAGTGCACCTCCCGATAAACACTAAACGGTTGAGGAGTTACAGCCCTGAAAAGAAAATAAGATTGAGACGGAATGAATGCCGCGACTCAAGCTGAAGTGTGTGTGTGAGTTTATGTCTATGTCTGTGTGTGCGTTTGTGTGTATAAACTGGAGTAGACGGCATTTGAGACAGGGGTTTAGTCCACAAAAGCTTCACACAAAGGCAGTTCTACAGTTGGGTAATATGGTTGTGTATATAGATGTGTGTGTGTGTGTGTGTGTGTGTGTGTGTGTGTGTGTGTGTATTTCAGGGGCTTGGAACTTTACAAGGACTCAGATCAACCTCTTTCTCCTCTTTTTCTCTCCAAACTAGCACTAGTTCATTTGTTTATTCATAGATAGTATGACTCTGCTGTATAATGTGAACAATTGTACCTCACTATATATTGTAATGACAGTTGGATAATGTTTTTACATAGGAAATGTTAAATGAAAGTGTGATACAATTTACTTTTTGATGAGGATAATTCACTCAGTATCGATATTGCTTTCCATGTCAGTATTTTCTTTTTGTACAATGGAAATGGTAGCCCAAACTACAAAACCAAGAGCTATTCTGCAAATTGCAAATATTTCTCTGCAGGTAATATGGTCTTTTCATAAAACTAGACTGTCTATGCAGCAGAAAGACATAAATACTAAATACTTGGAATTGGCGGCACACGACCAGAGAAAATAGAGAAAAGGTCTGAGGCATTTGCTTTTGCTCAAGAGGTAAAAACCCTAGCCTACCAGGATGTGCTGAGCTGCACTGGACCAATAAATGCTCCCCCTGGTATATGATGTAATGCTAGTTGCCCATCCGAAACCAATATGGCAGCCAGCTGGCAATAAACAATTTTGTATTATGGTTAAACAGTAAGCCAAAATATTTGTTAAAAAAAAATACGTGAGAAAAAGGCAGTGCAGCACTTAGTTTTTACTGTTTGACCTCAGTTTGGTCTGGGTGAACGACAGAGAGAGAGGCAGGTCTATCTCTCAATCTACTTCTATACTCTTCTATGCTCGTGTCCATGGTGGCAGCAGGTATACAAAAATGAGAAAGTATAATTTGTAGTTTGAGCAACCAGGTCACCATGAAGTGCACCAGGCTCTGGAGCCAATTTTAGCAGTGGCCAAACAGTGGAATTACAACTTCCAAGTCCATTAAATGGTGACATTGGACCTAAAAAGACATTTTCCCATAGACTTACTCAGTGAAAAGACTTCTTTAAATCAGTGGATACATTTTGTTTTGAGTTTTACCACAGTTCATTTACACATACTACCCAAACTGTTATCATACAAAGTTGGTTGAAAATTGGCAAAGTATCACTTAAGATGATCATTTAATATTTTTAAAAAATCTCATCCAAAACACAACTTAGAGTATGAACAAAATATAAAAGTAAAGCTCATGCATAATAACTAAGTAACCCAAAAATCATGCTGATCATCCTCAGTGTTTATAGAGATCACATGCATTTTACTTGTGAAATCCATCTGAAGTTTTCTGTTCAGCCTTGAAAAGTTGTACCTCACAGTTTATGGAGGCAGACTGCTGGCTGATAGATTTCCCCCTGCTGGGTACACAAACTGACAGCTGAAATTGTTTCTTTAATGGCTTAGCAACAAAACTCAAATGCTTTCAAAAAGCATTAAGTAGAAATTAGCGTCTGTGCAAACTGCGGTGCACATGAGCACCGAGAGAAACGGTGTTTTAGATTCCGCGCAAAATCTGATCACTTTTATTGGCTGACGAAATCTCTGTTGGGCGTTCGGCCAAGCTTCAAGTTTCCTTGCCTCTCCGTTTGGGGTCACTTGATTGGCCAGAGTAAGATTCAGTGTGAGGTCTGACCCAAGCGTCGCTATGTAAGGGAAAATCTGACGGGTTTGTATCAGGTTGTGTGTCGTGACTGATCTGTGTGTTAATTCACATGGGGATGTGGTGCCAAGGGAAAAATGACCGTGTTTAAGAGGTGGTGCAAACTCTTATATGACTGTGTGTGTGTGTTTGATGTGTGTGTGTGAGTGGGCATGAGGAATCTCCTTTGAGTGCAAGAGTTGTGTGATGCACTCTGTAACCGATCTTTGGCGTGTTTCTCTGTGTTCTCCCTTACCTGTTTATAAATGGGCTATTCTCTATAAAAGGTTATTTACATTTATGATGAATCTATTAATTATTAATTATGTCTACCAAATGTCCAAAAATTTCCAAAGTATTGTAACAAATGCCCACAACAATGTTCCAGAGCACAGTGGGACTTATTTGAATTGCTTGTTTCATCAAACCAACAGTCTAAAACCCAAAGATGTTCAATTGATAATTATGTAAAACAAAGACAGGCAGTCATATTTGAGAAGCTGCAAGCAGAAAAAGTATTACATTTTTGTCCAAGAAATTACTTCATTCTAAGGTCCAGTGTGTGAAATTTAGGGGGATTTAATGGCATCTAGTGGTGAAGATTGCAGATTACAACCAGCTGAAACTCTCCCAGTCAGAATTCCGTTAGTTTTTATGGTTGAGGAGGACTTGCCTGGGAGCCTAATTATCTGCAGAGCTCTCTTCCTGCTGATGTGAAAATGGCTCATTCTGAGGTAACACATCACAATTCTTATTCTAAGGTGATTGTACACCAAAGAAAACATACTTATTACGTTATATTTCACTTCTGCCAATATATCTCCTTAAATCTTGCACACTGGACCTTTAAATGTGTGTGTATTTTTTGTAATACAGCTGCTAGCTTTTATACAGTCCATCTCACAGTGCATGGACTTGCATGGCAGTCCACCCAAGTCACATCATTGCCATTCAACACTGCATTCTCAACAACAAAAACTTCTTTTTCCTGAGTTACACTACATAAAAAGCATATATATAATTGTGAATACATGGTTATGCATGTTTTATTAATCTTAGTCATTAAACTAGAGGTTCCAAAGAAGAGGGTGAAAGAAGCCACATGACTGTTGCCCTCCGCTGTAACTGGAGACTCTGGATGGGGGGGAACGAGCACAAGATTTACTGCGGGCGTAAAGGCATATTCCATAAACATTGACACACACACCAGCTGCCTGGCTGCCTCACCAGACTGGGCCCCCTTTGGTCACTGGCCTGTAGTGTGTCTGACCTGAGTCCGGTCTGAGGATCGCATGGCTGCAGCCTCCACCTGCTCTGCCAATGTGACCTGTCTGTCAGCAGCGGCAGCACACAGACACACGGTCACTGTAGAGATGCGAACTCAGTGTACGCTCAAGGGGTCAGGCTGCTGCAAGCTCTCACACAGACAGATGTATATACATAAGGATATACTTACACTTGCAGTTTTCAGCGTTGACACATTCGACAGCCTTGACTCTTGCTTTGGGCACGTGTGTTTGTATGTCATCTTTACGTGCATGCATGCAAACTCTTCCAAATATGTGCACACACAGACATGAATACAAACATATTTTGAGCAGTTAAATTACCTAATTATACAGTGACTGCAGTACACAAGTATTTGGATAAATATGTGGACAGAAATATACAGTGCGTATACATTTCATCATTCCTCCCACAGACGTGCAGAGCAGGCTCACAGATGATAAGTTAATAGTCAGCCTCAGTAAACATTTTAATCCCCTCACACCAAGAACATGCGCCTCATTAGTCCCTCACTTTCAGATCAAGTGCAACAAACCAGATGATCAGGCTTTCTTAAGTTTTTCCATTTATTTATTATTTAGGTTAGGGGAGATGGTGGGATAAAGCAGATAAAGTATACATATATATTGATAACAAAAGGCCTTTTTAAGCATAGAGAGATGAACTTGGACTTTGGACTTAATTCATCCATCGGCATTTATAATGTGACGTGAATACATGTTCACTCAATCAGCCAGGAAACGTTTATAAAAAATATATATATATATGTGTGTGTGTGCGTGTGTGTGTGTGTGTGTGTGTGTGTGTGTCTATATGTATGTAAACATATATATGTACATGTATATATATAATAAGTAAATAAACACGCCACAGTACCCTCATACAATGGATTGTATGATGTCTAAAAGATTAATGCCCAACAAATGGTTTCATCACGTTAAGTACTCAATGTAGAGTTATGTGGGTTAGTTTTAGGAAAAGAAACATGACAACCATAAAATAACTGAAATTCACTTGATTCCACCAGACACAAACACTGGTCTTGTTGAAGAAAGACCTATGTTTTTTGACTAATTCATCACCCCAATCTATGTCCTTATGTGAACTTCCACTTTTTATATTACTTATGTGGGTTATACACGAATTCTGGTGCATTACTTTTCATAGATATACATATGGACAGTGCATGAAAACAGCCTGGCTGTACAGATACATAACATACAATAAACTCACTCTTACTTTTCCAACACGTATGTTTTTCTCTAACTTAAAAACTAAGGATCAGTAATCTTTCCCCTATTAATTGTCACTTTTTAACATTCATTGTAAATATCTATAAGACCAATGGAAGATACAGTAATGCATGTTGTGCCATTTTTATCTCCTTATCCTTTTAATAATGAACTTTAATGTTCTTTCCCTACTCTTTAAAGTCTATACAAATTTGAACGACAACTGCAGTACAAAATTATGTTAAATACTAAAATGATGTTTTCGGGTCCCTCACAGGACGAAACGAGTTGATTGCACGGTACATCAAACTCCGCACAGGGAAGACGCGGACCAGGAAGCAGGTACGTTCTCTGCAAATGCCATTTGAAGCAGCCCCTATTTTTGAACCCCTCCAGAAAAAGTCCTCTCCGTTGAGTGAAGTCCCAACATGCTGGGTAACCCCCCCTCAATTTCTCACTCCCTCCTACTTGGAGGGCTGGAGATGACGATTGATTTAGGGCCAGGGCCCAATGCACAGATGCTATAGGATCATGTGTCGGTGTTGTTTCTTCACCACCTCATGGATCTGGTGCTTGTTAGAAGAGGAAAGAAGCTGGGGAATATGGTGATCTGGATAGGAGACTGAGGCGGGACGGACGAGGGATTTGGAACTCTATCCTCACTACGGCATCTGATATGGAAGGTCTGATGTATGGCCAGTGATGGATGTGGAGAGAAAGGGTCCCTGCTAAGTCATCTGGCAGACTCAGTGCGAGGATGAAAAGAGATGAGTGGAGATGAGGGGAGGAAGGGGGCAGTGAGGGATCAGAGATAGATGATAGTACAGGATGGAGGGATAGAGGGACACCTGCTGGTCCAGCAGTAGTAAACCCACTCATCCTGTGCGTGGTCACTTGGTGCCAGCGTGCCTTTGGTTGAGAATCAGGTGTGCTCAGGCTGTCACCCAGATGTGCTCACAACCTCACAACTTTAGCCGATTAAGAGTCTTAAATTTACCTGCATGTATCTGGACTGTGGAATGAAATAGAAGCATCTGGAGGAATCCATGTGAACACATGGCTTAAAAAGTTAATAGCAAATAATAAAGGGGGGTTTGCAGGGCCATGTTTTTTATTTTTTTAACAGCAGTTGAAAGAGTTTGAGTTGTGGGGTGGATAATTAATCTTTCAATCAAGTCAGAGCTGATCAGCTCGATGGATGAGCAGAGCAGCTGCTGTGGAGGCCAGTGAAAGCTTTAAGACCCAGGTCAATGAACAATAAAGCTTCATTTTCACTGTGCCTGCCATTCTGCTACTCTGTCTGTGCCCAGAGTACACTCTGCACTCTGCTATTGTAGTGCAGTAAGTAACCAGACAATATTTATATTCAAATAGCGCTCCTAATGAATGGTCCAGCTCCAAAAAAAATAGATGTAACAGCAATTGTTTAAATCACTGTGAGCTGCCACAAATAAATGAATGCGTGGGAAACCGTGAGGACCGAAACCAGGACATTGTTACTGTGAGGCAACAGCATTAAACACTAGCCAGAGAGATGTCACACTTGACTGCTATGTTGTCTGTTGTCTTTTTCTCAGGTATCTAGTCACATCCAGGTTCTCGCTCGACGAAAGGCCAGAGAGATCCAGGTGAAGCTGAAGGTACGCTACGTGAGTCAACTTCTTTCTGCTCTTTTATATTCACTCAATAAAATGATTTAACAGTGATGGTCTTTTTTAATGCACTTTTGAGAAAAAAACATGGTAAGGATATGTGAATTTAATCAAATCAATAAATGCAAGTCTCTGTGTGTCTGAATCCTACTGCACGAATTTGCCTGTGGTCACCCTCAGAGAAGAAATTAGTCATAGCTGAGTTAAGGATGTGATTAATATGTTGCATTTTTTTTTCTATGTGAGTTGAATCAAGTTGAGCAGCAGCAGATGACAAGAGGGGGAAAACATTATTACCCTATATTATTCCCTCTTGTAATGAAGTTTCATTATTTGTTAAAGGTATGTCAACATAAATGGCCCCTGCCTGCCATGATTTCACATCCCATCAACACAAAGACACAAACGATTGGTATTTTAATTGCACCCTCTAATTGATGCAAGTTTTAAATGGGATGCTGACACATTTCGATGAAATGTGAACATATTTCAGGAGGCCTGAGGCTGAGTTTGCACAATTATGAACAAGATGAATCAAACACAATTGTCAGAAAACAAATTAATCCCTGCATTGTTCCTTCCAGGTATTAAATTCAATAAGTGTACTTCAATAAAAGTTTTCCTGTGTGGTAAGCTTAGAGCTTACACATCCCTGTCCCCCCAGTACTTTCTCAGTTTACATTTCTCAACCACGTAGGCCCGCGTACCCACAGCCGCAGCAGGCAACAGGACTATTCCCTCACCTTGGACGGCAGCCATGAGGGTTCAGTTGGCAGGGCCCGGCAGCGGTCACAGGGTTGGCCCCTGTGACCGGCCCTTTTAAATGCGTCTTTGGTGTAACTGAGATCCCTACCACATGTACCCCCCATATTTCAGCTATGCCCTTGTGTTAGCCAGTTCTGGGAAGAAGAATGCACCGTGTGGCCTTGCCCATTAGGGCTGGGCTGCAAGTGCTTGTAGTCCTCTGTGGTTTAGAAACTGCTGAAGGAGTGGATTCAAAAACAACGGGCATATCACTTTACAGTATAGCCCAGGAAAGACAATTTGAAGCTATCTTGCTATTTTAAACTCCATGGCATTTAGCGATTTAGATGCATTATTAGAATATCACCGCATTGCCTGCTTAGTCTTCCAGAATGACCTCTAGCAGAAGCTAGTTGTCATCACCAGCTTGCCACTGCCAAAGCAATAAACTTAACTCTTGACCCAGAGGCCCTTCACGGTAATATCACCTTCTCTCCAGCTCTCTGTCTGGCAGGGATTCACCGATGATGCAAGCTGGCCTTCATTTCCCTATTTAGGGCTCTGCTTGTGTTACCGGTAAAGTGGGGCGCCGACTTAAATGGTGTCTGATGAGTGCTCACCCTTTTGCGTAACTGTTTGTCTCGCCCCTCTGTCCATCTCCACAGGACCAGGCTGCCAAAGACAAGGCCCTGCAGAGTATGGCCACCATGTCCTCAGCGCAGATCATCTCACCCACGGCTTTCCAGAACAAGATGGCTCTCCAGGGCCTGTCTAGGCCGGCTTACCCCACTACTGGTGGGGTGAGTCCCTGACCAATGTCCCCTACATCATCTTATTCAGATTATCCCAAAAGGCTGAGCAGGAGACACATTTATTTTAACTTCATTTAAGAGTCTTTGGTTTGCCAGTTGAGGCCATTTAACAGTATTTTCATAACCCCTACATACTAGTAGGTATCCATTATTTCCCTAAGACCTAAGATTTCCTTAACACTGTTGTTCCTCTTTGGAAATTCAGTTTTTCTGAGTATTACATATTTGATTCGTTACTTGGTTCATCTTTTTGATAAGACACATTTAAGCTTTATTTCTTTTTTTATAAGAAAGACCTCTCAGCTCTGTGCTTCTGTTTTGAAAAGCAGAATAATATGTGGTAATTACTGTCAAGGTGGAGGTGTGTAAAGTATCCACTTCTTATCTTTCCAGTTTTGGCATGGGGCACTTCCAGGACAGCCAGGAGGTCATGAAGAGTGAGTAGCCATTGTTCTTTTCCTTCTCTGTAGTGCTGCAGTAGCCATCAGTCATTTCTCATGTGATCAGCTCAATAACCATCAGATAAATTTCAGTCAGGGACTAAATCACAGAACAAATTAAAACATATCAGCACAATTACAAAGAAAAGTCTTCAGCTGTCTGACATTCAGCATACCACTCTGCCCCCTGCGTCTTAAGGGGTCAGGCAGTCCAATTAGTATGTGAGATGGGGTCATGAGGCTGGACAGTGCATAACATGCCTCTCCCTCTCTTGTCTGTCTCGTCTCTGCAGCATTAAGCCCTTCTCCCAGCAGAGTTACGCCATGCAAGCGTCCGGCCCGACCCCTATAACAGGTGGGTGCTCTTTCTCCACCCTGCTGTGTTGACAGAGGGCTCTTATGCCAGCGATGATGATGAGACAACCCGGCTGCTGATGAAGAGCTCGCACAAAGCTCAGAGAAATAGCTGCAGTATTGCTGCATTTTCTTTGTAGGCTTTTACATTGTTGCACTTAAAGCGCACACTTCACGCACTCACTGCCCTCTTGTCTGCAGGTTATGAAAGCACAGCAGGGCTGTCAATGTCTCCCGGTGCCCCTCCTTGGCAGGGTAGAAGTATTGCCAGCTCTAAGCTGCGAATGCTGGAGTTCTCCGCCTTCCTGGAGCAACCTCAGGACCCAGAGAATGTGAGTAGACAAGACAGGAGATAACGTTGTTTTTTCTGTTCTACAAAAGGGCTTTCACTACCCACACAAAAGCTAATTTAGTTTATCTATTTATGCTCAAATACAACAGCTCTTGCCCACTAGGAAGTCTTATTGACAGGTGCATCAGAGCAGAAACTCACTCAGATTTTTGGCTTTTTTCACTATTTTCTTGGATTCATTTTCTCAAAACTGTAAACCATCTGCAAAAGGGGATTTCATACAATGCAGGGCTTTCATGCCTTCTCCTGGCAAAAAAATTTCATTCAAGCAATAACTTTTATATCACTTGATGACTGTCTTGTAACTCTCTATTGCTTATTAACATTGTATACTTCAGTTTGTTCATCGTTAAGGAATTATTTTACTTTTCTAAACCCTTGTTGCTAGATAGATACCTGATATCGAAGTTGTCAACTCTTTACACCCTATTTTACACAAGCGACAACCTCTGAGGCTGAAAAATGAAGCCAATGCGGAAGTGCCAAAAAATGCATTTCATTGAATGGCCACTTGAGGCTGGCTCCAAAACAAGATAAATCCTCATAGACCCCCATGTTAAAAAAACAAACTTCACAGTTAATAATTATGTTTACAGCCTGGTGCAAAAAAACACAAACAAACAAAAAAAAACGTTTTTTGGTCTCTATAGCTAATTTCAAGACTTATGACAACTGTGGGAGGTGATTTTTTTTTCTATAGGCCTTAGAGAGTGGACTGAAGCAAAGTAACACAAACTATGATGTTGACCAATATTGAGGAGACATGCCGATTTAGAACAGCCTTTATAGCAGCGTCTATCTTGTCTATAGCGTTTGCCATTGTTATTTTTACCCCTCAAAGGTTCCTGTGTACTTCTTATTAACAGCTTGTCAACAGCATTAGTCCCCTGCTGATTGGTTGTTTTTTTTATTTCAACTGGGAAACCGCTGTTTGATGTCACAATGCAAGGACAAATTAGTCAGCTTGAACTTAGTGGAGAGGTTGGATTCATAGGTTGGGATCCAGGCAAGCTGAATTGCTTTTTAGGGGAAAAATACTTTGGCTTTGGTACAGAGCTGTTTGAAATAAAACAGATGAAGAACCTAGTTAATGTGAGCAGTGATTCAAATATTCAAAAGTAAAGAATCAAATATTTTTTACCTTATACACAGAAAAGAAGGTGCACTATACAATGAAACAATAGCTAGCAACAATACTACCAAGAAGTAACATGAGTTAACAGAAGATCCAAGACGGAGATGCCACACATGTCTTGAGAAAGACTGTATATCTTTGTTTAATACTTTGGGGTTTTGGTTTACAAGGGTATGGCAGAAAACCGCAAAGACCACAAGAAAATTTTAATTAACATAGCCTAAAGAAAGCGCACACCAGCACAACACATGATCATGAATGGTGCTAATGGGCGGAAAAGGGTAGGGTGCCTGAGACAGGTGATGGGATACACTTGTCATTTTTTGGCTCTGTTCATCTCCTGTTATGCACTTTTGTCCCTGCAGTTCAACAAGCACCTGTTTGTGCACATTGGCCAGTCCAACCCGAGCTACAGCGATGCCTATCTGGAGTCTGTGGACATCAGACAGATCTATGACAAGTTCCCAGAGAAGAAAGGAGGCCTAAAGGAGCTGTTTGACAAAGGGCCACACAACGCTTTCTTTCTCGTCAAGTTCTGGGTAAAACATTTTTGTGCAGTATTTAATATATTTAACTTTCACTTATCTCCAGTATGTCTCAAATCAGCTTGATTTAATTTCAGTTAATTTCAACTAAAACCCTTCTTTATAAAGGTAAAACTTAGTCTGATACTCTGTTTATGATATTTTTCATACATCATCAGAGCATGTAATCCTCCCCAAGTCATGAAGGTGAAGTGAGAGTACAGTGAATGCTCTTGTTAATGTTTTGTAGCACCTGTTGGCTGTTAATGGCCTAGCGGTGTTAACTGTGTTGAGATAGCTTAAGCATTGGAGTTAAAGCAACTTAAGTGCGCTTTAAAGCCAGAATGAATGGAAAGTCATTGCTCCCTTGACCCGACTGGTGGTTTATATGCCGGCAAAGAAGGCATTGCCGTGCAGCATGCATCAGGCGTGGGTGTATTTGTATATATGTGTGTGTGTGTGTGTGATTGTGTGTGACAGCAGCCTTGGGGGAGAGTGGCAGGCCTGATCTTTCACTAGGGGAAATGTGAGCCCAGGCACCTGTCTCGGCGCTATTAGACTGAGTCCGAACTCACCCCCCCCCTCATATACTTATTTATAGATAAGCCCACCCAAAACACACGCACACACACACAGACAAACACATAACCCCCCCCCAGCTCACCATTACACACTGAGAGAGATGAGAGAGTAGAGCATGATGACAAAGTCAACTTAAGCTGCAGGTTAAGAAATGACGACAGGTGGAGGAAACTGAAAATGATCATAAATAAGATCAGAGACAGAAAGGGGAGTACAATGGTGTAATTTGACACGTCCATTTTGTTCTTTGCTGATCTGGCCACCTTGCCTTACTTCAGGACAAGACCTTTGGTATTTGTATCACGCACAACATGTACATACTTTCAAACCCACGCTCTTCTTTATCTCAGGGCACCTCCCTTTACATTCACTCTTTATTAAAGTGACTCTTAACAGCAATTCATTCAGACATTTTGCTACTTTTTATGATGTGGGCATGTTAGTTTTACAGCAGAGGTCAGAGTTAAGCATAACTTGAGACAGATTGGAAATGCATTTACTTTGAAACTTGTTCAAATCAGTGTACTGGGAAAGTGAAGTCGTGTTATCACAAAGTATGTCAGAAAATCACTGAACTAACTAGAATTTATGCACAGACTCAGTATATTTATAGAGTTGCTTAAATACTTACTGGTATATGAAGCACTTAGTTGGAGAATTTATGATATTAATGTCTGGGATACGAATACTTAGCCCCTTTGCTCAGCAAAGAAGAAGTTAAAGCATCATTGACAGAAAATACAAGGAAACAGACAACACCTTAGCTGCCACACTATTTGAT
Organism: Plectropomus leopardus; assembly: GCF_026936395.1. NCBI lineage: Eukaryota > Metazoa > Chordata > Actinopteri > Perciformes > Serranidae > Plectropomus > Plectropomus leopardus. Next base: position 26,773,184 of record NC_142182.1, on the reverse strand, counting down.
TGCCAAGTGATTTGCAATGCACACACAGTGGAATAATTACCAGTTATAACTAAAGGAGGACAAAAAAAGTAAAATAAAAATTTTGCATACAATTAAATTTGCCCTAAGAAGGAAAATATACTAAGTGTTCATACATTAAATTTTGTTTGTTAAGTGTAGTTCAAAAAATGTGTCCACAACCTTTGCTTTTGGTTTAAAAGGTCTAATCTTTATTCAGTGACTCTTACAGTTTAGTCATCTCTGTCCTTAAAATTCTTGTCTTGCAGCATAACAGATAAGAAAAATGGTAAGGTAATAATGGAAGTTTGCCAATTTAAACTAAAATATACAATTTTGACCTTTTTGCACACAGCAAAAATAACCATTAAAACATATAATATCATAAAATAAATACATATTTCAAATATCTACTGTCTAAATACAAAGCATATATTTGGGCAGTATGACCTGCCCATAACAAACAATTTCTCATCTATGTTTCTTCTGTTCCTAATTGATGGGGCAGCAACAGTAAACAGCATCTCTCTCATACTAAATTTATCCCAAACACATCAAACAGCAGGTAGAATTGGATGGATGGACAGAGTGTTGACTACAGCAAGGCTGCACAAATCTTTTCCAAGGACCTTCTATTCAACAAGCTGCTAATTCTGCCATAGTTATTTCTGATTGCTTAAAAGAGACAATGTATAGTCTCTGGAACCATCTATGCTGGAGACTTTCCAGCATGGATGGATTACCGAATGGACCTACTGGGCGCGGGCCCAAGGGCCCAAAGTGTCAGGGCCTCCCCTGGCCTTAACGATGTCACCCAAATTAACCCATACCAATCATGAGACTCAAAAAGATTACAAAGGGCAAAATAGATTGAAGACATGCAAAGGAACTGCGAAGAGGCTCAAAATAAAAAGGGGCCAAATAACCTCAAGGCGACACAAAATGACCACACACAAAATTATCACACCAAAAATTACCACAAAACCACAAAAATATGCATAGAGACACAAAACAGCAACAGTAACAATGACAAAAAACAGTCATAAAGTGTGTGTAATTTGGGAGTAGTGGTTGGGCCTTTAGCATTATTGTGCCCAGGGCCTATGGTCGCACAATCCACCCATGCCTGCCAGTATATACACAGTGAAGAATTAAAATTTTTCTCTTTCCTTTGGGAGGAGTTTAGACTTCCCAGACCTGAACCTTGCTGTGCCTAAATAAACTCATGTTTTGAACTATAAAGGACATGTGCTGTCACGAGAGCCATGAGAGGTTGTCCTAGGTTAGCCATCATACCTGTCATGCTCTGTGTCTACAATAACCTCCCTCTTCAATACTGGGGGACTGGCAGGGCTGTTTCAGTGGCACCTGAGTCATGTACGACAGAGCTGTTGTGCATACCAGGTGACCCTCACACATCCGATCCAAGGGAAGAGCTGTTGGCACTAGAGAAAACCACAGAGAACAATTTCTGTCTTGCTTTGTTGATCTGATCAACATGCACCTGCACCTTCAGTGTGATACACAATGTTGAGGAGCTGCCTTTCCCATAGTGGATTACCTTTAGACTTAAAGTCTTAAAGACTCTTAAAGACTCTTAAAGTCCACCAGTAAAATTTGCAGATCTGAAGACGTTATGGGATACAGCTGTAGGATGTTTGTAACCTTCAGAAGTTGTCTGGATCCTTTGTGGTGCAAGTCTGGAGCTGCTGGTGGCGGAGGCCCTTAATGCCGTTGCAGGGAAGAATGTCAAACCATCATCACTACTACCACCACAAAACATTGTGAAACATGACTGCCATCATCCTCTGATCCACTTTGTCAGAAATGTGTTGCGTGGAAGCCACTGGTGACTTGTGAAGCAGATGTGTAATATAACTTTAACTGCTGCGGTTTGGGGTGCCAGAGACTGAATGTCAAGTTCAGAGTGCCGCCTTGCAATCTTATGCCACCAGATGTCTTTGTATATATGACATTACCCTTCTCACATGTTTGACTGCCACATTATTTACTGTGGAGAGATAAAAGACATTGGTGAGTGACACCATTTTGGAAGGAGTCTTCTCTGGTCCTTAAAAAGAGCAGCTGGTCAAGCCATGGCATTTAATTCAGAGCTGAGAGGAAGGAGGGGATGAGTAGCGCCATCGTATATCATAAAGAAAAAAGGGGGCAAGGCAGTAATAAACAGCAAAAGATAGAAATAGGGACACATGAGATAGAGATAGCAGGAGAAGCTTGTAAGCAACAAGTCATTCATCAATGAAATATTACTCTCTTGATTCATGTCAGCCCAGTTGAGTCAACAGTTATGACATATGCAACTCCTGCTAGAGGAAAACAAGCTCATAACACTGTCCCTCTCAGTCTGTTCGTCTTATTGTATCCCAAGGGGATCGTCCAATTCTCAAGGCATCCATGACAAAACACAGAAATGCTACAAAACGGCTGGGCATTTCGACGCCCATACTGAGGAAAAACGCTCTTGGCCATGAAAATAAGCAAAATGAAATCCTCGACGCATCTGAAAATACAATAACTTTATTTACGCTGTCATAAAAGAAGAGAAGAGCTGATATGATGTAGCCGCAGTGGCGCAGCCACGTGGTAGGTCATGACTTGGGGGTGTGCTGAGGCGAAGGTTGGCATGGTGACGGTGACAGGCGACTGGCCCACCTCCAAAGCTATGGCATTCTAGATTGAATTTCCAGCAAACCCCCCTGTCGGCCGCTGGTTGCCCTGCCCCGCTCCCCACCTTCCTTCTCACCCTTTCAGCGCCCGTGGCCCTGTCCTAACGGATTGTCTCACGCCTTTGAAGTGCCGAGGGAATCCGATTTGAGCTGGCTCTGCTAAATTGTTACACAGCCAGCCTGCCCACCGTGATCTAATCAGCCAATTGCACGCTGCTGATTGTAATTGGATGAATTCCCTCGCAGGCTGTTAGGGAAGCAGGGAATGGCGGTTCGGGGAGGGTCACTAGGCCCCAGGGATGAAGACAAATAGAGGAATTACATGAGCCAGGGATGAAGATGAACGGGGCGATGAAGAGATGAGAGGAGGCTGAGCGGTGTCTCAATGGCCCATTAGGAGACAAGAGCCCGACAGGGGAAAAGGTAAAACAGCCCAGCTGTCTGACGGACGAGACTACACCTCAGTCTGATCCAAAATCAGATTACGCCTGCCTCGATCAAACTCATACTAGTGGGAGGATCAGAGATAGGTGAATCTGCATCCACACGACGATGAATGGCTTGACTGTTTTTAAATAGAATTTGTGACGTCATATTTTTAACAAGTTGAGTACACAAATGTCTGATATTCGATTAGTATCAGTTGTTGCAAGGAAACCTATAACAAAACAATAATTTCTTTGTTTCCTTTTCGCAAAAATGTAGCTAACATGACATCACCCATTGATTTGTAGACTGCCATTGTGAAGCCTAACGCTTGGCATTTCAGCTGTCGCCATCTTGGTTTTTTGGAGCCAGGAGTGACTAGAATTGTATAAGAGGGTGTAGCTGTGGAGGAGCGAGGGGTGGATCTGACTCATACATTGTAGCAACACCTCACAGACTGCCTGTCACACAAGCAGCCCTGCCCTCAAATATGCATAGCTTTAAGCCCTTAATGTAGGTGGGTGAGTTATACAAAAAATTGTCAATTGTCACAAATGTTGAAAATAGTTATAGAGACCAAAACTGTTGTTTGTACCAGGCAGTTACATGTTTATTTCTGCTCTGAAGTTGGGTATTTTAACATGACTTCCATATGGAGCCAGCCTCATTTGAGGAACTGCTGTCTTTGGCAATTCCACATTGGCTTTTTTTTTTTTCAGGAGACTCAAAAAGACTACATCGGCTCTGTATGTTGTTCTAATGAACGTGGCCAGCAGTCACAGAGAAACAGCATCTTGGGAATCTTGAGGCTGGATTTGACAGGGTTATACTGGGTCACCAAGGTTCTGGCCAGTGGATGCCTCTCGGCTTTACAGAGAATCACACTCAAGCTTTGTTGAGCCGTAACACACGCTGATGTGTCTTTGTCAGACTGACACACATGTTCCTTGAGATCTGTACCAGAGAGCAGAAGAGTAGACGCTGATATTTTGTTATAGATTATGGATCTAGTGCTGTGTATCCTCAAGGTTTTAGATGCTTAGTGTGGAGCAGGGTAGTGTGTAGTGTAGCACACATGTTTCCAGTCAAAGAAAGGCTGCAAATCTTCATACATGAACACACACTACCAACAGTTCCTCTTGGGTTAGAAATGAGGTGTGTATTGTCATGGGTTGATCCTGACATGTTATCTTTTTTTTTTCTTCCTTGTAGGCAGACCTTAGTGTAAACCTGCAGGATGACAGCAGCTTCTTCTATGGTGTTTCCAGTCAGTATGAGAGCTCTGAGAACATGATTATCACCTCATCCACCAAAGTCTGCTCATTTGGCAAGCAGGTGGTGGAGAAAGTGGAGGTAAGGATACACGGGGGGGAGGTTTGTTTGTTAACTAAATCTAGAGTGTGCTGGTAGTCAGACACCTACCCTGTATTTATTATGAAACATAAACATTACTAATTTCTAAGCTCTCCAACCTTTTCTCATAATGTCTGATGCTGAGAAGAAATCAAACCTTATAGCAGTCCTACATGTGTTTGCAGCCAAAGTGCATCAGCATTTCAGGGCATGGCAGAATCTTATACAATGACTTTATCTGATCTTTGAGGGGCAAAATTGTTACAGAAGACAGAACAGACATTCTTAATATTTTTTGGAATTCCAGTTTTGTCTCTCCGACTTTTACAGTGAGCTACAACCATATAGCCATCATAGTCCAGATGAGAGAATCTCCCAGTGAAAATACAGATGTGGTCATCTATGTCATCTTTTAATTGTTTGCTCTTTTTTTTCCTGGGTAAAAGTCATCCCACAGTAGATTTTGGATGAATGGAAAAGCTGCACCGACCTCTGAGGGTTGAAAGATTTAAGTCACTTTAAGATTTGGTAGAGGCAGCCATTATCATTCAATTGGCTGAGCTCGTCCGTGTATCATAAATATACTAAGAGAACTGGATACTGTGTTCCAAGATGGCGCCCTATTTACTTCACGTTGCTTTACCAAAATCAGTTTTTTGCAGATCTCTACTTTTTGGGTAAAAAAGGATACGTAAAACAGTGTTCCCATGAATGAACAAGTCTAAAGGGGGGCAATAAGATCAGGTGACCTATTAACTGATCTGACCTGTGTCTATGTATTTTGTTTGTCTTATGAGGGGCTTGATGCTCACCTTTGTGGAAATTGAAAAACTAACTCTGTCTTTGCATCTCCACATTTTTGGACCAATAGAGGATACATAATTCTTGGCTTGACAGCTCTTCCAGATGTCTTTTATTGAACCTAAAGGATTAAAATTCTCATATTATTAAGAATCACTTCAGAATCCCTTTTATTTTTTATTTATTTTATTTTAAATATAATTAACCTACTGGTATTAGAGATGCAGAAATGAACACAGCACATTTAATTCTTTTATTATATTGCTATTGCTATTGAAGGTAGAGTGACCAGTCTGTGGTCTATGCAATAAATAGCATTCATCTCCATTTCAGGTTGTTTTTTCTTTTAAAACCTGACTTTGTGTGCTTTGCATTTGGTTTGGGATAGCACAGTTCCTACATTTATCAACAGTTAGCAGTATATGTGGCTACAGTTCAAGAGGTTTGCATCACTGATTGCTTAATAGCTGAGTGATATTTCAACATTAAGAGGTCATGAGTGTGTCAAAAAACCACTATTATCATCCAGAGGAGGGATTGCTACTGGTGGAGATGGATTCCAGTCAATTACCACTGATCTGTGGTCAGGAAACTGACGTGATTAACGAATCTCCCCAGCATGACTAACTGTTATGCTTCCCGTTAACTAGACACAATAGTGGCCCTGCCCCCACCTGCTGCTGATAGATTGTACAATATAAACACATACACACACATCCCAAGGTACAACCATCTGCCTCGGTAGACCACATGACGATATTTAATGGCTTCATCATTTGATTACTGTTGTCACGAGAAAATATGTTTATTGTCATATCTGGCATGCCATATGCTGCATTAGGCATATTATGTTACACATATTACAGCTTATCACATAGATGTTCACATCTAATGCATCCAATCGAGCTCCAGTGGAATATGTATCCCCTTTGTTTTTACAATAGATTTCACATTTCAGCCTTTAATGTATTTTAAATTCTTGTAACACATGGTATATGTTCTCATATATTGGACTGTATGCTTTTATAGTGTATCTGTTTTCCCTAGACGGAGTATGCACGTTTTGAGAATGGGCGCTACGTGTTTCGAATTCACCGTTCCCCTTTATGTGAATACATGATCAACTTCATCCACAAGCTTAAACACCTGCCAGAGAAGTACATGATGAACAGCGTACTGGAGAACTTCACTATCCTACAGGTAACTGGGACAGACTGTACTTGTGTGTATAGAGCCTGGGAGCCTGTATGTCTGTTTGTATGGATATTGTGCTTCTAGTATTGTCAAATCAGATATTCTTCTTAATATTGAAATAATGTTGAGCTGGTTTGGAAAACAGACTTATTCTTATTGCTGAGAGTTAGACCTCAAACCAACTAGCAAAATATGGAGCTAGAGTTGGTAAGCTTAGCTTAGTGTAAAATACCTTCCCTTGCCTGTCTAAAGTTAAAAAAATCCACCTACCAGCATCTCTGAAGCTCTCTTGTTAAGATGTTGGTTTGTTTAACCTGTACAAACACCAAAGTATAAAAACAACAAATTGTGGTTTTGCAGGGGCTATGTGCTGAAACAAGACACCTTTTAAACAGGGGCGACCTTGAGCATCTGAAGACCCATTTCACGAGTTAAGACCTGTAGGATTGTGATTAGATGGTGCTTGGGCATCACTGGAATGGAGACTTTAGCATGTGGCAGGGTAGTTAGTGTTTATAATGATTTAATCGTAAGTGATCACATTTATCATATTTTCTTGGAAAAGCCCCCGAATTAAGATATATACACTGAGAAACCTTCACATTATTATGGCACGAGTAAAGCATTGAATAGAAATACCAAAAGGTGGCATCAGAAATCAATAAACTGTTTTACTTTCACTCACTTAGCCTGAAATTTGGCCATAACTGGTCATGAAATTATACGTAGGCTATGTGGGGCACACAGTAACTCACCTGGTAGAGTGGGCACCCCATGTACACAGGCTATGTCCTTGCCTGCAGCAGCCCTGTACACTTACTCTTCTTCTATATTGAGCAATAGAGGTGACATAATGTGCTAAGGAGACCACTACTCCAGGTAGACATCTGGTACAATATTCCTCTTGTTTTTCAGGCTTGTGATCATGGATGTGTAAAGAGAGCTGGAGTCATCATTGGAAGCGAACCCCCATTCATTCATATGAAAGTTGCTCAGTGGCACACACAGCCAGAAAAGTTTGACTTCTCGGGTGTAAAATGATCCGTATCTTTGAATCCATAGAGCAAGAGCACCATAGATTTTGCTGGCTGAGCTGCAAACTTCACCAGCCAAGGCGGCTACTTTCGTTTTTTCCCTCCACTAACTTGAATGAGGATGATTTTTTTTGATTGTGTTGCTCTTCTGAGAAAAAGTATTTTTGGGCCCCATGGCATCTCGTGACGAACCTGGCAGATGTAGTCACATGGTTTGGCCGCCGTGTCAATTTGGCTTCAAAGTCCAGCAAATTTCCTCTGGGTCTGCTTCTGTTTGGTCAACATAGTTTGGTTTGGCATGCTCTTCTCAGCGCGTATATTGTGGGTTTTTTGTGTTAATTTGGACTAAGATCATAACAGTGCTGGTGTGGTCAGGAATTTTTTAGATAAAAGGAGAAAAAACCCTGTTTTGAAACATACCCTTATACGTGTGGATGAAGCATTTAAGTGCATTTGGATGAGAATCATTGTCTGCAACGCCTTGATACACTGAAACACGCTCAATGTCCCATTCATATTCTGACGTGATGAAGCTCAAAGGGGCACATGGATGCTCAATATGCATACTTTAGTTCAGTTTTAGAGTGCGAAATGCAGGCATCCTACTGTCGTAAAGGGTGGGAAACAGGAAAACTGTTTGGTCTCTTAATGAAAATGGTTGGGCTGTGATATTTCCTATGAGTAACCTTGGCAGACCATTAACAGCTGTTAGCGATTTCTCCCTGCTTATGAATAACATTTTTTATGGTTTCTTGCAGAGTTGAAACATTTTGTCCACTCAACTGTAAGTTGGACTTTTCTGAATGAGCTGGTGTGCTCCTCAGAGAGCGGACACAGTGAGGGAAGTGAATAGAGTAGAGTGTATCACCATAGCAACAAAGTGGTCCTCAACACCAGGGTTCAAAGACATTGGTGTCCCTTCCATTGGCGGCTGCATTCCTATCGGCCATGGGACAATGACCATATTGAGCCCACACTGACGACTACATGGCAGCATGTCATTAGGTTTCTCAATGGGCTGATTTAGCTCGTATTAACCATGAACAGCTCCTAAACAGATGTGCACAGACACACACACACATACACAGACAACAGATGGGTGCACTCACAGATTCCACATTGCAAGGCTGAGGACAATGGAATCGATATGCCTCATGTAACAAGTGCTGTGTTCAATGCAACACATACCGAATTGATAAAGTTATCTGCTTGCTTTGTGCTTGTTGTATTGTATCTCCTGTGTCTGCAGATACAACTGAATCTTACACGTATAATAACAGAACATGTTGAACAGAGAGATCATTTGTCATTTATTATTCATGATCATTAGTTGTGTGATATTATGTCACATAGATAAGATTAGATATTTCTACCTACTGTATCAGCGTTACTTAAGTCGTAATCATGAATTTGTCATCATCAAATTCATAAAGCACAGGATGGTCATATACATACATACATACATACATACAAACATACATATAGTCAATGAAGATTTCAAAGTACGATCATACAATAATTGTTCAAAGGAGCAATCTGTAAGATTTAGGGAGATTTAGTGACGTCTAAACAACCAGCTGAAACGTCTGCAGAGAACAAACCAAACAACCGAAACAAACAGACCATGCGATTAAAACTGGTAAAAACTCATTATAAATAAGTATTTCTTCTACACTCTTTAGCATGTTGCAGACGGATCATTTGCCCAGCGCCTGCCTATGTGTGTGCACCTGTTTTCTCTGATAACTTAATGTGTGTTCACCTTATTCTGGATCCTGATGTTCAGGAGGTTTTTAACATGAGCTGGATTATCTGTAGAGGTCTCTTCTCTCCAAAAGAACTGATCCTGGTCATGTACACTGCTAAAAATAAATAAATAAATAAATCAGTGTATCTCTGATGCTACTTAGCATGTCAGAGTCGTGTTGTTAGCAGAGCAATTTGGTAATGTATGCTCAACTTTTTTCTTTGATAACTCAAGATACAGGAGGTTTTTATTGGAAGCCGGATTGTCTGCAGCAGTCTTTTCCTATATATCCTATATGCCCCCCTCAAATTTAGTGTTGTCTATGGGTAGAAATTGTATATAACATTCATAACTATGTTTTCATTAGTTTATAAATCCAAAAGGCTCCTATGCTTTACAAAGCACACTTCTCTACAAACTGGAAGAATGTGAACAAATTAAATATTATTAGTAAAAATATGGGTAACCAAGCATCTTAGGCTTTATTCTCTACAGTTTGACTGAGCAGGACCTTCTGTGTTTGTCCACAGGTGGTTACTAACAGGGACACACTGGAAACCCTCCTGTGCATAGCCTACGTCTTCGAGGTGTCCACCAGCGAGCACGGCGCACAGCATCATATTTACAGGCTAGTCAAAGACTGACACAGCTGGAACTTACCTGCTCTAGACCCATTGTAGCAACTCAATGACTACTTCCTCCGTAAGCTCAAAGCTGAAACCATACAACACGGTCAGAAGCCCAGAGAAACACCGGCTCTGTCAGCATGCCCAGGAACACTACTACTGCTGAGGAAGAGGTGGATTTGGGATTGTGGAACCGGAAACAGCCTTTGTGTGAAAAAAAGAGAAGAGGACCATGATACACTGTGGTCTCTATACCAAAGGAGCCAAACCTAGCCAACAAGACCTGCATGAGAAAGTTGTCATTGGTGGTGTTTTTCATCTCATTTTACTAGTGCTTGTTTTTGATTTAGATTCTTTTACACACATGCATGTGCAGGGGATGTTTGAGGAGGACTTTAGCTGCCTCAGGGTGCCACCTAGTGACTTAAATATAAATAACAATGGGGAAAGATAATAAAAGTAGACTGAGAATCCCCCCTTTGCACATCCATAAGATATCACTGTTTTTGGTGCCAATCGTTTGTGTTATTTGAGTAATTATGTACAGTGCCACATCCATCTCCTCTACACAGAGCTAAGAAGATAAGAGGCTAAAAGTGATTTAAAAGAGCTATTGTATTCACTTTGTTTGATGTTTAATGTTAAATGTGTCTTGTATTGTCTCACTGTTTTTGATTGAAAATGATCTGACTTCAACAAAAGGCACATAACAACACTGCTAACTTGAACCAGATTTAGATCTGTAAGCTGATTACAGAGGTTGACTGTAACTGTAACTTGCCCTGAAGTGTCAGATGAAAATACAGGTGTTTTACAGAACTCCTCTGTTGCTGACTTTTTTTTTTTTTTTGCATTCTGGTCAGTTGACTGCGATATGTGGCATACTCATATCAGTATATATATTGTACATTATGCGCAGGGTTTGTCTTTAAATCATGTTGGCTTTGTTCTGATTTTATACTATATACTTATTCTAAACAGTTTTTTAAAAGAGGTTACAAAAGTTAGTATATTCAAAGATGTAATTATGCATTTTAAATCTGCTTGATTTTTGAGTTTCCTGTTAATGGGCACTTCCCAGAATGCAATGCTTAAAGGAAGTGGAGGATCTGTTTGCAGCTGCAAAAAATGTAATCTAATTGTGCATGGTGGTGCTACAACCAGAAGGAGACATCAGACATCAAAAAGGTAAGAATCTAGAACTGCATCTTGGTATTTTCAGTACTGATTAATGTGTCAATCGTTTTTGTTAAATTGTTAGAATATACAATGTCAAGAAAAGTAAAAAAGAAAAAAAAATCTGAATTGTAAGTTCCTGGATCTTCAGATTGATTGTTTTTTTTCTCTGAACAGTCCAAATACCCAAAAGTATTCAATTTACTATAAAAAGGGCAAAGATGATTGAAAGATGATGAAGAGGTAGACGCAAGAAAATGCTTAACATTTGTACTTGTAAAACTACTAAAACAATTAATTGATAAATTACAAAAATAGTTGATTACAAATCTATCAATGTACTGATCACTGAGTCTACCAAGCATTTCAGCCAGTTTGTAAAAATGTAAAAATATGTTGCTTTCTCTTTGTAAAGTTTGGTTGGCAGTGTCATTTCAAATTCACAGTTTGATTTATGCACATCTATACAAATTTTGAAATTTTTGATTGATATCTTGAAGTCAAAATTAAGAGAATAAGTATAATATACATTTTAAACTACTGTTGTATGGAACTGTGGCTTAGCTAGTGTTTAATGGTGCTCACTGCCATCTGGTGGTGCTGAGACATTATTACTCTTTTCCTGTCCACAGAAACTTAGCAATTTATGATGGTGAAACTTTTTGGGTGGTAATGCTGTGATACTCAGACTAGTTATCTCAGTTTAACATATATGATATATACACTCTTGCTTGGAGGCCACTACCTGCAATGTCTTTCTAATCCCATATGATATGTCATCCACCACTACTTTCAGAAAGAAAATCCAACTGAGGCAAAGGTCAAATACTTCACTGGTCAGTCTCTAAGTTGTTATACTCACATCCGTCTGTTGGGATGTGTCAATGACTTGTTAGCATTTTGTAAAATATTTTTGTTACAAATGAGAAAATATCTTTTTTTGAAAAACATTAACCCATATGTAATTTGGCACCAGTAGAAAAGTAATTTCTTGTGTCAGCTAATGTTGATTAAATGCATGTATGCTGTCTGCTCTTTTTTTTTTTTTTTTCAAATTTCAAACCATCTCTATAGAATAGTTTCCTTTAATGCTGTATCCAACAATGCACTCCATAAAATGGTAGGCTACTTTCTCAACTTGCAACTCCCAGGTGTAAACTGAGAATGTGGCACTGTGATAGAGAGACAAGCTCACAAAGGTGAGAGAAACAGCCAACCCAGGGAGCAGAAGGTTTATTCTGATAATCCCAACTGAAAGAATTTAGGCAGATTGCTGCAATTATGGCAATCCACTCTCGGGTGTTTGACCTGGAAACAGACAGCTCGCTTTTTTCCAAAGAGAGAACAGTCTGGCTCCTGTTAAAACTAGAGCAAGATTTACTTTACAGTGAGTGCTATGTGGTTTAGTAAAATCTGAATTAAAAAATATCTGCAGCAATGGGCTTATTCACAGGCCAAACTAATAAATGAGTTAGACTTTGTCCTATATGTTTACAGAGGGTCAACAGTCTAGAATTTTGAATTAGATGTTAATAACACTAAAAGTCTAAAGAAAAAAAGTTTCTCTTAAGACTTAAGAAATGGCCTCTCTAGGCCCCAAATGCTCTCATACACATACACATGGGTGGACAAAATAACAAGAACACCTTCCTGTACTTAAATGAATCAACACCATAAATTGTATCTTAAAAAATCTGCGGAAATGAGCCAAATACAGTAACTGAACATAAAAAAGCTTTACAAAGATTGACTTTGGAAATAGTTAGTCTTTATTTAAAAAAAATACCAATAACTGTATATGGTTTATACACTTAAAATTTGTTTTGAAAAGTACATCAAAACAATTGATGATTGATTTTATTTAGCCCACTAGTAACTCCCTTTTGTGCCCATCCCTGCATACTCCTGTGATATTCCTTATGAATAAATGAATGTTTTTTAATCAGTATAATAGATTTTTTTCAGTAGTAATCCTTTAAATTATTCAGTTCTGAGGTAATTGGCACAATTCTGTATTCTGCAATTCTGTAAAGCAGCCTCTTATACTACAGTGCTTATCAGCTGGTTCAGCCTTACGCACCGCTGGGTCTCCTCCTCCTCCAGGTGCGTAACTGTGACACACCTGGACCGTTACCGGCACCAGTAAAACCAGACCACTGACTCCACTTCATGCCTGTCAACCCCAAGTAATCAGCTCTGCGGATATGTCGACGCTTTGTCCAGATTGTAATTTAACATGGTCTGATTTACATTGCGCGCGATGAATGTCACATGGGGTTTGCTGACGGTTTTGAGTGTGGTGTGCCACACTGAGTCGAGGTGCTCACCGACCTCTTATTATAAGAACTGCTGGATCCGACGCTTTCCCGGAATTTTTATCGACATCGAGGAGTCTCAGCGGAGAGGAGCACAACTTCTCAAGTCTTACCAGGAGGAGACCGCGCTGAAATGCAGCCGCACCTGTTGCCTCACCAGAAACTGTGAGTAATGCTTCTTAATCATGACGCACAAATATTGAACCATGTAATGGCATTTTTTGACTTTTCCTTAATTTATGCCTCAACTGATCCTCTACGTTGATCTGATCGTCTTTCCTCTCGCAGTTTCTTGTAATCTGGCCATATTTCATTATGATACCTCTCAAGAAAACGTGAACTGCTTCCACCTGCACTGCCCGACCCTGGAGAGCTGCATACTCAGCCACAGAGGAAACGTTGTTCTGTACAATATCACAAAGGGTAAGCAAAGTACACTTTTATACTGCCTACAGACTACATCCAAGGCCTGTTACATTCTCAAAAAATGTTTCAGTTTTCACCAGAACAGACACACTTTATTGCTACATCTAGATCTATGAGTTGTGTAAAGTAGGCAGTGCATTTAGTGGTAGTACTTGAGATACTTTTTTGTATTCTCATTTTCTGCAACTTTAAACTTCTACCATCCTGCATTTCATAGGTTAAGTGTTGTGCATATTTCCCCATCTAATATATATTTAACTTACAGTACTAGTTACTGAGCAGATTCAAATTTCACAGAAAGCATGCGATCATCTCATATAATATTTACTACAGTAATTTCAGTTCTTAATTAACACCTGGATAGACATCAGTTTTTATTGTGCTGAGTTCAGATGCCTTTGACAAGCATTTGAACCTCTGAAACCTAAGACAATTGGTTTGAATTCTTTTTAAAACATGGGGAAAATATACAATGAGCAACTTGACAAGAAATGTCCCCCAAATGCAAAGCAAAATATCAGTAATAGGTCACAAGAAAATGACCTGAAAGCTATAATTATAAATTTAAAAATCTATTTAAGAATATATATATATATATATATATATATATATATATATATATATATAAATATATATATATATAAAAGAAAGTTTTTCTTTTCTTTCTTTTTAAGCGTTTTGTTGCTTATTATCAGTATTATCAGGTAAATAAAGGTAAGTTTAGTGCTCATTTCTTGCAATTTTTTTGTTCTCTTGAGAAGTTGTTAATTGCCTTCTTCTGAAGTTTACAAAGAATTCAAGCCAGTTTGCTCAGGTTTCAAAGGGTCAAAATGATCACCGCCTTAATGATCTACAACAATAAAATGCTACTTAAGCGCAAAAGCATCACTACAATAATGATTATATTATGAGCTTTTGGTCTATCAGACCTTCATCAGATCATACAAGTGTGCAGAAATTTTATTTACAAAAAAAAGGTAGTGCAAAAAAATAAAGATGTACTTTTACTTACGTATGTTTTTAATTCCAGGACTTTTACTTAAGTAGCCTATAAGTAAGTATATTATGGTAAAGTAATTTAATTATTTTACAAAAATTAACATTATTCATGACTGAAAAACCAACAGTAAACAGGAGAGTCATAACTCAATAAATGTCTTTGCTTCCTAGGCGTGGATCCTGACCTGTTGGTGTTTGGAAAATACTTTACCTCCAATGTACGTGTGTTCCCTCACTACTACAGTCGAGGAAACGCCTCAGAGCCGCTGCCCTCAGACAAACGCCAGTTCATCCATCCGCTTCCACCGGCTGCACCTCCTCTGACAGTATCTCCCACAGTTAAACCTCCCACCACAGCAGGCAGGGTCCTCACTGCTGTCACCACCACCATCACTAGTACCAGTATCACCACACTGCAGAGCACCAGTCAGCCTTCAACAGTTCCCACAACTACAGCTGCTTTATCTTCCACTGCAGAGACTCCACTAGCTTCGGGGAACTATGAACAAACAACCCTGACCACCTCCACCACTTCTCTTGCACCCAGCTTCAAAACACCTCCTTCATCCACCGCAGCAACCATCCTCAGCCTTTACAATCCCAAAACCACTCCTGCCTTTTCTGACTTTTCTGCCACGACTGCACAGCCCTCCACATCCCCTCTCCATCACCACACCACTACCACCATCTCTCAGTTGGCCACCAGCCCTCCACCCTCCACAGCCTTTATGGACAGTATAGAGAGCAGCAAGCAATCCCCCAATGACACCAAGGGCAGCCTGGGAAGGAACCACACTGCAGGCAGTGAGGGAGGCCAGGGTGTCAGCGGGGAGGACACCTTAGAGAGTTTGGGACCAGGGTGGCATGTAGCTGCTCACACCTTGCTGGTTGCGGTGGCCATCTGTATCACAGTGCTGCTGAGCTGCTGCTGTTCCATTCTGCTGGTGGTGAGCTGGAGGGGTCAGAGGAAGAGGATGGGGCGATACCGAACATCGTGGAGAGGGAAAAGAGGCTCCATGCGTCTGATAAAGTATGTGCTGGTCAGAGAAAACTCCTCAAAGTAGGGCCAGGAAAAAAAAAAAAATGGAACTGACTCAACTGTTTACATGAATGTTTTCAACAAAGGAATCCAGGATTGAAGCGACCGAATTTGTATATTTTTGTAAAATAATGCTTGATTATTTTATAATAGCAAAGATGTTGCTTTATTCTGAGCAGATAATATGGAAATGTAGTTACTGTCAACCGATGCATTGACATTAAAATGCTGTATATTTGAACTACATATGCAGAGGTATTCTGTGGCTTTGATGAGATTTCCAAATACGCAGTTGCCATGACTTTGGTTTCACTTGTGACGCAATGACTTGATAGAAAAAGCCAAACTCAGCCGCAGCGATTTGCTTTAAGAAAGACGATATGTTGTCCTTTAGGCTTTGATGTATGACGAGTTTAAATTTCTATTGATGCCAAACCTCAAAGACTGTGGCCAGCTGTCTATGCTGGTCTTAAGTCAGACTGTATAGGCGCGTAAAAGACAATAACACTGCCACAATTCAGTGGTTGTGAAGATCATCAACAATGTGCGATGACTGTTTTTCCTTGTGGCCTTCGGTGTTTAACCCTCCTTCAGTCCAGCGCATCCCCTCAGTGCATTTGGTTTCTTCTGACCTGAAAGTGCACAGACCGCAGACCAAAACTCCTTAAGATAGGTGAGGAACTTTTCAACAACCTGCTGCTGAAAGCGTCCTTTCACTGACGGTGCGACTCCTCGACCTGACAGTGACGACAGTGGGATGGAAGTTGAAGTTGGGCTAGGAACTGACTGAATGTGTATTTCATTACATACAAGCTTTAACCATCAAACACATGAATTTCACACTACTTTAAATACAGAACATTAACCAACCGCTTACTTTTATTATTGTATGTAAGACATCATACACCTGATTACTTTGTGGAAAATAAATACAGTAGTTGAGACACTTAAGATGGTAGTATCCTCATGTAAAAGACAACAGTAATTATCTGCAGTAATCTCGTTTGTATTATTGGTACGTAGATGAAGTCCAAAACGGTATGAGGCCACTAGTATTTAAACGTGTTTTTGTGGACCCTGTTAGAGGTCCCTGCTGCTCTTGGTCACCATCTTCATGTAAATACTTTTGTACATTAAGTTGTATTACAGACTGAGCACTTTCTTGACAGCCTCTTTGTACTGCAGCATGGTACTCTCGTTATCTCCTTCATTCTTCAGCCTCGTGACAGAGTCCTTATACTCCTGCACCTCTTGTCTCCCCAGCAGCTGCTCTCGCACTTCCTCGCCTTCTCCTTCCCCGGCCAATTTCATGCGCACTAGCATATGCAAGATGTTCTTTTGGGATGGGCTGTCCTCCCAGCTGTACTCCTCCATGTCTGCCACAGTCTTCTCAGCCTCCCAGGCCTCTGTTTTCTAAAGAATCAGAGAAACAACACATTTATTTACTTGTACATGCAGACTGCAAATGGAGGATTTATCCAACTTGATTGGAGGGTTGTTGATATCTGTAACATTAGATTTGAACTGTATTTGTGTGGTGTAACGATTACGTCACAAGATGTTTCTTTGTATGTGTCTATGCCTGCTTATAGCCATGAATGGATGTTTTCATGAATGCCTTTCTTAAAATTTGGCACAAATGTTAACCTGGACTCAACAATGAAATGATTAGATTTTGTTGGTCAAGGTTAAGGTCACAGTGACCTTAAATCAGTCTCATTCTTGTAAAAGCAAAATATCAAGAACACACAGAGAATTTATTCAAATTTGGCACAAACATCCACTTGGCCTTGAAAATGAACTGATTATAATTTGGTGGTCAAAAATCAAGATCACTGTGACCTTGCAAAACAGTTTTTTGGCCATAATTCAAGAATTTGAACACTAACTATGACGGAAGTTAACACAAATGCCTTGTAAGCTAAAATACTGAAGTGATATTATATATCCAAAAGGTCAAAGGTCAGCTTTACTGCGGCATCATAATGTTATGCAAAAACTTTTTCCTGGCCATAACTCAGCATCATAAATCAGGAACAGAAGGAGAGACATTTGGTCAGATACTGAATTGGTGACACTTTTGAATTGTGCTCGTTGTATGGATCTTCTGTGCTGCCGGGGCAAAGATATGTGTGAGGCACCCATGTTTTCACAAACATGATTGTAAACTAGAACAGCAACTTGACAGGTTTGCATATACAACTGTGAGGCGGTAATTCTAGTTTTCTATATGGTAGGAAGAAATGTACTATTAGCATTATATTTAATGAATCTGGCTCTTGTTTGGAGCACAGTATGGCAACAGATGCAAAATATGGGGGTCCTTGGTCACCCCTCACCCCTTCTTTGATGCTCCTCTCACAGAGATAGTATTTCTCCATATGTAGTGCTCCGTCCGCTGCCTGTCTAACTGTCATCACATTCCCTTGAGAACAATACGCCCCGTTGTGCAGCAGCTTAAAGCGGAGCAGCGGCGGAGCCTCGGCTCTGCTGCTCTCCAGGTGTTTGAGGTTAATGACGGTCATTACGGCTGTACATATCTGATCCACATAACATCCCGTCTGGAATGAGTCCAGGCCTTAGTGAGTGAGGAGGAGCACTAGATACTTGGGAGTAGATCAACAGCTTCCTTTGAAGTAACCAAGGCCCATTAAACAGAGAAGTACCACATCAAAACATTTTCTGCAGTGTGCCTCGCTGCAACGCAGAAGAATCTGCAGATTATCCTCATACGTACCGTACTGAAAGTTTAAGTTATGTGTTACTGGATGCTATTCTGGGCTAACCCTTTCAAACCCGGATGGACCTCAAACCTTTCACGAGTATTTAAACCTTTGAATCTTGAGCTAATTGGTTTGATTTCTTTCCAAAGCATGGATTAAAGTTTGTCGATTTTGATTTTTTTTTAAGATAGGAAAATATATCCAGAGTATATTTATATAAGTAATATATAAGTATATTTATAATTGCCATCGCTGTTTGTGTAAAATTATTTAACAGAATTATCATATATTTTAAGCTCCTGTTTTCACAGGTAATTTCTTTGTTTGTTGGGATTTTTTTGTTAGTTTTTTTTTCCTCTTTTGTTTTTTAACTTTTCCTTATTTGTTTTAAACCTTTTGTTTGTTTCTTTGTTTTTGTTTGCTATTTGAGGTAATTTCCAATGTTCTCTTTACTAATTTCTTGCTAGTTTTGGGTTCATTTCTTTTTAAGTTGCTCATGCCTTTTTTCTCCATGTTTTTTTTATTTTTATTTTTTTACTTATTTGTCCATGTTTCAAAGAGTTAAACAGAATATGCAAAGTGAATAATGCAACATGTTGATTGCGACACTGTGTCTGTCCTTGCTCCATCAGTAAGTGATGAGGTCACAATATTTGACAATTCGCCAGGAAGAAAGTAGGCCATCTGTTTTTCCGATCGAGTTCCTTTACCTGCCAAATAACATTTAGATTTTCAGTCAGGGCAGAGGACAGGTGTTGGGCAGGTAGGCACAAACGTACATGGAGTGGTGGTGAACTTCCCTCCACATTGGAGGCAGCTTTGAGCAGTCAGCCCGAGCACTGGCATGGATTAGCACAAACTGGAATTAACAGGGAAGGTTCGTCTCTCTGAGTGGGGAGATATAATCACCTCAGTGGCTGCTAACAATTGGCCTCTTTGTGGGCTAGCGTTACAACCTGAACGCTACGCCACTCTCACAGCTTCCACAAGCCTGCCGGACAAGCACTGTACCTTCCATTGTGTGTCCAAAAGGGCAGTGGACAGTGTTCTGCTTCCTGGCTCGGACACCTCTCCCAATGGAGAGACTTTTTTTCTTTTTTTAATGTGACTAAGCCCTGACGGGAAAAGCTCTTAAAGGCAAAGGTTACACTATAAGGGGAGTCGTTTTCTTTTCATGTGGCTGGCTGCAAATTTTTGCAAACAGCGCCTGGGCTAATGACCTGGTGGCAGACTTCTCTGATGTGGCAGAGCTGGCTTAATGTGAATTAAGAGTATCAGGGTCAACACCTGATAGGGGAGTCCGTTTTACTCCAGTCTGTGGAGAAATGTCAACTGGACAATGCTGCTGTTTGCCATCCCTCTGCCCATTCAAGTCTGATACCTCCCTAATGGGCTTAGTCTCTCAGATCGCAGAGCAAGTGGACAACATGTCCCCTGGTAAAAGCGGCTTTGCCATGTCTTTAGCCATTGGTAAATATCACTAAAGATGCTAACGACATTTTTTGGGATCAATTTTTGTTTGCAACTTTTTTTGTAGATTATTGTATTCCTAATGTATAATACCAATTCTCCTTGTATCATTACAAAATGTTATTGCACACCATTATGCCAGTTTAGTGCAATTCAAATTACATTTCATCTTAACAATGACCTGGAAGTTAAGGTATTGGCCATGCAATTCAAAATAACTTTATTTAGCCCTGTAAGGGTAATTGTATCAAAAGATAGACCTCCACAGTCTCAAGTGGACGTTTGTGCCAAATTTGAAGAAATTCCCTCAAGGTTTTCCTGAGGCATCGTGTCCAGGAGAATGGAATGGACGAAACCCAAAGAACATAATGTCTCAGGCCCAGGCTGCCACTGACATGAAAAAAAGAAGACTTGCAATTGGTAATAAATATGTATAAAGAAAAATTGGTACCTCTCGGCACAAAAGCAGCCTCCCGGCCCACTGTTATCCAAATGCATCATTTGGATTAATTTCTTATAAGTTGCACATTTATCTTAAACAATAACTTTGCTAACAGTGGCTGATGAATTCTGCCTCTTGATACATCAACTGCAGTTAATCCAGGCACTGCGATGCCCTTTAATACTGCATGCTGCAGCACATAGGATCAGTTATCATTCATTTGATTGCAAACAAAACATCTCAAAAGGTTACACACATTGAAGTGACTGCAGTAGTCCCAGAGACTGACTCGCCTTTAAATGAATGGATACTTGTTTAAAGAGATAAGGTCAGGAAAAAAAAGAGACCAAGGAAAAAAGTCACAAGAGACCTGTGACAAGAGTGGACAGAAGGAAGACACAGGAGTCTCAGATAAGCGCAGGTAGAATTAGATGGGTTTTTGTATGGCCTGGCTGAAATAGTGTAATAGTTGCACTTAACTCACATTTAGTGAATATCTGCCTGCTTGATGTCCTCTTTAGTCTAGGCAGAATTTGATTCAACGCACACAGAGTAGAAAAACATGTTTTTTTTTTAAACTCACCCAAGACTCGTGGTAGAGGACAGTTAGCAGGTACATGGCATAGTCACGATTCTGCTGTCTCAAAGGGCAGCTGGTGGAGGGAGAGAGAAAAATAATAAAAAGGAGGAGATTCAAAACATTTGTTTGATTTTCATACATATATATTTGGGTATATGGAGCACTAAAGAAATGTTTACCTGTCAGCTGTGATGGTGAGGATATCAGTATCTTTGCAGTATCTCTCCCCAACAAGTTTGAGCATTTTCTTCCGTGCGTGCTCGTCCAGATTCAGAGTGGACAGTTTTATCTGCGAGGGCAATGACACAGTAAAATCACCACAAGAGAAACATCATAGTTCAAGTTATTGTTTTTCCTCGTAAAGCTTTGCAATGTAAAGAGAATGACATAGACGATAATATCTGGGCAGACATGTCGTTGTGTACTATATCTGCCTAAATCTCCTCTTTAAATAAAATAAAAGAATGAGTGTCTTTTTAACCTATATATATATATATATATATATATATATATATATATATATATATATATATATATATATATATATATATATATATATATATATATATATAAATAAAGCTTTTACTGTATTATTTACTTTTTACAGATGAAATCGGAGCATTTCTGCTCACAGCCACAATCACCTTTAAACCCCTTGCACAATAGATAGAAACGGAGATTATTCCTTGATTACATTATTTTTCATGTCTCCCCTGACGTATATACTTTGTAAAATGCAACAAAAAAACATTTATAGGGAGCGCTAAGTACACGTGAACATGTATTTAGTGCATGAAACCTGACACGCAGTTGCAGTGGTTCAATTTGTTGACTCTGGAACCGCATGTCTGGGCTGGATCAAATCCTGTCACAGATTTCCAGGATTTTATTCTGTTACTACTTTCACCCTGACAGAATAACTAAAGGCAACCCTTCTACAAAGGTTCAAAATTCACAGATTGAATGAACTGTTAAACTGAAATGGTGTGAGATCTGCCCTCTAATCTATTTTTCTGCCTAATCCACCTGGATTAATGTTTCAATAATTCCCACCATGCTGATATTATCTAAGGCAAAGTGTCAGTGGAGCAGATGGCTGGTGATTAATGGTAAAAATGACACATTTCCACCCAAAAAAAAAAAAAAAATTTGTTGAAGGCAGAATAAGGTGATGTAGGGCGACATGCTTTAAGAAAAAAAAAAACCTATACAAATAACCTGTGTAAACAGGTAGCCTCAACCAAGAAACTTTTGGCTTTGAAAAGTAGGAGTGTTATTGTTCACGTAGAGAAAAGCAAATAACACGAAACAGAATACGAACTGCTTTCTTTGGCACAGTGAAGCCAGATGTGGGGCCTTTCAGCCACCAAGATATTTGGGTTTTGCTCTGCGCTGCACTTTAGGATTGTTTTTTTTGTTGAAGACCCATGTGAAAAATCTTTTAATTTCATTTTTATTTGCTTAATTGCTTCTATTATATCTATGTTATGTTTTAACATTGTATTGTATTTAATAACTTCTTTGAATGTTAAGTCTGAACCTTCTTTTCATGGATTGACGTCATGTGTTTTTACATGTTTACATATATGGTTTTGGTCTGTGGAGAGGATTGCACATTTCTGGATTAGTGGTTGGAGGGGATTAAGAGGAATATCAAAATGTCCCAATAAATATGTAAATGATGAAATGTTTTGTTCCTTTTTTTTCTGTAAAAGTGCGAAGTTGTTAAATTTAAAAAAAAAAACCAACCCGCACAATTCCAAAGACAACAAACAACGACAAAGCTTCAGTACATGCTTAAACTTTAAAACAGTGGTATGGGGTTGTAATCTCTTTGTAGACTTGATGGCATCATTTCTTAGGTTTGAGGTCACTGGACAATGAACGTCTCTGCGGATAAGTCACAGGGACATGATGTCAGCTGGCGATTACGCATCCCTGCAAATCTCTAATCTCATTTTACATGTTAGGTTTCTCCACACATGACTTTCTATGCATCGATGAAATGGTTACATTAAAGGTCATCAAGTAAAAACTCAGAACCTTTTTTTTTTTTACATAGTAACTATAAAGACTCAAAAAAAAAAAAAACAAACAGCAGGGAAACTCACTTTGAGATTGACAACACGAGCTGAAGGGTTTCTGACGGACGGGCCAGCAGACACGTAGTCTGTGCTTTCTAGTTTGATTGGGAAGTGCTCGTCACATTTTGCGTCGGTGTCCAAGGCAGACGGCCACTCTGTACAGAATGCTGAAAGCAGAGAGACATTTTTACATATGCTGAATAAGCCTGTATGTTTGTATAAAAGTAAATTATATTGCTATTGAACAGCACCACATAATAGGATTTGCCTTCACAATTAAACAAAGAAATTACGTTTCAGAGCTTCACAGTGTTTCTTGATGGCTGCCGGTGTCAAATGCAGAAAATTTGGTATCTGAAAGAAATCGAGAGATTATGTGAATGTGAATGCACAACTGTTAATGCAACAGAAACATGAAAATGTCCCACGGTCACACAGGTCCAGTGTGTAGGATTTAGGGAAATTTGTTGGCAGAAATGGAATATAATATGATAAGTATGTTTTTCTTCAAATTACCTGAAAAAACAAACTGTTGTGTTTCATTTCATTAGAATGAGCTGTTTATATCTACACATAGAGGGTCCTCCTCGCCAGAATCCACCATTATGCACCACCATGTTTCTACAGTAGCCCAGAATGGACAAACCAAACACTGGCTCATGATGGGGCTGCAGCCTCTCTGTGACAAGCAGCGTCAGAAAAACACTACTTTTTTTTTAACATAAAACTGCTTTATGCTGTGTTTAAATCAACAGGTCCTTCGGTTTTGGAGAGGAGGAGACCTCTATGGATAATTCGGCACCCAGTAAAAACCTCCTGAGTGTCTGGACAAAGAGTTATCAGAGAAAAAGAGGTGAGCGCACATTAGCAGGTGCTGTGCTAACAGCCAATCTCCAAAATGTCAACCAGCCTTGACGAAACACTGACTTAAATGTCACACTGCTTTATTTAGTTGTTTACTGTTTTAATCACCTGGTCCATTTGTTTTAGAGAGGAAGAGATCTGTGCGGATAATTCAACTCCCGGTTAAAAAACCTCCTGAACAAGAATTCTAACTGGGAGAAGTAGATGCCACTAAATCAGCCTAAATCTTACACACTGGACCTTTAATATCTACATCCCAGAAAGTCACAACTCATACACATATAATTTAACAGTCAGTGTATAAAATTGACTGAATTCTTGATTTCAGAATAAGATGCTGTTTGAGGGCGTGGGAAAAAAAAAGTGTGAAACCAAATTTATCCTCTTTATCCTCTCGGTAAAGGATATAATCTATTCAATACAGATACTAAAATTAAAAATTCTTTTAGGTTGCATTATTGGCTTGCTTGGACAAAAGCAGAGCAATTTTAAATTGAATATGTAAAAAATTCCAAGCATTAAATATAGGTTAGGGATGTACAGCAGCAGTTTAGCCCCTCACGGCAGAGCGAGATAATAAAATCAATATTGTTAGGCTGCACGGCAGAGTTCCAGCTGTGACGGGTGAAAGTAGTGGATCTGCGAGTGGCTTGAGTCCAGATGGAGCAGCTGGTGTCTGGACACAGCAGCTCAGTAATCCGGGCACAGAGGCAGAGCAGAAAGCGCTCCATCAGTACTGCAAGAGCACCGGCCTGCTAAAATTAACTTGTCATAATGAGTACTCCGAGCTAAGATATACAGACAGGATGCATACAGAGACGGCCCACATTCAACTGCATGTGGCCAAATGTAGTCTATGTAGGAATTTAATCTTTTGATCCATGTGCAAACAGACCAGCAATTTAATTTAGTTTCCAGCATATCAGCAAACTATTTAAATTTGCACCCTGCAGTCCTAAAACTGTATTCTTATGCTACGCTTCCATGCAAGTAATGAGGTCTGACCTTGATCAGCTCCAGGTTGCCCTTCTTCTCTGGAGGGATGCCTCCCCTCACAGGGTAGCCCATCCTCACAGGCAGGGGGACGGCATTAGGTCTGAAGGGGGTCGCTACTGGATAAACTGCCGTCCAGTCCTGATCCACCGGCATCTTTTCTGTCCGGGGACCCCCCGGCTGACACAAAACACACGAGACACTAAGTCACAAGACACTAAGTCACGAGACACGAGGCTTAAAGATTACTTTCAATGTTTTAATAAAAAAATCACCTCCAGTCTTTTCAAAGAGAAATGTCATCAAGTTTCTTGTTTGATTTTGTGTCTCATTTGAAATATGTGTGTTTTTATTATATTCAGCCTTGAGAAACAGACAGAAGACTTACACGTCTCTTGGGTTTTCTGACGAATCTTGTACCTTCTCTGTCAGGAAGGCCTAAAGGGTCAAATATTTACAAAATTTAATTAATACTTATTGTAGAAATGTCAAATCAATATGGTAACAACATAACATTCGTTTCATGCTGCTCACAGTTTTTCTTAGATACAAGACATTTGGACCATAACACAAGTTACCATTTCTCAAGTGCATTTTTTATATTCACTTATTGCATTTTCTTCATTTACAACAACTTGTATTTTAGGCTATGTATGGTGTATGTGACAGATGTATTAAACAGTATGTCCTGCATGATGGTTGATTGTAGGTGTGCCTTTCTGTTATTTATCAGCATGCTTTTTGCTGTATTGTTTATAGTAAAAAAGAGCTTATGATCACTTCAGTAGTCGATAGATTTGTCAGTGTACAGAAAAAACAATTGTCAGCTCTCGGATAAGTAATTTTTTTTGAAGCAATTATATAAATCATGTCCTTGCTCCAGCCACTTTTTTGATAGTAAACAGGCTTTTATTTATTTGATTTTGTGGAGTCAGACAGAACAAACAATCTAATGACATAGACTTGGGTATTAGGAAGTTGTGATGGATATTTATGACGTGAGGTTTTTGACATAAAAAAAAAAAAAGAATGACTGAGCACCAACAATAGTCAGTAGATTTATGCACCATCTCATTTTCTTTTGTATTATTTAAATTTGTGTCTGATTCTCCTGTGGGTAGATTATGGGGGCAAGAGAGCCATTACACTTATAGACTAGCTTACGTTTTACGTTTATGTATGCTGTTCCTTGAACCTTCGCTGTCTTTGGTGAAAGTGCTTTAAAAGTTTTTGCTCCCTCATCTTGGTGTCAGCGATTGAGTCACCTTAAACTGAGCGCAGGAGATTTAAAAAAAAAAACAGGATTAAGGGCTTTATGACCACTGAATGCATTTGTCTGGCTCCTGATTGATGCTTATTTTATTCTATTTTTCTATTTTATTTTTTTGTAAATTGGGTACTTGTCTTTTGTTTTTGTTTGTAAAAATCTTTATGCTGCTTGTTCTTTTAAGTGAAATTTATCATGCTGCTGTCTTGGCCAGACTGCCATTGAAAAAGAGATTTAGAATCTTAAGGGGACTATTCCTGGTGAAATAATAATAATAATAATAATAATAATAATAATAATAATAATAATAAAAAGACAGCCTTCTGATATTTTGCCCCATTTGTCTGGAATAATACACAGAGTAGATTAAAACGTGACATTTCTATCATAAGGGTAATTCAAAAATTTGTTTAGAGGCTCTTTTAATGTTGGTGTGACCGTTTACATAATTTGGTTTTATTTTTATACCATTTAAAAAATATGCCACATTTTAGAATGCATTAATTTATTATATGCCATGCAGTTATCTACATAAATGTTTTTTTTTTTTTTTACATATCTACATGTATCTTGTATTCTGCTTGTATTCTATTTTTTTTCATTTTCATACTTCCACCAAGGATATTTAATCATGTATATTTTCTCCTTGCTATTTTAGAAAGGAGAAAATATGACGACATAATTCTATGTCATCCCCATTATCATTATCATTATTTCGTCTTTTCCTCTGATCTCAGGTCTCATTTGTTGAAGAAATCTCAATGTGACTTCCTGATTGAAAAAAAGTGTGTACGAGAGGAAATATCATAAGGGTGGTGACATCATGAATAATAAAATTGACACAGGAAACCCCATTAATATAAATTTTGTTGATTATTAATTAGTTATTACTAGTCTATAGGAAAACCCCAACAAGTACCCCTGATCCTTCCCAAATACAAAGTACCACATTTATAACTCGGTTTCTCCCATGGATCTATTATGGTTTCTCCACGTTGATGACGACTCATCCGTCCAGTTTAGGAGTTCAGAGTTTAGTTTTACTATAATACATCCATGTTTTAGACACTAACTGGAAAACTGTATCACTGTCGGTGGACAGAAGACATCCCATCTTGGCCTTAATGACTGCACTTCAAGCATTTCTAACATCGTGCAGCACGAACTAATGTGAACTATTTCAGCATCGGCAGAGAAACTCACCTTTATTTGCAGCTGAAGAATATAAAAACAAACCATTCGCATATGTAACTCCACTCGCTGATTTCTTAAGTCCAACACCATAAACATTTATTCGACCTAGGGACAGAAATGTCTTGCATGTGTATGAAGCCATGTTTTCCCAATGACTACGGGCAGCAGCGAAGGACAAACCACGAGAAATGCGAAAGGTTTAATTTGGCGCGGAGTGTTTGCTGCCTCCTACAGGTGAACACAAGTGTGGAATCACAGCGCGGGGTGTATTATGGGACTCCATCCGGGCTTTTATCAATTAATAAAGAAGCTCAGACATGTATTTTGGTTGAAATTAATGGCAACAACAGACACATGTTTACTCTAGTGCGTTATCCGTAAGCGCGCGACCACTCACGTGTGACCGGCGAGTGCAGCTCTGCCAGCTGCTGCTTTTTGAAACACAGGGCGCGTTCAATTACTCCCGTAAAATCATACAGCCGAGGTGGCAACTCGCAGAATTAGCCCTGAGGCCTATGACAACACACCCCGGGCTAACGCAAAACAGAGGCACGAGCAAGGTGTTGTTTTCGTCTGTAAGCAGGTTAAAAACACTCAAAATGTGTCGGGACGACAGCGATTTGATGAGCAAACAGAGCTCATGTACATTTGAAGGAGTTGGCAGGATTTTTGTTGTTAAAAATGACACCGACCGGACCTGGCATAAAAAGAGAAAAGCATATATGTGGGGTAAGTTTGCAAAGCTACTTGTTTGCGTTGTGGTCGGTCAGCTTGTACAAAAACGTGTTACTTTCAGATGAGGATAAAAGTGTTATGACAACTGTGGCAGGTATCTTGCTTCCAGTTTAAAATCTGTTTGTTTCATGGTGGTCATGCAGTTTCATTAAGCTACACAGATATGGACCCAGTTTAAACCTCACTGAGGAAACTACAAAGTAGTCCACGGCCGGATTAACTTGTTAGAGGGCCCAGGGGCAAAACAGTTGTTAGGTATAGGTGGGCATCACAATATTTCAAGGTATTTTTGCGATAACAATACTCTTGACAGTGAAAAAGATGCTGAGAATATTATTATTAAATCATTTAAGAACATACAATTGCAACAAAACATGTCTTATAGTTTTAAATGTCAACATAAAGTTGATAGTTCACCTTTAAATGTTCAGTAAAAACTGAAAAAAAAAGATCTCCATGTTCTTCAGTTTGTAAACAACAGTAACCCAGAGTAAGATTCAGATTCTGTATAAAATATAAATAGCACAGCAAAATAAAATCAGCAGCTGACACACATCAGCTGCTGAGATATGTTATAATAATAATAATAATAATAATATATGTTTTATATATATATATATATATATATATATATCACCCCTGAACCTAGAAATAATATATATATTTTATAAAATAAATCATTAGATGATTTCCTTTGAGCTGCAAGCATCACATAGGTTTGCATTTAATATGACATGCTCATGAAAAATGTACCTGATGACAGGTTCCGTTGTGCCCACGGCAAGAGAGGAGAGGGAGAGAGAGACACTGTGCTCCTTAAACTTGTAATATTGATAATTGATAAATGATTGTCCATGTTTCTGGATGGTTCTGGTGATTCATGGTTTCAGGTTGTGGAATGATTAGTTGTCTACACATCCTGACCTCATCAAGATGGCCACATGGTCACTGATCCTGAGCTCAGTCAGCGCCGCAATGCAGCCGCCTTTGAATGGCAAAGATACCAACACCACGCTGTAAAAATAAGTTTTTCATTGAAAATGTTATATAAGTGAAAGTAAGTATATTCAGGAAAAAGTACTTAAAGCATTAAAACTAAAAGTAAAAAACTCAAAACTATATAAAAACAATATAAAAAACAACAAATAAAAAAACTCAATTATTTAAAAATAACCCCAAAACTCAAATTTATCAAAAGAATAGAGAAAGACTTGTTTATCAAAATAGTTGGCAATTTATTTTATGTCAATCGACTGATTGATTAATCAGCTAATCACTGCAGCTGTACTTGTATTAATTGTTTGTTAATTTATTGCAAAAACATGATATTTAATAAACATAGTTTTTTTATGCAAAATTCTTTGTAATTTGTAAAGTAACTAAAGCATTCAGATAAATGTAGTGAAGTGAAAAGTACAATATTTCCCTTTGGATTGTAGTAGAGTAGAAGTATAAAGTGACATGAATAGAAATTCTCAAGGTAATGTACAAATACCTCATTTTTTTTACTTAAGTATAGTACTTGAGTAAATGTACTTAGTTACATTCTACCACTGTCTACAGCAGGATTGGGAACACCTTGTTTCCACTGTTATACCAGTCCTTATTTGCTGCAAAGCAGACGCCTCTCCTCCTCTCATTGGAGTCCTCTGCTCCAAGTTTCAGTGAATCAAAGGATGTTACAGTCTCTGATATCCTGTTGAAACTGGTAAGGCATTTTCAGTGCATGTACTATGTTAAATGCTCGCTTAGCTGATGCCCACATTCCACAGTTTAATCATAGTTTACTCTTAAAATACCATTACTTTACCATCATAACCAACTTATGGTTGTGACAACATAATCATCAACATTATGAGGGCAAACAAACATTTACTGTGATTCAATTCCTGTGCTTTGTAATGAAAAACGCTGAATATAAACAGATCTAGTTTGTTTTGAGGAAAACTCCACAGGTGACGACCTCTAAGTCGGTTTCAAAGCAAAAACGCCAAACATTCACTGCTTAGGGCTTTTCTAACGTGAAGATTTGAGCTTGTTTTTGTTTTTATGTTTTTGTAAATTGAACATCTTTGGATTTTGGATTGTTGAATGGACATCACAATGAATTTGAAGGCCCTGTGTGATGGGCATTTTTCAATATTGTATTACATTATATAGACTATTGAGTAAATAAAGAAAACTATTAATTTTGATTTTAAATAATTACAGAAAGCACTGAATATAAAATCAGACACAACTACTCCATCCATACATGGTCAGCCACGGGTAAGTCATTTCAAATAATAATCACATCATTGTTTTATTATATCATAAATCACGTTTTTGCAGTGAATATTGCTTGTTATATATTGCACTGCTATCCACATTTGCATCCTTCTGCTCTGTAGTAACAGAAGATGACCGGGTATCACTTTGTCGCTGACTCGTGTTTCGATAGTAGAATTTCCCTGATCACATGAACGCAGCAGTCGCACAGGCACAGGCTGCGATGCACTTCAAAGGGAGGAGAGGAGAGTCCTGCAGGCAGCAGCCGATGAAAGACTTGAGCTTTTACTGTGTTTTCGATGTTGGGGTTTGCGTCTTTATTTTTTTAATGTATCTTAAGCGTTGGCAGACAATTTCTAACTAATTTAAATAGGGTATTTTACGACTGGATTTGGCTTTCCCCCTCCTTAAAACATAAACAAACAAAAAGACGAACTTGTTGCGTGGAGATAACGTGATTTTATTTACCATCAATCACAACTTGAGATGCGTTACTGGAGTTTAAGGTAAGATTTAAAACGTGTTTCTGTTCAATTTTTGAAGAATTCAGCAAGCCTTCTGATGCAAATATTGACTTAACATTTCCTTGATTATGCAGCATCATTAAATAGACCCCAACCTGTGCTTTTTTGGGCTTGTCTCAAGAGTTTAATTAAGCAGATGAAAATAGGATTTTTTTTTGTGGGAAATTTGTTGCTCTAAATTTATTTTAACCCACATGCTGTCATTTCAATTGTATCAGATGTCCCCTGGTTCAGTTTAACGGAAAGTCACACAATACTGTGTAACTGTAGAGACCCACGGCAGCCTAATGCATGTCTGACAGCTCATTGTGTCTCAGGACTGTGTAGTTTTAAAGGTAGAAACTCTATCTACAGGCAGACAGCAGCCGTGTGGCTCCTGTCATCAGTTCATCCATAGCTGAGGACAGATATGGACGGTGTGGCTGCCTCCAATTAGCCGACCTCTCTTGTCCCATGACACTTTTTCCGATCCTTTTAGGCAACATCTATAACACTACCTGGTTCAATGTCTTTCCAGAGAAGATACTGAACCACCTACTTACCCTTGATACACTCATTAATTGCAGATGAAGGAGTAGAATTCGCTGACGGAAAATGTTTTTGTCAAGCTGTCCAGACTTAGTTACAGGTCCATTTTCAGATATTAGAAACTGATAATACACACAGTCATTAGGATGTGTTTCCAAGGGTGAAACTTTGGTTTGAGAAGTGGAGGGGACACAATAAAACAGGGGTACTGGGGGGCCTCCATGAGGAAAAGAAAAAACAATTTGTAACCCATTTCTTGTATTTTTGCAAACATTTAGGGACTACAGTAACCAAAACAAAATCCAGGTATTAATGAATTTAGTCATCATTTTACCAGAATAGTACTCGGTATGCTACTCTTCTGTGACATATTTTGGAGTATATCAGAGCAAAATCAGCGGTTCACAATCTTAGCCAGTATCTGATGACCAAGCCAAACGAAAGTGAATTAAACATGATCTTAGTGGTTCAAAAAAAAAAAAAATGTTGTTGAAGTGTGGGGGACACAAACTGGATTTTAAAATGTATCTACTGCACATAATTTCCTGTTAGTTAGTTTGTATAGATTTAATATTATGGCTCATACTATATTGCACCTATTTTCAAACACAAATACTGGAGGTTTGGTCAAATATGAACATGCAGCATTTTTTGTGACCATCTTCTTGACTGAGTGCGCATATTTAAATAATGTGCTTGCTGTTAACCTTGATCTGCCTGCAACTGCAATGACAAAAAAAAAGAGAAAAAAGCAAGAGAAAAGCTTCAAAACAATCATTCACGTGGCTTTAATCAGTCTACTTTTCTTCTTTTTGCACGTTGATGAAGCTTCTGTGAAGTCACATGTCCTGTGTAACTGTTAGTGAAAGCAGTGGCTTAAAATTTGTCATCATCTGGTAGACACACTGGATTATTCTCTCTAAATGTTAGCAGAGTGCTTGTTGTGCATTTGTTTTTACCTTCCCAGATGGAAAACTAGGCAGCTTTTGACATCCATCAAAGACAATACAACAGGTTTTTCAGTAGTAAATCCTCAGAGAGAGCCGGAAATGGACTTGACCTGATGCTGCCATATAAACTCACGTATGATATTGTTCTTGGGATATTAAGTGCATGTTACTCTTGTATTATTTTGCCAGGTCAGAGGTCAAAATGTAATAACCTATACCTGGATAAGCAAGTTCATAGAAATGTCACTATGGTTTTTTTGACTCACAAATGGAAAATCTGTCTTTTCTTTCTCTTTGTGACTTCACAAACAAACCCATAGTGCTATACATCTTGTAGAGCAACAAGCAGGACTGTTACAAAATAAAAGTCTATGAGCCTCGTATGGCAACAGTTCAAAGTGTGCTGAGGGGAACCACCTTTAATATTTCGAGTAAAAATATTCTGCAATGTTTGAATGCCACCTGTTAGAGTAGCAGATGTTTATGTCTTAAAGTATTTGATTTTATCTGCATTAAGACCAGTCATATAACAATATGATTGTTTTTTTTTCTGCACCCATGCGCCTTCAAGAACTTTAAACCTTACATTTTTGGGAAATACATTGTGCTGTTCAGATAATGCAATTTGACCCAGGTAAAGACTATTACTGTTGTTTTTGTAAAACCAGAGTGATTCATCAAAGTAAGCTTTAGAGTGTCCATGTCTTGTATTTTTCATGACAGATGCGTGTTAAATGAGGCCCTTCCTGTAGAGGGCAAGGCTTGATTACAGTCATACTATCTCCATGACTCATGTCACTTCTTCCACTGCAGGTATGGACACACATGCAGTGCAGCAGAGACAGCTCTTGTCTGCAGCCGGTAGCTAGCCATGCCTAGCTAGGTGCCGTATCCTGGTGGACTCTTCCCTTCTACCTGACTCGTGGTCACAACCTACAGGACTTTCCAGGACTTTCAAGTCCTCCCTCTTTGAACTGCACCATGGGGGAAAGACGTGCACACTCCTTTCACATGACGTGTCATGTGCAACGCGACTATGGTAGCAGGATGGGGAGCTCCTTCATAAGTTGCAGACCCAATGGATATGCCAGCACGAGCCTCAGCCTCAGCCTGGACCAGGAGATGGACGCAGCCTCCACCGGCACTACAACTACCAGCTCTGCCCTACGGGCTCCTGCTCCCGACAGAAGCCACTACTCTCCTGTTTCACTGGAACTGGACCCCACAGCGGTGAATAATGGATCAGGCATTCCCTGCTGTCCGCCAGCAGACACAATGAACCCAGCACGGCAGACCATACACAGCCAGCCCTCCATCACCTCCGTCCCTCCGCCTCTCCCTCGTTCGAGCTGGCTGCATCATCATCAAAAGGATTTCCAGAGCCCTTACATCAAGACTAGCATGCAGGGGGATGTTTACAACTTCCTAGAGAGACCTGCTGGATTGAAATGCTTCCTCTACCACTTCCTCGTGTGAGTACCTGTCCGGTTCTGTGTATGCTGATTACGGCACAGGCTGCAGGTCAGTTTGGCAGCGGTGCAGAATGAGCAGATCCAGATGACCGCCTAAAGTTTGACAACCATGTGTTAGGCTCAAAAGGTGGAATGATAGCAAATGAAAAATTATTAGGAGCGCTCACAGAAAACAATCTCCCAGAACACCATGCAATGGTGTCTTTAGTAATTAATTAAAAGAGAAACATAACACTTAATGTGATATATCTGGCAAACTTTAGGAACCTAAATAAACCCCAAATTCCTAAATCTTTATTACTCAACATTTGGAAATTTTGATATGAGTGCTTAAAGCTGTTAGAAATTCAGCTTAAAGTCTAGCTGAGCGTCTGACTTGAGGCCTCACAGGCCTGTGTGGTGGCTCTTGGGTTGCTCCAGCTCCTTTCTCGTTAATTACATCTAGTGCTGCTTCTCCCAGTATTAGGTTCTGGTTCCCAGTAACTAAAGAAGAGGTGTCTGTGGCCTGCTGGTTGTCTGCGGTTGTTCTAAGATAGCTCAACAGAAAGAGGTCACTGTGATCTGGCCAACCACACCTTTGGCACTGATGAGCTCGGTCTACTTTGCTCTTCCTTAAAGTCAACAAATCAGCAACATCATGCATGAAACATGGAGCGTCTTTCATGATGCTGCCAACACGACCTGCCAGGAGGATTCACTGACCCACAGTTAAAAACCCAGCCGCATAAATCAGTTTATTATAGCCACTTAGCAATGTTTTCCTCTCCTTTGTTGGTGCTGATATGCTTGGACTGTGATGAGGTTGAAAGTGTTTAAGCATGGTGTAATGACCATGCTGCAGAATTTGGATTGTGGAATAAGTTTTTATGTCCCACACTTAAAATTTAGTATGAACTGCATTTTATTGCAGGTAGTAAGTATCTTATTTTGTTTCTATGTTTCATTTTTCTCCATTTAAATATCCTGGAAAATAAATCCAAAATGTTGTCTGAATTAACAAAATAAAAAAAGCAATGTCAATAATACAAAAATACATGGCAAAAACATAGAAACTTTAAGTAAATTATGTCCCACACATGTGTTCATAAGAAGTGCTTAATATATAACTAATACAGTATCCTAAAAAGTAAGAGATTTTTTTTTCAAAATTTAGCTTGTGCTAGTTTAGACTTTTATTTAAACATGTTTAACAAATGATCAGATTAGTTTTTATCACAATACGTTTCCAAATTCAAACAATTATTTTCCATAAATAACACTTTAATGAATTGGGGAAATCGATTCTGTCGCGATAACGACACTGTAACCGTTTGCTTACCTTTTTGCATAACTGCAAGTAAAGCTCTGCCAGGACCAAGAATATCCTGCTAACATGCTGTGACTAAAGGCTCTTCTATGATCTCTAAAGTATCCCACAATTTAGCCCCAGACGTCATAGTAAGCCCTGAGCCCATGGATTTAGACCAGATTAGATGAAAATGTGAATGATAATAATAGAGGTTCAATGTAAAAACATCTACTAAACTCTTTTGCATTCAGCTGAACCAAACATTTATTCAAATAAACTTTTTTTTTCATAAAAAGCTAGCTTAATTTTGATTTCCTAATTGTGGGCAGTTATTCACTTTCCAAAGTTCTGTATTTCCAGGCATTATTTTTGTTGTACCATTTTTTCTATTTCATTTTCCTCATACAGTACAATTGTTATTCGTAGGTTGGGTACAGTAAAATCATGCTAGTACAGCTTTCCGATCTTTACCGGTGCACTGTGAAGGAGTATTAGGAGGATGAGTCTCTGCTGCTGCTATAGTTACACATACAATCTGAGCTGGGTCATTAATTGGCTGAAAGGCGTCTGCCAAATACTATGTTGTGTCTGAGTAGACCAGGTCCCAGGACAAGTAAAGCAGAGCACGGTGCAGTCAAAAAATTGTCACATGTGGTTTGGTCTTTAATTAAGGTTGCACTAGAATGCATTGTAGTAAAATGAATTCATGTACAAACTTATTAACAGTTTAACACCATAACACCATAATTTGACAACAGCAATGTCTAACTGACCCTGTTACATAGCGGCTGAACTTGTGATGGTAATGAGCCTCTGGACGTCATTGTTTTCCAAACTAATGGACATTTTTGGTTTCTGTTCTACTTCTTTGAGTTAGCTGCTATCAGCTGCTTTTTAATTCTCCTGGTGGTTGGTTGTACACATGTCATACCCGTGCTGTCAGTGGTCCGTTCTTGCTGTCTGTCCTTTTTAAGCTGCTGGCTCGAAGGGAAGACAGTTCTTTCCCCCCAATATTTCATAAAAAAACGTCAAGGCCCAATAACGACGCAATATTGCCACCTTGAACAGGCAGTGACGAACACAAAGACATCCTTTTCATATCAAAAACACATCCATTGTGGCCACATAAGTGTACAAATATATAAACTTAAAAAATGTATTGAAGGACGAACTTTGAACCTTCAAAGCGTCCCACTTTTGGGTCATGACTCAGCAGACAGCTCTGGCAAAGACCAACCAGGAGTGTTTGTCCTGCTCTGCAACTTTTGGCAACAGCCTTAGTATCTGACCCATCTGAAAGATCCCGTTCCTCCCAAATCATCCAAACACATTTATCCGCCTCTACAGTGCTTTACCTCAGCTGCCTTCAAATTACATAATCATTTAAACATACGTTTAATGTTTAGTCATTAAAAATGCCAAGTACACCTACCGCTTCTCAGCTCTGTCTGTGTGAAATTGTGCTTGAAGAGAGGTAGAGTTAGTCTGTCTCATTAAGATATTTCCTTTGTCAGTCACAGATGAATGGAAACGCTGCGGAGATTCCCCGTTGTCCTGTGTGTATGTGTTTTTTGGGCCCTGCACTGATGATAATTGGCTCCAGAAGTAATTGAGGCTCTAATGTTCTGCCCTCACAGAGGAGAGAGAACCCGAGCCTGTCCTTCATTTAATATTAAACCCTTCTGACTGATCCCCGCTGACACTCCTTTAAGTAACTCTTACTTGTCGATGGCTATCGCTGGTGGCCATCTATTCTCCGGGCCTCTTTAGAGATTGGCAGGGGAGAGGGGAGGCATAAAGGGCTGTATGGAGCTCTCATGACACTCCTAATAGGACTGCTCTAATAGGCCTGCTCTACATTAGGATGACACCAACGGGGACAAACAACACACACACACACACACACACACACACACACACGCACATGCACGCACGCACAGGTGGCTGCTCAATTCATCACTGCCTTTATCATGCTGAAGCCGGGATCAGCAACATTTCCACAACTGCCAGTAGTTCAGCAAACACGCATGTTTGCATGCAGACACAGACATGCATCTACCAAAACACACACAGATGTACACACGTGGCTGGATTGCACAATACAATGTAGGGAAACACACAGTCATATTGGCTCACATAGGCTGAAAATGCATCAATACTCCATCTGGCTGTTTCAGAACATCTGTCCAATCAACAGGTTGGGACAACACGCAGATCTGTGGGGAGACATTTCATTCAAATTAATGCTTGCACATTATACTCATGTGCATTGAATGTGTGTGTATTGATGTGCATTCATCCTTAGTCCTTTTCTGCAACAGTTGATGGATCTGACCGACCTGTTTTATTTCTGAAAGCTGGTATAAATCCCAATTATTTAATTAATCATAGACAGCAAAATGATGAAAATGCTGAACCCCCCCACCCCCCAACATATGCATTAAAAAATGTAGCCAACAGCCAACCAAACATCGTCATCCAACATATTTTTTTCTGCAAATGTAAGCTTAATAATAAACGAAAGAGCCTGGTCTCACGTTCAGCTCATCAGATACCAGCATTTGCAAAGTTTCCGTCAGCATCAGATACCGAGGGCACTGAGGCAGCTTTAGCTTTGGTTTGACATGCACTGGGTGGCGTTTTATTTTGACACTCTGA
Organism: Plectropomus leopardus; assembly: GCF_026936395.1. NCBI lineage: Eukaryota > Metazoa > Chordata > Actinopteri > Perciformes > Serranidae > Plectropomus > Plectropomus leopardus. Next base: position 26,735,324 of record NC_142182.1, on the reverse strand, counting down.
GCAACAGCTGTAGTATTCTCTCCACTCTCATACGCTAACTCCCTAAAATGGCGTTCGGTCATTAAAACTTAATTAAAACTCATTAAAACATTTTTTCCTTATTTTGTTAACTTTGTTTGCAGAAAAGTGGTTTCATATCATAAAAGTAATTAAAAAATAAATGATTCAATGAAGTTTGAGCAGTAACAGGCGCAGGCTTTATTTAGGGGTCGTCAGGAAGCATGCTCTTTCCTCTTGATGTTAGAAAACAATGAGTTATTTATATGAACACATTTGAACAAAGTCAATATGTTATGTATTAAATGTGATGTTTGTCTAACCCCAGACTGACAGAGACACACATACCACACTAATGATGACAGAGTTAGTCAGAATGCGTAGAAATCCCTTGGACTCAGGACAGCATATGAGAAGAGTGCCCGAAAAGAGTCTTATGCAATGGCATGCAGACTCACCAGCAGCACACAGACAACCTGGGGCAATGATCCCCTTCACGTTTGGGCCACTCCCTCTGAGTCTTTTACGTAACCAAAGGGAATGAACATGTATGTCCTCATGATTCCTAAATGCCCTTCTCACTCAGCAGATTACAAGCGTACATCTTGGTCCTCTTATCCACCAAATCTAACAGTTCAGTTTCTTCCAATGCGATGATGCGTTATTTCATTCGAGACAAATGAAACTGAGCTAAATTTTTTTTTAATGTTTAATATTTTCATTTGCAAGGGCTGTAATCATTATCTCATAAAGGTCACTTCTACTGTAACATCATTATACCACCAGTTTGCAGTGGAGGAAGAACTGCACCTGTTTATCCTCATGAAAAAGCATTTGGCCAGATGTTGTTTGGAATACTTGGTTCTGTTGTGTGTTTTTATATCTGGACAGATTATTGAAATGGTTATAGTGAATCCCCTCCATCTATGTGGAAAGGGCAGAAAGGAAACCTCTTGTTGGATATCTGCTTACAAGAGATTACTGAATGAATGAAGTGAACTATAGGGGTCTCGTCCATTTCTCAGTAGCAAGTTATGTCTCCTGGGAAATATTATGTAATGCTGTTTTCTTGGGGTGGGAATCACCAGAGGCCCCACGATACAATATTATAAAGACATGATCCTAAATTATTGCAATTTAAATGTTTTGTGATATGCTGAGTATTGCAAAAAACATATTTTGATGTATTGCAATTTATTACATTTTTTTCTGTAGCAAATTATGTCCCCAAAGGAAAACTTTGTCAGCATATGTTTTATCTTATAAGATTAGAAATCTTTCAGTCTGTTCATCCCTCTTCAGTGATTTTTACTGGACTAAAATGTATCCTTTGGACTGAACGAGCAATTGATTTTTATTATTCTTGTAGGCTACCAAAAGTTTAAAATGAATTTGCAATAATAATCATTTATATAATTAAAAAATATGTAAAAAGTCTGTATATCGATATAATATGGCCACACAAAATATTTTGATACTACGCTGAATCAATTGTTTTCCAATACTACTACTACTGCTACTACTATTACTATTTTCTTTGACTTCAAAATTTGTTTAACATGTTCAATGATTAAAAAATGATACCTAGAGAGATATTACAGTGGATACCCCTCCAATGTTTCCAAGTGGTGTTGTTGTTACCACCTTTTCTTTTGCTTGTTGGAGTTTCTCCATTTTTTTTTGGTTTGTTCCACTATCCATCATTTCTGCTCGTGGGGATTGTCGTTGCAAAATACTTATATACTCTTATGTAAGCTACCAGGCTTGCCACAGTATTCTGTATTGCAGTGTTTCGGCATGCACCAATTGCATCACTTGCCCATCTCTCCCCCACCATCTTTTGCTCTATTTTTCTCAATACTTAGTAGGACGTTGGACATTACAATTATGAACTTGAAATGTCTGCTCTGTACACCAGCAGCAGAAGAGTCCCAGCACAGTCTCAAGAGTCAGATTTCACTTATCATGAGATGAGAGTAAGGAGAGTTGACTGACAAGATTATAGTGGAGGATTTAATGTCAAGACGAAAAGCAAAAACACCTATGCAATAGTTCAAACAGCTGCTGCCGCTGTAAACAAACGCCAAAAAAATGACTGTTGCCTTGTTTTGTTGATATTCTTTCGAATAATGATAGCGGCAGTGCTGTTTTCACTTACAAATACATTGCATTTCCTGTGGTTAATTCATAGTAAAAGTCAACTCATGTTTCATTAGTTGAATGGTTTTAATATGCTGCAGCAGTCGAAAATGTTTGGTATTCATTAGCAGTAACTTAATAAAGCCCGCTACAGATATCGAGCGTCATCAACGAATATCTTTTCCTGTTTAATGTGTGGTGTAATCTGTAACACCAGTGTTATCATGAGTTTATGAACTGGTGTGGAAATTTCCTCATTGTGGCATACCTAATAGCTTAGGATAGCTACCTACTGGTTGATGCACTTCCTTTGTGCTGTAAATCAAGGCATCAGTTTACCAGGAGATCGTACCAGGTGGCAGTCAAAATTGCATGGTGAAAGTGATGGTTTTCAGTAACCAATCTAAGTGCCAAATGTAACTGTACACCTTAATTTAACCGAGAAGCTGAAGGTTTTAGCCTCTGGCTTTGTCGTTGCTGATGCTGAATCTGACATACAGCTGGAGAAGTTACTGGTTACGAATTTGATTTTGTGATAACTCCCTACTATGTTTCTTTTCTATTCATCTTATCCTCCAGCCAGTAAGTAGATTTACATCATTTTTTTCAAGTATTTGGTGGACAAGATGATGGCTAAGCCAGGGTGGAATATCCATGTTTGTGACTGGTGGCTGATGTGGTGTAATCCACCCTTAAGCTCTTCCATGGATGGGATGGGGAGGGGGGTCAGTAAAGAGGTTTGTGGAGAGCTGCTGTGTCTCTGACTGTGCTGGCTAGTGGTGATGGCCAGGGCAATTTGTCTGCTGTTTGCCTGAAAGTTTATGCTTTTTTAAGTCACAAGCTCTTTTTTCATGCCATGTGCAAGAAGCAGTCTGCAAATAGATGTTTAGCCTCTCAGCAAATATCTAAACATTATGGAAGTCAAGTCAGTCAACTCACATGGAACAGATTTATTATGGGAGCATTATTATGGGTACACAGTATGTACAATGTTTATACTTGGGTTTGACTCGGCACTTGGCATAAATAAAGTTGGGATTAAATGTTTTAGGTGCAGCAATAGCAGTGATGTCACCTGAGCAGTATTATAACAGCATAGACATAGCACTACAATCTTAAACTGACCACCCAATTATAAATCAACGACAGAATAGCTGATGTGGTTTATATAAGTGGCTGAGACTCATTACCTCTGGCAAGGAGGTTGTGTTTTTTTGGTTCATTTTTTAAATTGATTTGTTTGTCAGCATGATTATGGAAAAACTACTGGCCTGGTTTTCATAGAACTTTGTGATAGGGTGTAGCATGGACCAAGAAAAAACATTCAGATTTTGGAGTGGATCAGAATCACAGGATGAATACACAGAATTACTTTTAACAGGCCATGAACACCAAAGTTAGCTGTGGAGTTCCACAAGGCTCTGTGCTTGGACCAGTACTCTTCATCCTAAAATATGAATGCTTCTGTTTGGCAATATTATTCAGAAAGTCAATAAATGTTTATTGTTATCTTCAGGATATCCAATTACATTAATCAACGAAGCCAGATGAAACTAATCAGTTTACTACACTTTAAGCACGTCTTAGGGAGATAAAGACCTGGATGACCTGCAATAAATGTGATAAAAAAAAATTCATTAATGCCAAAGAAAAGGGGCTTACTGCGAAACTGGGTGGGGCCTTGGGTTTTTATTTTAAGGGGGAGATTTAGATGGGCTGTAAAGAAACATGGTAGTGCCAGTGAATGGTTGTGGCTGAAAAGGGAGTGAATGATTTTGGTAAAGGTGAGGAGATTTAAGAGTTGGGGTTAAAAATGACATAGATATGTTAGCGCTCTTGTTTCAGTGTGCAAGGGTAGAACCCTTGCACACTATACTCTAAACTAAAACTGGAGTGAGAAAGAAAGCTTAAGCTTAAAAATGTTGTATGTGAAAGGTGTAATGTTTATGTTTAGTTTTGTGTTAATATTGTTTTTGGAGATTTTAAAACTGCTCTGTGTAAGTAGCACAGTTTTCTGAGTTGTGCTACTTAAGATGTCATGGCCCTGTGAGGCCTGGCTGTTTTGAACATGTGCGTGGTGATGAGTTGGATATGTCTCCATTGTTTGACGGTGGAGGTAGTTTGCTTTAATGAGTAAAGAGAGGCCTTTCAGGTTTCAGAGAGTTGTGTGCTTCACAGTTCTACTGTTTTTTTTTCCTGTGGATGGCCGTATTGATGGTGGGTACAGGTAAAGAAGGTTGGGATGAAGTTATTGAAAAGGTCTTTTTGACAGTCCCTTCTTTTGCTGTCATTCATACACTCTATGAGATGAATTCATAAGGCAAACATAGGAATATGACATTATTGTATTCACTACAGCCTAGAAGGCTTTTGATATTGGCCGTTTTGGTTTTTGGCTCTCAGTTGCCGTTTGTAGTGGATCTAGACAAACTGTTATGGCTTGATATCCCGGCTGACCATGGCTCTCCTCTCAAAATGTGGCACAAGCCAAATGTATGGTAGTCTAGCTTAAGCAGATACCATGTGTATATGTGGCTTCTCTGAGGTGGCTATCCACTCTCTGTGTGGATAAAAGTGTCAAAAAGGGGTTAAAGGAAACCTATTATGCTCATTTTCAGTTCATACTTGTATTTTAGGTTTCTACTAGAAGGTGTTTACATACTATAATGATAAAAAACACGTTAAAACATGATAAAACACTATTTGTTTAATAATGCCTGTAAGTGTTAGTGCCTGTCTTTTTTAAGCACCTTTGGAAAAAGCCCAGTCTGCTCTGATTACTGAGCGTTTCTGGGTCGTCCCTATTTCTCTTGGTGTCTCTGCAACGGTCATTGCAAACTGGGTAATGACTGTTAAGGAGTTTAATGAAGATAACAAATAAAAGCTTCTAAACCAAAATATTCTGCGCAACTGCGCATGTTCCAGCAGTAATACAATCCGAAATCAGGGAGAAATTAACAACATCTACAATCAAGATTACATGTTTCCGTGATGTTAGCATGTAACTCCATGTAACAGTGTAGTGTACATAATGTAAACATTTGCAGTAGCGTGCCTGGAGCAGATTACCATATAAAGAAATCTGTCACAAGCTGACGTCAGCCTGTCTCCAAAATAGAGAAAAATGTTGGAAAGAGTATTTAGAACAGTCTGAAGCACAAGGTAACAGCTCACAGAGATTACTTACGTGTTTACCTCATTTTCTGAAACTCGTCAGTGAATTATAGGGACATCAGACATTGTAAAACTATGACAGAAAATAAGGAAAAGCATAATAGCTCCCCTTTAAAGTATAGATAGAGCATGGTGACTTGTCTGACAGCTGTAAATATATAATGCAACAACCTCAAATCTGAGGTGCTGAAATCCCACTGCTGAGGTGAATGAGATTAAGTTTATAACTTTTAAATTGACATTTTATAACTTTTAATTAGACACAACCAGCCAATGTTGGTCCAAAGGCTAAATGTGTAGAATTAGCACAGCAGTCCTGGCTGGCTCACTCTTTCATCCTTGTCAGCCAGACTTCTGAGATCACATTGCCCCGTCTGTCTGTATCCAGTAGATGTTTCCTAAGCTTATATTGCCTCAGTTTCTCAGTTGATTGACTGGAGAGTTTGGTGTGGCTCTACGCTGTACTTGTTTTAGTAAAGCAGGACAGATCTGCAGTCGGTAATACTCGCTAAAGCCCCAGCTGTTTTGTTTTAATCAGATCCCAGGGGTTTTGGCCTGGCTAAATAAGGTTGCCTAATGGTTGTGAGTGACCCATTCCTGTCCACAGCAAACACCTCCCCACGGTGTCAGTGCAGGAAGCTCTGTTATCTGTACACACCCTGACTAAATGTGCAACCTTAGAACATTGCAGTCATGGCTTTGGGTGTCTTATGTATTGTTTTGTTTAATCTTTGGAACTTTTAATTATTCAAGAGAATTTGGTGGCAAACTTGAAGCCATGACAACTTCAAGTATGAGAGGCTTTGTCTGCCTGTGTATGCTCCAACATCCTGACTTTGTTAGAACAGCACATAATGTTGCAGACTGGTCTGTTATATGGTAACAGTAAAACTAAACTACAAATCATTATGCCTAAAGAAATATGGTATTAATGTATAATTTGCAATCACGGCACAACAGTCTACAGGCTAACTGGCATTACACTTTCCTTTCATGTTTTCCTAATATACATTTGATTGATATCATATCCAGTAGTGTTTTGTTTAATATTCATTGGGAGAGGAGTGTAAGTGTGGATTTTTTTTTGTGTTTTGCACATGTTTTTAATAGCTTGTTTTAATGTTCAGCATGAACAAATAGCAGTTTTCAACCAACCGCACCATTGTGTAACAGAGGTGCTGCTCACCTGAGAAATGTGACTGAATTTGAATCAAAGCAACGCTGTTTCTTTAAAACCCAGAGAAGCTCAAAGATTGTGACATTTATCTCACTGCTGGTTCAGTAAGTGGAATCCCATGGATATTGCATTGCACTGTCATCCTTCCAAAACAGCACAAATGCCATCATCCCATGTGCTGAAGGAAAACACACAGATTACATGACCTTGTCGACGGCCTACATGGATATGACATCGTTTTTATGCTTATCCTAAAAGATGATCTCATTTCTCAAAAAGGAAAATGGGTTTTTGTTGACTTTACCTGGCCTTATCTTAACCTGCCCTGTCTGGTTTAGTAATGCCACCGCCTGGCAACAATTTGTAACACAAACTAATATTCCTATCAGCCAATCGCTGCACACATCAGATCAATAAGCGTGCATTGGTCAATATTATATGACAGTGGTAAAGGTTTTAAAATGAGATTCTCATTTTGTGAAATTACTTATATGATTGGTCTACAAACATTGTCTACATCGTCATGTTGAAATGGGCTTTAAATGTATTAATATTGACTTTGCTGCATTGAGACAATCTTTTAAGAAAGAAAAGTGAATCTATTGTTTCCCACACACCTCTGTAAGCAGCATTATGTTAAGTCTCTGTCATTAACAATTCCAAAAAAATTCCAGCAAATAAGAAAGAGTAGTTTAGGTTGGTGAAGCCATTGCAGCACCAACTCAGGGATCAGACTGGACCTCACAAAAGCCACCGACTTATAATACTCCTGAATGAAGCATTATCTTTACTTGAAATTTAAACTTTAAATTGAGCACTAAGACTGCTTACAGCTTTCGCTTTTATGACCGCTTTAATAGAACTGACTCATTCTTCAGTTGCGTGACCATACCATTCCTATTTGACTTTACAAAGTGTCCTGCGTGCTGAATCATTTGCTTTTAGTGGAAATGTACACCCTATGGAGGGATGGATTACTTTTTAGTTGTCATGCGTACCTCAAATCTTTCAGTCCCATATGTCGAGGACTACACTAAAAACATGTCCAGCCTACAAATCTCACTGGCCACCCCAGGTGCCACTCCAGTATCCTGAGATGTGACTGGCTTATTTCAGAGTTGGAGGTTGCTGGACAAACACACCAACTGTCTGCCCAGTGATATGTCGTGAAAAGAAAACCAAACCAAAAAAGTCTCCTCAGTGCCACCCTTGATTGAGTCTCTTTGTCCCACCTTGGCCATCTCAGTAAAAAAAAAAGACAAAATTAGGGGGTGAGATGTCACATCAGCTCACCCTCTCGCTCCTCTATAGGTCCAGGGATACTCTCAGGACATTATGCTCCAGTGTGTTTGGATTTTGTGTGTGTGTGTGTGTGTGTGTGTGTGGTAAGCAGTAATCCTCAGTGTCCCATCTGGCCAGTGTGTCATAGTCTGTGTGGGTAGGGGAATCCTCCTTCAGGAGTCTTACCCTCCATCAATGCATTGTCTTACACTCATTCTGCCATCTGAGAGACCAAAAATGAGCAGGATCTTTAAAACACATCTATTATCTTGTACTGGGTCACCTAAGTGTCCAGTACACAGGTGTGACTCCCATGAATGGTCATGTATAGGAATTACGCTTCTCTTTTGGGCATACTCAACTCAAAAAAGAAAAGAGAAAATCCTGTCTACTGAATGGCGTCCTCAGGAAATGCAACACCTGCAAGTCTTTCTTTTGCGTGGGATTATATACGTTTCTGCGTTATTTCCTGTGTTACATGAATAATGATAAACAACAGACACTTACATAACCCTTCCAGCATATGGCATGTAATCCAGCTCGTAGCACATAGCATCATAATGCACCCGCCGCTGTTTGTTTTTAAAGTGAGTGAGATCATGATGATGATGGTGCATGACAACACTCACACAGTATGACATGTAAAAGCACTTAAAAGATGTGTTCTAAGGATTATTAATGGGATGGCGAAAATGCACACAACTGACTCAGCTGTTAATCCTGTAGGGTCAGGAGAGACCAAGCCTCTCATGAGCCTCTTTAAAAACTTAGAATGAATAAATGAACACTTTAGAAGAAAATACTCTTTACTGAAAATTTCTCAAGTGAGGGTTAATGTTACTTGTTAAAAGACTTGACTTAATTAAAAGTGTCTTGAATGAACGGTACAGAACTTTAAGAAGGAAATGCAATTAATGCTTGTTTTTTATTTTTTATTTTTTTAAAAGAAAAACTAAAAGTTTTTTTTTTCCAGAACTTAGTCTTAAGGAATCAAATGATCAATTAAACTGAATGAATAAATAAATGAATAAAAGACATGACATTATAATAATCTCCACTGATAAAATGCTGTTTAATTCTGGTGTATTTAGGGACTAATAATCATTCTGAATTTAATTTATTCAGTTTATTGAAACAGGACAGTGCACATTATTATTGCTAAATTTCATTCGTAGTCCTAAAGCAGGCACCATGAAAAAAAACAGCTACACGGACAGCTCATAGAACAGTCCACGGGACAACACATCACAAATGAACACATTGCTTTAAAAGAAGAAGAAGATCTACAATAAGCAGTAAAAAATGTATGATAAGCCCAAAAAAAGCCCCCGGAAACGGGCATCAGAGGAGAAAGTGGTTTATGTGTGCATACATGACTTATGTTGTATTTTCAAAAAACAAATCCAGTAGTATTTTATTGAGAATGATCTGGCTCATAATTAAATAGATATTTGCGTTTGATTTGATTTCAATTTATTTCCTCTCCCGCTCCTTTTCTTGTGCTAAATTCTTTATTATCTTTATATCATTTATTATTAGTAGTTGATTATACATTTGGTAGATCATTAATCTGTTACTGTTTAATCAGTGATTAACCGATCAATTAAAAATCACACTCTCTGTTTTTGGCTGCTCTTGTGTAGTTTCTATATGTTTCTTGTCTTGTCTATCTTGTCTATGTCTATGTCTATGAAAATAAAGTGAAGATCTTAAGACTAAAAAAAAGCCAATTTAAAAATGTCATTTTGGACTCGGGGAAAGATGTAAATGAAAATTTATATGAAGAGAAAACAATCATTTAATAGAGAGATAATCGGCAGATGAACTGATTTTGACTTGAATAGACTTCACATCTCTGCCTTCACTTTATTCTCGTACTTTCCTCTATTCACTTCTTCTTCCTCTACCTTCATTTAGGTGTGCTGGTAGTGCATGTTAAACTCACAGGCTATTTGTAGACTATGTATATACACTGACAGATGGACAGGCTCGTCGGAATATTTCACTGTTGCTAGGAGACACGGAAACATCCTGTCAGCTGTTAATACCAGCAGATTGATGACAAGAGGAACGTACATTGAAAACTGGCGAGGAAACAGCTTGTTTCTTTTGTTTCGCTGCAGATATTGTAGATACATGTTAGTATGCATTTCCTAGTGTCAAACAAAAAATGTACTCTATAAGGTGGTTTATGTCTGCAACAGATCAGTGGCAATTAACAGGAAAGTTTGTTCAATGTAACAAACAGCAGAAACAAGCTCTGTCCATCAGCCAAAACCCACAAAACATTATGAATATGAACACATTAATACTCCTTGATGCCCTCTTCCATCCCTCAGCTAAATTCTAGGGAAAAAGATGCTTTAAGCTCCTATACCCAATCAGATTCTAAATATTTTAGAGTATTCATTTGTGTATCTTTCTTTTTTCCTGGTCTGCTGTGCAACCAGTTGCTGTTTGTGGAAAAATAATCTAATTTATTGAAGGTAATTGAAGGGAGGCAAAAAATACACACAGTAGCACGTTATAATATGATACAAAGAAGAGGACAAGACAGACAGTACAACATAAAACTACACAAAAAAGCACATCACTTACAAAACACAGAATAAAAAGCTAAACACAATAACGCATCATAAGTGAATGCTTGACAAATTAATAACACGTTATAAAGTCCAGAGTTCAAGGTCAGTGAGTGCAGAGCTGAGCAGCTTTTAACCGTCTTTTCAGTGTGGTTTTAAAAGTCCTGATAGAGCTGCAGCTCCTCGCATTGTCAGCAAAGCGTTCCACTGATTTGTAGCTTTTACAGAAAAAGCTGATTGCCCAAATGCAGTGCGACAAAATGGTATGTTACAGTCTGGCACAGAGGGTAATCTAGAGGATCTAATGGGACTTATTGAGCTAGTATACACAAAGTCACAACATATATAGTGATATGTTTTATTTTTACTTTTTTTGTTACTAGAACAGTGAGTGATATTTGGTGACAACTTGCTCTCTCCCTACAGCTTCCTCATGGTCCTGGTGTGTCTAATCTTCAGTGTCCTGTCCACGATAGAGCAATATGCGGAGTTTGCCACCGGTACCCTCTTCTGGATGGTGAGTACTGTCATTGCGCTGATAAAGTGTCAAACTAACTTTCGAAACTTCCATACGACTCCACAAATAGGCTAAAACATTAAAAATCTTCATCATTCTTTCATGTGGATGGGAAATTTAAGGTGTCTGTTATGAATGGCTTCTTATACAGAAATAATGTAACAAATTCATCAGTTTTGGTCTTAAAGGCCCTGCACACCCATGCAGGTGTACTTTAACAGGTGAAACTAAAATAATAATAAGTTTAGAGTCAGACTGATGAACAGGAATCACTCACAAATGACCATTTGTATATCAAATACTCACTCAGTGTTACCTTGAATTAATAAAAACCTTTGTTTTCTCGCATGCCCCCGCAGTAAACAGAGAATCCAAAATGAATTTAGGTAATCAACAGCCAAAAATGTATTAAAAATATCTGTTTACAAACTCTTACACAGCTCATGCAGTGTAAGTCAAGTCTCATTTATTCAGTCGTATGCTCCTTGCTTCCCAAACACATGCATTGTTGCTGAAAAGTTATTTAAAACTTTGCTTAAGTGGAGCTACAGTTATAGCAGAGATATAATCTTGCTGTTGGTAAAGTTGAACTGTTATTACTTAAATTCACAAAAAAAGTTTTGCATTCTTCATAGAGGTAAGGTAACGTGGTGAGAAATGAATAATCGATTTAACTGGTTTGTGGGTGAAGTCTTTCATTCAGTGCAGTTTGTAGACACCCACAGTTCTAACATGAGGACTAATCAGGCAGATGAACTGAAAACAACTGTGTGATTGGACTATGAGTGTGTATGGCCTTTTAAAACACACACAATGGCAATCATGACACAGTGAATCAATCAGCAGATCAGTTGATCTGCAGAAAATGTAAAATTTTAATAATTGAGGATTATCTTAGATGGAGCCAAACATTCACTGGTTTCAGCTTCTCGTATTTGCTGCCTTTTTTTCTATTTTTTTCCCCTGTCAATTGTTTTATTTCGTTGGGTTTTAGACTGTTTTTTTGGACAAAACAGGTATTATTTAATATGTAACATCTGGATCTTGGAACCTCTCACTTATCCCATATCCCTAAAGTAAACCATTATTAAATAGATTTAATGAAAAATGAAAACAATCATTGCATCGCATATAATGGCATATATACAGTGTATATATATCTGTTCATGAAGGTGCTATCACCACTCTAGTGACAGTAGGGGTTTAGTAATGCTTCCATGACAGTTAAGACTTACATTTTCTCATGTAACAAAGCTTATAACAAAGCTTGTAACAAATATATATATTTTTTATAGAGACTGAACTGAAGAGTGACAGATGGCTAGTCTAAAGCTGTTATAGCTCCACTGCAGTACTCTTCTTTATCCACATGATGGAGACAGAAGATCTTAGCTGGGAAGGATTCTACCCGCCATCTTACACCTCGACCCAAAGATATTACAAAGCTCAAAAAGAATAATCTCTTTCAGTTATTGGAAATACCACCACACAGCACCTGCCAGGGTATATTGCATTCATCTAAAAGCCTTTTACAGTAAGTAACATGTACATAGTGTACATTATTAGCATGGGAATGGGCAGCCACTGTTTTTAACCTATTGTGATGACCCTAATTATGCCGAATCATTTGGCTCCACACAGACTGTACTCGCTGATACGTGCTGGTAAATTGACTTTTTTGTTGCTTATTAGGCTATTAAGGCTGCTAAGTGATGCAATAAATCCAGGGCTTACAACAGGTTCGAGAAAATTATGGCTGCTGTTTGGAAACTCTACAAAGAGCTCGCATCATCTGTCTCCTGCCAGCACACCGTGAATATAAATACACACGTAGCTCCTGCGTACTCACGCACAGTTTACACAAAGGCTGCACATACACGACACAGATACACACACTCACAAAAACACACATGTACCACCTCCTGAGTCCCGGGGGCAAACAGAGGACAGAGTGGACACTGTGTTCTGTAAACTTTTGGCCAGTATCCTTTGAAGACCTACTATCACGGTTATTCATTTATTTTTACCCAAGAAGAGCCAAACACTCTATCATTATCTCGTACTCGCTTTCTGTCTCTTCCCTCCACCCACGTTCTACCTTTTTTTTCTGTTTTCATTTCTCAGGAAACCCGCAGTAATCAGCCCCACAAAGACTTAGATCGAAATTAATTCCTGCACACAAAATTACTCCTTGTCTTTTCTCTTGAATTGTTTTATTTGCACACTTGGCCGTGTGTGCGTGTATTCATGTGTATTTGTAATGCATGGTTTTTGGTTCAATATTAATTATTTTAATTAATTATTAATTCAATATTAATTGTGAGATAAGATAATACCTTAACTTCTGTGCGTGTGTTTGAAGGGGGCGGAGCCCTGTAAATGGTGTCATGGTGGCGTATAGTGATGTTAGTAGCTATACTTAGAAAGTTCAGGGTGAGCTGACATCAGTGAATCACAGGCTGCTTGTTTTGGATGGCAGAGGGGACATTAGTCCTTGAGGATATTTGGCCTTCAGGGCAGCTGCCAAAGTAAAGCTGGCCAGGCTGGGCAGGAGGCACAGAGGCATTCACACAGTACACACACGCATGTCACATTGATCTTTCCTTTGTCCACTCTTCTGCCCAAGTCTTTTTCTTTGTTTTTTTTTTTTTTTTTTTTTTTTACATTTTCATTATATATTGAACAACTATTCATATGCCCTCATTATACATGTAGAGCTATGCACAGCTATGCAGCTACACTCCTAATAAAGGTTAAAGGCAGCGTGTTGCATTTAAGGAAGTAAATGGAGACTGTGAAAACACCATAGGACAACAAATTAATAATAGTAATTACAAAATCAAGACCAAAGGTTTTGTAAAAACATGATATGGTACAGTTACAAAGGAGCTAGATTCACACAAACATAGACTAGGTGTCAGATGTGTTTAAGTTCAGGCTGAATGAGTTCATCTGTCACTAGCAAAAATTCAACATTAAGTCCCCATAGAATGTAGAGGTTAGTGTCAGTAAGTACAGTTTTTCATGTAGACACGTAAGGTTCATAAAAGTAAAATACACAACAGTTATTCCAACAGTAATTCAACACTTACACAGATACAACAGCCACAACTGTCTGCAAACTGGAGTGAATTAAAGGGGTTGGTGAGTGTAGAATTGTGTGATGTGATTAGTCATGACTGCTGGTGTCATGATTCTCCAAATCATCTCTGCGTTTAGACTTTCGATTTTAAAGAGTTATTTCACTGATATAAAAGAGGCCTTCTCATAAAACTAGGTCATCTATGCAGGAGAAAGACGCAAATACTTTTAAAATTGGTGCTTCATGACCAGAGAAAACGGTGAAAAAGGACACTTTTGCCCAAGAGATAGAAAACCTACAACTACCAGAATGTTTCACGCCTGATCAGACCAATAATTTCTCCCGCCAGTGGATGATGTAATGTGGACTGGTCCGTGTGAAACAATGAGGGCCTGCCAGATCTCACATTACAGTTAAACAGTAAGCTAAAACATGTTTCTGAAACATCTGAGGTGAGAAATATGCAACTCAGAAACAGAATCTTGGTTTGTATTTGACCAGGGCTGCTTAGTTTTATGTTTTTTGTTTTGGCCTCAGTTTTCACTGTGCAGGAAGTAGTATGGTGCCCACTTCCTGTTTACAAACTTAACTCAACTTAACTCTAGCAACTAAACTTAACTCACTATTACAGTTGAACAGGGCCTTAAAAAATGTTTGTGAAAACATATTAGAAGAGAAACAGGCAGTGCAGTAACGTGATGTTGATTCATATTTGATCAGCACTGCCTAGGTTTACTGTATGGTTGGATTTTGGTCCAAGTTTGAGAGAGAGAGAGAGAGAGAGAGACAGAGAGAAAGAGAGAGGTGCGGTTGTGTCTCGTAAGCCAGCTCCTTACTCTTTGTGTCTGCGGTAGAGGGCAATACCAAAATGCGGAAGTACAGCCTGTAGTTTGAACAACAGCCTAAGAGCCAGTGGAGGTCCTTTTGGTGGTGTTTTACTGGGGGAAAGGGGGAATATCTAGGCAATGGGTAGCTGGAGGGAAGTTTACCACAGTTCATCTACACATACTATCCACATTGTTTTAATACATAAACTGGTTAAAAATTGTATGCTTTCAGGGTCACGATTTAGTTACATTTTGATGTATATATATATATGTATATATATATATATATATATATATATATATATATATATATATATATATATATGTATATTTGTATGTGTATATATGTGTATGTATGTATGTATGTATGTATGTACATATATATATATATATATATATATATATATATTTTTTTTTTTAAATATACCACACTGAGTCCATATGGTCAAAAAAGAGAATTGTGGTTCCAGCATTTGATTTCTATCACAAAACTGTTCTTTAACATTTTGATATTTTTTTCTTTTTAGAATTGAAACTGTGATACTCATGATCTGATATTAAGAACCAGATTTTAAAAAAGAAATAAACAAAAAGGATAACCAATGTCTATAAATCTGACATTGAATAAGTCGCCTGTGAGAAAGCATGTGCAATTGACATGGGCTTGATATGATTTTCTGAAATCCAACATTAATAAAGAGGATATTAGTTTGTTTTATTTTCCATCCATAAGTTGCACAAGCTCTGTAAAGCCCAGGTGAGTCTCCATGTAATGGAGTGACTTTCTGTGCGTATGTGCACCTCTCTTGTAGAGGTACACACGGCTGAAGCAATCTAATCACATTTTTATCTGATACCGTAATTCCCAAGCAGCTCTGTGAATGAGCTTCATCCTCGTCTGGCTTGACGAGATTAGCGCTGCGCGAACAGGCGGCTGTTTTCAGTAAACACGTAGTTGCCAGTTTCTGATACACACACAAAAAACTCCCCAACATCTGGGTGACCCATTTTATAGAGTTATGATGACTAATCCTTTCAAATTTCCCAAAATCATTTGTTCCTTTGACTTTGAAATGTTACCCAGATGTCATAATTACTAAACTGGATGAATTGGGATTCTGTGACCATTTTGTGTTGCGGCTGAAGTTTTGGTTTGAGTGTGTGGCAGTTTTAGTCAGTGTTTATTCATTTGTTTTATTTTCTAGAAAACATATCCAAAATCATATGAACATCCAAGTTGTAAGCCAACACCAGAGGTTTTTTTATAAAGGATGGGATAGAATTTCAGTCATTAGATCAGCCTTCTCCTGAATGCAAAGAACTATGAAAACATTTGGGCACATAACCTCATCTTTTAGCACAATTATCATCTTTTAATGAGACTGTCCACAGACTATACAGTGTTATATAGACACAGCATCAGGGACTGGAAATGTATGTTACTTTCCTCCACAAACAACAAGGCTATGGCTGGCTGGCCAAGTTCAACTGAAATGGATGTTATCTGTATCTGGGTTCCAGACCTCTGAATGCCTGCCTCAAATCTGACTGAATAATGTGAACCTAAATGGTAATTCAGTCTGATTATCAGGCTATGTTATAAAGATTCACTGAACCATCTCTGCCTGTCTCTGTCTTCGATTCTGCCTCTTTATCTTCCTCTCTCTTTGTCTTTAACTCAGTGACAGAAAATGAGCAATTCATGGGGATGAATAACGGGCATACGAATCGCAGGCCAGACGACTCAAGCGAGAAGCTGTAAACATGATTAATTAATGAAAATGGGCATGCAAAAAATTTAGAAAGCAGCAAAAAAAGGATCTGTCCCTCTGCCTGCCCCTCACTATCATAACCGTGATGAAGGCCTTAGGTAGGTGTTTAAAAAATATTCTGTTCCAAAGTACTTTTGCAAAGGTATCCCTATATGTATACATCAGTGCATTCTGTCTTTGTGCTTACACTTTTGCCAGCCAAAACAGTGCCTGGTTTGATTGACGGGTCATTGTTTTGGGGCTCTGTAGTGCTCTGTTATTGCAGCAGGGCTCATGCTATTAAGTTTCATACAAGGGGTGGTCAGGGAGCAGCCAGTTCAAGCAATCAGTCAGATGACCACCCACATGGCCTTAGGTCTTTACAGACAGTATGGTGGCTAAATATTATGCATACACGGTGGCCAGGAAATCGATCTCCGTCACAAGGGCTTAATTAATTCACAGGGGCACACAGGTATGCACACAATAGAAAAACAAACTCACAATGGCACATATTGGAACACATCTAAAGGGACAGTTCACCTTCATCAATACTTATTTTTCTCCGACCTGTAGTGCTTTTTATCAGATTGTTTTGGTGTGAGTGGCGAGTGTTGGAGATATCAGCTGTAGAGATGTCTACCCACTCAATTTTTGGTGCTCAAAGCCTCAAATAAATACATTTGAAAAGCGGTGTCCTTCCAGAAGTCATGACCTGATTACTCAAGATAATCCACAGACCTTGGGTGTTTTCAGACCAAACAGTTGTAGGGACTCCTTAATAGGAAAAGAGCTCCCCTAAGAACTAGAAACGGGGGTGGGGGGACTACCTGAACTGTATCACTGTGCAGAAGGACGTGTGCATTTACTGCTAGCTCATGTAGCACCACTGAGCCAGCAAAAGTTAAAGCTTAGCCGAGGAGGAAGCCGTTAAAGTTTACATCTCGTCCATGAGTAGATGCACGCTTCTTTCTGCGTGGTAATACAGTTTGCAGATGTAGCTGGTAGAAAGAAAATAGTTCCTACAGAAGACTGCTCACAATAAGGTCTGTGGATTGTCTTGAGTAACCAGGTCATAAAGGCATATGGGTAAAGGCACCAACCTTAACTGATATGCATGTGATTATAACTCAAAACCAAGCCCACATTCATAATTCTTCTTCATAAAGATAGTGAACTGTCCTCTTCCACTGCTGCAGAAAGGTTTGCAATTCTAACAAAATCTCAACACCCACGCTGATTATTTAACATTTCTATTTTTTAGGCAGCGGTGTGATAACATTTCATCCTGTGCCTTCAATCACTTGGCCATTGACCCTGTCTCAATATGAGCTGTCATCACCCACGCTATCAACCTCCATCTTTCCTGCTCGGTGGCTGGGTGGTCTAAGTGCTTCGAGACCACCTCAGTGTCTTTCTCTCTCTCGCACACCTGTCATTACCCACTCATATCATATCGTAAACCCTGGTGATTGATTATAATGGCTTGATTAATGCTTTTAGATTAGTCTTAATGCATGCCGCGGTGTTATCAGTGCTTTCAGAAATGGTACTTTATCTACTTCCACATCCACTCATCCTGTATGTGCTGCACAACCATTGTACCGATGGATTAATGTAACCCTTGTTCTGTGTTTGCATTGTGCTCCACAGGAGATTGTGCTGGTGCTGTTCTTTGGCACAGAGTATGTGGTCCGGCTGTGGTCGGCAGGCTGTCGCAGCAAATATGCAGGCATCAAAGGACGCCTCCGCTTTATCAGGAAGCCCATATCAATCATAGGTGCACCTGGCATTTTCCTTTGCTCCCTTTTAATACAACGGATGTCATGTATTGTTCTTGTAGATCAACTTAGATTATTCAAACCATGCAAGGCTTTACTTAAGTACAATGTTTCCTTAAAACTGAAGTGATTGCAACCCTAATTATCTTTCTTGTATTTTTTTGACTGTCTGTCTTCTCACAGATTTGATAGTGGTCATTGCCTCAATTATTGTGCTCGGTGTAGGTTCCAATGGCCAAGTGTTTGCCACGTCTGCCATCAGGTAGTGACTATTTTGTTTTGCATTTTTTTAATATATTCATTCATGTAGATGGAGAGGGATCAGAGGATAATGAGGTGTTTTTGTGTGTTGCAGGGGCATCCGTTTCCTCCAAATTCTGCGCATGCTCCATGTGGATAGACAGGGAGGGACGTGGAGACTCCTGGGATCTGTGGTCTTTATTCACCGACAGGTAGGTTGAAAGTGTTCAAGTTGATGCTGAAACTACTGGCTTATTTTTAGCATTTTTTAATCATGTCAGACAGATAAGTGGAACATAAAAAGCCATTACTCCTGTTGCATCATTTGTGCCCCCCATACACTAGAAGACTTTGAAAATACTTTTAAAAGAAAAAAGTCTGAAACCCTGTCACTTCTAAAGATAATAATGTGAGGTCTTGGTCACACAGTATGAGGTTTTGTAAAGACTGGAGATCTTGCAGGATCATTATTTGCAAGACCACAACTAGATTCATTTTGAAGAGATTATTTCATCCTGCTCATGGTAGAAAATATTACTCCATACTCCCTCTAAGAAATATGCCATATTAACAATTCCTTTACGTGTCAAAAACACATAAATTTAGAAACACAAAAAAAGGCCATCATATGCCAATGGAAGATAATATTTATTTGTGTACAAACTTTACATTTTGAATTTTGTCCCTCTACTTGCTACCATTCTTCATGGGTTAGCTAAAGCTATTTGGTAGGAGACCTTGGGAATGAGAGGCAAAATATTTTAAAAATGAAGATATCTCAGTTTTGTTTGGTGATAATGTTCCTGTCATTGAACTTCACTATTTGCATGAGCCAAGACAAAATACTCAGGATAATATTGAGCATGTATGATTTTGCTGGAATGTCACGACTTGAAAAAGACAGACTTAAGACATCCATCAAACCAACTGAGGTGAAACTCTTCTGTTTTTCCTCCAGCATTGGAAATATGTCTGCAACAGTGAAACTGCTTGAAATGTTGTTTAGTGTAAGGCTGGCATTAGCTGCAGTTTCTTACATTATCATTACAGCAAATCCAGTGTGCACTGTCAAAATTACATGCACACATGTGCACAAATAATTTACAGCTGAGCTGGCTTTATAAGGAGAAGAAATCATCAAGGCTACCTCTCCTTTTTTCATCATATCCTGGTACACGTCTTTTAGCATTTTCTTAGGCTGACACACAATAAAATCAGGGGATGCGATGTTCTTTTCCTAAGCCTTGAAGTGGGCCGTGCTCTTTGGTTATAGTCGAACTTGACATTCATGCTTCTTTGATGCATAAGAGGAACAGGACTGATCAGTGAGGATTGCGTGCAAAGGTCAAGAGAGTAAATGGAAGAGGAGTTCAAGATGATTTGTTGCCATCTCCTTGTTGTCAGATGACCACTTTATCAAATGATATGCTCTGTTTAGTGGAAATATATTGCCTTTAGTCGTGTCAGTTAGTTGGTGGAAAGGAATAGACTAACCACATTAGGATGTGTGCTCAGAATCGCAAGTCAGTACTGAAGTGGTTGCTGCATTTAACCTGTGTGTATGTATATATATATAATAAAATACACAATATTTCATCTAATGGTTACACATTGTAACTTAGTTTTTTTTAATGGAGACAAAGCTTTATAACAAGGCTCTATAAGTTTAGACATTCATTCTTTTCACATTTACTTGTGCATTTATTTGCTCAACCAGTAAATTTAACATTCCTGTGCTGACCCTGGAAAACACTGATACTCGGCCCATTGCTCATTCTTTGTGGTAGTCTCAAGCTATGGATAGAAAGCAAGGTGACTTGTTGTAGGTCTCCATCTGTTTTCAGAGAATTATGGTCTCATATCATGTGGGCTTCGAAGGCTTAATACTGTCTCACTCCCTGCCATTACAGAATCATGAAAATATCAAACATAAAAATGTACATCTGGTCACATACAGACTGCAACTTTCCACCAAACCTGACTGGCTGTGCATTGGAAGTGCAATCAGAGCCCTGTGCCACAAAACTGACTGATTATAGACTATTGTAGGTTAGTCACCTATAATAACCACCACACCCAGTTTATCCTTCCTGCTATGCAGAAGGAGGTGGGTAACAGAGCTGACACAAGACTAATCTCAACAGTGTTAACAATTCTCAAGCACGGCTTTGTAAATGTCTAGTCCGTCTAGCCCGTGCAAAAAACACACTCATAGCTCCAGCATAATGAAGCTTCAACCTACCTACTTCAACCGAACATGGACATGGATAAGACCCCAAACGGCACTATCATTCAGGGATGAACCCACCTGACACCTCCTACTACATACAGGAGGAGGGAGGCTGGTGTCCGTCAACAGCTTACAGCACTTCACTCACAGCTCTTTTGAAACATACATATTGTTTAAAGTAATGCTGATGTGTCCTGTCATCAACCTGGCTCTTTAATGCCTAGAACATACTTTCATAGCAACATTTCTTGTTGTATTGACATTGGTCAACTTTAAGTAATACTTCACCAACAAAATGCTCATTTGTGGGCCAGTTGTCTTTGTGCTACAATAAGTTTGGGAAGAAAACTATGTTTTTCCGGCATGCCTCCACACTCAACGAAGAATCCACAAGCAGAAAATTCTTGATGAAGTTAAAGTTTAACAGCAAAACTTAATCAAAAAATCAATTTATAACCTCTCACCCAACTCATTCGGTAATATCCAAGTGTCATTTATCCAATCGTTTGCTCAGTACTTCCCAAACACATGAATATTTGCTAAAACCTTACTACATATATATGAGTAGCACGCCAGGGCAAGTACATATGTCTTAATTCTGCTCGTGTGTCCCTCTGAGCAGAATTCAAATGCATGCACTCGCCCAGGTGCACCACTCGTCCATGTGTGAGGCTGTTTATGCGGCAGTGTGTGAAAGTTTGTAATGGATGTTTTGACATAGTTTTGCTTTTGTTAAATGCAGCCCCTCTGTACTCTTATTCTTTAAGAATTTTCCCTGTTTTGGGATTCTTAGTTCACTGTTGAGGCATGAAAGGAAAACCACATTTTTGTCATAAATTCAACGTAAAACAGGGTGAGTAATCAACATACAAATGATCATTTGTGGGTGATGTTTTTCTTCTCTGTGTTTTTCAGGAGCTGATCACCACGCTGTATATCGGCTTCCTGGGCCTGATCTTTTCCTCCTACTTTGTCTACTTGGCGGAGAAGGATGCTGTGGATGAGGAGGGCAAGACGGGCTTCTCCAGCTATGCCGATGCCCTGTGGTGGGGCGTGGTAAGGCGGCTTAACTAGAAAATAGAAATACATTGTCTAGAAGAAGCAAGTCCTTCACTGATGTCTTAGTACTCTGCATATTTGAATGAGTACGTTTTCTAAATTTTGTTTTTTGCAATGCATATATTACTTGGTTCCTGGAGTGCTACTTGAATTTCCCAACATAGCTCATACACTTCAAAGGCCACATCACATGTACATGAGAAAAGATTCTTGTCTCTAAAGAGCTGTAACAAATAATCTGTACAATGCATTTTGAAGTGGAGTTCTAACTGGAAAAAATGGAGATAACCGGCCACCCTGGTTAGACCAATTATTAACCTCCTTGTGTTTTTATCCTCCTCATTGGATCTGTGTGCAGCATGCATGCATTGCTGCAGCACACAGATGCAGGTGTGTTGATGTTTTCTGTGCGCAGGGCTGGTTTTGCGTATTTCCCTCAGAGGCTCAGGTTTCCAGAGCAGTTAATTAAACATTTGAATTGAAAGCGCAGAGTAATGAGAAACCTATGGCAGCCTTGTGCAGGGGATCAGCGTGCCACAAAGACACGGTAATAAACCATTCACCTCTGGGCTCTTTGGCTCAAAGAACTTTTAGAGCACCAATATAAAGTGTCAGTTCCCTTAATTAAAACTTTAATTGTGGGATTACTACCTTTATGTAACGAGGGTTAGAGGGGTCACAGTGCTCTATGGAACGTTGAAGAAAAGCTGTTTGTGTTGCTCTGCTAACAATGTAGAGAAAAGAATCAGGGTCGGGGATTTGCACCTTTTTTGTTTTTTAGAGACTGTAAACTTGAGAGTCATGATATGCCAATGCAATAGGTTTGGACTTGTTTGTGAGTGTGTGCACTTATTGAAATGAGATTGGTGCTGATTTGAGAATGCTAAGCTTGCCCCAGTGTGTATTACTTCTCTTGGCACGATTTCTAGATTCGGATGTGCAGGTGCAGGGCACAGCTGGAGGACAAGCCAATGCCATGATTCATACCCGCTTCTCTCTCCCTCCCTCCCTTACCTTCCCTGCATCCTGTCTTCTTTTGCCAGTTGCTGATGATTAGGTAATGGCTGTTTGATTTTAACAAGCTTTCTAACGTCAACCAGGACACAGTGTGGAAGAGAAAGTGAGAAAATGAGAGCTTATATTGTGAAACTTGCCATTTTGTAGTTGTGTTGCTCATTTCATTTGGGTGCAATCACACATACAGTACATATGCATGCAGATCCGCATCCATATAAACATATGCAGCATGCACACACACATACTCAAAGACCTGGTCTGTGACCTTTGTGTAGACATGAGGAGGTTTTTTGCCACACACCCGTACATTCTGAATTAGAGGGGTGTTTTTTGAGTAGCCCATTCCACTCTGATGGTCAGGAGGACATTGTTTAGTCATCGGATTTGTGGATGAGGGATTAAATCCCCCACCACTCCACCCGCCCCCCAACATACACCCATCCACCATTCCCGCCCTTGC
Organism: Plectropomus leopardus; assembly: GCF_026936395.1. Lineage (NCBI taxonomy): Eukaryota > Metazoa > Chordata > Actinopteri > Perciformes > Serranidae > Plectropomus > Plectropomus leopardus. Next base: position 26,712,010 of record NC_142182.1, on the reverse strand, counting down.
CCCTTCTTTTTTTCACCCCCAAAGCCCTTTTAAGTATCTCACCTTACATCAGCCGCTTTGTGTTAGCGCACAACGGCGGCTCACGTGGCGCTACTCCATAGACACCCATGGTAAGCCAAGTGTGTTCTGAATGTGTCAGAATTGGCTCGGCTTTCAGAGTGGGTGTACATGCAAATGCAAGAGGTATTTGTTTCCCCCCTCTCACCCCAGCAAATTCCTACACTCACTGAGGATTAGTGGTTGGGAATCTTATTCCCTTTGAGGAGCAAGAGCCTCAAATGCCCTGGCCATCGCTGACAGTTGTGGAGCAAGGCCAGAACGGCTGATGAACTTTCTCTTTATTGTCTAACTCCTGTTATAGACTGCTGTGGTAACGCTTTGAGAGCTCGGCATTGACTGACATGTTCATTACATCAGCTGTTCGTTACACATGAGTGGGAATTTTAATGTCTCTTTGAATGTAAATTTGTAATGTTTACCGGTGAGGTTCATCCGGGGTAAAACAGAGGCACAAAGTACAGGCCCCCTTTGGTTTCCTGCCTCAACCTGCAGTGGTGTGGCTTTAATTTGCTGAAATCACATCAGCCCCAAATGTCTTGACCTTTTATGGATCAGTGGGGTGTACGTTCCAGGATTTGTCTTTCTGTCACATGCATGTTTACAATGTGCTTAAGGTAATCTCAATACATGTAAGAGGAACTTTATCCACTCTCTGTCTTTAGGTGACTGTCACCACAATCGGCTACGGAGACAAAATTCCTCAGACGTGGATAGGCAAGGCCATTGCTTCCTGCTTCAGTGTCTTCGCCATCTCCTTCTTTGCTCTGCCCGCTGTAAATATAATTTAAATCTGAATCATATGAAATTCATGAGCAGTGATTAGATTTATTATTTTGTTAAGTCCCAATCGTATTACAGCTTAGTTGACTCCTGTTTTTCACTTTAAAATTAGGTATTGCTCTCTGTCATGAAACACAATTAGATTAAGTTTGTTTCTGTCTTTTTTTTAGTGTGGACCGAATCACAATGGTTGTTTACAATAATGTCCGGGTGGAAAATCCCTGTTTTACATGCATGAAATGAAATGGCACTGTGCAAATTGGCTCAGTTGGTTAGATTGAAATAAATGAAAGCATATAAAATATTCCAAATATAGCAAACACTTAAACTAATAATGATTTTTTAAATGGGAAAAACACATTTTCCACAGTGCCAGTACATTTGATTTGTCAAAGCAACACAAAACATAAAATAAGCACAGCAGAAATGCTAGATTAATAATATATAATAGATAATATAGTTATAAAAATGACACTTACAACTGAAAATGACAACAGAGATAAACATGTTTGCTGATTTCACATACTTCTGCAAATTAAATCATTTGCCACTTGTCTGGAAGTAACTGTTGTCGTTAGCACAACATAAGTGATTTGGTCTATTACTGTAGGTGAAATGGAAAAAAAAAATAATCTTTTTTTAGATTCTGTATCTATATTTTCAATTTACACACTAAATGTTACAACTTTCATGTGATATATTTTTTGCAACCCCATTCTTTCTTAAAGGGTATCCTGGGCTCAGGGTTTGCCCTGAAAGTGCAACAGAAGCAGAGACAGAAGCACTTCAACAGACAGATCCCTGCTGCAGCCTGCCTCATCCAGGTACATTTCAGCATCAACTGGAAGCATTACAGCTTTAGTAAATGTGTGTGATCCACGAGGCAAACACTAAAACCCAGGTCAGACACAGTACATCAATGGTTTAACAGGAGACACATGGCCTGTACACCACAGTTTGTGTTTTACCTTAGGCATGGTCTCAAAGTCTTAAGCTTATTTTTTTAAAGGTTCAAATGTGTACTTTCCAAATCTTGCTCATGAGAGAAAACATTACAAACTAAAAAGAGGTAAAAGTAAAGGTACTTGTTGTTTGCAAAATCTTACTGGCCATGGAAAAGATAAGTTGTATCTCACTTGCCAAGAGTGGAATGGCAGAGCAGCTAACTTGTGCCAAAAGCTAACTGATACAAGGATAACAATTACCCCGAACACACAGACACAAACACAGACGGCTTGGACACCTGTGACACAAGACATCTAAATGTCTGCAGGACACTGTCAACATACTGCAGATATACACTCCATGATTTTTTTGAAAAATGCTTTTGTTTAATAGTACTATGAATAGAAGAAAATTGTCAATGTAAAGAATTAAGTATTGTTGAATAATAGTTACCAATCAGCCAAACTAATAAGAAAATACCACAAATATTGACAGTAAATCAATTGTAGGCTAATGCAGATGAAAAAAAGAGAAAAATATTATGGAAAACAACATAATGTATATTTGTCTGACACTTCACAAATAAACAGTAGCAACAGAAATATGAAAAGTGTTAAACCAAAAGGCATCAGGGTTGAAGCAGTTTACACATCACTGAATTTGTGGCTTGTATTGCTGCATCACTAATATTTGCTTTTTTTTCAGGGATTAAGGGGAAATGGGAAATTATTATAGGTCATCTGGATCAAGGCATTGACTTGCGCTAATTCTATGCTTAAATCTCTCTTCTACTCAGACGCTTTGGAGGTGCTATGCAGCAGAGAAACCAAACGGCTGTGCTGCTACATGGAAAATGTATTCTCTAACTCCAGAGGCTGTCACTTCAGTAGAACCTGACAACTTTGGCCCTCATGTCAGGAAACTCAACATATCGGTAATTATCCAGTCCAACTTAAAGGTCCGGTGTGTAGGATTAATTGAATAGTATATAGTAGATATGTTTCTTTCGTGTTTAATCACCTGAAAATAAGAATATTTGTGTTTTTGTTATCTTAGAATGAGCCGTTTATAGGGAGTGTGGCCTTGTTCATGTAGAGTGCCATGTTGCACCGCCATGTAGCCCTGAACGGACAAACCAAACACTGGCTCTTGATAAGGCCATTCGCCTTTTCACATCAGCAACTCTAGTTAGCGGAACACTGATTTTTAACATGAAACTGCTTTATTCAGTGTTTAAACCTGTTTAAATCACCTGGTTTGAGGGAAAACCTCCTATGTATTTAGATCTTTGGTTATTAGACCCCCCCCACCAAAGAAAATTGAGTACACATCAGCAGGTGCCTTTCTGCAACAAGCCGAACAGCTTTGAGCCAACAGCGTCTGATTTGCATGTGAAACTGCTTTATTTAATGTTTTTACCGATTTTAATCACTTGGTCCATGTATTTTGGTGAGGAAGAGAAATCTGTGCATAATTCAGCTTCTAAAGACCAATAAAAACCTCCTAAAAATGATCACTGAAGGAAGTGGGACTTTATGTTTGGGACTTGGGAGAACTCTGAAGCTGTTTGCAATCGGCATCCTTTATCTGTCGATGCCACTAAATGTTACACACTGCTCCTGAACCAAGAGACATTTCAGATTCATTCACTTTCCTTATAAGAACATGACTAGTCTTTCCTTTTAAAACCACTCTAGAGTATATCAGTGATACTCTGGGATGAATGACATCTTGTGACATCCTTCTTTAAAAAAATAAAAAAATTCAAAGCAAGGGCATTTTTTACATCTTCTTGTCTTTCCCCTTTTTTGTGTCTCTGTGAAACCCCACCCAAAAATAACATCATCCAGTCTTAAAATAATCTATTTTCTCATTTTGTGGTCATAAACTTCCCATTTTAAATGGAAATACACACACGTTTTTTTAAATATGCTGAAGATCAAAAGTCTACCAAAGAGCGTTGTTAGAAAAAGCCGTCCGACTGTGACACTGTGGGCCGTATTTGCATATGTCTGGCCCACACGGTATTGTCTATTTGTGCAGTTCACCTTTCACAACAATATTAGCTATGTGGTGCCTAGGCCATACAGCATAAAAGGGCAAGTTAAGTTCCCACAAACGTACACACACACACACACACACGGAAGGACTCACAAACACATGTATACGCAGAAGCCCCCCCTCTCTCCTCACCCCGAAGGCCTGACTCCACCAGGATGACTCGAGGCCTTTGTCTCCATCGGACAAAGACTCAGTCAGTTGAGATGATGTCACCGCCGCCTTTCTCATGGGAGTAAACCTTTGTCTAGTAGAACAACAACAAAAAAATCTTTGTGTAGCATTGAACCCACATGTATTGGGGAGAATGAAGGCTGCTTCCGCTCTTTTCTGTTTCAGCATGTGACTTTCTCCGCTGACTCTCCTCTCTCTCCCCTCTCTCTGTCTTTCGAGATTCCTCCCCGTTTCGTCTCTGTTAAGCAGACTTTATTTTAACTTTTTTTTTCATTCTTGTCTGCTCTTCCTGTCTCCTCTCTTTCTGTGTATTTTTCTCTGCCCCGCTCTGCCTTGTCTATGTCTTTCTCATTCTTTTTCCACAATGTTTTTCTCCCCCCCTCATCTTTATATCTAACTCCAGCACGTCTCTGTTTCTTTATCTTTCTTGCTTAAACTCAGTGTCTGTTACAGTTTCTTCGTGCTCTTCTATCTCTCGCTCTTTTGTCCCCCTCTTTTGGTCTCCCAACACCCACCACCACCTCCCTCCTCCCTCTCCCTCCCTGCCGCTCCCTGTCTCTCTCTCTCTCTCTCTCTCTCTCTCTCTCTCTCTCAGCTAATGAGTCATTCAAACCTCGGGTATGTGGAGTGAACTGCTGGCCACTTGTCAATGCCAAAGTCTGATCCACTGAGTCCAAATAATTGAGTTTCCATAAAGGCCACATCCATGACGTTGGTTTGGGTCAGTGGGTCTAAAGTTTGGACTGGAGGCACTGTTCAGGCCCTCAAAAACTCACTGACTCACACAGTACATAGCTGTAATCTCAAAGAAAGAGATTAAACATGTACCGCTGATGTCATCAGTGTGAAAGCCCAAAGTTGGGTAAGATGATGATGTTTAACACCAATTTCAACTATACAGGCACTAATAGCAAAAAGAAAATTTTATTGGTATTTCAGTGTTTTTGAATATGTTTTAGTTTTGACCGTCAGAATTGTATGCAAGTGTTCATCATGCTGTTAACAGGCTGACATTTTGATTGAATTAATTTCCAGCTGTAGTCTTACAGTCTCGATGTGCATGTTAAATGAAGTGTAAAACATTTGCATTAAGGCCTATCCTCACCTTACATGTTAATAGTCATCTGTTTAAGATGTAGCATGCTGTATTTATAAGCCAAAGGTTTCGTTGAATTTTGTTTTTGCATCCACTAACACCCCACAAATTTTCAAGTTTATATAAACAGGTAGACATAAAAAAGCTGTGAAATAAATATGGCATTAGGAAGTAAAAGTCCCCTGAAATAATCTCAAGTAGATTAAGAAAATGTTTAACTGTTAGTTTATTGACCTGTATTGATATATTATATATTTTTAGTAGTAAGTATTTTGCAGAATTATTGCTTTTTAAAGCATTTAAAAGTAATTTTTAAAAGTTTTAAAAGTAATTTTCTTGTTTGTTTTTATTGCATTTTCCTTTCCCTTTTCATTTATTTATGCAAATTTTCAGGTATTTTTCCTGTCCTTTTTTTTTTTTTTTTTACAGATTTATTGCAAATTTTTGGTTCATTTATTCTTAAGTTGCTTTTTGCCTCCTCGCCCAATGTTTTTCAAAGAAATCAAGCCAATTTGCCCAGGTTTCAAAGGGTTAAAAGGTTTTGCTGGTTGATAATAGTATTGGCTGTAACTTCAGTTTCCGCTGTTTATGAGATGAAGAGGCAGTCCAAATCTAATAAAATCTTTCTTGCCACAACAGTCACATGCTGACATTCCTGTGTGCATGGATAATACACAAGACAGAGCAATACTAGCAAAAAAAAAAAACCCATTATAAGCTATGCTTAATGCAAACAGGAATCAAGCGTTTTCTCAAAACATTTTTTTCCCTGCATTAAAAGAGGCCTTATAGAAAGCATCACACATAACCTGTCTCTCCAAGAATTGCCAAATTTCTGTTGTAGAGTGGTTTGCATGCACTTGTAACCCATGGAGCTTTTTTTTGTCAACTTTTGCCAAACAGTTTGCATCTGAGGCACATTAATGAGTCCTAATGCACTTTTTGCTTATTAACTGGGTTGATGTTTCCTCTGTCTGTCAGAAAAAGGGGACCAAGAGGAGGCTGAAGTCCAGAGGTAATGGCGCCATGGATGTGGCCTCAGAGCGAGCTGTATCGATCCCCCAAATCACCTACGATCACATTGATGACTCTGAGGAGAAGAAAGACGTTTCATTTTTCCTGGAGGAGCCACGAGGGGCCGTTGATGGTAATATACAAACTTTACAGTGCTTATGTTACTGTGTTGTACAGTATCCAAACTGATGTCCAGTAAATATGTAGGGTATTTGTCACATCCTCTTTTTCCAGTCTGAGGTCCACTAACTCAAATGCATGTTTTTCAAGAAAATCAGCTAACCTCTATTAAACTTCCCCTGCAACATCTCAGTCCCAGACACGTCAACTCGCCAAGATTACACATGAAAGCACTGAGCTCTGTTTTATTACTGCTTGATTAAACTGACTTCATTTTGGACCTCTTAATAACAGAACTTTTATTCAAAACTTGACACCTCAGTGTGCCATGTTCTGTTCAGGTGGTTTTTTTAAGAAGGTGTTTTTGGTTTGCATTGAATATCGTTGTGAAGCTATCTTTGCTGTTTTAATACAGTTAAAGTCCAGCTGGCAAGGAAGCGTGTGTCATGTGGAGGACATTTTGATGAAGTGAATTACTGCAGTAATGAAACCATTTTTTTCCCTGTTCCTCTTAATACACTTTTGTTTGATAAAATAATGCGTGTTGAGGGCCGTGAAATGATGTCATGCTGCCTTAAATGCCTTGGAAATCCATTATTTCCACAAAAGTTTGATGTAATTTTGCATTCAGGGCACTGAAAAGGCCAAAACAACTCCATGATGAATTACATTTTTTATGATACTTGCTTTAAGAGATATTAGCAGTCAGTGTTTCCCTTGCTTGTGTCTGAATCCCTGTGAAAAGATATACTGTAGATAACTATAAAATAAGATCCTGCTAACAATTCTGTTGCCAGCGCAACATATCTAATAAAGCAGTTTTCTTTACACATTTAGGCCAGTCGAGTCACAGCAAAAGCAAGAAACGAGACATTTTTACTGTGTCACGTATGGGTTTGGAGTACGCTCAGTGTGTACTCTGTTGGGTGCTCACCTTTGTGGAGCTGTATATTATTAAGACATGATACATATGTGAGCATATCTGGCAGCAGCAGAAGGTAGTGATAATTTATGTATACTGTGTAGGCCAAACTCTCTAAGGCATGATATATACTGGTGTAAGTACAAGCTTGAGTACAGCCCCACAGAGCTGTTAGCATGGCTGTAGACTCTTAGTCATATTTAAAATTCTATCATTATAACAAGTGGTGGGGGAAACTTGATAAAGCATAGTGCCCCTATATTTTGCTTGGCATTATTGTATCAATATACGGTACTCGATTTAAAAAATATTATATAAATAATGAATATTGCAAATACAAATTAAACTTTTGGTGGCTGACTAGAACAATAAAATCTTGCTCTTTCAGTCCACTACTGTAGATCCATTTTGCTGCAATAAAATTTACTGAAAATTTTATCTCATTAGATTAAAACAGATCTTCACAAAGTTTTCCTATGGGGTAATCATTTCCGGTTGAAAATATCTCAATATATGGTATACTTGGTATACTTGGCTTATCACAAAATGTTTAAAGGGAACCTATTATGCTTTTTCATATTTTCATATTTTTCTTAAATATAGTATTTCAGTGAAGGATGCTAATATCTTTTGTCATTCATATTTGTATTCATTTTAAAATTCATTTGAACATACTTGCTTTTTAGACTTAATACAAATGATAGAGATATGGGATGTTCCAAATGAAAAAAAAAGAAAAAGAAATCAATCGAAATTAGACAAACTAAACCAAAATAAAAGGAAAAAACACAAAACAAAGCAAAACTTGGTGGGTGTTGACTTGTTGACTGTATCTGACTTTGCTTAACAATAATTTTTGCTTGGGGCATTATTCACCTTGCCTATCATTCTTTCAAAGGCAGCAGTCTCTGTCATGAGGATGCTCATATTTAACATGGTCACAGTTTTAAAATACTGAGGTAAGTGTATGAAGAGGTATTTTCCTCTGAGCAATTTGTCAACATTTTTTCTACTCTGGCTACAGTATGATGTCATAGTTTGCTGGCTTTCTTTATATGGTCACCTGCTTCAGGCACGCGACTGCATGGTTTTACATTACCAGTGCGTAGTCTACAGTGCTACATGTAACTACATGCCAATGTCAGGTAAACATGTAAAAGTTGGAAATTTCTTCCCAATTTTGGATGGTGGTCTTGCTAGAACATGTTTGGTAGCGTTCATTCAGGGCGGAAACTGCTGCATCTCTGTTACAGTCATTCCTCAGCATCAACAAAGGTGCAGAAATACAGCCCAAAGACACTGACCAATCAGAGCAGACTGGGCTTTTTTGGGAGGGGGACCTTAAGAGACAGGCGCTGAACAAAGCATCTCAGACAGAGGCTGAATACAGGTGTTTGCGCACAGACTGTATGAGGAAAATAATGTGTTTTTATAAGTGTTTTTCATAGAAGCAGGAACAAGAAAAAGAGCATAATAGGTTTTCTTTAAAATTGCTATCATATTGTATTGTGACCTAAGTATCATGATGATATTTTATCGAGGGCCTTTGGTGATTTCCACCCCTGATTATTCTGTTGTCATTGTCATTCTAACTTGAAGCATTATATAATCACAGAATAGACAACCTCTTGAATGTAGTTTGTAGAAATTGGTCCCCTCAGTTCAGACAAACAGTGGAAACCTTTAAAGATTATGGGATGAGTTGTTATGTGCTGGTTTCTCATTTTCACACAGTAAATAGAGGCCCTATCCTGATCCCCTTAGAGCCAAGATGGCTGCCAGGTGTCTTCAGCTGGCCAGATGGAAGCCATTACAGTCTCAGTGGTGATTAGAGGTCATGGTTACAAGCTCTTTACTGCTCCACTTGTCCCTCTTCGCCGGCCACAGACACTCACACCGGGCTTAAGTGGAAAAAAACTTTAAAATGCGGACTTGTCAAGGTTACAAGTGGGGATTTCTTGTTATGGTATATGCAGATTACCAATTTTGCTGCAGTCGGGCCATAGCCAAGTTGTGTTTTCTTTTTTGGCATGAGGCTGAAGGAACACATCCACTATCCAAATAATTGTGGTTACTTATTGTTGCCAGCACTTGCGCATCACAGTAGAAACTGTGTTTTTTGAAATGCAAAACTATATGCAAAGTATATGATCAATGGCTGGCTGGTTAAAGGGGCCGCGGTTTAACTTCCTGTCTTAAAAACCATCCCCGCCAAATGAATTGACCCAGACTCCAGGTTAATAAATGCACTTTATGAGTTTTTCCTGTCAAAGCATGCCATCATAAAAAGGAGCCGGAGTGACATAAACTTGACATAAAGGCAGACCATCACTAGAAGAGCAACCACTTAAGAGGGGAAATGCTGTTTAGTTTCCTGCTTAATTGGGTGGATCTTAGAAAAAGAAGGAAAACACATGTCTGAAGTTCATGTGGAAAAAGCAGTCAGATCAAACTTGAGGTCAGACCAGTTAGATGGCACCTTTCATCCAGTATTCATTCCTGTATTTATCTGCAACAAAGCAAACATTCAAAATGTATGTGTTAAAAAAAAAAATTAAAACAATATTTTAAAAACACATGCTGAGACTGTGAACTAGAAAAAAAGGAATTGGCAAAGCTGCGTGACAAAGCCACGTGAAGAAGCCTGCAGCCTGCTGTCACTAATGATATTGTGCAGAGTTGAAACAGCATGGGGCTGTATGATCTCTGCTTCTGATCCAGCCATAAAACAGGCATCTGCAGTGTCATCTGTCTGCACCAGAGCTGCTGCTTTTTTATTTATTCTTTAACCATCCCTGCTTCAAATAAAAATGGAAGCGTAGCACGCAATAGACTTTTGTGTGTTTTATGAAATACTTGTTCTATGTAGCAAAATGGTTTAATGAAGAGTTTGCTGTTGGGATTTATGAGTCAGCTGATATAAGCTGCATGGTAATGCAGTTTGGTTGTTTGCAAACTTAGTACATTACTGCATTAAAGGAAAACATGCATGAATAGAAGTGTCATTTGTGCTCCCTGCTTTTCTCAAACTTTCCTGAATGCTTTCTTTAGTGTGGGGTTTAGTGTTATATTATCCCCTTGAAACTTAACTATTAAAAATTAGTTCAGTTAGCAATATTGATTTTATTGGGGGCTCTGTTTTTGGTCTTCACGCCTCAGGGGAATATCTGGCTCTTTAGCTGCTAATTGCCGCACTATGTTCAGGCACTAACTGTTAATCTGCTTTTGGACTGAGTACAAAGTGTACATTACATTTTTAGATTGACAGTATTTGCCTACTGTTGCCAAATGTGACATTTTGAGGGCAGCAAGAGTGAACGACAATAATGATATGGGCCCCGCAGCTAAACAATGAGGCGAAACTCCTTAAAAAACTGCACATTCTCATACATTGTTGTTATAATAATATCCATTATAGCTGCTCTAAACAAAGACACGTAAGGGAAGTGCTTGGCAACCAACATCAATCAGCAGCTAATTTGATATTAAAGTAGTTGGCAACTATTTTGATGATTGAGTAGTTTTATTCAGCAAAAAAGTAAAATGTTTCATGCTTCACATTTGTGAAAATTTAATGATTTCTTTGGTCATACAGGTCATATATGATAATAAACTGAATAGTTTGGGGATTTTTAAATTTTTTTTTTTTACCATTGGTTGGATAAAAAATAACATTTGAAAATGTCACCTTTGGCTCTAGGAAATTTCACAGGGGCATGTTTCACTGGTCTTCAACATTTTATCGACAAAGCAATTGAGAAAATAATATGTAGATTAATGGACTATTAAATTGTTTTAAGTTTCAACTAAAGGTGACAATTTGTACAGTTACTGCATTGATACAATAAGCTCTGTTTCTATTGAAAAATACATTTGCAGGCTGTCTTTGGCCTAGAAATGGACATAAAATCATTTATATTCTTAAAAAAGGGAAATTATTGTGCAACAAAAATGCTGCTGTGTTGCAAAACAGGAACTGTTGTTGATAACAAACTATCATTGTTGTGTACTCCAGATATTTTGCAGTCTCATGTCTCATGTTGACAATATTTCCACCTTTCTTTGCAGGAATCACCAGGATGTTCAGACAAACAGGTGAGTCATTCTAACTCTCCCATCACAACTGAGGCGCACTAAATGGGGATTCCAGGGATCACAGGTTGTGACATTATTATTTTAAAAATTATTTTGGTGCACTCTGGACTCGTGGTAACTCCTCAACTCTCCATGCCATAATCTTGTATATCAAAGCAGAAGCTTTAGCAAAATCCAACAATAAAACAGCAATTTAGACTTCTTTATTTACCTGTTACTTTTTGTCAAAGCTGCAAACACAAGTGTATATAGTGTATGTTTGTTCATGGCACTGTCTAACCAGTAGCCCCTTTCACTGGTTAAGTACTTCTTTTTCTCCTATTAAAAAGTCCTGTGTTAATCATTAGCTAGCCTGCCTTTTTAATGTGGTCCAGACAGTATTTTAATTAGACTCGCTGGCTGGCTGGGCCTTTGTCCCCAACCGGACCAAACCAGAGCCAAGCAGAGAGACTCAGACACTGGTCCCGGGTTGACCTGGCCTGTTTTCTTTACTGGGTGCCCTGCCAACACCACGGGTGAGGAACAGGGCTGCCCTGGCTAGGAATGGTAGGGGACCGTGGGGACCTAGACTGGGACACTAAAGAGAGGGAGAAAGAGGGAGAGAGAGGGAAGGCGGGTTTGATAAGCGGCCATTGTGGAGCTCCAGTGGTCAGAAATAAACTGGTCATTGTTTGATTAAGTCAGTGTCCGGCTTATCGCTCCACTTATCTGTCTGGCTCTACCCACCTCGCTGTCTGTGAGAATTTCTCAATGGAGCTCCCTCCCTCTCTCACTCTCTCTCTCTCTCTCTCTCTGTCTCTCTCTCTCTCTGTACTCATATCACACTGTCTTTTTCCTCTGCATGCATTCTCCCTCTCTGTCTCTCGGCTGACCTTGGCTCACACTCTCCCAGCCAAACACGTTTGCACTGATGGGCCAGATAAAACTACATATTGTTAATAAACCCTTATCCTGTTTGTGTAGCCGATAAGCCAGTTCACGTCTCCTTCAGTGAGCTGATGTTGAGGCTAAAGGTGGCTCTTGTTAGCTCTGGTTACCCTCCTCCCATCTCTTTCTCTCCCTCTCTCAATCACTCTCTCCGCTTCCGGATTGGACAATGTTAAACAAACCCGATGATGGAAGAGAGGTTGAATGGATTTTTCTTTTTTTTTGGGCTTGAATTGGACTGGTCATTCATACAGATTTGCCTCTCCATTCTTTATCACAATGGAGGCCTGGTGGTTTGTTGGAGAGACTTGTCAAACTCAGACGCTGACAGTCTGACTGCAGGTCAGGACCTCGCTACACATGTTGTTCTTTGCTGTTGTTTTTAGCTGTGCCAGCAGTCAGCCAGCTGCACTGTTGAACTGGAGCACAGCAGTTTCCTCATATAAGCCCTTTAAAAAAATATGTAACTTGATATTTTTTTACCAGGTTATATAAAATAATTCCACCCTAAAAATATTCAATTTCTTCTCATAGGTAGAAGTTTTGAATCCTTTTGAATACCTCCATGTTAATTCAGATATAAAGTGCTTTGTGGTGCACCAAACTGTTACATAATGAAGAAATCCACCGATTTTAAGGATGTTTGTTCAACGTTTTTTCCTTTCCTCTCTTTTTCCTCCTTTCTTTTAATTAAACTTGCATGGCATCAGGCCCTCCACATCATTCTTGGTCGTCTTTCACTCTGAGCTGCCCTGCCTCTCCAGGTATCTTTCTGTTTCATTGTGTCTGCTTTTATGTCTCTTGTATTTCCAATTATATATATCTGCTTTCATTTTATTTTTCCCTTTAAACTTATATACAATTTACCACTCCAATATCAGTGTACTGCAAATATTATTTTAATGTAAATTTTAGAGCTTGTGAATTTGTCTCCCTTTATGTCTCTGTCTGCAACTTTGTGTTCTCACTGCTGACTATCTTAATCTTAATCTCAGTGGGACCAACCTGGTTAAATAATGATTAAATAAATAAATGAAATAATTACTGGTCATCTCTGTTCTTTGCAGTAAGGAGGAATCACAATCTCAGCACCTCCATCGACATCTCCCGCGCCAACAGTTTAACAGATGAGCTGGACTACATGACTGAGGACATCCCCCTGCCTGTGGTGACAGCTCAGTAAGTCCCAGAAAACTCACCCCTCTGCTCTTCTCTATAGCCCCCGTCTCCCTCCGATCCATCACCCTACTCTGACCTCCATTCTTTGATTCATATAGTACTGATTTCCCTACTTGTCCTGGTACCTAAAGGCCTTTTGTCAGACCAGAGAGCCCCTCTAGCTACTCTCTAAATGAAGTTGTTTTGTTGAACTCTCTTGAGGGTTAAAAAGACTCTCAGGGGCCAGAGCCATATCAGGTACAGCGAGTTATAAAGGGGATTATCCCTTTAGTCTTGAGGGAAATGTCAAAGAAATCCCTCTCAATAGGTTGTAGGACATGTTAAGGTACCGGATGGCTTGTCACCACATGCCCTCATGGGACTGAGAATTCACTGCTGTCGGTTACTGTGTGAATGTGTGTTCCTTCCTCCCGCTAACCCGCTCATTCAACTGGGTTTCATTAATACCAACCAAAATGTAATACTGGTGTGGTGAGATTTTCTTTGCTTCCTGTCTTGTTGCAGAGCTTGTTAATGAGTGCTTCAAAAACACATTACTCCCCGTTATTTCTCCACTGTCTCCTGCCTTTTTCACCAAGGGGCCAGTTCTCCCTAAACCATGTTTTCACATGTTTACACTATCAACAGTTACTACAAGTGTTCACGTTGAAGCAAAGTGGAAGGACTTTGCACAGACAACATGTCAACACCATTGTTTGGCTTAATCCCAGCAGTGGGAGACTGCTGGAGTGCTTTTCCCACTGGGACAGTCATGTAGCTTCATTGCATACAGATTAGGTGATTACATACTGAGCAAGCAGGTATTACTAAGTCCAATTGCAGCAGTTTGGAGGTTTAAAGTTTGGGGTTAAAAAAAACCAAACTTGAATGCAACATAGCCATGTAGTTGATGTTGAGTACACTTTTTTTGCCCTTTCATTAATAATAGATGTGGTTAATGCATTATGCTTCAAATGACAGCTCTTGTGCACTGAAGGCTTTGAGCTGCAGTGTTTTTAGTATCTATATAGCATTTACCCCTTTCTGTGTGCTTGCAGTGTATATACATCAACATATTTACTGTCTTTTAGTCTATTTATGCCAACATAGACTTTGTTTTATATCTTGGTTTTCCACATGATGGGTCACAGGTGTTGCTTTGGTCAGAAACTTACATGTAAATTTTTGTTTATGTCCTTTTGTTGGCTCTGTATTCTGACCAGTCTTACTGGGCATTCATGGGCCAGTTTGTATTGCACCATACTGAATATAGGGTTTTTAATGGCCTCAGTTGGATTTGATGTGATAGCTACACAGTGACTTTTATAGACATTTATACGCTCAAGATATTTTGCCCTTATCCTGAAAAAGAAAGCGGTCGATTAACACGTCAAAATATGGAATAGTGGAGAGGCTGGAACCGCCTGTGCCATTTTGCTGCTTTTTCTTTGCATCAAAATATGTTTTTTCAAAAGTTTTCCATTAGTAGTGGAATTAAGCCCTCCTTCTTTATTCCTCATCACCCACTTGAAAACGTTGACGTTGCAGTATTTACGCTATCCAAAGCCCTGCTGATATCTAAGTCTTTCACAATGTTTAAAAGTAGTTGTGTTTCTCCGTCTGTCCAGAAATATGGGGAATTGGCATGCATCTCTTCCAAGCCTTGCAAACTTTTTGTACAGTGCACAGGGCAGACCATAAACAGGGAGAGGCTTTGTATTGCAAACTGAGGTAAAAACCCCAACTGAGATGCACATTCTGAATGCAATGTATACATGTCCAAAACGTGTCCTAAAACCTGAATATAACTCCAGGATATCCAACATGTCCTAATATGAAAATGCTAATTTCGGTAAAAGTCCTTATTTGTGATATCCAAACAGAATATGCTGTTTACATTATCCTCGTCAGATCTAGAATATTTTCATATTTGGAATAATAGTGGAATATAAGAGTGCATGTAAAAATGGTAATTGCGGTCCTTTTTAGACTATTGCACAGAGGGCATCTTATGTCTTTCAGAAAAAATGACTGTTTGAAAATGAGACTAATTATTCTATTTTCTTTAAGGTTTTTTTGTTGCGTATTCTCAGTATATGAGTATGTGTGCATGTGTGCATGTAGATTTATTTTATGTAGCTATATCATTGCCATTGTCATTAATGTAGATGCATTCAGTGCATGTTGTTCCTAACTTTATACAGTATTCCTACTATTCGCCTCCCTTTGTGGGCCTTGCAAATCAGCAGTCACGTCTGCTCTATTGACCTCCATCTCTGGCCTTTTGGCTTTTCTTTTTCAATCCAGATTCTCCTCCCTGTCCTCTTGAAAACAAAAAGCTGACTGCACCTTTTGTACAGAGAAACAGTCATTACCATAAAGGCTGGAAACCGTACACAGTTTTGTTTTGATTTCCAGTTTAAGTTTAAAATACCTAAAGGTTTATAAAATGCTCCCCACCCACAGAGGATCATGTTAATGTAAAAACATCAACAAAACAAACTTAAACGGCAAAATGAACTCGACTTCTCTTTCTTGCAGTCATTTGACCTGCTCGTTCGTGGCACTGTTCCAGGACTCTTTCTCCACTCAGCACTTGAATTCCACAAGGCACTGCACTGGCTCGTGCTACCCCCCCCTTTTTTTTTTATTCTGCACCTCTCCATCTTTCCATTTTTCTTGATTTCATCTACTTGTCAAGAGGAGACTATGGAAAATGTTATCCCTTACATACGATAGAAACCATGACGAGCCACCAACTCCTATTGATAATTTAGAATTTGATATGAGCGCCTCTCCTGGAAAATGTGATTACAGTGTCTCATATATTTATTCTCTGGGCTTTTTTTTTTCTTTTAATATGGAACCTATTGTTTGATATTTGTTAATAATAGTGCTGAAGAATAAGTCTGGTTCATGCTTGGAAAATTTATCATAGCCAAACATTCAACATGTGGTATCTGTATGGTGTTAGTAAAGTATAGTAAATATCCTAGTATCAAGGATGAAAGTCCTATGGTCATGTAGTCTGTGCTGTTTTATTTTTGACAGCCTCTCAGATATTTTATTTTGTCACTATCATACATCATGAAATGATTGATAGAGTTAAGAAAGCAGTGTATAAATAGTTATGACAATAAAGTAATAATGAAATTCTTCAATATTTAAATGTTCAGGTGTGTGACTGTGAGTGAACACTAATGGTTTGAGAACTGTTGCACAACTGAAAGGTGATAAGTTGTATCTTCATACTAGCTGCCATCATTATTACCACCAAAGTCACACTGACACCCACTTTAGGAGCACTAAAGTGACACTTTAGGTGTGAGCTTGTTTGTTTTAGTAGAATTTCCTAAGAAACATGTCACGTCAGAGCCTTGTTCTCCCAGCAGAAGATGGTCTTTTCCAGTGTGCAGGCAACACTGTACAAACCATAAAACAGCCCATAGCCTGTTATCAGGGGCCTATTTGCTCATGACATTCATTGTCATGACATTCATTTATTTCATTAATACAACATAAAGTCAATTATACAGCGTATGTTACAATTTGATCTTACACAGTTTATTGCATGTTATCAGACTTCCTAGCTTAATCGATTAATAGCCGGGTGTCCCTTGGGCAGACGTATGAATCATCTAAACATTTTAAAAAATTACATCCTTTTTAAAAATGACTTTCATGGCTATCTGTGAAGGAAATTCAGCATGCGTCATCTCCTGGAGACGGGTACATGTTTGAACATGTTTTTTTGATTATATTTATTTGCATGTGTGTCAGATCATTTAAAGTGTGCATGTGGGCGTGGGACCTCTGGGTGTTAATGCCTGTGTGTGAGAGCAAGTCCTCCAGCTGCAGACAGACAGTAGGCGTTTTTTGGACCGAGGGAACATTTTATAGTTCTAAGAACATAATCCATTTTTTTTGTATCCAGACTGCAAGAACGAGTAACCATCATAGTTATTGTAGCACTGTTTTGATTTTTTTAAATTTATTTTTTAATTAATGATGCAAGACAGATGAGACTAGAGAGCACACAACTTAATACACTGAGTGACTTGACAAGATTGGCAAAAAATAAAAAAAGGTTGACCTTATGGTGAAGTTTGTGTGTGTTAGCGAGGGCAGTCTGTTTTGTTAAGAGACCTTTTTTTAGCTGCTTTCTCAGAGTAGGTAGTTTCCCAGCACAAGATGAACCTCGAGTGACAAAAGTGTACTGTGATTCGTCAAACACTTGAGTCAATGCAGCACCAGCAACAGCCAGTTTTGTAAAAAAAAAAAAATAGATTGATAAAATAGATTGGAGCAGCCTTCATTTTTCCTATTGGCAGTGTGAAGAAAAGGTCAGTGACAGTATATAGTTCTTGACATATATAGTTCTTGGTTCCTCTCAGGGAGTCTGCAGAGCTGTTTGGTCCAAAAATGGTTGTTGTCTTTATGTATCAATTGAAGGGCTGCTGTGCTCCCGACTCAGCTGTGACAAACCTATACCAAGCTCAGATTTGGGCAGCCCAGTTTCCAGAAGAAAGGTTTGACAATGGACGTTTCTGCGAACCACTGAAATGTAACATTTGTAATTTCTAAAGTGACGCTCCACTTACATGAGCTGACTTTGTCATCCAGAGGTGGAGCGGATGGTGGATGGCATGACACATAAGAAGCCTGCCAAGCTGCAGACTACTGTTCGAGACCGTCAAACACAAAAACAGTTCTTTTTTAAGTGACTCGTTACTACACCAAAAGCAGTTTTACCAGCACATTGCTGCGTTGTTTTTTTTTCCTGGAGACTGTGACACCATAAGTGGGTCTTTAAAGCCCGAACATGATGTTTTCTTAAACATATTCAAATCATGGTTTATTTTTGTGCCTGAACTTAACCACTCTAATCACAATGTTGTTAAAATGTGAACAACACAAAGTTTCAGTGTTATGGCTACACAGTAACATACAAAAGTAACATATCTGTGGTTTGCAAGAACGAACAATGTCAACGTTTTTTTTTTTTTTGGTGATTGGGTTTGATTTGGGCCTTGCTGGGCACATTTCCAGAACTGGTTTGTTTTCCCCCCTGGTGTCACGCCACTAAGGACAGCACTGTCATTTGGCATCCTTATCTGGATTTCTGCAGACAGCTACCAGATCCACCCACACCGCCTGAGGTGATTTGCACGCACGCACGCGCGCACGTGCGCACACACACACACACACACACACACACACACACACACACACACACACACACGCACACACTGGATAAGTTGTCTGTTGTTTTATATCCAGGAATCAGAGTTTCTCCACACCTTCCTGCCATTCCTGTAAATCCGACACAAGCTGGCACTTTCCTCAGTTTAGTTTGGTGCTTGTTTAAACAGCCTTTTTTCTACATCACTTGTATTTATCTGTGACAGCACTGGTCGAAGCGTTCCACTGTTTGTTTGGCTTTGCGGAAGCAGACTACCCCCAAAATGAGTGTGTGTGTGTTTGTTCACATGTGTGAGAGGCATCAATACAGCTGGCCGTGACGTCTCTGGGCTTGTGAAGAGGAAGTGGTGCAGGGCAGCGTCCGCACGCAATCATGTCTTTTGCTCCTCTTAACCCAAAACACACACACACACACACACCTACATCAACACACACAAGCATGCTTTTTCCCAACTGAGACGATAAATCTTCACTATTGGCTTGTTTGTTTGTTTGTTAGTTTAAAATCAGCTTATGGTGATTTGTTGAATTTTATGAAAATATTTTTAAAAAAAGCCCATATACTTGTTTGAAAATTGTCAACATCCTACTTCCCTTTTCACTGTAAACACTTTCTTTGGTGTTTGTTTACTTGCGTAAATGAGGCTCCCATTTTTTTTTTTTTTTTTTAGCGATTCTGTTTGAACAAGACTGTGTATGTGAACCATCATACATTTTGAGGATCTCACTCTCTGAAATTTAACCAGTTAATTGTAGAGTAAACTCATAACAAACCCAAGTGGGAGAGCTGATCCTCAATCCACCCCAAAGCAGATTGACATTTAGTCTCTTTGAAAATGAGTAAATGTTTCAAAGTGCACTTCTTAGGCCCCAAATGAAGGGAAACCTTCTGTAACTGATTGCAATGATCGTGCCTCATCTCTCTCACTCTTTCTCCTCGCTGAAACCCATTTTTCCTCTCTCCTCTTTTCCTGTTCTTTTTGTAACTGCATTATCTCTCCTTGCACCAAAAGTATACCCAAAAGAGAGCTCCCTTTCCCACTTTCTTTGTCTGGCAGCACCAGATCAGTAAAGTTTGTCATCTCGTGACCTGAGGCAGTCGCCCCTTCCGCCTGCTGGGTGTGTCCAGGTTCCCCTCCCTCCCCTTCCTCCTCCTTCTCGTGTCCTCTCAGACCTGTAAAAGCCTGCATGGGCCACCTGCAGGCAGCTCTTAATTAGTTCCCCTCTTACAAGCTAGCCGGAGATAAACAATGAAAACCCACTGCAGCGCCACAGGAGGGATTGCAGGCAGAGACACATGCATCATGGCCTGTCCTCTTCAAGTAGGGGCCTCTCTCTGCTGAGCAACTGGCGTCTTTTGTGCAGAGCTCTGAACAAATTGACTTTTTGTCTGCGTGGCCTCTGTATGCCCGTCTTCTACACTGTACTCAGATATTGATGGCACGGAGGGGTGTTTCAAACATATGGTGTTTAGTCAAGAGGAAAAATCTAAAATGCATTCATGGCTTCTGTCACAGGAGTCTTTTTAAACCTTGGATATTGTCACTTTGACAAATGTTTGATATAGGCAGCACGTCCCCCCTTCTCTGTGCTGCAAAACATGCGCTGACCAAGAAGATATTTTATGGGGCTTTATGTAAGATTCCGCAGTGAAACTAATGTGAAAATATCCAGTAAATCCTCTTAATATTTTTGGCTTTACTGCCAAGTATTAGAATGACGAACGAGACTAAGCAAGGGCCCCACTTTGGGCACAAGACACAAATGCACACTCATATGCACACAGACAAACGGATGGGGTAAGATCTGTGGCCTCCTGCCCCGCAGCAAGAAAAGCTGCCCGGGTGCTGTTGCTCGATGAAGAGATAGAGAAAGAAACCAAGAAAGAAAAGAACAAATTGTGCCCCAGTTTCTTGATTTTCTGCCAATTTCTAAAGCATAAAAAAAGACAGAAAATAGTCTCGGTGCAGTAAAACAGCCACACACTGATTCATATTCTCTGGACAGCAGAGCTGTGCACGGAGGGATTCAGTAGTTAATCTCATTACACACTCTGAGCTTTTTATGTGGTCGCTGACCTCCACTCTACCTTTACTCACTTGGACGCATTAGAAATAGTTTAATTGCTCTCACTTTTCCAAAATACAACCAGCAGAAATGCTACAGTTAAGTTGACAGTACAGTCAAAACTCAAATGTCTTGTTCTGACATGCAATATGTTGGGGTTTGATTTTGCAGCATGCACAGGCCTCTTGTTAAAACGTATCCAAATTTGAATACAGATGTTCATTGCCCGCATTGCACTGCCTCTGCAGTTGGCAAACAACATCATGCAACTAGTTGAAACATTTTATTTTATGGCAAATGTTTCTAGTTGACCTGTCATTGTTTATCTTATTTCTACTTTGGAAGGATTGCGACACAAAGATAAATTTGATTTCAGGCTGCTTGAAGTATTTTTTTTTTCTCCATTGAACTTCTATATATTTTACAATACCACAAGAACATAGCATTGCTTGAGGTATTTCCAGTTTTCTGAATATGTTTTATTAAAAAAAAAAAGAATCTTTCAAATTACTCTTGCACCACAGATTAAAAGTCAAAGTGTCATCTACATCCACTTTTTTGAAATTCATGAACAATAGGCATGGTAGACAGGTTTGACTTAAGGCTCATTTGTGCAAATATATGGTTACATACATATATGGGAATGGCTAAAAGTGACTGTTCTGGTATGGTTTAAGTTGGACATACACAAACGTCTAGTATTACACCATCACCTACTGCAATTAAAGTCATGTAAACTATTTATTATTGAGTGTTATAGGGAGGTATGTGATACTAAGGCAAACGGGAAAAAAGTAATAAGAAAATTTAATATTACCTGCCAAACAAGTCCCTGGTTTTCAAATTCGTTGATTGTCGCCAAAAAGAATCAGCAAGCCATCTGTTATGATGTATCTGTGACACCAGGGGCAATTAAAAAGGCACTTTCATGAAGAACATAATTTGAGAGTACGTTTAGTAGGCCCTGACACTGTCCTTCATTAATGAAGGCCCTCATGCTGCTGTTATAAAGGGCGGGGGGGTTGCTCAGTCCCTTTCAGTGGTGTTGGTGGTTTGGGGAGGGTTTTTATGGTGGGGGACCATCAGTGACTGAGAGAATAGCCTGCTTTATGGCCTCTCACCGCAGGTTGGAAAATCCAAAGACTCAGCAAGAAAGCACCACGTAAATAAACCATCAGGACCAAATAAAAAGATTCTCTCATCATCATGATTGCTAACTTCTGCCACCAGATTATTGATTTGGCTGTGTGCAGCGGTTGAGAATGATAGGACCGTCCACTTTGGCTTTATTTGCTCTACTTAAATCTAGATTGAAGTGAGCTTGTCACGGCATGCTGGTTTGGTTAAGAATCCTGGTGTTGTGTGCTGGATCAGGGTTCAAACCAAAATCAGCATGAGTAACTACACATGAACTGGGCCAAATGAAGTTGCATTCACAGCTGCAGCATGACAAAAATAGGCAAACAAAGAGTTCATAACCCAAAGTTAAGTATTAACTTCTCTTTTACGATACTGCACACAGATGTGTTGCTGTTTTCCCTTTCTTTTTCCTAAAGTTTGAAGTTCAGACAAGAGGAGGGTAGCTTGGGATGCTGGCAATTTAGCAATTCATGCTGACTTAATTATAGTATAATGCTCTGTTTAATTGTCATATAATATTCTCACAACTGAAGCTTATATTCACTCTAACAATGAGGAGCGTTTCTGTTAATATGATTAAAAATCATGACTGTCTACTCACGTAGGTTCGGTCACCCTGACACAGGCTGAAAGTCCAATAAAAAAATTAAGTCGTTGGAAAGATTTGTGCTTGCAGCAGAAACGTACTGTATGTTTCTGCGTCGGATGGTTTATGTGTATGTACGTATGGCCTCAGGGGTACATTTAAAAACTGCAAAAATCTGGCAGATCTATCTTAGCTTTTTCCCCTGTGCTGTGCATTGCTTTGTCTTTGGCATCAGTGTCTCTGTACACCACTACAAATCTAAGAAAGAAAAAAAAAACATGATGGAAAAGGAAATTTGACTCAGGAAATTGCTGTTTTCACAACATGACTCACTGAGCAGCTCTGTGATGTCATAGCTGCTCTGTCTTTTGTTTTGGGTCAAGGCAGTTATAGATAAAAAACACAAAAGTGTTGGTTTTGATTAGACCTGAACGTTGTTAACAATTACACACTTAGTGTTAATGGCAATTAGTGCTTTTGTTAGTTAACCTCACAATAATTTAATCGTTCCATGCAGTTCTTTGTTCAGCTATTTGGAATGTTTTTATTTCATCACGTTTGCCGTAATGGATTGCAACATTACAACACTGAGGTTAAATATACAAATTAAACTCATGAACCAACATAATTATGCAAAATTAAGTTATTAGGATTCCATTAATGGAAGTCAAGATAAGGTAGCTTGAGGATATTTATTTCCACTCAAACACAGCCATAAATTAGACCAAACCGATGATAAACTCCAGATAACTTGTGTTTTTCCTCTTCATTAGTTCTTGCAAAATTACAGTAATGACTGACGAGTAAGTAAGTGGCCTTAAAAACAAAATTACATAAATTACAGAAGAGGAAGTAAACAGACTTTTTATATCTGGGATAGAGTCCCATGCAAATAGGTTTTTATTCAAGGCTAGTTATTAATCATAAGTAACTCTTTCATTTAGCCAAAAAGGATTTTGTGATCTTTTCTTTACTTTAATTAAACCGGGGTGCAGTAGTGCTGATTGTCGCTTAGATAATGGGTGATATAGCCACTGTGACATTACCCACAGGTAAAACCAGCTTGTAATCATCTTTATTTCTGCTGTAACGTTGGGCATTTTAACATGGAGTTTTATAGTGACTGACTCACTCTTGTAGCCAGCCTCAAGTGGCCATTTGAGGTACTGCAGTTTTTGGCACATCCGCATTTGCTTTGTAATAGTAGTAACATTATGCCAGTAAGAGGAGGACATGTGATTTTGTTTATGTATCAGTGTATTTCCTGTTTTTGCACACTATTTTTTACGCTTGCAGGTTGAACCCTTTGAAACTTGGATCGACATCACTTTTTTTGCGCCGCATTTGAAGGCCTTTAACTTGCATTTAAACCTATACACGATTTCTTTGAAATAAAAGAGAAAAAAAGCAATGAGCAACTTAGCAAGAAATGTTCTGTAAATTGCAAGAAATTTGTAGATTTAGAAAATTATCTTTAAAAATTTCTATAGCATCATATTTATAATTATTAGTATTATCATCTTAATTATTTAATTGGTTCAGGTTTCAAAGGGTTAAAGCGCATCAACCATAGTTAATATGCGACTGCATAGGCTATTTAGATTGCCCAACAGATCTCACAGTTGTCCGAGCCCTGATGCTGACAACTTCCTCTCTGACTGTAGAGAAATCAAAGTAAGGCCCAACCCAGTCCTGACTTGGAAGACTCCCAGACTTGGTATAGATGCTTCCCTGTCTCTTAGAGGTGTGTCTCCCCTCCCTGCTCCAATATTAGATGCACCTGTATAAATACTCTCTATCGTCTTTTATGTGTGTGTTTCTCTCCACGCTCTCCTCCCCTTCTTATCCTGAGCAGGGCTCAGTTTCTTCTTCGCTTCTGTTAATGAAAACAGCGGTCTTCAGCAGCACCTGAGTGGCCTGTTTGTACAGCCAATCCTATAGCCTTCCTCAACTCTCTTGGCCACTTTTTTTTCTTTTTTTTTCTCAACTCTCTTAGCTCTCGTGCTCTCAGGTTTTCAAATAGACCAGTCGTGCCATTTGATGTGGGCCAGGGGGGTTTATTCAGGTGTGGCGACCAGTGCTGCCGCCACCCAGCCCCTTGATGTTGCGTCCATCCGCAGCCAGGTGCTGGAACTTCGTCAGAGAGCCCAGTGTTCAGGCGCTGGAGATGAATAGGGGGCCTGTTGATGGAGCTCGTCTGTGGGGCCTTGTGGTTTCTCCCCTCTTATACGCAGAAGCAGGGATATACTACTGGCCAGGGCGTTTACCTGCCGGAGAGGAGAGGGGTTAAAGGGGGAGCTTCAACACTCTGGCCCACGCTCTGACCACAGGGGAACTTATAATATGGTGCATGTATATGTGTGTGTCCATGTGTCCCCATGCGAACATGTGTTTGAAAGTGTGGCCGCCCCATCTGTGTGAATGAACACCGCTCTGTGTGTTTGAGCTTAGGCTGGGTCCGGGTCAGCAGAGGTTGAATTGGCTAAAATGGGCCGCCTGGCATCGCTTCAAGGCTACAGCCTCAGATCCCATCATGAGGTGGGAGGGTTCAGGTGTATTTTCTTTGGAGGTGTGATTGTTCTGAAATATCCCTTTCCTTTATTTTAGATAGAGAGAAGTAGGTTATTTATATAACACTGACAGAAAGGTATTTTTGTCGGCTAAAATTGCATTAAAATATGCATGTAACACCCAATTTTGAAGTGAAATGGAGAATATTCTCCACACAGTGAGTTACTTCACTGCAGGTTTATATTAGGCTTGTTATAGAGGAATTTCAACACTTTTTTATAAGCACTTAATACATCTTTAGTGTGAAGTGTTTTAAAAGTGTTAAATTCAGTTAACTCAAAACAAAGCTTTGAAATGTATTAAAAAGTTTTTTTTCTTGCCTGCCTTGGACTGTAAAATTAGTTATGACCTTTTTTAATTTATTTGGTTTTGCAAGAGGCAATTATGCCTTTTTATGCTGTCTCAGTCAGGGCCATCAGACCTTTATCAAACACTGTTGTTACTCTTAGCAACGGTAACATTAAGTGTCAATTTCGGCAAAAAACTTACATGAAGTTAAATTAGTTATTGTTTGTGTTAGAGCTATAATAATGTAGTATATTAGTATGATATACATTATAGTATATTTTCTGAAGCCTGAAAGAAGTCAGAAGTCTAGTGTTCTTTCATACCAGCTGAATTACAATATGCTCAGAATATTTAAAAATTAAAAGGCCCACCTGAGCTTTAATTGATTAATTATAGTACTTGTAATTTTTGTTAAAACTGAAAAAAATGTGTCAATACATTAATATACTTAATCAATAGCTGTATTGTGATTGGAAAGATATTAAATTGTATTCTGTGTGGTATTTGAAGGTCTTAAGCTTGACAAGCTAATCACTGCAGTAACCTTGTTACTGTACTTATGGCTGAATGGCATAAATTTACAAAAAAAACAAAACACTTCAAAGCTGCCTGGCCACGAGTTTTGCATAAAAAACAGCATTACTTTTCTAAGAAGCGGCCTGTTGTATTTTCTTTCATACCTGGTAGCAGAGTTAATGTGAATGCACATTCTCTGAAAGAAAGTTCCTGTATTCAGCCTCGGAACTTTTCTTTACCGCTGTGACCAATGTGTGAGACAACAGGGAGCAAGAGTCAGTCTGCTTAGTGCCTCTATCACTCCACCATCGCCAGGCTCTGCACGAGTTTTATAGGCGACGCCCCTCACAGCCACACATTTGCAGCTTCACCACAGAGAGTACACTGGAATTTGCCACGCTCTTTGGTTCTTAGAGAAACTCAGCCACAGTGTTGCTGTGGCTGGATTGCTCATAGATGTGGCGTCTAAAGTTTATCTTGCATGTGACATCTTGGCAGTACAAAGAAAAAGATAAGCAGCGCAGAGAGAAAAAAGACTTCTCTTGTTGCTCTGTAGTCACTATAGTTGGAGATAAAGAAGCAGGTTATCAATCAAGACCTTAAATGCCTCTGGAGCCAGATGTTTTTAAGCAGCAGAGCAAAAGAAAAGCTTTAAATCATAGTAGGGGAACAGGTAAGGCTTGGTCATACATGTGTCACCATCACTCCCCAAACTCACTCACACACACTTCTTTCTACTCCTTCAGTGTAGTTTTTCCACTGCTGTTAATAGCACCAATATAGAGCCCAGTTCATAATGAAAGACCCCCCAGGGGCCATGGCAGGGACTAATAACCCTCTAAATAAGTCTCTTCTAGTGTTGAAAGGCCGCTCTCTTTATACTGCAAGTGTATATGTGCTGTAAAGTCCTTTCCACCCTACTACTGTAATTTTATGGCCTTGTTTTATCCTTTTCTTCTAAAGCTTGTCAGATAAATTGGGAGGGACGTCAGAGCGAGTGTCTGTGGATCAAAGTGCTGCAGGTCCTCCCAGTTTTAGGCTCTGGAAAGTAGTAAAAAAATATTTAAAAAACCCCAAAACAATTACATCGAATATCTTGCATGTTTTATCTTTTAATAGTTAAGTTATAACAAATAGTGGCTTTATAAGAAGGACTGGTGTCACGATAAAGAGTCGTCAGTCATAAAGTCAAACAATAAAATCAGTGACAGTAAAAATCCAGGATTTACATGATGTGAATGAGTGATCGAATGCAGTTGGTGTTTATGGAGTTCACTGTGTTTTTGCATGTGGATAAGCTTTCATTAGCAGAACAGTAAAATTAAAATATGAATAAAAAACTCTAATCCAGCAAAGGTCAGAGAAGAAGAGGGTTGACTGTAATATGTAATCTTCCAGACCAAACCATTTTTTGTGTTTTAGATTCAAATAGTGTAATATAGATACCACAATATTACCAACAATAATAAAACCATTAAAACGGTACACCAGAAATATCCACTCTATAAAAAAAAAAAAATACAGGCTATTTTGCAACTAAAAGGAGGCCTTCACAAGCCGTGTTTGGTGGACAACACTAAATTGGGTAGAGTGATCTCATCCGAGATATTTCGATGGTTACAGAGGTGATAATAATGTTCCACAGTTAGCTCATAAAAAAACTGTATACACCACATGCTGGAGTTCGTCAGAGCAGAGCAGGGTGGTTCATCTACAGTTAATGATACGAGCTGAGTCAGAGGGTGGGATTTGAACAAACTGAAACATCAAACAGCCTGATTAAAGCTGAGCAGATCTACTAGATAGAAAAAGTTTTCTTTAAATTATCAACACTAAAACGGCTGTGGTCAGGATTTTTTTTACACTTTCTTTTACAAATACAAGAACATTACACTTAAGAACTAATGTACCGAAAAACACTCACTTTTTATATTTTTCCCCCTAAAAGTTAAATAATGACTTTTTTGAGGATTATTATTATTATTAGTTGTAGTAGTATAAGTATAATTATTAGTATTAGTATTGTTCTTGTTATTGTTGTATGCTTAAGCACTAATGTACCTAAAACAGTCACATTTTATCGAATAATTAATTTGCTAAAATTTAAGTAAAGCTGATTTTTTTAGGCTATATTTGTTCGTGCATAGATATTTATTATAATGTTATTGTTGTCATTATACACTTAAGTACTAATATACCAAAAACAAACACATTTGATCAATTTAATTTTCTAAAAATCTTTAATAATACTGATATTTTCGGTGATATTTTATTATTATCATTAATAGGAGTAGTAGCAGTATTAGCAGTAATATTTATAATAATTAAGTAATTTATTAATTTTTTAAAGGCAATAGTGTGTCCCATATTTTATCTTCATGCTTGGTTGAATTCTGTTTCACTGCAGTCACAAAACTGGTAGGAATTAAAGTCTGAAAGTGAAATAATAAATTAAATCTTCTTACCTTCTGGTCTTAAAATGCTCCTAATTAAAAGCAGCTTAGTGTAATATTTGCAAATAGTCTTTTAAAACACAAGCATGTATATCTTTTAACTGTAGAATGTAAATTGTAAATCAATCATTTTTAAAAATGGAAAATGGAAAATTTCAGAACACATAACCTAATTTCTTCCTTAATTACGACCCTGTTGATGACACCTGTTTCCAAACAATCTGAAAAAAAAAAGGTTTTGTTTGAGCTAATTATATAATGAAAAATTATTGTAAAAAGTTGTTCTTGGTCCTGAAGGTTGGACAGATAATTTACTAATAAAATATAGTGAATTTTAAATCACTAAACAAAACTGCAGGGTGATCAACAGTTTTTTAATAAGAGGTTTAGTCTTGAAGCAGCACTCAAAAGCACACCAAGTGTGTTTGGGAATTCTTCTAAAGTACAAAAGAACTACGTAGACCAACATAGTTGTGTATGCTTATATTTTGTCATGTGCAGATGTTTTTGTTTTTGCTTGTTTTGTTAGTGTTAAAGAGGTTACATTGGACCGAAATGCTGAAATAACAGCAGCGCAAAAAAGCCAAACGTCAGCAGTACTGCAGTGTGTGGAGGAGGGGAGCCGAGTATGAAAAGTGAATAAATTCCCCTTCGTGACCAGCAGGCTGTGCTGTAGCAACATCACTCCTCCGCTCCTTCACTGACAGGCAGGCCGCAATCACCAAACTCTTTTTTCCTGTTATAGATTTTTTTAGCATTGATTTAATAATTGTGCCTCTGCTGGATTTCCACAGAGAGTAAGAAGGAAATGGTAAGTGTAGGGTTGAGCTCAAGTGGAAATGTCTTTGCCGGGGTGTTTTCATGAGTTTGGTGTCTTACAGTCGGGTGTGCCCATTACCAAAGACCATCAACACCACCACCACCATCACCGCTGCTACCCCGGTCAACATCCTCTGCCTGCAATTCATTATTACGCTTCTATTCCACTGTTTCATAACTGGAGCAAAAGAGAAAGGAAGAAAAGGAGAGATTCGTGAAAATATTTGACACTTTCCCTCCTCTTTCAAAGCTGTGTTTTTCTTCTTGTGGTCTAACAGTGTTCAGGTTTTTTTTATGGTTAGGCTTTGGTCTAGCTGTGAACAAAATCCGTGGTGTGCCAGTTCCAAAGCAGTTGATAACAGTTCAGTTTAAGATTGTGAGCAGGAACTTTTATTTTTTGAACACAGAGCTATGTCGCAAAACGAAGTGCTGCTCAAAAGCAACAAGTGTGTGTGATTTTTGCATGTGTGCACTGTGTGTTTCTCTGAATTTTGCAAGCTCCATTTGGTGTGTCACTCCAGTATTTACAACATTTTTCCTGACTGTGGGTCAGTCACTCTCTCTCCTTCTGTCTGTCTCTTTCACGTTTGCCCTGGCCTTAGTACAAGTTCTAGCAGTTGTCAGTTTCAGGAAATGCAGTGCGCTCTGTTGGGAAGTGAGGTATCTGCCTCTGGGCCAGCCGCCTTTTTTTTTTTTTTTTTTTTTTTTTTTGGTAATTTTTATCGTCTGCTTACGGGAAGCAGAGCTCCTCCGTGCACACAGGACTGTTCACTCAGCCCCTCTCCTCTCCTCTCCTCTCCTCTCCTCTCCTCTCCTCTCCTGCTATGATTGTATGCAGAATGACACACACACTGATAGCTACTTAAATGAATGAATCGCTGGCTTGCTGGATGATCCCCTGCCCTCTTATTCTCTTATTACTGAGTGTGTGTGCATGCATGTAAGCCCTTATTGTGCATGTACACACACACACACACACACACATACATATACAAATACTCAAACCACGCTCTGCACTCCCCTCTCAGTAATCTAAATGCTTTTACACTTTGTTTGACTTGTGATTGCTACAAGGACCATATTGTTACTGCTGAGCAACAACATCAGCCCGCTGTATATCCCGCCAACTGCCCCCGACCCATACACACTCTTAACGCCCTAAAACAGTGTATCACATATAGGACCAGCCTCACACGTTCTGCAGAGCTGTGTGTTCAGAAAAGCAATGAAAACAAAGCCGTATGTTTCGGGCCGAGGACTTGAGTGTGATCTATGAGCAGGGTTAGTGCATGTGTGTGTGTCTGTTTGTGTGTGGGAGTGGGGAGAGCAGCTTGAGTCCAAACAGGATATTGTAGTACACGGGAGCACAAATTCTTCCTGCGGCAGTTTGGCTCTGTGGGTTCAGGACAGGCTCGACGACAAGCAGTCAGCACCCCCTACGTTGTCACACTCGCACGTGCACACACACACACACACACTACAGAATCTTCTAGCCTCCTATCAGATAACTGACTCAATAGCCAGCCTCCCTTTCTACGAGGGAAACAATATTATTGGACTCGGTGACAGTTTCCTGAGCAGAGAGCAGGGTCCATAGAAACAGACCAAAAACAATCAAGTTAGTTTACGCTAAACACGTTATCTCAAGCTGTCCATTTTAAACTACGTATTTAAATAACTTGACAAATGCAATTTAACATTTTGGACATCATTTGCTCCCTCAAACATTTGACCTGCTTATTCTCAGTCTTGGCTCGGAGTAAATAACAAGTTGGCCTTGGACTTTCCCTTTAAGACGTTTTGCTCCGTGCAGATCCCACCACAGTGGACTGCTGGACGCAATCTGATCGATCTGTCATTCCATAGAAACCATTTGTCAGACATGTTTTTCAAAAGCAACACTTAGGGCAAGAAAACTTTAAGAGATGATATTTAAAGAACAGATTCTGGGCAGTGTACTAAAATAACCTTGAGGCTCTCAGTTTGATACAACTGTTTTGTATTTTCCACATTTGCTCTGTTGGAGTAAAGAGTTAGACATCCACTGACTTTCTCCTTAAGATAGTTTGTCATTTGTTCACAAACTCCAGATTGGAGTGGAGGGGGGGGCGCAAGAAAAATCCACCCAGAGAGGGGGTGGATCGCATTCACCACGTGTTTGGGGCTTGCAGAGGAGAGATGAGGGTGAGAGGAGCGCAGTGTGTGTTGGTGTAAGCAGGGGTTCATCTCACTGGGTTGTCAGGAGCATTAAAACAAGCCGTTTGTCAAGTGCCAAAGCCGGCAGCACCCGTCCACTCGTTCCATCCTGGGTGCTGAGGCAGACTGAGCGTGTGTGTGTGAGTGCATGGGTTTTTGTGTGACCTTCTAGATAAATGTATAGACAAACAGACAGGTAGCTGGATAGTTAGAAACCTTTCTGTGCAGCATATGGACAACATATTGTAAATAAAAGAGCAGATCTGAATATAAACACTGAAACAATTTAGGCAGAATATGAGCAAGGCTAACCAAACTATTAGTTTTGGATTAAGACCAACAATCCCCCTGTGTTTTACCGTGTTCCCTGGTAGCTCCATAAAACGTTGTTTGGACAAGAAAGCAGACATTGTTATTTGCCTAAATTTTTATTAGTAAATATGAGTTTATGAGCTTTGAGTTTCCATCATTTTTGAGCCATTTGCATTTGGTCATTTGTGTGCTATGAAATCTAAATCAAGTCCTCATTTGTTGCCCAACACTAAGTGTTTTGTAGATTGAAAAGAGCCATAATGTTGTAATTAAATTTGTGTTTCCAGCAAAATTGTTTACGAAACAATCAGATGTAATCATTTTTATTCCACGGAGTCTGGTTTTCATCCACTATTTTGTGTAAAGAAAAGTTGCCAAAAAAATTTAATGTTATTTAGTCAGCCTAATAATGCATCTACACTGGGAGTGGTTTAAATGTGTACTGCCCATTATGTAAATTGAAACACTTAAAAAAAAAAAAAAAGAATCTTGTTACACCTCTTTTTTTAGCCACTTTGTTTGAGTGTAAATCTCTATTGTTCTTAGCTTATTTATTTAAAGGTCCCTTATTGTAACCATGTTGTAAAAAGTTTCGATATTCATGTCTTTTTTTTTTTTTTTGATATAGAACGCAGGTATAGGTTCTACATAAAGTAAGGCTGCCTCTTGCAACTCGTAGACTCTAAAAACCAGTCGGAGACTCTCAGTCATCTGTGATTGCTTCAAGTTGAATATTCATATTGAACAGCCATATCCGACTTGACTGGCATACTTGTGAGTTGGGTATATTAATATAAATACTTTGAAAAGTATCCAAACACTCACTCCGCAGAGAAAAGTACACAGTCCCTAACCAGAAATCTTTGCCTTTGAACAAGCTGTCAGGACTTCAGTGAAGTTGTGATGTCACAACTATACTGTGTGAAGGTAGAAACTGCTGCTACAGTGCCATTATCATTCCCAATACAATCATTCCCCCAGCTGCATGATGGTGCAGAGACTCCGAGAGTGCAGACGTAGAAGACCTAGAAATGCTGACCAATCGGAGCAAAGTGGGCTTTTTTGGGAATGGCTCTTAAAGGGACAGGCACTAAAAAGGAGTGTCAGTCAGAAGGTGAATACAGGTATATTCAGGCAGACAATTTAAGAAAGAAAGAAAACAAAATTATATATATATGTGTGTGTGTGTGTGTGTGTGTATATATATGTATATATATTAACATTAAAGCATGTAAACATTTTTAGAAGAAACCCAACATTTTTAGAAGAAACCCAAAAACAATTGTGAATATATATATATAAATATTAACATTAAAGCATGTAAACATTTTTAGAAGAAACCCAAAAACAATTGTGAATCTGGAAATAAGCATAATATGGAACCTTTAAATAATAAGAAATAAATTGACACTTGAACAACACTGATGTGTTTAAGTGTCAATGGATACATTGTGAAATGTTTTTTTAAATACAAAATAGAAAAGATCCAAAACATCGCAATGATGCATTAAACAACAAAGCCTTACTCTTAACCCACTTAAAACAAGTCACGGCCTTTTTCTTTTAATCTTGGGTCATTCCTCATGTGTGCTAACTTAATTGCCAAGGTTATGACTGATGAAAGATGAACCCATCCCACTGCCTTTGCTGGGAGTAGATTCATACTAACCCCCAAGCAGGGAAAAGCAATAGGAAGCCAAAGCAATAAAAGGCTTTGACATTGATGGGCCTGTTTCCCAAACACTTAGGACCTTAAGTCGTCTCCTCTCAAGTCTGGCTGGAGGGGCCAAGGCTCCACTTCTTATTGCTGTGTCTGACCAAGTCGCCATGCCCCAGAGAGGGTCGACGTTTGGTCTTGGCCCCTTAGTTCCTGTCTGACTGTCTCTGTCAGCCACAGAACATGCTACAGGACTTGGCGTGGTGGTGGGGTAAGTGGGTGAGGAATTTCTGTGTGTGTCGAAGGGCTTCAGCAAACAGCCCTCACAGTGTGAAAGCAAATACAGAGACCTGTTCTCTTGTGCAAAAAAAAAAAAACACTACGTCTGACGGTCTACTGATTAGACACAAGTGCAAATGGGAACAAGGGGCAGAGTGGTGGTAATAACCAGAAAATGTAATGTGTTTAAACGCAGTTTCTGTTGAATTCATGACAAATTTGTCACAAGACAACAAAGTGGACATTCTTTTTTCTTTGAATTGCAGCATGCAGAATTACCGACACCTATGCAAAGACTTGGAGAGTAGCAATACAGAAATAACCACTTCCAGCCAAAGAAAAATGACTTCATTTTCATGTTACTTTGAGAGGATTAAAAGCCAACTCAACCTACTTTTTTTCACATTGCTGTTGAACAACTTCTTAACCCCCTCCATCCGTCCATTTGGCTTCACTGACTGGATTAGGTTCATGCACAAGGCCCCTACTCATGCCAGTGGATTGCTTATGACAGGCCCTTATGCAGACACCTTGACTGCCATGAGCAATTACTTTAAATACACAGGAGAGGGCCAGAGCTGGGCTGACCTGTGGGAGGGTGAGAGGTGGAGAGACAGAGGGAGAGAGGCACTTAGAAAGAGGGAGAGGAGAAATGGGAGGAAAGAGAAACACCCCGCGGCTAATTCTAGATTATGTTAAATTCTGTGCTTTTTTTCTTGAGCAACACTGCAAACCACTTTATGGGTGTCACAAATGACAGGTAGTACTGCGGAGGAAGCAGAAAAAAAAATTGAAATGACATGTAGATCTGTGAAACATCTATAAAATTTTAAGCTGTCGTTTGTAATTAGATAGCACTCATATCGCAGTCACGTAACTCAATCTGTCAACTCCGGTGGCTCTTACAACCTGTTAACGTTACCTAAATCCATCCATGTTTCTGTTCACTGCTACAGTTCAGATAGACTTACCTGTCAGTGCGCCTGACAGCGTCAGAACTGACAGCAGTCCTGATCCCTCGCAATCTCCCCAGAGCCCAGTCTGTCTGTTGATCAGGTTTCATACAGATCTGGTCTAGCTCTGTTACACTACAGGCCTTGTCCCTGCTGCTGTGTTTTTGCTGGCTCTGCTCTGTTTCACCTAAAATTAGGGAGGGTCCTCAGACACTGACTGGGCACAACGAGTGCAAAGAGTTCATTGGGGTTGTTGATGTTGAGGTATAGTTCGCAATGTATATGAAAGGCTTGTTTTTTAAGAGGCTCTGAAAGGCAGTGGTGCCCCGGGTGTGTTGAAGGTTTGATCCCATGTCTGTCACTCTGTTAGTCCAGGTTGTAGTTGTAAGGTTTAGGAAAAAATAAAGAAAGAAAATCTTTGTGTAGATAGAAATCATTTATTTTACTCTTATTTTGATATTTTCTCCAAAGGTGCAGCTACTTCACTTGCACGCCGTTGATTAACCTCTGTTATTTTGCAGATTAATCGATCAGTTGTTGTCCATAAAATGTCAAACATAATAATAATGATGAAAAATTCCCCAAAGCAGAAGATGGTGTCCACAAATGTCTTGTTTTATCCACAGACTAAAGATGTTCAGTTCTTTATCACAGAAGAGTCAAGAAACCAAAAACAAAAAATATTCACATTGAAGAATTACATTTAATTAGAAAAATGTTTTACTTTTTTCTCTCTAAAAATGATCTCAAACCAATTTGTCGACTGTCGAATTCGTTGATGGTTAGTTTAATAGTTGACATCTAATTGATCAATCATTGCACCATACCTGCATAATTTTGGCTGTCACTCATATGAGCAAATAACATTGTATACTTAAGTTTGTCATTCAAATCTGGGAACATGGCAACATTGCTCAAACAAATAAAGGAGGGATATGAAGGGTAGTCAAATGATCCATTTTAAATGGTAAACATCTGTCACAGTTTACAGAGTAACCTACAGGTTCAGCTTTGACCTACCATGCTTAATTTAGTATTTCAGACTAGTGATGTCAGTTTCAATTCATTTTGATTTTCATAGCCCGACATCGATTTAGCATTAACTAACCTGTTAAGGTTTAAAAAATAAAATAAAATAAAAAACATACAAGAGGCCTTTGCCTTAAGTCCGGCATTCCACTCACTCACCACGTTTCACCAGGTTTCACAGGGCTCTTTGTTTAGAGGTGGTGAAATTTTAACATTTGTGCATTTTCTTGTTTTGGCTTTGCTGAAAGGACGGCAACATGCAGAAACATAGTGTCCACTGCCAACCTTCTGGCCTTCACTGGTCCAGCCTTGGCCGCTCTGCACCGCGCACCTCCCGAGGTGGTGGTCGGGTGCGAACTAGCTCGTGATGCCACTCCTTTGGAGATTACTGACAGCATTACTGCAAAAAAAAGGTAGCCATCCCCAATGCTGCCCTTATTCTTACCAGAGTTGCCTGGTAGGAGACTGGAGGTTTGGCACAATGTTTCCAAAGCCATGGTGGTGGGTGAAGATGGTGTTACTAGCTGTAATTGCCAAATTATAAATTAACCAGCACCATGGTGTGCAGTGCAGAAAACTGAAGAGTAGAACAATAAACCTACAGACTGACATAACTGGTCAAAATCATTCTTGGGGGTTAACCCATTAACTGTTTACAATCCTATTTCAGACATTTTAGAGGCGCTCACTTTCAGTTTTTACCTTATAAATTGTTTGCTTGTTTTCAACCTGATTGTCTGACTGCTTATTCCCTGCTTCTAGACTGCTGCTTTGTTTCTACAAACTGGCAGTTACTTGATGTGTGCAATCTTGACTAAACCAATAGGAATTATGGTCAGAAATGCAAATAAAAACAGTTGTAAAAAATATTTGTAGTTTACCAGAATTTTTCTTTGTTTAGTTGAGGGGAGGAGTAGGTTTCTTTTTGTGTGAGCGTTGCTTTATCTGGTGTGTGGACAGTGTTACAACAGAGCTCTTGATGAGAGCGTTAGATATGTGAGAGAATGAAGAAGTGGTGAAGGCCAGAGTTTGTGTGAGGTGAACCAAAGCTTGTGCGCTTTGCAGATGCTTTATTTCCCTTCTTCCTCTGCAAACGCTTTTCTCTCCAGCCCCCTTCTCTGCGTCGTCTCCTCTCCTCTTGACACACGCACTCACATGGTGTAATGATGAGAAGTGTGTGGAGCTGCTGAGCTGTTCCACATGTGTAGGGTGCGTCAGATCAAATTAGGCCTCGCTGACAAAGGGCCCTTTACACACAGGTGGATGATGGGGGAGCAGGGGACTGCAGTCAGCCAGTCAGTCCAAAAAAACCGAGTCAGTCAGCAAACCAGCCAGTCAGTAAGTTAATCAGTCAACCTGCCGCTCAGATGGCAACTTCAGCTGCACCATGTGTGATGGTTGGACCGGTTGAGTGTGACTTGACAGCTTTTCCTTCCACTCAAATGGCTGTTCCAAAAGAATGCCAAAAAATGTCTGGATTTTCTTAAAATGTCTCACCATCATTATCATTATTATCATCATCATCATCATCATTTTAGAACATCTTGGACCCTTCACACTATCATACCATTGTGAAACCTTGTGGATTGCAGTTTTTGAATACAACATGCTTGGCCTTGACGCATGCAGTTAACCCCGACAAATCACAATACACAAAAGAAATCACAACAGCATGTCAACTGGCTGCATTTGTAAAAAAAAAAAGAAAAGGCAATTTCCAAATGTTTGGGACTGTGTTTACCTCTCTTTCCCAAAGTTTATTACATTCTCTCTCCAGGTTGTCACTTTTCATATGTGAACAGAAATCCCCCTATGGCACACACACACACACACACACACTCAAAGACACACACACATCCAGCAACCCCCTGGGTGCTGGGGTAACCATAATGCAGCTGCGGCCATGCAGGCTGAGTTATTACGTTTAATCCGTCTAATTGTTGAGTTTCATAGAATGGGACCCAGTCTGCCTTGGAACTAATTCTGTCTGGGCATTCTATTTAATTCGCCACACTGGGCCCTAAGCTCTTCTAAAGGCAAGCTGCCCCCCCCCGCTCCTCCGTTCACCCCACCCTTTAAGAATATAAACCCCTTATCTTCTCCTCTCCCTCCCTCGCTTGCATGGCAGAACACTGGGTGACTTGTGCTGGAGAGTGATTTCTCAACAGTCCATAAAACATTCTTCTGACATTTTGGACATCTACTCTAATGAGGCAGGATAATGGAAGTGGAGCTATCATGAGCAACAGAAAGGCCCAGCAGCACCAGCCTTGCCAGCAGACACTTTTAAACAACAACAATATGCAGTTCTGCATGCGGGGCAAGGCATGAAATGAATGGAAATTGAGATGCATGTCTTAGATGGCTAAAGAGAGGCGTATTGACAGTGTCACGTGCATCGACCCAAACCGCAAAAATACCCGTGTTATGACACAAAAGGCTTCTAAAAATAAATCTGAAAAACAGTCGCGGATGTTACACAGACTTGTGCGCTCCAGCTGGTGTTTAATTGTTGCCACTGTACCAAAGTAAAAACTCAGTGTAGCTTAGCTGATGTGGTTGCAGTCTCACCCCAAAAACAATGCTGCTTTAACTGGTCAGATTGGTGGGGGGTTGATTGGTTGGATGGTTGGTTGCGTGGCTGAACGGCGATAATCCGCACTTGCAAATCCCATGCGTTTAGTCAAATTATTCCAGGCCTTAAGGCTCTCATTGTGGCCGCTGGCTGGTGTGCTGCTGTCTGAGCCCCCCACAGGGACAACAATGCCACCATTCAAGGCCACTCGCTGCTACCGACGGGCAATTTCAGGTGTGAATTGGCTGTGTAGCCAGTGGCTTATATTAAATGACCTGAGACGTGACCTCAGAGAGGATAGAGAAGGAGGGGAGAGAAAGGAAGAAACAGAGTAAGCATTTGGAAAAGAAAGAGATTATGAGGAAAAAAGGGGGCAGCACTGCAGTTGTGTCAAGTCCTGTCATCTTTTTGCTCTGATCGTCTAAAGAACTGGCAAGAGCTGCATTATTATTTGAAAAGAGATGAAGAATGAGAGGCAGAATATGTGAGAAAGGTAAAGAATGATCCTTTCGCCCTGATATCCAGTCTTCTATTCCCTCCACTCCGTTCCTGCTCTACCTCTCCTCTGTCCTCCCTCCTTCCCCCAATAATGTGCTTTTAATCATATCTCCTTGGCTGGCTTGCTTGCGTGGGTGAGCGCTGCATCCAAGCCCTTTGATGGGAATCTGCGATGCGCCCAAAAGTCTTTTGAAGTGGCCGGCTGGGGAGCTACAGGGGGGCTAGCTATGGGGCCGGGAGCTTTGATGTGCCAAGGTCTGGAGAGGCCGGCTGCACGCTGCCCTGCACCGATCTGTCAGTAGCACAGCTGCACTGCTCGCTGGGGAGCCCCTGCCTCCAAACCTGACTGACTGTTTGGCTGGCTGACTGGCCGACTTACTCACCTAACTCATTGTATACTCCACCTGCAGAAATAAGTGCCAGCACTTGGAGAAGGGTTAACTTTACTAAGGTTCATGCTTAGTAAGGTCTTTCTCTGATAACACTGTGGGTCAGCTTGATCACACAATATAACAGTGCCGTAAATCTATTTATTAATATGTTGATTTCAGTGAATATATCCCCCAAGTTCATATGAATCCAAGCGCTGCTGCAGAGCGTAGAGTTTCATTTTTTCTTTGCTTCTCCTGCTATTTCCTTTATTTCCTGTCAAGCAGCTCTCAGAGAAAAAATCCGTAGTGGACGGCTGTTTTCTGCTCACAGTCTATGTAAATGTGCCATTGGGAATTTTTCAGTTTGACTATTGCCAAATGGAATCTGTTTTCTCCGCAGCTGCACGAAACCATTAAAAAGAGACCATGTGTTCTAACCTGTTAGGTTTCAGTCGAGCTCAACCTTGGCTCAACTCTCCACCTGGAGAGGAGAGCAGTTTCCAAAGGCCGAAGCTATTGACACTTAGCTCACTGCATAGCTTTTCTCTCTTTTAGAGGAAGGATGCATTAATTGCTTGACTGCAACTGAGAACGTTATTTAACAGCACAAATATACATTTTTTAAACACTACTGTCCCACATTTGCCTTTTAGTATGATCCACTTCAATCTTCCATATTATTGCATATATTGTTTGTTTGTGTTATTGTTTGACTTTGGCGGCTTGTGTTTTAGAGCAGGTTGTCCTCTAATTGGAGAGTTGGTGGTTTGATCCCCGGCTCCTCCAGGCAACATGCCAACTATCCTTTGGCAAGATACTGAACCCCAAATTGCTCCCGATGGCTGTGACAGCAGTGTGTACATGTATATGAGTGGTTAATAACTGAGTAGCAGGTGGCATGGTATGAATTAATGTGCGAATGGTTTAATGTGACTCATAGTGTAGCTTTGAGTCAAATGACTAAAAAAAGCTCTGTACAGGTGCAGATCCATCTTTCATGTAATAAAGAGCATCACATTGTGATGAATGGTACAACGGGTACAGCTCTACAATGACAGCCAGTTATTCTAAACGGTGGTTCACATCTTTTGAAGTGGGGCTTTACGAGGTCCTTATTCATAGTCAGATTAAACATACAGTAGATGTCAGTTGGCATGCCCCCTGTTTGGAAAAACAACCTTGAGTCTGATGTGGAAGGTTATGCTGTGGAGGGGGTCAGCAGCAAAATGCATTTTATAAAAGTCCCACCTGAGAAATCAATATCAGTACCTCTGATGAAGGCACAGTGGCGTTGAAACATTGAAAAGGATGTAAACTGATCACTGTGCTTCCATCCCTTTTTTCTCCCTTGGAAAGTCTTTGAGCTGAGAGGCACCTGATTTGGCTGCATGCTTTTGGATGATGCTCGGAAAACCCTGATTCAAATCAATATGTACGCTAAATTTAGAACATTTTCAGCGCCTTACCTTCATGTCAGAAAGTGCTTCCAGCGGGGAAATGAAGTCATTACATCGCTCTTTTCAAAGCTAGAGCTCACTGAGAAAAACAGCGATTTGAAATTGCTGAACACAAAAGCTGTGACTTCGGCATTGAAAAAAAAAAAAAGTTTGGATTCACTAAAGTCACACGATAACACAAACTAAATGATTGCGGCAGTGGTAGACCAGCAGTTCCTGTGGTCAGCAAGCTTAATTACTTATTTCATCAGTGGAGTCGAGACGAGAGCATAGCTGAGAAACTGATGAGAAACTGACGTCAATTGCTTCCCCGTTAGAACTTGCAGTCAGACGTAGAGGTAAAGCAGTGAGAATACTCTCAATACAGCAAACACATGCTGACTGACATCTACTGTATGTAACAGTAGTAATACACTGACTATGGATAATGACTCCATACAACCCTACTTCAAAAAATCTGAAATACGATTAAATAAATGATATGTATTATAATAAATATTGATATAATTGCATAATAATAACTCTAGATGCTTTTTTGCATTAGCTAAAGATTGTGAATACACAATTTACCTGATCAAAATCTGGTTAAGTGCGCAGATGTAGCTATGATAGAGGGTTGACCTATAGCTGTGTGTTATGTAGCCTTCAGAGGAATTTTTTGGGAGACTTTAATTTCTTTCCCTTTTTAAAAAAAATGCATGACTGGTGTTTATATCTACACAGTTACACATTTTCACACCTGGGAGTCATCCAGCATAACTGTACAGTGTCAGTCGCTGCACATTTCCTTTGGATTAGCTGCCTACTTTAACGTCACAGTAGAGGCTGAGGTAGAGAACATTCTTTACTTTTACTTTCAGGTTTTCTTAGCAAGTCTAGAATTAACACCTGCAGAAAAGTGGCCATAAGCCAGCCTCTGAGTTAGCGCCAAAAAAATGTTAGCAGCTCCTGTGATAGTAATGGCATATGGACAGAAAGGTAGATGGATGATGAGAGACTAATATGAGTAGTACCCCTGTAGGAGTCATTTATTTCTGAAGGATTAGCTTGACTGTAATGAAAAATGATGACGGTGAATGTCTCTCCAGTGGCAGTTTGTTTGTTGACTTTGCCTCTGGATCCTTCCCTCCTCTGGAGGATCATCCTCAGTTAACCTCAGCTTCAGAGAACATTGGTTAGATTTATGGCTCTGCTCCTTTCACCTGTGCTCGCACTCCTCTTCAACAGAACAACAAAAACTAAGCAGGCATGACAGGCAATCAAATCTGTCAATCAGTGGGATTAATTGACAATGTTATATGCAAATATATTTCTTAGAGAACTTTAAAAATGCATCGTTAATGGTGTTTGTTTTACCTGATTGTGTCTTTCCTTCTAACTTTTCTCTGTCTGACAGAATCATATATTTGCTGTATCAGTTTGTTCCAGCTCTTTGTTAAAGGTACATGGTGCTTTTTATGGCTGCAGCATTTCATTCCATGTTCTAGATGTCTTGTGCATCATTGAATACTAATTTTCCCCAAAATTCAGCCGGACATACGCAGTATCTTCAAAAACCTTGACATCTCTTCCTGAATATTGGGGTTTGAACAATGAGTGGCTCTGCAGCAGAGTTTATAATGATTGACTCACGACAGAGACAGTGAGGTTTAAAGGGTTCACACATCTCCCTCAACCAGATTGGTTAAAAGGCCCAAACACACCAAACTGACATCAAAGAACTAGTGGCAACAATGGCTGACACTTGATATCGTTTGTGTCTTGGCCAAAAAGTTGCAT
Organism: Plectropomus leopardus; assembly: GCF_026936395.1. NCBI lineage: Eukaryota > Metazoa > Chordata > Actinopteri > Perciformes > Serranidae > Plectropomus > Plectropomus leopardus. The sequence goes on along the minus strand of NC_142182.1, from coordinate 26,669,913 downwards.
GTGAACACACCGCAAAGACTACAGCCAATAGCCATCTAGTACATATGCACTTTGCCTGCCTGAGAGGAAATTCCCAATAGTAGCAGGCGCCAGTAGTCTGTATTCATCATTAACAAAAGGGAAACCCGAAGACCAACAGGACCAATTCAAGACACTAATTTGCCAGTTTGCCATTAACGGCATCTGCTTAAGAGCTTAGTGGCTAAAAAATGTACCTTATCTATTATCACAAGTTTGTTTTGATGTTACTTCCTCTTGCCTTGAGCTGTTTTTTTTTTTGCTTTCCTCATTTCATCTGTTGTACTGTGCTGAACTGCCAATCAGAGTTATCTATATCATGGACTATGGCAATTCATCCTTTTGAATAAGCCAAAAAAAAAAAAAAAGCTGACATGGGCCAACTATTGCCATTGGTACCAATCACAGGGCTAGGACTAGATCTGGCTCTTCACAAGTGTTGATGCAAACTCACTTCTCTCAGTGCAGGGTTCATCACATGCCCTCAGCATGACCTGTGAGTGCAAACCCGCTATCTTCGACACATCTGTGCCGAGTTAAATGAAGGTTGTATTTTAGGCCTGTTATAGTCAAGGAGACAACTGCTAGTTTGACCACTCACCCCTATCTGACTTGCACATGTGGTCAGTCACTATAGCAACGAGCTGAAAAGACTGCTTCCTGAGACTTTGTTGTGTTTGGGGCTTGGCAGGGTATTGTAACCTAGATATTATTTTTAGTCTGTCAGCGAAAGGCCCAGCGTGTGTTGATTTAGGATGTGAGCTGACTGCCTCACACAACCCCTTTAGTACACAAATTCACAGACCCACAGAGCCTGACAATATCAGACATTTTTCTGTTTGCAATATAAAAAATCATGTATTGATATTTTGCATTTCTGAGGGTGCAGACATCTGTCAGCCAATGTCAGGTCATTGAAGTCATCATCAGCAGTGACGGCATGTGAAAAGCTCTCTGTTTCTCTGTTCGTCAGCTGTGTTGTCCCACACCCATCTGTGGCCTTTTATTGCTTTTCTCTTTCTCTCTCTCTCTTTCTTTCTCTGAGTTCGTCTCTCTCTCCCTGTGGCAGGCAGTAATAAAGGTCTGACAGGCAGAGCGTGAAGGTCATGGTTATTAGATGGTAAAGGCGAGAGCCACAGCTGGGCTGGGCAGGCCTCCTCTCTGGCAAAAGTGATGAGTTGTGTGCGTTGGGACCCGAGGGAGGGGGGCCTTTATTTGACACAAAGTTTTTTTTCTTTCCTTACGGCCACCTGGTTTGGTGATGGGAAAGCCTCGGGGTCTTTTGATAAAATGCGAGGTGTGAGTGAGAAGAAAGGGTGGTGATTATGAGCGAGCCAACAAGTTGAAATAATGTCCTGTGTGTGTGTGTGTGTGTGTGTGTGTGTGTGTGTGTGTGTGTGTGTGTGTGTGTGTGTGTGTGTGTATGTATGTATGTGTGTGTGTGTGTGTGTGTGTGTTTATGTATGTGTATGTGAGCTTGTCTGACAGCACCGGAGGCGTTCACACCTGCTGCTCCTTCGACTCTATTTGAGCTTCTGTGGCCAAGGTTGCTAGAGCTAAGCCGTGACACATGTAGACACATATGCACTTCAATCCCTTTTTGATGAGACGGTAGTTTCTTAAAAGCCTTAGCAACTCAGATACCCAAAAAGGAAAGCACTTAGATCTCTGAGTTTATCTTAATTTAGTGACGTGTAGTGAAAATCGATGTCATCCAAGGTAAAACATTGCATGCAAGAACTAATCGAAGTTCAATTTCTCTGACTTCACAGTGATTAAATATATATTTATTCATGTTAAGCAACAGCCATAATGCATTATAACAGTTCATACCTGATGTTGTTCCCTCCTAGAAATGTTGGCACACTTTACAGAAGGCCATGTATAGCAATGTATTTCACTGTTAATAACAACACTCTATTCACAGATATACCAGTATTTATGAGAAACTATAAAGCAGCAGACAGTCTTTGATTATGTTTGCCAGATTAACATAAAAAGCTTATCATTGGATGCTAATAGCCAGAATGGACATTAGGATATATTTCACCCAACTACAAAATTAGGTCATGTTTTGCTTACTTAAAGGGATCATTTGGATTTTCAAAGTGGTATTGTATGAGGTATAGTCAGTGTATTACCTACAGTAGATGATGGTCAGCAAGTCTCCAGGTTGGGAATTGTACAAACTTGGATTACCGCACTGCGCTTTTGATTTTCGCTGGAGTAATTTTATACAATTTACACAGTTTTTGGTCTTGCATGTAAAGTGGTGCAAACTTTAAAAACTATTAATAAAGAAACGCTTGTTTTTGCACATTTAAACATTGAGCTTGAGCAATAGATTAAGGAATATAAAACCACTGTGTTGAAAATTCATCACAATAGCAGGTTGTAGCTCCGCCTGAAATATCTAAAACCTCTGTTTTCAGATTTTGGGAAAAGACTTTCTTGTTGATTTATCACGAAGCAAAACAACGGCTATAACTTGATACCCGTATAAGTGGTCTTCACTTGGGAGCAAAAGCGCAGAGAATCAAACAGAAATCTAATAAGTATAGATGGTTTGTCTTATGTCCTCTTTTTATCAAAAATATTGTCTTTGGTTGACGTCCAACTTTTCTCATAGCCACTGCCAAAATCTGACTCTTCCAGACCTCAAGTATCCTCAAGTGGGCTCAGAGCTGTTTTGGAAAAATAGTGCACAGCGAGCAGAGTGGAGTAGCTCCACATTGTAATGATGCATTCAGCAGAGACTGAATCCCTCTGATTTTCTCTACCGTGTACACGAATCCATCATCTCCCAAAGCGTTCTAGGATGAACTCCTCTCCAAGCTCATTTGCATTGATATGAAATTGGAACAAAAATCTGATAAAGGCGGGACACCCCTGGGTGATTACGGGGTCACTAGCCAACCATAAAGGAGAATCCCTACAAGCTGCCGCCGCCACAGCCAAGAAAAGAAGCACCGCGTCGGACGAAAACAGGACCCAGACTAGGGCTCATTGTGTCTGCTATCTGTCGCTAAACAATGAGCCGTCTCATTCTTTGGGACGGGTGTCAGGAGTTCAGCCTTTATCGCCATGACCCGTGTTTGACCTCACAGGAGGGTAGAGATGCAGCTGAAGAGGCCTCGTCCAAGCTTTGGAGACAGAAACACACACCCCGGGGGGCTTCTATTAGGCTCATCACTCAGGAGGAGCTCGTAAAACAACAACACACTGACACATACTGACACATGCAACACACACAGACCTAAATGCACACGCAGAGAAGAAATATCTAAAACATGTCAACCCACCCTGCTCTGCCGATGGCTTATGATAGACAGATAGAGAGTTTAAGTAAACACCAACAGCTACAGGGTGACGTGCGGTGTTATGCGCCCCCTGACAACAATGTTTATTGTTTTCTGAGGAGACAAGAGGTGAGGGAGAGGATCGAGAAGTTTGGAATGACAGGGTTTCCACCGTATCTGCAGCTGGAGAGCAGGTTAGGCTGGATGTTACTGACGTCCGAGGTCAAATGACAGTCATCTGAGTAGACAAACATCTGCACATATGCACGACTAAAACGTCGGGTATGTTATGGCTGGGTGATAATTTAATATTTTTACTCATATAACGGCTTTAGTCTCATGCAATGTGGAACACAGCACAGTGCTTTGAACACCATTTTATGCACATATTTGCCTTATAATGCAAACCTATTAGTGGGGCAGTTGCTGGGGCTGATAGGATACTGCAAAGATAAAGAAATTCAAACAAAAGAAACCAATAATGGCTCGTCTTAGAAAATTTGCCTCATTAAATTAGTCTCAAGTTTGCAAAATTTTAATTTAAAGACACCTACTATGTTTATTTGTGTTTTATGTCCTATATAGGCTATAGTTTTACAGTGAAGGATGTTTATATCAAACGTGGCCAAAGTTTAAAATAATGAGATAAACATTTGTGGAAGTAATCCTGTTAAGCAAAAACCTCAGGCTCTGGACTATTCTGAACACTGCGACAGTGTTTTTTCTTGTTTTCTATTTTATCATCTGCTCCAGGCATGCTAGTGCAAGTGTTTACATCACACTGCTACACAAAGTTACATGCTAAAGTTAGGTAAACACGTAAACTTGTTTGCAGATGTTGAACATTTCACCCAGATTTTGTGTCATATTTCTGTCAGAACACGTCCGGTTGTGTTTAGAAGCTTTTATTGGTGATTTTTTATGATAGTGCAGCTATTGTCTGTTACAGTCATTCTCTGGCTGTAGAGATGGTGCACAGATGCAGCGATATGGAAGACTGGGAAACACTGACTAATCAGACCAGACTGCGCTTTTTTGGGAGATGGGCTTAAAGAGACAAACACTAGAACTAGAGCCTTCTCAAACAAAGGCTGAATACCAGGCCCTCGGGAACGCTGGTCAGCCTTGCTTTCATTTTTTCCAAGTGGCCACTTGCAATATTGCAGTGAAAAAATCCCCTGCAGCCCAAAAAGCTTTTTCCCTATTGGCCACCATTGCAAAAAACACATACAGGATGTAAAACTATTCACATGACACATTGAACTGCAAACAACAGCGAGTATGACTCTTTGTATTTTGTTTTTTTATATTTTATATTTTAAAAATGTTCCTCTAGCCAAGAAAAACGATTTAAAAAATCTGTGACATCATCACAATGTAAAATCTCTCATGCAAGAATAAGCAGACAGGGCCAGAGGAGGAAACACTACTGCGCATATTCAGTGGGCTGCATGCCGCAGAAGTAAGCCTGGAAGCAAGAAACTATTTTGGGTGTATGTTACAGGTGAACAATTCCATTGGACTAAATAGATGCCATCTTGGGGTCCACTTTCTAGTTATTACTATGTGTTCATGTGGATTGCAGGTGTTCCAACACAGGCAGTATGAAAAAAGTGGGCTTTTTGAACCATAAAATTCCAGCAGAAGCCTTAAATACAAGTATGAACTCGAAAATGAGCATAATACGTTCTCTTTAAAGCTGCAGTGGGTGGGTGGCACTGTAAACTCTGCTCACACCTACATGTTTTTAGCAGCAACATGCAGCTGTTTTGATGTAAATGAATTAATATGTCTGTTGACTTTTTAGCTTGTTCTGTTGCCTCTAAATAGCAACAACACGAACACAACGTGGATGTACTTTAAATTAACAACTGACCAATTACAAGAAATAAGTTGGCGTATGATTTCTTATCCAGCACTGTACGTACACGCGACAACGCCATGATCATAACCAAGACAGTCATTATCTTCCTCATCACTGTCGTCATTTCGGCTGTCATCGGCTGAACCACTAATTTTTTTGTCAGAATGAATTACCCATCTCAAACTAACCCCGACATTATAAAGTGTTATTCTTCCATAGGCAAAATCCCCACCCCACCCACCTAACACACACACACAGACACACACACACACACGAGTCTTCCACGAGGGAAACTCTCTTGTTTGATTTCCACTGGTTTCGGAACAGATTAAACATCAGCGCTCGGGTCTCGGGTCCGCACCGCCGCTCATACTGTACAAACATTCCACATCCGTCTGAGGGCAGGGGCGGACCTGCTGTCAGTCAGAGAGGGTGGAAAACATTTACAGTCACATCATTTGGGCGCCCAGCGGGAGTTTATGTCAGCTTCACCCTCACACACACACATTTGCAGGGCCTCTGGATTTTAAGAAGGCACGTGGATGATTGAGGTGTCAGGGGTGGTGTTGTCATCACTTTACATGGAAACTAATTAGGCGTCTTTTGTGATCAGGTAGATTAGAGATTGGTTCGATGTTCAGTGAGCCGCTTCGCTCTTTTGATCAGCTCCTGTCTCGAGCTGTCAGGTGAAGGCGAACCAGTAAGAGGTGAAATGTACCCAGCGGCCACTGACATCAACAGGTGGCTGATGGCAGCTGTTTTAGTTTTACACCTCACACCAGTCTCTCGTTGTTTCTCTGTTTTATTCTGATGTTCTGGCTTTATTTCATTATCTTGTTCTGTGTCTTCTCTTTTATCCGTACTTTGTTTTTCTTTCCTCTCCTTTTCACCTTCCTTCACACCATATGTGAAGAAAGACAGCTGTGTGTTGGATGTGGTTATGTGTGGGTTTCTGTTTGTCTGTGTGAGCACATCTTGCTGCTCAGTCTTTGGTGAGCATGTGCTTTTAATCTGTGATGTGTGTATATGTTTTTACATCTGTATGTGTGTGTACTGTATGTATGTCAGCCAGCTGTGGAGATAAGCAGGTTACAGCAGCTTTGCAGACTTCTCTTACACAGGAAGTGGATAGCTGTGGTGGGGCTGGCTACCAGCGTCAGAAACAATTTGCCACATGAAATGACATTTTTGTCTGTCAGTGTTTTAAGAATTTGGGGAATCTGTTTGGCATTTCTGAAATGAAAAAAAGGTCAAATCTAAATTTTGTAAGTTTTGGAACCCATATTCATGTAAAACCCTGCTCAGACCACAGTTTCGGGATGTGACGCGTTGAAACTTGCAAGTCACAACCTGCAAATTCACACTAATGCGATGAGATGATGAGATGATGTATCATCTCTTGATCAACAACTCTCTGTACTTAAATTCTGATAACCAGCTTTTCAGGCGTATCTTGTAGTTGAACATTATTTGTAGCTTCTTAAAATATGAATAAGGGTAGTGATAGTGAGATACTTGCTACAGTTGCATTTTTACTAGTGATGACACCTTGAAAGCATAAAAATAAAAACCTGAGCTTCAGATGGACAATTAATAACATAACAATAACATAACAATTTGAGTAACCAGCACCAATTAATCAGTCAGTTGGAAGGCTATCTGTGTGTGCACAGGGTTGTGGCACCATCCACCTTCTCCTCTTCATCCACGTCTCTGTCATACTTTTTTATTTTTTCATTTTTTTTATTTATTTTTTTTTTACAAAGGCAGTTTGCTTTTTTTTCCTTTCCTTTCTTTTTTGTCAATTTTTAAACTCCAATTTCCCCTTTCTTTGGGAAAGACATGACCATTTAACTAATTCAGCTTTAGCTACATTTTCATACAAATCCTAATGCAAGGGTGGACTAAACCATTTTGGGCCTGAGAGAGTTTCCACATTTTTAAAAAATATTTCAGTCTTCCAACGATTTATTTAATAATTTATTTAGTTTTAATTTGGTTATGGCACTAATAATAAAATAACTGCAAACAAAATCTAGGCTTTTCAAGACTCTCCTCCTTATAGGGCCTTGAATAATCAGTCCCACATTTCCACCATTGTAATGCCTGTGTGTCTGTGACATGCCACATACAGCAAGCTGCAGCAGCGACCCACCATCCAACAGCGCAACAATGTGAGGACAGAGACTGACATACATGTCAGTAGCTGCTGGGGTGTCAGCGAGATAGACTTGGGACAGAGAGCTGTTGTCAGAGAATGCCAGGCAAGCACACATGCTGTCTGCGCACAGTTTGTACCTGACTTGGCCAGCGGACTTTGCTTACAAGCCAAAACTGGTGATATGCCTTGCATTCAAAAACCAGCCGCTGGCCACTTTACAAGCTGAGTCGCAGGTAACACCATCAGCTGGCTTGAGTTGAGGTGAGAGTTCACATCACTGCAACTTTTCTCTGCAACATTCTAAAACCGTTTCGTCTCATTGTGAATCTTTGGTCTGAACTGAGCTTACCACTCACAGTAAAACTATGACTTGACTCTATGCATAGCTGTGAAAAATGCAAGGCCCGGTAGCAGCTGCTACCGATGACGTAACTGTTATACCTGTCTGGTTTCAATTTTCCTGAGGGTATTTAAAGATTTGCGTCTCTCAGTTATTTGCCCTGTCGTTCACTGTAAGTGTGGCTTGATACGTCTTGGCCTGACAATAATATCGTCTTCATTGCATTCTCTGTTGACACAACAGCCATGCACCCTTCCATCACACTCCAGCTCTTGTCTCTTAGTGTAAAGTCGGGAGAGGAAAACCAACACACAGCCCCAACTCTGCCAATCCACTCCCCTCCTCTCGTTTCGGCGTCGCTAGGCAGCCCTCTTTTTTTCTGCGCCCTCTTTCTCTTCCTCCTTTCGTGCATCTGAAAGGGGTCAATGCCTCTGCATGATGGAACCACAGGGCTAAAAGTCTCTGGGCCAGACACTGGAGGAGTCCACTACTAATTGCTCTCAGCGAATCCCCGACCATTGTCCTCCACTGGGTTTCAATTTGAATTTGAATGGAGGTAGCTAGCTGGTGCTGAGAGTGTAAGGTACACAAATGACTGTCACTGGGAATGGATAGCAGCGCTACAGGGATTGTGAACTTGTCCCCTAAATAAGCACTGTTGGCTTTTTGGCTCTGCATAAGTTACGGTGTGTTTGCACTAGCATAAGCGCCATATTGATGTACGCTTGGCTGAAGTAGTATTGGGATTGAATAGGAGATGTTTTGGGGTGGACATTTTGTCAAGAGGATTTCTTTTTGGCTTTGATGGAGAGGTGCTAAGTCTTTCTTTGTCCTTTTGCAGCATTACATTACGTCATACACACAGGTATTAAGAAAGAGTTTGAGAAAAATGATTATTAGCCCACAGCTGCTCCAGTTTATATTCATACTTTTTCATTCTTTCTATTTGCCTTTCTTTTCATCCGTGAGGACACTGTAAGACAAGTTCAAGTTGCCCCTCAAGTGCAAAAGCTAAGTCAATATGTCCAAAAGAGAGATGGAAAGACAGTGAGACAGACTGGCCAGGTCTGCCCCGACAGACAGACAGACAGCTGAACAAATTGCCAGACCTCCCCCTCCCTGCGGTTCACTTGTTCCTTCTCTATAGAGGCGAGGGTCCTGGTCCGTGTCCCCCTCTTTTCCTGCCCCACTAGTGGTTAATTGAGCCCCTGCCAGGCCTCGCCCCTTTATTGCCTCCATTTGTCAAAGCCTACAGGCCTGAATGGTGCCAGAGACCTTATACAAATGAAGAGCCTCCTCGCCTCTCCATCTCTCTCCATCCTTCCATCCCTTTATCGCTCTCTCCATCCCTGAGAGCAAACAGGTCTGACCCAGGGCAGCTCAGGGCAAACAGCGGCTCAACAAAGGCAGTGGCTCAGATTCGGGGTGTGGGCAGGTGGCTGATGTTTTCTCTGACACCTCCAAGGTCAGCGGTGCTAAATCTCACTGTGGCAGATGTGATGAGTTTACCTTGTGGCGTCCACATCTTCTGCTCTCCCAAATACTGACCCAAAAAAAGACACAGATTTAACATGCCAAAAGAGCATCATGGTTTTGTCGTGGATTAGTCCAGACCGTGTGGACCTCAAAGCAGGAGACAGGTGTACAGTGGGAGGTATTGTATGGCGCCAGAGTCTGTCCAGTGTGAGGCTGTCATCAGCACATGTGCTGCTGCCATCCCGTGGTCTGCATACTGCAGATAAGAGCAGCCATTCAGCCAAGAAGCCATTCACTATAGTCATCTTTGTTTGCCCAGGCCAGAGACAGACCTGTAACGTACAGAGAAAGACATGGGAGGGGGGCAGGAGCTCTTACAGGCAGAGCAGAATACAAGGAAGAATGACAGAATGGAGGAAACGGAGAAAGAAAGAGAGTCGGTGTGGTGCCATATGGAATCAACGAACACAGGAGACTGTTTGTCTGTGCTATGTGTGTCGGCTGCCACACGTACCATATCAGATTAACGCAAAATTAGAATTAGAATTGAAGTTGGCTCTGACTTTCATAAAGCCATGCTGTGGCTGGCTTGTTCTCTGTGGAACTTCTCCTTGTCATAGACACAATTACTGTCGAATGCTGGGTTCAGGCTACACGACATGTCTGTCCATTTCATGTCGTCGCAATGACGGGTAAAATTCAGGCACACTGTATCAGCACATTTTGGTCCTCATGACCATAACTTTTTAAGCTTTGGTAAAACTCTATACCCTTTAATGTACAAGTTGTCATCTGATTTCAAACTCAGAAAACTGACAAATTCATTTTGTTGAAGAAAACAGGGTTATGCTGAAGAAATACTAGAGAAAAGGAATAATAACAAAATGTACTGGTGGAATTCCATATTCATGGCAAGACATTAATACTCCCAGCTTGTCAAATACTAACACTTTGTCAGTGACCATATACATCAAAGTATGACATTTTAGATACCCCTACAGCGTCAGTTTTGGACGCTTGCTGTCACATGTCAATTTACGCTTGTTATATGCCTTGTGTCATTTGAAAATAAACCAGTTTTCCCAGGAAATGTACAGTTTGTTGCTTGTAAAATGCATACAGTTCTTAATAAACTTAGAATATGGGTAAAAACTTAGTTATTAGGTTTACTTTCTTAGTTTTAAGCAACAAAGTATGTGGTAAGGTTTCCGAAAAACATGGTTTGGCTTAAAATATGTACGTTTGTCACTGATGTAATGTAACATCACGTGACATATGTCAACTTTTTCATGTATATTATTAGCCGAGAATGCTATGATGATGATGCCCATATTAGTAAATACAGTGATATAATTATTATAGATCCTTTCATCTATCCACACATCTTTCCATGCAGTTGGTGTAGTGTCAAAAAAAATGGTAAAAATCTGTGGTTCCCAACCGAAAGTGCACCTGTTCATTCTGAATGGGCGGCAAGCGACTCACGAATGTGTCCAGTTTGTAAAAAACACACTTTTCAGGCACAGAGCTTTTATTTTGGCGTGCTTTTTCCTGCTGTAGAGTGAGCGAGTAAGAGGCAGCTCCTGAACAGAAACGCTAAACTAGCTTGACACAGCCAAACGCAAGTATTTTGGTGACTATATCAAACCATGCGGACCTTGAACTAATAACACAAGAGAAATCAACCACTGGTTTTTAATAGATGGCAAATTCAAATGTATGAAAAAGAGGCAGCTGCTTATCAGCTGCTGATAGTGCTGTAGTCAGCAGCTCGCCTGGCTTACCAGCCTGGTAGCAAGTGATAATTTACAGTCTGCTTTGCCAGGAACCATGAGGTGCAGGTGTGACTGGAAATATTTGCACCCCAGGGCAACCGAAACTGAGTCAGCAGGGTGCAGAGTCATTATGACTGGAGTTTCATTCTGTTGCGCACATCAGTGCAGGAGGAGTGCCTTTGCTTTTGATAATAAGGAGTTTCTTCAAATGTGATCATATTAAGTGCTTTATTGGTATTTCAACTCCCTCAGTTTTAATTGAATTCTTTATAAATAGAAGCAGTCTATTTTCTCCTACAATTAACCACATTTATCCCACGAAAATTTGTCACTGTTCTTTCTTCCTTTGGCTGAAGCAGATGAACATGCCCAGCTCGGCTTGTAGTAGATAGTGGCAAAAGTGAAGCAAATATTGGAAAATGCACAAACAGTTTAAACAACTCAGTACTTCACTTTGAATAGCATTATGGTTTTATTTGCCTATATATTACATTTAAAATATGAATGCTTCCACAAGTACACTCCATGTACAGGACTGACCTCAAATTCAAAATGATTATTTAAAATGTTCTCATGATTTTCTTATGGCCCCTTTATTTTACTATGGTGCAACCTCAAATCACCACATTTTCTTTTAGCTTAAAGTTAATATTCTAACACTCAACACAGTTCAAGACTCAGCAGAGATGAATTTGGTGAAATGATTAAATATAATGGATCCTTTCTTGCCGTCACAATGGTGTTGAAACTGGAAAAAAAAAACGCTTGGACATTAAAGCGAGTGTCATCTGGCTTTCAGCTTACCACATTCTCATTTTTTTAAGTTCATCCTGTCATGCATCATCCATTGATGTTTGTTTTCCTAGATGGCCGGAGACATTGCGTCATACGCGCCTGTCTTTTCCATGGGTGACCCACCCGCAATGCCTTTGAAGTTCAAGTTCATCACCAGGATCCTGAAAAGTTCATGCATTTCAAGTGCACAAAACATCATGATGTTCTCGCGGTCATAAAACGCTCAGAGCATTTAAAGTGTGAGAGGCATTTGATGTACTTGGATGAGGTTGACGGGGTAACAACAAATATACCCAAAGTATTTAAAATGTATCTATAATTTAGAAGTTCATAATTTTAAATAGTAAAGTAACAAAAAACACAAATGGAAAATGTCACCATATGGTATGGTAAAGTATTATTTTGATTACAAAATTTTAAAATATGGCATTTTATGAGCATGAATAAGTTTGCTTGGCCATTGTTTCTTTGTATTGCTTTTTAAATCTTTCTTAATGTTGAGAAGTCACACATTAATCCACAGTCTATATCTGGATGTATTGTATATTGTTTGTCCAAGTGTTTCCAAGATTGTGTGTGTGCACATGTGTTGTTGTATGTATTTGTATTCATGTGTGTTTGTGCTCCGCCCGTCGGGGTGCTGTGCCCCGGTGCAGAGGTCTTTGTTGTGAGTACGGAGCCGTGACTCAGGCCTGTGGGAACAAGCCCGGCTTCTTTCCTCTCTCTCCCACGCTTTCACACTCATCCCATCCTGTGTACCTCTGCTTCACCCCTGGTGATGGGGAGGTGGTGTGTAGTGAACACCGCCATGGAAAAACTCACATACACATGTGTAAGGGTCATCAGACCCTGAGAAAAAGAATGTGCATGTGATTGAATGTGCATATATGTGTGTGCATCCGTGTGTGACTTTTTTTCCTATTGACTTATGGTGTTATTCTGGCTGCTGTTGTCTATTAATAACCCCCCCTCAAGTTGCCTGATGTATTGTTGAAAATGGATTCCATATAGATAGAGATTAGGGGCTAAATAACCAAAGTGATACCTCTTCTGATTTTTGGTGTAAGCTTGATGAGAAGTTACATGCATAGTTCATAGAACATTTGAGTATCTCTGGTGTCAGCTAGAGCTGTGAGTCTTCCTTTAGAATCTCAGTCCTTATTATTTTCAACATCAGAATTCCATTTACATTGTTTTTGATTATTATTGCAAACCCAGGGGTGTAAAATCACAATGCTATTATTATTGTTATAGAATAAATTGACTCCATTAGCACAGGTGAAACATTGCTTTGGCATTATTGTAGCAGTAAAAAATGGCTCAGTAATAATTGTCAAAGTTATAGATAGACATAGACAAATCAGCTGTTTTCTATTCTCTGCTATTAGCTTAAGCCTATTGCTGGTTCACTTGTTTATCCTCTCCTGTGCTCGGCTGCAGTGCAGCTCCATGTGTAAAAGGACCAGGGTCAGCTCATGTTAAAACATATAGAAGAGAAACCTGTGTGACTGTAAATGACAGCAAAACACAGTAAAGACCTTTCCACAAATGTGAAAATAAAAATCCTACAAACGATATTTAAAGGTTTTTTTTGGCATTAAAAAAGGTTAGTTGGAGTAGTCTTGGCCAGGTTAATTACTATCGCTAATAACAAGCTGTTGCTGTTGACTGTATTGTCATTGCCAGTAAATATTTCATTTTGAAATGTACAAATGTAAAAAGATGTGTTTACATCTCCAGATGTCGAGGGTCGATGATCTATATTCAGCTCCTGAAATTCGCTCCAACAATTCACGTGTCAGTGTTATCATCACAAATGCCAAATATATAATGCTGTCAACAACAATGAGTTACATGTAGTCTTGATAGAAGTTTAGGATTACCCCCAAAGTTCTGAGATGGCCTTAAAAATGGCCTTATCAACCTTAACAGTCATTATCATATGGCATTTGTTTTTACATTTTATGATTGATAGATCAGCATCAAACTCAAGGCAAAATGATCCAATGATCAAACCTCCCTAGGTTAAAGGCTCTACACTACTGGGGAACCCTGGCTCCCATGAAGTCTTGCCAGTGTCGTATTTTTCTCCCAGTCTCAATCTGGCAGTGCCCAGTGATCCCCGTCCAGTAGGTGCCATCTGGCTGGCTGTGCCCCAATCAAAGAGCTCATTCGGGGGGTTAACTTAGCAGCAGCGGAGCGACGGGGGAGGGTGTGAGGGGCAGCACCAGGCAGCCAGGCCAGACCCAGGCCAGGGGGCTTTGAAGCCCCTCACCCTAGCCCACAGACAGGGGGTCTGGGCCAACCAGCCAGAGCCAGAGAGAGAGAGAGTGGGAGAGAGAAGGGCCTTTATCAGCAAGCCTGAGTACAATTGTGGTGTGCAGTGTGGGAGTTGGGGGAGTTAACTCTTTGTATAGATGAATGGATGAATAGGAGAGGAGGGCTGAAACACTACCGTCTCCCCCTCCTCACTAACCCACCCCCGCCATGCTGGATCTGTGTATGTTTTAGGTCGGCCATCTCGGGGCCCCAGGGCCCCTTTCCATGGACAGACCGACAGATACCATCAATTACCAAGGCCAGCCCCTGGCCACCATATGGCCGGTGGCTGTATAGGAAAGGAGCCTGTTCACTTCACAGCCCCAACCCTGCATATGCTGCAAGCCAGCTAGCAGAGATGCTGTGTGTGTGTGTGTGTGTCTGACTACATGCATGCGTGTGTGTGTGTCTGACTACATGCATGTGTGTGTGTGTGTGTGTGTGTGTGTGTGTGTGTGTTATTTGTTGCGCTAGCATAGGTTTGGCTCGTGTTACAGGGTGGCCTACGTGTCAAGGGGTCAGGATTACGTTACAGGATCGAGTTCTACCTGTGTGTCTTTGCATGCACTTGTATGTGTATCTTTGTGGGGACCACTTTGAGTTTTATATGTTAAAAGTGGGCACAGTTTACTAAAATTTGGACATTTTGGTATGTACTGCTTCAAAGGGCTGTTTGAGGGTTTAGGCTCGGGTATTAGGGTAAAGATTAGAATTAGATTTAGGTAAGTTTAGTGTATGGTACACCTACAATGTAAGACATCGTGTCATCTTCTTTGTGGTTGTGAGCACAACAATTCATGTGTACATAACACGAAGGAGACACACTCTTGTCCTTGCATACTAAAGCACACAGGAAACCCTTACTTGAAGTTGACAAATGCAGGAAAAGGTGATGTCTATGAAAGCTTTCACATGTTCACATGTTGTTTTCATGAGCCAACTATCAACAAGGAGGTGCACGCACAGTGTGGTCTCAAACCGTGATGTTTCAGCTTTTGGGAGGCACGCGCGTTAGGTTGTCCTTCGCAATTACATAATTGGTGCAATTGCAAGGTGAGCAGGTATGTGCAACAGATTGCAATGACCTGCACAAGAACCCTGTAGGGGGCCTGAGCCAAAAAATCTTCCCAAATTACAGTGTTTTACAACAGATTCTCTCCTTGTGTTTCCTAGGGACCATGTTTCCTCGCTGAGGGGTAGTCACATCTAGGTCTGCAGCCGGGACAAAAAATCGGAAATTGACACACACACACGCACGCACACATGTGTGCACATGCGCGAGCGCACGCACTCACACACACACACACACACACACACACACACACACACACACACACACACACTGCTGCAAGGACAAAGATTCGGGTGGATTTCGCTAAATCAGGTGGTTTATATTAGCTTTGAACAAACTTGGACTGTGGAATTTCGCTCTAATTTCTCAGTGTCATGTAAGGAAGGGATTGTATTAGGGCCAATAAGATCAGTAATAAAGATAAAAAAGAATTAAAGATCAGTAAATATGGAATTTAAAAATGGTCATTTCCAGACCGAGATAAGTTGAAAAAAAAAAAACAAGCAAACTAGAAAGTTAAGAAAAAGCCATGAAAATTCTTTTCACAAATACCTGTATAATAGAGTATATACATTATGTATTAATGTTCGCTGCAGATTAGTCACATCAGTCCACTTTTGACGTTGTGTTGTTGTCTGTGTGGGTAACATCAGACTCTAACCTGAGTTACAGCTTGTTCTATGACAAAATATAAATTTGCGCAATGCCAGGAAAATACCGATTTACTAATGTCTTGCGTCACTTGGACAAGTATAAGGCATACCTTGAGAGAGAGACCAGGTGGCAGCACAAGGTAGCCATGCTAAAGGAACTGATGTTAAGCACCATGCTGCTGCTGCTCAGATTAACCATCATCACTTTTTTAAAAATGACCATTTCATTTTATTTAATGTTATTTGTATAGGGACAAGTATAAAGCATAAAACTGATGCCACATACTACAACATTTATAGCCTATGCTAATTTGCAATGCCCTTTCCTAGATGGGCCAATGTGACACCTGCGGCCAAATGCATTGCTTCCCTTTCATACACCATCAAACAAGGGAACAATTCAGGTGTTGTGTCCAGAAACAAAGCCCCAACTAACGCGGTACTATGGGTGCTAAGGGGGACTAATTCTCACAAATTCCACAACTTATGTGAAGACACAAGCCAGCTTTTTCAGGTAATGTTGTCGAACAGCCAGATGCTGACAGATGTGCATGCATTGAACACTCAACTGTTTGTGTCAAGTGCTCACGTACAGTATACATACTTTTGGACTGGTTTCTTATTCTAAAAACCTGGTGAATTTTGACATGGATTTTTCCATACATACAGAGGCATTTCAGAAAATGCATGGTCATGAAACCATGGAATTGTATTTGTAAAAATGTGTATGATCCCTATATAATGATTAAAGTGACCAGTGACATTTTCAAAGTACATATGGGGAGAAGTATCCTTTAGGATGGTTAGTGTGAGGCCCATGAGGAATGCATGTCATTGTGGGAAAAGGAGTCTGAGGGTTTGTGTGTGTGCAACTTCATGTTTCAGCTGCCAAAACCATTATCTTCACCTGACAGCCCATCAATACACATGATCAGACACCTGTGAACCAGACACTTGAAATTATGGCTTTTTTTTTTTTCAAAATAGAAGTATATGCAGTAAAGAGGTCAAGCTGTCTTCCCGCACTGCACACCAACTTCTTGAAAAGGACAAATCTCCCCAAATGCAATTGTAATTTAATTAAACGCGTCTGTTTGAAATCAAACTGCAAGTGGAAAAGAAATCCTACTCTTGCTGGTCCGCCTCCACTCACTACATGCCCATTAACAAAAAACACATTGCCTTGTGGGTGAGGGAGGGGGGAAAGTTAAGCGAGAGTGGAAGACAGAGATAGAGAGAGAGAGAGAGAGATGTTTCTATTTGATATATAATGTGAGAAAGAGCCAACAGCAAAACAAGGAAACATCTGGGTGATTAATCTTTTGGAAGGGAGGAAAACAGGGAGGCAAACAGTACCAGCTAGAATAGGCACACATACTTACATACACACATACACACACACACACACACGCAAATATGTACTGACATGCACACGCAAACAGCTGGGAGCCAGAGACAGTGATCCATGTGAGTCACGATCCTCATTAATGTTATATCAAAGCCTCTTTGATTAAGGCTGTAGTTATATTAGTTAGATGAAAAAGGGAAACTATAGGAAGAAACTGTTACCAGTAACTTAGGAGTTCATGTACTCATGTACCTTTTTTTGTTTTGTTTTTGTTTTTTAATAGTAGGTTTTAGTCTTTAATTCCTAAGAGAGTGTTGTTTTTCATTTTTGAACCTCTACCCTAAGAGCTTTTACTGGGAACATATGCTCTTCTCATTCAGCCAGTAACACACATTCACACGTAGGAAGCTGCCCAGTACAACCACAGTAGTTATACTTTTTGCCACTGTGCTTTACTCCACTGGAGCAGCTGCGGGCGAAGCACCTTGCCTGAAGGAGGGAAAGTGTTACTCATTCACTTTCCCCCACCCAAATTATGCCTTTCTTGGGATTTAAACCACAGACCCACTTATCACCAGCCAGCCTCTGTAACCTCTAGGCTACTGTCGTGTTAGTAACACAGCACGCAAGGTCAGAAATACTTTCTTGATGGGACAGCGTTGCTCTGGGAAATCAGCTCTTACATGTGGCTGTTCATTATTTCTGTTCAAGTGCTAAAATTAAGTTGGGGTAGGCAATATATCAATTATGTTTGATGTATTGCAGCTTCTTCCATGTGGGATGTATAAAACTAACATTAAGTATAAATTGTCAAGTCATTTTTTAAGCCACCAGACCCTCTCACAGACACACACAAAGAGAAAGGACTCTCACAAACAGGATGCATCACAACGCTCCAAGGACATTAGTATGTGAGTAGGTAAGGTGTACATTTTTGTATCTCCAGAGCTCCAGAGAATCCTCAGTGAAACTTGCAAATAGTATTAATATATATAAGATGGAGAGCTTGCTCGCAGTGAGAAAGACCTCACGTTTAATGGCAATGCTGTAATGGTTTAACTTTTAATCTTCAAGTTATTCTAACTGTTCACTTGCTGTGAGCTGTAAATTCACCATTTCTAAGCAGAGGAGAGAAGACAATGTAATCTTGTGGCTTTAGGCCAGAGATATAGTTGCTGTTTAACCTTGTGTTCAGGTATGTTGTTCAGTTGCGTCCGGCTGTGTCCAGCTGTGTTAGGCTGCGTCATGAACATTTTTGTTTATATTCTTGCCTATACGCAACGCATGTTTCTGGATACCTTTAGAGGGCACACAAGAGATCTCACACTGTATACAACTACTGGAAGTGTGGGATGTAAACAAAAGACATGGTGACACTGGAGGAGGTTACTGTCATGTTAATGCTGAGATAAAGGCAGAAAAGGCGGCAGCCGTTACAGCGGCAACAACGTCGGTGGCCGGTGGCCTCTAAATCAAGCCAGTCGGGACATGCTGCCAATGCTGTGTTTACTCTGTCACATTCGCTCTGCCTCTAAACTGCCGCTGCTGTTTATATACATACTTATAATAGTGCTTTGTTTAACCTTTTATTATAGTACTTTAGCTTTATCATAATAGTACTTATTATTGATCTTTATTATATAAGTACTTCATTTGACTTTATTATAGTAGTATTTTATTTAACTTTAAAATAAAAGTACTTAATTAAACGTTTTTGTAATGGTACTTTATTTAATTCAATTGAATTATAACTGTGCTTTATTTATTTTTTATTTTTAACAGTTTGTTTTGTAGAATTTTAGAAGTATACAGTAGTTTAGAAATTTCAAAATATCTAGAGCACACTAAGACTAAAGGTTTTTTTTTTTCTTTTACTCAGAATGTGAACCTGCAGTGCATTCCACTTGTTCAGCATATGTTTACATTAAAGACCATATGTACTAAAATTTCATTGCATTTTTTTTTTTACAGCATTGGTACATACAGTTTATTGCAACACATAGGCAGCTATAGTGTGCAGTTATGCGATCAACTGTTTTTCATTCCCTCAGGCCCTGGGCTATGAATCCTCGAGGCAGGACGGGGCACTGTTTACTTTAGCTGAGGCTGACTTACAGTAACAGGCTGCAGCATAACAATCCAAGTGGGGATGAGTTTAAACTAGTACATTTTCGCCGCCTCACAACCTGATGAGATGGACAGATAGACGGGGAACATCTGTTAAGCTGAGCTTACGTGCACTCACAGGCACACATGCTCATGCAGCCACTAGGGCCCCAAGGAAGGGTCCGATCCTATCGTAGTCATTGCAGGTGTCCTGTGATAGGCACAAGCACACACTGACAGCACATGATCAGACCACACATACAGTATACACCAGTGATGTTATAGCTCAAAAAGCACATCGCCCCTGTCACGCACAGTTGGTACTGTGCACTGTGACAGCCCATATTGGCACCATCTGTTCAGATGGAATTCATTGTACATGTAAATCGCTGCCATTTAATCAGCTACATATCTGCAGCAGTTCAAAAAAGATCAAGAGGTTATGAAATGTCAGCGCACAAATTGGGTCAGTTGTTATTTGCATTTATGAACATCTAACACAGTTACCACAACAAAGTGATATGATGCAAATTTCATTGTACAATTTTCATTTCCATTTAAAGCACACATCTTGCATCTTGATTTATCTTCCAGTCCACAATGAGTGGAAGCACTTTTGCAAGCATATTTTTTCATGTGTGGGAGAGGAGATCATTTGAAGTACACACATGCACACAGTCACAGTCACAGACACAAAAGTGCACTGACCCCTGTAGTGATGCACATAGTATATTGGGCTGCTGTGACAGCACCAGGGCCTCTGGCAGGCCCTGTGTGTATGTTGATTTTCAGTGTTGCAAATTCCTGGTAGGTTAGAGCTGGCAGCCATCAAGAAACTGGACACATCTGGTTGTCTCCAGGTTATATAAGACCTGCCCCATCCCGAAGGTCTGGAGGCTTTCTCTCCCCTGGCATCACCTTCTCTTACAAAATCAATTTCCTTTCTTCACCTTGCAGTACATTTCCCTGTAAGGCTTTTTTTATTTTTAGAATCAACATTTTTGTGACATTTGTGAAGCAACATTAATCTCTTTTAAATTCAGTTTCTTTCTTTTGAATTATCCTGTGATTCCCTTATTTGCTATGACCTTAGAGCCAGGCCCCAACAGTCAGTATGTTTACATGCACAGTTACAACCAGAATATAAATATGAAATGAATATGAAATACTATCTGAACCTCTGTTCTGAAGACTGTCATTGATACATTGCAGTTCCTGGACCTGGACACCTTAAAAAGATTAAAAACTTAAATTTTCATTTCAGGAGGTCTTTAATTCTTTTAAAATTGACATTTATTTATAAATTGATATTTGACAGTTATATCAATTTACTTATGTAAAACACACACAAACACACACTCATTGCTCTATTAGTGGTGGCATATGGCCAGTCCCGGCCCTATTGTGCTGGGGTTTTCCACTCAGACACACTGGCATTGGAGGGCCTCATGTGAACCCTCCTGCAAAACCAGAGTACACACACAGACATGCGTTGATGCACAAAAACACATGCACACATGCACTGCACAATGTACTACAGAAGTTTACACAAACTATAATTAGAAAAAGCACCTAACAAAACACATGCACAGAGGCAGGAAGTGCAGCCAGTGGCTCTTGGCTGCCATTTCAAACCTCTCCTGTTCATCATGAGACTAGATCCTTTATGAATGTACTCGCTCCAATTCAGTGGATTTAGAGTGACACACAGGCTGCCCACTCCAGTGGAAGGGGCATCAGTGGTCCAGTGTGTGTGTTTATCTGTGTGTAAAGCTTAATCCCGGATGTGCCTCCTCTCTAAGGAGTAGTGCTCAAGAAGGAAAGAGTATGATAACAGCTTTCTCCACTCTTGTATCTAAATGCTTCCACCGTGCTAGCATTTTATTCATTTTTCCATTGCTTTTGTTGATAATAGTAATGTTTTGCTAAAATTCAGGCGTATAGTGCCTTCCCTGCCATTTGTTGTAGAGATTATGAATTGATTGTATTGTGTTTTTATACCTCCATGCCAACTGTTGCCATGGCCAGAGGCATTATGTTTTCAGGTTGTCCATCCATCTGTCCCTCCAATTTTCTTGGAACAGGATATCTCAGAATCACTGAAGAATGTCTTCAAATTAAGAACAAACATCCATTTGGAATCAGTGATGAAGTTATTCAGTGTTTGTGGTCAAAGGGCAAGGTCACTGACCTTGCCTCTGTCTCAATCTCATGAACGCAAGATCTCAAGAAGGCCTTGGGGGAATTTCCTAAAAATTTGGCACTAACGTCCACCTGGATTCAGTTATGATTCTAGCTGTGTTTGTTTTGTCCAACTTCTTACATAACTTCATAAGCTTTAAATACTTGAATGAACCAAATAAACAAGTGATGCAGTTTTGGTGTCACAAACCTAAATGTCAGAACGCAGTATATTTCATCTCACTCCTTTGTTGCTGTACCCTTGGCATCAAAATGGGAACACATTGTTATGAAGGCTTATTTTAACCCCAGTCTGGCAGTGATAGCTCTTTCTCAAGACTGTGGATTGTCTTCATTGTTCTAAAAGTCATAACAAGTCACCATAGTCAGGGCCGATTATGTTATAATTTGCAGGAATACAGGATTCAGTTCTCAGGACTAATTAAACATTTTTCTGATTTTCACAATTGGAATCAGCAATAATCTGGATGTGAACCTTTTTCTTTGCTGATTCATGTAAAATGTATTATTACCTCCACTATATAAATACCCATATATATAAATACCCATCTACAGCTTCTAATAAAAATTCTGTCAATATTATCTCTTCCAGGCATGCACTGCAGCATTATTTTGCTTCTTATACATCATTGTTCTCACACTCATTATGATCCTCATTATCGCTGTCAGTAGCATCTACACTGCCTATACTTTCACCAGTGTTTCAATTGTTATTGTAGACAATCCCTAACTAGTCCCAACTAAAGCTGATAGCTGCCTCAGTTAGTAGCTACAATAACTCTCCCACAGCTAGTGAGGTGGAAGCAGTGGAAGTGGACCTGAAATCCCCACTTCCCCTCCTCATTCCCATACAGCTCTCTGTGTCATTCCTGTAATGAGGACAGAAAGAAATCCATCCGGTCACACGCTGTACAAAACCATGCAGTGAGGTCAAGGGGATCGTTGTTGGCGGATTGTTATCACTGGATAATCCCCTCTGCGAAGAGGCAATGACACACCCACTCTGATATACTGTGACACTACAGTTGATCTTTTTGCAATATAGCTATGCATAACCTGGTAGATATTGTATTTTTAGGCTAGTTAGAGCACACAGCAACTCATTCGCAATCTAAATGGGAAATGTATTACAGTCTATCCTCAGTGAGAACGGCAGTGCAGGAACATCAAATCTAAATTAACATGTCGGTTTGTGTGCAAAATTATAATCATCATAACGCCTCTGCACTGGTGACAGCAGGTATTATTTTTTTAGGGCTGTCTATCCATCTGTACATTCATGTGAACACGATATTCTTCAAATATGGCACAAACATCCACTTGGACTCAGTGACTAACTGATTAGATTTTTGGTGGTAAAAGGTCAAGGTCACTGTGACCTCACAAAAGAGGCCATAACTCAAGAATTCATATGGTAATTATGGCAAAATTGACATATATGACATTTCATATTCAAAAGGTCAAAGTTCAACTTCACTGTGACATCATGTTCTGCAAAAACAATTTTCTGATCGTATTCAACATCATAACACAGAACTCAGAAGGGAAGACATATGCTGGGATTCTGAATTCGTGACACTAATCTCGGTTGTCTATCTTGAGACTGTGCTGATTGTCTAAATCCTCTGGTTGCCGGGTCTTTGCAGCATCATCCATTTTTGAAGCATTGTCAGCTGTCATGGTGACAACTTTGTGTTGTTTCCTGTTTGTCTGGTAGTTCACCACAACGTTTTGCTGATATTGAGCTTCAGGGGATTGTCGTTGCACCATGTGATTGTGGTCTTTATCAGTCCTCTAAAAAAATTGTTGTTTTTTAAGTGAAGTCAGCATGTTTGTTACTGGAAATTATTCACCAAAATCATACTTGTCAATGTAGTGATAACTTCAGTCTTCACAACATGTATGAGTTTGGACAGACATGGATTTAAACTGCAGATTGACTGGTTTGCAGAGGCATACAACCATGAAGCGGTAATGCTAGTTCATTAATGCTACACATATTTTTGTGCACAGTTGTATGGATGATGCGTGAGTGTGAATGCATGTATAATAACTTTAGAAAAAGACTGAGATGTGACGTATTGTTGTTGTGTTGGCGTTAGAATGTGAAAAATAGTCTCAGCAGGTGGTGTGACAATAAGAGAGGTTTGTGCACTGTGGGCCCCATAGCAACAGACGGACAGAGAAGGATCCATATCATTGTCCATATCAACTGAGGCTCCCCTGGGTTTGTTGCTTTAAACAAATCCCTGCTCTTCCTATCTTAGTCACAACACTCCCACTGCTGCAGAGCTGCAGTCCTGTGTGTGTGTGTGTGTGTGTGTGTGTGTGTATTGGAGAACATGTGAGCTGCCACCAACAGCAGATTTTGTTTGTGTGGGGTGATTGTGTGTATGTGTGTGTGTGTGTGTATGAGTGAAATACATTTTTTGTAGCAACAGAGAAAGACAAAGTGGGAAACATGCACTTATGACTTGGGTCTGCATTTGTTTTAGAGTTCAGCTGGATGGACCCCAAGGTAACATTAGAGTAATGTTTGTATCCATTGTGTTGTTTTGATCAGAATTTGATTGATGTCAAATCTTACTGTATGATTTAATCTCATGTTTTTCATGACCCTTTCAGTGTTTATCATCTCATTGTCAAGCATTTATGAAACATATATTTCTGCAAATGCTCATCTTCTATAACAGCGCCTCTAAATCTACAAACCAAAGTGTGCTTATAATGTCTCGGCTAATTAGCATCAAACTAAACTAGCATGAACGCTTCAGTTCCAATGCAAATTCCCTTTCCTGGGTCTTGCCCTGGGAGATTGTACTACGTGGCCCGAGTGAGCAAACCAAAGTGGAGCCACATATGTCTTGCATTTGGACATTAAAGCCGACTATTATGAGATTAAATCAGGGACTTGTGATATTCGGTTCAAATCTCAGCTCCCACCAGCCCCAGTCACGCAGAGGGAACTTTCAAACTGATATTATGTTCGGTTTCTGCCAAAGCTTCACAATCAGCCACAATGCAAAGGAAGTGAATAAAGGTGTTTTGTCTTGAATCGGATAGATTTGGGCCGAGGGGAAGATCTAGTCGATACTGTAAAAAGCTTTTCATAGTGCAGGTTAAAAGGGTCGCAGGCCTAAACATAGGGCCTTTCCACTGCCATGCACACACATGCAAGTTTGAAAATGCAGGCATCCTTCTTTCAGCATGAGCTGCAACTTTTCTTTCCTCTCTCATGGGATTGTTGCAGCTGACAAGGCAGCAAGGACTTGACTGGCAGGCAGATTTAACCGTTTAATTGTATTTAAAGCAGAAATTTGCCGTCATGTGTGATGAATTATCATAAAAAAATAAAAAATAAAACAGGGGCCCTGAGCAGTGTGGTGATATTTGATATTAACATTGTTCTTTGCACCCACTCCATCCACTGATGAGTTTGGGCCCTGTAAAAGGCCTTTTTACTATGTGGCAAATAGTGTTACATGTACAATAAAAATCAAAAGGATGGGACAGAAACCTGCAACATATTAGTGCACTTAAGAGAGAGAGAAGAAATCTGAATGAGCAAGTGTGCTTATGTATTTTTAGTAAGGCTGTATTCCATGAGGAAAATCTTGGTTGACTGAAATTCTACCTTCTCTTAAACTAATTGATTGGTCGTTGGGGGGAAAAAATCTGTACGTTATCTCTGAATTAACTAAATCCCAACAGTGTGCTGAGTGCACTCCTGATAGGGTTGTGTGTCCACCTCAATGTTTTTGTTTTGCTTTGTTTTGCATACCACAGAGCTCAACGTTAATAGTTGTCAAGGGGGAAGTAACTCTGTGTTCAGGCAAATGGAATGCCTCAAGTGAAAAATAAACATGTTCTCCAGTGTAATATCTGGATATATATTGCACATTCTAACTCTTCTCCACCTGAAAATCCTGTCTCACCACTAAGCGCTGAACAGGACACACTGGATGCTATAGAAGTTAACTTTGGGGTTGGCAATCGCCTCTCACATCGCCTCTTTGCAGTGGACTTCTGCGTCTACATATTATGTTCTAGGTATCCTTCTGCGCTTGTTATTGACATTCTGGGATGCTGCTACCATGATGTCATCAAATGTACGTAGTGCGGCACATGTTTATGTTTAGGCAACACAAGCATATGGCAACCAATGCTGGAACGTCAACAAAACCACGAGCTGGCACGGATGGTTAGGATTAGGCAACAAGGGCACATGGTAAGGTATAGAAAAAAAAACATCACATAGAGACTGGAAGCGAAGACAGAAGTCCCACATGAAAGTCCGTGGTTTGTTCGATCCAGCCACCGCCCCTCCTTCTTGCCCTATAGGGACATCCATGCTCCTTACATTACATCATTACCAGCAGCATTTCAACATGATGCCGTCTAGCAGCGTATCATGTGGACGTGACATTTTCCATCCAGCCGTGTTCTCAACTGATGTCAACAATCTAAGCATCATGCTGCCGTGGTAGGTACTGTCAAGCCATCTGCCCACGTGTAATAACACCACGAATGGTTCTGTCCAGTCACGTTCTCAGCTGATGTCATCCAGTGGCATATTATGCGGACATGAAAGATGACTTTTGGCATTTGGATCTAACACCGAAAGCACTACAAAAGCAGCAGTCTTTGACGACGTGGGAATGAAAATGAGCTGTGGTGTCATATGCAACATAATAGCACGAATGTTAGATATCTCTGCAGCACTACATGCGAGAGAGAGACTTGCTATTATTAGCCCAGAAGCTAATGTTAGTCATGCTGCCACTCCAACAAGTGCCCTGGTGTATTATAACACTTTAGAGGTTTTTTTAATTCAGCTTTGACCTGCAGTGTATTTTTGGAGACATAGTAAAATAAATCCACAATAATAAATCCAACACTGAATGTCTTCTGTGATTGTTTATCCGTTCTCAACTTAGAATTAGCGTTGAAAAATGTTGGCTAAAATGCTGCGCTTGTCAGAGTCCAACAGCCGTCCAACCACAGTGGAGAAGGGGTGGGACAGATACCACAGAGACCAACCGTCACAGAGGACAAATACAAGTGCTGAAAAACAACTGCCGTTTCCAGCTAGGAAAAGTAATGCTTTGGTGGACACACAGCCCTATTAAAGCAACACCAGCAATTATGCAACTAGTGCGAACTTATTCGGACAAGAGCATATCGACCAACAGACTCGTGTGAGTCACGTGTCTTAATCAGGCATGCATCTCAAGTTGCCTTTCTTCTTATAACAAACCTCCTGGTGGTTTTTTCATTTTTGTGGATATAGTGTGTGTGTGTGTGTGTGTGTGTGTGTGTGTGTGTGTGTGTGTGTGTGTGTGTTGGCAGAGTGGGAGCTCCTCTGTCCCTGTCCTGTGGGCCTGTTAGGTGATGAATGATCTTCAGGCCCACTAGTGACAACTCGGCTCCTAATGACCAGCTGGCTGACTGACTGGTCTTAATGGAGAACCTGCAGAGCTTTGGGAAGGCATGGCACACACACACACACACACGCACACACACACAGGCACACACAGGAGATTTCATGTGGAGTTCCCTCTGACATGTATCCTTGCATTAAGCAGAAGACGCACGCAGACACACTATTATGGTACACATTACGCATACTGAAAGGGTGGGAATATATTTTTCTCCTCACTCCCTGGTGAAAGAAACATATGACAGAAGTTGTTCCTACAGAATTTATCACTGACACAGGGTATGATTGTATCATATTACTATGGCCAAAGCCCTGATGTTTGGGAGGCAACAAGTCTTTTTTTTTTTCCCTAAGTCCATATTTTCCTTTCCAGCTCTGAGTCGTATTCCAAAGAAGTTGAAGCGGGAGGCTGAGGTGGGGTGGAGGGGGGAAGGAAGAGGGAGAGATGGATAGAGAGACAAGGAAAAGGAGAGGCAGAAATGAAGGGAGAAAGAAATAAACGAAGCGCGAGAGAAACAGTCTCGTTACTGCTTTCAGTCAGCCAACTGGGCTCGATCCAGTTGCTAGGGGTTCTGGAAAAAGAAGCCATCATCTGCAAACCATCATTCAGTGTCCACACTTGGGCCCGCTTTCAGCACCTGTCACCCATCCCGTCAGTGTGACAAACTCAAATAAACATCCAAAATTAATCAGACCATTACCATTGAACCCAACGACTATCTTCCTCGTGCTTTCCCTTTAACGTTCCTGAAAGAAGCAGAAAAGTCATCCCCAGCAGAGCAGCTGTGGGATTCCCCTCCCCCCTTTTTTTAAACGTTTTTCTTCTTCCATTCCTTCATTTATGCTTAATTGTTACGAGGCACATGTGCGTTCGTACGCAAAGCTGTCAAAAGTTTGGGTGCGGTTTACAAGCCATTTAGTCACGGTGCAGTGAGGGAGGGCAGCATGGTGGGTCTTTTTTTTTTAGCTGGGTTTCTACCAAAGTCTTTTTACACTGTGATGCACTGTAGCAGCCTACACCTTCTCTTTACTGACAGCTGTCTGTGGGTGCGCACATGCTATGAGATTTACTTGGCATTAATCAAACTAGTCAGCTGTCAAATTTACACAAGTGAGCTGCGAGTAATTAGCAGAGGATGAGGCCAACATGCTTCAGGGTGTGAATGTGAGATAAACACTGATAGTCAACACGCTGTGATGGAGCTGTGTAGTAGGCGAGCATAAATTGGAGCCATGATGACGGTTCCAAAAAAATTGAATGAAAGTTACTATGAAAAAGTACTGCGCTTCATCATGATGTTTTACTTCACTATATTCAGGTGAGTTCATTAAGTTGCCCTCACAGGTCCTTGGTGTTGCTGATAGAAAATTACCTGTTATGCAAAAAAAACCAAAAAAAAAACAATGAAGTGTATTTCTGGAACAAGAGTGTGTGCTGTGTGATGTTTTTAGGTGATAATATTGATTCTAATTTAATCGCTGTGTCAGTTTGTTGTGTCAGTCCTCGACTCTGGTCCTGACTGAAATATCTCAGCAACTGTTGGATAGATAGCCGTGAAATCTGGTCCAGATTAAGGTTAAATCATTTTTTCAAAAGGCATTTTTGAATGGATTCAACCCTTTGAAACCTGAGCAAATTGGTTTGATTTCTTTTAAAAATGTGAAGAATGTAATAAGCAACTAGGCCCAAAAATAGCAAAAAATGAGTAATAAAATTATAAGAAAATGGCCTGAAAATATGGAAAAACGAAAAGAAAAGTAAAAAACAACAACACAAAATCACCATAAAAGTGCTGAAAATTAAAGAAAAAAAATTATATGATGACATTTTTTGTAACATGATTTTAAACATATATAATTCACATAATTACAAATATAGTCTTCAGACATTTTTCTGTAGTTTTTGATCATTTTCTAATACCCCTCCTTCACCATTTTTCAAAACTAATTTTCATGTAATTTTCTTGTCATCTTTTACTAATTTCTTGAAATTTGTGCGAAATTTCTTGCACGGTGGATCATCGCCTTTTTCCCTATGTTTTTGTTTTCAAAGAAATAAAGCCGATTTTTTTCAGGTTTCAAAGGATTACATAGTTTAGGAAGCACAAGAACAATGATGTTGATCCAGGTTTCAGAGGGTTAAATGAAGGCAGAATTTGTTCAAATTAATTGGAACTCAACTGGTATAGTGCAGTGCATTACCCCTCTTAGTGATGTCTATTTGCTGGTGGTCAAAGATAGTGTCTTCCCCCTCAGTATAGTCTATATATTTTTACTTGTGGAGTCATACAATTAACTTCACTTTGTCTTTGTTTGTCTTGATATTGTGGTGTGATGTGGAATTTTCTATCATGGTTTCAGGTTTTTCATCATTCTGAAAATCTTCTCCCTAAACACTGCCGAGTCGCTGTATGTTCTTTAACAAAGTAGGCGGTCAGAAAATGTTATTCAGTTGTTTTTGCTTCTCTTTTTTTCTGGTGCCTCTGCTGCACTTGGGTGGCAAGCCAGCAGGTGAGCCTTCATATTTATTGTCATTGAAGAGCAAAGCAGCTGCTTTTTACAAAGGTGGGAACCAGTCTTGTCTTTGTTGGTATTTTTCCTCATCTACGGTGTAGAGCCCAAAATACTTCCACAAACAGCTTCTCACGCGCATTGGTGCTGTGATTTTCTGCTCAGCGTGGCTTGTCCTCATTTGAGTGTCCTCAATTTTTATTCATTAGCTTAGTTTACTGATAATAATTTGTCTACGGTGTGTGTTCTTTTCTTTTCTTTTTGTACATGAAAAACTGGACGATGGTTGTGAAATAAGTGTCTTGTAATCCCATATGGGATAGGCCCAAAAGGCATGACACTAAAATAAAAATGAATGACAGAATGAACCAGTAATAGTGAATTTCAAGCCCTCTTTTGAATTTAAACAGGTCATTACAGTTAGAGTTTTGATTTTTTACTTTTGAACAAAAAATTGAATTTAAGATAAAAAGTGAAAGAATCCTAATGACTCTGAAGTATTTTATATTTTTGAAATCTGAAAATATTTGAGAAACAGAGAAAGAGAAATGTGTGGAGAGAGATGGTTATAATATGCAACAAAGGTCTGTGGCCAGGAATTAGGACACGGACGTTGCAGCCAGTATTAACATTCCCATCAGTTTTAACTGTACTTTGTATTTATTTTTAATGAGCAAATGTTAGCATGCTGAAACACTACACAAAGAAGGGTGAATATGTAAACATCAGCATGTTAGCATTTTAACATGTTGATGTCAGCATTTCGCCTCGCTGTGTCCAAGTGCAATCTTACAGAGCTGCTCGTTCTGTTGGAGTGAAAAACAATTTGCAATAGCAATTACCTACAGGTGTACCTAATTTTGGTGGCCTTGAAAAACTGAAATCAACCCTGTGTAGAATTCAACACTTATGGCCTGAACTGCAACCAGTGACAGCCTCGACAGCAGAGAGGATATCAAAGGACACACTAAAATCATATTTGGAGGGCTTTCAGCACAAGCTTTCCTGACATGAGGGAGGTGCTGGGAAGGTGAGGTTTATGTCCACTGCATTTCCTACAAATAAAAGTGGACATTTTTTACACATCGAGTCTTATTTTGGCTAGGGTTAGTTCTTATTGGATTCCTCCAGGTCTGACAAGATTGGACCTTTCTCATCCGTGACTGATAGCAAAAAAATTCTCACACAAGATGGGAGGAGAAAAGGAAATGAGCCGCTTCAGTATCCATTCCACCTCCATTGAGTTAGAACAGTCCTCCGTGAGGACGAATGCCAGCCCTGAAACTACAGCCCAGAATAAAGAAAACTCTGAGGTTAAGATTTCTGCTGGCAGGAGGAGCAGTAAGGCTGTGCAGCACTGCTGTGTGTTGACCAAATGCAGGCTACACATATAATTTTTAGGCCCATTTGTTGTTTTTAGTCATTGAAAACCAAAACAAAGTTACTTTTCTATGCAGCACAGTCTATTATAGGCCGTAGCACTTCTCTTGCTGAGCATTGTGATCTTCTTGTTTTTATGTCCCAAATCTCCTTATTGTTTGATTTGAAATTAGCATTTTAATATTAGTTTTGAAGGAAAAAAAATCCACTAAAAAGTATGGTGTGCAAGCTAAATGAGGCTAAAGCTCTGAGTGTGTCTAGTCTTTGTGCAGCCGTGTGGTTGTCTCTATTATATTTTATTCTATTGTGCAGTTTTTCCATGCGGGGTGTTTCCATGGCTTTACTGCATTGCAGGTGTGTTTATGGTGCAGCAGGTGCTGCTGGCTGCCATGCTGCGCAGCGAGGGAGGGAGGGTGTCATGGCCAATATACGAGGGAAAGAACCTCTCACACATGGCACTGGTATTGTAGGCCTCTGGAAAATCCATTTAAACACTCGCACAACCCAACACACGCTCACAGCGAGCACTAAGACATGCACATAAGTCACATAAATACACAAACGCACACATGAGAAGACACATGTGGATACAAGGAGACAGTCTTTTTTTTTCTTTTCGCATGCACACGAGCACACACAGACACTGCAGCGCAAATAGTGGCCTGTTAAATACACGAAAGAAGAGCAAAAGTGAGTCACTTTTCTTAAAAAATATGATGCAGTCTCCTTTAGGAAGGAATGAAAAATGTCTGTGTGTGTGTTGTCCAAGTGACTGTAAATGTGCATGAAAATGAAAATAACCTCAATCATCTTTTAAATATGGAATTACTTTTTCCGACTGCACAGTCTACTTTGTCAAAGTGCCGATCATGTAGTGTGATTTAAAAAGAACCATTTTTATGTCGTATTTTACAACAAACCTATACATAGAACTCTTGTTGGTATAGTAATATCCATGTGTCGTTGCATCAGACACAGGATGCTGAGCTCTTTCTGCCTTTTTCTCTGTATTTTTTTCCCTCTGTCTCTTTCACTCAGTGTCAAGGTCACTGCCGTTCGAGTTTTCTGTGTCTGGTCTCTCTGTAGGGGGCACTCTCCCTCTTCTTCCCTCCCTCTCTTTCTCTGTCTTCATTCTGTCAGTCCATAACTCCTCTTAGTTTTTTTTATTCTCTCACTCTATTTCTCTAAACCTCTCTGTGTGCTTAAGTTTTCATTCTTTTTCCTCTCTTTCTGTCATTCACTAACGCAGTTCACCACTGGCCACTGTACACAGTGTCAGACTGCACTGTGTAAACAGCAGAGGTGTTTGTGTCTGCATGGCCAGAGGCCTTTCTTTCTCACTGGCTACAGCGAGGTTGCATTAGCAGACAGCGGGATGTATGAGCATGTCTCAGTGACATAAGGGTCACAGGGGCTGCCTGAAAATGGTAACAGTGAATCAGTGCAGGCCCTCCCTGTTCCCACTCACACAAACACACTTTCTTCTTGGAGTGTGAACCCGAGGCTACTCTGCCGAAGCTGTATTGTTGACCCGACTCTTGGCTGTTGTGTCTCCCACTCAAATAAATCCCCTGCTCGTTATAACGGAGCAACAAATATTTACGTCTACCCTAAAGCTCAGAGAAACATTCTCATGGCCTCCTGGTTGGTTATGTCATCCGCAGTCCTGCTGTGCCAGCATTTTTGGTCATGAATCATTGTCCAGTAACAACCAATAAGGCTTCTTTACTGACTCTACTTTGTGCCCACGATGCCTGCGGGTAATTACTATATTTACGTCCTGGTGGATGGAGCCAGGCTGGCGATCACCTGGGTAGCTGCGCAGGTATTCCTGTCGTACTGTGTAATTTTCATTTTATACCAGTGGCAAGCTAAATATTTGCATTCCACCGCAGGACGAGCCTTCTCCCACAAAATGCGAACGCTCCCACCATATAAAACTTCTAGTGGCTCTTCTGTCAGGCCTCTGAGAAGCCTTGAGGTGTTTGCGGCCCCCAACCTGCCATGACGCCATTGAATGATATCATGGTAGGAGTTTATGTGACACAAAATGGCCAGGCGTTGTATTTGTGCATGTACGTGCATGTGTTCCCATGGTGTGTCAGGTGTAGTGGACAGCTCCACACAGAGGAGGGGAAGAGAGTCCCTTCCTCCGCAGACTTTGATGTCGAGACTCATTTCCTGTCGTCACAGTACTAGAAAGACCAGGGAAGGGGGGAAAAAAAACATGTTCTTTTGAACGGGCTGCCTTTGTTTTGGCTAGAGGCCTTTCTCATTACATGCAGAATAGTGATTGCGCCAGTAGGGATTGTGTGAGCTTCAAACTCATCAAAGTTGGAGAGACTTCCACATTTCAGTAATGTTTTTCCAAGGTTAATTTTATGGATGACTACTGTGACATGGGAAAATATTGCGTTTCAGAACAAATGAGCAGTCATTCCACTCAATCTCCTTTCAGTATCATTTGTCAGACACACAGTTCTGGAGGACTCAAGGAAGAGCGACTTCTACATTTATAACCCCTCTGTAACAAATATTGCGGCTGAGAATCTTTAACCGGCCCCCGGGGAACAAACCAGAACATTCACTTATTGTTTTGAGAGAGGAAATAATCCGTTAACCGTAGGATGCGCTCTGCCGGCTGCCTTATTTATTTCTTTTCAGAAGCAATTAGAGTCCGTTAATTAAGCCCATAAAGCGCAGGCAGAAGTTGTGCTCCGGGCGTAGCCATGGACCTCAACCTGGCACGTTTGGAGGAAATGAAATGGTGAAGTTTAATCATTCATTGGAAATGGAAAAGGCGAGTCAGAAGGGGAGACCTGGTCTTAATCTGTGAGGGAAATGTATTTAAGTTGTGCTTTGACATAAAGGAAGGCTGCTTCAGTAACATTATTCATGCAGCAGATTACTTTAAATTGAAATGTGAAATGAAAACATCAGGGCTGTAGGGTAGATTTGGTTACCGTTTCCTGAGAGCCTTCATCAAGTCAAACATAACATATGTGATAAATGACACCATCTTGCAAATGGAGAGAAAAAAAATAATAATTTGGGCATTAGGTGTCTCATAAGAAAATGGAAAATATTTGGTAAGTCTGTGTGGCTTTTCAAGTGCAACAACATTCTGCAACAACTGTTTTTAAGTTCACATAATGCTTACCAGTCATTAGAGTAAAGTTGATTTCCGGTTTGATTTTATGGAAACCACCTAAACTAGCATTTGTCCTTATGACACTTTCTGCTTGTATTACACCAGCAATAAGCAATATGGCAATGTGATTATCATAATATTGTGTTTATATGTTTTTAGATGGGCTAACGGATCCACTCGTGTCTGAAGGGCTGTGAGCCAAGCATACAAGGATAAAGGAGATCAAATTTTCGTGGAGACAGAAGGGAAAGAGCAGCATGTTCGTTTTTTTTTTTTGTTTAAGAGGAAATCTGTGTGTTTTTGGGGGTGGTAAAAGGAGACATGTTAGAATTAGTCATGCAAGAAAACTAAAACTGCACCAATATGGCAACAGTTTAGATTTGAAGCAGACATCAAGGTGTCCTAAGTGGTAGCAAGCAAGGCGATGCACCATTGTAAGGAGATCTTTTGTGGGATGACCTGTGTCTATTTATCCCTAATGCTTGCCCTGAAAGCGCCGCAAGGAAGTAGGGAACAGCCGAAATGATACCTTCTTATTTTACTACAAAAGCCTAAATAATGTGGCAATGTCTTAGAATGTTTCCCATGTCATTGCTCTGTTTAAAATAAATTAGAAAAATAAACTAGAATAGCAATAACAACAATAGTAATAGCAATAATGATAATTAATATTATTACTTAATTTTATTTATTTATTTTCTAAAATTTTCCTTCAGCCAGTTTCCTGCTAATTTTTGGATCATTTCTTTTTCTGTTGATTATTGCCGTCTTCCCAAGTTTTTGAAAGAAATCAAGCCTATTTGCTCAGATTTCAAAGAGTTGAACAGTATAAATGAAAGAAGGTAGGCTACTCACCCATCTTTTAAGTGTTTTATAGCTGATATTTACATGGCTTGTTTACATGACGTAACAAAAGTGCATTTTTAACACATTCATTGTAGACAGAGAGCTCCAGTGTTATGTGATGTGACTTGATAGTTGGGTGCTCATGTGCTGTCATTATGTTCCACTTGGGAGCAGCTGCTGAGTGGAGTGTGACTGGATGTAGTTTTAAAATTGGACGTACCAATATCAAAACCGGTCTGAAAATGTTTACAGCATCCAAACCTGACCGGTCATGTGCAGTTAGTGCTGCAGACCAGGTGACAGATGTTTATGCCTGTCTCTGATGGCCGACTCTTCACTAATGAGCTGTCAGTGCTGCAGTTGTGACAGCCCTCAGCAAAACAAGACCAGAGGACCCACAGAGCTGCGGCACCACTCTGAAATGTCAGTGTGTGCTTGTGTCCATATGTGTGTTGTTGAGTTTCACCAATATACAGCCTGACCGCGCTGCCTTTTTTCTGGTGTATTGCTAACATATGTGTGCACGCATTTATAATCTACTGTACATATGGAAACATGTTTGCGTGTGCGGCCTTATGTGTCAAAGGAGGCATTTGTGTGTGCGCGTGTGTGAGAGTGTGTGTGCAGTTGTCTAGGGATCAGCACACCTGTAGGTGGGTGTTCATTACAGCAGGCCTGAGTGATGGCTTGGCCTATGGGAGGCCCTTGTTCATTGTCATCTCCCTTCACTTAATTAGCCCTCACTCACAGGTCAGAGACCACTGAGGGCCCCCTTGTGTGTTTGGTTGCGCGCACACATGCATATGTTTAGGATTGAGCTTTGTACTTGACATGGTGCCAGGGGGATACACAAGTGTGCACACACACAAGCACACACACTGTATCTACACCTCCAAGCCTTATCAGCAAACCACCTGTGCATAATTTGAAGACAGATTAGACTGGCACAGGCTGGCCCTTGTTTCGTTGATACGTTGAAATTACACCTCAGTAGTTGTTCAGAAACAGCAAATGTCTCTCTGTTTCCATCTCTGTCAGGGAATTTCACTGCAGGAGATTAGAAGTTGACCCATTACTGGAAATGCTCTAAGCAGGCCTCATTGTTGGGAAATAACACTGCTCCACTGCAAAAAATGCAAAGGCAGAATATATACTGTGCATGAGGAGTAATTCATTTTTTATCACTGACAAAGTGATGCATGACTTCCCCCTTACTTTAAAGTTTAAGTCATGCAATCTCCATGCATTCTTCATTACTTGTCATTGCAATAACGTAGAGATCCACATACAGGTATAATCAGTCCAAAATGAAAAAAATCTTGCTTGAACATTATTTGTAGTGTAGATGCCTGTGCAGGTCGCTCTCTGGCGCGTGTATGCAGGAGTTAAGCTGCTTATTAAATGACATCGCTATACCCCACCTTGGGCCCGGACCCACTTGGCCTCCAGCGAGGAGAGAAAAAAGAGCATGAACGTGAAATAGGAGTATTGAAGGAGAAAAGAGAGGGAAGAAAAGGTGTACAGTATTTCTTTTTTGGGGGGAGAGGCTGTCCAGAATAAAAAAAAAGAGCATTTGCAACTGAGAGAGTGTGCTTGAGGGTGTGTGCTGTGTATTTTCAGTATGAAAGTGTGTGTGTGTGTGTGTGTGTGTGTGTGTGTGTGTGTGTGTAAGTAAATGACTAAAAGAGAAACGTAATCACACTCATTCAAGTCATGCTCAAGTGTGACTGTTAAAATTGTTTCTTGGTACTATCACACAAACTTACTCAGGTGAGATTCTCTACATTAATAATCAGTTGGATCAATATGGAAGTATAAATTCTATGACAAAGACTAATCTTTTGAAGTATATCTTCACAGCAACAGCTTAAAGGGACAGTTCACCCCAAAATCAAAAACACATATTTTTCCTCTTAACTGTAGTTCTATTTATCAATCTAGATAGCTTTGGTGTGAGTTGTCGATATTGGCCGTAGAGATGTCTACATTCTCTCCAGTATATTGATATAATGGAACTAGATGGCGCTCAGCCAGTTGTGCTCGAAGCACCAAATAAATACATTTGAAATACCAAACAGCAATGCCTCTTTATGGAATTCATGACCTGGTTACTCAAGATGATAAACAGACTCTGTTTTGAGCAGTTTGATTTAGGAACTATTTTCTAACCGAACTACGCCCGTCAACCTGACTGATGCTTAGTGAGCTAGCATTAGATGCACGCTTACCTCTGCCCATTGATACATTTGGCATGTGTAGTTGAAGATGGAAAACAGTCCCTACATGAATCTGCTCACAACAAAGGCTGTGAATTATCTTCATTAGTGTCATGATTTTAGGAAAAAGACATTGCTGTTGAGTTTTTAAAATGTATGTTTTTACCAAGGCGATGGAGACAAAGTAGGAGGGCTTTGGCATTTTTCAGGCAGGTGAAACAACAGCAAGCAATAAGAGGGTGTTCTTTGGTTAAAAAAATGGATAGCTGAAAAAAGGGGGGTAAACCAAGGCACTCTTCTTCTGATAAAAAACTTTATTATAAAGGCTAGTTCATGGTGGAACAGATAAAATCAAGCCACTTTGAGTTCCAGAGGCCGAGTGTCATCTAGTTACATCTCTATGGCCAATAATGATAAAAATTGGCAACAAAAACTAATACCTATTAGACTGATAAATAGCAGGTACAAGGAAAAATGTGTATTTTATATTTTGGGGTGAACTGTCCCTTTAAGAACATATAATTGATTTCATAATAAATACAGTTCACTTCAAGTTTTCCTGACATTTTGTAAAAGCAAAGTAATTTTACCACGCAGATTTGCTTTGTACCAGCAGCAGGAGAAAAGCAGAGATTTTAGGGGGAGTAGTCACTACTCTCAGCTAATAACATTTCATTTAGTGGAGTCGGTAGTATTTCTGCTCTTTGCTCCCTAACTTACACACATCCACTCCCTCCAACGCCGCTCACATGTGTTCTGGCATCGCTCCGGGACCTGGGGGTGGTAGAGGACGGGGAGGAGGAAGAGTAGAAGGAGGAGGAGGAGGAGAGGGTGGGTGTGTGGGGCGGGCAGACTCCTTTAGCTCCTCTTCCCTTCCCTCTTTCGGACCTGTCAGGCAGGCGGCCAGGGAGTAATGTGGAAATGTGGCTGGCTGGCGTCGACTTGATTAAGTCTGCGCACGTGTCTCTGCAGAGAGGAGACCCCGGGCTTAATCACCCCTAGCCCTGACACTCTCCTCCTCCTCTGCTGTCTCTCTCTCCTTTTCTCTCCATATCTCTTTTCTTTCTCTCTCTCTGTCCTCCTTCTCCTTCACTGCCTCTCCTTCTCACTCCTCCCACTCCAAGGCACATTTTTTTGCCCCCCACCCCCTTTTTTTGCTGATTTTCGTTTTTTCAGCGCTTTTTTTTCCCTCTGCCCTCCTCGCTCCCTGTGTGTAACTGACTTTCCTTTTGTTTGTGAAGCCCTTCTTTCACTCTCTTTATCTTTCACTCTTTCTCTCACTGCCCTTTCTCTCGCTCTTTCCTTTTTCTTGCACCACTCCCCCCCAACTCCTCTCTCTCTCTGTTGTTCGAGGCTGTTGTTTTTTGTGTATGTGTATCATTATCTGTGAGAGGAGCGTTGAATATACATATGAGCTTTTGTGTGTGAGTTGTATATGAGGTTGTGTTTCCCATAGTGCAGCAGTGTGCTCTACGCAGCAGTGGACAAGAACCTCTCTTGACAGCTGCAGGCTACCTCACCTCCTGCATGGAGAGGATTTCATGTATGAAATGTCCTCCCTCCTGGACTGGCGTCATGCCAGCTATTGCACATACAACCCTCTACTAAGACCCTACACATCAGTCCTGGCTCCTCCAGTGTGCTTCTACATTTACATATGAACATGGTTAGTCTGTTGTTTGGTGTAGTGGAGTAATATCACAGCAGGCTTAAAGTGAGGCAGGTTCTAGTTTATGATTAAAATGCAGGGCTCCAGGCTAACTTGTTAAATTAAGTCCTTTATTTAGGTGCACCCAAAATTTCACTGTGCCTTTTATTACATTTTAACTGCTACCTTTTTATCAGTTCCCATACACATTGGTCATTTCTTAATTAGGGGAGTGAGGGTACACAGAGGTCAAGATTCAGTTTAAGAATTACACTGTTACAGATTCCTGTAAAAAAATATGGCCAAACTCTAACAGTAATGTTTTGTACAGTAAAACTGTAAATCTGGATTGTCTTTGGAGGCAAATTCTTACAGTAATGTACAATTTTGACACTTTGAAGTAATGTTAGGATGTCATTCAGCAGAAATCTACGCTGTAGCAAACTTCTGCAAAAATACAGTAAAACTTAAACAGTTTTGCATAGGTTTTTTAAAAAAAATAGAGTCAAACTCTGGAGATCTTGATGCTTTCTGGAGCCAGAATTACACTGTAAACCCTGAAAATTCTTTTGCAAAATACTGTAATTAACTTAATGGTAATACGATGTTCGTAATTTATGGTATTGACACTGTAAAATAATGGTTGGTAACTACAGCTGCCACTAGTTTACTGTAATTTTACAGGAAAATGTATGAAAAATGCAGTTTGTTGTGTTACTTTAAAAAGACATAGAGCAAGTGTCAAAGACAATCCTTCTGCTGGGCACTCAGGTCATTTGGTCCACTGGCAACTTTGGCAAATTGAGGATGCCAGCCGAAAGGCACAAACAGAGCTGTAGCAAATTTAAAAAAAACTTTGCTGTATGCTGACTCAATCAAAAATTGCTCATAGAACAGTTTTCAACTTTAGTCCATCATGGTGCTGCAGAATTTTAAGTTTGGGGATTGGAGTTTTGTGCTAAACAAAAAGCCCCCTCCTACTTGACTTTTAATGTAGCAACACAACACAACACAGTCATCTTTTGTACTGATTCAAACAATTTACTTCGGAGGTGCCTCAACTGCCATTCACCTCACAGTGTGCAGAAAATATACAGGGCCTTGTCATTTCAGAACCCTGGCTGCTTGACGTAACCCCTCTCATTTTACTACCCTATAGGTGTGGGTACACACACATTTACACAACATAAACTGTAGATGCTTACTGTAAAGCAGTAATGACAATGGCAGCATGCAACTTTTCAATTATTCAAATTTTCACTACAATCTTTTAACTTTGAAGTGGTGATCCAGTATGGCATTTTGTGTCAACAAATGAAAGGCTTGAAATAATCACATTTCTAAACTTATTCTTATCCAAAGTATATTTCTTTTGCCTGTTTGAGTTTGGAAATTGTGAGGTCAGTGGCAAGCTGTGAGTGACAGTTTGTTTTTGGGAGTTGGGGAGGACACACAAGGCGGTCCTAAGCCGAGATGGCACAGCGCAGCGGGCTTTCCAAAAGCAACATGCCTAGTCATCATTTTACTCACATGCTCAGAGATAGACAAGGCTCTGTGCATTTTGCCAAGAAGGCCTTTGCCATGCTTATATACTCACATGCAAACACCCACATTCAGATGCAGAAATATACACATGAGCACACACAGATCCTGATGCCCGCAGCTTCAGCAGTGCTACCTGTCTCTGCACTGACTCAGCAAAGTTAATGTGGCAGCAGTTGCCGGGCCTTTGGGCCATCCATCACATGCTGTCGTTATCCCAGTGTGCTAAATGATTCTATTAGTGCGTCACGCTGGCCCCTCAAAGCTCCCACTGTTCCCACCTCCACAATGTGGTTCCAGCAATCCAACCCATGCGTTGATAATTTGCCCTGAAAAATTGGCCGGGGACAAGCATCCAATTATGGCTTTGCACCCCGTTCCCAGCGCCTCGTTTCAGATAACCGCTCTCATAACCGAGCTCTTTGAAAATACGATGAATCCCGCGCTTCTTCATCTCCATCGATGTTACTCATTTTCTTATTAGGGCTGTTTTTTCCTCTTCTATTTTTTTCCTTCTCATCTCTTGTGGTCTCCAAGTTATTCTGCCTGATGCAGACATTGCTGACCCTCAGTGTCACACCGATGTTAGGTGAAACACGATAACAGACATCAACTGATCTGAAGTTGGTTTACAATTATGACAAATAAATGCCTCTGAATTCAGCCTGTCATTTAATGCTCTGGGCGCTGAGCCAGCATGTCTGTTTTCCCAGTCTGTCAGTGTGGAGTCGTGTTGAAAGTCATTCTTCATCATATTCGTTACTATGGCTTGCAGACTGCGTTGTGTTATTAGGTCATTGCTGTTATATCATGTTAGTATTACATCAGTTACAAAAAATTGTGCATGTCCTTGCACGATTCTCTATGTTTGATTCATGTTAGGCCCGAAGCTAAGAGTCAATAAAGTTTACATAATGTTTAAATCTGCAGAATGGTTTGACATATTAAGTTAATATTCAAATACAACAAATATATTCTTCAGCGTTTTGTTTGGATTTGGACTTAAGTTTTATCCTCTGGCCTTATAAATTGTACGCTCAGTTCATTGTGTTCTGTTTTGAAGGTTGGCAGCCGCTCCTGTTTTCAACATTATTCTGAACGTTCTGGCTATTGTTTGTTCTCCTGCTCAAATTAGATTTCATGTCTTTTGGAGCACAATCTCAAGATTAGATGATCTGGCTGCTCACTGGTGTAGAACTTGGAAAAACAACACTGATATCACTCAAATAGACTTTTTTTTTGGTAACAAACATGTTCAAGTGATAAGTGATAATACATCCTATTTCCCACTGACATCATATTCACACAACACTAATAAAGGCTAAAATGAAACAGTGACTCAAAATGCTGCAATGGCATGGACAGGTTTTACTGTGGGATCACATTTTAGATTTTAATACTGCCCCAGGGCCTCAACCACTATTCAAATGTTGTTGAAAGAGCTTCCCAATAGCATTTAAATAACATTCAAAACAATCCTGATACAAAAAAAAAAGTGTGTGAACCAAAGGGTATAATTTTAAGAGGAGCTTGAGAGCAGTGATACAGGCCCATAATTTACCTCGACACACTCCCTTCTCATATCTCATCTCACCAGAGAACATTAGGAAGGTCAATTTGACCAATCATAGACCCTGCTGCACCCCTGGAGCCCTCTGATCATCTTTCACCTCCTCCTGGGCCCGTGAACTCTCAGTGTACAGTCATCTGATCCCACTATAGCAGCAGGCAAAAGGCAGTTTCTGAACTGGACTGCTTTGACACTCAGAGAGGTGCAATCACAGCCTGCAGTCAGCTTTTTAAATGTAACAATGTTCCTCATTTTGTTCACTTGGTTTCTATGAGCATAAACAAGAACTGGTATGGACTGTCCTTTGTTGCAGTCACACAACACCAGCCTGTGCTCAGCTTATCCCGCCGCCAGAACTTAAAACCGACCCTTGACCAGAGTATATTAATGTTACTATTCACAGAAAAAAAGACAAACTGCTCTCATTTGTAGTATAGATTCGATAAGATTTCATTAATTGTTGTGTGGAATTGGGAGCCAGTGAAAGAGCAATTAGTGAAATAATGCACTGAAAAAGCCTACAAATCAAAATTTATAACATAATTGTTGCTTTCAACAGCAGAAAAACACAATGGAGCTATGAGCAGGTGTGGGTTATAACAAGTAAAGCAGCTCAATAGCTTTTAGTTTGTGGATTGAGTAAGTTATAAATATATCCATGTGACTTAGTAAAAAAGTATAAAGGCATTGCTCCTGTTGTTTTGTTTCTTTTATATCGTTTTGGGATTTTGACAGGTTGAAATTTGAATTTGACTGAATTAGCTGAGCCCAATATGATTCTGAAAAGGCACAACAGTTAAAATCCCCCTCATACTTATAATTTATAATTTAGTATCTTAAGTGATACATCACTAGTGGAGAGTTATTAAGTAGCAGCGCCAGTGATACGACCTCATTCTCAGCTTTCCGGTCTGTCTGTGTTCTCTAACTGCTGCTGTAATTACCGTCCAGGCAGGGACAGGACAGACCTGGAGACAGAGGCAGTGCGCTAATTGTATGGTGGACCAGGAACGGAAGCTATTAAAGCAAGTCTGCAAAGACGAGCTCAGCCTCATCTGCTGCCATAAATCCCTCCTCTCCACAACGAATGTTCTGTTAAAACTACCACTCCCTCCAACACTTCATCTCTCCTTCACTGTCACTCTTCCTATCATTCTGCTTTCTCCCAGTTTTTCTGTTTTATTTTTGACAAATCAAATTGATTTGCAGAGACTAAAGAAACTAAATTTTGAGCAACTTTAGTTACAGAAAGAAATTAGTTTTAATAACAAGGGATGCATTTTTTGCTAATTTTATTTACCTGTTTTCATTAGCATATCTTTTTATCAGTGTGCAAATAAATGAAAAGATAACTAAAGCAGGGACAAACACAAACTGATGAGGTTTTTCGTTAGCCAACCTGTTCCCACTAATTTCCTTTCCCCTTTTGGAAACAAGCCTGCGGCATTGTGTTTGGCCAGAACTCTTAGCAATATCCCACATCTGGAATCCTCTCCTCTCCTCACAAAGGGACTCAA
Organism: Plectropomus leopardus; assembly: GCF_026936395.1. Lineage (NCBI taxonomy): Eukaryota > Metazoa > Chordata > Actinopteri > Perciformes > Serranidae > Plectropomus > Plectropomus leopardus. The sequence continues at coordinate 26,626,664 of NC_142182.1, read as the reverse complement.
CAAACCCCTTTACCGTTTGCATTAAAATGCATTTTGGGTGATCAGCAAGGGTGGCTGGGCACAAGTGTGTGCAATTGCATTTTCAATCGACATACAACAATGTGGGCAGAAATAGGCAATCGTGTTTGACTGTATTAAACCAGTGAGGTACTAGCTATTAGCCACAGAGACACATATTAAAACACTAGTGTGTAGGATTTAGTGGCATCTAGCAGTGAGGGTGCAGATTGTTACCAACTGAAAGTTCTCCCATGTGCCAAGCATATAGCAGAACTACAGCAGCCAATGTGAAAATATGAACTACCCTATCTAGATTTGGTTGATTTGTCCATTCTGGGCTAATGTAGAATATATATAATAGATATAATCTGAATGCAAGGTGTCGAGTGATGTAGCAGGATTTTCCACACATTTATTTATTCGTGGCAGGCTGCCACGGTCAAAACATTTGCAGTAACGAATAGATTTTCAATATTTTGTGTCGGACCGTTCATTAGGAACGGTATTGGAATATAAATACGACTTGGATATGCATTGCACTAAACTCTCTGAGTGTAGTCTGGACACAGCAAGAGCAGCAGAACAGCTGGTAATTGCACTTAGTCATATAAGTTGCATTCGGTGCTTCTGTAGCAGATGCTACTCTCATCCATCAATGTGATCTGATCAGCTCTGATCAGTTAGACAGATCAATTACAATCCACCCACCCTGTGACTAAAACTGCACAAAGTGCTGCTGAGGGAAAAAGTAACTTTGCAGTCTGTGCTGAGTTCACAGATCTGCAAAAATGTCTAAATTAAGAGACACAGAATGATAAAAATGGGACTCAGACACACAAAATTTGAAAAAAAGGGTAGTTTGCTGACCCTTGTGTTTTGTTGAGAAGATTCATGGCCCTGCCAGGCATCTTCAGGATTGCATTTTAAGTATCAGGACTCTCTTTCTGTCTCTTTAGAATGAAAAGCAGTTACAATACAATGAAGTACAACAAATTACATGCATCTCTGTCACTCTCTCCAAGCTGTATTTACAGTGTGTCTCTGCCTCTCATTCACAAACACACTTCTCTTACAGGGTGACTGCTAACAGAAACATTAGAGACCACTCAGTGTTTTTCTCTGGACTCTAACACTGTAAATCCATCATTCTCTCATTAATGACTATACTTACTAAAAACCACTGAACACACTGACATGGAAGCATTGAAAGACTTTAACGAGAATATATGCCTCCTTAGGATATTGAGGCTGCACAAATTAATGGAGGATGAAAAATGCTGCCTCTCCACATCTTTCTTCTGCTTTCTCTCTCTTTCTCTCAAACACAAACAGACACTCAGCAATCACCAGTGGCCATTAGGGAGGCCAACCAGGCCTCCCATAGCTCAATGCATGAACAAAAAGGCTGACCACTGTAGAAAGGCCTAATTAAACAGCAGCCTTTAATGTCAGACAGCCCCCCACTGTAGCCCCAACCACACATGAGTGAAAGAATAATGCTCGTTTGAAAAGAAGTACGTTTTTATAATCTAAACCCATTGGCTTATGAAAGGGAAGCCCCTTAGCTAAGAAGGCCCACAGGTCACCCTCCATCTCTTCCTCTCTCCCTCCTTCTTTCCTTCATCGCTCTCCCTTCTCCTCGCCTCTGTCCTCCTGCTGGGTCCACAGCCAGGGTTAAGCCAAGCTGAACGTGGGCAGGTCTGTGACCGCCACCTCCAGCGGGCCCTTGCTCCCCCGAGGTCGCGACGGTGCTAATTGTCCCTGGACACACACACAAAAAACACACATGAACAGCCATGTGTGTTGGCTTGACCAACCACTGGGCTCATGTGCTTGGATTATCAGAGCGCTATGAAAGAGAAACAGCCAATTGCATCCAAAGATGGTGGCTGTAGTGGGGCTAAGAGCTGAGAGGAGGGGGTGGGCTTGGGTGCTCAGGGAGGCTCAGTGCAAGGGGTTATCCTAGAAAATGATTGGAAAAAAAAAAATCAAGGGTCCAGTGTGCAGTCCCCCCTCAGACCTCACCTCACCACTACCCACCCCCAAAAACCTCCCCACCCTACCCAGACGAGGGGACCCCCCGACTGGCAGCAATAAATAGATTCTTTCTCTAACATGCCTAATCCTGCTAAACAGCAACAAATCCTATTAGGCCATGAATTATAAATCCTCCTTCACCACCTCACTGCCTACCCACCCCCCCACCCCCACCCCACACTGGAGAAACCCAATCGCCCTCCTGTCTTCATAACATGCACGCGCATACCCACACACATACAAACACACCAGACCTCAAGAATGTTGGTCTAAACAGGGAGGAATTGTAAGTGTTGGATGTCCATGCTTTGGTATGTATGTCTATATATGTGCCTGCCTGCTCACATACATTTCTACTAGATGCTGGTGGATTTGTGTGTGTGACTCCTTGCAATATGCACTGCCCCCCCCCTGTCAGTAAGCCAAACTTTTGTACAGATATACATACAGACGCATGTGCAAGCAGGGATACGCTCCCACACACCAGGGTCAGTAAAAAGAAATGCTTGTAAAAGTGAAAATGAGAAGCAAGTAATGCTACCAATAGCAGTGCTTTTATATGTCACTCCTGTTATATATTATTTCTTGTCCAAATATTAGGCCTCTTAACTGTAGTTGATCAGTGGGAGACAGCTTGAAAAAGTAGAACATGTTGGCAAAGCAACAGGAAAATGTCAGACTACATTGTGTCGACAAAATCTAACCTTAACAAAATTATTTTTTAAAAAGGTAGCAGTAAAGGGTAGTTGCTGGGATGCTAAGAGAGAATGTACTAATTTTTAGGCTATTCAGGAGAGTTGACACATGTGATGTTTGGAAATAGAACAGTAGCGTATACCAACTTGTTGACACACCTCAGCCAGTGATGTGAGTTAGGACAAGCCGTTGTGCAGGCTTAAGGCAGGTTTATAGTTGTGCGCACGCTCTACGCAAAAGGCATTTTATACTTGTGCACAGCACCAAAAACACTAGTTGGCAGTGGGGCTCCTATGCCACTGTTAGTACGTTTACATGCACAGTTAAGTCTAGCTATGGTTATAGCTTGATTAGGCCATTTAATTGGACTGCTGTACTTGTCCTAGGGTACAAGCACCGGGGGAGAATCACTTTATTGACGGAAGTACAGTATGTCAGACTCTGCCACAGTAGGTGGTGATATACCCCCTCTCAGCCAGTTGCTATTGAAACTTCTGCCAGTTGACCTATTACACCACATACCAAACAAGTTAGCAGGTGGCAAACGAGTTTCATGTCAAATGATACAGACAAAAATGTGTGGTTCTTGCTCTAGCACTCACCATATTAATACCTTCATTTTCTTTTGTTTTCTTCCCTTCTTCTTCCTGTTTTGTTTTTTATGGCTTTCTTCTATTAAGTTATGCTGTTTGCCTTCTGCATCAAAGGGTTAGGGTTAGGGCAAGGGAGCTAAGGTGCACGCGCAGAACGTCTAGGCTGGTTTAGGTCTGATTGAGGCATATACATAAAAGAGTAAATTGACTCCCAAATGCATTATTTAGGTGTGTTAGTCCGACTTTGAGAAATTTGACTTAAAACGATTTCAGCTGGACTAACATGTTAACATGTATTTTAAAAGTCCAGTTTTAGTCAGTATGACACAATAATTTTTACTTTTTCTAACATCATCAGGCGATGGCATGGGGTATGCGTCTATGCAGAGTCTTTGCCGTAGGTATAGCATCAATTCAATATGTCAGTATGAACCCACTTTACAGAGAAAACAGTTAGTGCTTACAGCTCTGTGAGGCTGTAATGATAATTGTTAAGTAAACCAACCTGCGAAAGAGAACACCGAACAAAAGGTTAAGGAAAATTTGAGGTAACAGTGATGCTTGATGAAACTTGTTGAGACATTTCAGACTTTCAGGTTATTAAAAAGTGTTTGACTGACCACTCAACTGATTGCTACTGCCACAGAGCCACAAGGTTAGTGTGGCTAAAAATTGCAACTGAATAGACAGAAAACATGCTTAAAGAATAGATATTTGGGGAAAAACTGTGCTGTGAAAAGACAGTTCTTACCCTGATACAATATGCATTTTCTAACTCGTGACACACCTTAGCCTAAACATTTAGACTAGACGAATGACTGGCACCAAAGAGGGGGGTCATTAACCCCAAATCTGTCCAAGTTTCTAATTAGGCTAACTTTGAAGAATGCTTACAGCCACATCCTCCTCTTGAGGCTACACCTTAGGCGTGGGACATTAACCCTCAGAACATGAATTAGACTGGTCACATCTATGAGGTCCCATTGTCCCAAACTCTGTTTTATTCTTGGCTCCCGGTTTGCTAATGGCAGGAACTGCAGCAATATATCTTCTGACTATAGGACTCATGGGTGTATCAAATTTAAAATAAATTGCAATACAAAGAAAAAAGTGTCTATATTTCAAGTAAGAACCTTTGGAAACTGTATCCTTAAGATGCATACAATTTATTTTCTATTTTTTTGTCTTTATTTTACAGATTCTTTGGTCCTTGTGGTCTTCATGCAGTAAAAAGTGTTTTTCCCACGGCCTTCTCGGCTGTCTAACTGGAAACGTCCTCGCCCAAATCTTTAGTTAATTTGGCAGTTAGAGCGGTGTCAAGAAGAGTTCACCAGTCATTAGTCTACTTGTTAGAAGTTCGCTCCTCTCCAATCTTCTCTCCGTGTGGTGGGAAAGAGCGGTGTCTGTCTCTGTTCCCCTCAAATAATGACAGGTTGTGAGACTTGGCGTCATTAACATTATACATGGGCGGGACTTTTCTCCGAGGTCACCAGGAAGTCGACCATCTCTTGAGAGGAGTTATTTTCATTGGTGGGATTCTTTCACAAGCTTAAAGGCGGGATGCTTTCATTCACATGCACCTTTAGAGGTATGTGGTGATAGTTTGTGTGAGATCCGACTATATAGGAGTTCTTTGCACAATAATATCTGATACTGGAAATCCTAAGTATATAACACCACAAAATTCCTTTCAACATTGTTAATGTAAAGAAAAAAAGATGGTGTGAGCTACAGGGTTTGGATAAGAATATATGAGAGAGATTATCAGTCTGCATTTTCTTTACACATTCCTACATGTATCTTCCACAGCATACAGTAGTTTCACAGTGTGTTTGTGATAGAAATGCAGGAGTTGAGTGTGATAGTGAGTCTACTGTATCTCTGGTCTGTCCCTCTTTTTTTTCTCTCTCTCTCTCTGTGGCCACACACATCAAACATGGCTCGCTCTCTCTTTGTCATCAGCTCTTAATGGGCGCTGGGCTTTGATGTGGCTTGGTTGCCTCTATTGTTTCCAGCATGTCTTGATCAGTGTCCATTGATCTGGGGGGCCGCATGAAAACAAATGGGCCAGACACAGAGAGCAGGGACACTATTGTATCATAAGCCATTTTTCACTAGCTGCATCTTGTTGCACGGAGTGTGATGGATTCTTGTGTCGAATTTGAGAAAAAGAGAAAAATCAGAGAAACGGATAGTAAGAGAGAAACAGATGGCAAGCATGGGAGGCGTAAAGGCAGCATGATAGACAACTTTGCAATCAAAAAATAGTGATTTGGTAGTCTCAGTGCAATATCAAATAATATAATTGCGTGTGACTTGGAAGCTAAAAAATAATGCTTACATCAAATATTTTCAGAAACATTTTTCAGTGTACTGTTTAGCTGCAAAATGAAAAAAAAAAATAAACCTGGCCACCATGTTCCAACTGTTGAGGTTAACATAGCAAACAGTGCACTCAAATATGTTTCTCAAAACATTTGAGGTGAGAAAAAGAATGCAGTGACAGAATCTTGATACATTTTGATTGACATTACCTTGTTACCATTATTGCACCCTTCTCATTGCAGTGAAACACACTAACACTTGCAAACATTTGATTATTTTATTTTTATGGGATTGGCTTTGATTGGCAGTGATGAAAATATGACACCTGGGTTTGCATGCTAATTTTATCCCCTTTACCAGTGTGATGCATTGATGGGCCACCATAAAATACCATCCGTTTCCATCAAAGCAGCATTGGAACATTGTTCAAAAGTTAGTCCGTCGAGTTTGCTTAACATTTTCACTGAGAGAGGTCGGAGAGCTCCAGCTACAAGTGTTGCTGGAGCTCTTTGACCTCTCTAAGACTCTTCATGCTCCGTGCACACGGAAGTTGGTGTTGTGCCAGAAACCTCCACTCTGCTATAACATTTTCACTGGCCTCCGTGCTGCTTTCTACTGTTTACTAAACTGTTCTGGCCTGTCTGTGAGATTTAATGTAAAATACCAGTGAAAACTAAGAAAAAGACATAGTCACCATGGCTCTAGTCCACTGGCAAAGAGAAATCACCCATTTTCAGCAGGTGTTCCTGTGTTTAAAAAAACCCTGCATATTCACGCTGTTTTTTGTGGGAAAAGGGTCTTGGAGACTTGTCAACTTTAATTGGCTGTTTTCGTGATAGTTATGAAAAAAAAACATTTTTGTCATAATTGCTAAAAAAAAATTCTACTGTAGCTTTGGTAGGTACCATTTACAGTATGAGCTGCGGTAAAATAACTATTCAACTATTTCTGTCAGTAGAATCATAAATATATGTAAGTCAGCCGAGATTGTCTGTTTGGAAGTACAACATTGGAGAGGTGCACTTTTGATGTCTGCCTACAAATAAAAAACAAGGACATTTAGCCGATTACCCATTATTTTGGTGTTGCACTGTAAATAGACATCTTTGCACAAACATCACAAGAATGCTAGTGGTTCAAAAGTAATAAGTATGGTCAGATTTAACTGGCATAGTGCGAAGGTGGCCTTAGAGAGACAGTGTTGTGTTTAAGTTTGCTCATGCAAACCACTCTCTGAACTGCTTTGATTTCCGACGAGACAAACTCTTGTAGGAAAATTCACGAGAGAATATCTTGCGTTAGAACTGCTTAGAAGCCCATTCATTTAAAACCTTCACTGAATGGAGAGACTTGGCTGTAACATTTTAGTGTCTCACTTATAATTCTTACCACGACACTCTCTGGCATGCCATCACTTTCAGATCAAACATTCCTCAAAGAATGTAGTCGTCTTATCCGTCCAAGATATGATAAAGGGATGTCTGTTTTTGAGGAGAACAGAGGAGCACATCTCTTTGATGGACCAAAGCACCAGTCATAAAGCTTATCTCTCTCTCACACAGATGCACACACACACACACACACACACACACACACACACACACACAGGCCCGCAGTCTTGCTGGGCCTTGACCGTTAGTAGCACATTGATGTCTGAGGCTGCTCTCTCCTGACTGGCTCCAAGGTTATTGCAGCGCACCATGGAAGCACAGGATATTTGACGGTCCCCTGCCAAATAAAGAGCCGAGGGGGGTGAGGGAGAGTTGCCATTGACAACTCGGAGATCTCCAAAGTGACCATCAGAAAAAGAAAAAGAAAAAAAACTTATTAAGAGAGAAGGGTCCAGGGGAGGCCGTGGGGCTAAACCTGTCACAGAGAGGGACGAGGCCTGTTCAGGACTCCAGCAACTACAGCTTGTACACGACTTCTACAGCTGACTTAATGAAGAATAGCAAGTCTGTTAAGAAGAGCCAGGAGTTAGAGTTTAATCCGTAAAAGAAAAGAAACAAAAAACAGTCTTCCTAATATAGGATGAATCATAGAGCGCAGCACAATGGAAAATATATTGAAGTCATTGTGGACGAGATCTGAGCTGTGCTGACTCAAGAGGAGTCCCCAGGATACGCTGTGTGTCAGATCTCTTGCACAGATGAAAAATAAGTGCAAGAGAAAAGAGGGAGGGGGAGGCAGGAGGAGATGAGTAGGAGGCAGAGTCAAGTGTTTGAAGGGCAGCGTCAGCGCCGAGATGCAGGAATTACTGTACATTCCTTCAGTCTCTGTGTGCCAAATGTTTAACAGACTGGAAGGGGGGGGTGGGGGTGCTGGTGTTGTGTCAAATGCAGGAAACAGGAGGCGGTACAATTGTACAACAATCGAAACCACACATTTTTTTGTTTCCTACATGTGTTTTTTTTCCCAATTATGCTTCAACTTCCGAGTCACACACAAGAAAACACATCCTTCTCTGGATCAACGATGAAGAGCAAAGAGGTCGGGGGTTGACTTTTTTTTTTTCTTTCCAAAATAGGGCCTCATGCTCTTTATGTTTGGCATTGTTTGTGTGCATTTCCTCCTATAGGTTGGGCAGGCCTTGCGTGGAGGGCAGGAAAAAAGACAGCAGCCCGACAGCCTTTGATGTTCATGTTTTATGGTCCCATGTCAATGCATTGTCTGTTAAGTCCCTTTGTTGTCCCTCTGCCTAATTAAGACCTCAGAGCGACTTGTTGACTCCACAAAGACCCTTGTTTGGGGAGGGGGGGGGTGGTGTGTGTGTGTGTGTGTGTTTTTGTGTGTCAAGGGTGTGTGTGTGTGTGTGTGCATACGGGCGTGTCTCCTTTGATTGGGACGTAGTTTGAAAGAAATACTTGTTTCACACAAAAGCATAGACTTTGACATAAGAATTGAGTCATTCATTTTACTGTTTGAGGGCCTTTTGAGTGGAGAAGAGTTTATCTGTAGCTGCAAAGAGTGCTTAACACTCATACACAAACATCCGGTGCATTCTGAAACTATGTCATTATATACAGTACACCTTTTCTAGACAAGTGATTAGAAGTGGCGATGCAAACCTTACCGTTGTTTAATACAGTTTTCCATTCCCTTTTTCACTTCCACCATCGAGTCTGGTGACATCACTTTGCTGTTAATCCACCCCTCTAAGCAGATACACTGCTCCTACACACACACTGTCCCGCAGCTTACCGGCTTAACTTTGATGTCTCTGATACCAACAGATGGCTGAAAGGTCACCTGTCTCTGAGAAATAATGTACATGAAATAGAAGACATACAGAGAAATGGGCACAAAGACCAGAAAAACAGGAGCAAGTTCTGCTCACAAAGACAGGAACTGGTTGTCTGTTTATCATTTATTATCATTTATAAATAAATGCTCTAAAGTAATGCATGCTGCTGCATTATTTATCTGTTATTTCTTTCTAGGCAAGACTCAACTCTGTAATAGTAGATCAAAACACATATAATGACACTTTAACAGTCTAATACATTAACAGTCTTATATATAGTGGACTAGTGCTTGGCAGTACTGGACCACATTCTTAGCGCTCGTACTGATTCATGTACCTCTGACCTTCTGACTCCCTAAACCGACTTTGCTTATTGTCAGGCCAACCACACACTTGGAAAACTGTTTTCCTAGCCGCCATGAGAGCTTTTATTCTCTGCCTGGACCCGACCCGCTGGGTTCAGCCTGGGCTAGGCTGTAGTTTCTTAAATTCCCATAGGCTTGAATCAAGATCTTAGTTTATACATGTCATGAATAATGTATGGGCTGTGTGGCCATCAGCCCATCCTGACCTCTTCCTCTTATTAATAAGGAGGAATGTTATACAATCTCTATTTAATATGGAATGCGACCGGCACATGATGGCGAATGTGTCATAAATGTCTGCTGCAACACAGAAAGGACTTTAGTTGACTTTAGCTTGTAATGCATTTTTAATATAAAAAATATACATATGTGTGTGTGTGTGTGTGTGTGTGTGTGTGTGTGTGTGTGTGTATATATATATATATATATATGTATATATATATATATATATATATATATATATATATATATTGTTTCCAGAAGGTGCAGGGGATTTGATAAAATATTAGAAAAAAACGAAATGAGCATTCATGACTTATTTCTGTTTTAAAGGCTCTGTATATGACTTTCAGAGCACTGATATAGCAGCAAACAAGTATTTTCTATGTGAAGATGCAGTGGAGTAATGGGTTTAAGCAACCTCTGTGTGTGTTGTAATCCGAGCTTCTCTGTGGTTTGTTGTGGTGAACATGCTAGTACTAGTGCATGATTAACACGTAATAGCCTTTGTCTGGTAACACTGCTCTATCAGCCCTGTTGCTGTTGTTAGCATTGTTTATGGAGTTAGTGCTGTTAGCTGCTAGCCAACGGATTAGCCACCTCCTTGTTGGAAATGTCTCCAGACAACTCATATACTCTGAATTTAACATAGTGCCCCATTGAAACCTATAGATGAAAAGAGTCAGTATCAAGACAAATGAAGGGTAAAGATGGTTTATCATGCTCAATGTACACAGCTGAAATCAGAGTCCTCAACTTTGGGGTTGGGACTGAGTGGGGTCATTCTTCATGCAGAATTTCTAAAAATATATTGGCATTAGTATCCATGCTGTTGAAAATTTAATATAACAGCATGCTTTTCTCAGTGTCACGTGACAAATTGACAACTCTTACACTGCGGGGGTGTCTGTGTGTCCACCTGCGCCTGCACACAGTTTTTGTGTTTTTTAATCAGTGGAATAGCTACAACAGTCACTCACTACATTTTTAGTTTTTTTTCATTTTTCTCATGATCTAATTCAACTCATAGCACACATCATCCAAACATGCTGCTGTCACATATCCAAGGACATGTTTCAGCATTTTCTGACAAATAAATCATGCAGTCACTAATGTATGAAAGTATGACTTTGTGTGTGTTGTTTGCATCTAGTAGTTTCTGTTTCAGTGTTTAGCTCCATACCAGTGGGTTTTCTTTTGTGTTGACACAGATGTGCTTTGAGCCGAGCGGCGTGTGTTTTGGGACTCCTCTTAATGCAAACTGAGTCTGCTTTCCCTCTGTCTCACTTTGCACCATGTTGCAGAATCATAGTTGTGACCGATAAGGCGAGTGCTGATAGAGACCGGCAGGTATTCTGTATTGACACATACAGTTAGAGGTTAACTCTGCACTTTTTTTACATGAACACATAGCTGTTGATTTGTGCTCTCCTAACAGGGCTAAATGTGTTTTGCTGTTGCATGGTACACATATTGTCCACTGATTTCGGAAAGTAACAAGAACCAAATAAACTGGACTTGGAGCGTGCAGCCTTTCTTGTCTTTTTTTCTCTCTTACAACTCAGCTTCTCCAAAACAAGCCACTTCTAGACCAAGAAAACATTTATTGACCAGACAATCTTTTAATGTTGCACTAAATCAGTCTTTCTTTCTGTCACAGGTTGTCCCATGCCCAGAGATCAGCTGTAAAAGTCCTCCGCAGAATGCAGTACTTTGTGGCAAGGAGGAAATTTCAGGTAAGAAAAAAATGAGAAGAAGAGAGAAATTAAACTGAATTACGGGGAGCAAAGACGGGGGAGAAGCACAGATAAAGAGAGAGACAGATTGAGAGTGAGAGAAATGTGTATGTTTGTGCGGTTATACAGGATGAGCAGGGGGAGCCCCTAGGGCATATATCAGCTGCAGCGCCGCTGTGCATGTGTACGTGTGTGTGTACATGTGTACGTGTGTGTAAATGCCTGAAACTTGCACCTGCATGTCTTCTTTGTGCTCACTTTAGTTCAGGCGTAGTATCAAGGGAAGTCTGCTAACCTGTCTCTGGGGCTACAGTAGGAATTCACTTACTGTACAAAAACCCACACACTTGCACACACACACACACACACACAGTAGGGCATGGCCCCACATAGCAGAATTATGTAAGAGAATTTTGTGCAGTAAATTATTTCAGATTAAAAAAACATAATCATGTTTGAGATACTTTGGCCATCATTTTCATGCTACATGCTGTCGTAGAATGGTTCCTATATTCTTACCGTTTCCAAGTGTTCTATATGTTTTCAATTATGGCCCTAAGTGGTCTCAGCTGCAGAGGCTACACTCTGTGTAGACCAAGGATACCCTAAAGAGTTCACTGGGTTCTTTCTGATGCTGCTTGTATCCACGTCACACTAAACAAAGCTGTGAAAGGACCTTAACACGATTGCTTTCTACATGACCATGCACTTGTCAGTGCACGCACACACACACACAAACACACACAATGAGTTAACAATGACCCCTTTGCACCCAAGGGGGTTGGGGATGTTTTCAGGGACCAAGCAAAAGCGACTATGGTTGACAATGGCTTTTGTGTCCCCCTGTGTGTGTGTGTGTGTGTGTGTGTGTGTGTGTGTGTGTGTGTGTGTGTGTGTGTGTGTGTGTGCGCGTGTGTGTGTGCGCGCGCGCGCGATCGTGATCCACAGCAAGCACGGAAGCCCTATGATGTGCGAGATGTGATCGAGCAGTATTCCCAGGGTCACCTCAACATGATGGTTCGCATCAAGGAGCTGCAGAGAAGGTGACGTCTGATTCAAAGTCTTTTCTTCCCCCCTTTCTTTCTCTCACTTTGTGTCAGTTGATTGAAACACCGTTTTGTTTTTTTTCCTTCACATTTTTGACACTATTATGTGGATACAGCCTTATGGTCACAAGAAGAAGAAAGAAGGCGGGGACAAAAACAATATAATCTCATTTTAAAATAGAATAAATCAAGTCAAATCCAAGTCTGGCACATTATGTCACATGTTATATGTGAAGTGTCACATCACACCATGGCTGAACCCCCCCCCCAAGAAATCTTTGTTTTTCTCACATGCTACCATCCAACAAAGAATTCAAAAACCAAGAATTGAAGTCATAGGGGGGAAAAACTCTAAAAACTACGCAATGTAATTGTCTCAAGTCTCATTTACCTAGTCGCATACTCAGTACTTCCCAAACAGACAACCCTTTCCAACAGGAAACTGGATGGAAAATGAAAGTCATCTATGCTTTCCTCAAAGCCAGCGTCTTTTGACAAAAACAGTAATTTTACCTCACTGAACACAGGAAAGGCTGGTCCACCACTGCCTTGATCAGATAGGTTGTTGGTGTGACTTTGGTGTTTTAAAAGGTTAGTTATGATTCACCAAAGTCGCACAATAATACAAAGTAACTGATCAAGGCAGGAGTAGACCAAGAGCTACCATGTTCAGTGAGGTAAAATTACTGTTTTTAACCTTTTTGTCTGGGGCCGTCTGTTTGGGAAGTACTGAGCATACAACTGGATAAGTGAGACTTGAATCATTCTGCATGAGTTGTGTGAGAGATTTTGTAAACAGATGTTTTGATATAGTTTTGCTGTTGTTCAATGTAACACAGCAAGAGTAATTGATAAACAAATTATCATTTTGTGGGTAGTATTCAAGTATTCCTTTAACTGGGCCACATTGACATCATGGTCAACTAAACTGCATAATGAAGACAACAGGCAGAGAGACAGATCCATTATACATTTCTTTCTTTAGCTTTCAGTAATTTCAGTACAGTTTTTTATGGTTCTTCCATCTGACAGATAAGAACATCACTGGTTGTTACACCTTGTTGTGCTTTGTTGAGCTGTAATGAAGTCTAGTCCTCACTAAAGTAAAACCTCTTGTCCTCTTTCTGCAGATTTTCTGTTTTTTTTGAGTGATTTCTTTTTTTTTACAACACTCTCCCATGAAGGAGGTCGCTTAGGTAATAAATTAGGTCAAACTTACGTAAGCACATAACCTGGATCTCGTAACACCTTTAGCAGTAATTCAGCTGAACCATGGTAATGCGCTGTGAAATTTTGAAACCAGCAGAGCAGCACAATATATCGGTAAATCAAGGAAGGACTGACGTTTTGGTTATTTAATATAAAGTAACTACAGTGATGTTAATCTTCAGTGCAAAGAATCATAAAGCCCAAACTTAATATTAGGACTAATAAATCCTAGGACTAATAAATTCTACAACGTTTCTTATAAAAATCAAAGCTGCTGTTTTTCGGCTTCCTTTTTTATTTGCAACCCAAAGAAAAAGGCATCACAGCGTTGGCCACATCTGCCTCCTGCAAAAACACCACAATAATGCAATGACAGCTTTGCATCAAATGGGTCCCCAAGACAGTTAAAGATGTCATTGCTGTGATTAAAACCCACTCTTGATTTGAGGTGATGAAAAGAAGAGAATGCTTTGGAGTACATATTGAACTGCTTCCCCTGCTTCAGTAAATGTATAGATGACTAACAGTCCACACATGCAAGTGAACCTCTTGCTCATTGTTTATTTTGAAAGCTTGACATCTCAATACGATCATAACAATCATTTATTCATCCCTTTAAATCTTGCATGTTGAGTTTTTTTTCCTACCAAAAGCAGTGATTATATAAATACTGTTCAAGCTGACGCCATTTGTTTAATTTTATTGGCTCTATAAATTGGCTTATATTATTTTACTGTTTTGTTCATGAGCTGGAATAAAGTGCTGTTTACTCAACTGAATCTCCTGTGTATCTGGCCAGTGTTTTTACCTTTTCCAGTCTAATTACGTCTGTCTCTTTCCCCAGGCTGGACGGCACACTGGGGAAACCAGGAATGTTTCTTCCAGGTAAACACACAGAAAACACAACAGTCTACATCTGATAGACAGCCATCACTCCTCAGTCCATCCCTGTGTTTATACCTCACACATACACAAGCTGTGCCAGACTAAATAAGAGATAGTGGTCCTTGGTGTGTGTGCATGTGTCCCAGCCTGGATGTTTACATGTGCATTTTCATATTTGTAACAAAAGGTTGTTGTTGTTTCACTGTGCATTTGAGCATGTACTACTAGATGCAGGTTCATGTGTATGTATATGTGTGGATGTGCTTCAGAGTGGTTACATTGGTTTTGAATTTATTGTGAAAGTCAATTATACATTAGTGAAAGTTAGTTAGTTAAATTTAAAGAATCCTAATTTAATGTATTGAAATCAGCAGTGTTGTATTGTATGGTGTTGTGTTCTTTTACTTAAGGGTTGTAGTCATTAAATCACAGTTCAAAAAATAGTTTACTAAGTATTAATTATCTTGAAAAAATTGTGTTACATTGACAAGCATAATGGGTGTGTGTTTTCATTATCTTAACCATTTATGTCTAGAGATCGCCATGTTGTTTCTACAGTAGCCCAGAATGGACAAACCAAACACTGACTCTAGGAAGGGCGAGTTGTGTTTTCACGTTTGCCACCATAGTTGCTTGGCACACGGAAGAATTGTCAGGTGGTTGCAATCTGCAACCTCACCGCTAAATAATTAATAAAAAATAATGTATTTTATTTACTGGGGCCTTTCAGAACATTCAGGGACACCTTACAAAACACAATCAAAAACATGCAAAACTGCATCCATAGATCATAAAGGCAAACTGTCATTAGTATACAATAATAAGTTAATGTTTTAACAAAAACATAATTGTTGATTGCCAATAAATCCTACAAACTTGACCTTTCACTATGATTAGTGAACAGGAAAGTTCTAGTGAAATAGTCATTTCCTATAGCCTGATTCCAGACCCTTTTGAACAGCGGCTAGTGTCTGATTTGTTCAAAAGTGAAATAGGTCTAGTCTTGTCCTTAGTGACAGATATTCCACCTGGTTTGGAAACAGTTGATCAATTGGAGCTTTGTAGGCAGAGAAAAACTGGGGACATCAACTCCCTTAAGATAGCTGCAGAAAACAGGTGATGAGCCTGAATGAAATCAACAAACATGTCAAGTTACAAAAATACCAACTCTTAAAGCAACGTAAAACATTTATATAACATTTTTTTGATCAGTGGGACAGCGTACCTGTCAACTGTAAATAATGTCAGTGGGAAGAAAATATGCCTCTCACTGCCTGAGTGGTTAGTGCCAAACAAAATGAATGAACAAAAAAAAATGAACAAAAAAAATGAGCATGATGTTATGCTAAATGAATGGCATTTCAGTCTGTTTATCAGGATCCTTATAAACTTACAACAAATAGAACTTCAGTAGTTATTTGATCATTTAAAACTATTTAATTCACACTTTATGGTTATTGGTTAATGGTGGCTAGCTTAAGTGCACTGCAGTGTATATACCAATCTACACATTCTTGACATTGGATTGCATTGTGCTTTCCAACATTACCCACCTTCCTATCTCCCTCCCTTTTTGCTCCAGTCCATTTCCCAGTTGCTTAGTAAGCATGTCCTCACTGACCCTGGTCACTTGCATGGTTAACCTGTAGGCCAGTTGGGCAAGGTACTGCGTTAAGGACATGGCTCCGGAGCTCTTTACTCTCCAATTTTGCATAACCTCCAGCACACATTTCAAAAAACATGTTTAAGACTACATAACTCTTTCTGACATACATTTATTGTTTGCATTACAGTACGGGGCTGTAAACAGCCACATTGAGCCGTAAAGACAAAAATGACGGTGGATGAATGAGAATCATGAGCTGAGAATTATGAGCCTTCAGGCCTCATACTGTAAAGGACAATGTTTTGTTAGTATCGTGTGTGTGATTGTGCAGTAATTGTTTGAGTGTGACAAAACATACCTTTCCACATCAGTTTTTGTGTTTTTGCAAGTACCACCTAGACATTCAGTAGTCAGTTTTTGTCATTAAGGCAAATGTATTTTGAATGTTTGTTTGTGTGTATGTATTTGATTTTTTTTTTCAATCTCCAGGAAAAGGAGAGGATAAAGAATTCCCAACTATTGGAGCACGTCTGATCAGACTTGAAGATAAGGTAGGCACACTCCTGCTGTTCAGTGTGTGTGTGTGTGTGTGTTTTGTCTGCAGGTAAGCGAGATAAAATGATTAAATTACCTTTGGTCTTCATAAGCAGAAGTGTGTGTGTGTATGTGTGTGTGTGTGTGTGTGTGTGTGTGTGTGTGTCTGATAGCGTGAGGTGTAATCTTTTGATATGACCGTGTTGTTGCTGTGCTCGGCCAATCTGCGCCAGTGCCAAACATACGCCTGCATTCTCCACTCTCCACCTTATCAGCATCTTTTCAGTGCTGCGTTTCTGCTTTACTTACATTTCTGGTTTTTTTTTTTTTCCTTGACTCCTGCTCTGGGCTCGGTCATTTCGATGATTTTCCATGCCAACCCTTTTTTTTCCCCCTGTAATCCTGGGTACGCTGGGTGGTGACAAATCTTGGATGTTTGTGTTTCCATAAGTGAATATTAGAGGAGTGGAAGAATTAGTTGGATTGAAGAGAAAAGTCTTTATACAGTGAGACACAGCCAATAGACAACAGCTGTCTTATGAAGCCCAGGGGTGTAACTAGGCGTGTCCTCCCCCATAGTGGAACAACGTGATGCCAACATGATGCCAAAGCTGATGCCAGCAGGATGCCAAGATAGACATTTCTCCCTCTGGGGATGGTTGTACCAGTTGGACTGGTGTGTGATCGTGTCTGCCTTCCCGTCTGTCTCTCTGTCTCTCCGTGTGCAAATCATAGAATATGAAATGTGTTTGTTAGATTTAGTGTGTGGCTACATATGTTGTTTATTTGTCTGACTGGTGGCATCACTAGAAAGTGAAATTATGTTTGTGGATTTGGAAAGGTTAGGAAATGTGTTTGTTCACTTGGGCATGTTTTTTTTCATTTTTTTTCATGTCACATTACCCTCTCACATCTTACAGTAAATGAAAACAACTCATATACAATAGAACAATGCATTCTGTAGCCCCTTCTTTTCTATTCAGCTCAGCCAGCTCAGGATTTCCCCCACTTTGCCGTAACATTTGCCATCCCATCTCTGCGCGTTCATCAGCACTGACGTTCTCTAATGTTTGCATGCGTTTGCTGTTCTCGGACCGCTTTGTTACGGAGAGAGGAGTAATGATCTTGAACCAATGTGCGCCCTGAGCCTGAAGACCTCCCTCGGTGATTGGGTTACGGCCCATTTGCTCTGGGCTACATGTAGTGATCACAATCTCTTGATTAGAAACATAAACCTGCGTTCAAAAGTGCCTCCGTTACCTATGAATCTGTCTCTTTTTCTTTTTTCCAGCCTCTCTCTTTTCCCTCTTTCACTTCTTCTCTCCCACTCTGCCTCGACATGAAGGCAAAATACAACTGAGAGGTGCAAAATGGAGAAACAAAAAGTGGAACCCTGCTGATGCAGGATGCTTTCTCTTCAGAACAATGTTGAACCAATCACAGTTTCTTTAAACAGAACTGCATGCATTCCTGCAACGAGTGTCCTCTCAAAGTGAAGAGATTAGTGCCTTGTGACACCCAGAGCCGCCCATCCTTCATAATTACTGTTTTCTTTGCCTCAGCACTTACCCCCATTCCCCTCCTTCATTTCCAGTTGTGTGAATTTCTTATTTTGATGGTTCTGACAGACAAGCACACCTGTTAAAGGGGAAAGGGGGTTGGGGGGCTTCTTTTTTCCCTTAGGCAGCAGGTGGATGAACCTGTCCACCCCTGTTACTTGGTACGTTCCCCAGACCTCCTCCACATACGCGTGCACTGCTAAAGCTCCAGCAGCAATTTACAAATATTATTGTTCACTCCAGATAAACTGTATTGTCAGCTTTGTGTCTCTGGAATGCACTGACTTTATAATTACACTTATGGCGTAATCCCTGTGATTGAATAAAATGATGGCGGTTGTGACTGAACAACCCATTTGACCCACTTTCACTGAAATCTTTACTTTTTTGAAAGTTTTTCGGCAGAAATCTAATTTTGACACTTAAAGGAACAGTGTTTAGGATTTACTGGCATCTAGCAATGAGGATTGCAGTTCACAACTAACTGAAACTTTTTGCGTCAATGCCATTAGTGTTCATTGTTTTGGAGGTTCATACTGAAAACTGAAATTGTGGCTGGTGGAATTTAGCTGTTCAGCCACACTCAGCAGTGCTTGGCGGCCATACGTCTTTGCTGTGCGTTCTCTTCAAGCTGCACAGTGTAGAAGTAGGGCCGATACTCCCTGGATCATCCGGGTAATTTTATATGTGCCAGTTAACCATTTTGGCTTCATGCATTACTGACCAACTCTCACAGGAATGAATGGGGCCCCATGTTCAATACTTTATCCAGGTCTCTCAAAACATCTATGGGACCCCACTCCCTAGATATAAACAGCTCATTCTATGGTAACGAAAAAAACACGATGATTCTTATTTTCTGCCAATATATCCCCTTAAATTGCACGCACTGGACCTTTAAAAAAAATGTACTCTTGAAACATCATTTCAGCATGAAGCCTGTGTTTCAGCAGCAGCATAATGTCCCATCCAAACATAACGCTCCAGCTAAATCAAAGTTTACAGAAGACGTATTATGAGATAAAATACACAATGAATCAAGTTTGTTTGAACTGTTAATGGTCAGAGTGCCCTTGAGTTCAGTTGTTTGCAACAGAATCTCCAGCGCCGACGCTCTTGTGTTTGTTTCGCACCACTGCCTGCATTTCATAACGTTGTGTAATTTCGGAGTTGCGTCACCTCTAGCATGTTGCTCATAATAGTAAACCTGATCATACACAAGCAAAACCCTGGTGTCACAGTTGAATCACCTCCGTGTAGGATCTTTCCCAACAGCCCTGAGGAATTATTCATCAACTCTTTGCACTAATGTTTGTGCGTATGTGTGCACAGGAGTGTGTTCCCATGCCTTTCTCAATATTCACTCTTGGTTGGGCTCCAGCTTCATTTTTTTCTTTTTTTGACAAATTCCCACTTTCTGCTCCCCTGTTCCCTGTAAAACTCCAGACATGGACCACTCTGGCTTCAGTCTCTGCTGCAGCTGAGTAAGTAACATTGAATCGTTTTCTCGTCCAGCTATTGTCAGCACATCACTTGTAGATGAATTTATCTTCAGTGGGCTGAAGGCAGCTCGGGCATTGTGTGTCCTGTACAGGGTTAGACAGTGATTTATCACACAAAGACAAAGACACATATACGTCTACACACACACACACACACACACACACACACGAGCCCAGAGTCGATTAATCACCAATGTGTCTAACCCCACACACTCAAGATTGAATTCTCCAGGAGCAACTTGGAAACGAAGATAGATGGCACTCTGTGACAGTGTGTTATCTTTCTGTCAGACACACTCGATGAAAAATACCCAAACGACAAGCTCAAACAGTGGCCAGTGTCTCCAGGCTTCAGCGCGGCCTCTCAGAACGGAGCTCGCTGCATGCTTTAGGATGAAGTCAGCCCTCTGTTTGTGGTAAATCTCTCCCAGTTTTATAGGAACGGGATTTTTTCTCGTAGCAATAGATGGAAAGGGCAGGGAAATTACAACAATATGCCCTCACATAGCCTGTAAATGTCTGTCTGAGAAACGTTTTTAGTCTGATCCTATTTTGTTTCACAGATTTAACAATATTGTGAATTGTTGTGCGGCACAGAGCAACCCAGCAACTTAAAACTGAAATTAGTGTGTAGAGCTGAAGGCAGCAGCCTTTAATTATGCAGGAGTAGAAATTTGTTTTGTTCGTTTTTCACGAGGTTGAAAAAAATAACAGGATACATCAAACCTATAAATGATTAATTTTGTTACTTTCTGGCATTGAATACTATGTTATTCAATAATAAATTAGTCATTTAAATATAGTTTAAATGACTAATTTATTGTTACTTTCCGGCATTGAATACTATGTTATTCAATAATAAATTAGTCGTTTAAATATAGTTTAAAATACTGGATTTTTTTTTTTTAAAATAAGTGACGATATGAGGACATGAAACTGTATATGTCTAAATTTGAAATCTGCTGATTGTTGCATCATTACTTTACTAATATAGAATTAACATTCCACAAAAGATTTCTTTTGCCAAAGTCTGTTAAGCAGAGGTGTGGATTCGAGTCACTTGACTTGGACTCAATCAGACTCGAGTCACAAATTTGATGACGTAATGCTTGACTTCACAAAATCAAAAAAAGACTCTTAAATTGACTAGGACTTTAACACCAATGACTGGTAACTTCACTCTGATTTGAGTCTTTTGATTTGACAGTACATGATACCTTCCCCCAAGCCCAAAGATTACAAAGCATATTATTTAAAATGTGTGCCGTGAATCATTTTATTTCCCTTGATTTCATAAATTAAACAGTATGCTATTCTTTTCCAGTCAACACATCGTTTCTCAGATCTCTCAGCTCACATCCAGTCAAGTTGCAAAAGAGAACCATGAAAAACTAGCGTTACTTTACTGAGCGCCAGCTGAAAAAAATGATACAGATAATTTTGTTAGCATACAAAAACTAATCAGTGGTCAACAAAAAACTGACTTGCACTATGCAAAAGGTGCTGGTCACAAATTCCAGTGATGCAACAATTTCAAACCCTATTAGACAAAATGCACATTTTTAAAAAGCATTCATGATTTTTTCTAAATTGAATATATCATTACTCTGCTGTTAAAATGGCATTGCATTTGAGGAAGAGCACAACATTACTTGTTCAGGAATCGAAACTTCAGGGTAGGTCAGTCATGAGTGCAAAACCTTGAGAAGAAACAGCATGAAGAAAAAATACTTCAGAAGTGAGAAGAAAAAAATCATTCTGCAGCAGGGGGGCAATTATCAAATATTTGATTCACATTCAGTATTTAGTCCTTCATAATTTAGTCATCAAAGTGGTGTTCAGTTGTATGTGGGAGATGTGTTAGTCTTTGGTGGGTGTAAACCATCAGTAGTGTCTAGTGAGGAAAATACCCTCTAATGCACCCTCCAGACCTGCACAGACATGCCTGTGCTCAACACATCATTATTTGTGTTGCTCTAAGTACACTACATGGACCATACATCACACTCACTCTGTGGTTAACTTCACTCCGCTGTATTAGTGCAAATATACTGTGCCATGTATGTCACGCTTATATCATGTGCATTAGCACTAGGCGTACGCCGAAGAATGCATGCCCTGACCATAATAGCATCTCAATTAGGTAAGTATGCCGTAAATTACAGCAAGGCCAAATACTGGAAATACTTGAGGGCCGGGACAGAGTGTTGTGTTTGTTAGGAGTCCATCTGTAAGGCATTTAGGGCCCCTCGTCTTAAGAAGCACAGCTTTGAGGGGGGCAGGAGTGTGTGCATGAGTGTGTATGTATTTAGACTGGTCCAATCCAGACCCAGTGGAGGGTTTTAGAGACGAGGGCTGGTAAACACACACACACTCATATACTATACATATTTATACATTAGACCATATACAAAAATGCAAGTGGATAGCCAGACACATAAATATACAAATGGAGTCACATGCACTGTTGTCCCTCTAGCAGTGTCTCAGCAAACAGGAACAGCTTCATTATGTCTTTAGCTGGTGCAGGAGGGTTCTCAGTCTGAATGGCTGAAGACGGGAGGAGAATAGAGGCAGCATTTCCGCTTAAATCTATGAATAACCGTGCATCAATAAATGTATTATAGCCAATCGTTTTTTCCTTGATTTTGTATACTGGCACCCCGAACAATCTACAGCCCACATCAGTAGGAGCTATTATCCTTTTTAGTGCCGCTGGGATTCTCTCTGGCTGTAGCTGATGTTATTTTCTCTTAAAATCGTAAATTTTACGATCACAACAAAATGAATGCACAGAAATCAAAGAGCAGAGGAAATATTTATCCTTAACTGCGACCAAGTAACACTATAATAAGCTGAACAGCATGCTACAGACCACATACAGAGATGTAAAAGTTTTTAAGAGATTTTTAAACTCTTTGGAGTTGAAAGATGTTTCAGAGGTCAATGAGGTTCCCACTGTTCTTATGTCATGCTCAATTCAATTTTAGGGAGAAGGGTTGTTTTTTTATTGAAGTTTACGGGAGATATTCAGAGGATTTAAAGTCACAGTAGGCATCTTCAGTTTCTGTTACATCTAACTTAAGTCCAGCAGCGATATTCCTGCACTTGTTATTGCTCCCTAATATCAGTGTAGACTGGCAAGGTAGGGGCACAAGTTGCTAAAATCAACCTACAGAGCACCAGTGATTGCATAGTAATGAAGCAGTATTTTTTTTTATTTGATGACTTGTTTGATCGGCTAATAGCGTGCATCTTAAGTTGTGAATATATTGCATGTACCCATGCTCGTCTAACTCCATCAGATAAATGGCAAATGTCATTGTGATAATAGCTTTATTGCAATAGTTTTGTCTTTTTAGGCAAACACCATAGACGACTACTTGTTTCATAGGGGAAGATTTCACCTACTCCCTCTGTTCAGGGTAAAGGGGCGCTCAATAACAAAGGTAAGGGGTAAAAATAAAAAAAAAATGTGATTACGCATTTGAGTAATGAGACAAATGTATTTGCCTTAAAATTATTTTCTAAGGTGCAAATTTGAATTTGAATTATAAATTCTTACAGTTGTCAAATGTGTAGTTGCATCTCAATGAGAGTGGTTATACTGTACATTTTCCTGACTCCCTTCCTTCTCTTAGTTGGGTCATTAGTGTTGCTCTATTCATTTGTCCATTTTTCTGCATAGTCCTCAACCCTCTCCCTTTCCCTCTGTAATTAGAGTGATGGTCACAGTGACCCACTGTCTGTCCCTTTCCTGCCTTTCTGCTAGAAAGTGTGAGAAAGAGTCTGCTGCCATCCCCTTGTTCAACAGTTGCTATCGCTCTAGTCCTCTGTTCCGCCTCTCTTTCTGTTTTCCCGTACGGACACCTCTCTGTCATTTTTTGTCCCCTTTGCTCCCATTCCCAGCACCTCTCGCCCCGAGAGAACCCTGTCTGTTGTTGTGCTGTGTTTTGATATATGTGTGTATTTGGCCGCAGTGTGCTCAGCGGGGAGCCGGACTGACCGGGCCGGTCTAAACAAAGAGAGGAAACTTGGCAAAGGAAACACACACACACACGCACGCGCGCACACACACACACACACACACACACACACACACACACACACACACAAATCCTGGAACACACAGCTCCACTGCAGCGGCCGAACTCTTACTGCCCCGTGCTGCAGACAAGCACACACAGAATCTTCCTGCATGTCTGGACTCGGCCTGCAATTGCTACAGCACACAACAACCTAGTTCCCTGTTTTTCTTTTTTTCTGATTAAATCTTGGTCTCTGAATCCTTTCCTGCACAGGCTTCTTTGCAGTGCCACTGAATGTAAATAGATAGAAGATATAGATCTGTGCAAACATGCTTGTAGTGCTTTGTATTCTCAGTGCAATATGTAATCATATTTATAGCAAAATTTTCTTACCACTGTCCCCCTGCCACAGAGAGGACAGAGGTCATTGTCCTCTACAGAAAAACAGGTACTCGAGCTGCTAGGCTTTCAGTATTTTGCTCATAGACATTCAGTAACAGAATGCATTACTGTGTTTTGACTCAGTTTGTTCATGGACAAGAGGGTGGAGCCCACCCTTACGTGCTATCATAATAACTTTACATCACGTTAAAATTCTTTCTCATTGGATTAGAAAATGCTGTGCAGTATTTTGCTGTCTAATATACCTCCAAACATCCAATATTGTATTCCATCTATTTCCTGGTACCTGTTGCAAACCCACACCGATTAAACCTTGTAATACACAACTTTTTGCTATGTTTTGGCCTTACTCCTGTTGCAGCAGCCTTTGCTTTGACTCACTACACCACCCAATGCTGCATCAAGCCCAACTGGTCTTTCTCACGTCGACACTTCCCACCGTTGATGTGGTATCTTTATAGTGCTGTGAACTCGATAGCATGCAACGAGTGGTGTGCTGCTGCGAGTTAGATAGCGCACCAGAGGCGGTGTGCTGTTTGTAGTGCAGTCCAGCAGTAAATCATGTTTCGGCAGTGCGCTGGGGATGCAGCCCCTGGCAGCTCCCAGACGGCCTTTGGCTCTGGCTCCCTTCTCTTAACGCCACTCTCTAATTTCAGAGCCGGGACCCTGCCTACTACTGTGTCTTTACCGCATTCCCACAAACCAGAGACGGACAGTCTGCCTGCATGTCTGGCTGCTTGCTCTCCATCTCACAGTTTCTCTCTCTCGCGCGCGCGCGCTTTCTATCTCTCTCTGCCTTTGTGTGTCTCTCTATCACTCTTTCACTCTCACTCCCTGTTTTTTTTTGCCCACAGAACTTGCCCCTTCTTCTTTCCTCTCCGTCTCCTTCTGGTTCTGTGTCTTCAGGATTATAGGTCTGCAGTCTCACTCACAGCATCTAAATCATGTTGTACACTGCCACGGTCTCTCGTCAGCTCTCTCTCCCCCTCTCTCTCTGCATCTTGGTAGCACCCACTGTGGGCTTGCTCGCTGGCTGTAAATACCCATGCTACATTTCCATTTTAATTGCCCAAGTTTCGCAGGGCCCAGGGATATATTTTCTGCACATATATTTTATTGTCTTGGCCAAATGCCCTCAAAGCTCTTGGATTGGACCTGACCACTAATATACTCCTGCATGGACCAGTTCATTATCAGTATGGAGGTGTGAGCTTATTTAAGAAGGTTATGGAGGGGTCAATATGCAGTCCATGAAACAGGGGTCTGTGTTTTATTGGTAAATGTAGTCTCACTAATACACAGTGCTAAGTAGCCCTGGTGCCACCCGACTATTGAGTGCTATTAAATCAGTCTATACTGCACGGAACAGTAAACTGGCTGCAAATAATGCCAAGCTGTGTAAATGACTCCGGAGACCGTGAGTGTAAATGTCACTGCTATTAAGTCAAACTGGTACCTGGGGAGCATCTAATGGGGAATATGTGAATATGTGTAATAGTGCATATATGCTTCAATGTGTGTGTGTATTATGTAGATGTGTATCTGTTCCATTCAACCAACATTCACCCTAAAAACTCCACAAATCTGTGTAGCTGTAGTAAGTGAAACATTCATTTAGCTTATCAAATATGAGTTCCCATAAAGCATAATTGCTCCTGTGATTTGACTAGTTTCCCATCATACCTGAGTCTGGCACATCTGCCTCTGAAGGAGGTGGGTGCTGAGGATTCATCCATACCCCGATGATGCTGCAGAGTGAGCACTCCTCATTTTTACTCTGCTCTCTGGTACAGGAAGCTGCAGACACAGAGCCAGGGTGAGACTGAGTGAGACAGAGGAAGCTGCACGGAGGAAGAGTCTTTGCCCGGTCAAGCTCAAAGATAACATTACCTTCAGCCTTCTGCTTAGAAGTGGTGAATTTACAGCTTACAGCAACTTAATGTAGTGCAGTCTCTGGCTTTTGTTTGACATCCAGTGCATTAGCTTGGAGGTATAGCTTGGCTTGTTTATTTTATTACATGAACATTGCTTTCACCCATGAAACCCCATTCAAGATCTTAAACTCTGTATTTAGAAAATAGTTATGAGTAGTTGAGTATTTATATTAAACAGCCAAATCTGCCAATTCACCTTCCATAATTCTGAGTCAGGTCCAGCCCTAAACATGTAACATCTAAAAATGTCATTACTTTTGCAGGTATTTGATCATAAAACAAAATGTCTGAAAAATTTAAATTTTGACCTTATCATGGAGCTAGATGAAAAGTTAAGGGAT
Organism: Plectropomus leopardus; assembly: GCF_026936395.1. NCBI lineage: Eukaryota > Metazoa > Chordata > Actinopteri > Perciformes > Serranidae > Plectropomus > Plectropomus leopardus. Next base: position 26,600,403 of record NC_142182.1, on the reverse strand, counting down.
CATCACCATAATTAGAAAACACCCTCTGGGGTGATTAAAATATATGCCACATTTTAGTTGTTAAGCGATCACCAATGCTGATCGGATTCATCTTCTGGCGACATACATTTTTGTCCAAAATTCCACATCAGTTCACTAAATAGTAACTCAGATATTTCAGACGCTGACAGGCATTGTCATCCCATTATACGGTAGCAGATTAAAAATAGAATAAGGTACATTTATTATTGCAGTAGGGTGTTGTGCCATAGCAGGCTAGCGCCTTCATTCGTGGAAATGATTTTAACTAGCTGTTACTAATGCCGGTGTGTTTATGACTGTGTAAAGATTTGAGTGGGCCACTTGTGGTTCAGACATTGGCCCTATGGTACTCTGTGCCCAGACACATCCCTCAGGCAACAGACTGGTTGCTCGTACCCGCAGTAATTCAAGGCATGTGTGTGTGCATGTGCACACCTATGTGTTTGCCTGCCTTGCTCCAGCTACACTATGCCCAGTCTCCTGTCGCCTGCTATTTGCTTTAATGGCGTCAGGTTTTTGCAAAACACTTAACAAGCTTGTCTGTATTCCATAGTGATTTTTCTTTTTTTTTTTTTTTTTTGTTTTAGTAAATGACTAATGATTTTATGGGAGTATAATGGTGGTGTTTTTCTATACCTCTGGGCCCTGTGTTTCCCTGTAGAACAATTAAAGCGCCACACCTTTCAATTGTGTGCAATTAACTTTGTAGTACACACAGGATACAGGCCTCCCCTAGTCCCTTATGGTACAATGGATCAAATCGGGAAGCTGGTATTTGAGGTTGAATCAGTGAATGGTTGCTGCACATTTACAACACTTTAAATAGTAACTATCAAAAAAAAGGGCCCCCACCCTGTGCCTGTTATGCAGCTATGGTGTGATAGTACTGCTGCAGGCAGCGCTGTTTATATTGCCTCAGTTGTTGCAGATAGAGTTAAACACCCATGTCATAAGTCACATACCTGCCAAGTCTCATATTTCTCCTGCAACTCAAGTTTTATTGTCTTTGCTGGCATCTTACAGTCAATGAAAATCTCTTATAGTGACACAATCAGAGAAGACGTGTTTTATAATCCTAGTACAATGATTACTTGCTGATGCAATGCAAAGAGCTCTTCCAGAGCTTCAGTCTCCCTTCTACAGTGCTGTCAGTGGAGGTAGTGATCTCACTGGCAAAAATTACAAGAAGCTCTAGAAGTAAGGAGTCATTTTCATTGTCTGCTATGGGTCAGGAGTGTTATTGCTGGCCTTGATTGTTTCCAAGTGAAACAGATAAGCCCCCTTTTGTTGTGCCAGAGTAGATTTTCTGTATATGACACTTGCTGAGGACCTTCTTTCCAAGAATCTTTCGACATGGATTAAATGGAAACAACAGCAACAATATGAATAATGAGATAGTGTGTTAGTCACAAGATAATTCTTGTGCAAGCATTATTTAAGCAGAATTGCAATGTGGGAACAAACAACATGAAAGATTTTTTTTTTGGTATATTAGCCTGTTATTAGACAGGACAGATCAACAGTGTGAAAGGGGGAGAGAGAGTGGGGACGACATGCAGCAAAGGGCCTCGAATGGGAGTCGAACCCAAGGTCACTGCGGCAAGGACACTGCCTTTAGTCAAGGGGTGCCTGCTTTATCCACCAGCCACTGACACCCCATATTTTTATTTTATTATCAGTGTAAGTCCAACATCCTCTTTCCTTTTTCTCCTGATTTGGAAATTATACTGATTCAAACCCTCCCTGTACCTGAGAGGAGCTGCAGATTGTGGGTTTGTCATTATGGGTGACAGTTTCACCTCCAAGTGGTCACGTAATCTGTTGCAATGTCAAAATAAGCAAGTGACAAACAACAAAACAGAAATATTCACAAACACGCTCTTTATATTCAGATCAGCTGATACTCTGTACACACAGCGTGGCATATCTGTTCACTTTTACACCAATAGTGCTTTAATTGAGACAGACACAGAGTCAGACACACAAGGAGACAGAGATAGAGCGAGAGACAGACATTAGTCTAGAGGTCTCGATACGTCTCCTCTGTGGCATACTGATGTGGAGGAGGGAGGCCAGGAGTGTCTGAGCTGAAGTCGGCCTGATAAGCAGAGCAGATAAGGGGTTGCAGTGAACCTCAGGCAAGAGACAAGAACAAAACAGAAGAGCAAGCTGACTGGAATATGTCTCTTACTTCACACACAAGGAGGAATCTTTAGGAAAGACCAGAGAAGATGGGACTCACGGGACCAAAGTCAGAGTGATAAGTCATAGAAAAAGCATTCTTCTGCTGAGTCTTCTGTGCTCACTGATACTGGACAGAAAGAGTGTGATCAGGTTGTCATTATAAAATGAGTTGCTCTAAAATGTATCCAGAGTTGGACAGTAAAGTGACTTATGTTTTTATGTGTGAGTTTTTAAGCTGGTGACAGCCATAGCTGGAGGCATTATTTTTTGGGGGGTTGTCTGTCCATCCCGTTCTCTTGAACATGATATTTTAAGAACGCCTTAAGGAAATGTCTTCAAATTTGGCACAGACATTCACTCAAACTCAAGGATGAATTGATTCGATTTTGGTGGTCAAAGGTCAAGGTCACTGTGACCTTGCATGCATCACATTGTCATGAACACGATATCTCATAAAAGCCTCGGGGGAATTACCTTAAATTTGGTACAAATAACCACTTGGACTCAAGGATGAACTGATTGAAATTTGGTGGTCAATGGTCAAGGTCACTGTGACCTCAAAAACATATTTTTGGCCTTAACTCAAAAATGTATATGCTAATTATAATGAAATTTCATGCAAAAATCGAATAGCATAAAATAATGACTTTTTTTTTTTTTTAAATACAAAAGGTCAAAGGTCAAATGTAATGTGACATCATAATGTTATACAAAAACACTTTTCTGGCCATTATTCAACGCCATAACTCAGAAACAGAAGGAGAGACATTTGGTCGGATACTGCCGGATACGGCAACTTGAGTGGTTTGCAGAGGCATCAACCGCAGGGCGGTAATTCTAGTTGCTTTATTCAACATATCTTTTTTTTACTGTCAAGTCAAATCCCATTTTGCAGTAGCATCTGCATGCAAAGTCACTGCCATGTCCTAGTAAAGCTCAGCTGACTTGCACGCACACACACACATGCACACTCGCACACTCGCATGCACACAAAAACTAAAACACACAAAGACACATCAAGTGCGCTCACTGGCAGCTTGTGGTGAGAAGTGAACATCGAAAGGCCAAGAGGGTCATTCCCACCAGTCCACCGCTGGCCAAACACCCTGTGTCTCGGGGTCAAAGGACATCTCAGCAGGGCTGGTAATTAGAGCACAATGGAGCCCATTCTGGCCGCTTGTGCAACTGTGTGTCCTGTGCTGTTTGTCCCAGCTGACAGAAGGTTGTGCATAACTCGAGAGAAAGGGAAAGAGGTGAAGAGGGAAGCAACAAGAGTTTCCTCTTGAGGGAAGGGGCAAGAATGCACTCGTGCATGCGTCTGAATCTTAGCGACTGAGTGTTGCAGGAAAGCAAGCGAGGAGTGTGTGTGCATGTGGCTATTTCTGCCTTTGAATTGAGAGTAAGCCTCAGTGTGTGTTTGGAGCTCTGTGCACAGCTCACTCAGCACCTTGACATTGGCACTGTGCCTCTGTGGAGATCTGCTGTCTCAGCTGGATTGCTCTCCTCCCTTTTCCTCTGACCCTTCTCCCCCTCCATCACTCACTCCCCCACTCCTGCTTTACTCCCACCTCAACTCTGGACCCTTCCAGCTTCCCTCACCCAGGGGAGACAAGCTTAAATCACTCCCTTCTCTCTTTCTCTCCGAGGGTTTCCTTCCCCCCTACACACTCACCCCGTCCCTCCCTCTCTCTGATAGTGTCGAGGAGGGGGATGGGCTATGACTGTTGACTTGGACTTCTGTGGGAATGCAGGTGCTGTGTGTGTGTGTGTGTCTGTGTGTTTGTGTGTCTGTGTCTGTGTGTGTGTGCGTGTGTGTGTGTGTGTGTGTGTGTGTGTGTGTGTGCGTGTGTGCGTGCTTTGGTAGCCCCTCCTTGGGTTCGTGGGGCAGCTCACTGTCTGTCGTCTGTCACACCAGCCGCTCGGACTGTGCTGTCATTGGTATGACAGCATGCTATGGCAGATGGCTGCCAAAATATCAAAACAATCTCTTCTTAGCGCTCACGCAACTACAGTTTTAGTCAGAGGTAATTAGGTAATTTTTGTATTTAATTAATAGGGTTAAACTAAGGATTATTGTCATTAGAGATTCAGTTGTTGATTACTTCTTGATGAATGAGTTTTTAAAATGTTACTTCTTTTGTCTGACCAACAGTCCAAATCCAAAGACAGCAACAAATCCCCATATTTGCAAGGCCTGAACGTGGAACTTTTAGGGGCATTGTTTATTACAAATGCAGCGGACAGTAGGCTAGTGACCAGTGTGCTCATAAACTATCTACAAGCAGTTTAAAAGCAATCTGAAAAAATTAATCCAAAACAATGTGATATGGCAGAAATTGGAATGCTAATTAATTCAAATGGCGTAATAAATTAATTGATTATCAAAGCTGTTGTTGATTATTTATCTGATGATTGACCAGTGGATTGAATGATTACTATTATTCACACTTGTACCCCCCTTTTTTTAAAAATTATTTGTTGGGCTTTTGTTACTTTTATTTTGATAGGATAGATTTAGCGTAAAAGGGACTGAAAGAGGGGATGACATGCAGCAAAGGACCAAGGTTGGAATCAAACCTGTGGCCACTGTGGCATGACATAGCTTTTGTACATGGGGCACCTGGTTTACCAGGTGAGCTACCAGGTGCCCCATATTTGTATACCCTTTGATACTTTATTTCAGACTCTGTGGGTGCTTGACACTAGTTTGCTGCTATTTTAAGAAAGAAATAACTCCAAAAAAAATAGCAACAATAAGCAAAAAGTACAAGAAAATTACCTGAAAATTAGTCAAAACAACAACAGCAACAACAAACAAACAAGAAAATGATCTGGAGTAAGTGCTTAAAAATGATCATAATTCTGTAAAATAATTTTACATGTGTAATTATGATAATTAGCTATCAATATAGTTTTCCCCTAGATTTTGTTTTTTTCCTGAGACATTTCCCCCCTAGTTTTTAAAATGTTTTCTAAATCTTCTAATTTCTTGATATTTGTTGAACATTTCTAGCCATTTGTTGAACATTTCTAGCCAAGTATCTCGTTGCCTTTTTATTTTTGAAACGAAATAGCACCAGTTTGCTCAAGGTTTAAAGGCTGAAATCTATGTTAAAGGCATTTGAACACAGCAGCACAAGAAAAGTGAGGTTGCTCCAGTTTTAAAGGGTTAATGTACTAAATGTTGCACACAGAACATTTAATTTAAAAAAAAACAGTGTACTGTTACTTTAATTCTGTGTTTTTGCTAGTGAAGGCATTTGACAATGACAGCCTTGACAGTCTTTATGGTCTTATCTCCCCTGCTCCACAATGACAGATGGTATCTGTTACAAGTCATAAGCTGTCATGCCACCGTGCACAATAAGCTCTGCTTCCCCATACCTCGTTCCCACTATCAATGTAAACAAAATGCACAGCAGGCGGGGCCACACCACCAGACAACTTTGTTTTCCACAAGTTTTTCGAGACCAACCCACCCACCCCCTGAAGCCTGTCTGTCTCCTCTCTTTTTTTTCCTCTAACTGTCTTTATTTTTTTTCCATTGCGTCTTTTGTTCTGTCTTTCTTGTTCTCCTTCCCTCCCGCTCACTCTCTTCTCTTGGCCGTTGAGGTTAACCGCCACTTGTATTACACTGCATTACAACTCATCAACAATATGCCGGGCAGAAAGAAAAACAACCCACACTTGTTGTCCTCTCGCTCTCTCTCCATTTCTCCCGCTCACTCTTTTTTTCTCTCTTTAGCTAAATCACAAAACAAGCAGGCCAAAAACACTGAATTGCCTAGAAACCCAATATGGACTCCACCCTGGAGATTACACGGTCAACTCAGCCAGCCTGCACTAGAATAACAGCCTGGCCTGCTCCCACTGTCCTATGCCCAGGGTGTGTGTTTGTGTGAGTGTGCACAGGCATCTCTGAGTACCTTACCCTCTCTGCTACTGTCCCAACATGTGTGTGTGCATGCATACATGTATTATTTACGTTTTAGCATATCTTTGATATACTGTACATCAAACTTTGTGTGCAGTTGAGTAGATATGTGTCTTGGTGTGTGTGTGCGTGTGTGTGTGTGTGTGTGTGTGTGTGCGTGTGTGTGTGTGTGTGTGTGTGTGTGTGTGCGTGTGTGTGTGTGTGTGTGTGTGTGTGTGTGCGTGCGTGTGTGTGTGTGTTTGTGTGTGTGTGTGTGTTTGTGAGTTTCTTTGTCACTAAAGACTGAGATTACTGAGATTGCTCATTCCTCATCATCTGTTGGACAGGTATGTGTTGTAGCACAACTATGTACAAATCTACTCTCTGTAGTCTGACACCATCTACACCTCATGCCATTCCACACCTGACAATTATGTCACAGGCAGCTGTCTTTGATTATTTCAGGTCTTACCTTGTGTAAAATGTAAACTCTAAATTTGTAATGGAACTGCTTGCCTATACCTGCAGAACTACTGCAGGTATAGGTTAATCCTCAAATTTAAAATCAGTAAAAATATTTTAACAAAGAATCATATATATACAGTTATCCCATGCAACTAGGTGTATAGATTTTAAATTATTATTTTTTAATCTCATTTTTGTTTTTGTAATATTTTTATCCTGTGTAGCACTCAGTCGCTTTTTCTTTTAGTTTCTTTCTTTTTCTTACTGTTGAGCTGCTGCATTAAAAGTCTTATTCATACAAACAAAAAAATATCAAAAGTTAAAAAAGAAAAAACAAAAAGAAACTTGTCTATGGGAAAAAAATCAAATACATTTCTGAACCGCTCAATTAGTTAAAGCTCAAAGTCATGATATCACGTCATAAGGGGAGTATCGTGAATTTATTTTATTTTGTTGTTGTGGGATCTAGAGGTTGAAAGCAGACAGGTGTGTCCAGAAGAGAAATGAAGTACATTACCTTGGCATTAAGTTAAGTCTATTCTCAAACAACATGTCTGTCTCGCTGCATTTAATGTAATTTGATTGCGAGATCACAGTAAATCAGTTACTCAACAACTGTCACTTAAACACATTGACTTTTACAAACAGTCACAGTTAAGAGAATTTGCCACTGAGTAATTTAGATAATGGGTTCAAATATAAAGCTGGAAACTAAAATCTTAGAGCCAAAAGAAATGAGAGTCAGACATAGACATAAGTTACATTACAAGGTCACTCTTTTTGTGTGGAAGCAACACTCTGATATTGTCTGTGCTTTGTTGTCAGCTGCCAACATGCTGTCTTCTATGGCATATACATCGTTATAGATTTGAAATAAGGTATTGGATTTTGCATTTGTTTACTTATAACTTTTAATAGGTGTGGGGTTTATTTAAACTCAAATACATAAGGTCTGACCAGTATGACGAAAAATCATGTGATTATTTGGACTGATACATTGATTGCAATATGAGTCTTGATCTTAGTGGAAATGGTAATTTTTGCATTTCATCTTCACTGAAAAGAAAAAAAAAATGATGATGTGTTTTTGCTGTACCAAACAAGCATGTTCCTTTACTTCTGCATCATGATTTGTGGGCATTTTATTTGTAGCTGTATGCTGTAACACATTTAACCTTTTTCAAAAAGTTACAGCTCCTGTGATTTATTGTACTTGACCATACTGCAATTATGATAATATTTTATGTTATTCAAGTTTGAAATAACGATAACAATTTAACCCTTGTGTAAAAATGCATGATAAAATTAATATACAAGTACAACTGCACAACTACAATACCTTAAACTGCATGTTGATGTTTCAATAACATTCACGTTAATAATAATCTGTTAATGGGGACTGACCTCACTTTTCCCGATTGTATCAAGCCTAGACTTAAAGGTCATGTGTTGAAAATGTATGGCAATCAATAAACTTTTATGTCTAGGTTGGAATGGGGGATGGGGGCTATTTTGATTTGGGTTTTGTGAGATTGTGCTGCCCATAGTTTGGAAAGCTGGATCCAATCTGAGGCCAGTCAGGCTGTGGTGATGGAGGCTTATCTAATGCTAGGTCTGTAGGTTTGCAATGCCTGACTCTGGCCTACAACTGGGGCAGAGTGGCTGATTGTTTCCAGCCATGATGGAGGTAATGAGGGGGTGGTGGTCATCATGATACACACTTAAACTCCGAAACACACACACAGACACACACACACACACAGACTGACCTATAACTGAATATGCATGTGCGCGTGTTTGTTTCAGCCACAGCACATTGGCTCTTTCCACAGACCACAGGGTCACTCTGCTATAGACGCTCATTAGTGGTCACCTCTACTGGAGAACTCACACACATTCATACTCACACGCACGCACACACGCACACACACACGTGCAAACTCTCACCACCAGCTTTGCACATGGAGACACACACCTTAACGTAAATCCCCTCATCCAGTTCACAGTATTGTGTTTGATACACGCTATGTTAGGAGCCTCAAAGTGAAACCACATGCAGCTCCGTTCAAGCAGATCTGCTAAATCTCTGTCAAAAGGTGGCTGAGTCATGCCTGCATTGAGCGCGCAATCACGCATGTGTGGTTGCTGTATCACAAGATGCAGTGTGACAGGCCTTGGGGAAAACAGCTGATACGGACACAAACATTCACTCTCTCACACCAAAGCACAGGCACACTTGACGTCACAATAGTCTGGAACCAGAAACATTTGGAGAAGTAAATCTCTTTACTAAAAAACAACACATGCAAATATGCATTGCTCTTACAGTAAACCAAGGGCTTTCAGAGGAAGGGATGACTAATACCAAAGAAATAAGAAGCATTTTACATGAAGTCACATTGTTCAACGATTGGAGAAGTGGGTTGTCTAGTCTTCCGTTTCTCAATAATAACTCTTGAAGTGCCTTAAAAAACTTCAAAGACTTACTCTTTGGAGATATAAGTCCTAATATACAACACATTCACTATACTACTCCCCAGTTTGTTCCAGTGAGCAGCACACTGCTGCAGAAACTGTGCTGTTAAGTGAAGATTTTAAAATAAAATGTGTCTTTAAGACTGCATTCTTCAATGTTAAGTCTTTAATGACAGAGTTTAAGCAATCAGAAAAGCTTTATCACACTTTGTGACACTTTAAAGCACTGCCATGAAATTGAGGGTGAATGGTGTGGCAACATAGGATTGCATTTTCCCACGCTTTAGTGGTTGTATGTTAAGGTTTTCCCATAGCTCAGCCAATCTTTTCCCAGCCAAATGTCCAGAATCCAGTGTGGCAGGAAAAGCTTGCTTTGTACGGTTACAGAGGGCCCTGACACACCAACTGGACAGTTGGCTTTACAGTTGAGCATTGGTGATTGGCCGTTGGCTGTAGTTTTGGCAGTGCATTTTGCATTGTTGACGTTAGCTGTTCCTTTTCCGCATCTACTGTCATTTAGCATGGACATTTTTGGTTTCAGTTAATGAGAGTTAGCAGGGAGAAGGGAGTTGAGGGTCAATGGAAAATTGCTGTCAATGTGTAAACTTTCCAAAGCAGTAAAATCCTTTGCAATTTGTTTGCAGTGTTTTGGCATCTGAAAAGCCAAATTCATGGATCTGCTATTAAACTGGATGTCCTGAATCAAATTTCTCACCTCAGTAAAGGTCTCCAGCTGGATGTAGAGGTTTAACATTGATCTGGATCAGTATATTGATGCAGTGATCAATATTATTAATGAGAATTGAAAATATTGATACATATTGTCATCTTTAAGATACACCTTTGTTCTGAAATTCCCATGGCATATCTTTGGCATCATTTCCATCCAAGCACATCCTCTTCCTAAACATTCAAATAGTGCTGGTGGCCTAGTTACAGACAGACATTGGCAAGCAGCCAAAAGAAAGACAATGAGACTATTTACTGATTTTGCATGATATTGATCACAGGCCTCTGGAGTTAATCATATTGAAATTGTATTGTGGAAGACTTTGTGATACCAGCAAATATCATATTGTTATTCAGAGAATGGATATCATATTGCAACATAATGGAACGTGTGATTTATACTCCAGTCTGAATGACTGATATGTATACTATGCATCTTGGACCACTTAGTTTGTTGGCTTCCTGTTTTTCACATCTATCTATTCTTTTTTCTTTCTCAACCAAAACAAAGTGACCACTTGTTTCCTCTTATTCATCATAGAACGTATGTTCATGTAGGTGGTCAGCTGGTCATCGGCTCTACTCATTGCTGTGTATTCAAGTGCAACTTCTTTGGACAGGATGTGTGTTCACACAAAGCCTTTGATCAGCCAGCTTTTTTTGGCACTAGTACTTTGAGGTCTGTTTGGTGCATCAGAGCTGTCAAAGAGAGGGTCTGGAGACAACTCACAAAGCAGGTTCTTCTGTCTCTACAGCGCTAGTCGAGCAGGTTACACATTAACCAGCCACGCGAACGACTGGCCTGCTACAGCAGCTCCTGCTCCTCTGCTGTCGTGAGCAACATTTATTGCAGCATAATAACCCACTTCAGTGTGGGATGGCAGTGGAGAAAAGTTTAAAATATCATCCAATTTTATTGCCTCAGGTAACATATTAAACAGCACAGGGCACTGAAACAGCTCAATAGAGCTGCAAGTTTTTAACTCATCATTGAAAATAGGGGGTAATACTGAACAAAAAACAAAGGCAAATGCAATTTAACCCTTTAGAGCAGAAGTGGATTTCTTAATCTTATCTGTTAGTGGTTGTATGCCTTTCAGGTTGGATGAGTGACAGAGTAGAGCTTTTATTGTGTTTTAACAATTGTTATTCATTGACTGGTGCTAGGCATCCCAACCAGGTGTTTCTTAGTCCATGAAGCACACAACAGAAGCCAAAAGAAAACATTGCATGAGCTAATTATTAAAAAAAAAAAAAACACCACTCAAAACAAACAGATATGAGACAGCCTTGTTTTGTGGATTTTGAATAATCATGAAGCAGGCATAAGTATGAAAAGGAAACATCCAGTGGTGTCCAAATCAAAATATCAAATATCTGAAATATTTTGGAAAAAAGACAGGTAATATTGAAGGTTGTGTATATGAGATTCAGAACATTAATATTGCAGCAAACAACTATATTCTATATAAAGATATGGTGGAGTAATGGCATTCAGGGCAGACAATAAAGACAGACTCCTCTCTGTGTGTCTTAATGCCCACCTTTCATCTCCCTAACCCCCCACCCCCAGTTTAACATCACCAGCTCTGTCAGTATGGTTGCTGGTGTTAGCACTGCTCACAATGTTAACTTTATTAGCTGCCGGCTCAGCCACCTCCATGTACAGAGCTGTGTGCAAACAATCCCAGCGCAGAATCTGAAACATATGCTCTGAATGTTATATACAGCTCTTTTAACAGTTAAGAAAATTAAAACAAATTGTGTAATATAAGATATAGTTTTTTAACCTCCTCAAGGAACATGATTCCAACAGTGTGATCAAAGACCTAATATTATATTGTTGTTGTTAGTTAGATATCCTTTTAACTCTTTGAAATCTGAGGCCACATCATGCTTTCATACGCCTTTCACAAGTATTTAAACATTTCTTTCAAAAACATGGAATAAAGGTATCAGCACCTTGGTAAGAAATGTTTCTGCAAGGAATTAGTAGATTTAAAAAAAACAAACAAAAAAAAGAACTAAAGGAACACTCCCAGGGAAGAATTTCTAGGGTAAAAAGAACAAAGCTAGGGAAAAAAATCTATTTATAATGATCATAATAACACATTTAAAATTATATCACAGTATTATTATAATTTTTAAAGCAGTTCTACCAAGTCTTATTTGCCTTGTTTTTTTACTTTCTTTTTCATTTTTCTTTTCTTTTGTCCTTTTCTTTTCTATCCTTTTCCCTTTTCCTTCTTCTTCTTTTTTTAATTGTTTTAACTAATTTTCAGGTAATTTTCTTGTACTTTTTTACTAATTTTTGGATCATTTTTTCCGTCATTGCTAATCTCCTTGCATGTTTTTGAATGAAATCAAGCTAATTAGCTCACATTTCAAAGGGTTAATCATTTATTGTCAAATTTGAAGTATTGGAAAATGCCATGCACATAAGGAGCTGACAGTAAAAACAGTATGATGAGAGAGAACCCTTTAAAGGCTTAACTCCGTGTCCCCGAAAAACCAGAAGACTTAATTTGATTTGACTAACCTTAACCTAACCAGCCATCAGCCCTTTTCCTGGAGATGGAAAGATCATTTAGGCCTTGTAGGCAGAAATTGCCAGCCCCACTGTGGTTGTGAGGGGAGAAGAGTCTGGAGCACCAGGATGTACCAGATGAGATGCTTTTCTGATATGTAAGCATTACATAGCACCAGGGTGTGGTTTATGACTGTGGCTGCTGCTCAGAGTCTGTAGAATATATATGGGTAAATCATTGGCATATTCTGTCGCTGGTGTAACCTCTTTGGTATTACGAGTGGTTTTTGAAGGATGGAGGAAGCGTAAGAGTGACGTTATTGACCATGTGCATCAGTGACAAATGTCCAGCTGGTTATAAAATATTCCCTTTTCGCCTCCTTTTTTTAGCAGTCTAATGTGAAGAGAAAAACCTTAGAAATAAATTTGTGTGCCCCACACAGACATTTGCATGGAGCCTGACCAACATTTGTTCACATCCAACGGCCCCAGTCCATATTTTCATGGGATCATCAGTGTTTTTGCTTGTTCCTATGGATCTACAATTCATGTATGTTTGCATACCAATGCGTATACGCTTTGCATATCAATAGATAGCTTGTGTCTGCAAAACGTTCCCAGAAAGTTTCAAGCAGTGCTAGCTAAGGAGGGCCTGCCCTGTGTATGAATAGCCCGTAATTGCAGCTTGATGGAAAACACTAATGCAGGTCGTAAAAAAAACGGGACACTTAAGACTGGTACAATTACTCTTTCCAACAGACAAAGCCAAGAAAACACACCACACAGCGCTCTCTTCAAGTCATCAGGCTTCTGACCAACAAACAAGCAGCCATCAATTCAAACTACTGTTTGTTTTTGTTGCTTCTTAAAAGCTAAACTGTGCTCCATTGTATTCAAATGAATTTAAAAAGCCACCACAAAAGGAAGAATTGCTCATAACTATAAATGTGTTTGACATAAGTACACAGTACGGGTTGAATTATTAATAGTATTGCATTAGAATGCTTGTTTATGCCCATAAAAATATCAATATGGCTGTAAGTCATCAAGACCGCAAAGAGACACAGAGGAAAGCCTGAGCCTGTGGGTATTTTGTCAGACTCATGCAGAGCAATCAGCAGAGCGTGCTGCAATCATAAGCAGATAAGGTCGCGCTGCAAACACTGCAAGCCATTAACCATTTGTTGGCCAATAAATCATTAATCTTTGTACAGGATTTCTGCAAGGTTCTTCTGGCACAATGGCCCCATTTTGAGAAATCTCCAATGTCACTGCTGAATTGAATTAGTCATGAGGTCACGGCAGACCCAAAACAGCTTCGGGCCCAATTTTCAGTGAACTTTCACCATCGTTGTTTGTTGAACAGTAAACTTGAGCAATGTCAATAAAACTGGAGGCTTTTGCAGAGAGAAGTCTAGATGAATCACATCAAGCTAAATAGACCAGAACATGGAAAATATGGCTTGTTGCTTTATTTAGAGTGCTTTTATGTGGTAGTGATTTTTGGGCTGCTGTAAACATGTGTGTCTGTTTGTGTGTGTGTGCGTGTGTGTGTGTGTGTGTGTGTGGAGGGAGGGATGCATTTGTGCATGCCTGCTTTGGCATGTGCACAGGTGTGTTTAATTGTGTTATTTGTCATTGCAAACTAATGTATGTGTGTTTATATTTCTGCGTGTGTGCTCAGCCAGTCATTCCCACCCATTTCTGAAGCAAATTTTCTGCTGTCCCTGACTCACAGTTCCCATGGGCTTCATTCTGCTGACTCGTCTTCCCGCCACTTTTGCTCCCCTTCTTCCTTTCAGCAGTCATGTCCTCCCCCCTAGTTTTTGTTTTGAATGATGGCAACATCATTTTTACCCTCTTGTACTAATTATCCTCTGCGTTGATGGTAATGAGTGTGCGTCACTTCGGGCAAAGCTTTGTAGGTTTCCCCACTCTCTCTGGTGTTGCTTTTTTTTTCTTACTGTGGTTTGTCCTCGTAGCAATTTGCGGGTGCAAAAAACAAAGAGGAGCTTGTTAGGAGCTCACAATCAATAGATTATGACTCTGTTGACTGATTGAGAAAGAAAGAGGGCGAGGGAGATATAACAAGAGAGCTAGAGGGAAGTAAAATTATACGTCTGTGTGGTTTGTCATCTCGTATTTCTGTGCATGAATGGGTATTTGTGTCGTGAGTTTGCGTTTGTGTACAGTTTGTAGGCACGTCTACAATTTTGTGAAAGCGTTTTGGTGTAAGGGTTTGGTGTAAGTCAGTTCGTTCCAATTAATTACACAGATTTTTAATTGAAATTCATTTTATGGGTCAGTAAACTTTGCATCACCAGAAATCAAACTGAGGTTGTTACTATATGTCTTCTATAACAAAACAAAATAGATATATTTCATATGTATATGCATGTAATTTTTTTTTTAAATCAGACCTTTTAGGGCTACATCTAATAATATAAAATATATTGTATTCTTAATTAATCATGAAATGTCATGACTTTGTTGAAAAATATGTATTTAATGTATATAATTTGATGTATTCAATTCATTGCGTATACATTTATTTATTTATTTGCCTATTTTGTCATTTATTTTGGGTAGAGGGTAGTTAGAGAGGGGCTTATCTTTTTTACTTTAATTTTTTAATTCATTTAATTTCTTATTAATATTTAATCACTAACATAGTTATTTCATTGCGAATTTACTTTATGTTTAATTCATGTATTTATTTTCTATTTTACTGGTATAATTATGAACCATCTAGTCTTCAGTAAAAAGGAGAAAATAATGCTAACCATTTCTGCTGCTTGAGAAGTGACTCAAATAGTGAGTTGATTGCCAAACAACTTCTGGTCAAGAAATTAGTTAGTTCAAGAAATCATAGGTTAGTCAGTTGCCCATTCAACAGCAAGATATATCAAAAACTTCTGGCTCACAGGGAAAGCCTTTTTAAAAGATTATACAAGGATTGTGGGTTATAGAGATCTGGATATTTTCCTGCCTCTCCATTTTGACAGCTACAAGACCGCAGAACAATAACACGGTGGAGACGAAATCAAGAGATGTATCTAAGAAAGAGTGAAAAAGAAATCTGCTTTGGCGATGGTGGGTAATAGTATGATGGTGTAAACTGTGTCCACCTGCATTGACATATGGCTAGCTGCTGCTGATGGGTGTTTATAATAAAGACAGGAGGCAGCAGTCTTGTGCAAGTATATTTTGGAGAGGTCATGACAAGGTTGCTGAGAAACTAGTGACAATGGCTGGATTTTTGTGCAATTTGCTATGGGTTAATGGTGGTGAAGTTTTGTAACGTGTGCAACATGTGAGCTGGTGTAGTTTAACTGTAGACTTTCACGTCCTACCTTACATTACCGCTCTCCTGAGGCAGCAGGCCACCACATGCACTGTTTGTTCATTCCTATCCCCTGCAGCTCTGCTCTTGCAGCTCAGCCCGGTCCTGTATCACATTCCCACTGTCCATCACTGGCACAAGGCCCCCGCTTAGCAGCAGAGAAAGTCCTTGGGGTCAGCTCATAATGGACCTAAATGCAGCTCATTATCCTGATAAGGCAGGGGCGGTGGCTGGGCAATGGCTGCCTGACTGGCTGGATGACAGCCACACAGCTTTGACAGGTAGACAGAGCTAGACACAGCCATGGCGGCTATCTGATGGACCCAGCTGACAGATCCAGTTGCACTGGCCTGCTGCTCTGAGGCAATGGAAAGGGCTGGAAACTGGACGCCGTAGAGCCCCACAATGATATCTGTAGTTCTGGGCCCTCTGCTGTGATGGAGTGTTGTAAATATAACTCCCTCTTCCTTGCGGATGTGTGCACTGCAAACAAATTGAGCTTAATAAGTCAATTTACTGTGCACAGTTTAAATTTACCATTTTTCTGCAGTTGTTGACTTATAGGTGTGGATCATAATGGCCTAGTGGTTGTTTGTGTTAATTTATTCCATTCGTATGAATGTATTTATCACATATAAAAAAAAACAAGGCAGAATTTTTTGCTTATTTTGTTTTAGTTTGTGATGAGAATACATGTTTTTGTTTTGTTGATTATATGAATTTTAACACACGTGTGTTATTACGGTATATTTATGTCTTTCTGAAGTACTGTTGTTTCTTTTTTGGTCATTTTTTTGTTGCTTTTTAGTCATTTTGTGTCTCTTTGTGGTCCTTTTGAGTGTCTTCGTTATTATTTTACATTTGACATTTTGCAAGTGAAGGCCAGAGGGCCCCTGCGTCTTTGATCCTCTGGGCCTATGCCCATTAGGCCCATTCAGTAATCCATCCATGAATACACTGCTGGACTGTATGGGTTGCTGCTGTGGTCATGGACCAGTCAAACGTCACATTAAATCAAATAGCACACGAGGTGATTGACTGTGAGCAAAACCATACAAATGCTCATTCATTTCTAGATATGGATACAAAAGGTTTAAATTCAGGTATTGTTTGACTGAAGAAGGGGGGAACGTGAATCTGCATTTTGGAGTTAAACTTCTGTCATCTAAGTGTCTCCATTTTTTAACAGTTTAAAATGTTATGACTGTTTATCATATTGATTTGTTTGATAAGGGGCTTTTTGCTGTATTTGTGTATAATTTTTTCACTGGCAGTTGGAGGAAGGCCATATTGCCTTGTCGTTATCAGTCCTGCCATCAAGCAGGAGGAGGCGCAGGGGGGAAACTGTCAACAGCCTCAGGCCCCCGGGCAACTAAGTAGCCACAGATTCTCTTACAGCCAGATGTCAGCCATAACAGCACCACACGCTCTCACTCACCAATCAACTTCTCCATGTCTCACTCACCCATAACAGTATCCTCTCTGCCCTTAGGTGTGTTAGTGTGGGCGTGAGCCTCCAGTTTCTTCTTGTGTACATTGCCTTTGTGCGTCTACATGGTTGTGTATGTGAAGGTGTGTATTGGCCCTGTGTTGATATGCCCAGTGGAGGCATGTTGGGCAGATGCCGACTTTCCGACAGTGGGCGTTTGGCAGCCACGGTGAAGGGGGATCCGAGGGCTCAGTGTCATTCAATGTAAAATCTGACTCCTTTCTTGCCTTTGGCACACGCTGCTCTCGTGTAAGGTGACGAGGTAAGAGAAAGCCCCAACTGGTGTGCTTTGGGCACTATGCACACAAAAATACTCTTCTGTTCAGACATTTACAGCACACACAAGGTGAAACTAGAATCCGCTTACATTCAAGTTGCACTCACAGTTTACATCCATGTCTGTGGAAACATGGATGCTTCACATACATCTTTCCCCAGGCACCACAGAAGATCTGTACAGTCAGCACAGTTTCAAGGTGGACACCCAAGATTGGCAAAAAACATGTTTTGCGAGGTCACCATGTTGTTGGACCTTCAACTACCAGATTCTAATCAGTTAATTCTTTAGTGCAAGTGGACATTTGTGCCAAATTTGAGGAAACTCACTCAAGGCCTTCTTGAGGTACTGCGTTCACGAGACTGAGACGCATGCAAGGTCACAGTGGCGTTGACCTTTGACCTCCAAATTCGAATCAGTTCATTCTTGAGTTCAAGTGAGCGTTTGTGCCAAACGTGAAGACATTCTTAAGATACCCGGTTCATGAGAATGAGATGGATGCACAGTGATTTTGTCCTTTGAACGCTGACCACCAAAAGTCAAGAATAAGTCAGTTTATTCTTGAGTTCAAATGGACATTTCTGCCAAATTTGAGGCAATTCTCTCAAGGTGTTCTTGAGATATATTGTTCACAGGAATGGGAAGGACGGATACCAGAATGTCACTGCCTGCCACACACACACACACACACACACAGATACGTGCTCATTTTACATGGTTTTATACATCACAGTATAGGCTGTACCAAGCTTTCAAAAAGGAAGGAAGAAGGTATGTGACTTGATAAAATGGTGGTTCTTGAATGGGTATCATGCTGCTCAGCATATTTTATCATAATCGCTCAGACAAAGTATTCCTTGTGAAGTTAGCAATTTGCCATCTCCAGTTTAAGTCTGCATTATCCAGGTGCATATCTGCACCCTGCACACCTTTTTTCACCAGGCTTACAGTGCGCCTTAACAGATTAAGGAATGTTTTTTCCTCTTAGACGGTGATCGTGTGGGCTTTTTCATTGTCTGCTGCAGACTCGCGCCCCTCCACACCTTCATAAGATGTAAAATACTTAATTACAGCTTTCTCTCAGACGTACAATTACAGCTGACTGCTTTTGGTCTCTTTGCACCCACCAACAAAGACACAGAATATCACACAAAGTCTCATCTGCTATCTGAACTTGAATGCAAGCCAAGCCACCAGTGACATTAACCATGCCTGCTTTTTCATGTTGGCATTATTTGAATGAAGCTGGCAGATGGGGGAAGTGATGTTCTGGTTTTGTAAATTTGAGCTTTACCCTCTGTTTCTCACGCACATATATATACATACACACACAGCCTCCACCTCTGTTTCTCACATCATTCTGAAATAGCTCCTTGTTCACCTCTGATGAGAGAGGTGGGGGAGGTAGTGAGAAATGGCAAAAAAGAGACAGAGAAATGCGAGAAAGGGTGAGAGTTGACCTTTGGGTCCTGCTGAAGCAAGCTCTGTAAGTGAGGGGGCGGGCGGCTGAACTAAGTGGCTGATTCATTTCCCCAGAGACCCCCATCCCCCAAGCCTATGCATACATACACACACACACCCTTTCTCCTGTGGATGGGTGATCCAGGTGCTGGCCTCTGCAGAGATGGCAACACGGCCTCTGTTGACCCCGAGGGAGCCCAGCTGGGGTGGAAGGTCATGGCAGAATCCTCCCACTGTCTGTCCGTGTGTGTTTTTGGCTGTGAAGACCACAGGCAGAGCCTCAGGAAATATGGCTGCCACTGGGCCCTGCCTGACCTCTTGTCATTTTTTTCCACTTTTGACAACAGAGGAGAGACCAGAAGAAAGGAAAAGTCTGCAAAGTTTAGTTGAGTTCAGAAATTTGGGTGGAAATGTGCTTGTGCAGCTGGTAGAAACAATTTTCACACTCAAAAGTTAAGTCAGAGATATTCGCTCATTTTAATGTGTTTGTATGTAAAAAAAAAAAAAAAGAAGAAAAGAAAGTGCTGTTTTCTTTTTGTGTTTTCGAATGTACCCCATGTCATTGACTATACCTGTCAAATCGGCAACATTTACATTTCTTCCCACCCTATCTCTAAACACACTTTACTATCAGCACTGTTTGTTCAAGACAAGGCCTCCAACATTCAGCATCACACATATGAACTTGGCAAACAAATGAACTTGTTCTTCTCCCCCACCTCTCATTCCCTCTCCGTCCCCCTCCCTCTCTCCACCTTCTTCCCTCCTTCTTCATCCCTGCCTTGTCAGTGTTTCCTTTCAGCATGATGCTAAGTCAAGCAGCTGTCTTGTTTTGGGTTACAGTGAGTGACACTCAGGTAACAAAAGCTCAACGCTGCCCGGCCAGCACTCTCCCCTCTGTCAACAGCGTGCTGAGGCAGATGTTAGCTGAGGCTGAACTAGCAATGCGCTGCCTGGAACAGACAGCAGTGAGGGCTTTATTAATTAGAAATGACCACTTTGTGTCTATGATAATAGACATAAATTAGATATGTTCATAGTGGGAGGCAAAACAAGCATCCAGTTTGTATTATGAATGAATTTTTGTTCTTTAAACAGACCAAACATTCTTGGATTAAATTTCCCATTGATATTTTTAGAGCCAGGTTATTGTCTCCTCACAAATGTGTTGAAATGAATCTGTGAGTAAAAGTGTAAAGATGGTTCGTAAGATTTATAGGCTGAGTTTCCTATAAGACAAAGATGACTTGACAGCCTGTTAAAGAGTAAGTTACATTTTAACCATGAACCTGGTTTCACTTTTTTTGTGTCTAAGTGACTAATGAAAACAACTATTCTTGAAATTGGTGCAGTATTGCCACACAGGGGATGTTTGCACTGTCAGTGTACGTCCACTAAGTGCCTGTTTTTGCCACTCAAAGACTCACATTATAATTTTAAATTTAGGAAAAGTATCCTTGGAAATACATATTTTTCTTAAGGATTAAAATACTTTTACTTTTTGTTTAAAGAGAAACATCCCCAAAATTCATCAATTCATTGTCCGTAACCGCTTGTCCTTATAAGGGTTGGGGGGGGGCCGGAGCCTATCCCAGCTGTCATTGGGCGAGAGGCGGGTCGAACACCTGACAGGTCGCCAGACTATCGCAGGGCCATAATTGCTGTCGCCAATTCCACTAGACTCTTTTTAAATAAACAGTAATTTTATCATTGTAAAACACACTTCATTAAAAAGAACAGAAACAAAATAAAACTCCCAAAAAATGTCTGGGTTCCTCTCTCCACTGTTTCAACATTCACCACCTCTGGTTTGATTTTAAATTAAAATGAATAAATTTGCGTTGGTGATTATGGGGGTATTTCTGGTAAAACAAACAGGATATTACTCTTTATCCAAACAGCCATGCTCTGTAGGGGTGCAATCCATGATGTTTTTACAGTTGCTGTCTGTTGCATAAATAAGTGCTTTTAGTGGACGTATATTATCAGTGTGAACATACCCCTCATGATTACATTGCAGCCTGTTTTACACTGGTGACTGCAGCGCTCTTGCTTAATACTGGACCAAAATTGTTTTTTCCATTAGGTGTTATTCACACTGGAAAAGTAGGGTCTAGCTTAAAAATATTTAAAAAAATACCCTTTAAGGAAGCAGTTTGAATTTGTGCTGTTCAGACAATCAGTAAATGTTTGCTGCTTTATAGGAAAATTGTACTGAATCTACAGAAAAAAAGGGTCCACAGACATTTCAATTGCTTGGAGTTCACCACAGAAACTGAAGAGCAAGGCAAAGTTATAAATGACTAGTTGAAAAGGTGAGCTTTATGTTGGATTTACTTTGGAGAAACTTCAATAATGAAATTGAAGTGTGCAGAAGATCACACTGTTATGTGATTTATAAAGAGCATTATCCAAGAGGGGGTCCTGGCACCAAATTAGCAAGTATGAAAATGAAGTGAATTCCCCATCTCTTAAATGTAATGGTCTTGGTGAGTGAAGACGTGCTGTGTGGATGTGACGGGGTGTCGTGAAAGTTGCACAGACATGATATAGATGGGGTTACAAGCAGGAAACAGACAACAACAAACACACATGGAGCATCTGCAGACTGAATAATTACAGACTGAACAGAAACAAAGATGGTAAAGATGTGAGCGTACACACACACACACACACACACGTACACACGTACACACGTTGGGCTGTGAGGACAGCAGGGGTTTTAAGGATAAAAAGGGATAGACTTTACACACTCAAGCTCACCCCACTCCACTGCAGCGGTTCCAAACAGAGACCCGAAAGATACTCCTCACAAAGATGCTGAGTGGCAGGAAGAAAGGGAGAAAAGAGGCTCAAAGAGAAAGACGGAGTGGCACCTAGTAAAGGAAGAGACAGCGTGTCTTTACTACTTCCTGCTGCCTGGCAGCTGAAGCTGAGAGGAAGATCCTCGTCTCCTTTTGCCTCCTTTTAATTATGGCCAATTACAAGGCTAGCACGCCAGGACTTATTACACGGCAACCAAAGAGCCCCCCTTGAGTATGTTTGTGGGACAGAGGCGCATATTATGGTGGTTTAGCGTAGCGAAATTTTCAAGGCCGGGGCTCCGAGGGGCCTTTGCAGTTCTCTTTTTGTGGTTTTAATGAGAACTGAAAGCATGAAAATGCAGCAGTAGATGTAGGCCCCCGACTATAAATGAGCAGCACTCTTCCCTAGTTCACTACAGGCCAGCTTTAGAGGGAGATGGGTGACAATGCTCCTACACATGTGTCACTCCTCAAACTATGTTATGGTAGCTGGTAATGTCTTTATCATAATTGTGCATGATGGAGGCACAAAGGGGCCATGAGACAAAAGAGCTAAAGTGGTGGTCCAAGAGATGTTGCATAATAGGAATAGAATGAGCTGAATAAGGACTTCTATTATAGGACCATCAACAGTGATGAAATGTAATTTAGTACATTTCCTCAAGTGCTTTACTTAAGTTTAATTTTGTGGTACTTGTACTTGAGTATCTCCATTTTATGCCTCTTTATACTTCCATTCCAAAACATGTCAGAGACAAAAATTGTGCTTTTTACTCCACTACAATTCCTTGATAACTTCAGTTACTTTAAAGATTCAGATTATTGATTCAAAATATAATCAATAAATAAATTACCATAAGATGCATGACAGTGTATCGAGTAATTACATTTAGTTTGACCTTTAACAACTGCATCATTAAAGTGATTAACACATTAACGCATCAATAAATCTGAAATAATATAATTCTGAAATGGGCCATTTTGCATAATGTACATTTTTACTTTTTGGTGCTTTAAATATATTTTGATGCTGATACTTTTGTACTTTTACCTTGATTATGTTTTGAGTATTTTTACACTAGTAGAAGTACTTTTACTAAATATAAAGATCTGAATACGAAGCCTATAAGTCCTGATAGGTTGTTGGGAGAGCATGGTATGTGTGTTCCTTGTGTATCTATATGTTCATTTTTCTTTGTGTATTATGTGGATGTAAACAACTGTAAAGGAAGTTTTTCATATGACATTGTGATATTTTCCCCTGCACTGTTTGCAGGACATCAATGGATCTTTAAGGTCCTGATACACCAGGCGGGCGGTTGGCCGTTAATCAATTTCAGGCCATCGGTGAGCGTCTGTCACCTTAGTTTTTGCGGTGTGTCCTGCACGGTTGGCACTAGTCGGTCTTTGTCATGCAATTCATCACGTTAAATCCACATCAGAGACGGTAGAGCCTGTTGGGGAGAGCAATCATTCTAATAGGCACTTAAGCTTCGTGCATGAGAAGAGATTTTGAAGTGAGGGGAGCAAACAGCTGAAGAGATGAGCTCTTTGGAAGAAATGATTCATTACTATTTACCACGCAGTCATTGCATCAAATATATCTTAATTGTTCTTTAAATTTTGATTGTGATAAGATAAGATAATGAATAAGAACTTCAGGTTTCATTATGACAACCACTCTTTTGTTTATTACTGAAGCTGTTTGTATAGATGAGTTGTATTTTAAATCTGCTGGCCTCCAGTAAGTGATCAAGCCAAAGCCAAAGAGACAAACTTGAACAGAAGACAAGGTAGTTCAGGCGTTAAATCTTTATCCTTTAAGATTAAAAAGATGACTTGTGGCAAATACCACAGAACTGTGTGTCTGGGGATGGATCTACACTGGGGGCTTTATCTTATGCCATCTTTTCCTCTTCCATCCTCCCACAGTCTAATAAATGTACGTCTTTGTTGACAACCTCTTTCCATTTTTGACAGTATCTCCTGAAGCTCACAACATCCCCAACAATTACTGCAGAGCGTGTTCAATCAATAGACCTTATTGTCATATAGGACCATAGGAAAAGCAAACCCTATAACTTGTAGATGCTAAAGATATCCATGCTCTTCTTTAGAAACATACAAGTCTATTTCTTGGCACACACAGAATATGGTACATCCCTCCTCCGGTTGGCCGATGTTAATAGGACTGATTAAGGCCTCTTTTGGCTCCTTTGTGGCTTTGAGTGTTCGGACACCTCCTTGGCATGAGGTGTGAGGGCACGGCTGCTGGGTAGTGCCAAGTTTGTGTGTTGCTGACACGGATTCAACAGAAGAGGGCTTGTCATGTGCCAGCATGTGACAATACAGCGTGATGTCAGGTGGGTGGTCACACCATTAGGCCACGTCATTCCTTCCATTCTGTAAGTTTATAGTGCCTGATGATGTGGTGACTTCACATCATCCATAAACACTGACCTAACTCAAAGAGTAGAGTTTTCCCCCCTTGTTATGTCCTTAATGTCGCGCACCTGTGGATGTCTCATCGAAGCCCCTTTGACACCGAAAATGTGGTTTGAAATTTACAGCAGGGCCTCATAAAATCATACAATTACGAGATTATTATGTATTGGTGATAAATAACAAGAGTTCAACTAAATTAGATCAAGAGTGGTGAAATGACAATATGAAATGTGGGTTTGCCCACAGCGGGCCTGATCATAAATTTCCACAACACTTTTGCTTTTTTCTTTCCTTCCTTCCTTTCCTCCCTCCTCCAGCTGCAGGCTGGACTTAGCATTAGCTTTTAGTAGTGCAGGGAGATGTCAGTGGCACAGCATGCTAAGACAAAGCACCCTCTGATATTAAATCACCTCATCTCCAGCTCACTGGGCCAGTTTTTGGGAAGGAGGGGTTCCAGGACCTTGGAGTGCATTTTTCGGGCCTCTGATTTATACCCCAGTGCTCCATAAAACAGATGAATGCCTCACAATAAGAGGAACATTGTTAAATCTCCAGTGAAAGAGGAGAAAGATAGAGAGGCAGAGCAGTAACATTTTCAGTGGGCTTTAGCTTATTTATGTGATAATAAGCGGGATTTGAACTGCATTTGAACCACAGAGATTACAAAGAATAAATGAATCAAATCATCTGCCTGCTATTTCAAAGCTTCGCAGTGTTTTCTTTTTATCTTCCACAATTTTCTTTAATTAAACATGTTTGTTTTCTCCGGGATGACCTTGGATGTTTTTTGTGTACACTATTAGAAGTAAAGGTTCTACTTACAACTATATAGGGCTCTTTAGCTTGTTCCAATGGAATGTCCAATTTTGGTTCCTTTAAAAAAACATTCAAAAGGGTTCCTCCTAGAACCTTTTCAGAGGGTTTTTCCTAAAACTCAACATAAAGGGTTATACCTAAAACAATCTGTGAATGGTTCCACCCAGAACCCTATATAAAACAGACTACAGTGACTTCCGTGGTGAAAGGGTTCCACCCAGAACCCTCTGTTACCCCAACTCCACCAAATTAGTTCTGGTTATTGAACCAGCTCTGTTCGGGATCAGAACCAGCCTTTGTTTCCAGCAGTTCTGTCTAGAACCTCTCTACCTTTTAAAGGTGCCAACAAGAACCCACTCAGGGGCTTCCATTAAAAACCCTTTCATATTACAAGGATTTCATATAGATCTCACCCAGGGGTGTATGCTGAGAACCTTATTGTATTCTGGGACCCAAAGGGGGCTCTAGAAATAGTAATTAGCCACATTAAAGACACATCTATCTCACACTAATCATGCTTTTACTTTAACCGGTTAGTCTGGGGCCGAGTGAACCACGTCCAGCAGCCTTTGGCTTCATTAGTTGCCTAAAGGGCTGGGGCTGATGTGGTCTAGGACAAATGGTTGATGGTCATGTTTTAAGGGGGTGAAGATTTTATGAAATCACTGCTGGGGCTTCTTTACTGTTTCAGTGGCACAATATGGTCAGGTACTGACACAGAACAAATTCACACAATAAAACCAACACAAAATTAAAACCGAATACAAAGTGCCAGATACGAGGTAACAGTTTAAATTAGGGCTTTCATTATTTAAATCACAATTCATTGGATAATTTCAATAGTTAATGGTAATAAATCACATTTTTTAATCCTGTTTTCAGTTCCATTATTTTGCATTTCAAAACAGTTTTGAAGTCCATATTGACAAGGTGAAGCAAATATACCAACAAGTGGTGAATTAGGCTCCACCCCCTCCCCATAGTTTGGAAACCACTCCAACAGGAAGCTCACACCACTCACATTACATTATCTCACATTAACATGGCTCTGACTTCCGATACCCATTACACATCCTGTCTGTCCCCAAACATTAGTCAGCTCCGCTTGTTCTCTAACATTTACATTTGTACATTTTCTTCTGAAATTCAGCCATTTTCTGTATTTTTTCTGCATTCTTTCTTTAACCTATTTGTCACTCTTTCTTCCTTTTTCCCCTGTTGCCCTTTCTATCATATAAATGCACACACATTCCCCAGACTGAGCTCATCTAATCGGCATCTTATCAGCCATCTTGTGAACGTGCCATTGTTATGACTAGAGTTTGTTTCTATTCTCAGAATAGGGCTGACACTGAAATAGAACATTTCCCATGTAGCGTTCACAACATTCCTCTAAATACTAAATAGTTTCGGTAAATCATCATCTCAGCCCTGAGCTCATCCCTCCTACAGTGTTTTGTATCAAAAGCCATGAGATTCTTTTGAGCAAAACAATGAACTGTGCCAAAAACAGATTCCTATTAGGCTGAAAAACAATGCATTCCTCAGACTTGTGCCGCTTGAGTCATGTCTGTGGGGGATCTGTGAATGTTTAGCTTGATATGAATGCAGATGTTTTAAAACATTTGCAAGTGTATGGTACACTTGCCTTGGAATCAAATTGAGCAGTCTGATGACTTTTGAGGGTGTTCAAGTAACAGCTTTCATTATTCAGTTCAGTAACTATGAAAAAAAGAATCACAAGAATCACCTGATTTTATGTTACAAATACTCTACATCTGACATTTGAAGCTATTTTTCTTGCCAGGATAACCAAAAGAGAGGCAATCAGAGAATGCAACCCAACCATTTGAGAACCATTTGAGACTGTCCTCCCCCAAAATACAACGCTGTAGATTGTTTGTGTAAGCAGCTTATTACAAACCATATTTATGTATAAAAGTGATTAAGTCCAGGTAGGTAATAGGTCACAGTGTGTCAAACAAACACATGACTTTCACCCAGGAGACAGCTGTTTGTGTCCTTGTGTGAAACAAAAGGCACTGAAGTTACAATAACTGATGTAACAAAGCTGTATTTAAGACAAAGTATGTTATGTTAGTAAACATAACAAACGTACTTATTTAAACATAGTTATTTTCCTAAACCTTTTAAATCTGCTACAGTTAACAGTAAATTTTGTGTTTATCTGCTACCGGTAGGAGCATTAAGGAAACGATATATTGAGTAATATTTCGGGCCTGTCCTGATAGCTGCTTTTGGTGAACAATGTATTGTCATAGAAAAATTGTGCTGAGTGATATTATTGTCATTTTGAGGTCATTTTATGACACTGATATAATGATAAGATAATAACATATTAATGCAACTTCACCCTTTCAAAGAGCCATGAACTTCTAATTCTTAAGAATGTTCAGACATAACTTCTTTTTTTTTTTTTTTAAAGATTTTTTGTCTTTGTAAGTGATAGGACAGCTATAGCGTGAAAGGGGGAGAGAGAAAGGGGACGCCATGCAGCAAAGGGCCGGGGCCAGAATCAAACCCGTGGCCACTGCTGTGTGGACACATGGGACACCTGCTCCATCAACTCAGCCACCAGGTGCCCCCAGACATAACTTTTTAAAGTTTTTTGCACCAGTTAATATATATGCAAGAAAGTTTAATCTAAAAATGTATTATCTCTACAAGAGTATCCCAAAATTTGAGACTTAATACAAATTGTGAACAAAAAAAAACAAGACCAAGTGATGCCTACTGCAACTAATAGACAAGCTTAGAACTTAGTGAAATTGTGGAAAAACACTACAGTCACCTGCAGTTGGCTCAATGGGGTTGGACGGCCTGGGAGTTAGGTGGTTTAGTGGTGGATTTATAGCATAAAGGGTGAAATTGCTGGCTGGTTAAACTGCAACAGACTTTTAGGCTCGTTGCTAGGGTTTGGTAAGCTAACAACTAACGTTATCAATGCTGTGCCTCTTTCGCTTCAAAAGTCCAGCTGCAGGCTCCCAGTTAGCTACGCTGTGTCGTCTTTGTACCGACTTATCATTTTTTGTCAGACTTGTAGGTGGGGATGGAGAGAAATAAAGTGAGGATCTAATAATGGCCTGGAACACTGTGCTGTTTATTTTGGCATCATGTTGCCTAAAATTTTGGTGACTCTCTTACGTAAATAAACACATATGTAAACACAATCAGCAAATCTATCTGTCATATTCATATACTGTATGATAAGTAGATAATGGAATTATTGTTACAGGCTTAGTCATATTAGAGTGCAGGAATAAACAACTTGTGTGGTCAGATGGGTTGGAGGACTTCATTGGATCCATTTCGCTCACTAGTAGAGACTCAACACATTTTCATTACATTTCCTAGTGAACTTTAATGTCTATAGGCTCATAGTTTGATGTGCCTCCACTTATTCCTACCACTTCTCTTCTCCACTTTCAAACCTAGCTTTAACATGTGGTGTCTCACACATACACACACACACACACGCACACTCACTCATTCAGACTAATGCTTCCAGCTACTAGTACGAGAGAAAAACAATGAGCCGGAGGTCCGAGTGTGTTCCCCTCTCCACCCAGTGGAGTCTTTGATGGGGCCGGGGGTAGCCAGTAAGTGTGGAGCCTGGAGAGCCAAGGGGGGCTCAGGGGCCGTCTCTTCCCTAAACCCCGTAACTCCATCTTAGGTCATGAGCTTGGGGAGAGGCAGGCACGTGCCACAGGAGCGCCGGAGGCCCCCCCGGCCCCGCTGTTACTTTTGGACGATGTGGCGGTTCTCGCCTTCACTTGAGCCGGAACCGGTGTCGAGTTCTTCATGGGGCCTCCGAGATGAGACGACGAGATTTTGTACAGGTGCTGGTGCCTAAACGAACGCATACACACACAGAGACGTGATCCTCAGGAAGATTTGCACAGCTGCTTGAAGGGGACCCTCCCTTGCCAGACGTAGCAGCGGCCCTCTGTGAAGTGCACTCCAACACACACAGATGAAGAGCGGCTGCTCCTCACCGGCACACTGCTCACCAGGCAGCACAGGAAAAATAAAGTTCAAGGGCCTGGCTGGCTCTGCTATTACATTAATTACTTTTATGTGTTTATTCAACTCACACTAAAAAGGAGTCTCCAGATACAACTTGTTAATTTCCCTCTTGTTAATTTTTCTTCTCTTTCATGGTGTTGGATGGCATTTGGGTACTTCTGTGTAGTTTGTATCTGCGTAAATATTTCTATATCCATGCATGCATGTAGTGTGCAGTGCAAGGTATATATGACCGTTAGAAGGGATCAGTTATGTTGGTATTGAAGCAGCATTAGTCTCCTTTGTGTAGTCCGGTAATCAGCTCACGACACATCAAGTAAGTGGAAATTTCCTGCCCGTTTTTAAACGGATCTCTGGGAAATGATTCGTCATCGAGAGCTGCAGCTGCACGCCTCACTGCCACTCAGTGGGCAGAGCAGCAGCAGTGCTGGAACATCTGTCTCTGTGTTTCTGTCTGTTTCTCTCTCCCTCACACTCCCGGCCTTCGCTGTTTTTCTTCTTCTTCATCTGTTTTCTCTGATGTCTCTCACTCTTTTTTTTCCATTTTCTCTCTACCCTCACTATTTACTCTGTTGATTCTTTGCCCCTCATTGTTTGTAAGTTCAGTAACATTGTTTGAATGACAGAAACTGTGTTGCCAAAGAAGTGGATGTTAATACACAATCCAATCCACAAAAAATCATTTTTTCTTTTTTGATTTTTGTCAGTGGTGCATAATCAGTTATACCTAGTATAGTAGATTTTCACTATGGTTCCATATCCATCCATATACATGTGTTGAGTGGCATAAACTTTTGTTCCTCCAGGACCGTAGTGCAAAGGTTAAAAATAGCAAACCACAAAACAGGAGCATGCAAGAATTACATAAAGTCAAAAATGTGCAACAGTATTAAACAAATGCAAAACAATAAATTGAGTGCATTGCAATGATTGTCCATATACTGTATAAAGCACATACTGTATTTGCATATATTCTTCTTTAGGCACTTTAAGCATTTTTATATTAACTTTAATGTTTTTAAAAGCGGTAAATTAAAACTCTTCAACAAAAAAGTCAAATGTTCATGGAAAACATTCTCCACAGTGGTCTTTCTGTCCTCACCCTTCACACATACACAGGCACCCTCTTATCCACAAAAATGAAGAGATCAAAACCACAATGCACACAGATCATGCCGCCCTCTACACACAGACACACACACTCTGTCTTTGCGTTTTTTGCCATTCACCACTCTGCACACCCTCCCCTCCCCTTCTGTCAGCCAGCTCCAGATGTGCGAGGACAGAGGGAGCCCAGTCACATTCAGTCACTCACTCACTTTCTCCCCAGAGTGAGAGCGAAACACCACCTGTGTGTCTGTCTGCATACGTTTCAATAGCCAGAGCCATAACCCTCCACCTCACCGCAGAGAGCCTTGCTGATGGCTTCCCAAGCTGGAGGACAGTGAGATGATGTAGAGGGGGGAGAGAAAGACTTGTGTTTACTATTGAGTTTCAAAAATTTTTACTTTCTTAAAGTGCATGACAAGATCATAGCGCAACAAGATAATTTTCTGCATTTTTTTTTTCTTGCAATCAAGTTGCGTTTTTTTTATTATTATTATGCAGTGATGTTGACATTTCCCCTCTTATTTCATGGTGCTCAGACTTATTTCTACAAACACTTGTTAAAAAGTTGATTCATATTAGAAACAGTTTAATCTATTTTGAATAGACTAGACTACTTATTTTGCAGAGAAGCCCTTTGAAGCTTAGGAGTGATTTGTGTGATTAAATGTGCCCAAATTTGCAAATAACTTTTGCTTTTTATTTTTTTTTTAACTTTGTTTAAAAAATTGGGTGCATTTCATTTTAAAACTTTGTTTAAAAAATGACTAATAAATCTACCTCCTACCTTCTTTTGTTGATATAAATGAGTATGTACAGGTAGTGACATAGCTGGTTTTAAAATATAATATTTATTGATCTAATGAATAATTTTTTTTCCAAATAAAATTTTATAATGAATGAATAATAATGATTTAAAAAAAAAAAAAAAAGAAAACATGAAACCTGGACCGGAAGAGTAGTGTGACGGAGATGGAGTAAACTTGTGTCAATCTGCTTTGGCAAAATTTTTGTCAACTACAGTCATTCCATTAATGCAAATTTGAATGGAAAGAAAAACTGAACTAAACAGGAAATATAGAGCCTGATGAGCCAAGGGATTCAAGATATAACAGAAATGTTTATTGCTTTAAAGAGAGATAATAGTCATTTCGAAAAAGAGCCTCTTCAGTGAGGAGAAAAAGATATTCACCTTGTAATACAGAGGTAAGAAGAAAGTAAAAGAAAAAAAAAACAACACACTCCTGCTGCTGTCCCTCCGACTATCCCTCCCTCTCCTCTCTATACTCAGCCCCTGCAGGCCCCAGCAGAGTGGTGATTCAACACCATGCTTTATAGCCCAGAGGGACCAGGCCTAAATCTGATACTGGGCCTCTTAACACACACATAAAGTCAACACATCCCTCAGCCCGGTGAAAACAGTCCATATTCCTGCACCTCTACGACAATAGTGACTCATTCTGTGTGCCATTTGGATGAAGCTATGCCTGAGTCTGTCACTAAGAGTATGTGCCTAATGCGAAGAGTATTTTAATAAGTCAGACATAACCAAAAAAGTTGATGATTGAAAGTACAGTACATCATCAGTGAAGTTCTGTGCATGCAGGGATAGGCAACCTGCGACTCCCGAGCAACATGCAGTTCTTTATCCCCTTTATCTTTTATTAGGCTAATTTATTCTTCAATAGGCTGTCTCACCGTAATTATAAGCATAGATTGGAGCAAATAATGGACATATCTACACTGACATCACCACTTGGTTTGTGGAATCCCATTTTGAAGCCTCAAATGAGGAGTTTTGTTCACGTTTTGTTTTGTTTTGGGTTTTTTTAATTCAGAAGTGACTGAATTTGGATGAGAGGCTAAAACTGTAGAGGAAGGAGAAGTGGATTTGACTCACAGACTGTACTGATGCATACAGTCTGTTACTCAAATGACCTTACCCTTAAGTAAGCATAACTTTAAGCCTTGATAAAATTAGAATTGGTAAGTTGTGAAGTTGTAGAAATTCATCTTTGCATAGTTGTCATGAATGGGGGTTTATGGGGATTTATTCATTTTGTTGAGTCAGCCTCAAGTGCCCGGTAGAGGAACTGAAGATTTTGGCATGTTGATGTTGGCTCCATTTTTTATTCTCAAAGTTGTCGCTTGACAACAAAAATGGCCCTTTTGACATAACACCAGTTAACTACTCAACAAGCTGCATGATTGCTAAATGTACTTGATTTTGCTGATTTACATTAGTCGTAAACATTTGTGTGTAACAGGATAAATAAACCTAATTTGCTTATGAAAGGGCAAAGTTATTTGTTTATGTTTACTAAACAGTGAAGTGAAATGTGTCTACGTGTCCTTGAGAGATTATTCTCCTTGAAATGCTTAAGATGACCTTGACCTTGACTATTAAATAATAAGAGTGATAGCCCTAAAATATATTTGCCATGCCAGAATTATCTCTGTTCTTTGGATAAGTTAAATATTTTCAATAATGACCCAAAGTAAACAGTTTTCTTCTTATCACTGGCTTCAGTTACTTGTGATTGTTCAATGTTATCATGTTAGGGAGTGTGCGGCAGTTAACATGCTCTCTCCAACTTGTAACAGCTGTGTGATGTACTGCTGTAGCTCCCAGTATCAAACCTGGAGGTTCTCTTTTGTTGCTTCTTCCAAACAGTGGAGTATTGCAGGCAGAGCAAGAGGCTGTAGAGGACGCTGGATAGAGTGATCATAAAAGTGATCATAATAAGTGAACACAACAAGTGAACACAACAGGTAGCAGGGTGAAAGCATGTCATCAACAATCTCTTTATCACTGTCCTCTGCTAACTGCTGAGCTAACTCATCAACTCCAAGACAAATCTCAAAGTTTGCAGCCACAACGCTCAGGTCAAGAGGCCAGCAAGACAAACAAACCCTTGTCTGTCTTACTGTTTGGACAAGGATTTGTTCCGGAAAAGTCTTCACTCTGTCTTCCTTCCTGAGGTGTTTATTTGCACTTGGGCTCCCACCAGCACATCATCTGTTTACAGTGTTTATTTAAATCGTTTCTTTTTTCTTTTTTTAAATTTTTTTTAAAATTGTTTGGACAATGCTGGTTTGTTTCTTGACCTATAAATATTTCTAGAATGGCAGCCGAATAGACATCCTTCCTGATTGAAGTTGGACCCATCAGCCATAGGAAACCATTGGTCTAGTGGGTGTTTTTATCGGCATTGTAGCTGTTTATTTCGCTAATAGA
This sequence comes from Plectropomus leopardus, assembly GCF_026936395.1. Lineage (NCBI taxonomy): Eukaryota > Metazoa > Chordata > Actinopteri > Perciformes > Serranidae > Plectropomus > Plectropomus leopardus. The sequence continues at coordinate 26,567,062 of NC_142182.1, read as the reverse complement.
TGTGGTTTCATGTCTGAACTCACTGGGCAGGAGAAGTGTAAAAATATTACAGCTACTTGTATTTTCCATGCAATACACATTACTTCTTCTTCTGTCTACTATGTCTTGTAAGAAAAGTAAGATCATTTTAACATTTATAAGGCTTTCAGGCAATTGAGGAAACAGGTGTAGGATATCTAAATTTTAACTCTGAATTCATACTCTTGCATCTTGAACGACTACCTTTGGCCTTGGCTTTTATTTCCGCAGTTTATATTTCCAGCACACATCAAGAAACCATTAGCAATTGTGCCATTATTTATAACTCTGCTAAAGGTCCAGCGTGTAGGATTGCAATAATGGAGTATATACCAAATAGCAATTTAAACGCAACACATTTGTTATTCTTCCCATTTTCCACAGGTTTGAGATAAAGGTCTAAGACTCTTTTCATGTATTCAGTATGGATATTAATCTCAGATTTTGGTTGCAAATTTGAAAAAGTTTGTATTAGAAAGCACTCCTCCATTTCCAAGATAATCTATCCACCTGTTAGGCATGCCATATCAACCAGCATCATTACTACGCTGCAGTGCCTTGGGATGGTCACAATGAAAGGCCACTCTAAATTGTGCTATTTGATCTCTCTAATGTCGTTTCTGTTTTTTTGGCAGTACATCCAAACACCTTTTTACTTACCCACAGTTTAAAACCCAATGACAGTAGATAAATAACAGGCAAATGTTTGACATGTTTGCTTAATAAATCGTTTAAATAATTAGTCAGTGATTTTATTGTTTTTCAAACAACAAATCAATATAAAGGAATAATTCTTTATCCACTACTGTAATGGGTGATCATTCAGTGACATGAATGGCACAATGCATTTTTGACTGCAGTATTTGTTATCAAGGCCTTCAAGAAGTTTTGGTGTTGTAATCATTAAAGTCAACGGGTTTAAAGCTAGTGTAACTCCCTAAAATAAAAATGCAAATGAAGGAGTGGCTTTGGGGTTACATGGGGGAGATTATTTACTGCTAATTAGAATGACTCATCTCTGCCTGAATTAGCAGCTATGCTGCTGATCATCTCACTGACTAAATCTAAGCTAGTAATACTCTTTTATTTTCCACTCATCATGTGATCAATCACGTTAAAATTAAATTAACCCATTTCTTCTTTAGTCAAAGAGCATTCAGGATGTGAAATTCAAGGATACAGAGACATAACATGATTATTGGTATCTTGCAGTGTTGATGGAGCATTGGTTTGAAATGTTAGCTAAACTTCCCAAATGTAAATGCTGATCATAGTGGGAGTTAGTTCTCTGTTTGTGTTTTCCATTCTGATTCATACTTTGATAGACTCAGAGAGTGGCTGAAAGCCACCACCTATCCTGTAGCATCCTCACAGGTATTTGTTTCAGTAGTGTGCTGGCAGGAGGGGTCCGGATGTTAGGGGTTGGCAACAGAGAGGTTAATCAGGATCAGAGCTCAGACCCTCCGGCCTTGTTCAGAACCAGCAAAGCATACAGCTCTCTGTTTTCACAATACGCCCTCGCTGCCATTAGTGCTGTGTCACCACACAAGGGCTTGTATATGTGTGTGACAGTGTGTGTGTGTGTGTGTGTGTGTGTGTGAGCGAGAGGAGTTATACATTTCATGAATCAGGAATCCCCATACTTACACACCTTCATAGTTACACATTGAGTCACATAAATTCACACATACATGTTTGGGGGGGGTGAGTCTCATTATTCACCTCTTGACTCAGGGTGTATTTTGAGGAAGTAGGGGCCAGTGAGTGAACCCCTGCTTACTCATTCCGGGAAATGACAAAACAAAACTCAACAGGCCTACGCAGACTTACACTAAAAGGCCATTATGTGACAAGTTTTTCTTCCAAACTAATTCACTTTTGTGGCTTTTGGCCCTTTGGTCACCTCAAGTAAATATTAAGCAAAGTCACTTTGACAAGAATGTATGGAGGGAGCGAGGATGGTTATATGATACATGTGGGTGGTGCTTTTTGGGGTTGGAGTTTCAAAGCATTTCAATTTGTCAGTTTTCACCAGTCTACATTGAGTGCTGTCCTACAGCTGTATCTGGGTTTTTTTCTTGCTTCCTTTTACCTCTAATTTAAGACAATCACTTCCTGCTGCTCCTGTTTCCCATCACAGGGATGCTTTTTTGTGAAGCAGCTACAGAATATGGGTCGATTATGGTTGGGCTATATGTTCAAATTTTTGTTGGAATATAGAAAAATGTAACATCTCAACTTCTAAATTCAAATTTCTCTTTTTCACTGAATTAAGATGACTTTAACTACCTTTTTTTTAACTCATTGTAAAACATAGAAAGAAAAACATTTTAACCAAAACCATCTTGGTTTGTCTTTCCAATGTTCCAACAATCTCTTACTCTGATTTGGTCAAAATAAACTTTTAATTCACTGAGTTAGATGTAAAAGTTTGCAGTTTCCATTTCCCTGTTTTGCCTGTTGAGCAGTGTCTCTCTTTCATTCCTGGGAGGCAGACCATTATGGTAAAAAAAAAAAAATTACAGAAACAACCAAAAAACAATTGGTGATGTACTGGGCCAATTTTCTAATTTATTTATTGGATACTCAACTCCAGATGTGATCAGTTTATAATATTGCAGGGAGGAATAGTCAACAACCCTACTGTGGAGTTCAGATAAGAAGCTGCAGGCGGCAGGCTCGCTGCAACCAGCATACCTCCAACATGTGATACAAGTAAACCATGCCTTTTACTGTGCTGTGCTGTTGGATGGAAAATCACTCCGGCTGTGCGTGCATCACACAATCTGATAGTAGTGGCTCAAAGCATGGCACAGTATGGGTGTCCAAACCGTATGGAAAAAGGCTATTATTACAGTACCTGTTGCCAGAGATTCGCTCCTTTTTTTCACAGTGTGTACTTTTGCCACTGTTATTTGAAGTTGTGTCCTCTAGACCAGTTTAGGGTGGAGGTGAGGCTCTTTCATAATCATTTTTGTGGCCAAGCACAGTGCAGACAAAATATGAAGAAAGAGGCATCATTATTCTGCATTTTACCAACATTGTGGAGTTTATGATATTTATGAGCAGTAGATCTTGGCTAACATTGGGCCTGAAAAGGTTGGTGACCATGAGTTTGTCTGAGTTTGCAGAAAAGCAGAGCAGACTCAACAAAAGAACAGTGAGGTGGGTCTGATCTAGCAGACGATCACAGCAGAATACATCGGCCTCGCGCTGCTGGCTCTGTCTGAGTCATGTTGCCTGGGGCGGCATGATAATGTGACCTCAAGTGGCGTGATGTGTGACACGGAGCTATTCCTTCTATTATAAACCACAATCTGTGAAGAAAAGTGGCATTCAGCCACCATTGCCCAACTTGGGTGGCTTCCCCTCCCTTTCCATCGCATGTGCTCACCCGGGAGAAAATTGCACAACATCAAATTAGTCGTCTTTTTTTCCACTCTAAGTGATGAACGCTCGGCCGTAGATGTGGAAGTTTAATTTTCCTCTTACCCTTTTCCTTGCATTTACTCACAAACCTGTTTTTTCCCTATTTACTGAACCCAAAATAGACTCAGTTGGGGGCAAAGAGGTACAACACATGGCACACGCGCTGTATATTTCCAGCATGTCCTGTAGTAACCGTGGCAGCAGCAGAACATGTCTTTGTATGTCTTTCACTCTCACAGTGGGCACACTGTGCCACGGTGGTGCGCCTGTTAAAAATAGAAAGAGTTAATTCAGCAGAGCACTTGAAAAGATTTAGCTACCTGCAGACATTTCCTGAACAGGGCCACATTTCCTCCCCCCCTTTCTAGATCAACAGTCATCTAAATGAGGACTGTGATCTGTCCTGACTGCTTCCTTTGAGGGGGGAAGGACAGTGACGGAGGAGATCGTGCGAGATGGAGAAGCAGGGAAAACAGAGAGCATGAGAGAAGGGCAGGGGGTTGTGTTTGATGAAAGCCTGCCTCTCTGTTTACTACAAGCTAAAAATACCACCAAGCCTGGTTTGCAGCAAGCATGAGGAGAGGGGGAGGCTGTGTACATATGTGCGTCTGTCGCCCCAAACCCAACAGCTGGAGGCTAGAAGGCTGCGGGAGGGTTCCACAACGCTGCGGGGGGAACAACAGGTGGACCAGAAGGCGTGTGGTTCAGTGTTTGCACTGTACATATGTCTGAGTGTGTGTGCAGGCTTGAGGATGTGTGTGTGTGTGTGTGTGTGTGTGTGTGTGTGTGTGTGTGTGTGTGTGTGTGTGTGTGTGTGTATGATTGGGTATTTGGGGCAAGCGCGTGCAGAAATCTGTGTTTACAAGTGCATACATGTACACGAGCTTTACACACCATTACCCTGTTTCAAAAACCCCAGTGTGCCTCTGAGAAACCAGAGGCTGAATTGTCTTATTCATGATCTCTAATCTATTTAAATCCCAACCAAGGCAGCGCTATGAATCAAAATTAATGACTGTGCTGTTGATGCTGATGTTAAAGCTCTGGAATGAGTACTGTATTGGCCATTCACAGCAGCAACTCGCTCACTAGGCCTCTATTTTTATGCGTGTGTGTGTGTAAGGGGGGGCTAGCGTGTGTGTCTTTCCCCACGACTCGCTTTTACCCTGATGACAAGAGGCAATTGGCCTTCTCAAATGACAGTGACTAGGTACTGTGAGGGCAATTGTACCCAGGCAGCTGTGCATCTCTCCCTCTCTCTCTGTCTCTCTACCTCTCTTTCTCTATCTCTCTATCACTCCCTCAGTCTCCCTCCATATTGCTAAAATGAAAGTAGTTACTGATTCTGTGATTAAATACCTTCCTGTTTGTGCAGGAACGATCAGATAACACTTAACACATAGGGAATGCAAGGGCTTATAAAAACTAGGTAAAAATGGTGGCCAACACACTTTCTTTGGTCATAATTGGCATACCTGAGATGCTAAAAACACACAGGATGGCTGCAATGGAACATTTAATTGTGTGGGGACGGTAACAAGCAAGCCACAGTGAATGACTCACCAGATGAACTGTATTTTCTTTTGTATTTTATTGTTGTTGTATTTTGTATGCTGTAAAATGACAAGTTGATCCCACTCAAAATAATCTTGGAAACGGATTGCCTTGAAAAAGGGAAGAAAATAGAATTCATTATCTTAATTTATATTTACTTTGTATCTTATTGTTATGTTTACTGAATTTAGCTGTGTTTACTTATGTTGTAAAGTTGTTGCAACTTAAAAGGTGAAAAGTGAAAGTGAAATTACCTTCTTCTTTTTAAGGGTAAGCAACTTTAGTAAACCAGGTTAGTGTGACTTCACATGGTCATCACAAAGAGGGTTTTGTAAATGATAAAGTTATGAGATCAGCAAGTTCTGTTTTTTTTTTAAACTTAATTAAGAAAACATCAATATGACTGACTAGTTTTCAGCCATCAGAATACAGATATATAGCACATTAAACTGAAGTTGCTGAAACTGATTTAATTAAACTTGTAATTTTTAAGTTGCAAGATTTATAGTTACATTTACTTACATTTTTAAGGCAATTTGTTTACTGGATTTTTTAAGTAAAATTAGCTTTCAGACTTTACAGTGTCCAGTAGCATGTAGTTTTCCTCCCTTTCAGTGTTTTAATCATACTTTAAGGTTCCCTCGGGAGGGTTTAACCTCTAGTAGTGCTGTAGAGCTCTTTTTCTATGAGGCGAGGTGATAAAGAAGTTTTGGCAATGTTTATCGTAAAACAGGCTGAGAGATCAAACAGTAAAATTAAGCAGCACTGATGGAATATAAATGAAGATTCTGTTTCTGCATTGCCCATTTCTCCCATTTTTCATCTCTAATGTTCTCATATTTTACCTCACTGATTAACCATAATTTGAGATTGTTTGTTACCAGCCGGCTGTCTTATTTTTTCCTGTGTTAAAACAGACAAGTTCAGATTATGGTGTTTATTGGTGCGGTGTAGTGGAGCACATTCTGGTAGTTCCAGGTTTTCTACCTCTTGAGCAAAAGCAGCTGCCACAGCCTTTCTCTTTTATTTTCTCTAGTCATGTGGCACCAAGTATTTGTGTCCCGCTACTGCATAGATAGCCCAATTTTAAGACTGCCTTTCCAGCTGTGGAATACTTCTTTAACAGTTCTGTATGTGATATTCAGAGTATTATTATAGTACCAAACCACTGTATGCTTTGTAAACGTATAGTGGAATCATGGCATCCTAAGCAGAGAATTAAGTCACGCTCTTTCTACGTGTGGTGTAATCTGAGCTTCTCTGTGGTTTGTTCTGACAAGTCAGGCCGGCCATACGTGCATGTTAGTGCATGTGTGCAAACCACTGGCTAGCTCATTGCTGCTTTGCACTGAGCTCATATGGAGATGGATGTCGTGGTGGCTTTTCATGGAAGTACCGTGCCCACACTCTGGTTCCCCCCTGGCTAATATATATCCTTTATTTAACCAGGTAAAAGACTCATTGAGATTTAAAATGTATTTTATAAGAGTTACCTGGCAATATCATCAGCTCTGTCAGCACTGTTAGCAATGTTGTTTAGCACTGCTTATGGAATTAGCACCATTAGCTACTAGCCATCCGTTTAACTACCTCCATGTTGAGAACTGTGTCTGGACAATTCATACACTCTGAATTATTTCATAGAAGCCCTTTAAAAAAATATAGGGGAAAAAAACAACCTCTGATCTTGCCTCTTAATTATCATCTTCAGACCTTTTCTTCAGTAGCGCAGGTAATTCAGTGATGGCACAATACATTCAGTGCAAACAAGAATCAGCCAGCAAAGCATGAATTTCCATGATGCAGGCTTGTGGAAATGTACAAGCTGAAAAATAGGGCTAAGCTAACTGTCTTTATTGTCACCATAAGCCAAGTAAAAACTAGATTTTTTTAAAGATTTTTTACTCTTAATTCAATCCCTATGTTAACCAATTTCATTTACCAATTACATCAGCGCACCCTCAAATACAGTAGCAGCTTCAGGGCAGAGGTACTGAGCAGAGGATATTAGACAGGCAGCAGTGACTTGCCAAATGAGTGGAATAGTTTCATCTGGCCTTATCAGTTTCATGCCTTGTTTTGTCTGCCGAGCCTGGCGGGCCCAGTGTTGGTCTACAGGAAAGAATGTTGGGTCATCAAGCAGAGCTGATGGAGTTATGATGAAATTTAGCTCTGGAATAACACCAGGCATCTCCGTCCACTGTGAATGGGAAACAGTCAGTCCAGCTCTCATTCCAGCTGCATTTGGTAATACGACAAGGAAGCTGTTTCATTCAGAATTTCGAACGTTCTGCTCTTTATAATTTATCATTAAATGAGCCTGCTTCTGAGAGCTCTCTGGACCCTCTGACCTCTGCGCAGTTTCCCTGGACACTCTGACCAATCGCATGTCTCTAAACACTGTCAACAGCCAACCAGACGTCTCAGGTCTGCGTAATCATCCTCCTTAGCTTTGCGCCGACTTTTGCAGACGCCGTCAAAACATCACTGCTCTAAAAGCCAAACAAAGCAAGACTCACTAACCACTTCTCATGTCCTCATCTTTGATGAGAAAAAACGGCACCATAACAAAAACAAGAGGCTGAGTGGGACAGGGGGCAAGATGCTATATTTGGAAACAGACGGGTGGGCGACAAGATGTCTCTTCTCTTTCTTGTTCTGTCTCACGCTGCTTTACTGTGCTGTCTGTGTGTGTGAGGCCAGCTGTGGTCATGTAGCATAATAAGGCTCTCTATCTGAAGTAAAGGCTCTAATGCTGGTTAAAAGGGGAAAGGTGGTTGGTGGGGGTCAGGCTGACTCCTGCACCCAAGGATCAGCTGGCACGATGTCGAGGCCGTGGCACCAGGCACAGGGCCACTGTCTGGGCAGGACAGACAGCTGGCAGGGGGGTGAGGCAGTGGGGATACTGTCTGTCTGGGATAAACACACACACGCATATTCACACACACACACACAGACACATCATCTTTAGTTTCCTCCACTGTGCCCAGACAACTCTTGTTTACATTGCATGTGTTGTATCATGTCTCTCTCATGTTTAAGTAGCTGTGTGGTTTTCAGTTTGGCGAGGAAACTCCAGCAACGCTTGTAGTTTTTAGAACAACTCTATTAAAAGACCAACACCTTTGATTTATCTCGCTTCTCCATACACCTTGGAAGTAGTAGCTCCAGAAACTTGCACCATGGTTTACAGCTTTGAGCATTTTTTCAGAAAATGAAACGAGTAATAGATGAGGAGATGCTTGCTGTAGTCACATCTGATTCTGTATGTTTTGTCAGTATGTCAACACAGCTTCTTAGAGTGTATAATAACAATGAACTTTTCCCCCAACGTTACCCACTAATTTGTGGACTCCCGTTTCGGTACATTGGCCGTCGCCATCTTGGACTTTTGGACCCTGAAAGTGACCATATTTGGAGGAGATTTTGGAGGAGCCAGCGTTAGAGCTGACCAATTAACTGAGGTGGCGGCATGTAACTCAAAGTGACTTTGCCCTTTATTGGGCAGTTTATTAAACCTTAATAAACCCTCCCCTTCAGTTGTCATAAAGGAGATATTAACATTTAGACCAAAACCAATTTTTGTATCAGGTTGTTAACATGTTCATTTCTGCTTGAGCATTTTAACATGGATGTTTATAGGGATTTTCTCACTTTTGGATCTCACCTCTATTGACCTTTTGCTGCAGTTTTTGGCATTGGTTTAACTGTTCAGCCCTGCAATTTGCAGTTTATTCTCAGCATAGAGTTCAAACCTATTATCAGTTGTGATGATAAACAATTTTATTTTTTTTTAGATATCAACTGTTAGTATTTAGTAAATACCAAGTTCCTCCTTTATGCAAAATAATCGACTGCGGTAAAACCACAGTAAACTTGCTGTGTTTAAAGTTGACACTGTAGTTGAGTAAGCAATCATTTGACTGGCAACAAAAAGATTATCATCAGCAGCAAAAAGTCACTAGTTCGAGCTTTTCAAATCTGCGAATTTTGTGCTTTCTTTTTCTTTATATAATTGTAAATTAAAAATCAGTGTTTTTGGGGGGGGGGTTAACTGTTAGACGAAAAAAAAGCTTTTTAAAGGCCTTAGTGTAGATTCACAGAAGTTATGATGGACATTTTCCACAGTAGTATAAATAATAATTGGAAAAAATAGCCAGGTTTTTGCATAATAAAAGTTATTATTGGCTGCAGTTTTACTATGGTTATATATACCATATGTCAGTATTTTAGTTCCTCAGAAAACAGCACCGTCTGTGTTGTTGAGGGAAAGTATTTTCTGTGCATAAGCCATGATGCCATTAGTATCCATTTCAATAGTCACCCTGAACCTAGACCAAAGTGCTGGCACGCCCCTTGTCATTTATAATATCAGGCTGACTGGCCTATTGATGACGAGAACAAAGCCACAGTGTGGCCGACCTACAGCAGTGGCCGTAGTAACATGGCACCTCCCCGGTGACTGACGATGCCACGCTGGCTGCCACCACAGCCTGGCACAAGAGGGGGGGGTGGGGTGGGGTGGGGGAGTGCGTGTATGTGTGTGTGTGTTTGAGGGTTTGGGGGGCATTTGGTGGTTGTGGCAGCTGGCAGTGAGAAGAAGAAGGGGGGAGGGGGGGGGCGTGAGGTTCCTCATTTTATAAAGACTCCCCTGTGTGAACCCCATGCAAGGCCACACCCTGGATGCAAAGTCAAAATCACTTGCCGAGGTGCACGTACACAAGCTCACACAGACATAAACACACGCACACATGCTGTACAAAGCTATACACGTAAATACACATATACAGTACTGTGGACACAGCGACTGACAGATTACCTTTAAACACACACAAAAAAACAAAACGCTGTGGTGCTGTGTGTGTCACTCTCCTTTTGTATTTGTGGAGGTGCATATCATTCATTTCTCTTTTTAATGCTTGAGTGTGAGTGATTTAAAGGCGCAGCAGTCCACAGTTTTGTCCTGTTGAGTCATTGCTGCCTTGCTGATGAAATGTAGGGCGCTGTCACGTCGCTGAGCTGTTTATTAGCTCTAAGGAGACAGGGGAATGTAATCAAACTGTCCTGATTGAGTCATGTGACTGCTATTCATCTTCCCACATTAGACCCCAAGATGAAGAAATATTATCGTTTGGCGTCACTGGATGTGTTGAAATAGTTCCAAGAGGAGAAGAGGCCTTAAATAACTAAATACATAAATATAATGCAGACATAAGCACACAAACAAAAAAAAAAGTACACCCCTGTGAGCACTTTTTTTTTTTTGGGGGGGGGGGGTGTTTTTGTGCACATCTCTGTATTATATTTATGTATTTATGTGTATGTGTGCTGAAACATGACACAAGTCTCAAGTGTCGGATTTTTGGTGTTGTTTACTGTTTATGTTCTGCTTTTTTATGCAAACATAAAATAAAGGGTCAAATTGTGCTTGACGGCATGTTCTGTCCTCATGAGGGCCACCACACTGGGGACCAGTTAGGAGCAGATCATGTCCAGCTGTCTCTCAGGACAAATGGTTCACCAGGCAACTGCTTATTCCCCCCACCCTCTCCTCTCACTCACCCCTCCGCCTTGTCTCCCTCCCTCTCTCCTCACCCCCAAGTGTGTTTACTTGACTTTACGTGCTATGAACCATTTTGAGTGCTTTTATCGATTCGGTCGCAGGAGTGGCTGTGTGTTTGGTGACAGCTTCCTAGAAATAGGTCAGAGGAGGTTGAAGTGTTTATGGATAGATGGCGTTTTGTTTTATAAGTTTCACATGGAGGGGAATGGACATTTGGGTTTGTTTTTATCAGCTATGACCACACTCCAGCCTCATTTTTTTTTACAGATATAAGATAACATTTGGCAAATGCTGTTGGATAATTAAACTTGCAGAATAATGGGTCACAATTATTAATATTGTCTGATATGCGATAATTTAACTTTCTTATTTTGTTTACGTTTTCTTTGATGTATGATCACCTGAAAATAAGACTTGTTGTGTTAATGTTGCTTTGGAATTAGCTGTTTATATCTACATAAGGAGCAGGTTCTCATACGTGAGATGGCCATGTTGCATCGCCACGTTTCTACAGTACCCTAGAACCACAACAAACAAAGAGCTAGCTGTATAGAACAAACCAAACACTGGTTGTTTCACACATTGCCAAAGTGATCGTGACAATCAGTGTTATCCCTGACCCTGGGAGGTCATTTAAGATGAAAGTTTGATAGAAGAGCACAGTTTATTTGTTTATTTAGGTGATCTTAGCCTGCATTATGATAAGGACTCATGATGAGAATATGGAGTGTAAGGATTGTTCAAGAGCTGTCACTGACTTCATTTCCAGACTTCACGAATGAACAAAATCCATATGTACAGGTGGTGTAGGTTTGTTGGGTAAGGTGTCCTGTTTGTGCACGGCCGTGTCCACTGCAGCAATTTTACACACAAAAACTACATGAAAAATAATAGTTGTAATTGGTAATATTTATTTACAGTATTAGAAGATATCATTTAACACTGCTGATGCTCTGTAGTTAGTTAATGTTATTTGATGTGTGCATTTTGCTTTACAGCTGACCACGAGTGTCTGCACACAGTCTGGTAGGGATATGATGATGAGACAGCGCTGATAAAATAATGAGCAAAATTTAGTGAGGTTTGAACTGGCTTATAATTTTTACAAGTAAAAGGTGCTTATTGAAAAGTTAGGGCTCACTAGAACAAGCATAAATAAAACAGCTAGACTTAAAGTTTATTTTAAAGTGGATCTGTGAGTAATGTGTGATATGAGGCAAACTGTAATGTGTGAAGCATCATTCTACGTAAAATGATTCCTCTCACATTTTATTTCTACAATCTGGCTTTAATTCACCACCTCATCATCTGCCTCAGTTTCCTTGTCTCCAAATGTGCGTACACATGGGTCAGAGTGTGTGTGTTTTTGTAGTTCACAACTTTTGTAAGGAATGAACACTGACAAAGTTTCAGTTGGTTGCAAGCTGCAGTTCTCACCACTAGATGCCACTTAATCCCCTAAATCTGATGAATTGCTGCTTAAATATTTGGAACATTCTGATGGAGCGATGAATTTGCACAATAACAGGACACAATCATATGTCAGTGAAAAATAATTGGTTTAATATTTATGGCATTTTATTTTTTTACGCAAATTGAAATGTGTTTTTTGTGTATTTCACTCCATTTAAACGCTCAGTTTTTTATATTTATGTTACATATTTTCATCATATTTTATTTGTAACTATCAATATATTCTTGTGTATATGTTATGGTACTTAAAAGTATTTTTTTCCTACACACAGGGAAGGGAACCTTAAAGCATTCTCTTACCCACGCCCGTATTCCTCTGAGCTGACAGCAGCTTCATCTCTATGCAGCCTTCTCATAATTCATCTCTTTTGGCTTGTTTATGCTGCACATTTATTTTGTTTGCGGTAACATTTCCCCGACCCGCACATCTCTCAATGTGAAAAACGCTAATGCGCCTTCAACACGACATCAAAGCCTCTCCCGCGCACACCGGCTTTGCTGGCTGTTTTAATTTATGGCTTCTTTTTTTTTTTTTTTTTAACCCTCTTACAACATGAAAGACCAGATCAGTGTTTCCCACACGCATGTATGGACACACATGGACATGCACTACCACATGGGGATGCACACATGCACGTACACTTTCTCTCGCAGTCATGTCCAAACAGAATGATCAGTAAATCAAATAAAACACCCACAGTGTTTCAGAGAGAAGGAGCGTGCTCTGAACAACAGAGAGATAAAAAGGGAAAAAAAAGAAAGAAAAGTAGAGGAGGAGGGGAGGAGTGGACACGGGGTATTGTACGTCCTCGTGAAAGTAGCCCTCAGAAACAAAAGCAGCTTTGAGTGCGTGCCCACTCAGAAGAGAGATTAGCCGGTACACACCCCCCTCGACACACCACCACCATCACCACCACCACCCCTGCAGAAAAGAGCTTTGGCTGCAGTTTAGCGGCACGTGGCGCAGCCCTTGATACTTATCATGTGCGTCAGGTGCTCTCGCTTGGTTTCCTGTTCTTTAAAACATAACCACTATTTCCCTCTTTCACTCCCCCCTTCTTCTCTTTCTCTCAGTCCAGAGCCAATCCATCCACACCACTGCCATCCAGCCTTACCCTTCATTTCTTCTTACTCTCTTTCTCTCTTTCTCTGTCCATCTCTTTCTCCTGCTTTTACAAATACAAAGAACATATTGTATCTGCCAGCGTTAAAGTGAATCCATTCTCCTTGGCAGCGGCCCGGCCCGTGGTGAATCTGAGCCGGGCTAGCTCTGTTTTCCAGCTGGCACCGATGCCGTTGGTGGAGCGGGCTGGTTGCTTGTTGGGTTGGTGAATTTGAGTCCAGCTGACACGTTGGTTTAGGATCCATTCACCCAGTCTGTCATTCTCGCCCTCCCTCTCTTTCGTTCTCACTCAACTTTGCAAAGCATGACCCCACTTCACCTCACATGAATGTACACTTTGAGGATGCTGGTTTTCTAGCTTTATTTGCACAAACAGATTTCTGTCATATCACAAGCTTCTTAGACGTGCACTCAGAAAACGAGAATTTGGTGAAGTGAATAATTTTTTTTTAGAAAAGTGGTCACATGAATATACCAGACTGACATTTTCACACATTCATTGCATTAGCTGGTGGTTTTCAGCTGCTCCTCTCCATCTGTATGGAAACAAGACTGCTGAGCCCTGTAGAAAACAGAGAGGAAAAAAAAATTTAAGGTCATGGAAGGGCTCCTATTTAGTTGTGGAAAGTCTTGGAAAAATCATGAAAAGTCAAAAGCCATTCAAATTCATGCAGTCTCATGGATGGATGGATGGATTACTGAACGAGCCTAACGAGCTCAGGGTCCTAAGTGTCATGGCCCCCCTGGTCTTTATCAGCAAAATGTCACACAGATTAACACATACCAACCAGGAAGAGAGACACAATGACCAAAAAAAGACAAAAAAAAAAGAAAAAGGAAAAAGAGATTAGAATAAAAGACATAAAGCAAGTATTAAGGGATTCAAAATGACTAAAAAGTGGCACAGAATGACCACAGAAACACTCAGAATGGTTACATGCATACATACAACACCTAAAAGATGCTTTACACTTTCATGAAAGCCATACATAGTGACACAAACACATCAATAATGAGATGCTGTCACTTTTCGTAATCATGGCTCAGGCCCAGAAACTGAACATGAATCAGCACACTCACAACACAGCAAAAACAAGCTGTTAATAAAGACCACCAGAGCTCTTTGAAGTTTGTCTGACTGTCCTCATCCCTCCATCCGTCCACAGCCACCTCTGGCCTCGCCTAACCGCTGGCACATGCTTGTCATAAAACAGTCATACACTTCCTCTTTTATGGTTGTGTTTCTCTTTCAGGTTATATATCTGTGTGGTTTCATCAATATATATTGATTTTACAAGGTTTCATTGAACAGACTGGGATTCTTGGTTCAGCTTGTTTTTTTCTTTTGTTTTTTTTTTTAAGGCTGTGAAAGAAGAGGGACAGAGTAAGACTTGGGCTCAATTTGTGTGTGTTGCATTCTTTATGTAAAGTGTGTGTGCATCTGCATCCCCACTTCTTCTGAAAATAATAAAGTCTGATTTTTATAGCACAGTATGACAGTTTTTGTTACATGAAGTATCTCTTCAGATGGTCTTTTGGTGAATATTCCTATAAATTGAGAACACCACAGGCACAAGAATCACAGATGTTGGTCATTACCCAGGTCTTTTTTTTAGAGAGAGAGAGAGAGAGAGAGCTCCATGCAAAAACTCTGAAATTAGAAAATGAGCGCTTGTAGCAGCTCTAAGTTAAATTGTGAATAATTGTACGTGACATGCTGGCATATTTTTGTGAGAGAATAAGAAACTGTAGGCTCAAATCCATCCTACATCTAGCAAATTCTGCTACTGATACAAGACCTTAATTTGTAAAATATACACTGGGAATCAACTCAGCACAGCAGCTAAGTAGTAATGACGTGACTCACTGACGAGACTCCTAAAAACATAAACAAGCTTCACTGAATGATGCAACTGCATTCCCTGTCCTTTTCCTTAAATTTATTTAAAAACTGTTGACAGTTTAAGAGACATTTAATACTGTTTCCAGAACAGCTGCCATGTTTTCTCAGTTTAAAAGTCAGAAGCAAAGATGAGTGGAGTGAAGGGTTCATCCAATTAGCTGTGGGAAGGTCCATGTTGATGTGTTAGTGACAAAGAGACAGTCTACCATCCCCATCCCAAACAACTTCCTTTCCAGCTGGCTTTCAGAGCCTGAGGTTCTCAAATTTAAAACATTTCAGCCTAATGTCACAAACCTCCCAGAAAAAATAAAGCTGGTGAGTTCTGATATACCTGGGTCCAGCTGTGTTCCTTGTGTTAGTTTTGATGACTCTCTTAAATGATAGCGAGTTGCCCACTATCATTCATCGTAGTATTTCAAAAAACTTTGGTTTTGTTCTAAACCACCCACTAGCAGTACTGATTTGGCTAAATTCAGAAAAAACAGATTCAGAAAAAATTCCACAATGCACTAGATAAGTTTACCTCACCTACTGTGACCCATAATGCAAAGCCCTGAAATTATCATAACAGCTAACTTTTGATTGCAAAATTGTGACTAGGCCACAGCCTTTGTGTCACAAATGTGTAAAGTAACCTATCCTCATATAACATGTCACTTGATATCCTACGAAAATGCAGACACAACAGTTTGTATGATGTCCTACAAATTAGTGTAAACATTACATCGTTAACGTACAGTTATATAGTTAACGTAAAGAAAGGGAAGTGAGGTTTAGGCAAGTAAAGTTATATTGGTTGGGATTCGGAAAAAAGAGAGCATGATGAGGAAGTACATTAAAATCACTCAAAGGTTGCTGTAAGTTTTTGGGTTTTATTATTTTTAGTATTTTATTATTTATTATTATTTTTTGGGGGCTTTTATTGCCTTTAATCGACAGGACAGCGTGAGCATGAAAGGGGTAGAGAGAGAAAGAGAGACATGCAGCAAAGGGCCGAGGCCAGAACCGAACCCTCGGCCACTGCGGCAAGGACACAGCCCCTGCACATGGGGCGCCGCTCCATCCACCAAGCCACCAGGCGCCCCAAGGTTGCTATAAATTTACACAGTTACAAACATGCATCTTCAGGGTAAAGTTCGGGGGGATATTCCATTATTTTGTTACCCATCCACCACCCAAACCTGCATTCTTATGAGACCATTCAGTACCACTTCCTTGTTTTACTCCTGTCACCACACTGGTCACATGATTGCAGCCTTTCAAAATATGTGGGATATGTAGAAATTTGAGTTTATAACTTTTCATAGGCAAACACACCAACAGCCTGTGTAACTACATTTATCCTACTACCCATAATGTTTAAATAGCAACTAAACCACCCACTTTTTGCTTGAGTGCCTCCTCTCTGGAGTGTGCAAAAAGTCTCAAAAATAGGCAAGACTGGGAGGGGGGCCAAGACACGCCCACTCACCCTACTGTGCTGAATCTCGATCCACAGCACCTCCCTGCCCCCTGCATAAACACAAAGAAGTCAATTGGTGAGAGGGTGGTGATGAGGTGGCAACAGGGGTCTTGGTTGGTAATGAAAGCAGGCTCCTGCTACCAAGATCAGCCATAAGCAAAATTCAATTGCACTGCATTTAGAGGGCAGCCACTATGCATATTTATAACACAATATGTAGAACTGTAAGAGCTGAACCTGAATCAGTCAAGAACACTACTTAATACCCATCTGTATATATTTCATTTCACCTGAAAAAAAGTGATTTTGGAGTTTAGTTACTCTTTAAATTAAGCCTGCTAAGTTAACATTTAACATCTCAAAGACAGCAATATTAACCTGAGAGAGGTGTTAATGAGGAAAACAACATGACATACATAACTTAATCAAATGTTAACGGTATATACAGTATTTTTTTTTATTAGGGACAGAGAAGGACACCAAGGCCCTTATTACAGCTATACCGTAGTGGTGGTTTGCTATTGGCCATATTTACCTCAGTGTTCCAAAACCAGAAACCAGCCAAGCCTGGCCTGGGATACTGCAAAATAAAGTGCTTAACAGTTTCATTTTACATACTACTGGCTGCTACATAGTGCATACTGCAGTCAGTGGTAGTATGGAGAAGGCAGTTTCGAATACAGCCCTTGATTTATTCTTTTGACAACATCAGCGCATCAGGGGCCTTCTGACTTTCCTTGTCTAATGTGGTGTGTGTGTGTTTGTGTGTGTGTGTTGCACAGTCTATGGTTACTACCTATCTGTGTGTGTTATTGCTAACCTCTTCCCCCCTAGACAAAAGCCGCCAGTGTCCTTTTTTTGCCAGCTTTCAAATTTCAAATTTATTTTCCTTTTGTTCTGGCTTTTTTAATGTCCCTCTTCCTTTACTCTCTCTTTCTGGCCCCCCCCCCCCCCATCCCTGATCTCCATTCTCCATTCATGCAGCCCTGTCACAGCGATGATAATGATGACCTCTGTGTAATACTAGCTTGTTATTGGCCCACCAGCGAGGCCAGTGTGTACACCCTCTGTTGCTTTTTCTGCATTGACCATTGTGTTATGAGCGAGACGCTGGATCGTGTGTGTGTGTGCACGCACGTATGTGTGTGTGTGTGTGTGTGTGTGTGTGTGTGTGTGTGTGTGTGTGTGTGTGTGTCTGTGTGAAACACAAAGAGCAGGCAGTCAGTCTGGGTGAGCTGCACAGGGTATCTATGGAGAGGCAGAGAAATTTACCTGAATTGACCCTGTGCTGTTGTTGTTGCTATTATACTGTAGGCTCTTTGGGAACACAGGGAAAATTACTGGAAACGACCTTTCTAGTCCTTTTGTTTTATAGGATATCTACACATTAATGCCTTATTTGTGTAATATTCTTTTACCATAATACCATGTCTTAATACTACTATTTTCTGCTTGCTGTTGTCAGTTGATGTAACATGTCAGTAACTTTCAACTGTACGCTGCTCGACACACCAGCTGAAACAGGAAATGAGAGCATCTTGCATTTGAGTTTGAATGGAATGCGATTACATTATTAAGTGCAGAACTAACGGATTGTGACGGACACACCAAGGAAAGCATATAATATTTATACATTGCTACAACACTTGCAGCCGTAATTCAGAAAGTGATTTCTAACTAAGATGCTAAAAAGCACTTGAATGTCTTTGTAGCTTTATGGCAAAATGACTCATTTCACTTTTGGGATTTGACCCATTCGGTCTGTAACATTCAGAAAGTTAGCGGAGGGCTAAACCGGAAGCTAGCTGCTTGGCTTTCAAAAGACGTGTAGTGTGCTTGCTTTATGGGTGCAGTCATGCAGATGATCCAAGTCGTTTCGTACCGGGGCAGTTGAACTCTTTTGGCTTCATGCGCCACTGAGCAACTTTCAAAGAAATGAAAAGGTTTTCTATATACACCCATACACTAAACACGTTGTTTTTTTCCCCCAAGATTGTTCCACCTAGTCTCGCCCTACTGTGTTATGATTGGCTAGTACAAACCCTATATCCTTGACCTCTTTGTTCTAACCTAAACCACTTCATCTTAATTGACAATGACAAGCCAATTACAGCACAGTAGGACAAAGTTAGCCGATATATACTTGGGAAATATAATTGCACCCAAAAATCATGAATGTAAACAATACTGATTCTAAAATATCCAAAATCAAGCTTTGCAAATGCATCCAACAGGTTTACTAGAGCATAAGGACAGGCACAGGATATCTTTGTGATAAAAAGTGAATATAAATATAACTTTATTTGTTTAAAAGGACACTCCCCGGGGTACTGCCAAGTACTGGTGCATTTCGAGGGAGCTGTTGTTTCACTTTTTGCTCAAGAAGTACTTTATATGAAGGAGTTTTGCCTTGTGTAAATATGACAAGCTTTTTATCCCTGGACAATATCAGTGTGCTTTTAGATGGCTTCATAGCAAAATTAAAAAAATATTGTTCTGCTGACTGAGGACAGTTTGTAACAAAGTAAATGTACTGCAATAAGACAAAAAAAGAACACCATAATGTAAAAGTAGTAACTCAATATTTTCAGTTTTTACTATAACAGTATTTTAAAACCTTGCTTTTTCATCCAAAAGGCCCCAGTGGGATATTAAAAAACTCCTTTCCAGTTGGAATGAACATTACGTTAGTCATGCTTGTGCCATGTAAGTAGACACAGCCATAACAAAGAAAGAGTGACGCTGTAAAATTGTCTGGTGTTACACAGGTTGGAGCATCGGGCCTTTTGAGGTCACAGTGGTGGGAAAGAACATTACACAATCACTACAGCATGCAAGGACGGTGACCTGTGCAATTGTTTCCCTCTCGTCTTATCTCTTCTCCTGTCCCGGCTATGTCTCCATTGTCCCGTGCGATTGAGAGCATTTCAATGACAGGAATCTTGTTTTGTTGAATAGCGCAGCCTGGTCGGACACAGATGCCAAGACATTCCTGGAGGTGGTAGTCTTTCCTTTTGGCAGCCCTGCACCTATGTCTCCTCTAGACCACTCTCCTTATATTTTCTCTATCTTTCCTCCTTTACATGACGTAGTCCTCAAGGTGACTGTGAAAGAGAGGGGGAGTTAGATGTGTCTCTATGAGTCATTGTTTTGTTGTTTGCCTACGTGCTCGGTGTCTGTGTGTTGACTGTTCAAAATCTTGTTAATCCAGCCAGCACAGCACCATTCATTGTATATACCGGCCTTGTTTTCCCCGCTGAATAAGCCACACCACTTCACGACACCTAATTACCATTCATTTCATGTCAAGGCTACCACACAGCTCCCTCAGTTATCCAGCATCTCATATCTCTCTTGCATGTCATGTCTCCATTTGTCAGTAATTATGTGATGGTAGAGTATTGCATGAAATCAGAGAATGAAGCGAAAGCAGCCCCAAGCTTTTCTCCAGGCTTTCCAACTCTCCAACAGATGGCAGTATGAATTGCTCTATCGGCACAGGCCGGCTCCGGACTCGTCTGTGTGTGTATTAATGATATTCAGAAAGTAAAGCAGATGTCTCTTCTCTCTTAAATTGAAACTTCAGAAAGGGCCAGAGTCAGAAAAAATGTATATTCAGTATTTACTTGCTGAAACACTTTACAATATTATAGCTATATCTTGCTTATTGTACGCCAAGTGAAATATTCAAACCCAAGGCACTATTTTCCACTTATCTTGTGCTTCCCCTTTTTTTTAAAAAAAAAATCACAAAATTTAAACATATGGGTGCTTCTTTGGAAACTTTTGCTGTCTTAGCAGCATAAGAAAAAAAGTTGTGCACATTTAAACAATGCTTGGCTGTACAACATTTGTGTTAAGTTTTTAGTAAGGTTTAGAAAGCAAACCCCATGTCAAATGTGGATGTATGACATAATACATGTCTGACATGTGCTGTTGTCTGGTCTTGTTTTCATACTTAATACTTTTTGTTCCCTTTGTAATGCAGCTTCAGTGTCTAAGAAAAAGTGCCCTGCAGGGATAACAAAGTTCATCTCATCTGTCTTGTTTCATCTTATCTTAGCATGATACATTTAGTTTACTTTGCAGAAAACTGTCAGAGTGTTGACAGTTAGGCTCATGGTGGCTTTTAACCATTGGCGTCACACATTTGTTTACTCACTTCAGCTTTTCATTAGTTTTCCTTTATAACACTCTCCCCTACAGCTCTATTTGGCCACATTTAAGGATGTTGTCCCTCATTTCTCTCCTTGTTTATTTGTTATTTGCTAGGTGACAGGTAGACTAGCACAAATAAGTGTGGGTACACACTACATGCATGTTTGTTTGTCTACTCGTATTTGTTGCATTGCACTAGATACCAGATAAACAGCCACAGGGGAGGGCAGGAAGGTGGTCAGGAAGGGTGTTCCTGTGTGAACAGGACCTCTGAGTCCTCCCCACCGTTGTCTCCGTATTTCATGTCTCCACTAGCAGCTGTAATGACTGGAAGTACATGAAACACAGGTCAAAGACCAAATAAACTATCGATAACGCAATTATGATCCTTGTAATTAAATTTGTATTCAGCGTCCCTTTCCGACTCCACAGCCTTGCACCTATTTCATATTTAAATTGATTTTAAATTTAGATGAACAAAAAATTGATTCATGTCAGCAACCTAAATGTGAGCTTTTCTATTTAAAAAAAAATGTAAATTTATATATTGATTGTAAATATCTTGGCTTTGGATCAATGGTTGAACAAACTATTTGATTGCCTACAGCTCTGGGAAATTGTTTGGGGTAATTGTCACTGAGGACAAAATAAAGAATAAATGATGAATTGATTAATAAAAAGAAATATAATAATCTCTTTTAAAGGGCAAATGATGATTTTATTCTTAAAATCATCATTTGCAGCCCATATAAACTTTCTTTTTATTTTAACATACTGTGTACATGAATTGACTAAAGTGGAAAACTTAACCTAGCAGACACTTGTTGTCCGGTGCCTGTGTCTGTGTCAGCCCTGCCTGTGACTGTCTCATGTGTTGTCTGTGGTCAGAGGGAGGGTCGGGGACAGCTGGAGCGTCACCTGTCACTGGATAGCATGCGTTTATATGACACAGCAGTGGTGACACGCAACTCCAGCAATTACACACTACACAGGATGAGCAAGATAACAAACCCCCTTCTCAATACAATACCCCTTTGGTAAATGCCAATCAAGAGAACCTCATGTAAATTACAATTAAATTCTGAAAGCAATTCCACAAAAAAATCGTATTTAGTTGAATAAAAAAAAAAATAGCAGCATTTCTCAGTTCCAAAGATTATATAATAATGGCCCCCGATATCATGGCGATTGGTCTGTGGACTTCTGTTTAGAAGCCTTGATTTTGGCATTGGGGCCAAACGTGGGGAGCAAGAGGATGGCGCTAACCCCAACGCTAGTGGTTAGCTCGGTTAGCATGGTGCATTTACAGCAATGTTTAACTTAGATAGTACTAATGCTAATTTTTGCTAGCGAATCAAGCAAACCCCCTTTTTTAGGCGACCAGAACATTACAATTGACTTTCATGAATTAGAATCATGAAAACAATACAGCGGAAGTAAAGCTGAAGCTAAAAACGTTTTTGGCGCATGTGCAAGGTGAACAACTCTATTGGAATGAAAAGGCGCCATCTGGGCATCCAGTACCTAGTTATTATTATAAATATAATAAACGTACCCTACCGTCTCCTCTATTTGGGCCTTAATAAAATTTAAATGGGTGCGTTAAATAAAAATTCACCCCCCTTCAGTTATCATGAATGAGGAAATCTTGTTTTGTCTAGACTGAATTTATTTCTGCTGTAAAGTTGCACATTTTTACATGGGTGTCTACAGTCTAAAGCACTTTGTAACCTTGTTAAGAAAAGTGCTATATAACTAAGGTTTTTATTCGGCATTTCCGCGTTAGCTTAATCTTTCAGCCCTGAAACTTTTACCACTCGGTCAGCTCTGATTGCGTTTTTGTTGTTTTTTGTGTCAGTTTCGACTTTCAGAGGTGCAACATAGTAGCTTTAAGAATTGCTTTAGCATCTGTGGTAATGTCAGCAAAATTATGTAATGTGGTAAAAGGAATAGTCTCACATATCATAACAATATACAGCACAGTGTGTCTGTAAGAACATGTATTGGCAAAGAGAAACAGTGGACACAAGTCACCACCAACATCATGACTTTGGACTTGAAAAAGAATATCCTTACCACACGCTTTCCGAATTTTGCTTTTCTCATTTGTCATCATACCATCTCTTTCACCCACATCCACAGTTGGAAACACATACAAGGAAATGTAATCTTGCAACACACAAGCGCACAACCACCAGTAACACATCCATATGCATGCACTTGCACAACCTCCCCCCTCACCTTTGCATCTCTCACCCACATGCATCCACAGAAAGCAAACACATACACCCAGTCCATGGTAATAAATAAAAAGTTTACAACATGCCTGTTTAATAAGGTTTGTTTTTTTTTTTGTTTTTTTGCTCTCTCTGTGGGTCCCCCAGGCCACTCCTTTCAGAAAACACAGCAGGAGGAATTCCTGATCCATTTTAAGCTCCAACGAGAATGTTGATAAGTCTGTAGATTACTGCCCAACATGTTTATGATAGCCTATTATTCTCTAAGCTTTATCCGGGCCCAGCGCGTGCTTCGTCTACTTAGCACAACTATTTAGGTCATGGTACAATCTGAGAGGAAAGCAGTGTGGATGGTGAAATATCAGGAAACAAAAGCAATAAATGCGAAAAGGAAGCAATTCTTGCTCTTTCATCCTGTATATTAATGACCACATAGTTATGTTACAGCACAGTATACATGTTAGTAGTAAAGTCTCTCAGGCAGCCAGTGGTCTTGCACATTACTTTAAGTTCACTATCTGTGTTATCTTTAAGATTAAAAAAACGCTATTCCAAAACGCAACTAAAAAGCTTAACTGATTTATTTGTCTGGAATCTAAGTTTTGACAGACATTTTCACAATGCTCAGTTATTTATAAATTATGATCACTGGCATCCTCTTATGCGATTTCATTCTTTCCCGTGACATACTCCGATACTTCAGATTTATTTTTCCTATTATGGCTCATATTTCAACAACAATAATCGCTGGTAAATGTCCGGCTCTGCCATAAAAATGTCCAGGGCCATCAGGCACACACACTAAAAAGATGTGGAGAAACAGGGGCCGTACCCTTAAGCCTATGAAAATGCCATTGATGTTAACTATCTGACTGTCTCCTGCCAGAAATGCCGCGGTTGTTTCGCTATCAGCATCTACTAGAGACAGGAGTCTGATTCTGTCTGCTCTGCCCGCTGTGGGAGATGTTATGGCTCTTTGATGTATTTTGCTGTTTAGGCTTTCATTTACCAAGCGCCATCTTTATCATTTTTCCCTGGTTTCTTGAAGCTGTTGGAGCCATCAGAGGATACTGGTGTGTGTGTGCTTCAGGAGGGAGAAAATAAATAAGTACAGGGGTAAAACCAAGGCCAAATCTGTGACGACATAGAAAGTCTTTTTGAAGTCAAAAAAGTGTGTGCAGTAACTTTGTGTGCCTTCTTTTGTGTGGTTGCGAGTGTGTACATGAGTGTGTCTTGGTTTGTTCATGTTCTGATGTATTCACTGTATTTGAATGTAGGCAGGCAGTCTGTTATCTGTTTACCTCTATCATTCAGATGGGGCCATTTATCTGTATTCACACCATGGTTAGGCTGGCTGTGCCCGGTAGATGTCTCTCTTGGGGCGACACACCTGTGTTTACAGTCAGGAAACATGTAAACAACAGCAGCCTGCGTGTGTATGTGTGTGTGAGTGAGTGTCTGTACGCCCACTCAAGGATCATATGGCTCAACAGCTTATAATGAGTGGCTTCAGCAGGTAGACGGCGACTGGCAGACTACCATGTCATTATATCCTGCACTGCTCTGTCATTGGGAATGCAACTGTATTAAAGAGGCAGATGGATATGTAACAAAAGCACAAACTCGCCGACCTTCATTTCATAACGCAGGTCTACACTGTATTTATGTTCAGAGTGTTTATCCCCGGAGCCATTCAGCTGACTTAACCTGTTTGTCTTTTGTCATTGTGTTAAATCTAGGTGCATAAGATGGACCAGAAAGTGGACTCAGTCCTGCGTATCCTGATGGAGCAGTTTCCGCCGAAGCTGGAGCTAACGTCCAAGCCCTCCATCCGCAGGGTGACCATCCAGAAATGCATGGGTGCCAGCATTGATGAAGAGCTCTGATTTCACAGCGGTGGTCACACCAGGTATGAAGGTGAACCAAAGGACCAGGAGTTCACATTAACAGCACAGCCCCTAGCATGGGGGGCCAGCATGCGCATAAAATGGGATTCAGTCTTCCAAAAGCCCTTCCTCTTGCAGTCCCACATTTTCTCATTGACTTTTTACCACTGAGGAGAAAACAACTTTTGATTATCTGCTTGCTCTGGGACATGAGGGCAGCTGAGAGTTGGATTCACAGTGTAGAAAGAAGTCTGACTGGACTCTTCCCTCTGATGATTGTTGACCCTGTTTGGGTCCTCTTTTTTTGCCTAATGGCTCTTTCCCACTGCACAAAAACCTGCTAATACCCGCAAACACAACACACAACATCCGCGTGAACGCACCTCCACTTATTACCATCCGTTTCCTCATAAGCAGCACTAAAGCACTGATCCAAATTACACTGCACCGAGTTTGAAAGAGAGACTGAATAAGTAAGACATATATAAAGAGGAGTAACCAGCATAAAGTTTTCACAAACCTCTGTCCATGCTGCTTTCTACTGTTTACGTGTTCTCTTATCCTTCTTTGACATCATACAGACACACCAAAATGAAACCCCACACACACTAAAAGGCACACTTGTCTGCTGCAGAGCCATGTACACAGCTCAGCTCTCCTACTGGCAATGGGAAAGCAGTGTATAGCCTATTTTTAACAGGTTGCATGTGCTTGTGCAAATTTTTGGTGAGAAAGGGGTATAAATGTATCTTTCTCTGCTGCACCAGCATTGTGAGCCCTCAGTCTTCCCCTGCAGAACATTCAAGCAGCGACATGCTACTTCAAGTTATTCCCTTACATTAGCCTCATAATCACACCACTCAGATAATGTTAATTTATATGTGGCCTGTCACTGAGCTGCATTCCTCTACTCCAAATATTATTCCAAAGCTAACTGACCCAGTAATGAAGTCGTAATGCAATCAAAGCACACAAGCTCCCCAAAGACACAGAGAAAAACTGAGAGTCCCACAATGGCAGAGGCATTCCTCAAATCCTTCTGATTATCTTGGCACCATCCACACCCAGTACACAACAGGCTTATTTCCACTGCCGCATATCCATCTAGCCTAACTGTACTTAGGCTGCGGCGGGTGTTTGTTAGTAGTGATCGAATAACATGAGAAGGGAAGGGCAAATTATCTGTTGACTTTGCCCTGCGTTTTGGGACCGGAAGGCTGGAGTAAAAAGAAATGGAACTGAAGAAATGTATCTGGGGTGGGTGGCTAACATGGTGCTGATTTACAGCTAAGCTAACAAAAATAGCCAAACTGCCGTGGCAGGGCCCGGTGCTGTGTTACAGGAATACACTCCGAAGTTATGGCGTGGCCTCTCAAGATTTTCACTGAGAGATTTCATGAATATTTCAATCTCAAACACTTTTAGCAGCAGCACTACGCACTCCACCACCCTGCTCTATATCCACTATTACCCTCTTCAGGGGGCTGACACTGCTGTGTACAATTTGAAATAAATTTGCCCCATTAAAGCTCTGATTATTTTTTTCTCTTCAGAGCTAATTAAGTGCTGAATTCCTGGTAAGGGGAGATTACTCACTGTGAGTGACTAATGAAAAGAAACACTGGAAAATGTGTAGAATTTAAACAGTAAGCTATGAGGAGTGGGTGCACTAATTCTGTGTGAAAGGTTTGGAAATATCAGGCTACCACTGAGAGCTCACTTTTAAATTTAAAAAAAAGACAATGCTCTGACTTTGTACCCATATCGGACAGGACATTGAGGCATGTAGGAAGTAGAAAATAGAAAATAACTCAACTATGTAGCTACTGTATGACAGGCCTCCCGTAATTATAGCATACATGTTCCTAAAGAGACGGATGCACACACTAAAGGGGGGTGAACAAGGGAAGGGGAAGGAAGATAGGCCTTCTCTCCGCACTAGTATATATTTTCATATTTTTGCAGTGGTTCAAAATAGCTATTATTTATCTTACATCAAATAAAGTGGTTGTATTTTAAAGGCGATCATTTTGTGACAGACCTTGATACATATCTATTCTCCTGTACAGTTTTATAAAAGTTGTAAATAGAAACATTGCCTTATCATACTATATTTATTATCATGTAGAAAGATCAACTGGGAACATATCTGCTAGATGGAGCAATGAGAAACACAGAGGGTAAGGCTCCTGTTGTACAGACGCATGGAAATGATTGTAAATGATATTCGCGCACACCCTCTGCACTGTAGCTCTGCTGTAAATAATAAAACTCCATTTCATTATGCGCTGGCCTGCTCTCTTGGCTTGGAGGAATTTGATTACCAGCTCATCTATTCCATAATTTGCTTTCGTTGGAGGGTGAAACCTGTCTTACAGTTTTTTGGGGCCGTTTGTTCAAATTTTGAGCGGAGCTGGGTCAAGGTAAACCATTGGCCGGAGTTTCCATCCAAATAAAATCTCCTCATTTCACTGAATTCCTTTCACACTGCAATCGCCACGAAGGGGGGAGAAAAAAAACAACAGTTCACCGCACCTACTTTGAACTTCAATATTCCATAACCCATTGAGCGAGGCATGCAGAGGAAAAAGAGAATACGTCTCATATTACCACTCAATTATATTTGCCTTCAAAGGCCAAGAAATACTGGGGATGTCCCAAGATCAGCACGGTCCAGCGCCGAGTGAGAGAGGGAGAGAGGATAGTAAGGAGGGAGGGTCGTCCCCAGGGGGAGGGGTGGACAGGCGGGGGGGACAGCGAGTGAAGGAGAGGCAGGAGGCGGACAGCAGGAGCATAAGTGAGCTGCGGAAGAGAGCAAAGAGGAGAGCAAAGCCATTTTCAATTAGCCAGAGAGACTACATGGGCCGCAGGGCCGCAGTGCTCCACTGCCTTTTACCCTCCTCTGGTTTCTATCACTACTGGGGGATTTTGGCAGAGAGAGAGAGGAAAGGAAGAAAGAAAGAAAGAAAGAAAGACCCCATGGCTACCTCAGTCTGCAGAGGCCGCTCTGGGTCTCTGGGTCACCCCGTGCTCCTCTTTCATCTCAAGACGAGACAGAGAGAAGAGAGAGACTCCCACTTCAAAAGACAGTTTGATCTCAGAAGTACACAAGAGCACAACCTAAAAGAGGATCTGAGGGAGCAGTTAAAAGGAGAATAGTAAAGCTGCAAGCAGCGATGAAAGGGCCCTCGCACCCGCACGTTTGTCGGGGTACTGGTGAACTCCAGCTGAAGCCGTGGTTAATTTCTGTGATAGTCGTATAATGCACGCAGAGAGTTTGGACTCTGAAGTGAGATATTTCACATGATATAGTACTTCCAGGGCCCACTAGATGGCACTAAATGGCACATAAATTCCACGTCATCTTGGTGTACATAATTTGTAGACCAAACCATGAAAATTTCATGTAAATTAATTAATTGATGAATATTAAAACAAAAAAATATGTGGAATGTTGAGTTTGAACCTTATCCAGGGCAGGTACGTTTTACAGGCCGCTTCCCAGAGAGGAGTCTGACATGCAACTTAAAACACAAAAAGTCTGAAGGTTTAGCTCAGTTGGTTAGAGGGCTTGCCTATAGACTATGAGATCATTAGTTTGAACCTCACCCAAGACAGGTAAATTTTACAAGCAGCTGTCCAAACTACAGAGGGAAAAAGAACGCTGAAAATAGTCTAAGGCCATGTCCACACAGAGACGGAACTGATCTATTTCTTTTTTGTTTTAAAGAAGTCTTCCGTAAACACGGTATCGTCTCAAGAAATGTGCGGTTCACACAAAACCCCTGTAGTATTAAGCGTGTAGAGAACAGCATAATTTTCTCTACAGCTGGCAACAGCCCACCATCATTCCCACTTAGAGAATGGGTGAAATCAAAGGAAGGCAGTTAGGCTGGGGCACTAGGCCCCCCCAAATTTGAATCTGGCCCTGATAAAAATGGATGCAATGGAGAGCAGCTGGATAAGAGACCAGCGATGTGTTGTAGTATTTATAAAGAATTCCATCTAAAGTCTGACTTTTGAAGTGCTAATCCTATCAACGTGCTTTAAAAAGTTACATAAAATGGAGAATCTAAGCGTTCCACTGATACCAGATACGCACATGGATGTATTATAGTGAAGTCGATATGCCCTGTTGAGACATCCAGAGGCTCCGTGGTGAGCATGATTACATCATCAGTTTCTGCGCATTGATTCGCCAGGGAAACCCAGGTTGTTCAGTCCTCTGAGCCAAACAGCAAGGGTTGCGAAGGCTTTGTCCCACCTCCTGTGTCCCGATTGGAAGAAAATTTCATTGTCCATGTGTTCTTTTCGAAAATTTGAACACACGGAGGGAAAACGAAACGAAGTACGTGTGTTTGTTTACATGGAAACATACCCAAAAATAACAGAGGAGCAAGACAGAGCTCAGCATAAAGCAAGATGACGGTGAATGGTTGAAGAGGCGCTGGAATCTTTTGATTTATTTATTTTTTTTCGAATGAGCGGCCTCGCAACACTTGAGCTGATCTTCATCACAATCATCTGGTGCAGCATGGGGAGGACAGGCAGGACAGCGACCAGTATTAGGTGAGTAACTTGTTTTTTACGGTGTACTGTAAGTGAATCTCTTTGTACGACTCTCGAAATGAATAAAATGTGTGCCACAGTGACTATGCCTGCTGCTCAAGCAGGGATATATCTGTTTACCAAAGTGACTTTGATGTTGTTTTTTGTAGCCTATTTCATAGGAAACTTCAGCGTCTCTAAAACTGAGGGAAACAACAGGCGCTATGACCCGATGCAAGGGTAAGATTTAAGGAAAAATGCTGAATACACTGTGCAGAATGGGATCAAAATGTGCATCATCCATAATATCTGTGTTGTGTTAACACCACAGAACATAACTTATTGTACTACTTGTGTTTTCAGCTGCTGGAAGTGATGAGAGCTGTCTTGGCCAAAGAAGAAATGGATGTTTGGAGAGGAATCACAATAGACATGATATTAGATGAGGGCGATGGCACATCTGATGGGGAAGCTGCGGATTGTGAGGCCACCATCCTTTAAAAGCCGGGAGCTCTCTGAACTATGTGCTGTTCTTCAGGAAAGACTGGAAGGGAACTCAAAACAACACACCACAAAAGGCTGCATACTGGGCCACCCTCAGATAGACCGGCACATAGGACCCCAAAGTGCTATTGTGACAGGTTACTTAAGTAACTGAATAATAATAACTAATAATAATAACAGTGATTATAATAAGTAATATTTAATATATATAATAATAAGTTGTTATTATTATTTTTAGAGTAATATTTATGGGAGAGACAAACCACCATATGTAGCCTATGTCCTGAAGGTGACCAATGAGTGAGGGATTTACTGTCCAATCAAAGGTGATTCATTTTGAAATGTCTGTGGTTTCATCCAATGGTTGTGCTAGACCCGTAGTTGAGAGACCAGCCAGGTCAGACCCCAATGTTATTCAAATGCTTATTAGAGCCATTCACACCTCTGCTGTGCAGCATCTAAACTGTATGACTCTACAGCCAAATAATATTTTATGGCATAAATAAAATATGTCTGTCTGCTCTGCTGGTTTAAGGGTCATATGGTGTTAAAACGTAAAATTCATTATCAGCAGTGACATCTGTCGAAAACTTGACTGATATATGAGTCAGGACAATATTTCTTGATTTCGACAAGATGTATCTGCCGATACTGGTTTTACCTGTTTCGGGAACACTTCACCTGATTTATCGGCCAAAACGATATCACTCAACTTTACGTGCCTTAATTTGTTCTGCAGTATCACTATCAATGTCTAAACTATTTTATAGCATAAATAAAATAAAATACCCACTCATATATCTCTCTGCTCTGCTGATATAAGGGCCATACAGTGTCTAATGGTAAAATTCATTATCGGAAGTGACGTCTGTTGAAAACTCGACTGATATATGAGTCAGGCTGATATTCCGTGATTTTGACAGATGCATCCGCCGATACTGGTTTTACCTGTTTCGGGACCACTTCACCTGATTTATCGGCCATAATAATATATCACTCAGCTTTACGTGCCTTTATCTGTTCTGCAATATCACAATTAGTGCTTAAACTATGCATCTACAGCCAAATGATATTTTATGGCATAAATAAAACAAAATATCGACTCATACATCCGTCTGCTCTGCTGATTTAAGGCTCATATGGTGTTGAAACGTAAAATTTAGTATCAGCAGTGATATCTGTCAGAAACTCGACTGATGTATGAGTCAGGCTGATAATCAACTAAGTTCTTGGCAGGGAAAATTCAGTATTCAGTATATGAAAATTCAGGAGACAATTGTGTCACAAACAACCAAACAAAATACCATACACTTGAATATTAAAACATGTCAGTACTATTTAATGGACAAAGTATGTTATTACATCACAGTTTCTAAATTACCTCAGATTTCACATTGACATTTCTTTACCGATATTTCTTGATTTCGGCAGACGCATCTGCCGATACTGGTTTGACCTGTTTTGGGACCACTTGACCTGATTTATCAGCCAAAACGATATATCACTCAACTTTACATGCCTTTATTTGTTCTGCAATATCACAATCAGTGTCTAAACTGTATGAATCTACAGCCAAATAATATTTCATGGCATCATTTTTTTTTTTTTTAAAAAATGGCTGATATATCTGTCTGTTTTGATGATATAAGGGTCATATCGTGTTCAAATGTAAAATTCAGTATCGGCAGTGACATCTGTCGAAAACTCAACTTATATATGAGTTAGATAGATAAAAACATGAATGGAAATGTTGCTTAGTGTCTGAATAGTGTAAATAAGGCACTATTTGCTAAAACACTCATCTCGTCAAAAAGCAAATAATTTATATATATTATATATAATTTTTTAAGCAAATAATACATCAAGGTTGTGATTACAGCTTGTCTTTGGAAACACTCGTCTCATAGATATGAGTGATATGAGTGAGTCAGAGTTACAATTGCTGCTGTGTGATGCTTTCAAAGTGTACAAAGTACAAAGTGTTTTCAGGCGTATTTTTAGTTTGCATATAAAAAACCCAAAGGGGAAACACTGAAAAAGCGAAAAGAAAATTGTGTGCAAATAACAAATAATTGTTACCTTAAACAAATGCATGTTTTTTGCGAATTGATATCTTAATTTGACATTAAATATTTTGAATGTTAAGCCCACAGAAAGGAGACATATCCGGGGAGCTTTGTTGTGAATAGGTGAACAAAGCCATGTGTGGCTGGTGATCCAGGAGACAAATAATTTTTCTACAAAATGAAGGCACGTGTGTAAAAAAAAACAACAAAAAAAAAACAGCCAAACAGACTCAGCTGGGCGGCCATGGCTGGTGAGTGGGTGGTAGCTGTCAGGCTGTGAGGCCATGCCTGCCCACCATGGGGGTGTTTGGAGGCCACCTGTCAAGAGAGGCCCAGGCATGTAGAGGCCCAGCAGTGCTATATGAAAGCAGATATGGGTCAACAGGTGTGAGCGCATGTGCATGTATGTGTGTACTGCATCACCCAAGATTGTGACAAACAATGTCAGCAGCAGCTGATGCCAGCCACTCTGTCAGGAGTTGTCCTTAAATAGCTGAGGCCAGCAGTTGTCTGGAGGACAGTTGTTGCAGCTCCTTGCCCTCAACCGCACCTCTTTACCGTAGAATATTTGGCATTCCCATTTTTGGTCTACAAACGTATAATAGACTTTTCCAGTTTATTCTGATTGGCTTTGTCTGGCTAAAAGCATCATAAAACACCTAGTAAACACATACCTGCGATCCCACTAGAGCGAAGTGCTAAAAAAAATATACATATATCCTAGCTCATACAGGGACTGAAAGGGAGTTGCTTGAAAACTGTGTTATAGAATTATTGTTGGCTTATGAAAAAAGAATTTACATGATTTGTATGATTATCATGTATAGGCAGTTTGATATAGAAGCAGGCCCATGAAGTCCAAGCTTTAGTAACAGAAGACATGACACACAGCTATCCATGTTGCACTTTTTATGTGTCAAAATCACTGTTTAGCCCTCTCATTGCTTAAGTATTGGCTTAGTTTTCATGACTTCCTATTGGGAAACGCAGTAATGATTTTTGACTTTCTTCATCTTAAATGACCTCACAGGAGTTGTGGTTCCGTTTTCAGGGCCCTCTGCATCCCCCTTTTCCCAACCTGTTTTCTATGCAGCCTTTAACAGCAGCAACAGATACAGTATGCCCTTTGACCCCTTCCCTGTTTAGTCTGAGCAAAGCAACA
The DNA here is from genome assembly GCF_026936395.1 of Plectropomus leopardus. Taxonomy (NCBI): domain Eukaryota; kingdom Metazoa; phylum Chordata; class Actinopteri; order Perciformes; family Serranidae; genus Plectropomus; species Plectropomus leopardus. The sequence goes on along the minus strand of NC_142182.1, from coordinate 26,533,976 downwards.
TCACCCCATGGAATAATAAATCAACCAGAGGTCAGGAGGTTAGATTGACCCCTCATGACCTTTGAACTTTACGAGATTTCTCTCAGCCATATGTCTGTTGCTCACCATGCCCCATCCCTCAACATGACTGGAGGAAAGCTCAACATCCAAGAGCAACAGCACAAACTGGCACCGTTCAGATCCAAAGATCCATCTTAACTGCTCAGTTTCACATCCTGGGTCCAGCCAGCCATAGAAACCCCACCCAGAGCTGGCTATGCTAAGTGAGACTGCTGCTAATGTGTTGATACGGCTGCTGTTTTTTGATCAGAGGTCTGGGCATGCTTTGAGTGTGGTAAGAGCAGGCGAAAGAAAACTGGGGGCTTCCTATATAGGTCACATTATTGGGGACTTTTCCCCCCAGACATGGAGAGAATTCCTGCCTTGAAACTGGAAGGACTTCAGTGGTGCACTGGGGTTTGGCCCGCCAAGGCAGAATGTTAGGCATGGTGGACAGCTGCACCTCAGAGCTACTGTAAGACAGAAAGGGTGGCTGTTATTTCAAAACAAGTGATAAACTGTCCAAGCTTTGAACACCAGTCTAGTGTTATGTTTAGATTTGTCAAAGTATTTTTAATCAGAAAAGCGAAGTGAAAACAGAACATGAACACTACGGCTAAGGATTACTAGAAAAACTTGTTGTGCAGTTCTGCACAATAAGGTTTCACTGTTACACACTTCTCATTACACACATCACCAATTCTCTGAAATGACTAAAGAATGGAGTTTCAGGGAGGATGAGGAGATATGGTAGACACTGATTTTCAACAACTATTAACCACTATCAAAATCCAGATCAACCTCTGTCTAGTCTGTTATTTAAAGTACTCTTATTGACTGGATGAGGATGTGTAATGTGTTTGAAAGAAAAAAAGTATTTTTAGATTTTATACCTGCCATTTCCACTAATTTTACAAAGCAAGGCAGCTAAAGAATCCCCCAAACAGCAACACCATAATCCACAGTGAGTGAAAATTGAAAATAGAGTAAAAAATTGAATATTGGGAAGCCAATGCACCACATCCATGGCTTTCCAAAAGCAGAGGAAGATTTTATATGGGGAAGAGTCTGCTTTTCTCATCAAGCCCTGTGTTGGAGAACATGTTCAGTCATTCTTATGTCAGGAATCTTTTCAACACCAGAACTTAAGAGCCTGCAGAGCTGAGGCCCCATGAGCCTCCTGATGAGGGCAGCAGAAACAGGACCAACCAACAAAAACACACAAATAGAGAGAATTCTGGTTATATTCATATGAATTATGGACTGATTTATTGCTCATGAAAATTGGAAAGTTGATGCATTTCTGGAACTATTCCAAAACAAAGAAGTATACCATTGTCCATATTTTTAACCAACAATGTCTTCCCTGGTTTAGATCAGGGGCTCTCAAAGTTCTGGGGAATGAGTGTCAATTTAATGAGTGAGAGAGTGTTTTAGGCTCACAAGGAAAAATACAAAAATAAAATTAAATTCCTTTTTCGTGATGAGACATACCATTGCATAGAAAGTTGCAAGATTGACCAAAGGCACCTTGATGTAGCATGTCGAATAAATGACCCAAAAAGCAAGGCTATAGTATGGCAAAAATGTCAAAATATGACAAGTCCCAAAATCGGCTGAAAAGAGTTGAAAACCACTTTAAATAGTCTGCTGAGACATGCCATAGCGTAGAAAGTTGCAAAAACGGCCAAAATCACCAATATATAGCATGTTGAAAAAATGACACAAAAAGCAAGGCTATAGTATGGCAAAAATGTGAAAATATGACACATCCCAAAAACAGCTGAAAAACAGCTGAAAACCACTTTAAATAGTCTGCTGACACACGCCATAGCATAGAAAGTTACGAAAACAGCCAAAATCACCATAATATAGCATGTCGAAAAAATGACCCAAAAAGCAAGGCTATAGTATGGCAAAAATGTGTAAACATGACACGTCCCAAAAACAGCTGAAAACTGTTGAAAACCCCCTAAAATAGCGTGCTGAGACACGCCATAGCAAACAAAGTTGCAAAAATGACCAAAAAGAACATAATATAGCATGTTGAAAAAATGACCCAAATAGCAAGGCTATAGTAAGGCAAAAATGTGAAAATATTACACGTCCAAAAAACAGCTGAAAAATGTTGAAAACCCCATTAAATAGCACGCTGAGACACACCATAGCATAGAAAATTTGAAAAATGGCCCAAAACAACATAATATAGCATGTTGAAAAAATGACCCAAAAAGTAAGGCAAAAATGTAAAAATGTGACACGTCCCGAAAAAAGCTGAAAATTGTTGAAATCCCCCGAAAATAGCGTGCTGAAACACGACATAGCGTAGAAAGTTACAAAAACGGCCAAAATCACCATAATATAGCATGTCGAAAAAATGACCCAAAAAGCAAGGCTATAGTATGGCAAAAATGTCAAAATATGACAAGTCCCAAAATCGGCTGAAAAGAGTTGAAAACCACTTTAAATAGTCTGCTGAGACACGCCATAGCGTAGAAAGTTGCAAAAACGGCCAAAAACACCAATATATAGCATGTTGAAAAAATGACCCAAAGAGCAAGGCTATAGTATGGCAAAAATGTGAAAATATGACACGTCCCAAAAACAGCTGAAAACTATTGAAAAGCCTCTAAAATAGCGTGCTGACACACGCCATAGCATAGAACGTTGCAAAAACGGCCAAAAACACCAATATATAGCATGTTGAAAAAAAGACCCAAAGAGCAAGGCTATAGTATGGCAAAAATGTGAAAATATGACACATCCCAAAAACAGCTGAAAACTATTGAAAAGCCTCTAAAATAGCGTGCTGAGACACGCCATAGCATAGAACGTTGCAAAAATGGCCAAAAACAGCATAATATAGCATGTTGAAAAAATGACCCAAAAAGCAAGGCTATAGTAAGGCAAAAATGTCAAAATAGGACACGTCACAAAAACAGCTGAAAACAGCTGAAAACCACTTTAAATTGTCTGCTGACACACGCCATAGCATAGAAAGTTGCAAAAATGGCCAAAAACACCAATATATAGCATGTTGAAAAAATGACCCAAAGAGCAAGGCTATAGTATGGCAAAAATGTGAAAATATCACACGTCCCAAAAACAGCTGAAAACTATTGAAAAGCCTCTAAAATAGCGTGCTGACACACGCCATAGCATAGTACGTTGCAAAAATGGCCAAAAACAGCATAATATAGCATGTTGAAAAAATGACCCAAAAAGCAAGGCTATAGTAAGGCAAAAATGTCAAAATAGGACACGTCACAAAAACAGCTGAAAACAGCTGAAAACCACTTTAAATTGTCTGCTGACACACGCCATAGCATAGAAAGTTGCAAAAATGGCCAAAAACACCAATATATAGCATGTTGAAAAAATGACCCAAAGAGCAAGGCTATAGTATGGCAAAAATGTGAAAATATCACACGTCCCAAAAACAGCTGAAAACTATTGAAAAGCCTCTAAAATAGCGTGCTGACACACGCCATAGCATAGAACGTTGCAAAAACGGCCAAAAACACCAATATATAGCATGTTGAAAAAATGACCCAAAAAGCAAGGCTATAGTAAGGCAAAAATGTGTAAACATGACACGTCACAAAAACAGCTGAAAACTGTTGAAAACCCCCTAAAATAGTGTGCTGAGACACGCCATAGCATAGAAAATTTGAAAAATGGCCCAAAACAACATAATATAGCATGTTGAAAAAATGACCCAAAAAGCAAGGCTATAGTATGGCATAAATGTGAAAATAGGACACGTGACAAAAACAGCTGAAAACAGCTGAAAACCACTTTAAATTGTCTGCTGACACACGCCATAGCATCGAAAGTTGCAAAAAACGGCCAAAAACAGCATAATATAGCATGTTGAAAAAATGACCCAAAGAGCAAGGCTATAGTATGGCAAAAATGTGAAAATATGACACGTCCCAAAAACAGCTGAAAACTATTGAAAAACCTCTAAAATAGCCGCCATAGCATAGAACGTTGCAAAAATGGCAAAAAACAGCATAATATAGCATGTTGAAAAATTGACCCAAAAAGCAAGGCTATAGTAAGGCAAAAATGCGAAAATATGACACGTCCCAAAAACAGCTGAAAACTATTGAAAAGCCTCTAAAATAGCGTGCTGAGACACGCCATAGCATAGAACGTTGCAAAAATGGCCAAAAACAGCATAATATAGCATGTTGAAAAACTGACCCAAAAAGCAAGGCTATAGTAAGGCAAAAATGTCAAAATAGGACACGTCACAAAAACAGCTGAAAACAGCTGAAAACCACTTTAAATTGTCTGCTGACACACGCCATAGCATAGAACGTTGCAAAAATAGCCCAAAACAACATAATATAGTAAGTTGAAAAACTGACCCAAAAAGCAAGGCTATAGTAAGGCAAAAATGCGAAAATATGACACGTCCCAAAAACAGCTGAAAACTATTGAAAAGCCTCTAAAATAGCGTGCTGAGACACGCCATAGCATAGAACGTTGCAAAAATGGCCAGAAACAGCATAATATAGCATGCTGAAAAATGACCCAAAAAGCAAGGCTATAGTAAGGCAAAAAATGTCAAAATAGGACACGTCAAAAAAACAGCTGAAATCAGCTGAAAACCACTTTAAATTGTCTGCTGACACACGCCATAGCGTAGAAAGTTGCAAAAACGGCCAAAAACACCAATATATTGCATGTTGAAAAAATGACCCAAAGAGCAAGGCTATAGTTTGGCAAAAATGTGAAAATATCACACGTCCCAAAAACAGCTGAAAACTATTGAAAAGCCTCTAAAATAGCCTGCTGACACACGCCATAGCATAGAACGTTGCAAAAACGGCCAAAACACCAATATATACATGTTGAAAAAATGACCCAAAGAGCAAGGCTATAGTAAGGCAAAAATGTGAAAATATGACACGTCCCAAAAACAGCTGAAAACTATTGAAAAGCCTCTAAAATAGCGTGCTGAGACACGCCATAGCATAGAACGTTGCAAAAAACGGCCAAAAACACCAATATATAGCATGTTGAAAAAATGACCCAAAGAGCAAGGCTATAGTATGGCAAAAATGTGAAAATATGACACGTCCCAAAAACAGCTGAAAACAGCTGAAAACCACTTTAAATTGTCTGCTGACACACGCCATAGCATAGAAAGTTGCAAAAATGGCCAAAAACAACAATATATAGCATGTTGAAAAAATGACCCAAAGAGCAAGGCTATAGTAAGGCAAAAATGCGAAAATATGACACGTCCCAAAAACAGCTGAAAACTATTGAAAAGCCTCTAAAATAGCGTGCTGAGACACGCCATAGCATAGAACGTTGCAAAAATGGCCAAAAACAGCATAATATAGCATGTTGAAAAACTGACCCAAAAAGCAAGGCTATAGTAAGGCAAAAATGTCAAAATAGGACACGTCACAAAAACAGCTGAAAACAGCTGAAAACCACTTTAAATTGTCTGCTGACACACGCCATAGCATAGAAAGTTGCAAAAATAGCCCAAAACAACATAATATAGTATGTTGAAAAAATGACCCAAAAAGCAAGGCTATAGTAAGGCAAATATGTGAAAATATGACACGTCCCAAAAACAGCTGAAAACTATTGAAAAACCTCTAAAATAGCGTGCTGAGACACGCCATAGCATAGAACGTTGCAAAAATGGCCAAAAACAGCATAATATAGCATGTTGAAAAACTGACCCAAAAAGCAAGGCTATAGTAAGGCAAAAATGTGAAAATAGGACACGTCACAAAAACAGCTGAAAACAGCTGAAAACCACTTTAAATTGTCTGCTGACACACGCCATAGCGTAGAAAGTTGCAAAAACGGCCAAAAACACCAATATATTGCATGTTGAAAAAATGACCCAAAGAGCAAGGCTATAGTATGGCAAAAATGTGAAAATATGACACGTCCCAAAAACAGCTGAAAACTATTGAAAAGCCTCTAAAATAGCGTGCTGAGACACGCCATAGCATAGAACGTTGCAAAAATAGCCCAAAACAACATAATATAGTATGTTGAAAAAATGACCCAAAAAGCAAGGCTATAGTATGGCAAAAATGTGAAAATATGACACGTCCCAAAAACAGCTGAAAACTATTGAAAAGCCTCTAAAATAGCGTGCTGAGACACGCCATAGCATAGAACGTTGCAAAAACGGCCAAAAACACCAATATATAGCATGTTGAAAAAATGACCCAAAGAGCAAGGCTATAGTATGGCAAAAATGTGAAAATATGACACGTCCCAAAAACAGCTGAAAACAGCTGAAAAGCCTCTAAAATAGCGTGCTGAGACACGCCATAGCATAGAACGTTGCAAAAATGGCCCAAAAGAACATAATATAGCATGTTGAAAAATGACCCAAAGAGCAAGGCTATAGTAAGGCAAAATGTGAAAATATGACACGTCCCAAAAAACAGCTGAAAACTATTGAAAACCACTCTAAATTGTCGTGCTGAGACACACCATAGCATAGAACGTTGCAAAAATGGCCAAAAACAGCATAATATAGCATGTTGAAAAAATGACCCAAAAAGCAAGGCTATAGTAAGGCAAAAATGTGAAAATAGGACACGTCACAAAAACAGCTGAAAACAGCTGAAAACCACTTTAAATTGTCTGCTGACACACGCCATAGCATAGAAAGTTGCAAAATTAGCCCAAAAAAACATAATATAGTAAGTTGAAAAAATGACCCAAAAAGCAAGGCTATAGTAAGGCAAAAATGTGAAAATATGACACGTCCCAAAAACAGCTGAAAAGTATTTAAAAGCCTTTAAAATAGCGTGCTGAGACACGCCATAGCATCGAAAGTTGCAAAAATGGCCAAAAACAGCATAATATAGCATGTTGAAAAAATGACCCAAAAAGCAAGGCTATAGTAAGGCAAAAATGTGAAAATATGACACGTCCCAAAAACAGCTGAAAACTTTTGAAAAGCCTCTAAAATAGCGTGCTGAGACACGCCATAGCATAGAAAGTTGCAAAAAACGGCTAAAAACACCAAAATATAGAATGTTGAAAAAATGACCCAATGAGCAAGGCTATAGTATGGCAAAAATGTGAAAATATGACACGTCCCAAAAACAGCTGAAAACTATTGAAAAGCCTCTAAAATAGCGTGCTGAGACACGCCATAGCATAGAACGTTGCAAAAATAGCCCAAAACAACATAATATAGTATGTTGAAAAACTGACCCAAAAAACAATGCGATAGTAAGGCAAAAATGTGAAAATATGACACGTCCCAAAAACAGCTGAAAACTATTGAAAAGCCTCTAAAATAGCGTGCTGAGACACGCCATAGCATAGAACGTTGCAAAATGGCCAAAAACAACATAATATAGCATGTTGAAAAATGACCCAAAAAGCAAGGCTATAGTAAGGCAAAAATGTGAAAATAGGACACGTCCCAAAAAACAGCTGAAAACTATTGAAAACCTCTAAAATAGCGTGCTGAGACACACAATAGCAGAGAACGTTGCAAAACGGGCCAAAACACCAATATAAACATGTTGAAAAAATGACCCAAAGAGCAAGGCTATAGTAAGGCAAAAATGTGAAAATATGACACGTCCCAAAAACAGCTGAAAACTATTGACAAGCCTCTAAAATAGCGTGCTGACACACGCCATAGCATAGAACGTTGCAAAATGGCCAAAAACAACATAATATAGCATGTTGAAAAAATGACCCAAAAAGCAAGGCTATAGTAAGGCAAAAATGTCAAAATAGGACACGTCCCAAAAATAGCTGGAAACTATTGAAAAGCCTCTAAAATAGCATGCTGAGACACGCCATAGCATAGAACGTTGCAAAAATAGCCAAAAACACCAATAATATAGCATGTTGAAAAATGACCCAAAAAGCAAGGCTATAGTAAGGCAAAATGTGAAAATATGACACGTCCCAAACACAGCTGAAAACGATTGACAAGCCTCTAAAATAGCGTGCTGAGACACGCCATAGCACAGAACGTTGCAAAAATAGCCCAAAACAACATAATATAGTATGGTGAAAAAATGACCCAAAAAGCAAGGCTATAGTATGGCAAAAATGTGAAAATATGACACGTCCCAAAAACAGCTGAAAACTATTGAAAAGCCTCTAAAATAGCGTGCTGACACACGCCATAGCATAGAAAGTTGCAAAATGGCCAAAAACAGCATAATATAGCATGTTGAAAAAATGACCCAAAAAGCAAGGCTATAGTAAGGCAAAAATGTGAAAATAGGACACGTCCCAAAAACAGCTGAAAACAGCTGAAAACCACTTTAAATTGTCTGCTGACACACGCCATAGCATAGAAAGTTGGAAAAATAGCCCAAAACAACATAATATAGTATGTTGAAAAAATGACCCAAAGAGCAAGGCTATAGTATGGCAAAAATGTGAAAATATGACACGTCCCAAAAACAGCTGAAAACAGCTGAAAAGCCTCTAAAATAGCGTGCTGAGACACGCCATAGCATAGAAAGTTGCAAAAAATGGCCAAAAACACCAATATATAGCATGTTGAAAAAAGGACCCAAAAAGCAAGGCTATAGTAAGGCAAAAATGTCAAAATATGACACGTCCCAAAAACAGCGGAAAACTATTGAAAAGCCTCTAAAATAAGCGTGCTGAGACACGCCATAGCATAGAAAGTTGCAAAATGGCCAAAAACAACAAAATATAGCATGTTGAAAAAATGACCCAAAAAGCAAGTCTATAGTAAGGCAAAAATGTGAAAATATGACACGTCACAAAAACAGCTGAAAACAGCTGAAAACCACTAAAATAGCGTGCTGAGACACGCCATAGCATAGAACGTTGCAAAAATGGCCAAAAACAGCATAATATAGCATGTTGAAAAAATGACCCAAAAAGCAAGGCTATAGTAAGGCAAAAATGTGAAAATATGACACGTCCCAAAAACAGCTGAAAACTATTGAAAAGCCTCTAAAATAGCGTGCTGAGACACGCCATAGCATAGAACGTTGCAAAAATGGCCAAAAACAGCATAATATAGCATGTTGAAAAAATGACCCAAAGAGCAAGGCTATAGTAAGGCAAAAATGTGAAAATATGACACATCCCAAAAACAGCTGAAAACTATTGACAAGCCTCTAAAATAGCGTGCTGAGACACGCCATAGCATAGAACGTTGCAAAAATGGCCAAAAACAGCATAATATAGCATGTTGAAAAACTGACCCAAAAAGCAAGGCTATAGTAAGGCAAAAATGTCAAAATAGGACACGTCACAAAAACAGCTGAAAACAGCTGAAAAACACATCAAATTGTCTGCTGACACACGCCATAGCATAGAACGTTGCAAAATGGCCAAAAACACCATAATATAGCATGTTGAAAAATGACCCAAAAGCAAGGCTATAGTAAGGCAAAATGTGAAAATATGACACGTCCCAAAAACAGCTGAAAACAGCTGAAAAGCCTCTAAAATAGCGTGCTGAGACACGCCATAGCATAGAACGTTGCAAAAATAGCCCAAAACAACATAATATAGTATGTTGAAAAAATGACCCAAAAAGCAAGGCTATAGTAAGGCAAAAATGTGAAAATATGACACGTCCCAAAAACAGCTGAAAACAGCTGAAAAGCCACTAAAATAGCGTGCTGACACACGCCATAGCATAGAACGTTGCAAAAATGGCCAAAACACCAATATATACATGTTGAAAAAATGACCCAAAGAGCAAGGCTATAGTAAGGCAAAAATGTGAAAATATGACACATCCCAAAAACAGCTGAAAACTATTGACAAGCCTCTAAAATAGCGTGCTGAGACACGCCATAGCATAGAACGTTGCAAAAATGGCCAAAAACAGCATAATATAGCATGTTGAAAAAATGACCCAAAAAGCAAGGCTATAGTAAGGCAAAAATGTGAAAATATGACACGTCCCAAAAACAGCTGAAAACAGCTGAAAAACACTTTAAATTGTCTGCTGACACACGCCATAGCATCAAAAGTTGCAAAATGGCCAAAAACAACATAATATAGCATGTTGAAAAATGACCCAAAAAGCAAGGCTATAGTAAGGCAAAAATGTGAAAATATGACACGTCCAAAAACAGCTGAAAACTATTGAAAACCTCTAAAATAGCGTGCTGAGACACGCCATAGCATAGAACGTTGCAAAATAGCCAAAAACAACATAATATAGTATGTTGAAAAATGACCCAAAAAGCAAGGCTATAGTAAGGCAAAATGTGAAAATATGACACGTCCCAAAACAGCTGAAAACAGCTGAAAACCACTCTAAATTGTCTGCTGACACACGCCATAGCATAGAAACGTTGCAAAATGGCCAAAAACAGCATAATATAGTATGTTGAAAAAATGACCCAAAAAGCAAGGCTATAGTAAGGCAAAAATGTCAAAATAGGACACGTCACAAAAACAGCTGAAAACTATTGTAAAACCTCTAAAATAGCGTGCTGAGACACGCCATAGCATAGAACGTTGCAAAAATGGCCAAAAACAGCATAATATAGCATGTTGAAAAAATGACCCAAAAAGCAAGGCTATAGTATGGCAAAAATGTGAAAATATGACACATCCCAAAAACAGCTGAAAACTATTGAAAACCACTTTCTAAATTGTCTGCTGAGACACGCCATAGCATAGAACGTTGCAAAATGGCCAAAAACAACATAATATAGCATGTTGAAAAATGACCCAAAAGCAAGGCTATAGTAAGGCAAAATGTGAAAATATGACACGTCCCAAAAACAGCTGAAAACAGCTGAAAACCACTTTCTAAAATAGCGTGCTGAGACACGCCATAGCATAGAAAGTTGCAAAAATGGCCAAAAACACCAATATATAGCATGTTGAAAAAATGACCCAAAAAGCAAGGCTATAGTAAGGCAAAAATGTCAAAATATGACACGTCCCAAAAACAGCTGAAAACTATTGAAAAACCTCTAAAATAGCGTGCTGAGACACGCCATAGCATAGAACGTTGCAAAAATAGCCAAAAACAACATAATATAGTATGTTGAAAAAATGACCCAAAAAGCAAGGCTATAGTAAGGCAAAAATGTGAAAATATGACACGTCCCAAAAACAGCTGAAAACTATTGAAAAGCCTCTAAAATAGCGTGCTGAGACACGCCATAGCATAGAACGTTGCAAAAATGGCCAAAAACAGCATAATATAGCATGTTGAAAAACTGACCCAAAAAGCAAGGCTATAGTAAGGCAAAAATGTGAAAATAGGACACGTCCCAAAAACAGCTGAAAACAGCTGAAAACCACTTTAAATTGTCTGCTGACACACGCCATAGCATAGAAAGTTGAAAAATAGCCCAAAACAACATAATATAGCATGGTGGAAAACTGACCCAAAAAGCAAGGCTATAGTAAGGCAAAAATGTGAAAATAGGACACGTCCCAAACACAGCTGAAAACAGCTGAAAAGCCTCTAAAATAGCGTGCTGAGACACGCCATAGCATAGAAAGTTGCAAAAATGGCCAAAAACAACATAATATAGCATGTTGAAAAAATCACCCAAAAAGCAAGGCTATAGTAAGGCAAAAATGTTAAAATATGACACGTCCCAAAAACAGCTGAAAACTATTGAAAAGCCTCTAAAATATCTGCTGAGACACGCCATAGCATAGAACGTTGCAAAATGGCCAAAAACACCATAATATAGCATGTTGAAAAATGACCCAAAAAGCAAGGCTATAGTAAGGCAAAATGTGAAAATAGGACACGTCCCAAAAACAGCTGAAAACAGCTGAAAAACCTCTAAAATTGTCTGCTGACACACGCCATAGCATAGAAAGTTGCAAAAATAGCCCAAAACAACATAATATAGCATGTTGAAAAAATGACCCAAAAAGCAAGGCTATAGTAAGGCAAAAATGTGAAAATATGACACGTCCCAAAAACAGCTGAAAACAGCTGAAAAGCCACTAAAATAGCGTGCTGAGACACGCCATAGCATAGAACGTTGCAAAAAACGGCCAAAAACAACATAATATAGTATGTTGAAAAATGACCCAAAAAGCAAGGCTATAGTAAGGCAAAATGTGAAAATATGACACGTCCCAAAAAACAGCTGAAAACTATTGAAAAGCCTCTAAAATAGCGTGCTGAGACACGCCATAGCATAGAACGTTGCAAAATGGCCAAAAACACCAATAATATAGCATGTTGAAAAACTGACCCAAAAAGCAAGGCTATAGTAAGGCAAAAATGTGAAAATATGACACGTCCCAAAAACAGCTGAAAACAGCTGAAAAGCCTCTAAAATAGCGTGCTGACACACGCCATAGCATAGAAAGTTGCAAAAATAGCCCAAAACAACATAATATAGCATGTTGAAAAAATGACCCAAAAAGCAAGGCTATAGTAAGGCAAAAATGTGAAAATATGACACGTCCCAAAAACAGCTGAAAACAGCTGAAAAGCCTCTAAAATAGCGTGCTGAGACACGCCATAGCATAGAACGTTGCAAAAATAGCCCAAAACAACATAATATAGTATGTTGAAAAAATGACCCAAAAAGCAAGGCTATAGTAAGGCAAAAATGTGAAAATATGACACGTCCCAAAAACAGCTGAAAACAGCTGAAAACCACTTTAAATTGTCTGCTGACACACGCCATAGCATAGAACGTTGCAAAACGGCCAAAAACAACATAATATAGCATGTTGAAAAATGACCCAAAAAGCAAGGCTATAGTAAGGCAAAAATGTGAAAATATGACACGTCCCCAAAAAACAGCTGAAAACAGCTGAAAACCACTAAAATAGCGTGCTGACACACGCCATAGCATAGAACTTTGCAAAAATAGCCCAAAACAACATAATATAGTAAGTTGAAAAACTGACCCAAAAAGCAAGGCTATAGTAAGGCAAAAATGTGAAAATATGACACGTCCCAAAAACAGCTGAAAACAGCTGAAAAGCCTCTAAAATAGCGTGCTGAGACACGCCATAGCATAGAACGTTGCAAAAATGGCCAAAAACAGCATAATATAGCATGTTGAAAAAATGACCCAAAAAGCAAGGCTATAGTAAGGCAAAAATGTGAAAATATGACACGTCCCAAAAACAGCTGAAAACAGCTGAAAAACCTCTAAAATAGCGTGCTGAGACACGCCATAGCATAGAACGTTGCAAAAACGGCCAAAAACACCAAAATATAGAATGTCGAATAAATGACACAAAAATCAAGGCTATAGTAAGGCAAAAATGTAAAAATATGACACGTCCCAAAAAACATCTGAAAACAGCTGAAAAGCCTCTTAAATAGCGTGCTGATACACGCCATAGCATAGAACGTTGCAAAAATGGCCAAAACAACATAATATAGCATGTTGAAAAATGACCCAAAAAGCAAGGCTATAGTAAGGCAAAATGTGAAAATATGACACGTCCCAAAAACAGCTGAAAACTATTGAAAACCACTAAAATAGCGTGCTGAGACACGCCATAGCATAGAACGTTGCAAAATGGCCAAAACACCATAATATAGCATGTTGAAAAATGACCCAAAGAGCAAGGCTATAGGAAGGCAAAAATGTGAAAATATGACACGTCCCAAAAACAGCTGAAAACAGCTGAAAAGCCTCTAAAATAGCGTGCTGAGACACGCCATAGCATAGAACGTTGCAAAAATAGCCCAAAACAACATAATATAGCATGTTGAAAAAATGACCCAAAAAGCAAGGCTATAGTAAGGCAAAAATGTGAAAATATGACACGTCCCAAAAACAGCTGAAAACTATTGAAAAACCTCTAAAATAGCGTGCTGAGACACGCCATAGCATAGAACGTTGCAAAAAACGGCCAAAAACACCAATATATAGCATGTTGAAAAAATGACCCAAAGAGCAAGGCTATAGTAAGGCAAAATGTGAAAATATGACACGTCCCAAAAACAGCTGAAAACTATTGAAAACCTCTAAAATAGCGTGCTGAGACACGCCATAGCATAGAACGTTGCAAAAATGGCCAAAAACAGCATAATATAGCATGTTGAAAAAATGACCCAAAAAGCAAGGCTATAGTAAGGCAAAAATATGGAAATATGACACGTCCCAAAAACAGCTGAAAACTATTGAAAACTACTAAAATAGCGTGCTGAGACACACCATAGCATAGAACATTGCAAAATGGCCAAAAACAGCATAATATAGCATGTTGAAAAATGACCCAAAAAGCAAGGCTATAGTAAGGCAAAAATGTTAAAATAGGACACGTCACAAAAACAGCTGAAAACAGCTGAAAACCACTTTAAATTGTCTGCTGACACACGCCATAGCATCGAAAGTTGCAAAAATGGCCAAAAACAGCATAATATAGCATGTTGAAAAAATGACCCAAAAAGCAAGGCTATAGTATGGCAAAAATGTGAAAATATGACACGTCCCAAAAACAGCTGAAAACTATTGAAAAGCCTCTAAAATAGCGTGCTGAGACACGCCATAGCATAGAACGTTGCAAAAAATGGCCAAAAACACCAATATATAGCATGTTGAAAAAATGACCCAAAGAGCAAGGCTATAGTAAGGCAAAAATGTCAAAATATGACACGTCCCAAACACAGCTGAAAACTATTGACAAGCCTCTAAAATAGCGTGCTGAGACACGCCATAGCATAGAACGTTGCAAAAATAGCCCAAAACAACATTATATAGTATGTTGAAAAATGACCCAAAAAGCAAGGCTATAGTAAGGCAAAAATGTGAAAATATGACACGTCCCAAAAACAGCTGAAAACTATTGAAAAGTTTCTAAAATAGCGTGCTTGAGACACGCCATAGCATAGAAAGTTGCAAAATGGCCGAAAACAGCATAATATAGCATGTTGAAAAACTGACCCAAAAAGCAAGGCTATAGTAAGGCAAAAATGTGAAAATATGACACGTCCCAAAAACAGCTGAAAACAGCTGAAAAGCCTCTAAAATAGCGTGCTGAGACACGCCATAGCATAAAAAGTTGCAAAATAGCCCAAAAACAACATAATATAGCATGTTGAAAAATGACCCAAAAAGCAAGGCTATAGTAAGGCAAAATGTGAAAATATGACACGTCCCAAAAACAGCTGAAAACAGCTGAAAACCACTCTAAAATATGCTGACACACGCCATAGAATAGAAAGTTGCAAAATTAGCCCAAAAAAACATAATATAGTATGTTGAAAAAATGACCCAAAGAGCAAGGCTATAGTATGGCAAAAATGTGAAAATATGACACGTCCCAAAAACAGCTGAAAACTATTGAAAAGCCTCTAAAATAGCGTGCTGAGACACGCCATAGCATAGTACGTTGCAAAATGGCCAAAAACAACATAATATAGCATGTTGAAAAAATGACCCAAAAAGCAAGGCTATAGTAAGGCAAAATGTGAAAATATGACACGTCCCAAAAACAGCTGAAAACAGCTGAAAACCACTTTAAATTGTCTGCTGACACACGCCATAGCATCGAAAGTTGCAAAAATGGCCAAAACAGCATAATATAACATGTTGAAAAAATGACCCAAAAAGCAAGTCTATAGTATGGCAAAAATGTCAAAATATGACATGTCCCAAAAACAGCTGAAAACAGCTGAAAAGCCTCTAAAATAGCGTGCTGAGACACGCCATAGCATAGAACAGTGCAAAATAGCCCAAAACAACATAATATAGCATGTTGAAAAAATGACCCAAAGAGAGAGGCTATAGTATGGCAAAAATGTGAAAATATGACACGTCCCAAAAACAGCTGAAAAACAGCTGAAAAACATCTAAAATAGCGTGCTGACACACGCCATAGCATAGAAAGTTGCAAAAATGGCCAAAAACAGCATAATATAGCATGTTGAAAAACTGACCCAAAAAGCAAGGCTATAGTAAGGCAAAAATGTGAAAATATGACACGTCCCAAAAACAGCTGAAAACAGCTGAAAAGCCACTAAAATAGCGTGCTGAGACACGCCATAGCATAGAACGTTGCAAAAACGGCCAAAAACACCAATATATAGCATGTTGAAAAAATGACCCAAAAAGCAAGGCTATAGTAAGGCAAAAATGCGAAAATATGACACGTCCCAAAAACAGCTGAAAACTATTGAAAAGCCTCTAAAATAGCGTGCTGAGACACGCCATAGCATAGAACGTTGCAAAAATGGCCAAAAACAGCATAATATAGCATGTTGAAAAAATGACCCAAAAAGCAAGGCTATAGTAAGGCAAAAATGTGAAAATATGACACGTCCCAAAAACAGCTGAAAACAGCTGAAAACCACTAAAATAGCGTGCTGACACACGCCATAGCATAGAAAGTTGCAAAAATGGCCAAAACAACATAATATAGCATGTTGAAAAATGACCCAAAGAGCAAGGCTATAGTAAGGCAAAAATGTGAAAATATGACACGTCCCAAAAACAGCTGAAAACTATTGACAAGCCTCTAAAATAGCGTGCTGAGACACGCCATAGCATAGAACGTTGCAAAAATGGCCAAAAACAGCATAATATAGCATGTTGAAAAACTGACCCAAAAAGCAAGGCTATTGTAAGGCAAAAATGTGAAAATATGACACGTCCCAAAAACAGCTGAAAACAGCTGAAAACCACTTTAAATTGTCTGCTGACACACGCCACAGCATCAAAAGTTGCAAAAATGGCCAAAAACAGCATAATATAGCATGTTGAAAAACTGACCCAAAAAGCAAGGCTATAGTATGGCAAAATGTGAAAATATGACACGTCCCAAAAACAGCTGAAAACTATTGAAAAGCCTCTAAAATAGTGTGCTGAGACACGCCATAGCATAGAACGTTGCAAAAATAGCCCAAAACAACATAATATAGTATGTTGAAAAATGACCCAAAAGCAAGGCTATAGTAAGGCAAAAATGTGAAAATATGACACGTCCCAAAAACAGCTGAAAACTATTGAAAACCACTAAAATTGTCTGCTGACACACGCCATAGCATAGAAAGTTGCAAAAATGGCCAAAACAACATAATATAGTATGTTGAAAAAATGACCCAAAAAGCAAGGCTATAGTAAGGCAAAAATGTGAAAATATGACACGTCCCAAAAACAGCTGAAAACTATTGAAAAGCCTCTAAAATAGCGTGCTGAGACACGCCATAGCATAGAACATTGCAAAACGGCCAAAACAACATAATATAGCATGTTGAAAAATGACCCAAAGAGCAAGGCTATAGTAAGGCAAAAATGTCAAAATATGACACGTCCCAAAAACAGCTGAAAACTATTGACAAGCCTCTAAAATAGCGTGCTGACACACGCCATAGCATAGAAAGTTGCAAAAATAGCCCAAAACAACATAATATAGCATGTTGAAAAAATGACCCAAAAAGCAAGGCTATAGTAAGGCAAACATGTCAAAATAGGACACGTCCCAAAAACAGCTGAAAACTATTGAAAAACCTCTAAAATAGCGTGCTGAGACACGCCATCCCATAGAACGTTGCAAAAACGGCAAAACAACAAAAAAAAGCATGTTGAAAAAATGACCCAAAGAGCAAGGCTATAGTAAGGCAAAAATGTGAAAATATGACACGTCCAAAAACAGCTGAAAACTATTGAAAAGTTTCTAAAATAGCGTGCTGAGACACGCCATAGCATAGAACGTTGCAAAATGGCCAAAAACAGCATAATATAGCATGTTGAAAAATGACCCAAAAAGCAAGGCTATAGTAAGGCAAAATGTGAAAATATGACACGTCCCAAAAACAGCTGAAAACAGCTGAAAACCACTAAAATTGTCTGCTGACACACGCCATAGCATAGAAAGTTGCAAAAATGGCCCAAAAACAACATAATATAGAGCATGTTGAAAAAATGACCCAAAAAGCAAGGCTATAGTAAGGCAAAAATGTGAAAATATGACACGTCCCAAAAACAGCTGAAAACAGCTGAAAAGCCACTAAAATAGCGTGCTGAGACACGCCATAGCATAGAACGTTGCAAAAACGGCCAAAACAACATAATATAGCATATTGAAAAAATGACCCAAAAAGCAAGGATATAGTAAGGCAAAAATGTGAAAATATGACACGTCCCAAAAACAGCTGAAAACTATTGAAAAGCCTCTAAAATAGCGTGCTGAGACACGCCATAGCATAGAAAGTTGCAAAATGGCCAAAAACACCAATATATAGCATGTTGAAAAATGACCCAAAGAGCAAGGCTATAGTAAGGCAAAAATGTGAAAATATGACACGTCCCAAAAACAGCTGAAAACTATTGAAAAGTTTCTAAAATAGCGTGCTGAGACACGCCATAGCATAGAACGTTGCAAAATGGCCAAAAACAGCATAATATAGCATGTTGAAAAAATGACCCAAAAAGCAAGGCTATAGTAAGGCAAAATGTGAAAATAGGACACGTCCCAAAAACAGCTGAAAACAGCTGAAAACCACTTTAAATTGTCTGCTGACACACGCCATAGCATAGAAAGTTGCAAAAATAGCCCAAAACAACATAATATAGCATGTTGAAAAAATGACCCAAAAGCAAGGCTATAGTAAGGCAAAACTGTGAAAATATGACACGTCCCAAAAACAGCTGAAAACTATTGAAAAGCCTCTAAAATAGCGTGCTGAGACACGCCATAGCATAGAACGTTGCAAAAATGGGCAAAAACAACATAATATAGCATGTTGAAAAATGACCCAAAAAGCAAGGCTATAGTAAGGCAAAAATGTGAAAATATGACACGTCCCAAAAACAGCTGAAAACTATTGAAAAGCTTCTAAAATAAGCGTGCTGAGACACGCCATAGCATAGAAAGTTGCAAAAATGGCCAAAACAACATAATATAGCATGTTGAAAAATGACCCAAAAGCAAGGCTATAGTAAGGCAAAATGTGAAAATATGACACGTCCCAAAAACAGCTGAAAACTATTGAAAAGCCTCTAAAATAGCGTGCTGAGACACGCCATAGCATAGAACGTTGCAAAATGGCCAAAAACAACATAATATAGCATGTTGAAAAATGACCCAAAAAGCAAGGCTATAGTAAGGCAAAATGTCAAAATATGACACGTCCCAAAACAGCTGAAAACAGCTGAAAACCACTTTAAATTGTCTGCTGACACACGCCATAGCATCGAAAGTTGCAAAAATGGCCAAAACAGCATAATATAACATGTTGAAAAAATGACCCAAAAAGCAAGGCTATAGTAAGGCAAAAATGTGAAAATATGACACGTCCCAAAAACAACTTAAAACAGCTGAAAACCACTAAAATTGTCTGCTGAGACACACGCCATAGCATAGAAAGTTGCAAAATGGCCAAAACAACATAATATAGCATGTTGAAAAATGACCCAAAAAGCAAGGCTATAGTAAGGCAAAAATGTGAAAATATGACACGTCCAAAACAGCTGAAAACAGCTGAAAAACCTCTAAAATTGTGCTGAGACACACGCCATAGCATAGAACGTTGCAAAATGGCCAAAACAACATAATATAGCATGTTGAAAAAATGACCCAAAAGCAAGGCTATAGTAAGGCAAAAATTTCAAAATATGACACGTCACAAAAACAGCTGAAAACAGCTGAAAAGCCTCTAAAATAGCGTGCTGAGACATGCCATAGCATAGAAAGTTGCAAAAACGGCCAAAAACAGCATAATATAGCATGTCGAAAAAATGACCCAAAAAGCAAGGCTATAGTAAGGCAAAATGTGAAAATATGACACGTCCCAAAAACAGCTGAAAACTATTGAAAACCACTAAAATAGCGTGCTGAGACACGCCATAGCATAGAAAGTTGCAAAAATGGCCAAAAACAGCATAATATAGCATGTTGAAAAACTGACCCAAAAAGCAAGGCTATAGTAAGGCAAAAATGTGAAAATATGACATGTCCCAAAAACAGCTGAAAACAGCTGAAAAGCCTCTAAAATAGCGTGCTGAGACACGCCATAGCATAGAACGTTGCAAAAATGGCCAAAAACAACATAATATAGTATGTTGAAAAAATGACCCAAAAAGCAAGGCTATTGTAAGGCAAAAATGTGAAAATATGACACGTCCCAAAAACAGCTGAAAACAGCTGAAAACCACTTTAAATTGTCTGCTGACACACGCCATAGCATCGAAAGTTGCAAAAATGGCCAAAAACAGCATAATATAGCATGTTGAAAAACTGACCCAAAAAGCAAGGCTATAGTAAGGCAAAAATGTGAAAATATGACACGTCCCAAAAACAGCTGAAAACAGCTGAAAAGCCACTAAAATAGTCTGCTGAGACACGCCATAGCATAGAACGTTGCAAAATGGCCAAAACAGCATAATATAGCATGTTGAAAAATGACCCAAAAAGCAAGGCTATAGTATGGCAAAAATGTCAAAATAGGACACGTCCCAAAAACAGCTGAAAACTATTGAAAAGCCTCTAAAATAGCGTGCTGAGACACGCCATAGCATAGAACGTTGCAAAAATGGCCAAAAACAGCATAATATAGCATGTTGAAAAAATGACCCAAAAAGCAAGGCTATAGTAAGGCAAAAATGTCAAAATAGGACACGTCACAAAAACAGCTGAAAACAGCTGAAAACCACTTTAAATTGTCTGCTGACACACGCCATAGCATAGAACGTTGCAAAAATGGCCAAAAACAACATAATATAGCATGTTGAAAAAATGGCCCAAAGAGCAAGGCTATAGTATGGCAAAAATGTGAAAATATGACACGTCCCAAAAACAGCTGAAAACAGCTGAAAAGCCTCTAAAATAGCGTGCTGAGACACGCCATAGCATAGAACGTTGCAAAAAACGGCCAAAAACACCAATATATAGCATGTTGATAAAATGACCCAAAGAGCAAGGCTATAGTAAGGCAAAAATGTCAAAATATGACACGTCCCAAACACAGCTGAAAACTATTGAAAAGCCTCTAAAATAGCGTGCTGAGACACGCCATAGCATAGAACGTTGCAAAAATAGCCCAAAACAACATAATATAGTATGTTGAAAAAATGACCCAAAAAGCAAGGCTATAGTAAGGCAAAAATGTGAAAATATGACACGTCCCAAAAACAGCTGAAAACAGCTGAAAAGCCTCTAAAATAGCGTGCTGAGACACGCCATAGCATAGAACGTTGCAAAAATGGCCAAAAACAACATAATATAGCATGTTGAAAAACTGACCCAAAGAGCAAGGCTATAGTAAGGCAAAAATGTTAAAATAGGACACGTTAAAAAAACAGCTGGAAACAGCTGAAAACAACTTTAAATTGTCTGCTGACACACGCCATAGCATAGAACGTTGCAAAAAATGGCCAAAAACACCAATATATAGCATGTTGAAAAAATGACCCAAAAAGCAAGGCTATAGTAAGGCAAAAATGTGAAAATATGACACGTCCCAAAAACAGCTGAAAACAGCTGAAAACCACTTTAAATTGTCTGCTGACACACGCCATAGCATCAAAAGTTGCAAAAATGGCCAAAAACAGCATAATATAGCATGTTGAAAAAATGACCCAAAAAGCAAGGCTATAGTAAGGCAAAAATGTCAAAATAGGACACGTCCCAAAAACAGCTGAAAACTATTGAAAAACCTCTAAAATAGCGTGCTGACACACGCCATAGCATAGAACGTTGCAAAAATGGCCAAAAACAGCATAATATAGCATGTTGAAAAACTGACCCAAAAAGCAAGGCTATAGTAAGGCAAAAATGTCAAAATAGGACACGTCACAAAAACAGCTGAAAACAGCTGAAAACCACTTTAAATTGTCTGCTGACACACGCCATAGCATAGAAAGTTGCAAAAAACGGCCAAAAACACCAATATATAGCATGTTGAAAAAATGACCCAAAAAGCAAGGCTATAGTAAGGCAAAAATGTCAAAATAGGACACGTCACAAAAACAGCTGAAAACTATTGAAAAGCCTCTAAAATAGCGTGCTGAGACACGCCATAGCATAGAACGTTGCAAAAATAGCCCAAAACAACATAATATAGTATGTTGAAAAAATGACCCAAAAAGCAAGGCTATAGTAAGGCAAAAGTGTCAAAATAGGACACGTTAAAAAAACAGCTGGAAACATCTGAAAACCACTTTAAATTGTCTGCTGACACACGCCATAGCATAGAAAGTTGCAAAAATAGCCCAAAACAACATAATATAGTATGTTGAAAAAATGACCCAAAAAGCAAGGCTATAGTAAGGCAAATATGTGAAAATATGACACGTCCCAAAAACAGCTGAAAACTATTGAAAAACCTCTAAAATAGCGTGCTGAGACACGCCATAGCATAGAACGTTGCAAAAATGGCCAAAAACAGCATAATATAGCATGTTGAAAAACTGACCCAAAAAGCAAGGCTATAGTAAGGCAAAAATGTGAAAATAGGACACGTCACAAAAACAGCTGAAATCAGCTGAAAACCACTTTAAATTGTCTGCTGACACACGCCATAGCATAGAAAGTTGCAAAAATAGCCCAAAACAACATAATATAGTATGTTGAAAAAATGACCCAAAAAGCAAGGCTATAGTAAGGCAAAAATGTGAAAATATTACACGTCCCAAAAACAGCTGAAAACTATTGAAAAGCCTCTAAAATAGCGTGCTGAGACACGCCATGGCATAGAAAGTTTCAAAAATGGCCCAAAACAGCATAATATAGCATGTTGAAAAACTGACCCAAAAAGCAAGGCTATAGTAAAGCAAAAATGTGAAAATAGGACACGTCACAAAAACAGCTGAAATCAGCTGAAAACCACTTTAAATTGTCTGCTGACACACGCCATAGCATAGAAAGTTGCAAAAATAGCCCAAAACAACATAATATAGTATGTTGAAAAACTGACCCAAAAAGCAAGGCTATAGTAAGGCAAAAATGTGAAAATAGGACACGTCCCAAACACAGCTGAAAACAGCTGAAAAGCCTCTAAAATAGCGCTGAGACACGCCATAGCATAGAACGTTGCAAAAATAGCCCAAAACAACATAATATAGTATGTTGAAAAAATGACCCAAAAAGCAAGGCTATAGTAAGGCAAAAATGTGAAAATATGACACGTCCCAAAAACAGCTGAAAACAGCTGAAAAGCCTCTAAAATAGCGTGCTGAGACACGCCATAGCATAGAACGTTGCAAAAATAGCCCAAAACAACATAATATAGCATGTTGAAAAAATGACCCAAAAAGCAAGGCTATAGTAAGGCAAAAATGTTAAAATATGACACGTCCCAAAAACAGCTGAAAACAGCTGAAAACCACTTTAAATTGTCTGCTGACACACGCCATAGCATAGAACGTTGCAAAAAACGGCCAAAAACACCAATATATAGCATGTTGAAAAAATGACCCAAAGAGCAAGGCTATAGTAAGGCAAAAATGTGAAAATATGACACGTCCCAAAAACAGCTGAAAACAGCTGAAAAGCCTCTAAAATAGCGTGCTGAGACACGCCATAGCATAGAACGTTGCAAAAATAGCCCAAAACAACATAATATAGCATGTTGAAAAAATGACCCAAAAAGCAAGGCTATAGTAAGGCAAAAATGTGAAAATATGACACGTCACAAAAACAGCTGAAAACAGCTGAAAACCACTTTAAATTGTCTGCTGACACACGCCATAGCATAGAACGTTGCAAAAAACGGCCAAAAACACCAATATATAGCATGTTGAAAAAATGACCCAAAGAGCAAGGCTATAGTAAGGCAAAAATGTGAAAATATGACACGTCCCAAAAACAGCTGAAAACAGCTGAAAAGCCTCTAAAATAGCGTGCTGAGACACGCCATAGCATAGAACGTTGCAAAAATAGCCCAAAACAACATAATATAGCATGTTGAAAAAATGGCCCAAAAAGCAAGGCTATAGTAAGGCAAAAATGTGAAAATATGACACGTCCCAAAAACAGCTGAAAACTATTGAAAAACCTCTAAAATAGCGTGCTGAGACACGCCATAGCATAGAACGTTGCAAAAAACGGCCAAAAACACCAATATATAGCATGTTGAAAAAATGACCCAAAGAGCAAGGCTATAGTATGGCAAAACTGTGAAAATATGACACGTCCCAAAAACAGCTGAAAACTATTGAAAAGCCTCTAAAATAACGTGCTGACACACGCCATAGCATAGAAAGTTGCAAAAATAGCCAAAAACAACATAATATAGTATGTTGAAAAAATGACCCAAAAAGCAAGGCTATAGTAAGGCAAAAATGTGAAAATATGACACGTCCCAAAAACAGCTGAAAACTATTGAAAAGCCTCTAAAATAGCGTGCTGAGACACACCATAGCATAGAACGTTGCAAAAATGGCCAAAAACAGCATAATATAGCATGTTGAAAAAATCACCCAAAAAGCAAGGCTATAGTAAGGCAAAAATGTTAAAATATGACACGTCCCAAAAACAGCTGAAAACTATTGAAAAGCCTCTAAAATAACGTGCTGACACACGCCATAGCATAGAAAGTTGCAAAAAACGGCCAAAAACACCAATATATAGCATGTTGAAAAAATGACCCAAAGAGCAAGGCTATAGTATGGCAAAAATGTGAAAATATGACACGTCCCAAAAACAGCTGAAAACTATTGAAAAGCCTCTAAAATAGCGTGCTGAGACACGCCATAGCATAGAACGTTGCAAAAATAGCCCAAAACAACATAATATAGTATGTTGAAAAAATGACCCAAAAAGCAAGGCTATAGTAAGGCAAAAATGTGAAAATATGACACGTCCCAAAAACAGCTGAAAACTATTGAAAAGCCTCTAAAATAGCATGCTGAGACACACCATAGCATAGAACGTTGCAAAAATGGCCAAAAACAGCATAATATAGCATGTTGAAAAACTGACCCAAAGAGCAAGGCAAAAATGTTAAAATATGACACGTCCCAAAAACAGCTGAAAACTATTGAAAAGCCTCTAAAATAGCGTGCTGAGACACGCCATAGCATAGAAAGTTGCAAAAATGGCCAAAAACAGCATAATATAGCATGTTGAAAAAATTACCCAAAAAGCAAGGCTATAGTAAGGCAAAAATGTTAAAATATGACACGTCCCAAAAACAGCTGAAAACAGCTGAAAAGCCTCTAAAATAGCGTGCTGAGACACGCCATAGCATAGAACGTTGCAAAAATAGCCCAAAACAACATAATATAGTATGTTGAAAAAATGACCCAAAAAGCAAGGCTATAGTAAGGCAAAAATGTGAAAATATGACACGTCCCAAAAACAGCTGAAAACAGCTGAAAAGCCTCTAAAATAGCGTGCTGAGACACGCCATAGCATAGAACGTTGCAAAAAACGGCCAAAAACACCAATATATAGCATGTTGAAAAAATGACCCAAAGAGCAAGGCTATAGTATGGCAAAAATGTGAAAATATGACATGTCCCAAAAACAGCTGAAAACTATTGAAAAGCCTCTAAAATAGCGTGCTGAGACACGCCATAGCATAGAACGTTGCAAAAATGGCCAAAAACAGCATAATATAGCATGTTGAAAAAATGACCCAAAAAGCAAGGCTATAGTATGGCAAAAATGTGAAAATATGACACGTCCCAAAAACAGCTGAAAACAGCTGAAAACCACTTTAAATTGTCTGCTGACACACGCCATAGCATAGAAAGTTGCAAAAATAGCCCAAAACAACATAATATAGTATGTTGAAAAAATGACCCAAAAAGCAAGGCTATAGTAAGGCAAAAATGTGAAAATATGACACGTCCCAAAAACAGCTGAAAACAGCTGAAAAGCCTCTAAAATAGCGTGCTGAGACACGCCATAGCATAGAACGTTGCAAAAATAGCCCAAAACAACATAATATAGCATGTTGAAAAAATGACCCAAAAAGCAAGGCTATAGTAAGGCAAAAATGTGAAAATATGACACGTCCCAAAAACAGCTGAAAACAGCTGAAAAACCTCTAAAATAGCGTGCTGAGACACGCCATAGCATAGAACGTTGCAAAAAACGGCCAAAAATACCAATATATAGCATGTTGAAAAAATGACCCAAAGAGCAAGGCTATAGTATGGCAAAACTGTGAAAATATGACACGTCCCAAAAACAGCTGAAAACTATTGAAAAGCCTCTAAAATAGCGTGCTGAGACACGCCATAGCATAGAACGTTGCAAAAATGGCCAAAAACAGCATAATATAGCATGTTGAAAAAATGACCCAAAAAGCAAGGCTATAGTATGGCAAAAATGTGAAAATATGACACGTCCCAAAAACAGCTGAAAACTATTGAAAAGCCTCTAAAATAGCGTGCTGAGACACGCCATAGCATAGAAAGTTGCAAAAATGGCCAAAAACAGCATAATATAGCATGTTGAAAAAATGACCCAAAAAGCAAGGCTATAGTAAAGCAAAAATGTTAAAATATGACACGTCCCAAAAACAGCTGAAAACAGCTGAAAAGCCTCTAAAATAGCGTGCTGAGACACGCCATAGCATAGAAAGTTGCAAAAAACGGCCAAAAACACCAATATATAGCATGTTGAAAAAATGACCCAAAGAGCAAGGCTATAGTATGGCAAAAATGTGAAAATATGACACGTCCCAAAAACAGCTGAAAACTATTGAAAAGCCTCTAAAATAACGTGCTGGCACACGCCATAGCATAGAAAGTTGCAAAAATGGCCAAAAACAACATAATATAGCATGTTGAAAAAATCACCCAAAAAGCAAGGCTATAGTAAGGCAAAAATGTTAAAATATGACACGTCAAAAAAACAGCTGAAAACAGCTGAAAACCACTTTAAATTGTCTGCTGACACACGCCATAGCATAGAAAGTTGCAAAAATAGCCCAAAACAACATAATATAGTATGTTGAAAAAATGACCCAAAAAGCAAGGCTATAGTAAGGCAAAAATGTGAAAATATTACACATCCCAGAAACAGCTGAAAACTATTGAAAAGCCTCTAAAATAGCGTGCTGATACACGCCATAGCATAGAACGTTGCAAAAATGGCCAAAAACAGCATAATATAGCATGTTGAAAAAATGACCCAAAAAGCAAGGCTATAGTATGGCAAAAATGTCAAAATAGGACACGTCCCAAAAACAGCTGAAAACAGCTGAAAACCACTTTAAATTGTCTGCTGACACACACCATAGCATAGAACATTGCAAAAATGGCCAAAAACAGCATAATATAGCATGTTGAAAAAATGACCCAAAAAGCAAGGCAATAGTATGGCAAAAATGTGAAAATATGACACGTCCCAAAAACAGCTGAAAACTATTGAAAAGCCTCTAAAATAACGTGCTGACACACGCCATAGCATAGAAAGTTGCAAAAAACAGCCAAAAACACTAATATATAGCATGTTGAAAAAATGACCCAAAGAGCAAGGCTATAGTATGGCAAAAATGTGAAAATATGACACGTCCCAAAAACAGCTGAAAACTATTGAAAAGCCTCTAAAATAGCGTGCTGAGACACACCATAGCATAGAACGTTGCAAAAAATGGCCAAAAACAACATAATATAGCATGTTGAAAAAATGACCCAAAAAGCAAGGCTATAGTAAGGCAAAAATGTGAAAATATGACACGTCCCAAAAACAGCTGAAAACTATTGAAAAGCCTCTAAAATAGCGTGCTGAGACACACCATAGCATAGAACGTTGCAAAAAATGGCCAAAAACAACATAATATAGCATGTTGAAAAAATGACCCAAAAAGCAAGGCTATAGTAAGGCAAAAATGTGAAAATATTACACGTCCCAAACACAGCTGAAAACTATTGAAAAGCCTCTAAAATAGCATGCTGACACACGTCATAGCATAGAACGTTGCAAAAATGGCCAAAAACAACATAATATAGTATGTTGAAAAAATGACCCAAAAATCAAGGCTATAGTAAGGCAAAAATGTGAAAATATTACACATCCCAGAAACAGCTGAAAACTATTGAAAAGCCTCTAAAATAGCGTGCTGAGACACGCCATAGCATAGAACGTTGCAAAATGGCCAAAACAACATAATATAGCATGTTGAAAAATGACCCAAAAAGCAAGGCTATAGTAAGGCAAAATGTTAAAATAGGACACGTCCCAAACACAGCTGAAAACTATTGAAAAGCCTCTAAAATAGCATGCTGACACACGTCATAGCATAGAACGTTGCAAAAAATGGCCAAAAACAACATAATATAGCATGTTGAAAAAATGACCCAAAAAGCAAGGCTATAGTATGGCAAAAATGTGAAAAATAGGACATCCCAAAAACAGCTGGAAACAGCTAAAAACCCCTTTAAATTGTCTGCTGACACACGCCATAGCATAGAACGTTGCAAAAAACGGCCAAAAACACCAATATATAGCATGTTGAAAAAATGACCCAAAGAGCAAGGCTATAGTATGGCAAAAATGTGAAAATATGACACGTCCCAAAAACAGCTGAAAACTATTGAAAAGCCTCTAAAATAACGTGCTGGCACACGCCATAGCATAGAAAGTTGCAAAAATGGCCAAAAACAACATAATATAGCATGTTGAAAAAATCACCCAAAAAGCAAGGCTATAGTAAGGCAAAAATGTTAAAATAGGACACGATAAAAAAACAGCTGGAAACAGCTGAAAACAACTTTAAATTGTCTGCTGACACACGCCATAGCATAGAACGTTGCAAAAATAGCCCAAAACAACATAATATAGTAAGTTGAAAAACTGACCCAAAAAGCAAGGCTATAGTAAGGCAAAAATGTGAAAATATGACACGTCCCAAAAACAGCTGAAAACTATTGAAAAGCCTCTAAAATAAGCGTGCTGAGACACGCCATAGCATAGAACGTTGCAAAATGGCCAAAAACAGCATAATATAGCATGTTGAAAAAATGACCCAAAAAGCAAGGCTATAGTATGGCAAAAATGTCAAAATAGGACACGTCCCAAAAACAGCTGAAAACAGCTGAAAACCACTTTAAATTGTCTGCTGACACACACCATAGCATAGAACATTGCAAAAATGGCCAAAAACAGCATAATATAGCATGTTGAAAAAATGACCCAAAAAGCAAGGCTATAGTATGGCAAAAATGTGAAAATATGACACGTCCCAAAAACAGCTGAAAACAGCTGAAAAGCCACTAAATTGTCTGCTGAGACACGCCATAGCATAGAAAGTTGCAAAAAACGGCCAAAAACACCAATATATAGCATGTTGAAAAAATGACCCAAAGAGCAAGGCTATAGTATGGCAAAAATGTGAAAATATGACACGTCCCAAAAACAGCTGAAAACTATTGAAAAGCCTCTAAAATAGCGTGCTGAGACACGCCATAGCATAGAACGTTGCAAAAATGGCCAAAAACAGCATAATATAGCATGTTGAAAAAATGACCGAAAAAAAGCAAGGCTATAGTAAGGCAAAAATGTGAAAATATGACACGTCCCAAAAACAGCTGAAAACTATTGAAAAGCCTCTAAAATAGCGTGCTGAGACACACCATAGCATAGAACGTTGCAAAAAATGGCCAAAAACAACATAATATAGCATGTTGAAAAAATGACCCAAAAAGCAAGGCTATAGTATGGCAAAAATGTCAAAATAGGACACGTCCCAAAAACAGCTGAAAACAGCTGAAAACCACTTTAAATTGTCTGCTGACACACACCATAGCATAGAACATTGCAAAAATGGCCAAAAACAGCATAATATAGCATGTTGAAAAAATGACCCAAAAAGCAAGGCAATAGTATGGCAAAAATGTGAAAATAGGACACGTCCCAAAAACAGCTGAAAACAGCTGAAAACCACTTTAAATTGTCTGCTGACACACGCCATAGCATAGAAAGTTGCAAAAAACGGCCAAAAACACCAATATATAGCATGTTGAAAAAATGACCCAAAGAGCAAGGCTATAGTATGGCAAAAATGTGAAAATATGACACGTCCCAAAAACAGCTGAAAACTATTGAAAAGCCTCTAAAATAGCGTGCTGAGACACGCCATAGCATAGAACGTTGCAAAAATAGCCAAAAACAACATAATATAGCATGTTGAAAAAATGACCCAAAAAGCAAGGCTATAGTAAGGCAAAAATGTGAAAATATGACACGTCCCAAAAACAGCTGAAAACTATTGAAAAGCCTCTAAAATAGCGTGCTGAGACACACCATAGCATAGAACGTTGCAAAAAATGGCCAAAAACAACATAATATAGCATGTTGAAAAAATGACCCAAAAAGCAAGGCTATAGTATGGCAAAAATGTCAAAATAGGACACGTCCCAAAAACAGCTGAAAACAGCTGAAAACCACTTTAAATTGTCTGCTGACACACGCCATAGCATAGAACGTTGCAAAAATGGCCAAAAACAACATAATATAGCATGTTGAAAAAATCACCCAAAAAGCAAGGCTATAGTAAGGCAAAAATGTTAAAATATGACACGTCAAAAAAACAGCTGAAAACAGCTGAAAACCACTTTAAATTGTCTGCTGAGACACGCCATAGCATAGAACATTGCAAAAACAGCCCAAAACAACATAATATAGTATGTTGAAAAAATTACCCAAAAAGCAAGGCTATAGTAAGGCAAAAATGTGAAAATATGACACATCCCAAAAACAGCTGAAAACTATTGACAAGCCTCTAAAATAGCGTGCTGAGACACGCCATAGCATAGAACGTTGCAAAAATGGCCAAAAACAGCATAATATAGCATGTTGAAAAAATGACCCAAAAAGCAAGGCTATAGTAAGGCAAAAATGTGAAAATAGGACACGTCCCAAAAACAGCTGAAAACAGCTGAAAACCACTTTAAATTGTCTGCTGACACACGCCATAGCATAGAAAGTTGCAAAAATAGCCCAAAACAACATAATATAGCATGTTGAAAAAATGACCCAAAGAGCAAGGCTATAGTATGGCAAAAATGTGAAAATATGACACGTCCCAAAAACAGCTGAAAACTATTGAAAAGCCTCTAAAATAGCGTGCTGACACACGCCATAGCATAGAAAGTTGCAAAAAACGGCCAAAAACACCAATATATAGCATGCTGAAAAAATGACCCAAAAAGCAAGGCTATAGTATGGCAAAAATGTTAAAATATGACATGTCCCAAAAACAGCTGAAAACTATTGAAAAGCCTCTAAAATAGCGTGCTGAGACACGCCATAGCATAGAACGTTGCAAAATGGCCAAAAACAACATAATATAGCATGTTGAAAAATGACCCAAAAAGCAAGGCTATAGTAAGGCAAAAATGTGAAAATATGACACGTCCCAAAAACAGCTGAAAACAGCTGAAAACCACTTTAAATTGTCTGCTGACACACGCCATAGCATAGAAAGTTGCAAAAATAGCCCAAAACAACATAATATAGCATGTTGAAAAAATGACCCAAAAGCAAGGCTATAGTAAGGCAAAAATTTCAAAATATGACACGTCACAAAAACAGCTGAAAACAGCTGAAAAGCCTCTAAAATAGCGTGCTGAGACACGCCATAGCATAGAACGTTGCAAAAATAGCCCAAAACAACATAATATAGCATGTTGAAAAAATGACCCAAAAAGCAAGGCTATAGTAAGGCAAAAATGTGAAAATATGACACGTCCCAAAAACAGCTGAAAACAGCTGAAAAACCTCTAAAATAGCGTGCTGAGACACGCCATAGCATAGAACGTTGCAAAAACGGCCAAAACACCAATATATACATGTTGAAAAAATGACCCAAAAAGCAAGGCTATAGTATGGCAAAAATGTGAAAATATGACACGTCCCAAAAACAGCTGAAAACTATTGAAAAGCCTCTAAAATAGCGTGCTGAGACACGCCATAGCATAGAACGTTGCAAAAATGGCCAAAAACAACATAATATAGCATGTTGAAAAAATGACCCAAAAAGCAAGGCTATAGTATGGCAAAAATGTGAAAATATGACACGTCCCAAAAACAGCTGAAAACTATTGAAAAGCCTCTAAAATAGCGTGCTGAGACACGCCATAGCATAGAAAGTTGCAAAAATGGCCAAAAACAGCATAATATAGCATGTTGAAAAAATGACCCAAAAAGCAAGGCTATAGTAAGGCAAAAATGTTAAAATAGGACACCTCACAAAAACAGCTGGAAACAGCTGAAAAGCCTCTAAAATAGCGTGCTGAGACACGCCATAGCATAGAAAGTTGCAAAAAACGGCCAAAAACACCAATATATAGCATGTTGAAAAAATGACCCAAAGAGCAAGGCTATAGTATGGCAAAAATGTGAAAATATGACACGTCCCAAAAACAGCTGAAAACTATTGAAAAGCCTCTAAAATAACGTGCTGGCACACGCCATAGCATAGAAAGTTGCAAAAATGGCCAAAAACAACATAATATAGCATGTTGAAAAAATCACCCAAAAAGCAAGGCTATAGTAAGGCAAAAATGTTAAAATATGACACGTCAAAAAAACAGCTGAAAACAGCTGAAAACCACTTTAAATTGTCTGCTGACACACGCCATAGCATAGAACGTTGCAAAAATAGCCCAAAACAACGTAATATAGTATGTTGAAAAAATGACCCAAAAAGCAAGGCTATAGTAAGGCAAAAATGTGAAAATATTACACATCCCAGAAACAGCTGAAAACTATTGAAAAGCCTCTAAAATAGCGTGCTGAGACACGCCATAGCATAGAACGTTGCAAAAATGGCCAAAAACAGCATAATATAGCATGTTGAAAAAATGACCCAAAAAGCAAGGCTATAGTATGGCAAAAATGTCAAAATAGGACACGTCCCAAAAACAGCTGAAAACAGCTGAAAACCACTAAAATTGTCTGCTGACACACACCATAGCATAGAACATTGCAAAAATGGCCAAAAACAGCATAATATAGCATGTTGAAAAAATGACCCAAAAAGCAAGGCAATAGTATGGCAAAAATGTGAAAATATGACACGTCCCAAAAACAGCTGAAAACTATTGAAAAGCCTCTAAAATAACGTGCTGACACACGCCATAGCATAGAAAGTTGCAAAAAACAGCCAAAAACACTAATATATAGCATGTTGAAAAAATGACCCAAAGAGCAAGGCTATAGTATGGCAAAAATTTGAAAATATGACACGTCCCAAAAACAGCTGAAAACTATTGAAAAGCCTCTAAAATAGCGTGCTGAGACACACCATAGCATAGAACGTTGCAAAAAATGGCCAAAAACAACATAATATAGCATGTTGAAAAAATGACCCAAAAAGCAAGGCTATAGTAAGGCTAAAATGTGAAAATATGACACGTCCCAAAAACAGCTGAAAACTATTGAAAAGCCTCTAAAATAGCGTGCTGAGACACACCATAGCATAGAACGTTGCAAAAAATGGCCAAAAACAACATAATATAGCATGTTGAAAAACTGACCCAAAGAGAAAGGCTCTAGTATGGCAAAAATGTAAAAAAATAACACGTTCCAAAAACAGCTGAAAACTATTGAAAAGCCTCTAAAATAGCATGCTGACACACGTCATAGCATAGAACGTTGCAAAAATGGCCAAAAACAACATAATATAGTATGTTGAAAAAATGACCCAAAAATCAAGGCTATAGTAAGGCAAAAATGTGAAAATATTACACATCCCAGAAACAGCTGAAAACTATTGAAAAGCCTCTAAAATAGCGTGCTGAGACACGCCATAGCATAGAACGTTGCAAAAATGGCCAAAAACAACATAATATAGCATGTTGAAAAAATGACCCAAAAAGCAAGGCTATAGTAAGGCAAAAATGTCAAAATAGGACACGTCCCAAACACAGCTGAAAACTATTGAAAAGCCTCTAAAATAGCATGCTGACACACGTCATAGCATAGAACGTTGCAAAAAATGGCCAAAAACAACATAATATAGCATGTTGAAAAAATGACCCAAAAAGCAAGGCTATAGTATGGCAAAAAACAGCTGAAAACCACTTTAAATTGTCTGCTGACACACGCCATAGCATAGAACGTTGCAAAAAACGGCCAAAAACACCAATATATAGCATGTTGAAAAAATGACCCAAAGAGCAAGGCTATAGTATGGCAAAAATGTGAAAATATGACACGTCCCAAAAACAGCTGAAAACTATTGAAAAGCCTCTAAAATAGCGTGCTGAGACACGCCATAGCATAGAAAGTTGCAAAAATGGCCAAAAACAACATAATATAGCATGTTGAAAAAATCACCCAAAAAGCAAGGCTATAGTAAGGCAAAAATGTTAAAATATGACACGTCAAAAAAACAGCTGAAAACAGCTGAAAACCACTTTAAATTGTCTGCTGACACACGCCATAGCATAGAACGTTGCAAAAATAGCCCAAAACAACGTAATATAGTATGTTGAAAAAATTACCCAAAAAGCAAGGCTATAGTAAGGCAAAAATGTGAAAATATTACACATCCCAGAAACAGCTGAAAACTATTGAAAAGCCTCTAAAATAGCGTGCTGAGACACGCCATAGCATAGAACGTTGCAAAAATGGCCAAAAACAGCATAATATAGCATGTTGAAAAAATGACCCAAAAAGCAAGGCTATAGTATGGCAAAAATGTCAAAATAGGACACGTCCCAAAAACAGCTGAAAACAGCTGAAAACCACTTTAAATTGTCTGCTGACACACACCATAGCATAGAACATTGCAAAAATGGCCAAAAACAGCATAAT
This sequence comes from Plectropomus leopardus, assembly GCF_026936395.1. Classification (NCBI taxonomy): domain Eukaryota; kingdom Metazoa; phylum Chordata; class Actinopteri; order Perciformes; family Serranidae; genus Plectropomus; species Plectropomus leopardus. The sequence goes on along the minus strand of NC_142182.1, from coordinate 26,499,305 downwards.
ATAGCATGTTGAAAAAATGACCCAAAAAGCAAGGCTATAGTATGGCAAAAATGTGAAAATAGGACACGTCACAAAAACAGCTGAAAACAGCTGAAAACCACTTTAAATTGTCTGCTGACACACGCCATAGCATAGAAAGTTGCAAAAAACGGCCAAAAACACCAATATATAGCATGTTGAAAAAATGACCCAAAGAGCAAGGCTATAGTATGGCAAAAATGTGAAAATATGACACGTCCCAAAAACAGCTGAAAACTATTGAAAAGCCTCTAAAATAGCGTGCTGAGACACACCATAGCATAGAACGTTGCAAAAAATGGCCAAAAACAACATAATATAGCATGTTGAAAAAATGACCCAAAAAGCAAGGCTATAGTAAGGCTAAAATGTGAAAATATGACACGTCCCAAAAACAGCTGAAAACTATTGAAAAGCCTCTAAAATAGCGTGCTGAGACACACCATAGCATAGAAACGTTGCAAAAATGGCCAAAAACAACATAATATAGCATGTTGAAAAAATGACCCAAAAAGCAAGGCTATAGTATGGCAAAAATGTGAAAATATGACACGTCCCAAAAACAGCTGAAAACAGCTGAAAAGCCTCTAAAATAGCGTGCTGACACACGCCATAGCATAGAAAGTTGCAAAATGGCCAAAAACAACATAATATAGTATGTTGAAAAAATGACCCAAAAAGCAAGGCTATAGTAAGGCAAAAATGTGAAAATATGACACGTCCCAAAAACAGCTGAAAACTATTGAAAAGCCTCTAAAATAGCGTGCTGAGACACGCCATAGCATAGAACGTTGCAAAAATGGCCAAAAACAGCATAATATAGCATGTTGAAAAAATGACCCAAAAAGCAAGGCTATAGTAAGGCAAAAATGTGAAAATATGACACATCCCAAAAACAGCTGAAAACTATTGAAAAGCCTCTAAAATAGCGTGCTGAGACACGCCATAGCATAGAACGTTGCAAAAATGGCCAAAAACAGCATAATATAGCATGTTGAAAAAATGACCCAAAAAGCAAGGCAATAGTATGGCAAAAATGTGAAAATATGACACGTCCAAAAACAGCTGAAAACAGCTGAAAACCACTTTAAATTGTCTGCTGACACACGCCATAGCATAGAACGTTGCAAAAAATGGCCAAAAACACCAATATATAGCATGTTGAAAAAATGACCCAAAGAGCAAGGCTATAGTATGGCAAAAATGTGAAAATATGACACGTCCCAAAAACAGCTGAAAACTATTGACAAGCCTCTAAAATAGCGTGCTGACACACGCCATAGCATAGAAAGTTGCAAAAATAGCCCAAAACAACATAATATAGTAAGTTGAAAAACTGACCCAAAAAGCAAGGCTATAGTAAGGCAAAAATGTGAAAATATGACACGTTAAAAAAAACAGCTGGAAACAGCTGAAAACCACTTTAAATTGTCTGCTGACACACGCCATAGCATCGAAAGTTGCAAAAATGGCCAAAAACAGCATAATATAGCATGTTGAAAAACTGACCCAAAAAGCAAGGCTATAGTAAGGCAAAAATGTGAAAATATGACAGGTCCCAAAAACAGCTGAAAACTATTGAAAAGCCTCTAAAATAGCGTGCTGAGACACGCCATAGCATAGAACGTTGCAAAAATGGCCAAAAACAGCATAATATAGCATGTTGAAAAAATGACCCAAAAAGCAAGGCTATAGTAAGGCAAAAATGTCAAAATAGGACACGTCACAAAAACAGCTGAAAACAGCTGAAAACCACTTTAAATTGTCTGCTGACACACGCCATAGCATCGAAAGTTGCAAAAATGGCCAAAAACAGCATAATATAGCATGTTGAAAAAATGACCCAAAAAGCAAGGCTATAGTATGGCAAAAATGTGAAAATATGACACGTCCCAAAAACAGCTGAAAACTATTGAAAACCACTTTAAATTGTCTGCTGAGACACGCCATAGCATAGAAAGTTGCAAAAAACGGCCAAAAACACCAATATATAGCATGTTGAAAAAATGACCCAAAGAGCAAGGCTATAGTAAGGCAAAAATGTGAAAATATGACACGTCCCAAAAACAGCTGAAAACTATTGACAAGCCTCTAAAATAGCGTGCTGAGACACGCCATAGCATAGAACGTTGCAAAAATAGCCCAAAACAACATAATATAGCATGTTGAAAAAATGACCCAAAAAGCAAGGCTATAGTAAGGCAAAAATGTGAAAATATGACACGTCCCAAAAACAGCTGAAAACTATTGAAAAGCCTCTAAAATAGCGTGCTGAGACACGCCATAGCATAGAACGTTGCAAAAATGGCCAAAAACAGCATAATATAGCATGTTGAAAAAATGACCCAAAAAGCAAGGCTATAGTAAGGCAAAAATGTCAAAATAGGACACGTCACAAAAACAGCTGAAAACAGCTGAAAACCACTTTAAATTGTCTGCTGACACACGCCATAGCATCAAAAGTTGCAAAAATGGCCAAAAACAGCATAATATAGCATGTTGAAAAAATGACCCAAAAAGCAAGGCTATAGTAAGGCAAAAATGTGAAAATAGGACACGTTAAACAAACAGCTGGAAACAGCTGAAAACCACTTTAAATTGTCTGCTGACACACGCCATAGCATAGAACGTTGCAAAAATAGCCCAAAACAACATAATATAGTATGTTGAAAAAATGACCCAAAAAGCAAGGCTATAGTAAGGCAAAAATGTGAAAATATGACACGTCCCAAAAACAGCTGAAAACTATTGACAAGCCTCTAAAATAGCGTGCTGAGACACGCCATAGCATAGAACGTTGCAAAAATGGCCAAAAACAGCATAATATAGCATGTTGAAAAAATGACCCAAAAAGCAAGGCTATAGTATGGCAAAAATGTGAAAATAGGACACGTCCCAAAAACAGCTGAAAACAGCTGAAAACCACTTTAAATTGTCTGCTGACACACGCCATAGCATAGAACATTGCAAAAATGGCCAAAAACAGCATAATATAGCATGTTGAAAAAATGACCCAAAAAGCAAGGCTATAGTAAGGCAAAAATGTCAAAATATGACACGTCCCAAAAACAGCTGAAAACTATTGACAAGCCTCTAAAATAGCGTGCTGAGACACGCCATAGCATCGAAAGTTGCAAAAAAACGGCCAAAAACACCAATATATAGCATGTTGAAAAAATGACCCAAAGAACAAGGCTATAGTAAGGCAAAAATGTGAAAATATGACACGTCCCAAAAACAGCTGAAAACTATTGAAAAGCCTCTAAAATAGCGTGCTGAGACACGCCATAGCATAGAACGTTGCAAAAATGGCCAAAAACAGCATAATATAGCATGTTGAAAAACTGACCCAAAAAGCAAGGCTATAGTAAGGCAAAAATGTCAAAATAGGACACGTCACAAAAACAGCTGAAAACAGCTGAAAACCACTTTAAATTGTCTGCTGACACACGCCATAGCATCAAAAGTTGCAAAAATGGCCAAAAACAGCATAATATAGCATGTTGAAAAAATGACCCAAAAAGCAAGGCTATAGTATGGCAAAAATGTGAAAATATGACACATCCCAAAAACAGCTGAAAACAGCTGAAAACTTCTAAAATTGTCTGCTGAGACACGCCATAGCATCGAAAGTTGCAAAAATGGCCAAAAACAGCATAATATAGCATGTTGAAAAACTGACCCAAAAAGCAAGGCTATAGTAAGGCAAAAATGTGAAAATATGACACGTCCCAAAAACAGCTGAAAACTATTGACAAGCCTCTAAAATAGCGTGCTGAGACACGCCATAGCATAGAACGTTGCAAAAATTGCCAAAAACAGCATAATATAGCATGTTGAAAAAATGACCCAAAAAGCAAGGCTATAGTATGGCAAAAATGTGAAAATATGACACGTCCCAAAAACAGCTGAAAACAGCTGAAAAGCCACTAAAATAGCGTGCTGAGACACGCCATAGCATAGAACATTGCAAAAATAGCCCAAAACAACATAATATAGTATGTTGAAAAAATGACCCAAAAAGCAAGGCTATAGTAAGGCAAAAATGTGAAAATATGACACGTCCCAAAAACAGCTGAAAACAGCTTAAAAGCCTCTAAAATAGCGTGCTGAGACACGCCATAGCATAGAACGTTGCAAAAATAGCCCAAAACAACATAATATAGTATGTTGAAAAAATGACCCAAAAAGCAAGGCTATAGTAAGGCAAAAATGTGAAAATATGACACGTCCCAAAAACAGCTGAAAACTATTGAAAAGCCTCTAAAATAGCGTGCTGACACACGCCATAGCATAGAACGTTGCAAAAACGGCCAAAAACACCAATATATAGCATGTTGAAAAAATGACCCAAAAAGCAATGCTATAGTAAGGCAAAAATGTGAAAATATGACACGTCCCAAAAACAGCTGAAAACAGCTGAAAACCACTTTAAATTGTCTGCTGACACACGCCATAGCATAGAAAGTTGCAAAAATGGCCAAAAACAGCATAATATAGCATGTTGAAAAAATGACCCAAAAAGCAAGGCTATAGTAAGGCAAAAATGTGAAAATATGACACGTCCCAAAAACAGCTGAAAACTATTGAAAAGCCTCTAAAATAGCGTGCTGAGACACGCCATAGCATACAACGTTGCAAAAATGGCCAAAAACAGCATAATATAGCATGTTGAAAAAATGACCCAAAGAGCAAGTCTATAGTATGGCAAAAATGTCAAAATATGATACGTCCCAAAAACAGCTGAAAACTATTGAAAAGCTTCTAAAATAGCGTGCTGCGACACACCATAGCATAGAACGTTGCAAAAATGGCCAAAAACAACATAATATAGCATGTTGAAAAAATGACCCAAAAAGCAAGGCTATAGTAAGGCAAAAATGTCAAAATAGGACACGTCCCAAAAACAGCTGAAAACAGCTGAAAACCACTTTAAATTGTCTGCTGACACACGCCATAGCATAGAACGTTGCAAAAAACGGCCAAAAACAACATAATATAGTATATTGAAAAAATGACCCAAAGAGCAAGGCTATAGTATGGCAAAAATGTGAAAATATGACACGTCCCAAAAACAGCTGAAAACTATTGAAAAGCCTCTAAAATAGCGTGCTGAGACACACCATAGCATAGAATGTTGCAAAAACGGCCAAAAACAGCATAATATAGCATGTTGAAAAAATGACCCAAAAAGCAAGGCTATAGTAAGGCAAAAATGTCAAAATAGGACACGTCCCAAAAACAGCTGAAAACAGCTGAAAACCACTTTAAATTGTTTGCTGACAGATGCCATAGCATAGAAAGTTGCAAAAAACGGCCAAAAACACCAATATATAGCATGTTGAAAAAATGACCCAAAAAGCAAGGCTATAGTAAGGCAAAAATGTGAAAATATGACACGTCCCAAAAACAGCTGAAAACAGCTGAAAACCACTTTAAATTGTCTGCTGACACACGCCATAGCATAGAAAGTTGCAAAAAACGGCCAAAAACACCAATATATAGCATGTTGAAAAAATGACCCAAAGAGCAAGGCTATAGTATGGCAAAAATGTGAAAATATGACACGTCCCAAAAACAGCTGAAAACTATTGAAAAGCCTCTAAAATAGCGTGCTGAGACACGCCATAGCATAGAACGTTGCAAAAATGGCCAAAAACAGCATAATATAGCATGTTGAAAAAATGACCCAAAAAGCAAGGCTATAGTATGGCAAAAATGTGAAAATAGGACACGTTACAAAAACAGCTGAAAACAGCTGAAAACCACTTTAAATTGTCTGCTGACACACACCATAGCATAGAAAGTTGCAATCATAGCCCAAAACAACATAATATAGTATGTTGAAAAAATGACCCAAAAAGCAAGGCTATAGTAAGGCAAAAATGTCAAAATATGACACGTCCCAAAAACAGCTGAAAACTATTGAAAAGCCTCTAAAATAGCGTGCTGAGACACGCCATAGCATAGAACGTTGCAAAAAACGGCCAAAAACACCAATATATAGCATGTTGAAAAAATGACCCAAAGAGCAAGGCTATAGTAAGGCAAAAATGTCAAAATAGGACACGTCCCAAAAACCGCTAAAAACTATTGAAAAGCATCTTAAATAGCGTGCTGAGACACGCCATAGCATAGAAAGTTGCAAAAATAGCCCAAAACACCAATATATAGCATGTTGAAAAAATGACCCAAAGAGCAAGGCTATAGTAAGGCAAAAATGTGAAAATATGACACGTCCCAAAAACAGCTGAAAACTATTGACAAGCCTCTAAAATAGCGTGCTGAGACACGCCATAGCATAGAACGTTGCAAAAATGGCCAAAAACAGCATAATATAGCATGTTGAAAAAATGACCCAAAAAGCAAGGCTATAGTAAGGCAAAAATGTCAAAATAGGACCCGTCCCAAAAACCGCTAGAAACTATTGAAAAGCATCTTAAATAGCGTGCTGAGACACGCCATAGCATAGAACGTTGCAAAAATAGCCCAAAACAACATAATATAGTATGTTGTAAAAATGACCCAAAGAGCAAGGCTATAGTATGGCAAAAATGTGAAAATATTACACATCCCAGAAACAGCTGAAAACAGCTGAAAACCACTTTAAATTGTCTGCTGACACACGCCATAGCATAGAAAGTTGCAAAAATAGCCCAAAACTACATAATATAGTAGGTTAAAAAAATGACCCAAAAAGCAAGGCTATAGTAAGGCAAAAATGTGAAAATATTACACATCCCAGAAACAGCTGAAAAATGTTGAAATCCACCTAAAATAGCCTGCTGAGACACGTCATAGCATAGAACGTTGCAAAAATGGCCAAAAACGCCAAAATATAGCATGTCGAATAAATGACACAAAAATCAAGGCTATAGTAAGGCAAAAATGTCAAAATAGGACACGTCACAAAAACAGCTGAAAACAGCTGAAAACCACTTTAAATTGTCTGCTGAGACACGCCATAGCATAGAAAGTTGCAAAAAATGGCCAAAAACACCAATATATAGCATGCTGAAAAAATGACCCAAAAAGCAAGGCTATAGTAAGGCAAAAATGTTAAAATATTACACATCCCAGAAACAGCTGAAAAATGTTGAAAAGCCTCTAAAATAGCCTGCTGACACACGCCATAGCATAGAAAGTTGCCAAAACAGCCAAAAACACCAAAATACGGCATGTTGAAAAAATGACCCAAAAAGCAAGGCTATAGTATGGCAAAAATGTCCAAATATGACATGTACCAAAAACAGGTGAAAACTACAAACAGTAGCTTGCCGAGACGCGCAATACCATAGAATGTTGCAAAACACCATAAGATAGCATGACCGACAATGAAATACTATATTATAATGAAAACATTTTTTAAATGACATGTTCCAAAAACAGCTGAAAACTGCAGAAAATAGCGTTCCGAGAAACGCCAAACTTTAGAATGCTGTAAAAACGGCCAAAAACACCATGATATAGCATGTCAAAAAAACAACCGAAAAATGCCATACAACAGTTTGGTGAAAAATGTCAAAATATGACATTTCCCCAAAACAGCTGAAAACAGCATAAAATAGTGTGCCAAGACACATCACAGCATAGACTAGAGCAAAAACGGCCAAAAACTGTATAATATGGCATGTTGGAAAAAACTGAAAATGCCATACGGCGAAAATGTCCAAGAAACAGCTGAAAACCACATGAAACAACATTTTGAGACACGTTATAGTAAAGAATGTTGAAAAATGGCCCAAAACATCATTAATTAGCATGTCGAAAAAATGACGGAAAAGGTCATAGTATAGCTTGTTAAAAAAATTCAAAATATGACATGTCCCAAACACAGCTGAAAATCATGGTATATCATGTCTAGACACGTTATCGTATATAGAATAAAATGGTAAATTGCAAATGTTGCCTTGAGGCAACAATGTACCGTTATGGATTCCCATGACAACATGACATTTTGGTATTGTGTATCTAGGTATATGTATTGTTCAAAAGCATACCAGTCATCATGGTTTTCACTTTTCTCTTCAATTTAACTGCAATACAATGCAACTAACATCAAATATATTTGATTGCATCACGAAAGACACAGGTGACAGGACCTTCATGTCAACCTATGATGTTTTTGGTATCCTGTGTCAGCTGTTGACGCACCGGGATTCCGTTAAATTGATGTCAACACATGCACATGCTGGGATGAAGCTGCACGGTCCTTATATTTATACAGCAAGGCGGACTGTCACAATGGTTGGGATTAGGCAGTCACAAAATGTTAGCGAACCATTAGCGAATGGTAGCGAACCCCTGCACTCCTTATGTTATGTGGTTACCAGCAGTATTAAAACCTGACACTGTCCTTCAGCGTTTCAAGTACACGCAACCAGTTTTGTCCTGCCGCGTTGTCAAGTGACGCCGCCCATGAGCGTTGCATGTGGGCGCACTTGCTGCCATCCGGCTGTCTGCCAGCTTATGATAACAGTGCCACCCATTCTGTCCCTTGACTTTCTCATCTGAAAGTAGGGCTTTGGTGTCACACTCGTACCCTGAAAGCACTGACAGAGCGGCGCTATTTCATGAGTTCAGAATGAGAGTGATTGACACACATGAAACTGAAAACCAGCATTCAAATGAAGCACCAGTGATCCAACACTCAAACTCTTTTTTAGCCATTTTTTCGATATGTCAAATTTTGAAATTTTTCAACATGCTAAACTTTTGGTATTCAGCCATGTTTTCGACATGTTATATTATGACTTTTTGGGCCATTTTTCACCATTCTATACTATGACATGTCTCTACAAGCTATAATATGTCATTTTCAGCCTTTTTTTGACATGTCAAAATTTGATGTTTTTTGACATACTATACTGTGTCATTTTCAGTCATTTTGCGACTTGCTATTTAATGACGTTTTTGGTCTATAGGATATGCTATAGGGCTGGGTAAAAAAATTGATTCATCAATGCATTGCAATATGTTTTTGCCTATTCAATATCAATTCATAAAACCCTATATCGATTATTTCATTTGCAATGACACCTCACTCCCGTGGAAGCAGTGTGAGTGCCAACGGAGTGTGATTGATGTTTTTTTTTTTAACTTTTTTTATGACATTTTTCAGCATAGTATACCTCGACATTTTATGACATTGTCATGTCATAAGTTTTTGGGTTTTTTTAATACTATTTTAAGGCATTGTGTACTTTGACCTTAGTCATTCTTCATGGTATCCTTTTTTATGCCATTTTCATGGCATATGCTAATATGACTTTTTTAATGAAATGGTGTAATATTTCTTTATATTATATTAATAAATAATATTTTGTTGGCATAATATACTACACCATTTTTATAAATTTTTTATGACATATATACCATGAAATGTTTTATGGCATTCTGTATTACATGCCATACTTTGATTTTTTTAAAATTATTTCTTTATGGCATGCCATACTCATTTTCAGGGGTTCTGACCCATTTAGGAAGCCAACATCTGATTGAGGGCTGCACAGGAAAAATTCACACATTTCACATCACATTAAAGGGGTGCAAAAAAAGTTTTTTGAGGGACTCCTTTAGCACACGGGCTGCACTATGAGAAACTATCATTCAGAAATCATGGTGGTCAAGATTTGTTGATGAATGTCATTTGATGCATACCTTGATTTGTGTTGTAAAAGGTACTGACCTAAATAAAATTATTGCCACATGTATGTCTGCAAATGGTACAAAAAGTTGCATCATATGGAAATATTTAGCTTCATGTCACATCTTGACACATCCATTCTGTCATTTATGTGGGAAAGCTCTTTTGCTAGTTTACACACAGTCACTTAACATTATGTATAGTGTCATTTTACACAAATTATTTTAGAGAAGACCTACAGCCTTTCCCCATTACTACAGCAGGTAAGTGTCATAAGGACACTAAGTATGTAAATCGAAAATCACACATGACTTACAAACATATGTTCTTCTGGGTTACCAAAGAAAAGTGAGGGAGAAGAGATAAAACAGCAGCAACACACATTCTCTGTGTAAACACTGAGAAGTGCACATGGCCAGGCATTGCTGCACAGTGAATCTCTTGAATGGGTGGCACACCTGAACACTCATGAGACTTAAAGGGGCAGGTCTCTCAAAAGTGCAGCACACCTGCACTAGCAAATCTCTTTTTAAATGTGTAGAACCTTTTTCCCCCACAGTGACTGCTTATGTGCACACAAAATATCCCCAGCCACATTATAAGTCATGTGACTTCTTCACATGCGTCAGGGTGGATATTCGTTAATTAATTTCAATGCTGAAATGTATAGTCAATTAATTGTTTAGTCTGCCAACAGCTGACAATAATGATACTAATTAATTAATTGGGCCACACATTATGCTGATGTCAACATAGGCTGTTTCTTTTTAAAGATTTTTTTAAATCTTCAAAAGAGATAAGAGATTTTCATTTCAAAACTTTTTGGGACTCCTTCCAATTATGAGAAACATAGACCAGCTTTTACACATTTTGTTTTAGGACGCAGGACAGATTAAGTGAAAATATCCTGTTACCTAATATTTCAATGACTGCATTTAGATGTAATCAGAGAGCAGAGATAGTTGGGCAGTTTTTGGAGGACAGCTTTATAGAACTCCCTTCTGTTGCTGTTCTGACGAAAGATGATTGTATATTTATGACATTTAATGACAAAAGATAAAACTGTGAACTTAGAGAGAAAAAAAGAAAAAATAAAGTCTATCTGCTCTCCACAGATGTTTCAGCTGGAAGCTCTGCCTCTGTTTCTCGGCCAAATGCATCCTTGAGCATTCCTGACGGGATTACTGGGCCAGGTACCATCCACTGGTCAGGAGAGATAAAGAGAGAATGAGTTGGAGTGAGCGTGCAGCACAGCCTGCTTGTTTTCACGTCTCGCGCTGCGTGCTTGAGCAGATTTGCCTTGATAAAAGATAAAGGCTCTTTGATAGGCTGCAGGTGCGCTGCTTTAATGAGCATTACCACCCCAACCAACCCCCCCCATACCGCCCTTTCTTCCCTGCGAAAACGCACCACAGATGCACATCTGCACATCTGTCATTCGATGCTCTGCAGCATCTCCGTAACCTCTCCTCCCCCTCCTCCCTGCCTGTCACTCATCCCCAAACTCTCTCACACACATCTCACACGCTCCACGCATCACACACGTTTGAGCAACCAAATGACATCAGAGATTGGCTATTCAATGAAATAGTTTTCCTGTATTGATACAGCTTTCCTAGCTCACTGAATCCAACTGAGCAGCCCTAAAAAAAAAAACCATCCAAACCCCACCCACTCGGGGCATTCCAGGCACGCTAAAACAAACGCTGAGACAAATGGAAGAAAAATACAGTAATTCAGATGCAATTTGGCCTGCGCACAGTCTGTTAGAGGCATGCTCAAGGAAGACAGAAACGGGGAGAAAGACAGAGAGGGATGTTAGGTGTTTGTTTGTGGCCACTTGCTTTCCCCTTATTCAGAGCCTGAGGTGCCAAGGGAATATCTCAATGACGTGGGTTGCGGCCTGGGCAGGAAACATGGGGAGGAACTTGTGACTTTATATTAAGTGCCGGGGCGGTTAACAGGAAAAGATAACCTGTTTCTGTTGATATAGCAAGGAAGTGTGATTCTTGGCACATGCGAGACATTGCAGAGGAATAGGCCTATGATGCCTTCCACGTCTCTGATTGACTGGCTTACTGGAATTTCCTCGAGTTCATTGTGGTTTTGTTTGGGTGGCTATGGAGTGGTGCAGGAATGCTTTAGGGGTCGTTCTTACTGTAACAGAAAGGTGTGTCTTATGCAAGAAGTGAAACTGTTGCATCATAGCAGCAGGCCATACAGTGTACTCTTATCAATGTCCTCTTGAATAACTGACCTTGTTATCTGTGGGCATGTTTGTGATGCTTATAAACATTCTAGTTTAAGCAGACATACTCCACAAGGAGTTGTTCAGCAGTGACTCAGTGCTGGGGAGCCACTTAGAGAGACATAACATGGACTGGTAAGGCACTGTCTGTCAATGGGTTACATGAAAGTCACATGCAAGACAAAAAGATACAAAATATTGACACTTTCTTTCCATTTCTAAAATTCAACAAAAAAAAAGTTTCAGAAAAACGTATGTAATCCATTGAGGGTTTTTTTGTACAATCATTACATCAGTGTGGTGAGATTATACCTTCCACTGCCGGAAGAAATAAGAAAATGCTCATGTTGCACTGGAGTAATAACAGGTTACTAACACAATTCACATTACTCGCATTGCATACACTCACTGTATAGATGCAAAATAATGCTTTCTTGAAGTACTGTAGAGTACAGGGGATTGCCCTCTGCAGCAATGCAATGCTCTCTCTCTCTCACACACACACCCACCCACACACACACACACACACACACACACACACACACACACTTCTATTAACTGCAACCACAATGTCTCAATTTAATTTATATTTTCTCAAAGATTCTTGAAGCAATTTTAGTTGTGGAAAAACACTAGAATTATTGCTATTTTCACAATGAAAAATACTACATTTGAATACAATGTTGCAAGTACATTTTAATAGTAAAACGAAATTGCATGGAATTATTCTTATTCAAAATACTTAACATTTAGCTATACTGAGTATTGCACATTGGCTGAAGCACACACTTCCTCCTCTTCTGCCTGCATCAAATCAATCAGTCAACCGAACAGACACCCAGTCAGCCATTCAGTCAGTTAGTCAGCTAGCAAGACACCTAGTCAAGCAGTCAGTCAGACACCCAGTCAGTCAGTCAGTCAGTCAGTCTGCTGTTTGGGCAGGGTGGAGGCTCGTAGACGGGCTCTTTGTCTGACCAGAGAAGCCCCAGACACAACAGTGGCCGGCCCCGGCCTCTCACAATGGCCTTCCACACAAAAGCCCACACACTGGGACAATGGGCCAGGCTCAGAGTGGGGGTGGATGGCTGAGCTGAGGTTACCCACCTGCACACTTCAGGGCCGGACCCCCCACCCCTCCTCCCTCGTCCCACCCATCCAGCTTTAAAGAGCTGCTACAGGTGTCTTCCTGTGTCAGTGGCACAAGGAGGAAGCAGGAGGATAGCGTGCAGTGAAAGCATTAATTTGGGTTTTACAGCAGAAGATGTGCTATGACAGAAACCGAGACGCGTAGTAAAGATACTTCAGGTCAAAGAACGTCTAGCCACAGGTCAGGGCTCTGCTGCTTTCATACATCACTCACAATGACAAAAAATTATTAAGTAAAATAAAATAAAAATTAAAATAATATTACAAGTTCTATTAGAACAAATATGGACTTTTTTTTGAAGTGGTTAAGTGACTGAGGTTGTGTTTCTGTTACTTTTTTCAGTTTTCTATTGATAACAGGATCTCCACTAAATATAAGAAAAAATATAATATTTGAAACAAAAATTAAACAAAATATAATTTTTTAAAAAACATTAATTCCCAATTTCATAATTAACTAAGAGATACAAAATACACTTCCTAAGTTGAATGCAATTTGACCACAAAGCATGGCACATTTCACAAAAAACAAATTCTACTAAATACAAAAAAACTAAGAAAATAAAATATAAAATAGAATTTAAAGCACACCACTCCACTTTTAAGTGTAAGCACAGTCACTCTTACTCTTCTCTCACACACACTCATTTGCTTACACACACACACACACACACACACACACACACACACACACATACACACTGAATTACAGATGCTACTGAGGCCAGAAAAATAGTAAAAAAATATATAAATAATTAATAATAATGTTTTTTAAGTTGCCATATTTTACCTTACAGCTGAGGGTCGTATTCTGAGCTCAAAGTTCTTTCTTTTCTATGAAAGCCATTCCCATGATAAGTTACTGAACATTACTGGCTGCAACAAGTGGTGTGCTTTCCACACTCTCCTTTTCATTGGATGACCAAAGTGTCAATCATCAACCCTCTCAAAACGCTGCTGGATTCATATTGGGAGTGTCACTGCATTGTACCAGGATGCCTCCATGTACAGCAGTGCACACAGCTGTTGCAAACGCTGCACTTCCAGTGGTGTATTTTGGATTTTAATTGTGTGAGAAAATTTTTAATTATTTTCTTGGGGTTCTTTTGCCAAATGTTAAGGTTTAATAGATTAAGCTGAACCATGTTTGTGTGCTATGGTAAATTTACACCAAGTGTAAAAAGAAAAAAAAAGCAACCACAAGTCAGGATAGATTCAATTTTCTCTTTTAATTGATTGCAACACATTTAATAACCACACATTACAAAATGCACATCAAATATTTTATCAGGCTCAGTTTGCAACCTTATTGATAAGAAAAAAAACTACCAAAAAATATGCTTTTACAAAATAAGACAATTATAATAAAGTAAATGCCACTTTGGATAACCGTAATCAAAAACCCATTTTTTTATCCTACATTAAAAAAAAAAAGCTTGACATAAATAAGTTAGTATAATTTCTCAGTGTTTTTACAAAATTATGTACATAGGTACATTGCAAAGATTTACACAAATACACAGGCACGGTGACTGCATTTCTGAGAACAGCTGTTCTCGCTCTGCATCCTGGTGGTCTCTTTGAATATAACCCACACTTTAGGGCAAATAAAGGGAAGCTTTTAGATGCTCACATTTTGCATCCTCAGCAGGCTAACAACATTGGTGAAACAAGTACAAACATAAATGGAAATTTAAGTCTAGGTTATCACAAAAAAATGTGAAGTCGATTAAGGAGCACAGGCAGTTCTGGCAACCATACTGAAGCAACCATGTATTTGGTATTGTAGGACATTCAACCGCTTTCAGAAAACCCCCTCTCTGAAGAGTATTAAGGCTGATGAAACAAAAGGAATATAGTCAAGGAGACTTAACACGACCTGTGCAGTTTGTATGGTCTTTGTCCTTCAATATCTGAGTACCTCACAACTCCAAATCAAACATACCGTTACAATGTGGCGGAGGTGTGCAGGAGAACTTGAGAAAAAAAAAAAAGGGATCATAATCCAGGATTCAATTGATGCTGAGAGCACCTTTCACAAAATAAATACCGGGTGGTGTAAAGGAAGTCCTATCAGTTTTTTTTCTCCTGTGTTGTTTTCCTGGGGAAATGGATCATATAGGAGAACCTGCATGTGGTGATACTGAAGTGACCAGAGGAAGGAAAAAATATAAAACAGATGAGCTACATATGTACCGTTCTTCACTGCTGAGTTAGGAAGATGACGGAGTGAAGATGCACTGTCAAGAAACTGTGAGAAACCATGATTTTGTTTTAAATGTAGCAATTAGGGACTGTGTCAAAGTCACACTGCTTTTCAGAAAATAAAATAAAATACAAAAAAAAAAACAACAGCATTTTGGAAACATGTATCAAACTACACTGCAATTCTTCAAGTCAAATCAAAAATTCACACCTTTTTACATAAAAGGATTTGTGTTCAAATCATAATGTTTTCTTATGTGCTACATACGGAGAGAAATATAATATAATATGTATATTTATTTACACACAGGTAGTAAAAAAAGGAGCAAAAAAGGAAATCAAACCTAATTGCACACTGCTACATTGACTGCTTTTAGAGGCAGTAACTTTTTAATTGAGTGCCACAACTTTAGTGTTTCTATTCAGTGCTTCAACAGCGTCCTCCCCCGTCTTCAGGAGAGCTGATATGTTTCTGATGCTGTGTAGTTCCTCTTCCAAAAAAAAAAATTTTTAAAAATCGGCCAACACTGAGGTTTCCCACGTAAAAGGGGAAATACATCTTCGGCTCTGTGGGGAAAATTTGATGAAAGAAAAACAAAACAAAATGAGAGGCTGCACTGTTTGGACGAACTCATGACATTGAGCTTCATGCATCACTTGCAGAAAAGTTACAAACAAGTAAGAATGGACAGAACACTGGGGCATAGTTCTACGTATTAAAAAAGGTGGAAATTTTGTACTGCTTATGTCCTTGTGCACTTTAACAACTAGGAGGAGGATAAACATGAAATCAACAGCATGTCTCATAACTATACTATGAAAAACATAAATGCACTGCAACTTCCACGGACTGACATTGAACTGATGCAAGAATTGTTTGCTCACTCATTCATATGACTGTGCAAAATACTACAGGTGTAAAAATAACAAAAGGTATGATTGTACACCAACTCTGACACTGTCTTGAATTTTACACTTATAATAATTTAATGGATTTTTTAGGAGGTGGCTACCATAAGGCAAAAAGAACAACTGGCATGCATGTAAACTACATATAAGAACTATAACATAATTTATGTTCATCATTTAAAAAAAAAAGTTTTACATATTGTTAATTATACTAAATCAATGTTAAGAATCCATAAAAAGTGTTCATCAGTTTCCACAAATTTAAAAAAAAGGAAATATGCAAGTTTATGTTGTTTTTTTCCCCTCAACTGAAGCTTTGACAGTTCACATCCTGCCTCCACAATACAGATTTCATGCCCACTCTCCCTCGGCCGTGGCCAACAAACGCACTTAATTTCTGAGCTGCGCGGCTCTTCTGCACACTCTCTGCCGGCAGAGACAGATGTGTGTGTTGTAACATTAGTGTGCAAAGTGTGTGCAGCACTCTCTCACACACACACATACACGGATAGAGACCAGCCCCTTCCCGTCCCTGCTCTGCACTGAGGGCAGTGGCTGCTGACGTGTTACTACTACACTGTTGTTCAGCTCACTTGTTGTTTACAGTTTAGTCGGAAACTCGGGCTCGCCGAGGCAGGCGGCGGTTGTAGTAAAAAAAAGGTGTAAATGTGCAGACACGTTTTTCTCTGGTTTTATTTATTACTCATCTCGCAGTCGATCATAGTAGATCGAAACCGTTTGAGTGCAAAGGGTGCAACTGGAAGCTTTGGTGAAGTCTCCCAGCTTGCGGTAACCTCTTATACTCACATTACTATTACTAGCAAATGAATGAGACAAGCCTGAAAACACCGTAGAAGTACACAAACACAAAAAGAGTATTTTGCTTGTCAAAGCTGTACACTTGTTTGAAATCTAAACTGAAATCTATTTTAACAGCAAAATGGATTGCATTAATGACACTAACTGATAGCACTGAAATAAAACAATAAATATTGTTTTTAAAAAATACAATTTTTGTTTAGTGTGTTTAGTTTAATCTTTCGGGGCAAAAAACAGCTGGAAGAGAGGGACGTCGTCCACATTTTCTACACTAACGCCAGTAAACAACTTATCAGCACACAGAAGCTCATCTAGAATATATATCACATTTTAAAGAAAAGTTGCATTTAAAAACAAAAAATACTTTCTTACCGTTTCCTCACGTTTGCCTCTTGGGACTGGTCTTTCTGGGTGTGTGTTCTGTAGAGTGGCCCAGGCTTGGACAAGAAACCTCATCCGAGCTGGTGTGTGACCTCTTATTTTGGGCCGAGGGGTCTGCAAAGGCAAAGTGAGCAGTCAGTAAAGACTCCTAAGAAGAAATAAATATAAAAGTATATCTAATTTTAGTGTGGTGCTGCGTGTTTGCTTGTCCATTAATTGCCATCATATCCCAATTTTGGAGAAAAAAAAAATAATTTCAGAGCATTTCAGCCTGATGATCCATATGTTGCATTAAGCACCAGCTTTTGACAATGAAATACAGTCGAGTGATAAAGGTGTTTATTTTGATGGAAATCTAGTACCGTGACATGCAGGTCTTTTCCTCAGTCCGGTGCATTGCTCCGTGCACTCCATCTGCCCGTCAGACCTGTCGGTGTCTTCGCTCGGAGCCACAACAACACAATTATGATTTCCATTTAGATCCACATTGTTATTCCCAGCAGAACAGACGCCCTTCTCCCTCCGCGGCTGCCTGCTGTAGAAACTCGGGACGTCTCTGCAGTCCACTAATTCCCACTGGAGCCTGCCGTTGGCCAGCGGCGTGTGATTGGCGAAGTCGAAGCCCCACTTGGCGGAGGCTGCCTCTTCCATCTCCCGCAAATGTCCCTTTAAATCCCTCTTTAACTCTTCGCGGTCCACCGAGCCAAAGAGGCTTCTGCAGGCTGACGGTTTCGGGTGATCCGACACCCGTGAGTCCGTCCGCTCCAGAGTCGGGCTCCCGTTTGATAGTCGAACATCTGACATTTTCCCCCAGAGAAAGGCGAAATTTTTCAAACAGCCGGGAGCGTCCAGTTTTCAAAAGAAAAACACAGCGCTCAAAGACAACGGGTATCTCCTCGTCGCTGAGCAAGATCCAAAACAAGCGTAAAACGACTTATGCCATGCATACGTCGGGGTGGAAACGGTAACGGCCGCGGTGTTTTGAAGCCGACAGTAGTCTCCGCGGAGCATCAAAACAAAGTGCCCAGGAACTGAAGCCGCTCTGTCAATTTAGTCCCGTAGTGAGAGGAACTGCGGACAAACCTTCTCAGTACCCAATATGGCGATTGAGAGATGTACTTGGGATTGAGAGTAAAGCCTGACTAAGGGAGGGGGGAGGAAAAAATGATTGACACACAGAGCTATTTAAATGCAGAGAAGGCCACTGATTGGTCGAGGCGCTTAAGCCCGCCTACTTCTCTTAAGGTGGACCAGCAGAGTTGCAGCATGCTTCAAACATCCAGCACGTCTGCATATTACACTAAATCCAAGTTTTTCGTCTAATTTAAGACTGCTTCCACAGCTAGGATATTAAAAACTAAAACAACTGTAGGCATTCCCTCAAATCATTTTCAACACAACACTTCTTTGTGTCTTTTTCATAATAAACATGTTTTAATGTGTAGGGTATCTGTAAAAGAATTTGATGGAGGGCATGTGCTGTGAAAAAACTCTGTGAAATGTGAATTAAAAAATGTGTAATGTCTACTCTGTGAGTAGAGCACTCATGTAACAATTCTGTATATTTGTGCAATTACTTTAGGTAAGGCATCTGTGCAAGACTTGCATGTAACACTTTTGGGGTGTATGGATCTGGGGGTGATACTGTTTGGTTATTATACATGTTTATACGTGTGTGTGTGTGTGTGTGTGTGGCTATGTCGCCTGTGTTCTTTCAAGACAATTTTTTCCCAAGGGAGACAGTAAAGGCTGATCCAATCTAATCTTATTGTTGTCCAACATGAAAATATGTTGTCATTATTTATTTTTTTAAAACTGGTTTTCCATTTCAGCTGCCAAATGAGAAAAAACAATCAATTTTCCCAAAATTCTAATATTAACTGGTAGACATTTACAATGTAATTTTAAAAATTGTATTCTAATAAGCACAATCTACACTTAATTTCAGGGCAGAGTTTGAGACATTAAGTTAAGTCATACATTTTTTATTGTAAAGCTAAATGACCCAACAGCCTTTTATACATTTACAGGCCAAAAACCTGAGCCAAATATATTTAAATACATATATAAAATATTAGAATTTTTTTTTTTACAAAACTATTTATATAAAAAATAAACAACTGTCAAAATATTATGCAGCAGATTTGGATCAAATAAGCTGTGGAGGCAGTTTACAATAAATTTGTTTAAAAAAAGTATTTGCTTGTAATTATTCCACCTTAAATAGATAACCTCAAAATATATGGACTAATGCTTCAAGGTGTGAGCCCTCTGTTGAAGTAGATACACCCTCCTAATGTCAAAATTATTTACGGATGGCCCAAAAAGAAAAAAAATGTAAATTAGGTAAATATGTTTTTGACATGGTAAATTCTCTGTAGGTGAGAGGGGTAAGTCAAGGTCAGCACACGCAAGACCTTGACTCCACCAGCCCCAGGAGAAGAAGAGAAGAACAGATGTACAAGGACTAGAGAGCTACACACATCTCCAAACTTAGATGTCCGCAAATGCAAAAACACCCCAAAAGCCTTAAAAGAAATAAAGTTTAGTAGGCCCTGCATCTTCAAAGTTATTCATAGTTATTTACACCACAATAAAAACTGCCAAATCTAATAATCTAATGCCAATCTCTAAAAAAATATTTTACTAATTAAAATATCAAGTGTATGGAATCTAAAAAAAAAAAAAAAAACTGTGAGCAAGATAAGTCTATTTTGAATTTCATCCAAAACCCTGTTCTTTTCTTTCTGGTACATTTTACACCTTCCACCACAAAGAGAGGAAAAACCAGCTACATTCAGACAGATGTTGGCCTCATGTTCACATCAAATTGAAAAGACACAATTACCTTAAAATAGAACTATAACTTGTTTGCGAGAAATGATGCAATTTAATTTTACTGAGAGTAATTATTTACCTATGGGGTCACAGCGGGGTATGTGGTGCAGCTGTGGGTGCCTGCAGCATCAACATTAAGACTGGGACAATGCTGCCCCCTAGTGTTCACTCTCCTAGCTCTCTGGTAAAAAGCCAGCAGGAAAATATCTTTGAATCAACGTCATTTAATACCATGACTTTAGATAAATGACACATCTGTACATATACATATTTATAAGCCAACTACCAGCAATCACTATGGGTTTAGACTACACAAAAATCCCGGTATGTTCCAAAATATCAGTCCATCCACATATCCTCACTGATCCTGCAGAGGTGCAGTCTCCTACCTTACCAGTCAGCCTTTCATGGATCAAATTGGTCCAGTCCAGTCCTGGCAGACAGCCTCAGAGACTGAGCCACTTTATGATGTAGAAGTTCCTCTTGCCCACTCTGAGCAAGGTAAGTCCATTTGACAGGATATGGAGTTTGGGGATCAGTACCTGCTCTGGTTTGTCTGCCCGCCTATGGTTGATCCACACAGCTCCATCTGAAACCATCTGATAGCTGCATACAAACATTTTAGCAGTCAGTTAGAGCAGAGTTTCCTGCGTTATCTCTCAAAACAGTCAAGATTATTCCTCGCAAAACGCAGCAAGAACACATGTATCTAACTGTCAACCAAATTTACACACTTTGTATTATTTTGTATTTGTAAAACCTACAATCTAATTCAAGTGTAGATGTAAAAGATGAAAATTAAAAACAATATCAAAGGTGCCGTGCATCACATTCACACCTCTGACAGATGACACTGTGCACTGTACTCACATGAGACAATTAATGGCAATATTGGTATATTGGTCAATAGAAAATGAATGCCAATAGTTTTGGCACATCCAGTCAAAAATTAAGCCTTTTATCATGGAAAACTGGCAAATAGGGTGGGATACCGATTTTACCGATTTTAATGTTACAGACTGAATGATGTTGGTATAACCAAGTACTGATTCATGTTTCAATTAGTGACAAGTTTTGGTAACTCAGAGCATATCTGGGTCAATATGTAAAGCACCCCGAAGCGCCCAAAGCCAGCCCAGCGAGCTGGACCAGCAAGCTGAAACTATCATTGCAGCACCAAGAATTTTGTCATCTGGTCTATTTTCTTTTCAACTTTCTCTTAGAAATAGCCTGGTATCACTGCTGTTTGTGATTGTGTGTGTTTTTTTACATACTTATTCCACATGTTTGTCACCAGCAGACAGACAGACAGACAGACAGATTTGTGTATTTTTGTCTGTTAAGGTTTGTGCTCCAATACTATGCAGTTCAAAGGTATTTCAACAGTTACGTCTGTTTCCAAACATAGTGACTCATTTATGCTTAATAATGCACAGAACATTCTGTCCACAGTTTTCTTTGGAACCACGTTCCCCTCTGAACAAACGTCTATGAAAACTACGTACATGGCTTAATAACACTGAATGTAAGAAAGAAAATATGTTTTTGTAATTTGAGTGGACTGGCCATTTAACGTTCATGTAAACACTCTGTGGTAATGCAGTTTAATTTCTTATAGTTATGTCTACCCTGGAAGAAGTATCCGGTGAGAGCTAAAAATCAGAGCGATAGTGAGGTCAAAACACTTTGTTGCTGCAGCAGTTGCTGAATTCAACCAAAGTTGACCCCAAAATTTAAAGTGAATTGATTTAAGATGCAGATTGCAAAGTCAGTTTTATCAACAGTATAATCTTTAGCTTCCACACAATGGTAGCGGAGCATTTTCCACTGCAGATGACTTTTTGACTGATGATGTTACCGGGAGTACTTACCCTCTGGGTCCCTCTGGGATGGCGCTGGCTCTGCGGCATGCATCGATCACAGTGGTACCGGGCTCCAACAGCAGCTCGTGGAAAGGAGCCTCCCTGAAGAGCTCCTGAAGCTCCTCGTCACTCATTTCCTCCAGCGCCTGCACGCTGCTGTTGTAAAGTGCATTGGTGCATCTGTAAAAATAATAAATAATATGACTTTTCTTGTGTGAGTAGGTAGATTATCACCTGTGCAAGGAAGTCAAAGGTCATAAACAGCTACAGAACAGTGACTCCTGTTGACTTCCTTTCTCAGATTTATTCTCCAACTGAATTAATTCCTGTGGCCTTTAACCAATATAAAAACCTGACACCTAGAAAACAGTATTTATATTAGGGGTCGACAGATTAACGGCCTGGCCAATTACTGGGGCCAATATTTTTCATTTTGCCGATTATCTGTATTTGCGTTTTATTTCAATGATGACTGTTAAAATAATTAATTAAAAAGTGCAAAGAAAGTGTCAACATGGGAGGAACTTTGACTTTGTAAAACCTCAGGGAGCTATTTTTACTTATTCATTTTTATTTAAATTTTCACTTGACTTTTTTTAAAAGTGAAAATATAAAAAAGTTGTATAAAAATTGCTAGGAAACTTTCTGTATATGATATTGAAAGTATTAGTTTTGATGAAGCATTTGCGAAAGGCATTTAAACAAAGTTTTGTGTTGGAGTTTGTTATATTCCAAATTCTAAATATTGACAGAAAGATTTCCAGTTTTATTGTTGATACATTTAGGTTCCAAATAACAGCTATCGGTCTCATTGACTACTCAATAATTGGTATCGGCCCTGAAAAACTAATATCAGTCGACCCCTAATTTAAACTGCCTTTTAATTTAAAAGAGCACTAAATACAACACACAGTAAAAACAGTTGCAGGAAGTTCTGACCTCTTTGCACTTTCAAGGCCCTCCTTTCCATGCACCAGTTTCGTCACCTCTGCGGCCAGTCGTTTATGCGCTAGGCGTTTACCTGGATCCTCTCTCTGCTGCTCCATCAACCTCTCCACCTCTGCCAGAGGCAGGAAGGTGAACAGCTTCAGATACCTGTGAAAAGGTAGATGAGGTGACGGGTTTACAGACAACCATTTGTGAGCTGCTTTCAGATCTTGCACTGTTCATCATACTCTTATAACCAAAACCCTCAGGCTTCATCTTCACCCACCCTTCCACGCTGGCATCAGGCTGCCTGAGAAAGAACTGGTAGAGCTCAAAAGGGGACGTCTTGTCTCTATTGAGCCACACTGCGTTGCCTGCCGTCTTTCCCAACTTGTCCCCGACAGAGCTGGTCACCAACGGGATGGTCAGGCCGTACACCTCCTCACCGCTCACTCTGCAGAGGAATCAGGATTTATGAACCAAGTGTTGCATATCTGGAGTGAGGATTTCAAAATGTGTGAGTTGGTGAACTGCTGGTAGTTTTTTGCACGCTTACCGTAAATTGTAAGGCAGGGCAACAATTTAAAGTTCAGTGTTAGCAAATAGGACTGATATGATCGATCGGATAGATTTTTTTTTTGATTTCAAGCAAATTATAATGAAAAAAATGACAAAATAGATACTGGTGTTTTTGTTTTACATGTATGAGTTGTCTGATCTGATTAATAGCAAAACATAGTTCACTGTGTACATATATGCCATTTGGAATGTGGTGATATAAAAACATTCTCATTAAAATAATTAAGGGGAATAACACATAGACATGTCCACGAAACTCTCCCTGTTGATTTTTTTACGTTAAGAAAATTACATTATGTATCACAACTCTTCTGGATTTTAATGTTTAAATGTGCACATATGCATTGTCTAATTAAACATTTGGTTTTTGCATACATTACCAAAACAGAAATCTGAAATGAAATAAACACTTAAATGCATATCTTGGGGGCATCTTCATTTCAATAGTCTTATAAAAAATTATAATATATATATATATATATATATATATATATATATATATATAAAACACCGTTATGGAAGAAAAACAGGCCCCAAATCTCTCAAAAAATTGACCAGTGCACGAAAAACAACTGATATTAAACTGATAGTGTAGTCATAGAGGGCATTTTCTTGTGAATAAATTCATAGTCAAATATTAAATTTCCCAGCTGGTTGGTTCCTTCCAGTATCTTGCAGCTGTATATTTGGTTCAGTTTGTAGATAAGCTTTTGCTGGCTAACTTTAGTTTGACAGGCTAGAAAATGTGAGTTGTGAGCTTTTCTAAAGATTCGGGTGACATTCTTCATTTTTGAGTCACTGAGGCCCATAATCACATCTTCTTGGCTAGAATTTGACAAGTGTTCACGAAAGGAGGAATCAATGTGTCCCAAGACCAAAAAAATAGATCAAATTACTCCACTTCTGAGGTCCTTACACTGGCTTCCTGTCTCATAGAGAACTGACTTTGAATAATTATATTGGTTTAGGAAGCACTAAATGATTCAGGGCCCAAACACATTTCTGACCTTCTGCTACAATATGAACCATCAAGACCTCTAACGTCATCTGGGACAGTTTTTTTTTTTGTCCCCAAAGTCAAAGGTGGGGAGGCAGCGTTTAGTATTTATGCACCACATATCTGAAACAAACTCCCAGAAAACTGCAGGTCTGCTGCAACTCTAAGTTCTTTCACATCGAGGCTGAAAATGTTTCTGTTTGTCGCAGCCTATTTTTATTCTCTAGCTCTTCACTGGTGTTTTTAATTTTTATTTAGATGTCCTTTTATACTGTCGTTCTTTTGCACTTTGCCTCTATGCTTTTGATGTTTTATGTATAGCACTTTGAACTGCCTTGTTGCCAAAATGTGCTATATGAATAAACTTGCCTTGCCAAAACATGTGGAAAGTGTGTCAATGTTTGAAATTATTGAAATGTGTTTTGAGAATTATAATTGTTTGTTAGGTTGGTAAGTGTGCAACAAGTATGCAGAATTACAGAGTGGCTCCTAACAATTCACACAAGACACATTATGTCACATTTGTTGGTGTGTATACATAACCAAGGATCAGTTATGTTAAATTTACAGATTTTTCAACGAGTTACCCAGTGTATGCCCACTTGACAGCTGTATCGGCCAAATGAGTTGGCATATCAGATATCAGCAAAAAAAAAATAAATAAATAAATAATCCAGGGGCATCCCTCATGTGTCATATTGTGTGTGACAGTGTGTCAGAGTTTGAAAATATAAAACGTGTTTGTACTGAGAAGAGTAACTGCTTGGAGGAAAGGTAAGTATGCAGAATTGCAGAGTGTGAACTAAGAATTCGCACAGCACACTCAGTCACATTTGCTGGTGTGCAAATAATTACCTACGATCAATAATATCTTAAATCAGCACTTTTTTCAACGAGTTTTGGAAGCAATGCTCCCTGACCATGCAAAACAAGATTTACTGCTTCTGTTTTTAAGTAGGATGGACATTTACTTGTGAATGTAATCATGGCCAGACATCAAATTGCCCAGCTGGTCGGTGCCCCCGAGCTGAATCTTGCAGCCGTGTATTTGGTTGAGGTGGTGGAAGTCATAAGCTTGAAACACCTGGTAGGTGAACTCTGTCAGACTCATACCGTCTGCGCTCTTCAGCCTGGACTGCACGCTGTGGCGGCTGAGCATGGTGCCCATCCTGAAGTGCCTCCCGGCCTCCGACAGAAACGCTACTACGCCCCAGTCCTTGTACCAGCTCAGGTTATTCAGCACAGTCACGGTACCCAGTTTCCTGGAGCTGTCGTGAAAGTGCACTTCGTGGTTGGTGAAAATCCTCTGGATGCTCTCCCGGATACTGTGGGTGTTCGCTTCCACAGTGTCCGCGGACATTCGCTCCCTCTCGCGCGTTTTCCCGCTCGGGTCTCCGATTTGTGCCGTGGCCCCTCCGAGCACAGCCAGCACATCGTGCCCGGCGCTGCGGAAGTGCAGCAGGCCGATGAGAGCGAGCAGGTTCCCCACATGGAGGCTGTCTGCCGTGGGGTCAAAGCCGCAGTACACAGTCTGAGCACCGGACTGCAGCAGCTTGGGGAGCTGGTCCTGCGCTGCGCCTTCTGGGAAGCAGTCCTTCAGAATACCGCGTTTATTTAAGGAAAAGAGCAGTCCGTTGTGTGCACGCGAGGAACAGTGAAATTTAGACTTGGGTGTGAGGCAAAGACTAGTTCGCCTTTTTAAAAAACAGGATCCATGCTGCGATACATAACAGCAGGTCCTCGCCATGGACGCAGCCATGTTGGACAATGTGACAAGAACACAGAGGGGGAGGAGCTGGGGGTCATGGAGAGTTTGGAGGAGTATAGCGCCTCTTGTGCATCGGTTCCGATTTCAATATAATACATCCATGACCGGTTCCCAAAATAAAAAGGACGTGTGGATTTAAAAAAAAAAAAAAAAAAACTGTCCTGGGACCCCAGATCTCCAGGGGCGTAAAAGCTCTGGGCTTACTAGTGAAAAAATGAACTATGGGCCCCTTGACACTACCACCAAAGAAAAAAAAAAATTTGTTGGTTACTAAATAATAATAAAAAATAATCCACAAACCTTGTTGTGAGTGGGTTTTTTAAAATGTAGGAACTATTTTCTCTCTGCCAAACTACGTCTGCCAACTGAATCACTGTTGCTGTTAAGTTTTATCTATTTAATTTTATTTTTTGAGGCTTTGAGCACAAGCCAATCTCTACTACACTTGGCTTCTTACACCTAAACAATATAGACAAATTCAATAGATAAGAGGAAAAATATGTATTTTTTATTAAATAGTTCACTCAGTTGTTCAAAGGAAGAACACTGTAGTTGCATGTTTAACTTTACACCAATAGATGGCAAACTTGCATCAGGTCCACCTGACCAGCCCAGAGCTACAGCCTGAAGATGATTTGGCATTTTAATATACACGTTTGTCTCTGGACATTATTATCCAGCAAAAGCACATCTTAGCCTACAGAAACCTAGTTTAGGTGTTCAATGAAAAGTGAATGGCCATTAACTGTTATATTAACTCTATTGTCCATTTAAATTAAAGCAAGCAAAATGCGATGGATTTAAAAATCATTTTATTTTGAAATCCATTCAATATCAACTTGTTCCATTGTTTAAATGACTAGATATACATTCATCAAACATTTACAGCATTGTTACCAAGCCACAGTACACATTAACAACACATCCAAAGACAGTCTCTGATGTCTCTTTGCATGACACTATAGCCACAAAAACAAACTCCGTGAAATCCAGGAAGAAAATAATAAAATAAATCAAATAGCTAAATTCCTATGACTGCTGCCCCCTGGTAACATTTTTTTCTGTCAGTTTTGGAAAATAAAAATAAAAATAAAAGGTCATATCAATATTAATCAATATTGTTGTTGGTGTTGGTGTGCTGTAAGGCAGAGCACTATAATCTCCTTCCAGAGAGAAAAAGAGAAACAGAAGGAAGAACAGCATCTTTCTAGGTCCTGAGCTAGTTCAACGAAGGAAGACTAGGTTTCCCTGATACAAGTTAAAAAGTCCCTTGTCAATTCAACACAAAACAGACATTCCTAAGGGTAAGCAGACATCACAAATTTACACGACTTCTCCTCGAGGGCTCTAGTGTTTCAACCATTTTGTGTTTTCTGTCTTTTTTTCAAGCAGATCCTTCATGGTTAATAGTCTGTACTGTTAAATGCACATTTGAGCCGCTGTCTTGCTGCACATAGGATTGTTTCCTAAATCTGCTGTGACATCATTTCCTGTCTGCGTGGCCCTGTTGTGTCAGCTAAGTCTAGCTGACAACACAAACAGTTTAAAAGTGTGTGCACAAGTCAAGTTTTTTTTTCTGAATCTCTAGTGTTTTATGGCATGGGCATACGCTAAGGCACAGATTGTTTGCGGTTAATCCCGACGCGTACTTGGGAACTACAAGTCCCAGAATTTTTGCGAGGGGGGAAAACCCGAGCTGCGTTGAATGAATTCTGCACATGGAACTGACATTCTGTGAGAGGATATAGTAGAGGCAGCTTGAAGGTCAGTAATCTACTTATGGCATAATGTTTGGTGAGTTAGTACAATATAGCAGCGAGTGAGGAGAGGAAAGTCAGACAAAACTTGTGACAAAAAAATGATTATAAAACAGTACATACTGCATTTTTATACTGCATCATCTTTACTGTAATAGCATGTGATGTGACACAAATCATGAGTGCACTCTCCATTTAATCAACAGAGAAAAAAAGTTGGTATGTTCAACAACAGGAGGCAATTATGGATGATTTGGGATAATAATGATGAAAATCTGTGCATATATTACCCACTTTTTTAAAAATATGCAACCTGAGAACGGAGTACAAAAAGAGGAGACCAATATAGTGTGATCAGTGCCGGGCTGTAGCTTGATTTTTCAAATGATAAAAAGGTCACGGAGGTCAAGTTTTAATCAACCACCAAAAGCTGTGAGCTAGTACAGCCCTGCACAGCCCACATATGCTTTCACTTTAAGAGCTTAATTTAACAAATAAAAGAAATACAGTTGAAATTAACTGAATGCATGCTGCAGCATTGATGGTGCTCAATCTAAAAATAGCAATCAACAAAAAGGAATGTCCCCAATGGGATTCAGATCTACGGATATTCAGATTACCAGTTGCCCTGTTACCCTTAAGTCTATTTACACTGCACTCTTCAACCGTGCCATTTCAAATACACAATTATCCGATTTAGTTGCACATATATACTTTAGTATAAAAATATGATCCAATTCAATCAAAACACAAGTATGTGGCATTTAAGCAAAAAGAACATACAGTACATTACCTACATTTACTGTAAAATTTCAAAACATGTAAAAGTATTTACCAAACGGAGGAATACCAAAGTTGATCATCATTAGTACCTTGTATACCTCTTGAGTTAAAAGTCGGGGCGAGCAGTCGCGGTGATCAATTCAGCTATGTACAGCACTCTCTGTTTATACAATGTGATGTCATCATAAACACAAGATTCATTTCTTGTGACTCAATTTCAATAAATTCATGATGATTTTAGGTGATTTTGGTCAAATAAGCTGATGGGGGTGTTACATTTATATCATCCAAACTTAGCCATGCATGATGTCATTGTAGTATGTTCATTTTCTACAAAAGGCAGTAATACAACAGAATACAGGAGTGGCCTATTCACATGCACATGTTATTGTCATGATAGAGGACAAAAACATGTTGTGGAAATGCATTTGGTCTTCATCCATCATCAGATGGCAGATGGCCACATGCTTGTGTTTGCCTTTGTCTCTTGATTTTTCCACTCGCCAAAAATTGCCAGGCAATTATAGAGGAACTGCAAGAGCAAGGGGCAATCACATTATGACTTTCCACTATGAAAATCATAATCATATAAAAAACGTGCACATAAGACCCCTGAATCTCAATCAACTGCATGTGTTATGACGAACAAAAAGCCAGTGAAACACATCAGAAGGCAGAAACACTGGCAGGCGAAGGAGAAGAAACATAATATGACTGAGAGTAAAATATAGAATGAGATGTAATTTTATAAGAACAGGGCTGCACTGAGTGAGAAATTAAGAAACAGATGAAATAATTTCTGGTAAATCCATTTTTAGTCTGCCCATATTAAGGTTGTAATGAGCTTTATCTTGGCGTTAGCCCTTGAACACCAGGACCCAATACAGGATGGAGTGCCAAATATCTGTGCATTGTGAAAAAGG
This sequence comes from Plectropomus leopardus, assembly GCF_026936395.1. Classification (NCBI taxonomy): domain Eukaryota; kingdom Metazoa; phylum Chordata; class Actinopteri; order Perciformes; family Serranidae; genus Plectropomus; species Plectropomus leopardus. The sequence continues at coordinate 26,469,499 of NC_142182.1, read as the reverse complement.
CATTTAACAGAGGTCCAGTATAAAATAGTGTCACACTATCAACATATCACAAGCGTGTTTGTGCCTCAGATGTGCACTGTGGTACATGTGTGCCTGCGATCATTTCAGTCTTGAAAAACTTTTCATACAAACTTAGATTTTTATGATCTTATTCCTAAGTTTAAAAATACTATTGCTTGTACAGTTTGCTGAGTCATAAGTGATGTTAAAAGTCTTGGTGATGTCTTTTTAGGAAGATGAAAGACACTGATGATTTCCAATATCATTGCAAACACAGTATGGCTTAGAAGTTTTACAGTACAAATAAGTGATTATGTTCAGGAGCCTGGTGGCACCACATCTGTGTCTCTGGGTTTAAAAAGGTGAAGAAATATATAATATAATATATGGGAGCTGATGCATTAATAAGCATCACCATCTGTTATTGACAACCAGTTTGGCAGAAGCTGCCTTGCTTGAAAAGTGTATCACTGCTGTCACTGCCCACTGAAGTCATTTGGGTGTTGTTAGCAGTGAAGCTATATATGGCTCTTTGACAACTCTATAAAAATCTACTTTCAAGCATACTGCTGGAGTGGTGACTATCAAGTTCACTTTCTCTCTCATTTTAGGGCTTTTTTAAGGGTTGGGATGGGGATAACCATAGAGATCACTTCAAATACTCCAGATTAGCATGTTTTTATCCAAGTGTTTGGTCAGAGATTGGTATCTAGATTGGGGCTCAGTCAGCTGTACATCACATCCTTGCACACATGACTGTTCTGTCAATGAAGGTCCATAAAATGGAGTGAAAGAGCACTGTGCCAAAACAAGAGAAGAGGACCTTAACAGGACCTCTTGTGCTGACCAGAAGCCAGAGCCAACTCTTGCTGCATTATTAAGTGGTTCAACCTAGCTTATGGAGGACTCTTCTTCTTCTGTCCCTGAAAAAAAGGAGATGGTTTGTAGAGTGCATTATCTGGTTATTCCTCCACAACCCCTTTAGTACATGTCTCTGTAGATCTCCTGCAGGAGTGGGTGCAGTGACGTGTCCTCTGTCTTTTTGATCTCCTGCACCAGCTGTGCGTGCTCAGTGACTAGTTGACGGAGGTCAGCCAGTTTCTGCAGCAGCTTGGGGAAGAGGAAAGAGTCGTCGGGGTGATTGGCCAGCAGGTGGTGCTGTAGCACCTGCACAATGCTCTCCTGCATTCGCTCGATGTGCCCCACGTTCACCAGGCCGGGGCGGTCTAATCACAGTCACAGAGGAAGCAAAATAAACTTAAGTGAGACTTCTTTACCATAAGGGACTGTATATTATTAATCAGAGGAGAGGGTGTCTGGGGTGAGACTTTGTTTGTTTTTAATTAATTAATTAATTTATTTTTTGTATATACAATTAACCTTTCTGAAGCTACAAATATTTTTATTGGGCCTCCTCAGGTTCCTGGGGGAAAATGCATGACCCTATTTTTCCATAAATTACCCTTTTTTTCCTGAAATTATCACACCAAATATATGTATCGTTGGAGCCAATGCAACAAGCAAACAGCAGGTGGATTATCATCAAAACAGCTTATTTTTTTAAGCAAAATGCAAGTCCCCCTTAAAAATGACATGCTGAAGGGCCGTCAGGAATGTAAAAATGTGATGATTCTTGCAATGATAAATGGTGTCATTTTGGTGATTTTAAAAGAAAACATGTCCTTCAAACCTGCCAAAGGGATTTAGGGTTCAGAGAGTATTTTAAATAGATACAAAATACAACCTTTTAAAGGTGCATGTGTCTCCCCTGAGCCAACATAAAAAAACACAAGTCCCTCCCCAGTGCCTAAAAAATATTTGACACGCCACCCCGATTTTGCAACACCCCCTCCCTAATAAAAAAATTTTAAAAATCAATAGCAAGGTAGCACTTGAACACCTTCAAAATTTCTGCAATTTATGAAATATTGAAGCATTTGCTTTAAAATAGATTAAACATTCTAATAGAGCAAGAACATATTAAATCCCAGAAACAAAAAGAAGTTGAATTAAAAACAGTATTTTTTTTTTTTGCATCCTCACCTCCGCAGCAGATGATAGCGGCCACGAACAGAGCCAGGTCACTGTCATCCAGCTCCAGCGTGTTAAACTTCATTGCAAACTGGAACTTTGGCTCCATCATGTCACTGAACGGCCGCCGCAGGCTCTTAAGGAATTCCCGGGTGATGAAGCCTGAGCCGTACGCTACAAGAAGCCCATCTTTGTTCATACTGGAGGCGAGCATGGCGAAGAGGGCCTCGTAGACACCATATTTCAAAAGAGTCACCTGATCGTTGAGGTCCAGGCTCGAGAACCCGGGGACGGACTTGGCAAACTCTGTGAGCTCAGTGACGGTTTCCACCGACGTGCACTGGCAGCAGTGGAAAATCCGAACTTCCGCCTCTCTGTCCTTCAATGTTCCCGCTGAGCCCACCATCTTTGCCACCAGCGTCTGCTCAGCAAGTTGGAGGGTCTCCATGTCGTGGATGACGAAAGGCTGTGGAGAACAACAATTTCATATGAGATATATGTGTAAAGTATGTTTAAAATGTCTTTCTTGTTCACACAGAACAGCCAGTACAGTGTGTACTGTGATTTTGGCCTACATAAATAAACCTGACTTCATAAATATGGAAAAAGCTGGGTCAGCGAACCTGAAAAAGTGTAGTGAGTGTGGTGTTTACCCATAATCCTGGCTGAAAGAAGAGGCTACACCAAGAGCCCTTATTGACTCTTGAATATTTCCACGATGACATACTCTCCTTGACCCCACACCTACATTATTATAGATGTCACTCTTAATGCTCGAAAGAGGTTTCAGATGCTAATAATTTCACTAGAAATGAATGTAAGGCAATGTCAGAGCAAAGAGGGCAAACCGGGGCAAACTCACATGTCAAAAATAAGAAGGGAAGTCATTTGAAACCAAAGCACATATGACACATTTCTCTTTCATACACACAATCCTTATTATGTCATTGGAGGTACACAGGTATGTAAAGGTGAGCACTTGTGTAAGCTCATGCTAGCAGTGAAGCCCTTGATTCCTGCTTATAGTTTTTAGCTGTGTCACTATTCCCACAGCGTGTGGTGAGTAGCTACACCTGCTGCTGCACATCAGATCTGATGAGCTCCAAATCACAAGTGCTGTGCAAAATGTGGGCGAGAGCAACAAGTGAAGATATGAGAGACGTGACACTGAGAGATTTTGTGGTAAATACTTCTATGTCAATCCAACACTTGATCATCAGATAACCTGTAACAGATCAGTTACAATGAATAAATCAATATAAAAATTATGATGTATGTCTGAATGAGGTGTATATAGATTTTTATAGTCCTATAAACTATATTTTGTTCATAAAGTTAATAATCTGGGTTCAGAATAACTAGAACAACATTGAGCTGACCTTTGTGCACATGCATTTACGGTTAATGTCTTCAGGTTTTCTTAATAGACCCGCTTTGCCTCTTTTGGAGATCACTGCCTGAACAGATGCTCTGTGATTCTGCAGAAGCACAGAAGCCACAACTGCTGTGTTATTGTCATTATAACCTCAGGCACTCGTACTTCAGTGGGCAGAGAAAGGTACAAAGCCCATAGCCCTTGTTGACTCTAAAGATTTCCATGACGACATAATTACCCTCCTTGACCCTGCAGCTACGACCTTACAAATGCTCGACCATCCTTTTCTATAAATATGCATACAGTTTATACTGTAAGCAGAACAACGGCTGCTAGACTGAAAGCACAACATGTTACCTGGCTAACTGCTGCAACACATTTGACAATACAAAGTGGATCAATTTAGCAAGTATAATGTTTGCCATGTTCCCTGTTTTTGTGTAGCATGTTAACATTCCAGCATTTGCTGAGTACAGCTATTGCTGATGGTAATGCATTACACACTGTGGGTATTTAGCCAGAAATCATAAACATTTTAACCTGGTAATGGAACTAGATGAAAACTCAGGAGGTTACCAAAGTAGGCTTAATCCTCTGTGGACCATGCATTTCTGTACAAAATATGACAATCAATCTAAACTTATTAAACACATTGTCAATTTAAACCTGTTTCTGAACTTTTTTTTGAACAGCATCATTTTAGCATCATTTAACATCATTTTAGAGATAAATCAAATTTTAGTTTCCTCGGACATATTTTGCTGTGCAATACACAGGGAGGAGCGAAGACTAATCATGACCTGATCATCTGCTCCCATTGACCGTCAGACATTTGGATGAATTTCTGATATATCACAAAATTTTGATTGTCTTTCATCATTTGGATAGTATGGATTAAACCCAGCTAGTTTGTTGGCACAAAGTTGCAACCTTGTGTGTTTTAGTGTGTGTGTGTTTGTGTGTTAGAGAGAGAGAGAGAGAGAGAAAGAGAGAGAGAGAGAGAGAGAGAGAGAGAGGGAATCAAAACTTTAACCCATTTCTGCAGAAATCTATCTAATCTAAATTAATCTCTTTTTGGGACCACTGTCTGAACATTATTGTGACCCTACCTCAGAACAAACTTTTACCTGCAAACTTTCAAAGAGAGTCTTTATCTAGAGCAGTTTGCAGTGGCAGATGGATGTTTTTTTGTATATTTTACACATACAGTATGAGCACTCAGGTCGTGGATTGACAACCGGACCGCACAGTGTGAGCGCACAAATCGTGATCTTTGGCTTAACATTGCAGGTGATTTACACGTTAAGTGGCAGTTGGAATTACGCAACATTTCTAAAACAGGCCCAAATCATACAGTATAAGCCCAGCTTAATGGCTGTTGAGATAGTTCAGCCTTGATCAAAATCGTGGACCAACCAAAGACCATCTGACCAACAATGACATTGTGAGAGCCTCACTGTTGGAATGGCTAAAATTACGAACACTGCATACACTTCCTTAGTTGTGATTTGCAATGCTGAACCGTCTTGTAGAACTCAGTAGGATTAGCTTATGACAGAATCATCTAATAATGAAAATAATCATTAATTACAGACCCTCTAAAAAGGCAATTTCACTCCCGTATTGACTAGGAAATATCAATGTATTGTGTAGCCCAGAGCAGCTGCAAGAGCTTGACATTTCTGTAGCCACTTGGTTTTTAGGATCTTGGTCATCCAGTCAAGACTATATGTACTCTGAAGATGAATCATGTCAAAACCTGTTAAGTCAGACAATAAAACTGATATTGGTAGCACACAAATCAGACATAATTACAGCTCGGTTTTCCTCCCCAGACATCGAGACTGATGAATCAATCCTGATGAAAACTTTCTGGCTCAGTTCCAGATGCAAATAAGTTGATGATGTAAGATCCACTTTTTCTACAAAGGTGACTTATCTCTTGATACAATAATTAAGTTGCTTGAATGTTTTCTGTGTCAAAGGAGTAGCATAACGCAGTATCTTTCATAGTAATTTATCTTTTAGTCTTTGAATAATGTGAGACGCAACATTAGAAAGGTGTTTTTTTAATATTATACTGTTCACATTCTTAGAATAAAAAGTTATGCAACCTGTCAGCATTTGTACAGAGCTGTGGTAAATGCTACTGTATGACTTTCATGACAAGTTCCCTGTTGTATAAAAGTGCTCTGACACAATGAATGAACACTCAAATCAAAGGGTGGATCAAACAAAATGTGCATTTCCAACTGACTGCTTTTCAATAGCTGCAAACCACAGAGAGTGCCTGTGAACTCAAACAGGACACTTATCCATCCGAAAGCTTTGATCTGCAGAAGCGGTGGGGGAGGTCTCTGTTTGAACATGGATGTGCACTTGGACTGACCTGTCCCTCTTGACCTATTTCACACCTACACACATCCATGCACGGAATTCACAACAACTCTGAGCTGCAGTCGCCCGCCCTCCCCTTGTCGGCCCCTTTTTACCCATGAAAAGAAAATAACAAAACCTAGGCATTTTCTGTTGAGATTGGGGACGGGTGGTGGAGAAGGTGCAGGCGTGGAGTGTCCCAGGCAGTAGAGGAAGAAGTGATAGGCCTATACACTGGCTCTTTATACAGATACAGATGTTTCCTTGTCCAGCTTGTGTGTTGGCCTGCACTACTGATTGAGCAAGTTATTGCTGTCACTGGCTGGCTGCACATAATCTCTGAGGCACAGGCTGCCAGGTCATATTGAGACATTAGTATGATTGCAAATTTTGCTCAGAATGAGGATAAAATCACTCCAACGGGGAAGAAATACATTAAAAGTTGCAAAACAACATGACCTTGACCTGTGAGCAAATTATGAGAGGAGCCATGAACATGCAATCAGCACACGCAACACCTGTCACTCATCAACCCACTACTTTTAGTCAACGTACAGGGGTGCTGGTCTTGCCGGTGAGAATGGTTCGAGCCTTGGCCTTGTTCATGTTGAAGTTCTTGAGGTAGGCCTCGTAAATCTGCCGGGCCAGCGTCTTCTGGTCGGCCACTTGGGGGTCTTCCACATCCCTGTCCCCCGTCATAATCTCTGCTTTTAGTTTTAGCTTCTCTGATTGGGGCATCCGACCAAAACGGATGGCTGTAAGGAAAGGAGACCAAAAATTAGACCAAGATTACAGAATTTGTGCCGGTAAAAATCTGTTAAATCACAGATTAAAGTTACAGTGTAACCACTATCTGTTGATCTATTATTAATCTATTATTTACAATGTATTTTCTGCAAACACGAATTGCAGAAAATGTGTTTTAAATATTAAATTAAATACTGTTTTAAATTTTTTTTTGCATAATTTTAAACACAGAAATCTGCTGTGTAAGGACATGGAGTGCTTTACAACAAACCCAATTTTGGACCATGTGAAGTATCTTTAGCTGCTTCTGATGCTGACATCTGGAGGAATCATTTTCAAAAGATCTACAAAAAAATCCCACTATGTGAAATGAATCCAAGCCAACATAAATCAGCAGAGAAAAAAAAAACATTTCATGTATCCAGAAATTATTAAAACTGTGCAAAGAAAGCTTGTGGAGCAGTGGTGGTGAAATGTTCCAAAAATAGCATCACAGAAAGAGAGATAAAACACAGGGAGAAAATGAAGACACGTATGTCATGGTAAACAAAACGTTACACATCGACACATATTAGAGATTTGTGACATGGACAGCTCAGCTACAGCAAATACATTTTTCACATTCTATGGAAGGTTATCCATGCAAGATTCATGTCACAACTCCTTGAGAAATTCCTTGACTTTTCAAAACTTTCAATGATTTTTACCAATTTCATGAATGTGATTTGGGAAATTCCATGACTTTTCCAGATTTTCAGTGACTATGGAGATCCAGAATCTGACATTTGCTTTAAAAATAGAATGTAATAATCAGTAAAACTCAACAAAAGACTTGATATCCGCAAAGATGTCCACCACTGATGCTACTTGAATCTGGCATTTGTTTATGTCAATATACATAAATTACCATTACAGCCAAAACAAAGTGCCAAACCAGATCATAAGTAACAAAATCAGAAGAGTAAGGTTATTTTTTTCAGATTATTCATTTGTTTTGTCTATAAAAAAGGATTAAGGCAAAAAAGTAGATCTACAAACTGGACTTGCCAGCACTGCAGACGCACACAGACACTAATTCTAGTGAAAACTATCTTCCAAGCAGAGACCCAAAAGGTCAGGAAAACACAGACCAGTTTTCCATAGACGGTGCTTTCAAAGACAGAAACATCATCTGACTACTTCAGTTTCACACACGCAGGCAGTCTCATCCTGGCAGTGAATGTATATAAAATGAGTTCCAAGAGTCCTCTGTCCAACAAAAAGAAAACTTGGCGGAGCCAGGAGGTGTCCTGAGGTGAGCTTGGTCACCTCAGGCTAAAGTCAGCGGGCTGCTTGTTTTGCTGTCAGTCCTGCCCTGACACAACTTGTACACTGCAGTCAAGTTATTTTTGCTGCAAGAAGGCAGGAATTTCACAAAGCTGCTGTAGTTTTTTTTATTTGAAATGCAATGCGCTTCTTTGCTTCATGGTATGAACAGTAATCTTTATAGTCATCAGCAATGGTTGTTATGTGAATATGGATAGCAGAAATTGGTTTAGCAAGAAAATTACCTTGAATAAATATTATGAATCTTGCATAAGGCTCACAAAATGAACTCATATGTCAAACTATGCCTGAAATCTGCCCACCAATGTCGATAAAAATAACAACCTCCTGCAATATAACAAAGCTTTTAATGGTCCAGTGTGATTCAGTAGGATATATTGGCGGGAATAGAATATCATACAATAACAATGTTTTCTTTAGTATATAAGAGAACAAATATTATGTTTTTGTTACCTTAGAATGAGCTGTTTATATCTGTATAGGGAACGCCTTCTTGGCCACAGAGATCGCCATGTTGCACCGCCATGAACGGACAGGCCAAACACTGGCTCTGGATAGGCCATTCATGTTTTTTGTGTCTTTGTGTTGGCCACCATAGTTAGAAGTCCATCTGTGATAAGCAGCTTCAGAAAAAAAGTAATTTGTAACATAAGATTGCTTTATTCAGTCTTTTAGCACATTTAAATCCATGGATCTGTTTTAAGTTTTTATATTTTTTATCTGACTTAGCCACTGTTCATAACATACAAATTTTGATTAAATCTGAGTCCAAATATTGTGTCTCAATCAAGAGAAATTTATTTATTTTGGTCCCTAAAAGACAACTGTTCATCAGTTGGAGCAACTGGAATCCTAATAAATGACATTAAAAACCAAAGTAGGGGGTCCATTAAGCTATAATAGTTCAACTTGATGCACTGAATGTTTGGACCCATTTAAATTCTCTCCTTTAAAGGCACCTGCACTTTGTCACTTTGTCTTGTTGCATTGTAGCATTGTAGCATTCTGTAGCATAATGTGACTTCCATACCAGTATAAGAAGACAATAAGAATGGAAACATTATTGGCATCTATTCAACAAAAAATATTATGCATTACAGCAATAGAAATTATTCATATGGGTGAGCACAACAGGTTACTACATATTACAAGGTGCGTGCACACTGTGGTTCAACATTACAAGAGCTGTTTTTCTACAAGAGGAAGCCAACATCTCTCAGACTGCCTGATCCCATTTGACTAATGAGATTAGAGGTGAACTGTTTTTAACCTCTCTTCACCAATTTAAATGGGCAAAAGCTGATGCGCGCACACGCACACACACACACACACACACACACACACACACACACACACACGCACACACGCACACACGCACACACTCACACTCACACTCACACTCACACTCACACTCACACTCACACTCACCATTCTGAGAACTCAACATCGAGCTGCATCTACCACCTGCACTTACGAGACCATAAAAACATAAACGGAGATCTGATTTCCCTGTTTTCCAACGAGTCGCCCACAGTTGAAACAAATGCAGGCCAACAGAGCAGGACTGAGCCGGGATGAGATACTGAGCTAGCAGACAGCATGAAGACCCATTAGATTACTGCTCGCAAAGTGGATGGATCATCTGAAACTGGTAAAGCTCTGCAGCAAGCGCCTGGGCAGGAGCCAAGTCTAATTAAGATGAGAGGAAGTGAGTGATGTTAAGCTTAGCGTAAGTCCATTTCCTAAGATCCAGTGTGAGGCGATGAGTCTGTGACTCGATTGGGGAGGGGGCTAAAGGTGGGAGCTCGACAGTCTGTCGTTCTATTAAATCATCTGTTCCAATGGCTCATTTGTGGAAGATTCCAGCCATTAAACACCTCCCTCAGTACGGCGAAAATAATCATTGCTCTGGATCTTTATTGCCTCACAAACTGCCAGAACATCCATAGATGTGTTTATTATAGGGCATCTTGTCAGTGCATGAACTCTGAGGTATTATTAGGTTGCTGGATTCAAGAAACATGCAATCACTTGTGTGTTGTGGGACAAAAAAAACACTTTGATGCCGCTGCAAAAGCAGGAAAAGGATGTTGATATAGCATACACCAAAAAAGAAGCCAGTTATTCCCAAACTTTTTTCCTGAAGGGGCCCCTTTTCTATCATTCTGTAAACTGACAGTCCCTGACTAAGTGACATATGTTATGGATATTCCATATAATAATCAGTGCATAACAATGACAGTACAGAAAAAAAATTATTAAACTGTACAATTAATCCAAATTGTGAATGTAAACCCTGAAGGAAGTTGTCATGTAAAAGAGAAAGATTGTTTCCCATAAATATTGGGAAATATTGGGAAACATGAATATTAACTTAAAACATGACAATTTCATTTTTTTTCTTCACAAAATAAATAAAATGCTGTGATATAAGCCTACTGTACACTTAAAATCAAGACGGTCACAAATCCTTTTGTGAAGCTCTGGTGACCTATAAGGGGTCAGGACCCCAAGGTTGGGAACCACTAGCCTAACCCATGGGTCTGCCGTTTTAAGTTTTACATGTGAAGTTTTAACAAACACAATCATTTCCCCTGTAATAAATTAATTGAAAAACGTGTAAGTCACCTGTCAACACTCCACTTCAGAATAAAGGCATGAAAGGTATCAGGAGTAATACATTTTTATTTACTTTGTGATACTGAGCCAGAAGCAGCGATGCATTTTTGTTATGATTGCCCCTTATCAACAAGCTTTGGACAGATCTACAGGATTTTGAGTTAAAAGGCCAACATAACTCACTGTGTTTCACTGTAAACAACGTAGTTTTGATGAGTAAGCAGGTCTTTCTTTTTCTGATAATGTCTGAATGTTTGTTGATAGATTCATTTTATTTTTTTGTAAAAGTTAAAACTACTAGTTGGGCTGGTTCTCATGGGGGGCACAACCATGTGTACATTTTGTTGTGTATGCCTATAAACCTGTAAAAATGCAATAAAAAATAGGGGAAAAAGTTCACATTGTGGAACCATTTAAGTACGGTATATCAAGTATCTTTGGATTCAACTTTGATATCAATTGTTCGTCGACACAAACAGAGGGACAAAGTTACAAAATTAGCAGTGCTGTCGTCCTGTAGTCTCTAAGACCACCAAAAGATCAAATTGCACTGGTCTCAAATCACCTTCCTCCCCTTCTACGGTTACATTTAAGCTCATGAAATTCAATCCACATATACCGTTAGAGGAAGTGGAGCTGACAGAAATACTACTACTGTAAGGCACCACTGTATCGTCATCAAAATCTAGACTATGCCAAAAGGAAGCATCTTTTACCCCACAGGACAAAATAAAGTGGCACCTCTGCATCCTCAATTTCACAGCCAGCAGTGTGAAATATCTGCACAGTGTGCACAGTCTATAAAAAACCCCACAGATTGAACTGACATTCACATCGACATTTTTTTATCCGTCTACTAAAAATACACTCATCACCTCATCTCTTCAATCTATACTTGTTTCCCAAAAAGCACATTGACCTTGACCAGGGGTCAGCATGCCACGTTGTATGTTTACACAGAGTCAACAACATTCACCAGAATGACAAACACTGACCACAGTAATCCTGTATTCCAAACAAAGATAAGCAGCTGGTGAAAACTGATGTAGGCTTCTAAGACAGCCAAAATTTTGTTTAGGGTGTACAGATGTTTTATATGCGGGTGTTTTCGCTGTGATGGTGAAGACTGAACCCCAGAATGTAGAAGCATGTGCTGCATTAATATCACAAAATATAATAACCCAAAAATATCTGTAGTAAGTCAAAAATTCAAGTATTTTGGCATTCAAGAAAATCTCAAGATTTAGATTTAGAAAATGCTGCAATGCCTGGGAATAAAGTAACAATATTCAACTACTACTACAAAAAGGTTTCTCATGAGGAAAGTAGTTATGAGGGGAAAGTGTTAGAAGAACATTTGACAAAGAGGGGCTCACTTTCAGGAGAGGCAAACCAGGCAAATGTTTGGGGCCTCCTAAAAAGAGTGAGAAAAGGGCCCCATTTTGCAATGACAACAACAAACCCCCTTAAACCTCCTATGAAGATACTAGAAATAGCACTGCCACCTCCCTAAAAACCTCCTAGTGGGGCCGCTTCTAGCTTCTGTACTACAGCTGGATGTTTAAATAATGAGACGTGTGTGTGCATGGTGTTATTCACTATTTTTAAATAAATGATAATGATATTTGATATGGCAGGATTTACAGAAGCATTCTCTGAGTGAACCCATGTTTATTAAGCAAGGGGGGTTAGATGTGTTTCTTTGCCTGGGCTTGGATCGCTACTGCTGAAAAGTAAACGCACTTTATTTTGCATTAATGATAATACAGTTTAACATTCTGAACTCTTAAAAATGTGCCTTGTTGATCTTACCGATCTATTTGTGCAGCAAGCTAACTATTAGTGTGCTATCAGGGCTTTTGTGAGTCACATTAGCAGGTGGATGGACTAACTTGGTCATGTGATTTCCCTTCTTGTTCACATATCTGCTGCTAAAAGGGTTTAGTGGGTTCACCCATTACAGTTCAGCATGACTCCAGTCCTGCAAAGGCTGCAGTATACACAGACACAGATAGACCATGTACTACACATGAATGAGTTGCATGTCTAACTGGTCTTTTGAAAAAAAATAAAGTAAAATATATATGGTCCACATCTTTAAAGGGGTAACTTTGAGAAAGCTGTCTGACACTCTGGATTAGTCTTCAGTTAGAGACTTGCCTTAACATGCAACTTAACACTCAACTGTAGTGTTAGATTTCTTATTCAGGCTAATTATGTGTGTGCGTGCCTGTTCAATCTTTCTTGGCATCTACCGTGTGTTTACAAGTAACGAAAATCATGCATGTGTGTGTGCTGGGCTTGAAGCACTGCCCAGACCTGCCTCGCAGGACTCACCGTTGTGGGACATGCCCACCGACAGGCACTTTTGGAAGCGGCAATATTGGCACTTGTTGCGGTTCTTTTTTTGGATTTTGCAGCGGCGCTCACACTTGTCATACTCCAGCTTCAGACGGATGGTCCGCCGAAAAAAACCCTGAGGGAGTGAAGGGAAAACATTTTTAAGAGCAGATTAGTCAGACAAGTAAATTAGCTTTTAATAAACTCAGCTGTTAGGAAAATAGTTACAGGATCCAGAGGAAAAGTCTTCATTAAGAAAGAAGAAAGTCAGCTATTTATTCCCCAGTGAATGGCGCGTGACAATATCAGGCACAGTTTCACCATCACTTTCTCCTCACTTACACAACTTTGACAAAAAAACCAAAACATTCAACTCTGGCAAGGAACAGAAGAAGCAAATGGTGTGTCTGCGGTTGGCTGGAGGGTAGAAATTGTCTGGGGAATTGCTTAATAATATATTTAGCCTTACTTAATAGGAAATTGCAATTTTCTCCCAGACTATCACCCTGTTTGCCAGAAAAACCAAACAACACACTCACACAGTCTGAGGGATACATTAACAGTCATATAATACACAGATACCCTACAACCACGTGAGCACATGTTAAGTAACTGACTGACTCTCACCCACTAACCTCCAAACTCACGTGAACACACACACACACACACACACACACACACACACACACACACACACACACACACGCTCATAAAACAAAAGTGATATGAAGTTCGGGCCAAATGGGCCTCATGCCGATACTTCGTGTTTCCAATGTCCTAAAGATCAGTGTGTTGTATCTCTTTATAGCACAGAGGTCAGCCTCCTCCTATTACCATTCCATGACCAAGACAGAGTTGCACAAGGTGCATAACAGCATGAGTGTGTGCATGTGAAGTTGTTTTATACAAGAATATCTTAAAGAGAAAATTAAAACAACTGCATTAATTTCACATGTAAGATTTTGTTTGTGCTCTTCTCAGTAGTTTCACTGAGCCTGGTTCTGCCAGGTATTTTCAAATAAGAATCTCAAATGTCAAATGATTTTGATTTTTGCTGATTTATGGATTTCTCATTTTCAATCACACTAACCCTGAAACCCTGAAAATACACACTATAGCTCAGGGACTTTTTTTCTTTTGTAGCCAATGAGGTCGTAAAAATAAGCACACAACACGGTGCAAGACGACAAGAAAATATTGAAAATCTGCAGGCCATTTGACGAACAAAGTAAGTAGACACAGGAAAACCCTTAGATTTTTTTGATCGGTGCACCTTTAACTGACTAAAGGACTATAAATAGTGATGATTGGACACATATTTGGACTTTAGGACCACCTCAAAGGTAGGGAGTCAGCACTTTTTTTTGTTGTTTTTCTGAATGAATTATATTTTGGTTCTCAAGGTTCTTGTTAATTGAACTGAATGACTAATTTGGGGAAAATCTAACCAAGCCAACGATGTGTAGCATGTCCATTTTGACAACAGATGAAATATTTAATGCTATATTTTGCAATGCTAAGCTGCAAAATTAAGCTCAATCGGGTCATTGGTGACCCAGTGGGTTTTAAGACATTTATTTTTCTGACTTCTTCCATTTAAAATCAGACGAAGACCGAAAATGGCCAAATATTGAGATGTTGACAGAATCCATGTTTATCTAGAAATAAGCTGTTGTGACATTCAACTGATTTTGATAGAGCAAGCCACATTTGGTCACAAATATTTAATGCTGTAGGGAAAAAACACATTTCAAGGGTTCTTTAAAGGATCATTTTGTGCCAAAAATGTTGCTTCGGTCACAGTTTAACAGAGGCTTAAAAATTTTTCTGTTTTTTGTTGTTTTTTTTTTTTAAAGATGGGGGCTGCTGAAGTAGCCACTGAAATATGACGTAAGCGTTCTTGCTGGCCCATTATGACATCATGGCTTGATTAGGCCACAAGACGGGCTCCACAATTACCCTATGGCACCTCACAGGTCACTTCTGATACATGCATTTTATTAACTTCCTCTCAAGGATAGAAAAAGCCAAACAAATTTACCTTGACTCTTGTGATAACCTGTTGATTTACAGCGCTATGTGCACAGGTCAGATAACTTTGACTCTGCCCTGTGGACTGACTGAGGCCTTTGTCAAGAGAAGATTTTTTTTGATTGATATATGGACACACATAAAGTATATCCACTACTGCATTATCTGAAACCTAATCTAGATACACTTCAGTGCACTCCTGCCTCGATGTGAATGTTTATGTAACAGCGTGTTGACATGATGGAGTCTATGGGCACTACTGAGACGACCAATAGGGCATGGTCTAAAGCGCATGGCGCAAATGCGTTTAGGGCATTACAGATGAGAGGTGTTGCGCTGAAGAAACCCATCTGCTTGTGCGTGAGGTGAAAGTGTGCAAGAAGATAATTTGCAGAAGCAGCAGACATCCACCAAAAGCAGCAGAGGTAAAGTAGGCATAAGAAGACGTGGCAGTGCAGGTCCAATCAAGCGAAAACAGGAGGAGCCATCTGATCACTCAGTGCGCGTGTTGCTGCTGGCATATTTGGTCCTGTAATGTGCCCTCATTTATGTCCAAGAGACATCCATGACACATATCAATGTTGTGCAACACACAACATGCCACAAAGAATGCTCTGACTTTGACAGCTGTATTGTAACGTCCCACCTGACCAAGATGCAAACATCTGAACTGCATGCAGGCGCATCTTGCTATCTGAAAAATCCACCATTTAAATAGCAGGAAACAGACTGCGCCTTTGAATTCAGACCAGCTTTAATTTGGTCAATGGCGCATTCGCTTTCTGTTGCCTCAAAACAGCATCCACCAACAGTGCGCCAGATCACACCTAACTTGAAGACCGACACGTCCAGGGGCGCACAGATGGGCGCAAGTACATTTGTTAGTTAAAGGACGTGGGCACCATGCGTGAAAATGAAAACTGTGCCGGTCTGACATTAGCGATGACACTTGCACTGTGCTGTGCACCGCCTTGCGCCAAGCGTAAGATAGAACCCCATGTAACACTTCCTGACATTCATACTCCCACTGCTGTCTTGCCTGATACATTTAGTCGCACTAAGTGGATTTGCAGTGCGGAGGTGTAAGAAAGTCTCTCGCTTCAGCTACTTCCTCTTCAGCGAGCGATATCAAAGAAATATCATCTAAACAAATACAGGCACACCAACACAGGCTCAACAACACATGCACACACACCTCAAGTTAAACTATCTTTGTCCTTGGGTGCCTCTTTAAAAACAGCCTTGGGTTGTTCTTCAACAGGACTGGTAAACAATTAACTCAAAGATCACTGAGCAACCACGTGTAAAGGCCGAGCCGGTAGTTCTGATGCTTTTCGGAGTTGTCGATAGTCACAAGACACGTTGCCTCTGGATGTCTGGCCTGGCATGTCCTACTTTCTACAGTTTCTTGAAATTTAGTTAATGTGTATTAAGGAGGCTGTTTGTGATTCTTGGCGTGTCTGTGCTTGAGTGTGGGTGACTCTGGGAGGAAGCAATTGATGGATATTGACAGAAATATTGACTGAGGGAGAGAAAGCCGTGGTAAGATAAACACAGTGTAGGGTGAGAAGATAAGAGATTCTCGCAATAATGTCCATTAACAACTGTATTTCCAGTAACCCATGTATGAGACCCATGTATATTGTAATGTAAAAAGAATCACTTGCTTAGCTGTATAATTGTGTGTAATGTTCGTCTCACCTTGCAGCCCTCGCAGGCATGGACTCCGTAGTGGTAGCCCGAGGCGCGGTCAGCACAAACTCGACACTCCAGATTAAGCGATGAGGAAGCAGATGAGAAGTCCTCCTGGCTTGCTGCCAACCCGTAAACAACAGACGACGGGCTAGATGCTGGCGTCAGGGCATCTACAAAAAAAAAGCACATGAGATTAAATGCTTGGCATCGCACTACTGCACCTCATAAATACACATCTTAACCACTACACTGATAGCCAATTAATGAGTAAGGCCAGTGATAGTTTTCCTCATTGTCAACAAATCCTATTAAAAAGACCAAAACCAGCCATGAAATGATCCTTCTTTACTAACAAGTATACTGCTGTGCCTTTGACTTCCACAATTGTTCAACTAAAAACACATAATGAGTCACATTAATTCACTGAATGCCTTTATTATTCCTTTTTATGATGGACATAGCCAATGCGGTTTATTTGGAGTCAGTCCCAAATGCACCGTCCTGCTGCTGGAAATAATGAAAGTAATGCCCTGATAAATGCACTATTTACTCCTGTTAATCCAAATTATTACCAACCTTATCTTTTTCATTTGTTTTTGTTTGTTTGTTTTTTATTGAAGGTAGATTTCTGCCATATTAGACAACAAATCCATTAACACCTTTTTTCTGGTCTATAAAATCTGACAAGTTTATTCTTACTTGGAAAGGAAAATAATTGCCTTGATAAAGGTAACTTTAACTTATAAAGTAAGCATAACTTAAGACAAATAGTTAAATGTATTCATTTTTTTCGAGAAAATCTGTTTCCTTGATTTTTTACTAACTAATTTGTAAAATTTTACAGTGCACAAGCAGATTTGGTGGTTTAACAACACAATACTCAAGAGCACCCTAGGAGTTGTTTTTAAGGATTTTGTGCAATTTCTCAACAATTCTGGCCACTTTAAAGTTAACAATATTGCCACCCGTAACTGCACATTTAATTGGACAAGGCAATGGCTCTTATTAGTCCCTACACACAGTGCAATTGTGTCTGAAGTGAAAGTGGGCATTAACACAGACTTCAATACATCAGTATGTATTATTACTATTGTTGTTGTTGAACTGCAAATGTTTAGAGAATGTGTGAAGTTATTCAAGAATTGTATATTTGCATTGTGTTTGTAAAACTGCTTTTAAAAGCACTTCTGATTAAGAAATCTACAAGGCAGTTTTTACAAAATGCATGCCCCTCTCCTTTAAAACTTTACGTAAGAAATGGGAATTCTTCTTTCTGGGACAAATGCGATTTGCTAGAGCACATCTCCCTCACTAAGAAGGGCATGGCATGCCAGGAAACAACATTTTGTGTGGATGCATTGTTGTCTGGGTGGAAATAGTAGACTTTTAGAGCCATAAGGCTTATACATGCTGTAAAGTGCCAGAAACAGGTTATGATGACAAAAAAAACCCATGAAAATTTGTCATAAATCTGTAGAAATAACTGATAAATTTGAGGGTGGGAGAAAAATATGAGAGGGCATTAAAAAAACAGAGTATCAGGAGGATTGCCACGTATGGTGTGAAGGTGAGAAAGTATAGAGGAACTTTAACTTGTATAGCTTATATAGCCTACGGTACACAGTATACAAGTTGATCCTGGTACCACAAACATTCAACATATGGAGACATCTTGAGTAGTAAAAATAAATATTTGCAGCCGCCTCTGCATAATAAATTAAAAAAAAAAAAAATTAATTCCCACTGTCTCACCTCCCTTTGACAAAGAGCTTGACCTCTTTGTCCCAACAAAGACAGTCTGTTCCATCACAGCAACTATTTATTCAGAGATATTAGCATGCCATCTGTGGTGTGTTGCCCGTCATATGAATAATAGCGCTGGAGTACTATTACTCATCTTCGTCATAGACAGGTCATGGGGTCATCAACACTTTTCTATTTCCACCTTATGAAGGCAACATGGTTGGTGGATCTTGCTTGGTACACAAATAGCAAAGACGAAAAGGTACAAACAGTGGCACTAAGTCAAGCCACATGAGTTGATGGAGCTGTGCCAGAACAGGGATAAGCAGCATTTGGCAGCAGACCCTGGGCTGTGTTCCTGCCCAGTGTAAGTACACGTTTCAACTGACTGTGGACAAAAAAACATGTCAGTGTTTCTCCTGTCTCTCACTGTTAGCACTCCTAAACACCCATAAATCCTAAACACCCTCTCACTGGCTTTTCCATGACATCATCAAATGTTTCCATGATGCCGTCCCCCCTATTCTTCCCCCACATTCCTCCTTTCATGCCTTCTCCCTCACTCTCACTCTCTATTCTTCCATTTAATGTTCATCTCTCTGGACTATTCACTGCTTCTTCACTTTTTGCATAATTTGGTAGCAACATAAATTTCCCACAAGTCCATGTGACTTTTATTCAGAGGGAAAGCCAGCAGCAAAATGGATGTTTCCTGAGAGGTGGTGCATAGTGGCTGAGGAATGTGTGAATTCCTCATTGGAAATGGGGCGAAAAGAAGGGCTGGAGGAGAATAGAGAGGTACAACAACAGTAGAGAAAAGACTGTAAGAAAGGACTGTAAGAGAGCAAAAGAGGAAATAAGGATGAAACAGGGAAAGAAATTGCCAGGAAATGCTTCATCTCACTCAGTTAATCAAAGAAAAGGCCAAACCAATTAAGATCAAGTGACTGCTGGCAAAAAGGGTAAAGTGGGCGAAACAGACACTGAGGAAATAAAGGGCTGTTAAAGGATTGTAGCGCAGCTTTGCTATGGGTCAAGGAAAGGGGTTAAATTGGCCAAAGTGTACAGTAGGTCCTCTCTGAACATTCAATTGGAGGAAATAAGGGATTAAGGATGGTAAACTGAGAAACCCATGCTCTGACAACAACAATGACAAGCAGATTACACTGAGCTGTTGGGGGACACTTTGTAAACCGCAAGATAACAGTATGGGAGCAAACCCCACGTTTTCATCACTGTCCTCTCAATAATATAAATTTCAATTCAATGATGATGAGACTTCACCTAGAACAGTGGAACCTTCAGAGCCGTTGCTGGAGGACTGGTACTCAGGGACATCAAAGGAGCTGAGAGCGTCGTTGTCGATGGACTGGGAGATGTCCTGGAGCTCCTGGATGCCGCCCATGAAGTCATCATTGGCGCACAAGGGGCTGCCCAGCACTGAGTCCTCCAGAGGCGAAGGGGGATGGTAGTGGCTCTCCATGTCGACCATCGTGGTGGAGGAGCAGGCTGCTGCCGGCACTCTCACTCATCAGACTGGAGACAGAGGACAGGGAGAGGGTGGAGGGGGAAAAAGACGAATAGGTCAAAGAGGTGATTTGGAAACGCAGACAGGCAGACAAGAGGAAGACAAGATGATAGTTCATCTTTAAGGTCGCCTCGATCGGAATTTTTAGTGTCAGCATGCTTACATGCTCACAATGGCAATGCTAACGTGCTGACGTTCAGCAGGTAAAATGTTTGTCATGTTCACTATCTTAGTTAAAGGGATACTTTGGCAATTTTCACAACAAAGTGGGTTGTATGTGTTAATAAACTGTGGTTAACTTCTCTCCATCTAACCAGTGCCTACATCTTCCTGTTCCCCTCCCAGCGAAACTGCCAGATGACCAAAATGCGTCATCTGGTGGCGTTTTGCTGGCTCTCAGGCTGTTGCTCGAACCACAGGCTATACTTCTGCATTTTCCCATTGCCCACCACCCATGCCGCCACCACGGACACAAAGAGAATAAAGGTGGATCAAGACACAAACTCGCCCCTCTCTCTCTGTCTCAGACTGAGAACAAACTTTGATCAAACAGTAAAACTAGGTATTGCCAATCAAATATTAACCAAGATTGTGTTACCACACTGCCTCTTTTTCACCTAAAATGTCTTCAGAAACATAACAAAGTATCCTGTTTGGCTTGGCAAAAATGAATGTCCTGGTCTTTTTCTTTTCTTTTCTTTTCTTTTCTTTTCTTTTCTTTTCTTTTCTTTTCTTTTCTTTTCTGGTCATGTAGCACCAATTTCAAAAGTATTTGCAGTGGTGAAATACTTCTTGCATGCCAACATGTGACATCAGAAGGGGTGACAGGCATATGGACAAAAATTAAACTTTGCGGCAAAGCTTATACTATTAGACAAATTCATATTTTGACCTGATGACAATGCAAAATCTTAAGTCGGGGGTAACCAGTTATCACAATTCATCCTGAGGGTGACATCAATATCTGTACAAAAGGTCCTGGCAATCTACCCAATAGTCAAGACATTTTCTGTCATTCTGTGTCATTATAAATAATAATTTTACTAGATAGATGAAGAAAAGCTAGGAAATCATTCAAATTGTCAGAATTTATCCTCTGGGCACCATGAATGTTTGTACACAATTTTGTGGCAATCCATCCAATAGCTGTTGAGATATTTCAGTCTGGATTGAAATGTTGGACTGACTAACCTACAATGCATCCATAAAGTTATGCAACTAGCATGGCTGAAAACTAATAACATCATTATCACCACAGAGCAGTATTGCATTATCTTTAAGTGCCCATAACTCAACACTGCACACATTATGCATGTATATGCAGGCCTAATGAGTAGTGTCGGTGCAACATGTGTGCATCCACACTGACAGGTGCCGCATGTTCCTATAGTAGGTCAGCAGGCAGTAATGGAATGAAGGACACAGAGTATCTTGTGACATAACACAGGCCCCTCCGCTCACTCCAAATACAGTAACCTTATCCTTGTAAACCTCATAGTGCTGCCGAAAGAGAAAGACAGAGGACAGAGAGACAGAGAGTGAAGCACAGGGACATGTGGAGGGATGAATGTAGGTCACTAGGCTGGCTTAGGCTGCGCTGTGATAGGCTCGGTCTGGGGTTGGCTTTAAAGAGACACAACAGACCGGCTTGTACAGTGGATGGGTGACATTTTGCTGAATTGCATAGTAGGAACTGGGAGGAGCTTGTTGTTTAAGCTTATAGCTAGCAGAGGGAATAGGCCTTACATCACATATTAGAACTTCATACATCTGCATGTAAACTGGGTCAATCTTCAGTAAGCCTTTCCATCAGGCCCCGCTAAGAACATCAAATGAGGTGGGCTGTGGGGGATGGGAGGTTGGAGGTGGGCTGTGAGGGTGGCTATACGGCTATAAGATAGCAGCTGCTGGTTGTTCTCAGCCATTCAACACCTTTACACATGACTACCTTTAGTTTAACCTTAACTTGCTCCTTTACTGAGCAATGTGCTGTAGGCTGTTTGAGAAGACACACTGACTGCATGCCTCAAACGTGTATGCCCTCAGTGCCCCCTGTGCATCTATTTAAAATGGTCTAATGACAGACATGAATGGCATTAGCCTGACATTGCCAGATCCAATCACAGATGCAAGCTATTAAAACATGAGCTCGCAGATTCATGTGGTTCCCAGGATAGAGTGGTATTCCATTGAAGCAGCAAATGAAAGTAAAGATCAGTTGCATATAGGCTCGCCTTAAGTGCAGACTGCAAAAAGATGATGAAATAAACATTACCCCATGCGTTAGTTAGCTGTTAAATATTCTTACTGTCAGGGGCCATTTAATCCTTCAGGTAGAAGAGAAATAATGGAAGAATCTTTAAAAAAAAAGGCCCCAACAACTTGCCACACTATAAGATTGCTGGCATCACCAAAAGAAGACCAATTATGTAACTGAAACTAGGCATGGACGGTATCATGGTATTATGGTATACCAGGGTATTTAGAAATCACAACTATATGATTTTAAATACTGTCAGAACCACATTTTTCCATTGATTTCATATTGACAATTAACAACACGATTTTGGTGCGTTTTATTTTGTTTCTGTTGAGTTTGAATGAAGTGTGTTGAACAATTTAACAAGGCGATTAAGCTAGTCTTAGTTGGGAAATATTAATGAAAAAGATTGACAACATTAAATGTGACATTATTTGGGGGGGTATGCTGCACGCTGATATCGTCATATACCGTATACCCTAGTGAAATTCCATCAAGGTATGATGGCATGAAAAAACAGATAATGCCAAAGCCTAACTGAAATATAGACAAATATGTAATAAAGACAGATATGGATAAGTGGTAAGTCGTCCTTAAAAGCCACAGAGCACATTGTCCAATACAGCTCAGTCCAATTACATAATCTATTTAAACAGATATCTGCATATGTTTGCAAAACCTGTAGGCAACAGGACAAGATTTTAGTATTAGAACAAAAAAAAGCCAAAAATGACCATTCCCACTGAAATCACAAATAAAATTGCAATTGCAACATAAGTAATCATGGATTTTTTTTTTTTTTGTATATCCTGCAGCCCAAGCCCAGATCTCCCGAAATATTGGCCAGTTTCCCCAAGAGACCTATCTTCATCAGATCTAGAGCCAATGGCTTTCGAAATCGCCATTTACATGGAAAAGGTGGGAAAAACAACCAGTCTTGCTGCTCTTGCACTTGGAACTTATATCTCAGCACATGCCATCATTTGCAAATATATTAATGAGGGAACTTAGTGGTAACTTTGTATGCCTGTCCTGGCACATGGAGGTTAGGAATTTGGGAAAAACAATGTCCTAACTTCTATTGAAAACTTTGAGAATTGGTAATGTATTGGTGCCTTTTTTATTGGCAAATGTACAGATATGAATACAAACATTTGAAGAGCTGAAGCCATTGGGCAATACAGCAAAACAATCAAGTAAGTAAAACTTCTAGATTATGTTTCATATTAAAACACACACAAAAAAATAAGATGAACTAAATTTTATCTTTAAGAACCACGGCTCAGAGGAGCTAAACTAAATCCAAAAGTAAAAACCCATGAAGATTCCCAGAACACTACTCTACATGAAAAGAAGCCTGGCATGTGAGCAGGCCGCTTCACTGTGCTACTCACTTCTCAATACACTTGTAATTCTGAATGGAGCTAGTGTTAGCTCTGCTAGGATAAAGCAAACCTCTTTAGCATTCAGCCTCTAGCTCCTGACCCTCAGGTCTTCCTTTAGAGGACATCCTGTTTCATACACTCACTTCACTCAGCACTGTCTCATCATAATTATGCTTCAAGGCGAAAAATACAGAAGACGCTTGGCTACAGCTTGACTAAGCTCCATGCTGTTTATTTGCATCACACTCCAATAACACAGGCAAGTAATTATGTAGTTGTGCAATGAAAAAGACTTGAACTTGCAGAGTATTGTAAAAAAAAAAAAAAAAAACATTATGTCAACACCCACCCGCTGCATGCATGACTTTCTTTTCAAATAACATATATGTGTCCTTTTCTGAACTCATGACTTCCTACCAGCAGCTCTGAAGTGGACCAAGCTAACCTTGTGTTTCCACCAACACACAGTCTCACAATGTAAACACACAGAGCCGCTTAGTTGTAGACATCTTGTAGATTGAGACAGAGAGGAGGGGGGGTCAGGAATGTCAGTTAAGCTACATTACAGGGTCTTTATCAGCAATGTGCGAGACAGAGTGAGCAAGTGAGGCAGAGAGAGAAAGAAAACAGCGGTCTCTAAGGTAACAGCAAGCCTTTGTCTTTTAGGTCAAGACCTCTCTTGTGCTCACTCAACCAAGCCTGCTGAGGGCAACGCGCACACCGAGAGGAAGATGAGCAAGGTCATATGTGTTTGTGTGGTTTGGGGCTGGAGTTGGGGTCCAAAAGGGGGAGGAGGGAGGGGTTACAATGACAAAAGACCACGTACCAAGAGCCACCAAGGTCGCCATGGCAATGCCATGGCAAGACCAGCGCTCTGATGGCACTCTGAAATCAGCAGCGGGCAGCAGGCATGTGCTCCAACATACGACTACGAGAATTCAATCTCTCATCATCAAAATCAATAAATCCCATTGCAGACTTGTGTATTAGTGAGTCTGAACTAGTGGTCCCAGCGAGGCCGGATGTATGAGTGGAGCATAAATAATCCATACTGTCCGGTGGATATGTTCGCCCAGCCCCCCTTGTTATGCTCATCCATCGCAGTGAAGACCCACATTAGACAGACAGGTCATGAAGCTTAGTGAGCCCCAGCTGAGGCAGATAAACATGCTCTGAATGAGTCCCAGGCATGCAGACGGCCTCCTACTCTCCCAACAGGAAAGGACATAGAACAGCATGAGATTAGTTTACACAGCCGTAAGAGACCCTCAAGAAAAAGATCTTTATATCACCTGCTCCATTGAGCTGTCAGTCTCAGTAGTGATATCAATCACTCTAGATGTAGTGTTCTTGAAGTTGATCATGTTATCTGATCCCTCTGCATTTCTACATCCACACAGATTACAGCCGAAAACTGAAATAAACACACAGCCTCCGTGGCTAACTACTATCTGTGGGGCATCTAATAAAGCTCTACGCATTCCACATCTCTTGACAAAGAGGACAACAAACAGCAGAGAGTGAGATGACAAGAAAAAAAAAGATAAAGCTGGCAGCAGACATGGACAAAAAAGGTGTGTATGGGCTTGTCTTGCCAAGGTGTGGAAAAGAAAATATAACTGAAAACATTGAAGTTCCTTCAAGGACAGGACAACATACCTTGGCGATGATAGAAGATAGAGGATAGATGAGTTGCTCATATACTGTTTGTCTGTCTGCAGAATTGCTACCAGTCTATAAATTTGTTTTCTTCAAAGACTTGTGGTAAGTATAATTTACAGAATATGATAAAAGCCAATATTAAGTACACAAAATGCCCTACCTTTCTTAATTAAAAAATATGGAGTCTTCCATGCAATTTTGGTCCCTGACAACATGACATCTAGCTCTTTTCAATAGTTTATATGATCATTCCATGTGTGTATGTGTGTTCGGTAAGAGAGAGCAGACTACAGGTTAATGTTTAATCCACCCATCATGTGGTCTGAGTGGTAACAGGCCTGTCAGAAGAAGGGCCCCAGGGGGCATAACGGTGGTCTTAGAGCAGGAATATGGGCTGATGGGGCTGACCTGTCAGCTCCGCCTGTCCATTTGTTTGAAGAGTTCACTCTATGAGCTAAGTCTGGACCGTGCCCGCAGTGTAAACACTTGAGTGAGCCCTTATCACTCAGGACTGATATTGCTGGCCGGCGCCCTCTTTATCGTTATGGAGATGGACCAAAGTACAGGGGAATTGACTGACATTGGACTTTAGCTGTAGTCTGCGACAGATGAGCCGTGTGATAGCTAACAGTTCAGTCATTCTGTTATCAGGTCGCTCACCTTGTCACTTCAGGGTCAGTGACCTTTAAATGTACAGCAGGAGGCATTTTTTGCCTGCCATTTAAAGACTTGGAAGGTCCAAACTGTGTTTGAAAATTTTAGCTCCTTAATCACAAATCATGCATGCTTTACCTTTTTATTGCTTGTACGCATTCAGCACTTTGTACTTTAATGAACATGTTATTTGACATTTCTTGCATGTAGTCAAGCGATGCTGTAATTATGTTTTAAAGTGATGTTTTTCTGATGATTTGTTTTATGTTATTATGTGCTGTCCAGTATGGATGTTGATGTCTTTTGTCATTTATATTTTTATGCTCTCGGTGCAAGACAAATTCCCTTAAGGACAATAAAGGTTTAATTCACTCATTTTATTTAAAATAATCACATAATCCATATTTTAGTTTGTTTCCATTCATTTTTGTATACAACAAAAATCTATAAGAAAACTTGCTTGAGTTGCTTTATCCATAACCATGAATACTACGCCTACACTTGGCTTTCACAATGTTACATTATTGTTATGAGGTGATGCAGTTCAAGTGCAGATTAACTTGAAATGCATGTCCTATATTACCTCGTATATTACAGTGATCTAATATTGACAAAAATAAGAAATAAAAGTTAGAGTGAGAAAATATCAATACATGAGTATGGCAATATCGTGTTTTGTAATAATGTATTGATTTTTTTATGAATTGTTTACATTCAGCAATTTGTTTTTTGTGTTTAAACAGTGATATCTGACTCTTCCACTCCAACATAACAACAAATGGGTAAACAGCCCTAAATCCCAAAGCCCCTGTAATCTGAAAAAAATTCCCATTGGAAAGAAAATCCATTTCTGTGACAACACATTTCTCTGAAGTTCTGGTTCTCCAAAAATACATACATACCTGTAGTTAGACAACCCAATCACCAATATAAATGTTTGCACCATACGTTTCTGTAAACCAAAAATATATTGCATTTATTGTATTTATATTGCAACAACGCTGTGGTGAATGTGGGGTTAGGTTTAGGCAGAAAAACACTTGGTTATGGTAAGAAAAATATCATGCTTTGGCTTGAAGAGCCCATGTCTGATGGCACAAAAGTTGCTGGAAAAGCAGGGATGGGTCTGTAAAAACATCTGTGATTGGTGGCTGAAACGCAGCTGGGAAACACTGCAAAGAATCTGTAACACCCACAGGCGGTGGCTCAAACGCAGCAAAGACATGCTGTGAAGGGTAAGTTAAAACACCTGGGATCTGTGGCTCAAATGCCACAGGGATATAAAAACTAACTGTATTTTAAAAATATATGTATGTTTTTGGTATAACGACCTGTCGGTGACATGGGATTTCAGTCTAATAGGACAATTTTCAGACTAACATGGCTTTGGAATTTTTGGCTGTAAGAACAATGGCATAGCATCCAGCATATCTCTACAAACACAAAGAACACAGATTATAAAGTCATAAAGGGCGCCATTTTTGCACTGACAGTTTTCCTAAAATTAGATTTCTAAATAATTGCAATTTATAGCCTTGATTACTTTATCGAAACCTTTGGTTTTGTGGTATCGAATTGCCAGATGTTGCTGTTACACAGCTCTAAAAATAATGAGATTTGATGTGAATGATTACACAACGCAGACACGTTTTAACTGTTTGCTAAGAGATTTCCATAGTGTTTGGAATTGAATGGGAACAATGGCTGCTTGTTACCGGAGGCTATTTTACAAAGTATGTGTCAAAACTTTTTCAACTACTGGAGTTTGAAACTTGCATGTTTCTCACTTATTCTACCAAATGGAGAGAAATTGTGATTTTTATGAGGACAAGTGTTACTCAAGATGAGGTCTTCTTGGCTGTCAGCACATGAAACATCCATTGCTGCATTCAATTGAGAAATAAAACAGTATGTTACATAAGCCCCGGTAGACTCTGACCTCTGCATTGACAGCGTGTCACGTTACCTCAAAGATCTACAGTGACCTGACCCTTCATACTGGCTGTTTATAGCACATCATTACATGGTGGAAAGTGTGCATGCGTTGCAGTCAAAACAAGCACATAAAAATTCATGGTGACATTTAAATTGACATTACATATGATGACAAAAAAACTCTATGAAGGGAAAACAATCATTACTTGTGGTTGTCAGTAAACAGGTGGCAACACAGAGATTTCCAAACTCTGAATTTAGACAGATGGACTTGGGTGTGCTGACTGCATGCCAGACTCACTCACTGTTGTCATGACTTCCAATACCCTAAGATGTTTCACGGTAACTTGTTTAATCGTGAATGTTTTGGTTCAGGTTTTGCTTGAACAAGTTTAAAAAATAGATTACATTTTTGGAAGTGGAGTTGTACATATCCATAGTCAGTGTATTACCTACAATAGATGTCTGTTGGCGTGCTCACAGTTTGGAAAAGCAAGCTAAAGCTCCAACATGGAAGCTGAGAAATCCACTGTTATGAACGGGGCTGGAGTATTTAAGCTATCTAAAAAAGTCCACCTAAAAAAAACAGTATCAGTTTAAGTGTACCCTATATTTAGAATATTTTCACTCTTTTACCTTATTGTCAGGCAGCATTTTCTCTTCAAAGCCAGACTCCATTGAGAAATGAAGTGATATACTCTTAAACATACGGCCGCCTATATCAGTTATTTTGTATTATTGTGTGACTTTGGTTTTTGAAAGGGTTAGATTGGATTCACTAAAGTCACACAAAGACATACACTAACTAACTGATTGAAGTGGCACTTGAACAGTGGCTCCTGTGTTCAGCAAGCTAAAATCACTGTTTTTGTCAGCGGAGTCTGGTGGTGCTGATGATGGTATAGATAAAGAGCTGAAGCCATTAACAGCTGCTTTGCCGAAGCCGGCTGTCTGACCGAAAGGTAAAGCAGTGAAAATTCTCTCCACAAAGTGTAAACTGCCATTATCTCAATATGGTTTCTCGTTAAGCTGCAAGCCATGACTCATTTTTGGCCTTTCTCTTGGCTGATACATTAAGCATTTCATACCCTAAAAATTAGATAAATATTAGTGTCCAATAAACTCTTACCCCCAAAATGGCAATAATGTTGCATGCTAAAGCATCGAGTGATGAATCTTTGGAGAAATTATGTCTAAAAGCATATGATTTGAGGTTAATTTAATAGCACTGGGCATCTTTGTCTGAGTGGATTTGAGCAAGAGGTCATGATATATTGGTAGTTGTTCCTTAGCGTATAGGCTATGTTTTCTGCTTTGGACTGAGTGCCAGCAACAACACTGAGGTCCTATGAAGAAAAGCCAAGCTGCTGTGTAACCTTGACCCACAGTATAGCCACAGTCTAACTAGCTATCCCAGTGTGTTGGATGTATTTGCAGCTGAATGAATGGAAGACTCCATCCTCATTGCTCCCAGCTGCTAAAATCAACAATCACTAACAACGCTGTCCTGAAGCAACACCTCGATTCAGAGCCAAATGCGGGCTCCTGGCTGCCACTTTGCACTTATTTCCAAATCAGTCACAAGGATCAAGCAGGCCACCATTACAAAACCTTCCTGCAGTACATCCAAACTGTAAATTTCAGAGGGGGAAAACTGCTGCAATTTGTTCCAGCTGCTTTTATCACTTGACAGATGTAGGGCTGGGGTAACAAGACAGCAAGCAGCGCTTTCATATGTTAAAGCGGGCCAACAACACCATAAAGCGCCTTTATGAGTCACCTGTGTTGCATGCAAAACACCTTACCTTTACCTTTTATATGATCTACACAATTGTTGCTCAGGGTTTATTATGTTTATTAAATCTGACTTCTTCCCTTTCCATATCACATACAGCAACTGTGCTGGGTGGCAGAACAACCAAAGTAATACAATGCTGTACAAAAATTTCAAAAGACTGCAATATTTAATGTATTCTGCTGACACAACATGTATATAAAGCTTTTTCTCCACAACTTAAATGTAAGTGCTTGTAAATGATTTTAGAAGGAAGAAATTCTAATTCTCAGAAGTTTCAAGACTTGAATACAGAGGCAGGCAAGTTTGAATGTACAGGTACAGACAGTGCACATTCCCTTCCATAAATAAAAATATTACACGTGATGAGCACAATGTATATATCACGGCTATAGTGCCACAAGAAGGGAATGTTCAAATGAGTGCGTTGTGTGTACTTTTCTACCAGTTGCTCTGCCTCCTGAGACTCTGCCAAGATACAACAACCTCATCCTCGGGTAACACGAGGACACCAGGACAGACAAAGCTCACAGTCTTTAGCTCTGGGAACATTGACAGACCACCTTGAGCACAGTGCTGCCAAGAAATATAGAACATTTTACATACTGATTTAGGAGGACTGTTCATGTGCTACATTGCAGGGGGTGCTTAAATTATAAGCACAAAATTAGCAGCATGTTCTCCCTTCCAAACTGTCAAATATGGTTGCTTGCTCGGTGGCCCAATCCTTCAAACTATGGTGCTTTAGCTACTTCATAACTTAAATTTGTTATGTGTCACTTTCTGTGTCACTTTCTGCTTGGTGCATGCTACAGTGTCAAAATAAACCTCTGTCTCTACAGGAAACAAAAGCTTCTTGAAGGGATTGCCTTTGGCCTAAGTAGAAAGCCAGATGTGTCTCATACAGACACTGTAAGGTGCTTTGTGCGTAGATAACGTAAGCCCAGGGCCACTGAGCAGGTTGCCATATTTGACGCCCTGAAAAAGTACTGGTTGATGCTAGATCACTCTTGGAGATACTATTTAAATTTTATATATGGGTTTTAGACTGTTGGGTGGACAAAATAAGCTATTTAAAGATGTAATTTGGAAATCTGGCAACTATTAATGGATATGAGCAAACAATTGGTCCAATCAATGATCTACAGATTTATCAACATTAAAAATAATCACTATTACATTCTCTATTTTAATAAGGCACCCGAAAGGACAATCTTCAATCTTATCCCATGCTACCTTTATCTTTTCCCACAACAATCTTTGCACTGAGGCATGATCAAGAACTTTCCAAAAAATGTTTTAAGGGAGTTCCTGCATTACTGGAACAACAATATAACGGGGAGTGTCAGAATGGAGAAATCACCAAACCTGAGAAGAGAACAACATTACGCTGGAAGCATTTCTCTCTGCTCAGACAGCTGTGTGGATCTTATTACATTTTCCAGCATGACACTGGAGTCCTGAGTTCCCCCTTTCTGGCTGCCAAACCAGCCTACGTGTTTGTGGGGAGGCATGCAGCACACAGGCCTGGTGACAGAACAACACTAATATGCTACTGTAGTGAGAACAAAAAAAGCAAAGAATGGCACTTGGCTTCCTACATAAAGAAGCTGCACTTGGCAAATCTTGAAAACAATTTTGGAAATCCAAGGACCTATTTATTTATTTCATATATACGAACACACTCCGTTATCTCACAATATGTAACAAATATGGTTATGATGCTTCTTATAGCAATCTCCACCAGTCTTATAGCGATCTCCACAGTCTCTGCTGTGCCATGTTAATAAGCACTGTGTATTTCCATGCTGGTGTCAAAGACCTCAAAACAAACAAAGCTGAATACAGACGAGACCTTGGGTAAAATGAGGTTAAAGCCCATGAATATGTCTCTGTCTGAGCTTATGAGTGGAGCTGAAAGAGAGTGGGCTTTGTCAGTAATGGAATTAGAGTGTGAGAGTAGATAAGACCATGGATAGGTCATTGATGAGGATTTCTACAGGTCGCAGCTCACGAGGATGAGGATCAGACTCCATTGCCTCAATTTCAAGTTGACAAAAAAGCAGGTCTTACAACAATGGGTCAGTCTTAGACAAACAAGGTATTGAAGGGATGTGATTCTCACAGACCTGAAACACAGGATTAGGAGAAAGTAAGAGGTTGTTGCGAGAAAGACATTTCTTCAAGAGTCTCATCAAATCCTCCTGTCCAGTCTCCTTATGGGTCAACATACAACTGCATCCATCCCTGGTCAATCTCTTGTCCAGAGCTGCTTAACTGTAAGTCTGGCTGGAGGGCCTCAATCCTATTCAACCCAGAAAGACTTTACCATAAGGTAGGCTCAAAAGGAATAGACCTGGCTCATGTGAAGGTCAAGCCTTAGCGATAAAGGACATATGTTGCAAAACAAACAGACAGGAAAAGTGACGACAAACAGCCACAAAGACAACAGTTAGACTGAAAATAGCACTGCAGAAAAACACTGTGTTGGTGTAGGTGTGTTAAAGGTACCAATGAAGGAGTGAAATTTGAACCACGAAGACTGGTTATAATGACACAACCATGAGGTTGAGGGCTTATCAGACATCAACAGACTGGTCAGCAGAGGGATTTTACAACTTTGGGAAGCCATTATATCCCCCATCTCGGTGACTGCGATGTAAACAGCAAAATCAAACTTTATCCTTTACT
The DNA here is from genome assembly GCF_026936395.1 of Plectropomus leopardus. NCBI lineage: Eukaryota > Metazoa > Chordata > Actinopteri > Perciformes > Serranidae > Plectropomus > Plectropomus leopardus. The sequence goes on along the minus strand of NC_142182.1, from coordinate 26,437,306 downwards.
AACTCATCTACGAATGTTTGCTTGTGTTTGATTGACAACCTTGAAGGATGTTGTTGCAGTGCACTTTGGCATCCACAGACCCCCATTCAGTGGCTTTGATTACACAAACTGAGAGGTGACTTTTTGTGAGTGCTATTGTCTGTCTGTTACTGAAAGTAACACAAATATAAGGTAATTAAGACAGCAATCAAAAGACTGGGAGTAGCTGCAGACCAAATATGGGCAACATATCAGAGCAACACTGCAAGCATTATCCATCGCTGGAGGACGCCATGGGCAGCAAGGAAGGAAGGAATGGTAGAGAGGTATTCACACAATAAGAATACGATCAAATAAGGTTTGTAGACCTAGCTATACCCTTTCTGGCTTATACACCATGACTGATAATATCTGATTGGGAAACGAGCTTGGGTGTCTGCTTCACTGTTTTCCAAAGTCTCTGTTTCCACCTGTCCAGACTAGAATGGAACCCCAGAGTTTTCAAACTAAAAGGGGTCAGCAGTGTTTTCAAAGGTCTCCATTTCATGGGTACCAAAAACGCTGGAGCAGGTGGACACTCAGCGTAGCAAGAGTTATGAGTCTAAATTGAAAATGTATTGGTACGGATGTACCCTCAGATCCTCAAACAGTGCCTAAAACCTCTCCCTCTACACCTTAACAAAGTCTGATTTTTGCTGTTTTCAAATGAGTGTAAGCCGCTGAACTTCTTCAAGGAGAGAACGAGAAAGCCCAAAAGAGTACGTTACTCCTCTTTGAATGATTATCACATCTTGCCTCACTGTGCTGTGTGTTGGTAGACTTTTCAGTCCACTTTCGAGTATAACCATCTGGAAGAGCTATTGCAATCACTAAATGCGGTTGGAAGACACTTGGTAAAACCTGTAGACTCATTTTTTTGGGGGCTGCTCTGACAGATGAGAAATACCAGAAGTGCCCTTGAACCTGAACAGCCAATAACAAGGCAGTGGTAGAATTGTTCCTTGCCAAAACTAAAACCATTTGTTAATGCACACAAAACAACTGCAGGATGCTTGGATCTAATACAATGGCATCTTCTCAAATCACATGCTTTGAAAACTATGCCCAATGCTCACTTTTTTTCCATTGCTCTTTGCCCAGCGGTGATGTAGGGAATTGAAAAATGGGTCAGTGGAACTAGATTCTTGTTGCTAAACATACTTACAATACATCTCTTTATGAACCCGCAACTGTGACTAATGATGAATTCTTCAGACTGTGGTGCACTTGAGAGCAAAACCTGAAAGTCCTGTTTGAGGAGTGCAGTTCACTCTGTTCTTCTGCATCTAAAACTCTGCTGTTAATGCAAGCAAAAAGAAACTGATTACAGGTCTCGGGTTCCTGCAGACAAAGCTGTCGGGGTGCAGCAGCACAGCTCGACAGAAACTAACTAAGGAAAAAACATCATCAAGTAAAGCTTCCTAAAGAGTGACTCAAAGAAGCACAAACACTTGTTTGAGCATGGGCAGTTCGTTTTCTTTAGACATTAATGTACTGTGCATGAGAGATAAGAGTATCTTAAATGCATTGTATCCCTCTGACGACAATAGTGAAGTTTTAAGATGAATTACAAGCGCTGACAGACCACACCTTTAGAAAAGAGAATAAAAAACACATGCCAGCTTGCTAGTGCAATAAAAGTTCTGCAGAGAGAGCTAAATCCACATCCTCTGTCTATCCAAATCTGCATGGAATACAGAAAGAATAGGTGGAACTTATCATGAGGATAAACATTTTTAACTGACACTATCTGACCATCCTGATGCAGTACCACGCACCTATCTGGTATTTCAAAAACACATTTGCTAACTATTTGATCAGGGTTTGGGAGGCATATTTTTTAATCAACGAACAAGTTAATGGGTGTTGGCTTCTCGAAAGCAAACTTAAGTAAAACTGACATCCCTACCAGTAGCATTTTAGCCTATAAAGTGATTATTTCTTCAGTCTAAATACTCAACTTGATGTTTTCAATTTGCTTTATTTGGTCAACACAAATAAAAAAACACTGTCACTTTGAGGTGTGGTCAAACATTACGTAATTATTCATGGATTTCTAACCACACAATCACCAGAATGACGAGGTGGTTTTGAGTGAAGATCCCAAGGTAACTGCCACGTCGATGTGGAGACTGGTTTTGAGGGTTAGCAAATAGAGGGGGGCTGATGCAAAAAGCCTGGTGCACAGTGGACTGAGTTGTATCTCGGTGTGTTTAGAACTGGACTGCAGAATGGAGCAGCTGTCTGCAGATCACCTTCAAAGTCTCTCTTTAGGAAACATGTCAGCAAAGAGCCGGTAACGATTTCTAATCGTTACTGAGAACTAAAGTCTCTTAACCATGCACATTTAAAAACATAAACCTACCATGGCTGGAAAAGATATGGGTATTATTATCTACACTGTGATATGAGAAACGATATTGTCACAGATTCTGGATGTTGTAAGTATTGTCTTTTCCTTGTTTTAAAAGCTGCTTTACAAGAAAGTGATGTAATTTTTTACCAGACTGTTCTAGATGTTCAATCATTTGCCTTTACCCACTTAGTCATTATATCCACATTACTGAGGATTATTTATCAAAATTCCATTGTGTAAATATTTGGTAAAGGACCAACAGTCAACCTGACAATATCACTACAATATCAAAAGTTTTTGGTCAAAAATATCATGATATTCAATTTCCTATAGCATAGCATCCAGCCCTAAAACAAACTCTCAACCACCACCCATCAGTCAGAAGTCAATGGTATCCAGTTAGGGGTAATGTCATACAATTAACGGAACAAGAGAAAAATGAAATATTACTTAAGCAAACTGTGAAGTTAAAGGCTTTAAAGGAAAACTTCACACAGAAATGCCCATTTGTATATCAGTTAGTCAAGCCATTATACCTTAAATTCTCACATGCCTCCATGGAAAAGGCATACATACTGATGTATAGATGATTAGGAGCCACATTTAACAACAGCAAAACTATATCAAAACATCTGTTTACAAGCTCTTACACAGTCCATGCGGATGATTCAAGTTGTATCTGCAGTACTTTCCAAAAACAAGCATTTCTTGTTAAAACTGTGCTGTTAGGAACTTGAATGAAAATCAAACTTCACGATGCTTTTCAAAGCCAGACTCCAATACTAAGTTATTTCAGAAAAAAATTATGTATTTGGGAAGTACTTAAGCACAACCGGATAAATGAGACTAGAATTATACTGCATCGTGGATTATACTGCAAATGGATGATTTGAGATTGATATGTTGTTAAATTTGGCCCCCGATCAATCAATTAAACGATAATGTTCACTGTTTTCACGGGGGCATGCATGAAAAACAAAGTTTTCTTCACAAATTCAAGGTATCACAGCACGACTAACTGATTTACAACTGGTCATTTTGTGGGTGAAGTGTTCTTTTAACTTAGATACCCTCTGAATATTTGTGTTACCCCGTTTTAGGAATTTTAACGGAAAAAAAGAGACAAGAAGTTACCTGTTCTTGCTCTGCATCATTATTTACTGGTTACACTAACATTTTGGTCCCCCTGGACCTTTGCCAAGAGTGTTTTAACTTAAAGCAAATAAGCAACAGACAGTTAAAAGAGTAAACAACTACAATTACACATAGGATCCTGCCCCTTGTGGGAAAAGAGAGGCAACATTCCTATATTGCTTAGGGGAACAGGACAGGTACAACAGGATTTGGCTCAAATTTCCCTTTCACAGAACACAAGTGTTACTGAGAAATTAGTGCTGCGAGGTCGTCAACTTTCTAATGAGTGACTAAATTATCAGTATTCACATGATCATGCAAATTAATCTAAATATGAGGACGTGTTTCTGCATAAATGCATTCGTTCCATGCTACACTGTAGAGTGAGCTCTGGGCTTCACGAACATGCTGAACAACTACAATTTCGTCTTTGAGAGGCATTAAATAATGAATAATTATGCAATCAAGTTCTTGTGGCACACTTCTGTGAGGAGAGAGAAGTCACTGATACATGAGGAGAAGTCATTGAGACCGAGAGAGAGGTGGCTCAGGGTTATTTTAGTGATGACTTCACAGCACCTGCAGCTACACATTAACCACTTCTTCACCGATTTGTCCATTTAACACTTCACAGTAAGGCTCTTTGTGCTACAAAAGCACCGATCATCCACCATAAGAAATCATAAAAATCCATGGTTTCCAGGCAATATTACAAGCCCGTCTTGGAGGGCTGGTTCAAGGCCAGCCGGGAGCCTTTGATGCATATCATCCCCTGTCTGACACCTCTCATTTCCTGCCATATGTTATCTGTTTACTATACCATAAAACCAAAAATATACCTAAATACAAACATTTTAGATTAGAAAAATGGCCCCAAACTCCTAATATGAAGCTTCTGGATGCACTTTGAAAACAAGATTTACACTAAAGAAGCCATGTTGGCGTTGTGCAGGTGCTTCTATCGATTAAAGCACCATGTTTTAAAAGCTTCAGATCTGACTGATCAAGTTTTGATGTTATTCTGCTTAATTTCACACATTATTGACCTTTTACTGTCACCAGTGCATTAAAGATGCTGACCAGAGGCCTCTAAAACAAACACCAGACTATTAAGCAATCTGCAGCTTCTTTATAGCCGCTATTAGTGTAATAGGGCGCACCAACAAGCCAATAAATAGCCTTTGTGTTGAGTGCATGGGTTACTAATGAATAGAGATGTTGCCTATTGATGAACAAGCGCCACTTTAGCTGCGCAGGCGTGCAAACTGAAATCAGATTAGCCTGCCTCCCATACAATAACAATGGTTCTATAATCCTGGAAGAATTTATTAATGTGCCCCAGTTGCCTATAAACAATCGTGTGCAGGTTTCAAGCTGCAAACTGGACTATTTCTAAAACCAGCGCTGTTTCCAGTCTGCAACCATCTCTGTGCATTAAGCCAAATTCCCCCACAGATAGTCTCTCAGCTGCTGCAGGAGGGCGCATTTCTTGCATAAAAGGCCAAATGAAGACATCTACCTTACAATAGACAGCCCAATCCGAAGCCGCCATATCCTCGGAGAAATCTCGCTGGCTGGAAAAACGGATCGGTGTGAGATCGTGGAGAGGAGCGAGGAGGGAAATAATAGTCCCCCCGACCACCACGTCCTTGTTTGTTTCCCAGCAGCGCTGCCGCTGTCAAAAATCCCCCACCATGTCCATACAAAGCAGAGCCATGGAGCTCACACCCGCAGGAAGTGACCTCATGACTGACAGCTGGAGCGGAGAAGGCGCACACCCCCTGACACACCTATAGTTTCAGCGAATGGAGAGAGCGCAGCGAGTTTCTCTTGAGACGGACGCCCCCTAACCATGGTGACAGCAAGAGAGACCGGAACACAAACTCCTTCCTCTAAACGTGCTCTGCACGCGCTCAATGCTACAACAAATAAATCACAGTGGCGCAGACCGCCGAAAAAAGAGTCAGAGAGAATGACTGATAATTGAATACAGAGTGATAATCAGTTTCAGTGATGCTGAGCTGAATGCATACAGGCTGGCAATATTTGCATTTCTCTGACAGTATCCTCATCTGACCCCCTCTACCTCCCAAGAGTTTCGCTCCCTTTTGCTCTCAATTCAGTGCGCTCTGATTCAGTTCGGTGAAGCTTTAATGGGATTAAGCTCTGAACACGTTTGCAAGTATATATATATTTTTTTTGGGGGGGGGGGATACATACAATGAATACATAAACGTACACGAGACAGCTAGTTATTGTTGATACTGCAAAACACTAAAAACTTGTAAAAAAATAAAGAAGGAGCATTTTGGAAAATATAAAAGCCTACGGTATAAAACCATAAATTAAAGAAAGTCCTGATTGATGCATGATTCTTGCTTAACGACAAGTGGTTAAATCATAATTGGAATGATTTTTTAAAAATATTAATTAAATGGAGAAAGAAATCCATTTCTGATTTCAGTGGCTAAGGCAGTAAAACTCAACCTCTGGCCCACGGGCCAAATCTGGCCTGCTATGAATGGACCTGGACTTTTTATAGAGCTTTTCAAGTCATTTGGTGCTTTTCATGTTGTTCAAAACACTTTCACACTACCAGTCACATTAACATATACTTTCATACACTGATGGCTGAGGCTACCATACAAGGTGTCACCTGCTACTCAGTGCTTTACCCATTCATACACATTCACACACCCATGGAACGGCCATCAGGAGGCATCTTTCCCAAGGAGCCGGAGATTGAACCAACCAACCTTCTTATTAGGAAAACCTGCTCTACCACCTGAGCCACAGCTGCCCCGTTAGGGTGCCAGGTGGCCCCCAAATAATTTGCTACTTCACATGGAAAATAAAAACACTGGGTTTCTTATTTACTTTGAAAAAGATTGCATTTTGAAAACATTAAATAAGCTTGTTTATCCAAAAAATAATTTTAAAAAATTGCCTTGTCATTATGCAGAAGTGGCCCCCGGGCAAAGCAAGTTGATTATCTCTGTTCTAGGGGAAGATTGGGGTTGGTTGACACACTTCTGACTCTCTGCCATAGCCAACTTCACTGGCATTATTTATGTTAGAATATTCTAACCAGCAGCAAATGAAAGTTGAATAAACACATTTTAATGTAGGCTACATAAATGTTGTGATAAAAGTCATTTTGTGCATGTGTGCCAACAAGCCCCATCACAAGCCTGGTTGGTAAAGTGTTGCAATAGATTTAAATAATGAAGTAACCGATGCGATTTAACTGAAAATAGTTTTCTTCGTTGGTTGACACAAGCCCAAAATCAGTGTGCCAACCAAACTCGCTTACTTTTAACCCAACTTTGTGATGTAATGTTAGCCAGCTTCCATTACTCACACACACTGACTTCCAAATCTTATACAAAAAGTAGCTGATGTATTAACAGTGGTAACACATTCCCAATATCTCAGTCTAACACAGTTTTATCATTTGTTTAGTCCACAGACCACTTTCGGTACTAGAAAAATGAAATGTCTCCTTCGCCCTTTTTGTGGTTTTGTGTCTCTGTGTTTCTTTTAACACTTTGTGTCTCTTTGTTGGTTCTTTATATATCTCTTTGTGGTCATTTTTGAATTATTTCTTTATCTTTGAGTATCTATTTGAGTGACATTTTGCAGGTGAGGGCCAGGGAGGCTCCCTTACACGTTGGACCCCTGTTCCTTTTAACTGCTAGATGCCAGATGCCTCTAACTTCACTGACAAGTCCATTCTTGGAATATGCACACTGGATGCGTCAAGTTTCTACTTCACAGTTAATAATAATAATAATAATACATTTTATTTATAGGCACCTTTCAAAGCACTCAAGGTCAGCTTACAGGGCAAGCACCTCTGTAAGTTGCATCTGGACCAAGTTTGGCTTCCAAACTAGTGTTGATGTCACAAAGTCATTGTGTACAGTGTAGCACAAGCATCAGATATTCAAAATATATGTTTGAATGTAGAGGGAAGTTAACATATTTTGCTTGTCATATGAAAACTACAGACTTGAAGGATCCTGACAAGTTTTTGTCAATCACACAGCTCTCTCACTTCAGAGATAAAGAACCACGTCTCTAAATTCCCAGATGCCTCGGCAGGATGGTGGCATATGGGCCATTGCATGGTCCTGCTAATTGTGTGCAAGAAAACCTCTGCACTTTTCAGGAGAATCACAGAACAGCTGGAGAAAACATTGTGTCGCACACGCTGACACCAGGCCAACTCATGAGGGTTTCCAGTCAAACTGTTGCGATAAACTGCCCATTAATGAAGCAGCTTTGTTTTCTCGGCTCATGCCAGATGCTGAGTGTGCGACCCCACTTGCAGATTGCATCTCTCTGCTCTCGTTTCCTCATCCAGTCAGTTCCACGTCCCAGCTCCCCCTCACATTCTGTCCACGTCTTTGGCAGAGCAATGTGGGCGTCACTCAGCAGCCTGGCCCAAGGCCTGGAAGCAAATACTGGCTGCTCTGTATGAGTCCTGGGACCCCAGTGGACCTCTCACGACCTCCAGGCACACTCAGCACTTACATACAGAGTGTTGGAAGGAGTATTCAGACACTTTTCTGGAGTTAAAGTCTTCTTTAAGCTTTAATTAAAGAAGACTAATGATAAATACCACAATGATAAATACCACAATGAAAAAAAATGTTTGATATGCCACCATTGCCTTATTTGATGTGTCATCATGTGAGCACAACTAATAGAAATTGGTAGTTGGCTGAGGTGAAGCTGATATTGATAATTTACAGGCAACATATGCATATTTTGTAAAGCTTGCCATCTGATTTACATCTAAATTCTTGACGTGCAAAGCAATCACTAATTAAAGCTTCACACCCAAAAAAATGTGTGGAGAAATCAAGTACATTATTTCCTTCTGAACTGTTGTGAATTGTCCGCAAAACTGTTCAAATACACAAGTAAATCTTTTTTTTTTTTTCCAATTGTACTGAAGCCTGTACGTACTGTTTTTTTCAAACACTCACATATTGCATGGTGATGACTCTTAACATGTGTAGAGAGAAGCGGTTTAGAAATGTCAGTCTGATGATATCAGCCTGTTTCAGCCAGCATCCAGCCTGCTGAAGTGCTTTTGTTTGACAGGGTGGACAGCTCTGCTCTGCATGTATTTAGAAGTTAGCAAAGGAAAAACGTCCGCACCCTATCAGCAGTGCATCACCTTAACTCAAAGCTTCTTAGTGTGACTGTTACTAGTATATACCAGTACAATGTATTAGTACTGATGCATGTAAGATTGGGTTCACAGAGCCTCTGGGGTCTGCAGTTTAATCTGTAACAAGTCAGAGTGTCCATGTGACGAGGACATATACATGAGACTAAAGATATACAGTAGAGTAGAGAAGGTATTCTGATCATTTAGATTTATAAAAGTAATACCTATATAGAAAAATACTTCTTGTGAGTGTGATATATTGTATTATTGGTGCATTACAGCATTTCAGTGTAATACTTGGATTTTTTAAATCTACCTTAAAAAATTAATGTAATGCTTGACCTTGGAAACAGTAAAGGACATCATAACACTGATAGGGAAAAATAATCCTCCTACAGAGCCTACACCCTTTCTTGTGTATAACTGCTCTACAACTGACTCAAACACAAACACAAACATTGTCTGATGTTAGTTTTTGCAAGTTTCATAACAGGTAGGGATTTTATTGTACTTTGCTGTAGTTCACAGAATGAATGTTTTGCTGACAAATCTGCTACTTTTGAATCAATGTCATAATGATGCAGGCTCTTCACAAATCAAGGATCTACAACAATGTCTACTGTATACTGGATTTAATATTAGGCTAATAAAGGGACAGTTCTTTTTAGGGAATAGCACAATTTGGAGTTTTTGAGAAAAACATTCAGGGCTGGGGCCCCAGACACCACCCTTTGCTCTGTTAAAACAATTTAAAGTCAAGGTCCACTTACTAGCTCTCTCTGGAGCTTTCAGCCATATTCCACAATTTTCATCAGCAGGTTGCCTTTGCCCAATTGTCATGGATCTGTTGACATACAAGCTGATTTTATCTACAGCAGTTTTTGGACTTCTGAGCTGGGATTGGTTCATCAAACTTAATATACTGTTGTGTGGTTAAATCTGGAACAGTGAATCATATTTTCCAGGCTGGTTGTGTGTCTTGGATCTTAAATGTTAATCTGCATAGTAGAAATAAATTGGGGAGGACTTTAAAGTAAAGCACAGTCAGTTAAAGTATAGTAGTAAAAGTACTTTGATTAATGCTATGAATGAAGAGCTATTTGTAACTGCTACCAGTGCATCAAGATGAAACAATCCAGCTCTGCATTAAATATAAAGCAAGTTGATGCAAAATCTTGTCGAAATAGATGAATCTCAAAAACACCCACACAGATGTCAGCAGCAGTGCATTGAGTTCCTGCACGGCCGCTGGTGATTTCTCCACGTGAGGAGGACGTGGAGGACCATTAGACTCAGAAGCTACGGCTCGTTGCAACACAACTCAAGAGAGCAGACAGAATGACAGTCCGCAGTAATGGGCTACGGTCAAGACATTCTGTCTGGACAACAGCTGGTTTCCCAATTAAGGGGAGACTCAGAATGCTTTCCACATCTAGATAATATAATGACAACTGCCGTGTTCGCTTACAACATGTCTGTCCCTGAAGTGAACCTGGCTCTGAAATAACAGCCTATGAAGAAGCAAACACTTGATGAAGTAATTTATAGATAAAAAATGGCACCCATCCTGAGAATTGCAGCTTCAGGGGCAGCATACTGCTCCACTGTTGAGCTTAACAAGATGGATTTGCCTGTATTGCCTCAACCTTAATTATAAAATATGGATTTTTGCAAATATAATTATCTCAGTGTTAAGAGAACCTTTGCATGATATCCTCTGGAAACATTTTGACTGGACAAAAATCTAAGCAGGACTGAAACACTGTCTTGATTAAACTTTTTTTTGGGCATGTTTTAAGCAAGCATTCATGACAAAAATAAAAATAAAAATATGTGCACTGACTTTTGACAGCCTTGCACCAATGTGATGTGCATACAATTATTCCTAATAAGTCCTCTGGTAATAGTATGAATGCACATTAATAGTGTATGATATTAAGCAATTTCAAATCAAACATTTGAGTCACAAGATAATGTTTTTTTCAACCATCATAATCACTTAAATTTTTAGCCACATATAAAACTGTCACTTTTTATAGAATACGTTTGAAGCATTTGAGGAATTTGCATGCACTTTGTTTGACAGGGGTTAATATGATGACCCACTGAAATACAGTAAGTGGGTCAACAAAGTTTAACAGCATGCAGATCTTTGCTGCCACCTGCTGCTAAAAAACTGCAGATGATGGTTACTTCAGTCTGTTTTGAAACAGTTTTTAGGCACACTACAATATTTTAAGATTTTCATTCAAGAAATAGTCTAGGCTTATGGAACAATTCAGTTAAGCACCCATAACAAAATAGATGCTTTGTTAATTGATATCCCATTTTTGTGCAACATGGAACTATTTTATTTCTAGAGAAGTAAGTAAAGAATTTTTTTTTTTTTTTCAAAAATCATTTCAGGTTCTCAAATGTAAGAATTTGCTATTTTGATGTTCTTAAATTATATAAGAATATTTTTGGATTTTGAACTGTTAAACGAGAGATTTGATGACATCACCTTAATGTTCAGGTAATTGTGATGTGCATTTTTCACTGGTCTCAAGGAAACAATTATTATTTTAAAAATTGGTGGTTACAGGTTGATTAGGTAAAAATAACAATAGTGAAATTGAAATCAATTCCTGTATCATTGTTTAATGAGTGGCAGTGGTGGAATGCAACTATATATAGTTATTCAGGTACTGTACTTAGGTACAATTTTAAGGTACTTTTACTTTACTTGAGTATTCCTATTTTATTCTTTATATTTATGTGCCACTAAATTTAAGAGTGAAATATTGCACTTTTTACTGCACTACATTTATTTGACAGAACTTGTTACCTGTTACTTTTTACTTATGATGTGTTTAGTGGATATGATATAATGCAGTACTATAGTCCTATTTTACCCAGTAGCATACAAAATATCTAAAACTGGCTAAACATTGATGAACTATAACATCAAAATGCTCTATAAGCTAGCGACATAACTTAACCCTTTGAAGGGGGCATTTTGCATTATGAGTACTTTTACTTTTGATACTTTAAATCCCTTTAGCTGATAAAACTTGCATTTTGATATCAGAACTTTTAATTGTAATTAAGTATTTTTAGGCCATGTTATTTTCACTTTTACAAACGTATAGGCCTCAGTACTTCCTGCTATTGTAAGGTAAATAAGGTGCAAAGATACTGTCAATGAAGAACACTGAACGTGCATCCACTAGGTGGAGCTTTTACCATATCTCTAAATGAATGAGGCCTTCTGTGATTGAAGTTATATTGGCGATTAACTGTATTAAAATGACTGTAGAAATATAAGTATGAAAATGGATAAAATATTGCATCAGAATCAAATTATTTCATTTCCTCGCCCTACATTTCAGACTGAATAATACATTTTATAATCACCGTGGCACAGATTAATGTGGCTGGATCTATTTAAACACCAGCTCAGCTTTTCTTCATTTCAGCAAATGCACTCTGCTCAGTGGCTTATTTGAGGGGCCTGCCCACACAGAGCCTTCAATCCTATCCACTTACATTCGATCAATAACACTATTCCATTTATGAAGCTATGACATCATATGAAGGCTTAGAAAAGTGGCGCTGTGAATGTAATTCTCGTCAAATTCCTGGCAACTTTGGATAAAACAACAGTATCTTATTGGATTCTGACTTACATGTTTTAGACGGAGTCTCAAAAGTCATTAGTGCCTTTTTGCATGGGAAAATAATATCCCAAGGTGAGTGTTAAAGCTTTTTGCAATGTTTTCGGTGAAGTGGGAGGAGATGAAGAATGGAGCAAGGCCTTTAGAGATGCAACCCCAGAGACAGGATGCACACAGAGCCATTGTCTCATCAGGCTTAATATTCAGCTCACTTAGCTGCATCACCAGGGCCAAGGCTCAAATCAATTCAATATGGTGGCTGGCGGGGGACAGGCTATGCAGTTGGTGCAGCCCACATACAAATACATCTAACACTGGTCTGGACAAATCGGATACAGTACAGTTGAAGTTTGTTTTTTCCCATGCTGCAATGTTACTGCACTATGCTGTGCTACTCCAGTGATGTACTGTCACATAATCCCTCTCACTGTGTCTGAAACATTTGGTGAATGTGTAACTAGCTCAGTGAGTTTGCTATGAATGATTTATTTGAAATCATGACTTGCAAAGGGAATATGTGCACACGTTGGTCGTACAAATGTGTTCAGTGGAATGATTGTGTGTCTGTACATGCATATTTGTAGGTTAGCTGACACAAAGGGGATTACTGGTTATGTGAGTGAGTGAGAGTGAAGACGCAGGGGTGAACAAGGCCTCTCACTGTGAATGACAGCCTCCATGTCTGACCTTGATAGGAGATACAGGGCTGCAGTCTCAGACAGTGAGACACGAGGCCCAAGTTGGTCTGATACCGACTGGCAGTCACCTCGTCATCTGCGTGTGTTTATACGTGGTGCTGGCCAGAGAGAGAGTGCAAACTGTAACCATCATCTGTTGCCATATGAATCATGCTGTAGCCGAGAAGGTGAGATTGTGCCACGACTCTTATTTCCATCTGCTCTGCGCTGAGCTGCTGGATGATCCCAGGAAAGGGTGAAGGTCGTCAAGTCAAAGATGTTTTTTAAAGTTCAGTATAAGACAATGATCAAAATGTTTGGTTGTCTAATACAGGCTAGGTAGATGAATGGAAAACTTACTGTAACCAACAGAAAATTTATTGTAATGTGGTACTTGATGAGTTGTTAAGTTCTGGCTTTCACCAGACACTACTGCAATATACACCAATCAGCAAAAACATTCAGAACACTCACAGGTGAGGTGAACAGCATTGATCATCTTGTTACAATGCGTTGTTCTGTTGGGTGACCTTTGGGTCCAGGCATTCATTTGGACGACACTTGACATGCACCACCCACCCAAACACTGTTATAGACAAAGTACCCCTCTTCATAACATAATACTCTCATAACAACAGCACTCCCTGATGACAGTGGCCCCCCAGCAGGACAATGCATCATGCCAAGTCACAGTAACTGCTCAGGAATGGACTGAGGAACTTGACAAATAGCTCAAGGCATTGACTTGGCCTCCATATTCCCCAAATCCCAATTTGACTGAGTATTCGTGGGACTTGCTAGTAGCCCAGAGATACCTCCCATCCATGGTAGGGCCTCTTAAGATTGAGCTTATCTCTGACCTGTCAAGGCTTGGACACAGGACTTCTGGAGGTGTCCCTTGGTGTCTGGCACCAGGGAATTGACAACAGATCCTTTGATTCCTGTGGGTTGTGAGGTGGCATACTGGCGCATCCCAAGGATGCTCAAACGGATTGGGATCTAGCTATTTGGAGGCTGAGGTCCATGCACTGAGCTCCTCCGGTCATTCCTAAGCAGTTTTTGTGGTGTGGCATGGCGTGTCGTCCTGCTGGGGGGACCACTTCTATTGGGGAATGCACTCTCCATGAGGGGGTTACTTGGTCTGTAAATGGATTTGGGTGGGTAGAGTGCGTCAAGTGGCATCCACATGAATGCTTGGACCCAAGATTTCCCAAAAGAACATTGCATTGTAAGAAGATGATCAAAATTATTCACCTCACCTGTCAGTGGTTTTAGTGTTTGGTGGACTGGTGTATACTACATGAAAACATAATCACAGGAATGACAATTCTTTGAAACTATTTGGCACCAATGCAGTCATTAACTGCAAATAGTTTGAAACATTTAAATTGACACAAGATGTGAGGACAAATAAAAACATAAATAAATTCCAAAGACAAACAGATTTATAAATCTTTTTTTTATTTTTATTCATGCCTGGAAGGAGAAAAAACAAAACGAAAGACAAATCCCACAGTGAATAGTCTTCACCTGCCAGCCCTCTCTGCTGCTATGCTTGGCCATGGATGCCTACGTTCCAGATAAGTGGACTGGTGGCTGCGGAGTTCATCTGGTCATCTGGTTTTTCTAATGCAGTGAACAAGACGCCCCCTGTTGCCTGTACGGTGAAGTATTGCTGCCCTTCAGGGAAGGCAGTAGGTTGTATAGTTATCTCCTGATTGGGCAAAATCACTACCCTGAAACCACACAACCTACTACCTCACCCCGTTCGAACATCAGAAAGGTCGTACAGGTCGGCGAGCTTTGTTGTCATGATCAACATGAAGGTGACGTGACATAAAAACACTGTACATTTTCTAACAATACATAAAAATAGCCCATCCTATATCTAAAGCTATTTGAAATAAAAAAGAATGACAATAATAAAAACATTTTTATTAACCATAAAGTGCAACCATGAAAATCACAAGACAAAAAAAAACACCTACAATCCTGTATGAGCTACCAGTATCAAATTCTGCAAATAGGTTCTTAGCAGTCGGTTGGTAAACAGGCACATTCCAGTGTTGATCCAGATCCAAAAGCTCCAACAATGGCCTCTGATGACATTACAGCCACTTCAGGAAAGACAGTAAGTTGTATAGTTATCTGACAGGAAGGGTATGACCCTAAAACTATACAACCTACTACCTCACCCCAAAGGACAGTCTTTAAATACAAAGTCATTTCAGGTCCCCGTTCATGCAGGTAATCTGCTTTGGCACACCTCGATGAAGGCAAAACAGCAGTTATGATTCACTGAAACACACGTGCACATGCCACTCTCCTCTGGGACGCCTCACCGGTGTGAACGGAGTCTGTGTGTTCAGAACACATTGTGACAACTGGGTCACCCGGTTCATGGCTCGAGCTCAGAGGGAATTCAAATGATCCAACAAGGTGCATATGTCCTAAACAAATTGCATGACCAAAATATTTTCATATTCAAATGTGTCCAACAAATAACTTATAGAGTACATTGACACCCAATATAGAAGTTTAGACTACTAGTTTAACCTCTAAATTATTGAATTCAATGCTTCGTTCATTATATATTGTCCATTTTAAAATGTGCATATATGATGAACGCTAAAGGATGGTGGCAAATGAGGCTGCCATCACTCTTGGCTGTTAAAAGAGGTCAAGTGATGATTAGAAAGAAAAGAATATATTTTTTCCCCCCATTATCTCTTATCTTTGCATTTTTATTGTGAAATGCCTAAAAGTCTTACCTCTTCAGACCTCACTGCTACAATATGTAAATGAAAAATCCCTCCTTGGTTGAGCTGCTTGCAGCTCACACAAAATGTGCAACTCATTTACAACCTGTGACACGGGGCTTCCTGTAGAAAATGTTTTGGGTTTTTTTTTTTAAAGAAACTGTGTATAAGTCTTAAGGGGAATTTGTGGCATCTAGTGGTGAGGACTGCAGATGGCAACCAGCTATAACTTCTCCAGGTTAAGATTCCTTTAGTGTTCATTGTTCAGGAGGTTTTAATCAGGAGTTTTCAGAGGTCTCTTCCTCTCCAATTCAAATGGACCAGCTAATTTAAACCACAAAAAAACACTGAATAAAACAGCTTCACATTTAAAATTCGGTGTGTCTTGAATGCTGTTTGGTATGTCAGAAAGAGGATGCTAGCCCACCTACTGCTTGTGTGTGCTCACCTTTTCTCTGATAACTTAAAATCCAGATATTCAGAAGATTTTTACCAGGAGCCTTATTATTCACAGAAATCTTCCTTCCGAAACAAACAGACTCTGTGATTTAAACCATTAAAAAACACTAAATAAAGTAGTTTTTCTGATGCTCTCGTTGTGGAGGGGCTGTTTACTATGGTGGCTGATGCAAAAATATGAATGGTCCTATCTAGAGCCACTGTTTGGTTTGTCCATTCTGGGCTACTGCAGAAACATTGTGGTTCAACATAGTAATTTCCATAGATGAGGACCCACTCCCTATGTAGATATATGACCCATTCTAAGGTCATGTAGACAACCCAATTCTTATTTTCAGGTGAGTATACACCAAAGAAAATATTTTATATTACATTTCTAATTGCCAATGTATCCCCTTAAATCCTACTGGCTGGACCTTTAAAGAATCGCAAACCAAAAAGATTGGGATTGACTGCTCTACAGTATTACCGCTTACAACATAAAATAATTTGCTGAAAAGGAAAACTGGTTTTATTTTGTATAAAAATATGTGTGATTCCACCATGCTTTCCTTGTCTTTTCTCAGTACTGATTGTGTGCTTCAGAGAGGAGAGTGTTAACAACAGTGACCAGTGTTGACAGTGGGCGAGCTCAAGCGAACTCATATCCTGGCCCACATGTGCGGAGCAGAGGGCCGCAGCTGCTGCCGCTGTTAATGTTTCTCACCTGGCTCTGTAGCGATTTCAGCAGCATGTCAGGTAGCCTACATCTGAAAATCCCCGAGAGCGAAAACCTGTTACTCCTGCAACAAAGGAAACAGAGAAATACTTCAACACAATGGCTTTTACATTTGCCTTTTGTAGGATCAATCGCAAACGCTTCAGTGGCTGACAGCATTTTCAAGTGTTTTTGAGTCTCGGGTGAAAACACATTGTCTGAGTTTGCTTGCAATTAGTGCATGTAGTTATGTGTATTTACAATATGCCTATATGGAATTTTCAATGGCTCTGTGAGGAAACCACAACATCCTGCATTTTTAACTGTCACATAATCTGCTGAAACAGAGTCATATCGGGGTAATCTTTGCTGGCACGTACTTCTACATTCATATTATTCTGTCTGTGAAGGCACAAAAGTACAGTGCAGCATAATACAGAACGGTATGTCTTGAGCTGAGTGGCCCCATGGTGTCTGCTCAGTGGTAGTCTGAGGCTCTTTGCATTATTCAACACTGCCATACTTACACTATAGCAATGGATGAGTGAAGTGTAAGTATGCGCAAGCACACACCCGTAAAGTGTAACAGACACACACAAGGAGCACACAGACTTTGCAAATAGAATGAAAGATAAAGTGTGGCAACCTACACACCTACAATAATGACAGAATAAAATAATTAGGGAACAGTGACTTAAAGGGACAGCTCACCCCCAAATCAAAATACATATTTTTCCTCTTACCTGTAGTGCTATCTATTAAGTTAAGTTGTTTTGATGTGACTTGCAGAGTGCTGGAGAGTTCATACATAACTCTCTCATTTTTTTTAATCCATCAATCATGGGTAATTCCAGCCGACATTCCTGTCTTTAAGTGTGAAAGCGCTTTGAGTGGTTGGTCCATTTACCATTTAAGAGGCTGTACTGAGCTGAGTTTTAAAGCTAAGGTAATGATACTTGTATCATATGAAAAACAGAGCTAAGGAATCCAGTGGTATCAACAATTTCATGCTCGCTTGTCAGGAAGGGAGATAAGTAACGCTCCAAAGTTAGGATACATTTTGGCAATGGAAAAACGGCATGGCCATTTCACAGGGGTCCCCTTGACCTCTCACCTTCAGATATCAGAATGAAAATGGGTTCTCTTAGTACCCATGAGTCTCCCCATTACAGACATATTCACTTTATGCTAGTGCCATGCAGTTTGAGGCAAAAATCATGCCGTTTTTTTGCATGCAGTATAAATGTGTTATTTTTGCCTATTGTATTTAAATATTTCTGCATATCGGAATCCCTACACAGTCTTGTAATTGCTACCACCTTCATGCTGAGCACACAGGTACAGATAATCAGACTTGTGTCAGTGAGCAACTCACCAAAGACGCCAAAGCACTATTTTGGGGTATGTGAATCGCCACAGGCCTGTGGATGACACTAAATTGAAGAGGTCAACTGCAGTGCTGCTTAATGGGTGGCAACTGACTGTGGACCAGTCAACATCAGTCAACAAATGCCGTCATTTGATTTCCAATAGAGACAATCTGGTAAGACTTGCTTGACCTTGTCAAAATGGACTTCAAAACTGTTTTAAAATGCAAAATAATGGAATCGCAAACATGCAATAAAAAATGTGATTAACTACTGAAATTCAGCGACTTTTTTTGAGGTATGGAGCAATAATGATTTTTTGATTGCTTGAGCGACATACTATACTATGATGTTTTTATGATTTTTTTGGAGTGAAATACTATAATATAATCATTATATAATCATTTGTCAGCCTTAGTTCCAACATAAAACTGTTCACGACAAGGTCTGTGAATTGTCGTGAGAAATTGGGTCACGATTTCTGGAAAAAAACGCTTGGCAACTCACACAAAAACAATTTAGATTGATAAACATCACTACTGGTAAGAGGAAAAATAGCTATTTTTGATTTGGTGTGAACTCTTTCATTGATTTAATTATAATAGATTACAATTAAAGCTAATTATGTTCAATGGGAAAACAAAGGAACTAATTTACAGTTTATATTGTGAAACTGAAACGGGCTGGAAGCATTATATTACTGTTTTGAGGAAAATCCTCAACTTCAAAAAAAGTTGCACATTAAAGATCTTTTTCATCATTTTCCATTCAAGCAGTATTTTAGCCTTACCCTTGATTTCAAGTGCTTTAACTGTAACTACATGCAGAAAACTGTCAGCTCTGCATAGATCATATCTTCATTCAAATCACAGTCTTTTCGCATTGTACAGCCTTGCAAAATGCTCAGCGGTATCGGGGCCAGACTTCATAAGATAAGGTCAAGGCACACTGTCCTCTTAGCCTGCTGACTGGACATACTTCAATCTAATATCGTAGATGGCTCTGAGGTCCTGACCAACACAGTGCATGTCCAGGAAAGCTATTGCTTTCAAGTGAAGCCAGTTGCCATCATCCAGTGACAGGATAATATTCACACTTGCGCCCACACACACACACAGACACACACAGACACACACACACACGTCCTGCAGAGACCCAATATGAAATGCAAGCACAGCGTTACAGACATGTACTCTTGTACACTCGTTTAGGACTCTTGACATAGTTATGCAATACAATCTAAAAACACCTCCTTTACCGAGAGCTTCACCACCTGAAAGTTCAGCCTTCTTAAAAGTGTGCAAACTCAGCAAGCTTCTCCTTCACTTGAAAGCACAGCGTCTGTAACTGATACGCTGTTTCAGCTTGCACCTCCATTAGCCATTTAGAAGTGCCTGGGTGCAAAGTCCTGCTTTCCACACCTCATCGTCTCATAATGTCACACAAACGCATCCTAATGCTGCACGCATGCACATAGTTTCAAATACACGCATGCATTGAGCACAGAAACAAACATACACGCACACAAGGGCACAGTTTCGAATACTCGAACACACATTCTCACAAACATTGAAAAATACCCTTTAGAGGGAAAAAGACAAAACATGATATTCATTTACCTTATCACATTTTCACACAGCGTTTTCACACAGCAAAGGCACACACTGCTTAAAAAGCCACTTTAATTCAATCACACTTCAGTCTAAGTGCTACAGTGCCTATCAATCAATACTGAAGCTGAGTTTCACTGCAGTGATAGTAAGATGGAGTGCTGTAACCTTGTAAACTGATCGCTGGGGTTCTGGTGGTTTGTGGTCAGTCAGTGTGACGGAGAATTCGGAAAAATTAGCTGGACACTTACACAAAATGCATCCCTAATCTTCATTATTTTCTGTCAATTTCTACTCATCCACCACGTTATTCTTAAAAACATTTCGATAAGGTCATTGAGACAAGATTCTTGAGCTGTATTTTAGAGTTGTAGGCTCTAACATGTTTAACATTTAATTAATTCGATTCTTTGTTTTACCACGGTAGATCGTGATCTCTTTGTGAGAGATTCCTGGCCAAAATGACCTACATTTTACAAATAACGTCAATGTGCAAAACAATTGACGCAAAGCGCAGGAATAAATGAATTCATATTCATAAATTCCTATAAAACCTCAATACCTTTTCAGGTCCAAATACACCAAACCGACATTAAAAAACTAATTGCAATGAATGACGACTGTTGCATGGTCTCACATCGTCTGTGTCTCGGCCAAAAAAGTTGCACTTAAACACACCGTAAAAACTATAGTCAGCCGCCAACCAGCACGTACGTTCTGCACGTGTGAGAGGAAATAACTCCCAAACAATAACACAATTTGAAAATTGTGTTACTGAACAATTTTCAACCATCTCTGCTAAAGAGCCCAGTGGCTAAAATTATAATATATAATTATTTATAAAAATATACTGATTTGGAATATTTGTATCTGTTTCAATACTTTTTTTTTTTCAGTACTGATAAACTGGTGCCACTCATTTTTACTCCCTCCTGTTGTTAATATTTACTATAGTCATTGTGCTTCTCTCTGCTACTAACAAAAAACGAAAAGTCGTCACTGACACTTGTTGGATTTAACTTTAGATAAAAAAAATTATCGTAAAATACGCAGATACCCAGATTTTAAATTGGCACTAACATGTACAAAATCCAAATGAAGCTACAATGATTAGTCAATTAATCAATCAAAAGAAAATAAATCGCCAACTGTTTTGATGATAGATTAATAAATTTTAGTGATTTTTCAAGCAAAAATGTCAAACAATGTCCTGATGCTAGCTTCTTAAATGTAATAATTTGCTACTTTTCTTCATCATTTATGAAAGTTAAATGAGGAATCTTTGCCTTTTGGAATTCTGGTTCGATAAAAGAAGCAGATGGAGAATGTCACCTTGTGTTCTGGGAAATTGGAATTAGCATTTTTCCCCAATTTTTGACATTTTAAAGAATCAAAGATTCATCAATAATGGAAATAACAGTTAGTTGCAGCCTTAAATTCAGACGATATCCTGTGTATCCTGTGTCTGCTCACCGTAGCTCGCTCTCCACCTTTATTTAAGCACTTAACTTGGCGAGTTTCAGGAAACAGCACTCTTGCTCAGATATGTCCTCCTCAGTGTAGCCTTTGTGGATGACCTTTGACACCACAAGATTATAGTGCTTATGCTTGAGTTGCAAGTATGTCTATGTACAGTATTTGTGCTCATTAGTGCTTGTGTTTATACATGTGTGGCTTTCCTTCCATCAGGGAAGCGGTCAGGAATACCTCAGGGCTGGTGTGCATGTTTCTCTCTCTGGTCTGTATGCATCTATATGTGTGCTCCAATACAAGCGAAGTGGTGTCTGGGCGCAGACAGGAGGAATTCAGATAGACACGGTGGAGCATTTATAAAGGGAAGCATGGCTTCTGTGCCCCCCCGCGGCCCCCTCTGGGTAGCACAGCAGGCCTGACCCATCTATTTATACCAGGGCTGGGGGGAGGCAACGGGTGGAGGACAGGAGCGAGGGGGGAAGAGGAGAGGCGGCATGGGCAGGTCCTGTTACACATGCCAGGGGGGATGGCTGGGGCAAGCCACAGGGGGATTCTGCTCAAAGTCAGACAGGCTGACCTCCCTGTCACCTCTGCATGAGGCCGATATTGAGCTTGCAAACCTTGTGTGAGTGTGTGTGAGGAGAGCAAAAGAAGAGGGGTGTATATGAAGGTGATTGAATGTACAGTATGCGCCTACGGGGTGTGTGTGTGTGTGTGTGTGTGTGTGGAGCTACAGGTATGCATCAGTGCATGTACACTGTATGCTTGTGTGACCAACATATGTACACGTTTGACAGAGTGTGTACGCCTGTGTGCATAATATGTGTGTCTGCCTGTCAGGCTGTAAGATGGATCGGCCCCAGTGACTTACCCCACCACCACTACCCACCTTCCAAGCCCCCAGCACAGCCATAAACATGCCAGGTGAGGAGGGCTGGATTAGGCAGAGTTAGCTGATCCCAGTGCGGCCCCCCGGCCCCATCTTTAGAGGTAAAAAACGACCCCAATCATTGTAATGACAGGGCACGCAGCAGGAGTCCCAGACCACTCAGTTCAACCTTGCCAGCTGCTTCTCATCTCTCACACACAGTGTATAGTCACATGTAGATAGAGAAACATGCACACACATGCATGCACGTGTGTGCACACATATACACCAAGGCTGCAGGATGTGCTGCAGGGCGCAGGCCTATGGAGAGGTCTACAGAGGAAAAACTGCTCGTTTATGAAGGGGTGGCAGGTGTCTATTACAAATGCACATCGGGAAACCTCCAGCATGATGCCTTTTAACAATTTCCGTCATTATGCTTATATGGTGTTCAAGCCGATACAAGGCTGTAAGGAAAAAAATCAGTTGTGTTTCATATTACATTGATAGCTTAAACTGATGATTAAATCAAGGACCCTTACCACATTTACCATAAGATGTTTGAAAAATTGAATGGATTTTCTTTTTTTGGTAAATGGCAGAAGTACAAAAGTGAATTCTGAGTGGTTCTTTTCTTTCATCTTATCTATTATTTTCTTTTCCAAAGACAGAGGGATTACATATGCTGTAAAGCCCTCTGAGACAAATTGTGATTTGTGATAATGAGCTTTATAAATAAATTGGCTTTGCTTGACCTATATCAGGAGATCTTTGCACATGCTTGAATGGCTTTCCATGCTATAACCACAGCAGAGAAACAAATCTGTGTCTTGATCAAATTTGGACAGTGGAGCCAGCATACAACCCAAAACTGCTGCGGCAGTACTACTCCTACTTTATGGTTAAAAAGCCAATATCTTGTATATGCAGTGGTGTAGTGATAGTTGATGAGGTGGGTGTACTACTAGGTAGATGTGTAGGTTACCGAGGCAGAGGAGGGTACACTCTCCCATATATTCTGGCCTTTTGGCTGATAGTCAGGTGTCCTGTAAACGGCCAGAATAAGAGGTGGGTATACCTGTATACTTGTAGGGAACCCAGGTTGCCAAAATGATGAATGATGAACTGGCCCAGCAATGGCCCGAACTCGACATGCCAGAAGAAATAAGATGGGATGCATCCAGTTACCCGACTTGAAATAAATGACGCCCGAAAATTGGCCCAATTCCAGCTGCTAACACAGCCATCACTTGGCCGTTTTTGAAAATGACCTGGACCAGCATCGGCCCAAACTGGGCATGCTGGAAGAAAGAAGTCAGGCCACATCTTGGTTGCCCGACTCAGCTGATAATCGGGATAAATGACACCCTAGAATTGGGCTAAATAAACTGGCCCCATTTTGGCTGCCGACACAGCCATCACTGGGCCATTATTAAAAATCACCTCTGCAGCATCAGCCCAAACTGGGCACGCCAAAAGAAAGAAGTCTCTTGCATCTTGCTGCTGACTCGACTGACACTCGGCTGAATAACACTACAGAAACTGGCTGCTGACACGGTCATCACTGAGTATGAGTATGGATACTTTCTATGAATGAAATTCAAGGACACGTAAGGACTAAAACCATTATGAAGTCTATTAGAAGATGATGTTTTACCCCCAAAAAGTAACATATTTCACCTGTTTGACTGTGTGGATATTTTCCCACAATGGCAATTCCTATAAATACATCAAATATAGTGTATTCTTCTCTCACAGGCTCACGCTTGGTGCTAATGGAAGCTGGTGAAACGTGCATTGCCATGTGGCTGCCGGTGACCTGTGGGGCCCCTGTCTATTAGGAGAAGTCTTTAGTCCTGACACGTCTGCATGCCCAGCTCTGCTCTGGCCTGCCTGCAGGGCCCCTTTCAGCTTGGGCAGTGCCCCATCGAGTTGCATCTGTCGCCAGCTATATTTAGAGGGTGGGACAAATACCTTTCTCCCTGGATATGAACTTCAGCTGACAGACACAGGGCCAGAGTGTGCAGACAGCGATCTGTACAGTTTGTAACCTTGAAGAGCTCGTTACTGCAGCTGGCTGTAGTCAGACTCACTTCAGTGGTTTAGCAGTTACAGCTAAAAGCTAAGGCCGTAAATACAGCACAGTTAACCACAGTTAGCATTGAAAAGCTTGATTTGGCAGCAGTTATTACCGCCAGTGCCTATAGTTCCAGGACTGCTGCCAACACGACAGAGAAAATATAGCAATGTACTCTGATAAAGAGATTTAATACTTCTCCCTCTGTGAGTTATAAATGAATAATGAATGAATTTCTGTGGATTTGAATGCGCTTCAAATACTCCTACATTTCTGCCTATAAGCATTTGTGTGTGTGGCAGTGCCAGCGCGGCAACCAGTGTGTGATATGTGACCATGTTGCATGGCCATCTGCTCTATATAACCATAAACAAACGCAGGCAGGCCAGCTTCACGGTATCATTTCCAAGAGGTCTAGGCCGGCTAAATGTATTCATGCTTTGGTCTCTGGGTAGATGCTGTAGAGATATGCCCTAGAAACAGACCCCAGTTATGCAATAGCATTCATAATTCATTCTACAAACACAATATGGAGACCACTCTGTCCCATATGCAAACACATGGCCAGATTAAGGACTGGGGAGCCAAAGGGGACAGAGTGCATTCTGAACTGTTAGCAAAAGCCATTGACTGTGTGTCTGTCTCAATGAGAGCTTGTCTGTGACAGGCCTAAATAGGCCAGGTCTTACTGCTGGAGGGACCTCTGCTATATTTTGCACCTAAACTCTAAATCAGATACATGCCAAAGATACACACTGACACAGTAGGAGACTTTTTACAGCATTGCTTCCAGCCACAATACGCACATATAAACTCATATGCTGTTTTTCTGTGCATTCTGTCAATTTGTTCTGTACATTTTTAAAATGCACATGTTGACATCCTTTACACTCCTTGACGGTCGAGGAGAATTGTTGTGTTTTCATTACCAAACAGTTAGATGTTTATATCCACATAGGGGGCGGGTCCTCATCCACAGAGTCTGCCATGTTGCATTGCTATTAGCTACAAAAGCCAAGAATGGACAAAAAGATCACTGGCTTTTTTGTGTTTTCGCTTTGGCCACCATAATTAGCAGCCCCTTCGTTATGAGTTAAACAGCAGGAGAAAAACACAAAAAAAAATTTAACGTGAAACTGCTTTGTTCAGCGTTTTTACCAGTTTAAATCACTGGGTCCATTTGTTTTGGCAAGGAAGAGACCCCCATGGATGACTTGGCTCCTGGTAAAAACCTCCTGAACACTCCTAAGTCCATGCTTCGCATATTGGGAAAAAGTTTCAGCTGTTTGCAATTTGCAACAGTCACCACTAGATGCCACTAAATCCTGCACACTGCTCTTTTAAAATGAAATCATGTTTTAAGAGGTTGACTCACTGGTCAGCTTAGCAATTAAGTTGCAAAAAAAAAAAAAAAGACATCCAAATCATGTATGTGTCCCTGTTTTGAGTGATGAGCTAATCCTAAATAGAGTGACAGTAAGCAATAAAAAAAAACTTTAAAAGTGAGAAAAATATTTAAATATTTAGAGGCTAATTCCATAACTGTAACTGAGTTTTTACACTGAAATACTTCTGAGAGTAAATTTAGCTACATCAGTCATATTGGGTAAAGGATTTCACTTTTACGGAAGTCAAACAAGAAAAATATCACAAATGATAAAAAGAACTCTTGAAACATCAGTCTTCCTTCCACTAATCCTCCACTATAACTCCACTTGGTGAGCGCTAAAATGAGTTTGTGTGACTTCGTCAGGTAGCAACAGGCCGACGATCAAAAGAAAAGCGGCAGCAGACACCTACTGAAAGCTGGATATAGTATCTGTGGTCTTGGGATCAGATGAGAGGAGGATTTTAATAACATCTGCACATGTAATCAAATGCCTGGCACATACAGGATTCCAGAGCCGCAGGCAGCTAGCTACTGTAGCTAGAGGTTGTTGGGTGGGGCCCTGGGGTTACTGAGTGCATATATGATACATGCACAGTTTAGGTTGAGCCTGCTGCTAACAGTGTGCTGCGGTTAGGGTGGAGGCAGGTACATAAGCAGAGGTTAAAGCTGCACTTGGGATCTGCAGCACTGTAAGGTTGTGTTACTGTGGGGGCCGAGCTGTTGGGGACTCTGGAGGAGTGAGGAGGGACTGATGGAGGGTGGAAGGGGGTCATGCAGCTGTGGGCCCTGCCAGCACATTCGCCCCAATGGAAAAGAACCATTTGTGGCGTCCACCCAAGGTCAGCCCTTTGAGAGGAAGAGCTGGGAAGGGTCCAGAGAGGAGGCCGCTTGTTTGTATGCAGTCAGTCGGCAACAATTAAAATCCTTCAGAAAAAGACATATTACTGTTCTATCATCCCACATTTGGAGCACGACTTTGCTCCAATTCCTACTGCTCCTCTCTGTTTATTTCAAATCGTTCCTCAACCCAGCATTCAGTTGCACCCACTTTTCTCTCCCCCACTTTGCTACGTCCCTCTCATCCTGCTACCTGACTACTTTGGCAGCGATACACAAAATGGCGGCGGGGAGCTGAGAGCTGGAAGGCACAGAGTGGAAGCCATTTTCTAACAGATCCAGGCCCCAGCACAGAAAGACCTCCTATGCCTAGTAGACAATTAAGATTACACCCTGTGAGTGTTTACTGTGCATGTGCACTGAATATTATGTTTTTGTTTTTTAATCTACCGCACTAACAAGCCATTGGGACCACTCGGCCTTTCAAATGGCATAAAGGCACAATATGCAGCCATTATGATTTAATCTAATGCAGGCCCACATTATGAGAAGTCTCAGGAAGAGAAGGAAAAATAGATGTTGACTGAGCGCTTCATGCCAGGCATATGACAAATGAAACATCTAATTACAGCCTTCATCTCATTAAATGAAATGCAAGACAATACAACCGCATTACAATACATCATTAAATAACAACATATTCAATTTACAATACATTACAGTACTTACAATGCTGCTGCGATCGCCAGTCTGTCTGTCCGTGATTTCACTTGTTGGCCAAATTCTTTGTGCCTATGGCTGAAAGTCAAAAGCCAGCCTAGAAGAAGGGGAGAGGGACAGAGAGTGAGAATTTTAGAGAGACTATTTACAGAGAGGAAGGGGAAAACAATAGAGAAGCGGCAACAGAGAGAGTTGGAGAGCCAGCAGCAGCCACATCAGCCACAGCGGCAGCAGCGGAGGGCTGTAGGGGCTCCTCTCTGTAGCCTGTTTACTAATAAGCTCGCCCCACAGTCTTGCCTGGCCAAGGAAACTCATTAGTGGAACATGTAACACACCGCACCCTCTCTGCTGGCCTGTGCACCGGCCAGCTCTCACTGCCACATGCTCACCCAACACCAACACACAAGCTCCAGCGTGGCCTTGGCCTTGCCCAGTAGCACCCACTCGCTGCATACGTGCACACACTTTGGCATGCTGCATTACTGAAAGCCCACACTGTCATGTGCGTGGGTGAAGTGCTGGTTATGTGTGTACTTGTGAGTATAATAAGTGATTTCTGCACATGCAGCACAGTATGTTCACGTTCACACATGAGGGCATGTGCAGACTGCGCGGCGTTAATGTACGAGGCGGCTCCCAACATGTGTATGCGTTATTCTGCATGCGTGTAGGTGTGTGATGGCCGGGGACCAACGCATGGAGCAGAAATGGGACAAAGGAAAACAGAGGTATATTGCCATTATTAGTCAAATCTCAGATTGCGTGAGGGTTGTCCTCAAGCAGACCAAGGAGGACACTGCCAATTACAGGCCTCCACTCAGTGAGGTGGTGGCTGCTGAAGGGTGATAATTCTGTACAAGGACGCTAATTGCAGCGCAGGACATGGCCTTGCTGGAGAAGGGTCTTTTATATATTGTTTCGAACGTTTGTAATTACAGTGCGGTGCCTTGGACCGCCGCCAGCACATGTTTATGGGCTCATGAGTAACCCAACTCCTCCAGTCCATGGAGGGAGATTCATGCCCGAGCTGTGCACTCACTGCACTCTGTGTGCAAGTGTGTGTGTGTTGTTTGTGTGTATATGTATGTTGATGACTCATGAAGCCTGGGCGAGTGTGTGCAGAGGGTATAGTCTACAGTACATTAGTCTGTACCACATGGATGGCTGCAAGAAAACACAATACTGTATACTGTATGCATTCTTTAAAAGTGATCTCTTTTACAAAATATTTTCTTTTGATAATTAAAACTGACATTTGAAGTACTCTGTTAAGACTTATGTAGCCTTTGATTCTAAACCCTGAAGTTTTTTGGTCACTCTACCATGACAAAACAGCGTAAACAAGGTAACCTGAACACATAAACATGAATGGAGTGCTGAATTACACAGTAGAAATCAGTACTACAGTTGTACAAATTGCAGTCAAATCAGTAAGAGACATATCAAAGCACACACTGCATTCAGTATTTTTTTCCTGTACCAAAATGAGCAACATAAAGATAGCTCAAGCCAGTGAATTTGTATTTATCACCAAATTCAGCCAGGCACAATCCAGCTCAGCTTTGATGAGCACATTGGAATAGATTTCAAGTTGGTTAAACTTAGAAACAAAAGTTCACCTGCTGCCTTAAAAATGTGAGTAAATTCAACTTCAAGATAACCTTTGTTTCAGCTCAAAAGGTAATTGATACAAGTTGTTTAACTAATGAAAAAGTGTTGTTTTAATTTGATATTCTGAGTTAAAACAACAAAATATATTACGTTATCTATTTAAGAAAACTTGCTTTATCTTGTCAAAGAAACATACAATTTCACACTATTTCAATTCACAATTTCAAGTAAGGATACATTCAACTATATTCAAAACAACTGACATTTTCGAGTTAATGTCCTACATTTTTTTCTGCTTATATTTAATCCTCATCTGGAGTAATAATGGCAAATTTGCCAATCAGTTTGAAATTCACACTAAGAAAGCGGTGAAGTGGAGGTGAGGTGAGGGAAGGGGTTTACAGTATTTTGCTAGTCGGAGAGTTGCAGGCAAGGCCTTTCAACGCTTCCAACTCGAACTCCAAGTGAAACAATTTTGCCGATTCTGCACTTTTTCGCTGACTAAATTGCCTTGGCGACAGCGGAGGCCAAAAGCTGCAGAAATATATGAGTGCTGGAAAAGAAAAGTTGAGTGGGCGCAGCTCACCGTTATCTGGAATATCACTTTGCCTGGCAGGTACATAAAACAAGGATCTATCCCGTCAGTGTGTGCTGGAAGACACTCACATGTGACGCTGTAGACTGGAGGCTCTAAAACACATACTGAATACACTGAGCGGTCAGAGGCAAAGAAAATGATTCTAAATAAATCACTGTGCCTTATCAAACATCTGACAAATTCCCGCGAGGAAGTTTTTTTAACAGCTAAGCAATCAACAGTAAGACTCCTGACTCACAAGTGTATAAGAAAATTGTCCTCAGGTAATAAACTGAAAAAAACTAACCAAAAAAAAACCTCCTTGACCTCCGTGAAAAGTGACCATGATGTAAAGGTGAAAGTTGCACAGGTCTAGTTTAAGAATGTCGGAAGAAAAATGAGGGGGAGGCACAGGGGAGGAAAATCTACATCATCTGTCACCCCTTGAAACTCTCCCCCAGTCCAATATTATGTCATTATGACTGTGCTCACCGTCTCTGCGGAGTTGCTGTGGTTTTGTGGCTAAATTACAAGTGACACTCCCAGCTGACATCCTGATTAACACAGGGAGAATAAAATGGCCCCCAATCCTCAGTAGTCAACCGGGTAATGGACTAATGGCTTCCATGTATGGCGAGAGAAGCGAGGAAACGCAGATTTCAGAGACTTTTGTGTGTATGCGCATAAAGTGTGATTTATATGTGAGTGTATCAGCATATGAGCGTGTAATTACTTTGTTTGTTGGGCTTTGACATTTGTGCTTTTGTGCAAGAATTTTGCAACCCCAAAAGTGTACAGTAAATGAGTGTGTGTCGGGATCTTGGGCCTCTTTGTCCAGCCTTTCTCCTCTCTTTTCAGGCCTGGCCTACTTCCTACTGTACTGTAAAGTGTATGAGTGTGCCACAGCCTGTAGTGGCCACTGTAGATCCACTCATGTGCTCTCCCACATTCCCAGTACAGGAGGGCAACAGGGAGCCAGGCCAGCTCCTAACACAGAGACTCGATCTGACTACACCGCCGCTCACCTCGAGGAGATTTGAGCAGCATTTTCCGCTGACGGACAACAGCTAAATAAAAGCCTGAAGCAGATGTAACTAGCAGTGCAAAATGTAAGCAATTGTCTTTTTTTTTTTTTTTTGCAGAATGCACTGTGATCTCTGAAGTGCCAGGCTGAAAAACTGGAAATTTAAATCCACAAGCAGTGACCTACTGGTTCTAACCTGCTGCACAGTGCTTTGCACCAGTATAGCGTGTAAGTAAGAATACTAGACAAAAACTGAAAGTGAAACTGCAAAGTCGTCTTATCCAATATAAACTACTTTTCAACCTGTATAATATCAGGTCAGATTTTACTGTCTACGTCCTTCATTTTATGAGTAAGTAAAGCACTAAGTATCTTCTACTTGAACTTAAAAAATGAAGAATTGGAAAATGTGGCTGCTTCTGCTGCAGCAAGAGAGTTCCACTATAAATGTACAGGGATGTTTCTAGAATATGAGGACATTGGGGGCTAAGCCCAGACCTCAGAGGGGGGGTCCTTCCGCTGGAATTTTAAAAAATTTTTAATGCACTATGGCATGTTGTTATGTCTTAAATATTGTTTTATCCAGATTTGGTATACATTTTGATAAGATAAATATTTGCCATTAGTATATAGTAAATATATTTAGATCCAGGGCTTTTTTATAAAAAAGTTGGGGCTGAAAGCCTCTGATGCCCAGACCTAACAAAGCCACTGTAAATGTCTATTCTGACTGAGTGGTTCATGTAGAAATAATGCTGTCTGGTTCAGAAAAAGCACATTTCTTTGTTTTACATTACATTACATTGTTTTACTACATTAAAAAAAGTTTTATAAAATAAACTCTACAAAAATTATCTAATATATGCATATTGTATCATTGTCCCGTAATTTAAAAAATATAGAAAATAAAATGAAAATGAATTGGTGAAGACATCAAAATCCTCTAACTGCATTTTGCATGCATTTTTAGTCCAGGCAGCCCAGGCAGTACTGCATGTCAATCAAATCCCTGCGCCTCACAGTCCTCCAGAGAACTCAGGCACACAATATAACTTTAATTACACCGCACTTTTCAGTTTTATTGTACTTAAAACAGCACACTGAAACCCATTTTAGCGGGAGAAATAAAAGAGACTTCATTATTATGGCAGAAAAAAAATATATTTACAGTGAGTGCTCACTTGGCCCCCATTCACCACTCCAATCTGGATTTCATATTAGCCAGGAGGAAATTGGACGGAATTCACAACATCACAGCAAGCTCATAAATGAAACAAAATCACATAATCTTAAATACCAATTTATCCACTTAACAAATGAAGCAGTGCAGTGGTGGCTTATTGCCGTGTTGTACTGGTGAGTGACTCATTTTCGCTGTGTGTTGCACTAGAGAGAATACACTGAGCACTGGCACATGATCTAAACCACACACTCAACACTTCAAAAAAGTATCTGGCAGAATCACTCAGATCTGGAGACATACAGTAGTCTTTACAGTGCTGCTACACTACACAGGACCATCACTAGTTGTAACAGGAAGCATCTCATTCAAAAACTTATCTAGAGATCAAAACCATATTTTAATTCTATTTAGATTACACAAGTAAACAATGACGTTGCACTCCTGAATGGTGTTATACCCATCTGTTAGTTCCGTGCGTTAATGTTGTATGAAACATGATTTTTAAATATTACATATGCTTAACTAAGACGTGGAAATGTGTCAGGCTGACAGTTTATGAGAAGAGGTTGCTCTGTTTTCTTATCTTCCTGGAATTTTGTGCTTATAACAGAGAATGAGAAATAATGCGATTTTAGGAGCGATTGTGCTTAAACTAAGTTAAATAACTCGATTTTGTATACTTTTTTCTACACTAGTTTAAGAGCAAAACCAGATAAGTATTAGGAAAAACTAAACGCAGAAAATTGTAGTTTTAAATAAAAAAATTAATTAATACACTTTTTTTTGATGATCCTTTTAGAAGTTAAAGAATAGTAGTAAAACGGATTGGGCAATATTTCAATAATCTCAACATTATTTAAAAATTAATCAATATTTTCTTATCAGTAACAATTAAAACAAATTAACCAGCGAGTGATCTAGGAATAAATGCACACATGCATCAGAGCACACATGCATGCATACATTGTCTTACAAACACAAAAACACACACACACACACACACACACACACACACACACACACACACACACACACACACACACACACCAAAATATGCTGATACTGTGTATTCATGAATCGCTATTGTATCTTCTACACTAGACGCAATGTTGTAGAAAACTATATTCATCTTATCAAACAAAGTTAATTTTGTTTTGTGCTCCTTGGTGTATTTTCCTCTATACAAAGGAATGGTGTTTATATAAAGTTTTCCCTCTTCGGACAAAGTTTAATAATTCTTACAGAGTTTATTCTTTAAAGAAAAAAATATTTAATCCGTTTCTCTCTATATACTACATAACATTTTAAAGTGACACTCAAATAAGTTTAAAACTAATGCAACTTAAATGAAGCACATCAAAGGGAAACCATAAATGTAAAATTATTCAAGCATTTTTTAAATGCCTGAATTAAGTATAATAATTAGATTTTTGTATTATTGTAGACATTAAAGGACAGAAATTCTACACAACGCATAATTCAATTCTAGAGTGCTCGTTTTGTTTTTTTCTTTCCGTTCATGCTTACAAGCATTAAAAAGTTATTAGGTGTTGTAAGTTGGAATTTTTTAGCATCTTTAAGAAAAACCCATACATCACTTAGCAGTAACTAGCATATTAATGAGAAAAATAATACAAAAAAAAAATACAATCCAGGAAAAAAACAAGCTAAAATTCACATTCAAGTTCAAGGCCACAGCCAAGTTCAAGTTTGGGAACTTGTTGTTCTTGCTGTGGTCTGAAGTTTCCCTTGGTTCTGCTTCTGCAGGACATACATGACACACTTGCACTGGTGTATTTTAAATATATATGTTAAAAAAATATTTTTGAAAATATGTGAAATATATTGACTGATATATTTGATTGTACAGGTTAAACAGAATGAACACTGTGAACACATTATTTCATTAAGCCTAAGAACACACACTGAAAGGGCAAAAACGGACAAGAATGTAAAAATGTGTTAACCACTGAACTGTAAGTATTATTAGCTGACAACTTGTACCGATAAAATTATTAAACTATAGACACAAATATGCGCGTTTGATTGTGTATGTGTGTGTGTGTGTCATTACTGGCTTTGCTGTATTTGCTGTGAAGCTGCAGTAAAGCTGAAGTTTGCCTCAGTGCACAGAATGCCTCATTGTGGCCTGCACCAGGCTGCTGGATTGGCCTGGTATACTTTTACGGAGAGCGAAAACACGGCAAACCCTCACCACCCTGCCATCTGCCTCTCAACATGCAACCTTCCCCTGGACTCCTGCCATCCACTGCCAAAAAGGCCTAAGGGGGGGAGTAGTGTGATACTCTCCCAGCCAAAAAAGCATGTGTCCACTGCTAGTTAAGCAGAGCTTATATCCATATGAATGAACATAATCACCTATGTATGGATGAGCTGAACCTGAATCACCTGAAAGCTTTGAGTAATATCAGGTTAGCTTTGCCCTTCAAAAAAGTGACCTTTTGCATAAACCCTGATGAGCAGATGAACATCTGAGCAGACATTATAAAACTGAAGACTGAAAAACTGAACTGAAAAACTGAACTAAGACTTTCACGAATCAACCTCTAAGATGTTAGGGTGAAAAAAAATTATATTTGAAACACAGTAATTATTATTTCTTTGGTTCACCTTACAGGCAATAATGCAAATTAAATGTTATGAAAAGACGTGGGGATTGTAAACTGCCATATAAATGTCTCATTCACTAATGAACGCTGAATTTCCCATTAATTTGATAACAATTTAACTCACAAGTATGTGAGAAAGAGCAGGAACAGGATTTAATTAAGGTTTTATCCAAAATAACTGATCTAAAGTGAAATTTGTCATTTCAGAATTGTTCTGTGGAATTGTTTTATAACTGCATACACAGGTTTATTTCTCATTCAGATTTGTTCTGTCTTCAAATAAAAAGAATATAATGTTATGTACATCAATATGATTCGAAAAACATTTAAAGAGAAGTCTCTGTATACACTTGCCACAAAACCTTACTATGCAAAGCATAAATCATGTGTTCAAAGAAGTATAGATCCACAGAAAAAAAAATAAGAAAACAATGCGATAGGGATTAAAATTAGGTGTGTAATGGAAAATGCTTTGCAAATGGCGAAGTGACGGACTATTTTATATATTTATTCTCTATTCTGTCTTCGAAAACGAAACACAAGCTCGGCAAATACTCCCCGCAAATCTTCACATTTCGAAGACATGCAGAGTATTCTTATTGAAATTTAGCTGACAGTCGAGCTTTTGAGAATGTTAAACTGATCAAAACGATCAGTACACCACGTACTTCTCTTCATACAGTACATACTAAGCCCGGACCACATCACTCATATGAAATACCTCCACAACCGTGGCCTTCCGCTCATCCACTGATTACCACGACGTAGGATTATCCTGGCAGCAATCAAAGTGCTATTAATGACTTGTGTTTTTGCATTACTAAATTGCAGTGGGGATTGTGTGGAGCTATAGGGAAAGTTGCAGAAAAGCATCCTCAAAGTTGAAAGAATAGCGCTGTCGCTTTTGTATGTGCTATTGTATATGTTCCTAAACTACATGTAGGATTTTACATTCAGACGTATTAATGCGCGCTCAATAAAAAGAAACTTTGTGCACAATTGTTTATTTGCACAGGTCGCCTGCTAAACATGGAAAGCTTAAGATGTGAACACACGGATAAACTCGCACCGAAACCACGCAAGCATTCGCATATTAAAACAGATATTACTCACCGGTATTCAGAGCGAAGATGGTAAATGTCCGGACGGGATGCGAAATTCGGCAGCTCTTCCCCCCTTTGATCCACATCTCTGTCAAGGAGAGGAGAAAGCCATAAGCTCCCGTTTGGTGGTTCTTGCTAGACCCAGTAATTCCCCCTCAGACTGTCCCCTCCACAGCCGTGCCTCAGCTCCAGCCTGAGCCTCAAAATCTCAGCTCTAGCCTCACTCCCTCTTCCAGCCACAGTCTGAGCCCCGAGCTCAGGGCTGCACGGCTTGCCTGCCACCGGCTGGGTCCAGGCCTGGTGAGGCCTGAAACAATAGGAGGCCATGAGGCTGTCTGCAAGGCTCCAGCTAAGCCTGTCTGCTAGTTAACAAGTCTTTGAATGAGGAATGTTAGCAAACAGACAAACAGCATGTCTGATGCATGCAAATAGCACAACCAGTCCAGTCACAGCCTTGGCTGGGCACATGAATAATTCAGCAGTCTATATGCTGCTCTCCCACATTACTCCCTCCCTCTTCCCGAGTGAAATGCCTTCACTAGAATAAGTGTGGCAAAGTATTCCAACCTCTGCTTTACCAGCAGCCTTGGTTCACGGAAACCAGTTTTAATACTTCATATAAACATGCGATAATAGCGCAAAGTCACCATGTAGAGACACAACATGCAGGCCGACTTCTCACATTTCACTGCAATAATTTGAAATTTCGCAATTACTACATTTCTTTTTCTCTTATTGCCTTAAAATGTCTTTTGTTTGCAGTTGGCACCTGTCCCAGAAAGAGATCCGGCTCAGCACACCACTCATTCTCCTGTTAGGAGAGCAAGTCGGTGTGAAAGAGAGAGAACAAGGGGGGAGCGAGAGACAGGCACACAGAGAGAGGGAGAGAGAGAGAGGACATGGGAAGGAAATAGAAGGAGAGACAGAGAGTAAAGACGAAGGTGGTGAGGTACTTCACGGCAGTCGTTGATGAAGGACATATCTTTAAAACACAGATGTGTGCCGCGCTCAGATACTGGTCACATTCTCTGCTTGACATCCATAGTGGTCATCCAGACCACGAGCCCACCCCGAGCAGGTTACCCATCAGAAATGGCGCCCCGACACTCCAGGTGGAACAAGGCCCATCACATGGCGAAACACCACCTTGACGAATTTCCATCCCAAAAAATGAGAAACTAAATAAATACGTCAAGAAACCCATCAGCGGAGGAAAAAAATACAGTGGCAGATTTTTAGAAAACAAAATACAAAAGAACGGAAGAAACAGCGGCCAAATCCAAAGTGGTGCAAAAATCAATGCGCCAAAAGTGAGAAAAGGCCCCTAAAAAGCAACTTGTTGCCAGGTTTTGCAGAGCTGCTGTGCAGCTAGTTGGAGGCAGAGGGTTAAAATCCAGCTAGTAGTGAGTGAAAAAAAAAGCTCCGTCTATGGAAGGGCGGGCTGTGGGGAGGCCCTGACTGTAGAAATAGCAGCAGACTTTTTTTTCTTTTTTTTTTCTCTCTCCCCTCGCAGAGCTTAAGTCTCCCCCTTGCGTGTGGCTGGAGCAGAAAGAGGGGAGCAAGCGAAACAGAGAGAGAAAAAGAAGAGAGAGAGGGAGAGAGAGAGAGAGGAAGAGAGGAGGAGACAGCGAGCGCACAGTGAAGGGGAGAAATGCTCCGCTGATGATGAAATAGGAGGTGCGGCGGAGCGCGCGAACCAGTCACTTTTTCATCACATGTCCAACACGGCAAGGAACTGTATTTGCACCGGAGATGGAGGGGGGAAGAAGGGAGGGAGCATAAGATGGGTGGGAGACACAGAAGTAGAGAGACAGAGAGAGAGAGAGGGAGAATGGGAGGGTGGAAAGCACTAAATGTGGGAGGGGTGGAGGAGGAAGAATGACACAGAAATCCACTCCTCCAGCAGTGCGCAGACGCAGTGCACACACTTACACGCCATACTGGGATACACTATACAGTACTACTATATCAACTCGTGAAAAGAAAAGAAAAGAAAAAGCGAATACACTCAGAATGGACTGCCCTGCTGAAGGATCCTTGAAATATGCAACATTTTCAAGAGCCGGTTGAATTATTAAGCTTCTCTCTTACTGCAACAGTCTTGGGACCAAACTCTGAAAGGAGCACACACACACACACACACACACACACAAACTCTCAGAGTGCATTAACTCTTTAGCATGCCACGATGACTAGCGTACATGCACAGAATAGACACACACACACACACACACACACACACACACACAGGAAAAAGATAAGCTTCCCCAGTGTTTATTTCAGTAACATGTGGCAAAGAACGCGTAGCTAGGACCCTCCTCCTTTGCCCCGGCTCTGTCACAAAGCGAGTTGCAGCTGAACCCTTGCAGCTATTTTGGCACAAAGTCAAAAGGCTGATAAGCATTTTTGGGTGAGACTTTGCTGCTTTTCCTCGAGGAAAAACAGCTGCCACTTGCCTGGTAAAATGCATTCAACAGTTCGGAGGAAATTTCGAGAACCCCCCCTCCCCACCACCCCACCCCAGAGATGACGATTCCTCCTGTTTAAAATAGAGGAAGGGATAAACTGGAAAATAAGTCTTAACAGTTTGTCCTAACCCAACGCATGCACTGATTTACACGAAGCAAGCCAGAGAGTTAATCAGAGGGAGAGACCTGAGCAGCATGGCTGTTTCCACCATCTTAGATTGTATTGATTATTCTTTGCTGTAACGTCTGTCTCTCACACACGCTAGCTCTCTTTCTCTCCCTTTCTGTCCCTCCCTCCCTCCCTCTTTCTGCCTCTGTTCTGCCACCTTCTCTGCTCGGCGATCAGCATTTGGCTTTTTCCATTTGTGGCAGATTACTGTAACGCTATTGTACAACAACTTCCTGCCTCTTTTGGCTCTGGTTCTAAAAAACTGCAAAAGCAGAGCTCGTGGCTTCAACTTTTTTCCCCTCGGCCTTGAACTACAGGAGCTCTATAAGGAAAGAAAAGGAGGAAGGAGATATGTAAAGTGTTTCTGTTACTGAGGAACTATTCTGATTGCATTTCTGCTTTATAAACTGCTGAGAATTAAAGAGGGCAAGAGGGGACTACAAGCCTAGCAGAGACAATGAGAGAGAAAAAAGGTGGGGGTTAAACTTTTCTTACTTTTACTCTTGTGAAAACTTTCTGTTGGTTTTGGAGGGCACTGTGTTATTAGTTGGGGCTCAAGCTCACGCAGATTTGTCTAACATGGCTGCTACTGCTTCAGGCTGCACAGTTTGTGAGGGCTGCTTTCATAGCACGGCCAGCACCCCGTTCCTCGCCGGCTCTCTTCCTCACTACGGCAGCACAGAGGCTGAATTCTCCACAAAAACGATTCTCCCCTCTGCACTTCTCTTTGCTCCACAGGTTTCAATAAAAAACACAGGTGGACGTGCAGACAGAAATTTGCACTAACTTGGTGCAGACTGCAATTTATTTGCTCTCTGCTCCCCTTCCTTAAATGAGATACGAGCTCGGTTCAGGCAACTACACTGGCATGAGCTATAGAATCCTATTAGAAGGAGTGCAGCTGTACGTCACATCTCGCCATGCGTTTTAACCAATTGAGAAACCCATGACTTCATTATGGCTTCGATGCATAAAGCTGTATATGTTCAGAGACCCTATTTGGGAATAATGTGGGTTATAAATCAGAACTTGTGAGAAGCCCAAGCTGTTTTAAAGAGGCACACTTTGTGTAGTTATGCATAGTGTGCAATACTGCACTTTGCATGGCATAAAGTTCATTTGAGGATACAGTTTGGGTTTCGGGTCACCTGCCAGCACTCACCACTGTGCTCCACGGCAATACTCCTCTGTCGAAATAACTGATCATGTTTTAATTTCACAGTCATAATTTGCAATATTCGAGCAACTGGGACAGTTTTTTGTAAAAACGAGTGAATAAATCTTTTTCAGATGAAACGCATTGTGTAAACTTGTTTTACTACTTTTTTTTGTACTACTAACATTTTTTTTTTGATTAAATTGTCAAATAAGGTCTTTTTTTTTTTTTTTTTTTAAGAATTTTAACAATGACAACATTTGTACTCCTCTTTGATGTGCATACTTTAGCACAGAGAGAAGCAACAGCTTTGTATCCAGAGTGCATGGCAGCAATATCTGTGTGATACAGAAGCAGTCAATCAGGCCAATTGATGATACGATGTGAAACAAAATGGCAGACGGCGCCATGTTATGGACTCTGCCTGATACTATTTGATGACGATTTTTAGATATAAAAAAACTTGCTCTGTAAATTAATTATTTTTGCAGATTTTGTAAGAAGCATCAGATAACTACTGAAATGTGTGACATTAACATTTTGAAGTTTTGCATATTAAAAGAAGAATATCACAGTTTTTAAGTTTTGTATCCTATTAAAAAAAACAGACTATTACACAGTGCAATGAATATGTTTAAATGATTAAAGGATATATATATTTAATAACAATAGGTTGTGCATATGTATCCAACTTCTGTAAAATAATGTTTTAGATTTATTTTTGTATCCCCAAATGATCATTTGGCTGTCAGGGCCTTGAATGAACTTTCAGTCTCATACTGATTAAGCCTCATGAAGTGTGAGTGCTTTGGTCAGGAGAACACACTTAGCACATTTTTAAGTGTCAGTCCTGGGCAAACACTCTGCATTACAGAAAGTTCAGATAAGGGGACGGGACAAGGACACCTAAAAAAAAAAAAAAAGATGCTGTTTTTACTTTCTCTCTACAGCTGCAGGGAACAGTGAGGAGAGCTGGAGGAATATGAAATTGTGGGCAGGGGATCTGCAAAGACAAACAATATTTGCACTTACAAACATCAAGGAGGCATTAGGAGGTTTTGGGGGGGTGAGAGAGGGGTGGTTCTGTGCTTGGTCAGCAACCACCACTACATCAACATACTAGACATGATATATGGCACATAAAAACACATATATTCTAATAGACTTATTCAAGGGGGATAAAAGCTAACCACAAAAGTGTGCCTACACCACGAGGGAAGACTTTATACTCTCCAGGACCAGGAGCAGAGTCTATGAGGTGGTCTTGCTTAAGCCCCGCACGTGTCTAAACAACTTCTCTATTACACCCGAGACCTTTGAGGGCACTCCCCATCGAGCGGGGAACAAAGGCCATGACCCCTAGGTCAAAAGCGTTACACGGGAGGCCAAGCGGGCCTATTGAATGCTGCACTGCTGTTTGCTTTAAGAAGGTAAAGATTACTAACACATTAACTAATGCCGATTAGGGGGTTATCCCTCATGGGACTGAGGTCCCAGGGCAGCACATCACGTCTTATTAACACAAGCTGGCCTTTGACCCCAGCAGTCACCTCAGGCAGCTGACTGTGACCACCACTTTCTGCTCTCGGTTTGACACACACACAATACACAGCAAGGTGCAGCACAGCTTGAAAAAATAATTGTTGTCTGGACAAACATGAAGAAATGACACATTGGTATCACTGCACAGTATTTGCAGTGTTAATGCACTAATGCTAATGAGAAATTTGACTTGCATCAGCAGGCTGTGCATCATATGTGCGTCTGAAAATAATTTGATCGTAATATTTTCAATAAGCAGAACTCCATAATTAAACAGGGTGGGTCGATCCGGAAAAAAAATGGATTTCGAGGCCTCAGACTTTAAGGCATGTGCTCGATCGAACTTCATAAAATGGGGGCACGTGCAATAAAGTTCTCATCACAAAATGGTGGACGCGACACATGCGCAGTATTAACGTTCCAGATGATCATATGATGAAAAACAAGGAAGGGACAATTTCTTCGTGGACTCTCTGTTGTGTTATTCAAACATTACTTTTGCATCAGCTGGAAGGTAAAAGTGAACTCCTGTGCTGATCTTACCTAACCCTCCCTGTCGAGAATGAGTGAGCCAATAATAACTTTACAATGAGGCATGATTGATGATTGATGCCAATCTTCGAAATTACTACTTGTGCTCACACACAATTGCAAATGTGTCAATCTTAAACTAAAATACCATGGGAACATCATCAGTGGAATCAGAAAAATATCAGGGATGGTGTATTTTCCTGGAGTGTTTCCCTAAAGCTCAAGTACATGTTTGCACAGGAAAATTAAAATTTTAATTTATTTCAACAATTTTAAAGATCATTTTTCAAAAGCTGTCCTCCTTTGTTAAAGTTGCATTTTATTTATTTATTTAAACAAATAAGCACTTATTTGACATCACATAATTTAACAGTTGAATGCATTCTGGACAATTTAAAACAAGCCATCTTTTTACTATAAAATAAATAAATGAAGTTATCTCATAAAATATAATAATTTTGAATTTGCTATTAAATTCAAAGCTAATAAAGAGAACAAACTGTTGCCTGTTTTCTCTGTAAATGCTGCCCTTGTATATGATACAAAGAAACATATGAAAGCCAATACTAAATAATAATTTATTAGGAGTATATAATGAGGAAAGAAATTATGCAAAAATGTGAAATGTTTTAGTTAAATTAATATCTGAAAAATGCATTTTCTTTTTTTTCTTTATGTTTGCTTTTATTGCAAAGTGTAAGAGGGAAGTTATTCACAAAAAACAAAAATGCAAACTATTCTGATTTTCCTTTGGCAAATATTCAATAATGTGTAAAATGTACAATTTTAATGTAAAAAAAAAAGCATTTATTTTTACTATCTCATTTAAGTTTGTTTCTGAGAAAATAATTTCGCTGCAGCACTTACACCACATACACACTTATACTCTCCCAAAATCATTTAGTCTAATAAAGCTATTTTTCTGTTCCCTGTGAAGAGAAACCCTTTGGAACTTTTTAAGAATGGTGGAAATTTGTGCTTCACAAAAGTGTCTTCATATCAATTTTCTAAAGTTTGCTGTTTTTTAAACACTAAAGAAAATAGATGTCGGTCACAGCTACATAAACACAAGTTCAATTTTGAAAGATTAACATGCGACTAAATTACATTTTCACATCTGTAATATAACCATTAGCATTTTGATTTTGATTTAAATAAATGCAGTTTGTTATGGTGCTTATAAACCTTATAACTAAAGGCAATACTTTTCCCCTCTCAGGGAACACATTTCATTTTCACTTGTGTATTTTAATACATGGCATATTTTAAAATTGATTGCTTGTACATGCATGAAATGTTGCATTTGTTTTATTTATTGGAATTTAACTCACTCGCCTTAAATATTTTACAATGTGTATATGCTCTGCTGCCATACTCCTTTAATCTCAAAACGCAAAACAGAGCATTGATATTTTTAAAATCAGCTTTTAATCAGTTGCTTTCAACAAATCTAAATACAAAATGGTATGACTGTGTTTTGCATAAATTTAGAAACATTCTCTAAAGAATTTACATTTGTACACTGCATCTCTTCATCTTCACAAGAAAAATGTCTTTTTTTTTAGCTGGAATTAACTCACCTTGCTGTTTCACACAGGATTCGGACAGAAGAAGAGGAGGAAAAGAGACACAGGGAGAAAAAGAGCAAGAGAGACTTTCTCCTGGGAACCAGCTGGAAATTATGGACCTATTCGATATCAGACCTCAGAGTGGACAACCTATCCAAAGAGGGACGCGCCCTAACTGTAACTAACAACTACTCCTGGCAGCCCTTCAACAGCCAAACATATTGTCCTGGATCAGGGCAGCTTTTGTGTGGCAGCGTTGAACTAAGGCAGTTTATAGGCAAGAAATTGACATCAAACTACAGTATCAGTAATGATATTTGAAATGTTAAGAACAATTCCTTAAAAGTAAATGAATGTGGGTTTTTTTATGAGACATAGATGAAGCTGCAAACTTATTTGCTCATAAAACTTTGTTAAGGTGATACAGATTAGGGAAAAAGAAAGACTAAACTAAGTTGTCCACATTTTAAGCCAATTGACACAAAAAGGGGAAAACCGGCAGTTGGCGCAGACTTTTTTTAATTTTTAAAAATGCTCTATGCTATTAGTGATATTGCAAAAATGAAACACTGGTATACAGATTTATTGTCAAAGTCTGAAGATCTGATTTGACAAAACTACATTATAGCAGAATTAAGCACAAAAACGTACATAAGATGAGATTCATTATAATATAAAATCATTTGATGTTAAAAGATTTTTTTCTTCAAATAACTGAAGACCTTTTTTAAATTGAGTTACTATACTAACAATGTTATAATGGTCATCAGAAGATAATATATAATCTCAGTGATCTAAATAACGAGCATTAAGTGCCGTTACCTATACTGCCCTGATAAAACACTGTGCTACAGCACTACGTTAAGCTACCAGTATAAATTCTCTGAAGTCAATAAGGCGCAATTATAAGAAAGCAATTTCTCCTTTTTCTCCACCTGACCAGCCTGTGCCGGGCTTCCACATACCTGAACTCTCCCTTTGCAGTTTTCCCCCTGAGGGCTGCTAATACCTACTTTAAACAGCCTTGGCCA
The DNA here is from genome assembly GCF_026936395.1 of Plectropomus leopardus. Taxonomy (NCBI): domain Eukaryota; kingdom Metazoa; phylum Chordata; class Actinopteri; order Perciformes; family Serranidae; genus Plectropomus; species Plectropomus leopardus. The sequence goes on along the minus strand of NC_142182.1, from coordinate 26,393,433 downwards.
ATTCGTTTTATTCTTCCTCAACTATGAGCCAGGAGTGCACAGGGCCTGGCATTTTAGGGGCCACGTCACAGCGCCTGTGTCTGCGCTGCAGGGCTGCAAGGAGTCCAACAGCCGAGCCATACGCGCTCAGCGGTTCACTGCCTCAACAAACACTGTTTTGTTATCTCACGCACTCTCTCTAGCATCCTTGCTCTACTGAGAACAGCAAAACATGCACCTAATGTGCTTTATCCATTTCATAAACATGCTCGTGTCCAGGTGCCGTCTCCGACACAGTCACTGAGCCTTCAGCCAGTGGATCACTTCACAGCACTTTCTCTCCTCTGATCACAGCAAAGTCAGCTCAGTTTCAACAGATACATCCAATTCCAAATTCAACACTGCCATTCAATGAGCTTGATAACTGCTTCAAACTTCCTGCGCAGTAAATAAACAAAATCCGCGGCATCCTCTAAAAGGGGACACAGTGCTGATATTGATGTAACAGTGACAAAGATAAAAGCACTGATTAGGTGCAGTGAATTACACTCGGGCTGACAGACTGTAATTGATGTGCATGATGTTATTAGCAGAACGATATTTATCTACAACAGCGCTTCGTAGCACAGCTGCATAAACACAGGTTTTATTACTCTGCAGGCTATTTCTGCAAATTTAGTGGCTCTTTCAATTCAAGTCAAATATTATTTCTAAAAAGAGCAAAACACGTGGCACCGTAGTGGTTTTCTTTTAAATTTGAAGTGACACTGTCTAAAACTGTACATTGAACATACAACCACACATTTTTTTTTTACTATTGCATTTATAACTCCTGCCATATCATTTGCCTTGTGTGGTTGTTCATATTTTCATGCATGTATGCATGTATCTGAGGACATAATGTTAAGAAACATTACTGCAAATATTTATGGTATAGTGCATAGAGGTTGTTACCCTCTCTTTGAGAAGATAAATGGCGAGTGTTTTTCAGATGACAAATTAGTTGATACTTGTTCTGTTACTCTGTATTATGTTTTAGCCAATCAGAGGAGCAAGTATTTGCACTGAGGAGCTCGGTCATATGAGGACATGCATGATGTGCATTACGTTATTTGTACGTTATTTTTCAAAATATACATTTTTAAAGGCGATTTTCATGATTTGGTGTGTGTTGACTAGTGATAAGTTGGTCTGTGTGCTTCATGCAGAGGTTTTTTCTCCGCAGTACAGCTGTTTGCTCCCACAGGGTATACTACATATAATTTGCTGCTGGGTACAAAAATAAATAAATATGCAGTTTAAATTATCTATATATTTTGCATTGTCTACTCTCTTTCTTATATAGATGTGAACTTTTTTTTTCTTGGAAGTATTTGAGGTTGTTTGTTTTTTGTATAAAATGATTTGGGTTGCATTTCATGTGAAGTATTTAATTTAAAAAAAAAAAAAAGTTTATTTTTACTGCTATTACTGGAGCAGGGCGATATGGAGAAAATCAAATTACACAATACTTGTGACCATATACCTAACTATTGATTTTGCAATATTGAAGTGTTGACTATATGATTTTCTCCACAGTGAGGTTTTTGATAATCATCAGTAATGGATATATAATGACGATGAAGTGATATAAAGTGATGAAGTGGGAAAAGGCAAACCATTGAACAGCTAGGTCTGGTTGTTAGAAAATTTACTTTCCTTTAATTAAGCCTTTAAAACCAGGAAAAGACAACACTTACGATATCCAAAATCTAAGACAAAATCTGGTATATGGATGATATAAAATCGATGTATTGGCCAGCCCTAACCATTATTATTATACATTATTATTTTTCATGTTATTATGTTTTGGGGCATAAACTGCCTTGTTTCCCTTGATTATTGCTACAGACACATAAAAGAGCTTCCAGAGTTAACATTGCAGTTTATTGGTGCTCAATGCTTTAGTGTCCCTGTGTGTAAATAATATTCACTCCTTTTGCTAAACTGTGCTAACTCAATGGTGTGTAATAATTCTCCTGTATGCCCGTCATCATCAGGGTAAAGGTGTGGACAGCTTGTGGGAAACTGCGATATGACGGCCCCTGACCTCTCACACCAGCTCAGAGAGGCAGAGGGTCATGCAGAGGACATGGCGGTGGAGGGAGAAGTCAATCTTATCCTTCCGTTCCGCCACAGGCCTGTGTGCAGCGACAGCAAGATGAGCTACAGGGCTTTCCAAAATCCACATTCGTTTGGCTGGGAGCAAGGCATCAGGGCCGTGTGTATTTCAAAGGAAACGCTGAGGAAAGCGTTTTTTGTGGCAGCAACCGTGCACTTGACAGTGCGTATTAGCCTGCCTCTGTGTCTTTGCAACGTCCCCACCCTTACTCGATATCCCTCAACACCAATATCTGTCATCTTTAGTAGCCAAAGTGGCATGCAGCCCGGCCGTCTCACAACGGTGGAGAACTCTCCCTTGTCTCATGTTGATATGGTTCTTATGTGTACGTGTACGTTTTTGTCTCCACACATTACGAATACCTCCAGGTCCACTAAGCAGCATAGGGCTGAGAGGTTAAAAGGCAGGAGGCACTGAAACGAGAGGGAGAGAAAAAACCTCGGCTCTCGGACTGCTGTCAATCGAGCCCGTGCCTCTGTAATGGGGGCTGATAACCTGGCACAGAACCAACCACTAATGCCCCTTAAATGTCAGAGACTGCAGCAGAAAGAAAGGGAGACTGCGAAACGAGAGCACATTCATATTTCATATTATGGCAGACGCTATAATGCGTTGATGCCTCACACTGAGTGCACACAAGGACACCGGCAGAAAGAAAAAGAGAAGGCGGACATGAAAAAGGGGAAATGAAAAAGGGGAAAAAAAAGGGACTTTGCAGTGATGGAAGCAGCCCCATCTGATGGTTGTCTCTATTCGACAAAGTTGAGAGTGGATCTGTCTCACTCACCATCTCTCTCTCTCTCTCTCCCTCTCTCTCCGCAGACGAAATCTGGCAGGGTGGGGGCCGGGGGGGACGGGGTTGAGTCTGGTGTTGGGGGTGGGGTTGGATTGCTGGAGAGAGTGATCTTTTTTTCCAGCGGGGTGAAAGGCGGACGGTCATGTGTGCAGAGCTCATGACAAAAGGCCCTTTTATGTGCAGCGTATGCAGATAGAGGAGGCTCCTTTGTGCACAGATGGAGATCCCATGCCTGGGTCTGCCTGCGGCGGAGAGGGAAGGGAGGGAGGAGAGAAGAGTGTTGGTGAAGGGAAGGGAGGGGTGTCTCTGGCACTGAGTGCCATCACTGTGTCTGGTGGGGGGAGGGGGCACGGAAAAGGAGAACCAAGCCGCCCTGGTCCTGCCAGGTTCATACATTAGGGAGGAGGGGCCACAAGGCTTGCTGAGCGGATATCAAAACTGGTAACCCCATAGTGGGATCACAGAGGGAGTCATATCTACTGTTTATAAAGTAGACCACAGGGTCAAATATTATTTGTAAATAATATGTACTGTTTGTTTTAATAGTGCTAGAGAGTTTATACAATTACAGGAAATCATGTTAAACGTACCTGATACTAAGAATTACTGGATTAGAGAAGTTTAACCTACTTTTTAATGCTAACCAGGGCTGGGTAATGTACCATCCACCAAAATAACCCAATACCAAGTAGAATCGAAACATCTCCAATCGAACGATCAGGGGCATCGTAGTAGGGGGGAAAGTGGGACTAATTACTCGGGTCTTCAAAGGGAGAGTAATTTGTGGCTTAACTCAAATAAATTAACTGAAAACATCAGTCAAAAGACTAAACTTTGTTTGAAAAAAATAGTAGAAGCTCTCTAAAGTGGTATAGACTGCTCCTGCACTAGGATTTGATTTTTAACACAGCTAGAGTCAGGTGATTGACTGCTTATGCTGCTGGAGCACCCATGTAAACCACCGTGTTTCCCCCCAAAACAAGGGAAATCGCGGTTACAAAACAAGAAACGAAAGAGGAGAAAGGAGTTGAAAGCAAACTAAATTTGTAAAATAAAATACTCAAAAGGTGCGGGTCAAAAGGTGTGCAAGAGAGACATGGATCAAGAGAGGAAGGACAGGTCCCAACAGAGACTGCTTCTGCGAAGGGCAGAGAATTTGGTGCTAAGACAAATACCTGCATTCAACCTTTTTTTGCACTGCATGTTTGATCCTGGACCATCCCACCTTCCCATTAGATTAAAAAAAAACCATTCTGGTGCTAAGCCTCCGCACACTCTTTCCTTGGCGAATGGTCATTTAAACGTCAGCCTGGTTAGCATGAGCTAACACAGTAGCAGCAGCTAACATCCTGTACCAAAAGCTAACACGACACCAACGGCTCAACTGTGTCATAAAACCCATTAAGTAATGTGCCATGTAAGGCTTACAGCCCTGTCACTGATTGTGTGGCCGGGCGGACATTCACAACTGTTGCCAAGCTCACACTCCTGCAGCTGCAACAACCCCTACAGTCTGTGGTGTGGTGAAGTTGAGTATGGTGTATTTGGTTGTTCAGCATGCTGATAAGCACCTAAAATGTTCGAAAGTATGTCTGTACTACATGCTAGGCTTGGGTGGTATCACAGTGTTAACATATACCAGGGTAATGAGAAATCCTGAAGATATGTTCGTCAATACCATCTTAAATACAGGTGCTCCTCTTTCTATTAAACTCTTTGTATGTAGTGCACAGCATGCACCACCAGAGCTAAGTCTCTGGTCTCTAGTGGTGGAATAGGTAGCTGAGCTAAAAGACAGCACGACACCTCATAGTGGAGGGATAAGTTACAGGACTGTAAACAGCCAGCAACCAGTAACAACAGAGACCATGGGGAATAATGGCATGTTTTTTTCTTGTTAACTCACTGAATTAAGGATTTATTTTGACCAAACCTGAGCTTGTGATTGTTGCAACAGTGGACTTACTAACTAGTTTACTAGCAAGAGTAACCAAGTTGATTTCGTTTCTGTTGAGTTTGAATTTCAGGAAAGTATTCAGGTATGAAATATTAAATACTGCCCCAGCCTACTACACACCACTTCATTGACATGATTGGTATCAAATGAGGTACTCTACTGGTATCTGTATCACTTTAAGGATGCTGGTATTGGTACTGGTATCTTAATTTTTTAAGCGATACCCAAGCCTCCTTATGCCAACTATCACAGGCTCACAGGTTAAACAAAACAAACATAAGTGCCACTTAACCTCGATTGTGCTTTTCACCAGATATAAGTGTAGGTAGTCCTGATGTGAATGATCAAGGTGAAAATGCGACATCCAATCTCAAGTTCACCTTCAGATTGATTCCCTCACAGATGACTCCGCTACACTATTATCTCGGTGCTGTCACTTCAACCCCTGCACATACCTGTAATCTATCAATCTCTGGGTAGGACTGTCAGCTAAATACTGAAAGTGTCATTTCTATCCTAGTGCCACCTTTCCCTTGAGAGACGAGGTGACTCCCACTGACATCCCGTCTGCTGAGAAGACGTCACATCCTTTAAGAGGCCTCCTCCCACTGACCAGGATGTCTTAACGCTACAGCCAGACAGATTCCTATCCTGCTAGAGCACCAAGTCAGATGGCCCTTTTCACCGGTAGACAGATGGACAACACCCCCCGCACTGGCAGTCAGGTTTTTCTCCTTCACATGAGGCTGAAGCTACTGTTAAACTCGTACTGAGCTGGGAGTTGTCAACATTTGAAAGATCTGACTGGGGATGCATTATACTTGATTGCAAATGAGTTAATAGTGAGGTCATTATCTCATTCATCTCATGGGGCATGAACACTTCTGTTGCCTTCAAATGAAACTCATGAGTTTGTCCTTTTTTGATATTTTTGGTCAAGTAACAAGTGTTTAAGGTTAAACTTAAAAGATCACAGTTGATGGACAACTAAAGCCAAAAATAGTAATTGTTTATGAGTGAATTTAGTTTTTTCACATGCTAAGTCAAAGAACTCACAAAAAAACGCAAATGTCAGTAAATGCTCAATCCTTGAAATTATATTTTTGGGATCACCATTGAACTGCACATCCAACTTTGCAACTAGATTTTACAACATTGGTATTTCCACTGTCCAAAACAACTGTCTTGACATAAACCTGGTTATGAGCCACTGCATACATTATATCATAAACACGAGTTGAAATGACAAATCTTCAACAGTGCATTTCTCAACCGCAACGGAATTTCACAGATAAACAAATGCATGTACATAATAAAGATGGAGAGAGAGAAAGTTTCAAAATGGGTAATCTAATCATATTTGTTTAGAGCCGTTCACCATGCTTTCAGGATACGGTGCACTTATTTAAGTTTAGCAGAGAAAATCATAACTGCAGGTTGTGTGATGCCTTTGGAGCCAGAAAGACTTTCAGCCAAACACACTCCCTAGAAAAAAATCTAACTGTAAAGAAAACTTCCTGTACAGCACATGAACAATAGGTAACATCGATTGTATATTCAAAGCCATGAGCAACCATTTTGAGATATCTTTGTCTCCATTATTAACTTGTTTTCGACCAGTGTTTAATATAACCTGGGAAATCTGGTAGTTGCGTTGTTTTCTTAATATTAGCCAAACTCTTAATAAAGGCGCTGACACTAGCTAACTATATGCTAAAATGAGGTTACCTGCCTTGCAGGAATGCTGACATGGCAGTGAGCCAAAGTAAATATACTTCATAAACCGAATTCAATATTTAACAAACCAAAGAGACAAGACAGCAGAACTACAGAGACACCTGAGTCCTGAAGGGTGATTTTGTTTTTGTTGATGTTATTTTTGAAATCTTGTGGATACAAATAAATGCTCAACTTGTGGTGTTGCTCTGGATTTCAAAGGGTTAAACTACATTGAATAATGGATTTAAATTCAGCAGGTGGTCAAACAATTTCTAAAAGTGGTACCATGTTTCTCTGTTATGCCAGTTATGTAAAATAGCAGTATTTTTGCTAACCCATTAGCCACAACATGTTACCCATGGCAACATAACATTAGGTCTACCTGCCCCACAAGTGGACAAAAATCAGTGATACAGCCCTAAAAGCTTTTAAACTATTTTAACTCCTAGTGATATCTAACCACATTTCCATCAAGCAAGGTTTTGTGATTTAAATGCTAATGCTCTTGATGAAGTCCCCACATTTTTCTGCAGGTGTAGAACATTACAAATTCCAATATCCAACTTAAAATACAGATTTCAAATGTTATTATTATATATTTATTTATTTTTGCTCTACGTTAAGACAATCTTGGTCTCTTTGTATTCTCATGAACTTCTTAATAGGGTACACCAGGAATCCATGCAGTACCATCCCTGGAAAATGCCATGTAAAGTCAGAACCATTGTGTAGACTTAACTCAGATCATAACTCAACAACCAGAGACTGGACTTTGATGAGCATTTCATGCCTTGGTAACATCTCTACCATGTTCTCTATCTCTTACACACACTCACACACGCAAGCGAGCAAACCTGATGGCGAGCCCAACAAGGTAGGCTTAGGCTAATTAAAGTGATTAGGTGTTTTTGTCTGAGTACTGTCTTGGTTTGCTGGCTCTGGCCTAACCCATGCCTGCCCCGCCTGCAGTCTGCCTGCCAGGAGGCCAGGAATGAAAGGCTGGCACTTACCCTTCTCTCCTCTATCTGATCCCCTGTTGCTACCCTAGATGCCAACAAAGGTATTTCTGCCCCTAATCAACAGACAGGGAGAGGGAGAGAGATATGGAGGCATATTTCTCTGCCACAGAAAGTAAGGCAACAGGGCTTAAATTTGCAACAGTAAAAAGCATTAGGACTACGTTTCTACCAACAAATTGTGTCCTTCTGAGCCAAATCAGTGCTTTAAATCCTTTATTATCTTCTTTATTATCTTGTTCATTTAATCCTCACCTCATGACTGAAGTGCATTTACGAAGTGAAATCAATACATGATGACATCTTCTCCTGGGTAGAAACTATTTCTCACAGAAAGCAGATAGATAGAGCTATAATATTGCCACTTCTGTTGATCAAGCCTGGTGACACACTAGGGACATTTTGAGAGAAAGAACGGCAGAAACAAAGATGAGGGGACGATTAAGAAGAGAAGTCTTTGGCGTGTTCGATATCCTCTTGTCTCAATTGACCTGTAAAATCTTCGAGACTGGAACAAATGCAAATAGCGCTGACTTGCTCTCACCAAAAAATCCTGAAGGCTTTTCAAATGAACTCACTCTCACAATGGTGGGGTGCCCAGAGCAGGGTGAATATACGGTCTGGGCTCTGAATGGCACAATGTGTGAGAGCCAAACAGGGAGCTGAGAAGTGAAGGCTCAGGACCCTCCAGGCTGCCCGCCTCTGTTGAGCTGAGCCTCGGCTGCTTCCACAGTACAAAGCTGACCACCACCGCTACAGTCCTCTGCCCGGCTATGCCTTTTCTAGCAGTGCAACACAGGTCTGAGCTCAAAGACAAATTCAAAATGAAAATCTAAATAAGAAATTACAAATACATTTTCAACGAATATGGACAAACCCACGGTCAAGGCATACAACCCCCCTAAAATCTAAATACTTTAAATGTAGAGTGCATTATTAAGGCAAAAAAAAGCACTACGAGGAGGCATAGGAACATGATTTTCTCAATTTGTCACAGATGATCTGTCTTATGCGAAAATGCGTGGATATAGTGACAGTTTTAGTCACTCAGTTTCAACAAATATGGCAAAAAAAGAGATTTTAATAAAAGTCACCAACTACTGCTTAAATGTATGACAAGGTTGCAGGAAAAAAAGAGCACGTGTTGCAGTGCAATCTGTGCATGCTAAAATAAAAGTAGTCACTTTCTGAATATAATCAAACCCTATCAAAACCTACTTTTTTTATATTTAAATTTTTAAGCAGGGCTTTCATTTATGAAGGTTTAATTGCCTCCTCCAAGCACATCTATCTCCTGTGGATGCACAGAAAATCTGACATCTAAGAAGTAAGAGTTTTGATTTATCCCAGCTGGCAGCTTCATTGGACATTCATATTTGGGTGAAACTAGGTTTTGGCATCTGATGACCTAAATTCAATGTCAGGACATCTCATGCCAACATCAATTTGATGTACAATACTAAGGACAGATGCTGTTTTTTTTCGGTCTTAAGTTTTGTTGTTAAGCAGTTTGGGTGAAGTAACTGAAAGCCACACTTGAGTAAAAGTACAGATATCTTGCCAGAAAATTACTTTGGAAGAAGTCAGCTTCACCTGTAGTGTATCCAGTATTTACTGTTCTTAAGTATCGAATGTAATTTTACAATGTTAAATGTACTTAATTACTGAAAGTAAAAGTACAAGTAAATATTGTCAATAAAATTAAAAAAACAGGTGGTCATAATTCTGCATATGTATTATGAAGTTTATTTCTTGGTAACATACAGCACCTTAAAAATGGAGGGTATATTATGTTTGAAGAAAAATTACATCTTCTTCACAATGTGAGGGGTTAAAAGAACAAAATCCAATTTTTCCATCCCTTCTTTCCCCTTTTTGGAGTTAGTAACTAAGATGCTAAGGGGAAATGTAATGGAGTGAAGTATACATTTTATTTAGGAAATTTAGTGGAATAATAGTGAAAGTTGATAAAAACTCAAAGTACAGATAGTCCCATAAAATATTTAAGTACTATAACAAATTTTTATATCTTTGTTACATTAAACCACTGTTGTCAAGTAACCAAAATGCAACATCTTCGAAATATCTCATGTCAGCTTCATGTAGAATCGCTACATTCAGTCGTGAGATACAGAGAACAAAACCCAAAGTCTGCAAAACGTCATAGTGTAAACATCCACACAACGTGAAATTCTAACATAATATATATATTTACATATATTTAAAATATCTTTGACTGAATATTAAATCCAACCAAAATTTAACAAAGCAGGAGTCCGACGTCTTTCTGACATTATATTGAAGTCTGGTGCCAGCTGGGTTGCAACATCTAATGTCAATCATACACTCCTCTACGTACTAAATGAAAATGGAAATTCTAACGCCACTGCTCTTTGAATTCTAATAGTAAAAGAGACATTTCTTTTAGCTGTCGTACAAAATTCAAGAAACATGGATTGACTCCTTCTTTTTCATCACTACAGTGCACTTGTAACTATTTTACTGTTTTATGTTGTTTTTAGTTTTTCTCCACAATAAAACAGAATACTGGTTTAATTGTATCACCTTGAAAATAATTTTAGTTTGAACAGAACACTATTGGTATTTTATAAGAAGTTGTTTATCCAACTCTGTAATGAGTAATCTACTTCTTCAACTTTAATCATCAAAAGGTAAAGCTTTAAAAAAATATGCAAGTTAATACAATATTTTTGAGAATAGGAGCTCAGCAAAGTAATTTATTGAGTGTAACATTCCTCGCAAGCATCTCTTGTTTCTCTCGTCATTTGGAATATCAATGCAGCATATTCACATCCTTAAAACTCTGAAAATGCCAAAGTGAGACATTTAGTCAAATCAGTCCATACCAAGTTTTTACAATCTAAATCTTACTCTCTTACTTGACTTTAGATACAAAAAAAAAGCGTTCTGATGTGTTGACGTATAGTTCATTTAAGCAGCATTTCACTGTACAATCACAGCTCCATGTCCATGACTGAGGAAAGTTTTGGTAATATCTCTTTAAGAAGGCTCAGCCTACAGCTGTGAGAGCTCTCTGCTTTGTTGCTCCTCTTATTTCTACTTTCAAACTTCATTTTCAGCCCTTGCAAAGATATTCAGAGCCGCGCTCTGGACGTTGGCAGGCGATTTCACCAGCGGCCAAACTTCCCAGCATGCCTTGTGGCGGGGCTGGCTTTGTTCACAAAGTTAACTGTGAAGTTGCTCTGCTACAGACCTGGCTTCACTCTTTCCCATGCAGGATTACATGAAAAACTTAATGTACTGTCAGCAGAATTAAGTTTTCCCATGCATACTGTATTTACAGCTCTTCATTTTGCACCGTCTTTCATTAAACCACTGAATATTCTTTCAAGAATCTCTAACAACTTTTTATGCATGACTCTAATTTGAAAGCTACAGTTGAAACTAACTTCAAAACAGTGGTTATAACTGACATATCATGATGTTTTATATCACATGTTTTCTTTTATCCTCTCTCAAAATACTTGTATTAAACCACTGGAATTAAAGACATGTCTCCAATCATACTGCCCTCAGTCCACTTTCTGTAAGCATGCATGCATAATCAAAGCCACTTAATAGCCCAAAATGAGGCCTATTTTCTATGATGCACAACTAAATTACATTTAATCCTGACACCACGGAAAGAGCTCCAACTCTTTGCTCTGAAGTGGATTTTACATCTCCACTGGATGACATGCAAGGGACAGTACAGGCTGCCTGCAGCATCTGGTGGACACCTGTAAGACTGCAAGTCACTGCAGTGAATAAGAGAGGCCTTTGTGATTCTGCTAAATCACCAAAAATCTGGGCCAGAGTATACTGACCCTCAGTGCTCCAGCAAGTTCCACAGCCTTCAGCACAACGGCCATGTGGGGGATTTAATCTGAGCATTCGATCACAAAATCAAAGGCAACATAAATAACAATGAACAGTCAGGGAATGGCAATAATAATATCAACACCAATCTCTTCACCCAGACAAGACGGGGTTCTTGGGGTGGGCAGGAAATCAAGTTCTGCCAACATTTTCAGTTGTTTCAAGGTCACAGACAAAGCAAGAACAAGCCAAGGCACTTGATTTTTAATCTTTTTGAGTAAAAGCGCGATCTGCAGCTTCTTGGACCGAAATATGAAGGGAGACCGATTCCAAACCACCTCTGTTCTGCTACTCAGATCTTAAGAACATTTGCACAATTAACCATGTCTCAAGTGAAAAGTTAGAGACATGTAACAAAGCAGATTAATAATGTAGACATATAAAAAGTGAACACAATTAAATTAACATCTGTGAAATATAATACAGCCAAACAAAATATCTATGCAAGAAATTCTACCCTTGAGAAACACAATGTTCATATTGTTTTTAATTTTTTAAGTTGAGGCCATAATTTGTGTGTTACTGCCTTTCATTTCATTAAAGTCATCATCTTTTTATTATTATTATTCGGCATTGCTTGACAAGGCTGAATTTTCAAAATAAATGCCCCTTAATGGTAACAGGGGTTTACCAAGGACCCTGGACGAGGAAGGATTTTCAAAATAAAAAGCCCAATAGTAATGTTGGTTTCCCAAGTGCTTTCCAAGCCCCAAGACAAAGCTGTATTTTCAAAATAAATGCCGCATGGAAATATGATTAAATTCAAAGCTTTTCCAAAACGTATACTTGCAGTGATAAAAAAATCTTTATATCTTCAATCCACTCTACTTTGTTGACAAAAGTATTTAGAGTAATAGAATTTCACACTTCATTTAAGCTTTAGAAAGTTCACAAAATAATTACACAACCATTCAAATGTCAAAATATTATGCTCAGTAAAGACGTTAAATATGTGTATTCAACTTTTTCTACATTTTATGCTTATAAGTACAAAGCATTTCAGCATTCAGCCTTTTAGTTAATTTCAACTTCCACCTTTGAGAGTATAACACTAAATATTCATGCTTTTCTAGCAGTGTCTTTCACCTAGCTTCTATTGATACTGCAGTTCAGCTGTCAGTTTTACATTTCAATTGTACATTTTTTTTTTACAGGCATTTCATTCCTCTGCATTTTTCCATTTTTCAGCAATTCTTTGAAACTTCAGCTTTCAGTATTCACAGCAATTTTCTGCCAGAAATGTGTTTTCTAGTTAATATTATTATTATTATTATTATTATTGTTATTATTATCATTAAGTGACTCTGTTATTTTGTCCACAGTCTTTACAATCAGTAATCCAATTATTAAATCATCTAACACCATTAAATTATGAAAGAGCTGATAAACTCTCTGATACACTCAACAAAAAATTGTCCATAACCAAAACTAGTACGCATTGTATGATTTCACATTTTACAGATGTTCAGGTTATTGTGTTCACCCTCTGTATCTATACTGCAAAATACTCACAGAGATTGATTGCCTCAGGGCCATTGTTCTTTTCATGCATTGATCTGTTGGGTAGACAGACAGAAACAACACAGTCAGTATCTGTGGAAAAGGTAAAATTGTGCCCAGTGACAAAATCTTTAGCTCTCAAAGACAAAGAAAACAGTTCAACATGTGTTTTAGCTCAAGCACTACAGACCTATATCCAGTGCACGCCGTTAGCTCTTTCATTTATGAGAGCTAATCACTACAAGTGAACCAGATCACAAAGGGACAGTCACTGACACCAGAGCAATTACGTTGTACAGGTCTAATCCCTTACACAGCACTTAGGACAGTTTTAAAGGCCACCAGGGCACATTGCGGAGCTCCCTTAACTCTTAGGGTGCAGTTTGGTCCATTTTACAGCCACTGGGGCACAGGCCTGATTGTTAAGACCAGGGAAAGTAATCCCTGGAGTCAGACCACTAAACCTGCTCTGTCCCTGTAACCATGGCAGCAGACAGGTAGTGTCTGGGTCACAGGGCAAACATGGCCAGGCTTCGGCACTGGCCATTAGTTAATAAAAAACTAGCCTGGCGTGAACATGCACATACAGGCAAACACACATGCGCATGTGAATGAGCATGTGCATAAACACATTTACGCTTAAAAAAACCACACATACACTTGCAAAACACCCACACACACACACACACACACACACACACACAAAGGTTCAGGTGAAAGTTGACCTGAGAACTGATACAACCACAGAACAGTACTGGGTTTCGGTTAATCAACAGTGGCACTGGATATTCAAGATGGCTAAAACATCATCACCATGTGCTAAAACACTGTGAGTTACAGTGACAGGTGAAAGGCAAAAATGGCCCGGAATGTTTTTCATAGCTAAATTTTAAAACATCAATCTGCAGGGTATGAAATTAACTTCTTTTTTTCCACTGCCTGCCACAGCTGAAATCAGAAATTATGCCTGCCAATTTTAAAATCTGAGCATTACATTAAGGAATAACATTTAGATCACTTAGACATAATTCAATGTAAAGAATGTTGTCATTCAACCTTTGATATATGCACACAAAAATACCGTATATGCATGTTAAATTCAGGGGTCAAGGGGTGCTGTTCACATTCACATGTATGGATGCACCCAAATAGGTGCAAACTATATACAATATTATCAGTACAGTTTAATTCATAGAAAGAAACCAAAATAATGCACTGTAAAAAATAAACCATTTCTTTTAATTTAAAACAGCAAGTGTTCAGGCTACCTTAAATTTGAAAGTTAAGGTTGAATCATTACAAAGCTCCCTGAACTTGTCTTCTCAAATTAGACAAACTTAATATTTTAAGGCAGCGTGCACACGTACATTTTTTAGTAAAAACAAATAGTTTATTTTTTATAGCGTATTCACCATTGCCACATTTTTCTAATTGAACGTTATTGGTCAGGATTTGGCAATCTTTGAACATCATAAAGCCCGCCCACTTGATGTTATAGAATAGGACGTGCTGAACTAAAAACTTTAAAGTGCACATCAAATAATTTTTTTCCAAAGATGGTTTCTGCCATTTTAGGTAGTTTTTTTTTTTTATCACAGTACTCTCTGTTCAAGTGTTAAAATTTCTGATAAGTTTGGTTATTATTGGTTACTTTATGCAATAAAAGAGGGTGTGATATCATGATTGACTGCTGTGTATGCTCCAGATCAATAGCACTGCTTATAATTGGTCAGGGAGTTTGTTTTTTGGGTGAGAACTCACTACTAGAGAGACCGCTTCTTCGCAGATCTGGCTTCAAATGACGTCACCTGTGTACGATGGCAGCAGCCGTACCTGGGATATTTTTGCATCTTATTTGCACGCCGGGAGTAAGTGGAGACATATTGTCCATTTTTATACACAGTCTATGATCAAAAGGAATAAGGTTTAACAGTAATGCTTCCATGTAGCAGTTGTGAGCAACTTTCAAATGTGTAACTATACACAATCATATGCTAACCTTTCTAAACGTGTCTTCCTGTTGCATGCTTTCCATATCTGCCGTAGTGGCAGATGGCGTGATGATGTGGTCTGAAAATGTCAACAATTTACCTGCATGTAGTGGCTGCTTATTTCAGATCCTGGTAATACTTTTGGATAATTAATGCTTTACTTTTAGTCTGAAACATGTAAAAAAAACTACAATCCCTATATTTACATGCGACCAGAGTGGTCAATGGATGGCACAGGACACAGATCATTCATTCATGGCCACCAGACCTTTCTGCATGTCTCTGGGCATCTTCATTTTTAAACATTATGGTAAAACACATCTTTTAAAAAAAATGAATATTTTTTGACAGCACATGCTGTTATCTGAGGCCCAAATAACGCAGTCATCTGAAATAAGGGTAGTAAGTAATGATACATATGGGTTTGATTATTCCTCTTCAAAAAATGCCCAAACGATGGTCCGGTCTGTCTTGCCCTTTTGAAAGAAACACATGATCTCCCCTGGCCTTTACTCCATTTACCAGCTCTCCCTCTCTCTTTTCAGTTGCTATGAGACACTCCAGCTGAAGCCAAGGCTTCCACAATTCATTACTGGAGGAACAAAAGCCAAAGCACTGGACAAAGCAGGGCAGACCAACTCAAACCAGCTCCCACTTAACACACACATCACACCTCTGAGTGCTCTGCTGACATAAAAATGGCCAATTCAAGACCTCTTCTTTTTCCTTTCTTATTTATTTTTTTTACAATGCCGGGGGATGGAGATGAAACATATGTTCAACATACACATTGAGAAGTCAACAGGTTAAAGATTTGCCACATTTAGAGATCAGTTAGGGTTCCCTATATTCTTCACAAGACAGTCTCACAACCGTTTTAAAAGGATTTAAGCCTGTATTTCAACACCATAACAAAAACGTTAAATATGTCATTTTGTTAAAGCAGCTTTTTTTTTCTTTTTTAAAGGATTTTGTGCCAAACACTGAATAGGCTACAATGCACCATCAGCGCCACATCACCTGTCTCTGGCTTTCCACCAGCTCTGCCTCGCCAAATCATGAAACATCTCTTTTCCCTCCAACCAATCAGATCTCAATCTCCGGCTGTTCTCATGCAAAGAAAGAGAGGGGAAGGCCAATGAGAAATGGCCCTCCTCCTTCCCCTCGTATCCTACACACACGACAATCACCGTCTGAGAAATGCCAACGGACGGGCAATCAGTCATTGTAATTAGGCTGACTGCCATTACCAAGCCTTCATAATTCAGGCTGGAGCTGGAGGACATAGGTAGTGAGAGCCCAGCTGCCGGCTGCCACAGCCCACCCCTGGCTCACCCAAACCTCAACACAGGCCATTCCCTCTCCCCTCTCCTCTCCCTCGGATAGGGGGACCGGCAGAATTATAAGGGGGGGTGGCTGACTGCAAAATTAAAAAGTCCCCCCCCCCGCCATCTCCCTCCCTTCCTCCTTGTCTACATCCCAAAACCGCTCCCACTCACACTTTCTTTTCACTGCACTGCAGAGTTTTGTTCTCCAAACTGCATGAGCGCGACACCACATACCTTGTACTGAGAAAACAGCTTTTAAAAAGAGGAAGGGTCTTAATCTAAACACATAAAACGCCTCTATAAAAAGTGGGGTAGTGTCATTTTCTCCGTACAATTTTATTTGATGGTTAAAGCCTGCAGATGGGTATTGTCCACACTGTCTCTAGGTGTAGGGAACACCGGATTTACAGTACAGACATGGCTCCCTCTTCTCTCCTTGGAATTCACAGCGAAACAGGAAGCTATGGCAGTATTCTGCAGAGATTTATTTTATTTGCTTAAAGGCCGTGGTTCGGTTGACTCAGAAACTGACTTTGCCTGTTGTATAGGACCTGAAGTTTTCTTGGCAGTGAAATGAAGAACTGCAAGTTCAGCCAAAATAGACAATAAAGCAGAAAGGAGAAACATGCCAAATTGCTGGGGCAATTCAGTCCAGAGGCTCATTTTTCCAAAATGATTCACACTGGAAAGAAAAGCATTTCCCTGTCCTTAGATGAACTTAGTGTGCTCTCTGTCGGCTTTTACAAGGAAGCGGTGGGGGAGGGAGGGGAAACGTGTGCGCACTCAATCACACGCGTACGTGCATGTGCGCACACATGACCACACAGCCGCCGCTGCAGATTCTTTGCTCGCTGTGGAATTAGGTCATGCACGTAAAAGCAGCAAAAAACAGACATACATATAAACATGCACTACTTTTAAAAGACATCTTGAAAGTCACAGGGGAAAACCACATACATGGAATGTTTGCAAGAAAAACTCAAACAAGAACAGCCAAGCTGAGTAAGTGCTATTGTACATGTACTGTACTCTGTACTGTACACTAACAGGTTTTACTATAACTAAGGAACAAACTGTGTTTTCTTGCATTTACTCAGTGTTCAGTGCAGCAGCAGCACAGTGTAGGAATGAGGGAGGACTAAAGGCAAGTTTTGCATCAGTCAGCAGTGTCCTGAGGCTGGTTTATTGGCTTGTCTGGCTCAGCTGCCTGACAGTGTTCACCTGCTCCTTCCCACTGCAGGATGACAGTCAACAGTCTGCTGCAGCGCAGCAAGAACAGGAAGCTCAAACTTATCTGTTATTATTTGTTTATCACACAAAGACTGCCCTTGAAAAGCAGATGCTGCAACTAACCCTCTGTAACAGAAATGGTCCACTAGTGCCTACATTGGTGTCTTTGCTAACTGTGATGTCAGTTCTTTGAGGATCTTCAAACGCTTCACATCCCTAAAATCTGTATAACCTAAGCTTAAAGGTTACATAAGTAAAAAAAAAAGACATAATAACTGATAAAAGTACTGAAATTGTACTATAAAAAAATCAGTCATAATTTTTCATCAGACTTCACAAAATAAACAGAAAAACAATATTGATCTGAAAGATTTCTAAATGTAGGGACAAACAAAATATTTCTTGAAACTCAATAAGTTATTTGCACTATGAACAAAATAATGTTTTTTGTGTCATGCTGATTTTTATGAGAGGAGAACAAAGGTGTTACGATAGATTCATCATTCATTTCGCTGGCGACACCATGCACTTTCACATGGTTTTGCACCGCACGTAACATGGTGCAATGCCGTCATCACAAGTGTACAATATGATGACCAAAGGACAGAAGCCTTATCTCTCTGCTGCAAAAACATTGAAAGTTCAAGCTATTATGGTTTTTATATGAGATCGATACAGGATTTTGCAAATAACAATCTCCCATGCCCATAACGGAGAAATACCGGCATAATTACGGCGAAATACCACATTTGCACTCCTTGTAAGATAAGGTAAAGTAAAGCACAGACAGAAGCCTTAACTTTCTCCTGCACAAAGTTTGAATGTTCTCACTATTATGGTTCTTACTTTAGATCGATTTAAACAGGCTCACGCAAACATCAATCTCTCGTGGCCGACTGTCAATCTTTAGAATACGTGCATTGCCCCTTAAAAAAAAAGGCAGGCTGCGTCTTTATTTCAGCATAACATAATATCTAAAGCTTGTGATGGAGGAGTGCGGTTCAATTTGTAAATATGCCCTCATTAAGTCTCACAGTAAAATTAGATCTTGCACTAAACATATTAAGCATAAGGTTACATAGCAAAGATAAAAGCCTTGTGTATGGTTTTGCCAGGAGCCTTTATGCTCTCATAATGATGCTGCTGCTAATGACAGTAAATATTTGTGCAGCTGCTTTTCAGTGCATCAGTGATATGGGAAGGATAAAATATTAGATCAAAAGAACGAGCAGTGAAAAAGGAGATCGAGGACCAATGATAAGCATTCACCACATTCTATTGCTTGGAAGTTATCACATTACTGTCGGATTAAATCATTAGCGTTTCGCTGTCAGCGTTGAGACCTTGCTTACTCATCAGATTATACTCAAAAATCTTTAACAGCAGCAGTAATATCATTATGATTCATCCTCCACACAGCTATTAACTGATGAGCTCTACAAGCGATAAAGAAGTAAAAACAACACAGCGACATTCAGAGTGTGCACAAACACTCACACACACACACATACACATCTGGACAGAGGTATGAATGTGTTTGTTTCGACGGTGGGGAGGTTGGAAGTGAGAATAAGCAGGCTGCGACATATGATATTACCTCTCACTCTGCTGCAGAAAATTCTTGATTTACATAAAATGTGTAAAAATACATAAAGATCTGGGACAGCAATCAGTCAAATCTCATTGGAAACACACAAGAGTTGAATTTCAAAAGTTAACATGAATAGTCAGCATCGTGACGGTTGCCAAAATTGTTTTTGGCAACAAGAGTTCTATTTTAATGTGTAACAAAAAGTGGAGTTTATTTCAGCTTTTTAAATGATGGTTTTCTAAATGTTTTAGAAGCTCTGCAAGCAGCATTTCCTCTTAAGGAACGGCAAATGAGACTGAAGCTAAACTGCAGAGCAGCTGACAGGTCTTTCAGCGAGGCACTCAATCTGCGACCTTTGACCTATGTGGAGGTTAGGTGGGGACAAGAAAAGAAAATGTCCCCATGAGGAACAGTAAGTGTTACCATTATCAGTTCTTTTGTGCAGTTTTACTTAGAATGGGGTCTCAGAATTTAAGTTGGGTGTCCAGTTTTAATAAGAAAACAGGAAAAACATCCGTAACTCATCCTTAACTTAAATAAAAATATCTAACATAATAAATGCTGTTATGATGAAATGAGAAATTTCCGATCCACAGACATTGGAAAAGCCACGCAGTCTGCTTACAAGCAGTTGTCAGCGACGGGTCATTACATTACAGAAAATTGATTTCAGTGCTGGAAGATCGCAGGAGCAAAACAACAAAACCGACACTGAATATAGAAAAATACAAACTGCAGAGTAGTACAATTTATTTTATAACTCCAGATCTAATGTTTGAGTCTACATCTACTCATGACTCCTTATAAATATACATACTGTATTTCAGATTTTATTGTACCATCTGATCCACACTAGATTTTGCATCTTGTGGCCCTAAAGTGTTATCCACACATGCACTAAAGTAACTTTAATGTGTACTGTGCCCTGTGTTTTGACAGTTATTACCTTTATACTTTATGTTTTCAATAATTCCCTATCAGGTGCTCTTCCTCTATAGGTCCGTCTGACCCAGTTGTCTCATTTAAACTCAGTAAATTATATCTCTGTAGCTTTATTCCCGGAGAGTGTTTGGACCAGAGCTCTCAAAGGGAGTTAAAACTTTTAAAGCTGCTCCTCTGCCTCACACAAACTGCTCAACTGAAATATTGAACCAATAATTTCATGTTTTCTTCACACTGCAGCATCCTTTATATTAGTATTTTCCAATATTACTACAAAACTACATGTCTATTTCAAGATTTTAAAGACAAAATTTGTGCATGAATTTCATCCCTCTGTGCTTCAGCTTTTATGCACCCACCAGCTGCATATGCAACACTGCTCTGAGTGACACTATTTTTATTTTTTATTTTTATGACAGTGGACCTGAAACCACATGACACCCACCAACAAGTGTGTAAATACAGGAAATAAACTAAAAAAAAAATAGAGGAACCACAACAGGAATAAACTCAACACCACAGCACTAGTAAAAAAAAATCTAGATAAAATATACAAAAATTAAGCAAGGAAATCCCATGCATGAATTGGTTAAAATAAAAAAAAAATCATAGTATGATAATATAGCTTTATATCAGTGCGTTTTAATTATAAAGCAACTTTGATAGGCTACTTGAGAAAAACTACCACAAAGACAAAGTCAATGTTAAGTCTCTGATGTGCACACAGGACGACACACTTTAAGTCCCTCTGTAAATATTCTAAGAAAATGTTAATCCTCTCTTTACATTCAGCTCCTACTGTATAAAAAATCATTTATTTATATTAAAATATACAATTATTTTTATTTATTTATTTTTTGTATGATTTTCTGAACAAGTCTCAACATGTCAATGCACATCGTAGGACAAAGAAAGGTTGCAGCGGACTCACCATAATAAGGCACCATGTGCTTGTTGCTTGTCAGCTGCAAGTCTCCTCCTCGCGCGTCCACAGTGCAACAGGCATGAGAGGAAACCCGGGGTTAAAAAAAAGCGGCATATGGAGGCTTTCTCTCCGGCTGCTGCAGCGTGTTGTTTGGGTGCTTCCGAAATTATCAGGAAGAGAGCAGTTTAAGAGAAACTGCGCGTGTCACCACCGCTCCGCGTGTAATTCAAATAGCCCAGAAAAGTGATCCTCAACCGAGTTATAATCTACGAGGTGGTCTGACGACTGTCGTGAGGACAGGATTATACACACACATCCCGGCGAAAGCTTCTCATCTGTTTCATCCGCTGCGCACGCTTGTCCCCAATATCTCCGCACGGCTGCATGGCGAATCTGACTCACTCCACTGTGCGTTCAGGCTGGACTGCAACTTATTATCACAACCAACAGGGGATTGACTCGTAACGTTTGTGGGAAGCGAAATATTTATGTGGCCTCGTCTGGTCTTTGATTATTGTTTCTGTGTAGGATTCAACTCCTGCAGTGGCGTTTCTGTTGGAGAACAATGAGTGCAGAGTTTGAGGTTCATATCGAGTCAGGATGCCCACACAGCGCGTGTCATATGATTTGGCCTGCATGCACAACCAATGAAAGTAATATTTGGTGCCAGAGGACTGATCAATACCACACATCTGCTCTATTGAAGAAGTTAGGGACTGACCTACTGTACAGTGCATCTTTTATGAGTAGTGTTGTGTGGGGTGGGCAGTTAATTTACGTTGACATTTAGTGCTCATAAACTATCATTGTCACACTTAAAATTAAGGTTATATCTGTAAAATAGCAGTGAAAAGTGTTTTGGAAAATGTTCATCTTGGCTGGTGAAGTAGATCTGAATACACGCTCTAGCTGATCATTTTAGACATTGGTTTGCATGACAGGATTTAAAGTCATTCAGTTGAAAATATATCAAGTTTTTTGGCATAAAAAACACCACATAAACTGATGCACGCGTGTTAAAACACTGCTGGTGCCACTGCTCAGCCATCAATGCAAGAATAATGTAAAAATAATTATTGTGATGACAAATTTTCTGCTGTAAACCCTTATATTTTTTTTTAATTCCCAGTGAATGTCCCTAGTTGGATGCCATATTTCTGAGGATGAATCATATGTCAGAACTACAGCAACATTTTTTTTCATCAGATTTGGGGATATGAATCCCAAGTGTTTCAATATTTTTTTTAAATTAAAACATTCTCATTTATAACCTAAGCAGGCAAGCACCAAGTGCGTGCACATAAAGCTAAGAAAATAACTTTTTGTCATGTTTAGCCCAGTGAAACTGCCACTATATCCTGACAGTAGTACATGAAACAGATAATCTGTGACAAGAAAAATCATGTTCCTCTGCCTCCTCCTAGTGCTCTTAATGGTATTTGCCAGAATTCACCGCATCTGAACAAAAACAACCAATCAGAGTCAAGGATCTTCTAAAGAAGCCGTCAGTCATGTCAGTTACTGCTGGTGAACTGCGGTCAAACTGTCAAACTGGCAGTGCCAATCAAACAAGAATCGAGATTTGTGCCTCAGATGTTTTCACAAACATATGTTAGTGTACTGTTTAGCTGTAAAGCGAGCACGTTTGTGACCAAATCGACCTGTTGAAAATAGTCAACCAGAGCACCAAGCACCACCCACCAGACAGAGCAACTTTCTTATTCTACACCTAAACAGTGCACTACAAAATGTTTCTGAAAACATTTGAGGTGAGAAATAGGCAATGCAGTAGCAGAATCTTGATTTGTATTCGATCAGCGCTGCCTAGTTTGACAGTTTGCAGTTCGTGAGCCGAGATTGACATGATAGAAAGCTGTTTAAGAATCCATGGCTCATTGATTGTTTCTGTTCTTATGCAGTAAGGCTATTACAAGTGCTACAAGGCAATAGGGTATATGATTTTTTTAAAAAAAATATTTGTGTCATTTAGTGCTGTGGAATTATAGGCACAATTTCAGCTAATATGAAAAAAGGGTTTTAATTTTAAAAAATGACCAAATACATCTTATGCATTCAAGTTAGTCACTCTGACATCCATCAGACAGAATATGGCCTTAAGGATGTTTTAATGGTGATATAAGCTATCCCTCTGAATAACTCTCACTGTATCTAAGTCTCCACCTGTTGCATGAACTTGTGTGAAATACCAGCCTTGACAGACAGTAAACACAGGCTGCACTGACTTTTCATCTTGAGCACACAAACAAGTTTTACCCAGCAACATGTTTTGTTCCAAAGCCAGGCCACTTAGGCGGCTTGATAGCATCTATTAATACAAACACCAGCTCTCACATTAAGGTGACTCATGTTTCTGTGAGGCCTCGCTGAAAATTTATGGTCATTTTGATCCCGGTGCACTGCGGTGGCCCAAGCAACACAACCCTGTTGAACCCATGCTGCATAGAGACAAGTGTAATGAGATTAGCTGTGCATGAGTGTGACTGTCGTTTGTGACGTGTCCTGTGCGCGCACGGCTTTCAGGCTCTGCAGTTCAAGTGACAAACTCACCGCAGTTAGGAGAGCAAGGATTACTGGGCGGGGGTGATCGGGTTCGCAGAGCGGCGAGCTCAGGGCAAAAGAGGCACTGCAAGATGTGCCAAAGGAAATGACAAAATGTTAGGGATTTCTGGCTGTTTCCACAAAGAACTTCCTGCCTCTTAATGATATTTGTTAAGTCCTGTTTTAATGCAGTGGGACAAATGGTTCAGCTTTTAGGCCATGTTGTAATCCCCAGGGATATTTCCCCTTTTTTTTTCTCGGTTTCTAAGAATCTGTGTGAATGTCTTTTGACTGTGTCCATAATAACCACAGCTTACATTGTTTTAATGTTTGCCCAATCTAATTCATCGTCCAATGAGATTTCCTGCATGTCCTGAAATGCCAGATAAAGGATAGAAACTTGTTGACCTCATGGCAGTTGGAAAATAAGGGCATATGACTGCAGCCAGTATTCAGACTTGCTATGAGCAGTGGGGTGTGTCTACCACTCACTCAAAATGCAGCATGTCATGTGGTTGCAATGCATTCTGGTCTATGGTGTATTGGGGCTTCAAAGCTTTGCCTCTGATACTGTATGATTGATTTCGCAGTGTATATGGATATCAATAGAAAATACCAGGTTAAAGGGTAACTTTGATATATTTCAACCTGGATCCCTCTTTGTTTTTTGTTTGTTTTGTTTTTGTCTGAGTTACTGATGGAAACCACATTTTTTTAACTGGTTCAGTATTAAGCAAGATGGCTGTAGGTGGAGGTGGTGCAAAACCAGCTACAACGAAACCACTTGGGGCAATTGTGCACTTTCAAATCCCGTTCATTAAAAGTGTTTGTTTTTGCTACAGACTGCCTCAGATTGTTATTTTAAGTGTCTGACAACATTGTGGAAAGGATCTTCAGACATAGACCTTTTTGTTAAAGCGTGAGATCCTTTTTGTTTAATCAAAAACAGCCTTGAAATCTTTATCAAGCTCACCAGACTTCAGGACACTGCTCCCTCAGAATTAGGAACATATATACCTTAAATTGATGCAGAAAAGGCACAAATTGGGGGGTATTGCAACAAGCTGGAATAGCCGCGTAACTTCTTAAATATCATGCAAAAACTTCTCTGGACATTTATTAATAAATAGCAATAATAAATATTTCTGACTAAATGACATCTGACAAGTTAAGTTTAACAAATTCTGCTTGACAAATGCATTGCTTGCAACCTTTTACAGCTGTCAGGATGAATGGAAAAGAGGTGGTCCAAAGGCGTTCAATTTCTGTACATCAGCTATGGTAAAAATAAAATAAAGAATTCCTTTCCTGTTATGGCCTAATTTATTTTAGTTTTACTTGTCAACTACAAAAAAAATGCCTGAAAAGTAATTTAACTACTTGAATCATTGTGCAAATACAAATATATTTTAATTACTGCAATGTAGTTGAGCTACCAGTAAAATTAAATTTAGTTTACTACTCCTCAACACTGTAAATGTGTACATTCAATGCCACTGAATTTCTTTATTAAATATGAGGTATTGTAATATTTGTACATTATGTTTTTATTTTGATTGTGCAGACAGCACTCTGCCACATGTACAAATTAATGCCAGCTCTGAAATATAACAGAACATTTGTTTTTCTGCCCCAGACAGCTGCCCTTTGTCTCCACACACTCCAAGCACCACTCAAGTTAAAAAGCTAAATTCTAATTTTTGATTCAAAGTCACTCCAACAACTGTGCGACAGACCCTGAATGCACACATCCACGCTCTGTTTCTATACTTTGCTTCAGACAATGAATCTCTTATGCTGCTTGATCAAGAGTCCAGACACAACATGCTTGCAAATGCAAAAACCACTTGATATTTAGATTAAGGATTACGACTTACTTGTCTCAGTGCTTCTCCTAGAATTCAATAGAATTCGCCATCATCCATAAGCATGTGAATTCCAGCTTTGGGGTAAAGCAATGAGGTTGCCTGTGGCTGTGCTTCGATGTTTTGCTTGAATGCTCCTTGACCTCGGACTGTCTGGAGACTCACTAAGCCATGCTTATTTGTAAACAGAATGCTTTGCTCAAGTTCTCCACGCTCACCCTTCAGTCTCTGAATAAGGCCACTTTGCACAAAGAGGCCATTCTCACTGGTGCTTGGACGCAATTTCTGCTTTCTATACAATATTTGTAGAGGCCTTCATTTGCTTTGGACTGAGAAAATAGTTCTATTTTTTTCATAAAGCATGCATTAATCAGTCATTTGAGCACTGGGCATTATGAGTGAATACCTTAAAGTTAATGTTTGATTTCAGTAGCTTCTCATAGTGCCTAGACCACCAACCTCACTGACAATACACCCCCTAAAATGCTGCATGAAATCAAACAAGACTGTAAACCAAAACTGGCACCAGACCTCAAATTCTTGGCTGTCACAAACTTTCTCACATCCTCCCTTGTGCTAGTCTGTTAACTTTCCAAGCTACCTCCTCAGGAAAACATGTTCATTAAATTCCCAGCAGGAGTTCCCTACATGGGCTTCACCCTGTCATCGACAGATGCATGAATGACTCAATATGCGTCTGGATTTGTAACCTGCAAGGGCTTCAGAAAGAGCCTGGGAGACAATGGCAACTGAGGCAAAGCTGGAGAGCCTTCAGTCTAAACAAAATCTCATTGTTCCTGTTTTCCACAGTTAGGGGGTTAGCACCCCCCCCCCCCCAAACCTATTACACTCCCAGAACCTCAGTCCGTTGTCCCACCCCAGTCTCTGTATTCCACCAGCTCTGAGTGCTGTTAGCGGGGCCAGTAATTAAACAGGGCTGCCTCTCAGTTTCTGCAGCTCCATGGGGGGAGTCCCTCCATGAAATGCACTCCTCATTCTGAGTCCAGACAGCAGCTGATGAGGGATTATCTGCTGGCAGAGGCATGGCATACTCCCCACCATAATCTTCAATTAGTTCAGTTCACGGTGATGTGATGGGTGGACCTATTACTACCTTTCCCATGACTTCCTCATAAACGCCACACCAATGTATTGAAAAGTATACTGCATATACTACTAACATATACTACTTTTGGACTTCCTACGAAGGGTGTCATATTGGAAGGATGACCTACACTCTGTGGGCCAAAATTTGGAAGCAAATCTTTTATGCTGATGTTGGGGTGGAAAAAGTGTTTTATACCGGTTGCCTTGAGCAACTTTCCCCCCATAAGAAACTGGATAAAGATCCCTAACTAGATCTATATCTAATCAGGAACAAAAAGAAGAAAAAGCACCTGGAAAAGACATCACTGACCCACCAATCTCAGCTAATATGGCTCAAGTTACTTTGCAGCAGCTACCTTAGACTCTCTGAGGTAAAGCCTTATAACAGGCATGCTTCTCTGTTTCTTTAAGTCTTGGTCCATTTACAGTTTGGACAGAGAATTCAGAGGGTGTGTCTCAAATTACAAAAAAGAAAAACCGTTAATTACTTTGACTGAAAGATTTTTCCAAAAGCTCAGGTTGGGGTTTTAAAATACAGTTCAGTGACTTGATGAAATATGATACTTAACACACAAACAAAGTTCAAGTGCAGCACTTTTAGCTGTTTAAATATACTGTTACTTCCTTACATGTTAAGGACATACAGCTAGGATCACATCTAATGCATACAGTTCAAACTCATTAAAAGTAAGATATATGTTTAAATTATAATTATATTTGAGATGTAAATATGAAATTGTAGTGCTATTTCCCTAATTAATCAGTGAGTAGAATTAATATCCATTCATGTTATCAGCCAGGCTGATCACCACAGTAGGATTGGTATTGTTTTCACTTTTTGGTGTGCGTGTCAGTGTCACCATGACAAAATGTGGCACGGGAGGCACCTAGTGTAGTGTGAACTACCATAACAACAGTTTTGAGAACTTTGCCAGTGTTCATATGTCTGTCTGTCTGACTGACTGTCTGCAGACAGGTTTTGTCATAGCAATAATGTCTCAACTTTGCAATATGCAGTCACAAAAAACTTCAGAGTTAAGAGATGGGTGTTGTTCAAGCAAGGGTGCTGGAAGGGGCCACAGCTCCCCCAATTTCAGCCACTGACCCACCTTTGTTTTAAAGGAGTAATCTATAAGATTTAATGGGATTAAGTGGCATCTAGTGGTGAGGACTGCAAATTGCAACCATCTGAAATTTCTTTTAGTTAGAATTCTTTCAGTGTTTTTACCACATGCTGAATTATCTGCAGACGTCTTCTCCAAAATAAACGGACCCAGTGAATTAAACTGGTAATAACATGAAATAAAGCAGTTTCACATAAAAATAAGAGTTACTCCAACACTGGTCAACATT
Source organism: Plectropomus leopardus (assembly GCF_026936395.1). NCBI lineage: Eukaryota > Metazoa > Chordata > Actinopteri > Perciformes > Serranidae > Plectropomus > Plectropomus leopardus. The sequence continues at coordinate 26,365,514 of NC_142182.1, read as the reverse complement.
TTGGAGATGGGGCACTAGTCCAGCACCTGGTAACATGTGCTCACCTTTTTTCTCTGACAACGTAAGATCCAGACATTCGGGATCTTTTTACCGCAAGCGGAAGTATCCACAGAGGTTTATTCCTCTCCAAAACAACAGCCAGTGATAAATACCAGTAAAAACACTAAACATAAAGCAGTTTCCTGTTTAAAAAAAATCAGTGCTTTTCTGACACTGTTATCACAAAGATGTTGGTTACTATGCTGGCTGACGCAAAAACGCCAATGGCCTTTATCTAGAGCCACTGCTTGGTTTGTCCGCTCTGGGTCACTGTAGAAGCATATATAATATAATAAATTACATTATATTATATTTCTGTGAATACATCCCTGTTAATCCTACACACTGGACCTTTAAGCTGGAGATCGGTGTTGTGGCTGGAGATCTTATTGCAAGATGGTCTCTAGTTGTTAATATCTTAGTACTGCAAGTATTTTGCAATACCCAGAACTCCAAAAACATTTCCATGTTAATAATTTATCTTTCATCAGGCATCTCAAGTTCTGGGAGCATGCATGTTAAAGTGAAATTGGGTCTGTATTAAATGAACAGCAGTGTTTGGAGAGGAACACAATCGTTTGTCAAACCAGTTCTTACTGCTCTAACATTGCTTAAGATTATGTCGGAAAGTATTTGCTCTGATACTTAATGTCACTCATAACAGTCCAGTGCCAAGAGGCTGTTAAACTGTGAGGCAATAAAAGGTCTTTTGGTATATAAAAATAATATGATAGAGATCGATACCTCCATCTTTTAAGTGCGAAGGTTATCTGATCCACTCATCAAACGCACAAGTGACAGCCAGAGGGGCTGGACAAGGAGGTTTTAAAATGAAGCCCGCAGCCACCTCTCCCTCTCCTGGCGATCAACTTGTCTTCCATGGGAAGTCACCGTCAAAATGTCTGAGAAACCTGGAAATTGTCTCACATGTGAAAACTCACTCTTAAAAATTAAGGTTCAGTGTAAACCACCATCAGATGAAAATCAGCACTTTGAACATGAAAGAATGAAGAAACTCACCACCACTGCACCAACTTCAGCCTTGTCTAAACCAGATTTATGATAATATCCAGATACCGGATGCCAAGATGGCACCTATTCATTCCAATGTAGTTGCTCACCTGACGCATATGCCAGAATCTTTTTTTGTTTGTTTGATTTTTTTCCTGTTTTTTTTTCCACCCGCAAGTTTCAGCTCAGCTCAGACATTACATTGTGATGATGTCACAGATTTTTAAATCGCTTTTCTCAGCGTGAGGAAAGTTTTATAAATATTAAACCTCCGTGGCTCAAAAATTTATACAAATATTCATAACTGAACTTGTCTGCAGTTTGAAGTGTCGTGTCAACAATTTTTCAGATGTGTCTTTTACAATGGTGGCCTATTGGGAAAATGCTTTGTCAGCCACAGTCGATTTTTTCCACTGCAATACCGCAAGCGGCCACTGGAAAAAAACGGTTGCAAGGCCGAGCAGCTTTCCTGGGGGCCTCTTCTTAACTTAGGGTAGCATTCATAGTAGTAAAAAGTTTAACATATAGTGATCTTAGGGTATGCATACATCAAGTCTGCTGATTATAGATGATTACTCAGAATTTTTTGTATTTTTTTTTTATATTTAATTACGAGGGTGCCCTTTGGTTAATACTGACCTTGTGATCATTTTAGCAAATATGGAGTGCCTTGAATTGATTCAGTCTCTATCTTGTACATTTTCACTTGCAGAGGCAAACAATCTAAGTATTTATTAGAAATTACTTTCATAATCTCATCATAATCCCATGTTCCCACCATACCAATGCAAATAACCATACCAACTAGATAACCTAGTTTTAAATTAAATTTTGCCTTCTTTCCTGGGCAAAAATGTCTCCAATATCCCATGAAAAGTTCCCAGGCAAAATTTTGTCACTACAACTTTAGAAAAATACAACACACCTAATAACCAACATTACAGGCTCCAGTGCAAACCATTCAACCCGTGGTTTGGTCTAAACTGCATGGCAAGTCATGTTACATTATTATGGGAGGCGTAAAAACCACAGCAACACCCATAGGGTGCGCCACATTCATGTGGAGAAGGGTCATCTCAGGTAAAGTGATCACGTGGGCTCCCCTGGCACTTCATCCTATTATTGCAGAGAAAAGCTGGCCCATATGCTGTGTTCTGCAAGAAAGTCAGCCTGACACTGACACGAGGCCAGAAACGCTGTTATACAAACAAGGCATGGCACTCTCCTCGATTTACCTGTGACCTGCTTTTTAAGGACAAGTCTGAAAGGATGAGCGCCCATGCTGCCAAGTGTTTTTGTAGATGTCGTATGTGGTTCTTGTTTGTTTTCCCTCGGAGCGCAGTGATAGGCTTAGATAGGCTGGCAGACATGCCTTAACAAGATGTGGGGCAGGCCTTGATAACACACTCAGATGAGCTGCCTATCTCCAGTCATGGGACTCCGTGAACTCGCTCACCCCAGCCGGTGCAAATGAAAAACAGTTGGCTACAGATTCAAATATCACAATAACGCAGGGATCTTGTTTTGTCACTATATTCATACAAATACATGCTACACAAATAAAATTGTGACTTATGCATGTGTACATTTGTGTCTTGCTTCTACTATTGCATTTATTATGTGCATATTTTTCTTGGTGTGTTTGCATGTGTCAGTGAACAAGTGATTTTTGCATGGGGCATCTAATGTTTACCTCATGTGGCCTAGCCCTGTCGTTTGTCTGGGCATTACCGCATCTGATCCCTGTCAGTGCTCTTGGATCATCTCCATTCGAGGGTTTTATCCCTCGAGCTGACCCAGAGGATCTTTGCCATTTCAGACTTGTCTGTCGGGCCATCCCCACAGCCCTGCTGCGGTTCTCTTACTCAACACGGCATGTGTTATTCATCACATGTTGTCATGAGCTGTCAAAAGTACCCATGACAAATGCTGCTTTTCTGTTTATGAAATGATCATGTTGGCCTCACACTTCAAAACCACTATTATCATCCACGGCTGACTGCTCTGCACTCGCAAAGTCTTTTTTGTGGGCATGCGGTGCCATAACTCAAAGGCAGGAGGACGTTTCATTTGCAATGTCAATGAAATACAACATTCTTCACTACATGTCAGCGCTGCAGAAAAAAAGCTGAGAAAACAACAGGAAAGACATTAGGATAATTAATGGTCAGAGCTGTGGATTCATCACAGAGCTACATACGCTTTTCCCTTACAGTAGGTGACCTCAACGAACTTACAGCATGAAGCAACCAACGCTGGTCACTGCACAATACGATTACTGTATATCTCTTACACCCCCCCACTGCTCCCAGAGATGACAAACATGCATTGTCCCTGTCCTGAACAATCACTTCCTTTGTGGTGGAACGCTCAAGGGTCAGGCAAGGTCAAGGATCTTTGAGTACTGTAAAAAGTGCACATATGTGTGAAAAGGGAAACAGGATTCATTCACAAGGCTATTTATAGAAGCATTTGTAGTGTATTTTACTATAGACCCACTTAAAATCAAGCCTCCTACTTGTTTACCTCTATTTTGTTTTTGCATCTCCTAAATCTCAGCAAGCCTGTTCAGACAAAGCCTTCCCTCTGTCACAGAGCTGGGCAGAAGATAGTGTATTTCGGCTGCCGCATGGAGACAGTTGCGTCCCTCCCTGCATCACTCCTTCTTGCCCTTCACCCCTCCTTCTCCACACAGGCTGAATCAGCACACTGGGCACCCACCCCCCACCCCCACCCGGTGTCGCTTCGCAATGGCATCACCACAGATTTGCTTTGGTGAGCCGGCCCATGCATCACTGAGACAGAGAGCTTTCTCCCCCAATGACAGAGCCAGGAGGGTCTGGGTGGGCGGGAGATGAATTTGAAACAGCCAAGACGGCTCAAGTGAAAGAATCACCAAGGAGAAAAAAAAAAAGTTTTGCTCAACTGAGATTTAAGGGGAAACAGGCATAATAAATCAAAAAAAGCTCATGGAGCTTCTCTGTAATGTTGTTTTGGATCTTGTTCTCATTTTAACATTTAAAAGACATCTGTATTCACTTTTGCAGCGTAAAGACCACAAAGTATTTGTCATGATGAAATACATGGCCAAGGAGTAGATTTTAATCCTGCGTGATAACTAAACATGAAGCAAAGGAAGGAGATCAGTGTAAATTGGCACACATGCGAATATTACTCGCTAAACTTCTATCTGACCCGTGTGATTAGAAGGGAGCTCGAGCAGCGGCGTTTACATGTGCAGTGAGCGGCAGAGTCAAGCAGTTTATGGCTCTGGGGTCTGCTCTATTCAAATGTGCGAATTGGTCTGGACGCAGCAAAGATTGATTGTATACGGGTAGGAAATCTGGTGTGCACTCAGTCAGTATAATTTACTGGGTCACTGAAGCCTGATTTCCATCTTTCTCAAGATCTTTGAAGCATTTGGGGAAATGATAATCTCATTAGTAGCAATATATTTTCTAGTAGTCTGTGTTGGGATGCCTGCTGACACACGCAGAAATACCAGATGGAGAAATCATGAGTAAACTTTAACAACAAAAGAGTAGTAAATAAAATACAGTTAAAGCAAATATCCTCTAATTTCCTACTGTAATAAAGGACAATCTAGTCTACTGCAATTTGGCATTTTGGCCATAATTTCAATTGCCTATGATAACATTGTAGTTATCAATGTATTTGCAGAGATCTGGAAACATAATGACATTGCTACTGTGAAGTCTGCAAGGGAAAGAAACACAAGTGGGACAAACATGCCATCAGTCTAACCAGATTTTCTTTATTTACAGGTAAAGCTGAAATTGAGCACACACAAAATGTCTGTAATAATCCTTCACTGAATAGCTACAGTACAAAAGTCTTCCTCCATTCAAAAATGTGTTTATCTTCTGTTTATGTCCCCTAAAATGTCTAAAATAACTTGTCTATACTGACTTATATCTGTGTGCCATTTGTCAGTAGAGAGGTGGTTTTGAAAGGGGGGATATCTTTGCACTTCCCTAAAATCTAAGATTAAAACGTATGCAGTGCAAACTAGATTAGGTATGTCACTAATGCAAAAGACAAAGACAACAATGACTGTCTAATATAAGAAACAAATAGAGTGCCTCAGGGATTACGTTTTTCTGTTGGCTGATCAGGAAGTTAGCTTCACCCTGATTTCCTTGTAAAAAAGCCTATGGGATCCTTTCATTGGATTTTGGATCACTGCAGAAAAATAAGCTCTGTGGTAAACAAATGCGTATGATACTTACATGTTTTGTTCAGCAAGATAGACCTCACAAATGAACACCACTTTCAGAATTTTTGAAGCCTCAATGTAATTATCAGAAGTTAAAAGCTATTATCAGGTTATAAACAAACTACACTACAGTTGCGTCACCCCAGCTACAAGGATGTAAAGCCGTGTTCAGTGTGGCGCGGCATGGCGTGAACTTCTGTAGTCTCTTTTAGCCACTTGTTAGCAACCACCTTTTTAGAGACACATTAAAGCTTCAAAGTTCGGGAGTGGGGTATTTACTGACGTATTTTATTATGTAGAACAAAACATGAAAGTCTCTTAAGCTAGTGTTAACCGGATATTTTTGCTAACTAGCTGTGTCGGCCACAGCCAGTTAGCCTACAAGCTAAAAAACAGTATAAAAATGCTAACTACACTTAGTATTCTGATAAGTTAGTTAGTCACTGACTTTGGTGCACAACAGACTCCTCATCTGAGTGGCTGACTGAGGCTAAAACATTTTTTGCTGAATCTCTGCAATGTTTCCTCTGTTGCTAGTATTAGCACCTTTGATGCACACCGCTCTTTCAACAGTCAACCTAACCTAATGCAAAGGGAGAAAGTGAAGTGAAAGTGAATGCTGAACCTATGGCAAGCAAATTTCTCAATTTAGGAGAATTTAAGAGATCTGCCTCCAGCCCTTTTCTGGCCCTTTTTTGTTTTCTAAAACTATTAGCTATATGGGAAAATCATGTTAAACAAAATCTTAGCATTAGTGTAATTAGTTCACTTGATAACATGTCTGGAGAAGTACTTTAAATTCCTTTAAAGAGCAAGATTCTTACTTCTTACATTATATTTTTGTTATAGTCAACAACTCTGACAAAAAGACCAAAGCCCACAATGTGTAATTCAAACTCCCATTACTTTCTAACTTCCCTTACCTGTCTTTGGCCCTCATTCATTCCTACTGAATTTTGTTTAATGTAAAAAACAAACATGAATATATGCACTAAGTTAAAAAGAAAAAAAAGGCAAAAATAATTCCAAAGACCAAACAGGGCACTGTAGTTTTTAGCTTACGTTGATCATCTGCAGATTCAGTACACTAGTGAGTATTTACAACGTCAGGACGATATTGGAAATTCTACATTCAATATAATACTTTGGTATATATTGATATTTCATACAATTTTTAATAACTAAATAATAACTAAATAACTAATAACTAAATACTACACAAGTAAAACTTGAGCAGGATCAATTCATTGTCAGTTTAGGTCTTTTCATGGTAACATATCAGAAAGATACTGGAAATAAATGTAGAATCACCACATTCATCCATTAACAGGGGCTATAGAAATCTGACCGGAGAAAGAAAACACACTTTGTCTGTAAAGATTGAGGCACTCTCGAAAAGTCCTAGCAGCTAATGTTTCTCAGGAGGAGTGTGGTGACCACCAGACTGTGGTTAGGTCTTAACAAATGCAGGGTACTACTAAAACATTATGCTGCTCTGCAAGGTTTAAAAAGTTTCCTCCACGCAATCATGGACATGAATGACATTTCCTCACAGGGGAATAATCAAATTGCCCAGTGCATTTGTGATTATTATTCAGTTTGTGTAAGTAGCGCACCCCACTATGTATTCCAGATTTTTAACATCAATCCGTGCACTATGAGAGGAGACAGTTTTGACGATTCATTCCGGCCGAGATCGGTCTCAGATTGTACAATTAAACAGAGTATTTACATATGTTTGATGTTTAAGTGCTTTGTGCAACTTGCTAAAACAGAACCCAGCGCTATAATGCACTTTGACTCGAAGCAGTGGGCACAATGTCTATCTTTGATCAAGCCCTTTTTGAATCTTAATAGGGGTACTGTTACTGTACAGTGATACGCCTGGTGGGACCGGGAGCGTGGGGTGTCCGAGCCAGACACTGTTTCAATCACACAGCAGGGCTGGAATTGGAGGAGATGTGTTCCTCTGAATCTAAAAAGTGGTGTGCAATCAAGAGTCAAGAGCCCCCTACCCCCACCCCTCTCCTGCTCCTTACACACTCACTTGCACGCACACATACACACAATCCAGTTGGCAATCCAATCCACTATAGTGTTGGCTGTAGTCAGGAAGTGCTAATGAAGTTATTAATGATATTCATGTGTGGGGTGGCGTGCAAGCAGGGACTGGGCCTCCATTGGCCAGCTGGTAGAGCTGTCTTAACTTTGGTTGATGGTGATTAATAAAGGGGGGGGGGATTTTCACCCTGAGCTTTGTCAAGGAAAATGAGCAGAGGTACTGCAGATAAACGTGACATCAACATGATGCAGGCAAAGTGTGCATTAGGGGACACATTAAGAAAATGCTGCATATAATTAAGACGTGAAGGGTCCTGAAACACACTTTGATCGCACATGCTGTTTGGACAGTTAAAAATTGTATTTTTTTCTTTTTGTTTAAACTCGTAAAGAGTCATGATCATCACAAACAAAAACTACCATCGCAGACACACTTTCTAGTACAGGACGACGAACAGATACACAAATATATTGTTCACTTGATCAAAGAGTGGTCTTTGTCCGCAGTAAAAAAAAAACCATTCTGTTATCAGAGCGGTAATTTCGAGCTGTAAGTTACTCCTGCAAAGACGGCAGCAATTAAGATGGCGGATGGACTAGGGGGACAGTCAGACCCCGGCTCCATGCAGGCCGGATCCACTGGCTGCACTACTGCTGAAAGTAGAGACCTCCTTTCCACTGCTGCCTCAATGCTTGTCCAACAACTCCCTCTGCTGGGTGTCCACACTAGTCAGAGTCAAGGACCAGCTCTGTTTAACTTCTAAATGCTTTTATGCATAGACAGAATCCATGATCGGTGCCTCTTTGTAGCATGCTTTTTGAGTGTTTTTGAAGTTTTAATCTTAAATTGTATCTTTTGCAAAAGTTAAACATCACTCAAATGGCAACTGAAAATTAGCTATGCCTCTGCAGCAACCATGCATTTTCTGTGAATGTTTTATTGTGACTGGAGGAGACCGAACTTGACTGATTCAAAATGGCATTGTGGGGCATTTTGTGCTGCTTTGTCTCCATCTACTGGGAAGACTAAACTGTCACTTTGCTTTGCAAATTTTTTCCAGTATTTCTCAATGTCAGCTGATACTTTGATTCACCCTGGCATCAAAATTTGGACAGTTTACAATAACAAGACACCAGAAAATGAAGATTTGGGTCACTTTGCCAACATTCAAGAATATTGCACTTGGTAGTATAATTCATGTCAGAGCAGAAAAGAGACTTGTGCTTGACATTGTGCAGATCACATCACAAAGAACACTTTTTTGGGACAGCATGTTTCACACACATCACAAAAAGGTTATATATAGTAAGTGAGACATTTAGATTATAACGTACTGAGCTGATCCTTTGACATATTGCTCTGATTTATTATACCACACACAGATGGGCAGCGATTCCCAAAGACATCATCATCCGGATGGCTTCCTGATGACAGCGGTCAAGTCTGAATTTCATACAGGAGTGCCAGGATCCAACCACCCATTAACCACCAATATATCCCTCAATATATTTAATCGCTTGGTTATGACTGATTTATCTGTCCGACAGCATGCGGCGCCAGCACTGTGCACGTTTGGGAGCCATTATTCTGTTCAAGCTAAATGAAGATAAAGGAAAGACAAATTTATTGCCCTCGTGCAACCATTGCTTTAAAACAGGAGGAACTGCATTGTCCACAGTTGCTATCTGCCACTTTCTGTGAGCTTTCTGTGCAAGCTTTCTGCCAAGCGAGCGTTTGCTGCAAATTCCACTAGATTCCAGTAAGTGGTGTCAGACAGCTTTCCTGGGCTTAACGGGAAATCTGTCTTTGGGGTGCAAGATTATAACCTCTGCAAACCGCTGGTCAATGGAAAAGTCCTAATCCACTCATAGGCCAACCACTCCCGGGTGTAATATTGGCTCCAGGAGATATGGAGGTGGCCGATTTGACCAAAAGACAAATAAATTCTGTGAAGAATAAAATAAATACTCAGAAGAACAGCATGTGGGGAACGGAAGAACATTTCGGTCTCTGTTTTCTTACAGTCACTTTTGGTTATGTTACGACTGAATTCAGAGACCAGAGAATGCTGCTGAAGTTGCGGGCCCACTTTGTCCCATCTAATTAGCTTAAAGTCACTGCAAACTCCTAAATACTGACGCATTTACATTTGCTCATTAACTAATTACATGAGATTTGGAAATTCTTTCGAGTCATGGTAACATCTTCCATATAAATGCCTTTTATAAGAGCATTACACTGCCATTCCACACTTACGACAGCCTCCCATCACAAGCTGATAATGACTTTTACTCTTGCACTTGGCCTAATTGTTAAAGTCCAAACAAAGGAGACGTTCTTTGAATTCTCTGAGGGAGTGCATGTAGTAAAAAAAAGTGTTGCACCGCAACAAAATAAAACCAAATGGGAAGCCTTTCATGTCTCTTCAGCTTTAGTTTACAACAGCGTTTACACTATGACTGAAAATATCATTGTCATGCTGGTGGCGGCTGAGGTAATGGCTCCGGCCTCAGTGTGGAGGATGGCTCCCCTTGTGTGTCCGCCAGCCGTTGTTGTCATCTTCACTCTGACACCAGACAAAAGAACTGAGGACGATGTGAAGAGGACATGCAGAGGGAGAAAGTAGGATCCCCTCAGAGCGGCCACAGTCCAAGTCCAATGGAACATTAAAGTGCCCTCTGACCTCTCACTGTCAAAAAACCCAGAATGCTTTCTGTTTGCAGTTTCAGTGGAGTTGAGTCTGCCGGCAGGGAGCTCTCGGTTTGGCAACACTGCCTGTCACTCTACTGTCTCCACGGAAATGTCTTCTTCCTCTACGCACCGAGGGAAGCTTGAGGGCAGACACCCAGACCGACAAACAGACAAACCGCAGGCAGCCCAAGCGCTGTGGAGTTGAAATAGCAGTCACTTCTCACAGGAAGTCGTTGCTCACTGGGATGCCTCAGTGCTCAGACACAACAAAGTGGGCTTTTACAGACCAAAACACACAGGAAGAAAAGTGTGGGGTTAACAGGAGGCCAGGAGCAGGATGAGAGTTGAAATAGAGTGTGTGTTGACTGTACATGCAAATTGTGTGGGATTCCTTGATGCAACTTGGAAAGAGATGAAGCTGAAGTAAACAATCTTAATAGACAAATGGCCTCAGAGAGCGTATTCATAAGGAATTCATTTCTATTTTGGAACAAAAAAAAGGTTCATAAATGTCTTTGTGCGGTCTGGTTGTTCTTCGCAACATATTAGTCTGCAAACTGATTGCTGGTAAGCTGTCTTTACACCAATGTCACCAAGACGACGTCCCATATGTTTATCGTGCTTGACAATTTAAGTGATTCTGACTGTGACCCTCCTGACCCGAGACAATTTAACTGTCTTTCTAGCATTTCCTCTTCTCTGGCTGCCTCCTTATCCACTGTCCGGCCTCAAAGCACTACAAGAACCTCCCTGACCCAATTTAGATGTCAGATTACTGTTGTGGAGTCAAACAGGCAAACAAGCAGTGTGTGTGGCTGTGTAACAGATCCATCCAAACATTCCTTTGTGTATGTGAGGCCCCTGCAAGGTTCAGTGTGTAGCTGACACAACAAAGGGAACCTGTGTTTGTCAAGCAGCCCGGAGCCAGGCCCAACCCAAGGCTGCCAGTGAAGCCCGGGACGCTCTGAACCCACCTGAGGCTGAATGTCCAGCTCAGAGACACCATGCAGACACACAAAGATAACAAATTCAGAATATATACACATGAGAGGGAGAAATACTGGGATTCATTGGCTTTCTAAATTGGATCTTGTGACGTAAGTGTCTTTCATGTTGTCAGTCTGTAACTCCTGTCACTGATGGACATTCACTTGGAGTTCAGTGACGTACTTTCAAAAATTGAAAAGAGAGGCTAAGAAAAGTATCTTTTGCTGTGAGAAGTGGGCTAATGACTTCTGAGGTAAAAAAAAACTGCATTTAGAATGACAAAATACGAGTATTACAAGAATTATGGTTTTTACAATTTATCTGAGAAGTTTTAAGCTTTATATGCCAGTTGGGATCTGGTTTTTAACCACTTAATGCTTAAACTGGACAAAACGTCAGTCTGGAGGCAGAACAGTGGACTTGTCCAATGTGTCATATGAGCACTTTTTTGATTTTTCTTGATCTTTTAACCCAGGGGCTCTGCATTACTGTATTTTGCTTGATGATGTAATAACAGACGAAGACTAGGATGGCCATTAACATTTAAAGAAAATACTTCACCCCACAAAATGACAATTTTTTAATGTTAAAGTCATGAAGAAAACTTGTTTTCTTTCCTTGCAAAACACAACACTAATATCTCACAACAACGCAAACACACTACAGATGGAGGCAGCAGTAAACCAGCAACTCCCATGTTTAGCGAGGTGTTTTTATTAATGTAGTCTTCCACTGAAGAGAGCATATGTTGTGATTTTTTAGTACCTTGTCAGAGAGTACTGAGCATATGACTGGATAAACGAGACCTGGATTGTACTGTACCAGTTATGTGAGAGTTTGCAAATGGATGTTAACATATAGTTTTGTTTTGGTTAAATGTACCCCTCTTTTACTTCAATTCATCAGGAATTTTCTAGAATTCTGGACTCTCCATTCACCTGAGGCATGCAAGAATTTTGTTTTCTTCACAAATGTAAAATAGCATAGGGTGAGTAATTGATAAACCAACAATTATTTGGAGGCTGAAATATTCCTTTAAGTTAATTGACGGAGGCCTGTGAGATGAGGAAAAAAGGCCTTTATCATGATAAAATTTGGCAAATATCAACAGTGGTTTCTGTCTTTCTTCTTTTGCTACTCAACCATTTGAATAAATGGTAAAGATACCACATCGCTTAAAGGTAAATGTATTTTTATAATTGACAAGACAGTTCCTTCTTGACCCAGAAAGTAGTACGACAAAAAATGGTCACTCAAGGTTCACTTACCGCTATGATTAATAACCTGTGAACTTTAACTGAAACCATTGTACAAATGTTACTTTCATGTCTGCTGCACATTCTCTACATACTACTACATCAAACACAAAAGCAGCCTAGTTTATGGCGGAGAGTTGCAAATGCTGTGCTTTCCACAGCAATTACAGCCATGACTCACGTCACAGACAACACTTACCAGCTTCTTCAAGAGCTTTCAACTGCATCACATGGCCATCCTTTGTGGCTGGATAGTCGATCACATGATTTCAGGGATTCCAACTCTGTCACATATGACCTGTGAACACACAAGTTATTTTCAAATAATGATTGTCACTGAACAGTGCTTTATTGCAATACAAAAATAAGATGTACAGAAGAATAATCTTTAGCTGTATTGTGTAATTGGTGAACGTTACAACAGAATAACAAAATGCACATGCTATTTCATGTGTTTTAAACCTGCAGATATAACCATTGTGTAACACGAGATCTTGGCATGTGGCATGATGTGATTTGAAGGATGATGGTTGAGCTAATTGCTCCCATATATCAACAGCAAATCTAGCTTGAATATCATTTCACGATAGGCCTCCTGAAAAAGGCAGCACTGTAAGGAAACATTTTTGTGCCATTTCTTTATACCGCAGTCTATCAGGCCGGTATTATTAGGCCTCACTATACAGCTGCCAAGCCATCAGTGAGCAGGAGTGAACGCCACAGATGGCCTTTACATATTACATACCCAGCGTTTGATGTCAGGATGGTATATGAAAAGACACATTGACAGTGCCAAAACAGGAAAACCACGTTCTTATATCCAAACATATCAGGCCATTGGTATAGAAACCTCAATCTGCCAAACGCAATGCTGAAGATAAACAGCATGGATGGATTGAGGGGAATGGCATAGGCAGAAACAGATCGGATTGAAAATAGCCAAATACTTAAAAAAAAAAAAGAAAAAAGAATTTTTGACATTTAGCTGATGCACTCATCCAGAGTGATTTATGTTGGGTTCTTCAGCAGAATAATGAAATTCTGAGAAAATTAAAAGCAAGCAATAGTAGAGCCTGCTCTTTCTGAATTTGATCTGACTTAAAAAAAATAATAATAATAGCACATGTAATGTATGATTTGATTTAAGACAATAAATGATATTGCTCTTTTGAAAATGCCTTTTGTTCATTTTGTTAAGATGGTCTGGAGTTCATTGTTTGTTTGCGGTTTTCATTAACCTCTCTATGACTGAGCAGAGTGAAAGCAAGGATGGTCTTTCACTGGCTTTGTGAACTCGGTGTACCAGCTTCTTCCCAGCGGCAGGCATGTCTTTGTGACTGCCATTGTTAAGAAAATGAAATATTGCACGACTAATATCTCTGTGACCCTGACTGGAATGCCAAATTATCAAATGCCAGGGGAGAAAACACGGGCAAAATGTATCAGGTGCATTTCTGAGATTCTAGTTGATTTCTCAATGAACTCGGCCCCGGTTTTCTAAGCACGACCTAAGGCCAAGCCTTCCTGGTTTGTGTGCGTCTTCACAAAAGCAAGCCTGAGAGTGTGCTTGAATGGCAAGGGGACGGAAACGAACGCTGTTTGAGCTAGGTGCTGTGCAAACATAGACAGTGCATGGGTCATTGTGTGAGACAGAGTGGAGAACGAACGACCCACTCGCACCGCAAACACTCCCAGCTGTTCAGAGGGAGGTTTACATGTGTGTGTGTGCGCGTGTGCACGTGTCTGTGCACTTGTGCCCGTCCATAGCTGCGGTCAGATACAAATATGGAGCCACACCTTATGTCAATGCTCTCTGTTTAACTTTCACAGGTATGTAAACTCCAACGCCAAAGCATGCATTTGATGTATCCGCAAAGTTTACCCACAAGGGGAGGAAAGTTAATACCTAATTCAGTTTTGCAATGTTATCTCATCCATATTCCTGCCTATTGAGGCAAAACATGCTCCGAACATTCACTAATAGCTCTCAGCCAATGAGACCAATATGCGCTGGAATCAATGATGCAAGATGGTTATTTAAAGAACTATAGGCCATGCTGGAGTGCTAAGAGCCCTCTAAATGTCATAAAATGAACCTCAAACTTACTGTTTTATGTCATTTATGCTTTATTAATGCCCTTATTTTTCATAGTCAGGCTGCCATTTTGCAAACAAAACAGCAATTATCCCGTTGAATTGTTGCTTCTGGACATAAGGAACATGTCATGCTATCAATATTTTAGATGAAATCCCCTCCAAAGTGCCAAATTGACGAGGACTCTGTCTGTTCTCAGACCTTTTCTCATATCCTCGGGCTTATTAGAGGCCAACAGAGAGTATTGCTCGTGTTCGCTCCACTGCACACAAGGTCTGGGGCCTTTGCTACAGACACAAGCCATATGTCTGTCAGATTTTATTGTGAATGTAAATGCCTGGGTTCCATTCTGTGACCGAGGAGACCGAATGTGGTCTATGTTTTGTTTTTTTCCCTCATATAACATCAGTCTTTTTTGTTGTTGTTTTTTTAGAAATGAAACACATTGTTTCTGAATTTAGGGATCTCTGCCCTCAGCTTTGCCTCCCATTTTCTAACAGGTCAATCTGGGCTATAACAGCAGCATTGTTGCTTACATGCACTCCACTGTCCACCACATGTCCCTAAAACACAACACACAGACGCCTTCATTGACATCCCATTACAACTGACAAGCCCAAATTGTGGTGAGATGGCCTCTTGTCCATCTGATTTCAACTCAAGTACCTGCATAAAAACAATTTCTTCAGAGCAGTCGGACCCGTTAAATTTGTTTGGAGCCTCACTGAAGAAAAATATCCAAACTGCGCGTCCCATCTAATTTTATCTTTGAGTGACAGCAAAAATCCTGTCTTCCTGATACAGAAGCCATTTAAAATGACTTTGTCTTGTTCTATCTCTTACCTCCTACCTTAATCGCATCTGGCCATCACTGTTATGCTTTTATATTTGGTTGCACTTAGGTTGTGACATCGAGCAACCAAAACTCAATAACAGCACAACGTCTCATTCCAACGTCAATTTGATGAAAAATACTGACGACAGATGGCTTTGACATTTTGCTGGTTTTAAGTTGTGTTGTTAAGAAACCAAAATCCAACGTCTTTCAGACATCTCATGCCAATGTCATCTTGACGTGGAAAAATGATGTGGAAAAGGTAAGGTGCCCAAAACCCAAGATCTGCAGAACGCCATAATGTTAATGTCCACACAAAATAAAATTCTAACGCATCGTTATACATTTAAAATGTTGTCAGATACTCATTAACAGATATTCATTTCAACCAAAGTTTAATATCTGTTTGGCATAAGAGGTCAAAGTCTTTCTCATGTCATACTGACCATCCAATTCCAGTTGAGATCTAAATTTAAGAAACAACTGTAATCAGAATTCTTCAGTTGGCACTCCTCCTATCATACCTGTATCTATAACTAGAATGTACTGGCAACCTACTCAAGATGGACAAGCCACAATATGAAGAATTCCAGAGTTGCAGGCACCAATCAAAATTTTAAAATCAATATGAATAATTTACATAAAATCTAAATTAATTGTCTAGGTAGTCGATATATACATGGTCTGAGAAATTTTGAACCATCATCATACAGTTAAGGAGCCTTTTAATCATTAGATTTCTTTGTTTACATTGTTCCCCATCTTCATTGTCGTTGCCATCCTGAGCTAACAACAGTGCTGCAGCTGTTTTTGGCAGTAATTTTAACTTTCTATGTCATCCTTATTTAGGATTCCTAGTTTGGGTAATCCCTTAGCTAGGTTGGTTCTGTAACTGCTAAATTTCTATTTTAAAATATAATTACATACAGTAAATACAGTAAGGAAACATTGTTTGTACTACCAAAAATCCTAAATGTAACCCTAAACTGAGATTTTAGAATTTTAGACGAAAGGAAGTTTCTGTAATGTGACCCCTGGAGAATAAAATGGAATTAAACCAATGCTATATGATGCTATATTCGCACAGGGATTTAGAGGATGTGCGGTATCTGGCTGTGTATATTATGGTGTGTATCAACTATCTAGCATTTTACATATCAAAGTCTGGATGTGGGTACATCACTGATGATATTGTGATCTCTGGAAATAATATAACAGCTCAGCTCAATCCCCTAGACTGTGTCAACTCAGTATTCTGGTTTTTCAGTCTATTGATTCTGACACTCAGGAAGGAAAGGCTAAAAAGATTAATCAAAACATACTTTCATATATATTACATACTTAAGCATAAATTCAACAATGGATTACATATAATTGATGAATTGACGATTTGAAATGTGCAGACATATTTTAATATTTGTACTTTATTCTGCTTCTGGCTCATTAGCAAATATTGGTCAGTAAACCTAAAATGTTTGGTGGTTTGTTTTTCTGACTTTGTCTTCCTCTCAATTATGCTTGTCTTGTGTTAGTTTGTCCTCGCAGAATTTATTCCTGCTGAACTATCACATTCAGTAATTATTAAGTGCATGTTTTATGACTTCCTTGAAACATACTGTACATAACCAAATACAGTCACACTCATATACTCATGAGCCAGGTCTAGACACATGGCACAGTAGCAACAAGTCCTAATCTCAGTCCCTCTCAGGCCTTTCCAACTTGAAACTGGACTCTTTTCTTTCCTCTAAGCCATTTCATTCATTTTACAGAGCGTGCTCTTGACTAGAGGCTACAGCTCTGGCGTGGTGTCCCAGACTGTCAGATTTGGGTAAATTGATCCTGCCTCCCTGTTCTGTCTCGCAGCCCTGGTCCGATCAGGAAAACACCCATGACAGTTTGGCCAGCGGCCTCACTAAGAAGTGAGCCCTATTTAAAATAGCAACATTGCAAATTAGTGTTTGAAGGTTTTAACAGGAGAAAAAATGTTGCTCTCCCTTTGAGTTTCAGTTCAAACTTAATACAAGCTCCGCAAGTGGTATCGGACACTGGCGAGGCCAACCCTTAGAAAAACTGCTTTCCACTAGGAGGGCATGGCGCAGCATTCAGCCCAGGCTAATCAGCCAGTAAGAGGCACGCTGGGATATATGCACACAAATGAGCCACCAAGTATTTGATATATCAGCGAGCATGGCGAGGAATTAATCAGACCACACCCTGTTTCTCTATCCACATTTGTGATTGAACAGGAGAGAGGAAAAGGTCAAACCCTTTGGTCAGGACGGAAGGACTGGTCGAGTTGGTTTAACCTCTGACCTGACAGATCTAGGAGGAGGCATCCTAAAGGTCTAAGGTCACTTTCTCTAAGCGCACCTCTGTGAGTCGTCTTCCTCTGCGGCTGCCTCCTCTCGCTGTGTCATCCCCTGTGACTAAATCCGAGCTTGGTTAATTGACGGAAGCGTTAAGATCAAGAAGAACAGAGAGTTAGAGGGAGATGGCCGATGGAGATGGAGAGGGGGGACTTTGCGAGTGTATAATAGCCGTTTCCCCCCTCTTGCCTGGGGCCCAGTGTAGATGTGGTGGACCCAGCCCCAGACGCCACTCCATGGTTTGGCACGCTCTGCATTTCAGCCCTCTCACTGTTTCCAGCTGAACCAGCTCCCATGCAAACACATGGGCAACCGGTGGGTTTTCTTATTTAGTTGTCGGTCAAGAGTACTTAATAATATTCAAAAAGACAGTGCGACATATCATCCCACGCCTGCCAAAATATGATCCCCTTCTTTTTCTTCCCAACATTTTCCCCTCTACAGTTTGGGAAGAGTGCATGCAGATGAAAAGGAACAGATACACAATGGTGCAATGTTGAAAAAAAAAAAAAAAATTTGGCTGGCAGTTGTTAAAGTAATGGAGCAGACTGAGAAGAGGGTAAGTACGGAGCAAGGAGGACAGCGACCGCCTTTCAGGAGACTGTAAGAGGAAATATTTCAAATACAATGGCCTGTAATGCAGCATAAAGCACGAGCGGTGATGTGGCGTATGACTTACTCAGATTGATATGTCCTCGCTGACCCAAATGCTCTCATCCCTGCCTCAGCTTTTTGAAGTTAAATAAACAGTGTGTCACAAGATCTTCCATATACCACCCAAGTGCTACAGTGTGTGTGAGAGCCTCTGTGTGTGTCTGCAGTGCTTGTGTCTACGGCTTTGATTTGTGAGTCTGTATGCAGCATACTTACTGTTTGTGTGGACACAGAGAGAGACAGATAATGTGTGTTAGCGTGCACAGGAATGCGCGCGCCACCAACGAGCAAGCGCGGATGTGTGGGACATGTCTGTAATGACAATGGCGGGTGACAAATAACGCTGACGCACACTGTCCCCGGTCTCGATCGTGCTTTAATAAAAAAGCGTTGGCTCTTTGAACATTTTAATTAAACTAAACAGGACCATCCCCACCCAGGCCTCGACGATGAGCTATGTACATTTGAAGACAAACAAGACCATCTGTTACGGGGTAGACATCAAATACATGTCTTTTTTATGTCACCCTGGGCCCGCATGTTGACTTTCATTATTTCTAAAATCCATCTGGAATTTTGATGGGCATGTTTTGAAGGAAAAGGCCTTGAAACCACAATGCAGGGATGTCTTGAAACAAAGGTCTCTGCGGTTTTGTCTGTTTCTCGTGGTCAACAACAGCCCGGCAGTCTCCGTGCTCAGATAGCTCATGTCTGTAATTTTAGTTTATGCCATCATTATTACAACACGTTAGCCGTTTTTCATGCAGTTTCTTGGAAATATACTGAATTGATAGTTTATGTGCACTTTTAAGAAATTGAACTAAGACCATAAAATTTAGATAGAAGAGAATGGGGTTCCTTAGAGTTTTGACAAGCCAGGCAGAGCAGAAAAGTGTCCCAATGAGTTTGCTGCAGAAAAATGACATTTTTCTGATTTAAGTTTAGTCAATAAAAAGGGGGTGGATGGCCCCCATTCTTTTGTCCCATCTCAGCTCAGAGCCCACAAATTATGTAGAGGTAAAAGATTGCAAACAAACACAAACTTTTAATATCAAGCTTTTTGAGTCCCCCCCTCCCATTAGGGCCCTAGGTAACCAATCCCACTTTACCATCCATTATGACATTCTCACATTGGCTTTCCACCCCTTATATTATAACAATATAATAATAATATTATTATTATATAAATACTATGCATTACTGACAAGAACAAGAGCTCATGAGAAGTAAATACAAACACAAAACTTAACAATTACCAACAATAAATATAAATAAAAAACAATAAGAAAATATGCTGTGCACTTATTTCTCAAGTTCTTTTTCTCCCTTTTTCTTTGGGGTCTTGGTTTGTCAATGCATTTTTTTTCTAATTTGTCAATTTCTCACAGAGAGAATGTGCTATTTGAAAATTTCATCTTCATTTTTGTACTGCACCCTAGACGGCAAATGTCATAATCTTTTTATTGTTGTTTTTTTGAACGTGCTAGGTCTGTCAGTGGATGATGGGGTTGCCAATATCATATGAGTATATATATATATATATATATATATATATATAAAACAAGAACAGTTGAAGATATATATATATATATATATATATATATACACAGTACTGTGCAAAAAGCTTGTGATGGGTTGTGAACATAATATATATATTTATTGCTTAGTCTCTTTATGGAGATACAAAGAATACAGAGAACATGTACAATGTTTTAAAACAGCAAAAAAAGTCAAAACAAAATGGCTTCTTCTGTCTGAAGTCAATATTTAGTGTGAAACATGGACTCATACAACGATAACAAAAGGTAGCTCAAACAATCAATACTGATCTTTGGACATGTCTTGAATGTTACCTGGTGTAAATACACCAGAAGATAAGTATTGTAAATCTCGTATTACCTGCCTAAGAGAGTTCAAGACATGCTAAGTCAAAATGGAGGTCACAGTAAATATTTGCAACTTAAGCTGGATGACGTTGTTTTATTCTGAAACATTTGATTTTTTTTAAATACTATATACTGGTTGTATTTTAGTAAAGAGACTACTGAGAAATAAATATGGTCATTATAACCTTGCTAAATTAAAATAAAGTTCAAAGTGGCTTAAGACTTTTGCACAGTACTGTATATATGTGTGTGTGTGTGTGTGTGTGTGTGTATATCTTCAACTGTTCTTGCAGCAAATGGGTGATTTATATTCAGTGTTAGGATTAAACAAAAAATTCCTAATTCCATTTTAACACCGAGTTCTGAAACTGCCTCTTACTTTAGTTTCACCATAACACCCATGAACCCATTAATCTATTTTCTTCATTCAGACTAAAAATTTGACCTACGCAGCAGAGCGCTCATTTCATTCTGGATTATGAGGACTGCCATGTAGGCACCCCACTGCAGGAGGTTTTCACTGTATGTTTAACCATAACAGTCCAACAGTGTCTTGTTGCCACCAGAGGGAGTCTTCTTAGTCAAATAAAAGCTCCCAAAGGAGTTGACTGTGTACTCTGAACATCTGCTCAAAATTCACATCATTCTGACTCAAGCCCAACTACTGGGAATATTGCTGTTTTGTTTATATTGTTTTGTTCATGCATTGCACTGTTAATCAAACTGACTGACAGAACCTCACTGAAACACATTTATCATGACGCCAGTTAATTATTATTAGTCATTATTAGTCATGCAATAGTACTTTTTATCCATGCAGCTGGAAAGCCATTCCTCGTCTGTTTGACTTTATGGGGCTTACTGTTGTGGTGGAGTCCATCCGCGGAGCCCGCACTGGTGGGGCAATGCCTAGTGTTGCCTAGCCTGGGCCACAGGCCTATAAAAAGGCCATTTCACTTCGGTCCTTTTAGTTTTCTGTACAACAACTACACGTGTTGAGCTCAGACTGGAAGCCCGTCCCATTCCCTGCATATCCATGCTGGAGGAGGAGGAGGCGTGTAGCCCTTTTGTTACCTGTATTAGAGTACCTGGCTGTTGCAAGTTAGTAATGTGGACTGAGTTTAAGATGTCTTCTGAGAATAGAAACAGCGAGCCATGTACAAAAGCAAAATCCACAGGGTTGGCAGTAAGTGCATCTAGTTTTTCTACCTGCACGGCGCAGCAAATGGGAATCGTTAATTAGGCTCTACCGTGAAAGTAAGGACGAATAGGAGGCACTTCCTCCAAGAACTCATTCACCTTTTCAAGTCCGACCCTCTCTCAAGTTTCATTTTGGAGTTGTTAGCCACCTTTCAGGTCGTCATCAGCATCTCACCTGTACTGCTGGACCATGGATTTCACACGGTCGAAGATTTCAAAGGCGCTACAGCTTCACGTCGCGGAAAATAGGCGGTATACGTGCATCTGGAAGGGTTAGGAAACCTGCCAATGTGAACGGAAAAGCGTGACCACTTGATGTTACAGTGCATGGCCTCTGGACAAAGTGGCAACGATCATGCACAAACCCCTCCGAAAGCGGAGTCTCTACGTGTTCCTGTGTTTTGGCATCATATACCTCAGGCTTGGGTGAGTTTTCATTACCTGTGGTTACCTGCGTAGACTGATTTCTTCACATGCGCAAACGTGAATATCAACTTGCGACACACTGACTATTAAACTCTTTACAGGAAAGCGTCGGCTGCCCTCTGACCTTAAAAAAATGTGTTTTCAGCAGGCGTGTTTAAGAAAAAAATCTTTTAATCATTATATCCAAACGCCTGCACCTGGGGAATGTGTCGTGCGTAAAAGTGGCAGATCAAGTCCCATGCCAACAGACAATGCGATCGATTCACAGTTTAGTTCACCTCGTGAGACTCCTGCTCCTTTTGTCGCACAAGATAATTTGAGCCGCTGTCATTGCTCCAGATCCAGCTCACTCCTGCATACCTTCATTAATAGCGGCGGACTGAGTTGTATTTCCACATTCCATTGGCCAGACGGAGTTTTTACCTGTTTTGCAATACCTCACCTTGATGCATAAACACAGAAGGACTTCTGTTTCTACTGTGCTGCACTAAATACGGCAGCGCCTCTCAAGCATGAGCATATTAGGACCCCCAGGTAGTCACACATTAGAATCAGGACGAATTATGTCTCATGTGGCACTTATTTTTGTATTTCTGTCAGCTGTGCAGGCACGGGGCGGTTATTGTTTTTCTTCTTATTACACACTGAAATAACAACACTTTTTCTTCACTAAAACTTATAACTTAACTTATAATAAGCCCCAGAAGTCTAAAATTAAACAGGTAAGCATGCAATAATGCATAACTTGGATATGCAGTTGAGGTAAAGCCACAAAATCAATATAAGGGACTGTTCTTTATTTTTTCAGGGGTGAGGGGGTAGTTCAAAACGGTGCATGCAGTTCAAGTATTTTTTAAGTACCGGGAGGGATTTCTTTTTTTTTAATTAGCCACTTAAGGTGACAAATTGATAAAAGAACACCAAAATGCACCCCATCCATCCTGATAAAATACAGTCCCTAACAACAACACAACATTTTATGCGCCACTATATTTAATTTCATGAGTCAATTGCGCGTAATTATAATTTATTAACTAAAATGCAAGCTGCCACATATGATAAAAAAAGACTAAAGCACCTGTACTGATTTCATGGTGTTTTCGGAGATTCCTGCAGCCACAATGAACCAAACAAAAAAAAAGTGAGCCCTCCCTGTGAGAACCTCATGTGGAGTGAAGCGTGTAAATGACTTCAAGTTCCACAGATGCTCATATCACATGACAGTAGCTCCACTATATGGGGGGAAAGTCACCCATCTCTGTGTTTACTGAGCCCGAGCAGTTAGCTCATTCCTTAAATCCTTTTTTACTCCGGTTAAATCTTTCATGGTACCCTCTTCATTTACAATAGCCGGAGTCTGCAGGTGTTGAGTGAGAGTCCCGACGCTGAGGCGATAAAAGCCTCTCAACTCACTCCAAATCTCCACAAGGATTTTATTTCTCTGCTCAGATCCAAACAAGAAACCTTTTTTGAAGAAATACCTTCACCTTTAGGAACCTTAAAGTCTGTGGATTTTAATATTCAAATAACTGCAGAAAAATTTATTTTTTAATATTATAGGCCATCCCATGCGAGCGCAGCAGACTGAGCCGAATATTATAGACGCCTATAGGAATATTATAGAGCTACCACAGGAAATAACAAGGTCCCTGAAACTCATATCTGAGTACCACAAATATGTTTTATGTTATATTTCTAAGGAAATATTATAGGAAAAGTTGTTACAAGAAGACATAATGCAGTATAGGTCCTAAGAAGATTTTAGGAATGTCATAAGAGGTGAGGAAATGTCTTTTCAGCAGGATAATGTCGCTTTATTCTCACCCTCACATAGACACCCATACAGAAATATTATGGGGATAATATCTGTCATATTATGAGGACTTTGTTGCGTTAATGTGACACCAACTTGTTGATCCAGAATGACATCCTGCCACATAAATGTACTGATTTTTTGGAGCTGTGATGCGAGGCTCAAGCAGCCAGCGTCTATGTTTGTTTATTTTTGGCTGGATGGTGGGGTGTGGTGGTGGTGGTGGTGGTGGTGGTGGAGGTGGGGGTGTGATGATGAATGAAACCTCCTGCACGTCCAACGGGGATCGGATCAGTGTCACCCTATTGTCCCGTTGTGGCAAAGTGGGCGGATAGCAGTGTCTCTCCCTGCCCAATGGCAGGCACGACTCTCATGAGAGTGGAGAGAGGCACTTTTCTGCCATGCAAAATCCCTAAAACCATCATCATTCCGGCTCGGGAACCCACAGTACTGTGTAACAGCCTCCGCCGCTGAGAGATGACAGAGCCAATCTCAGCGCACACACGGCCCTGGGAGCTTGGAGCTGCGTAGAGCCACCGCACCAAAGACAAGGAGACGCACAGCACCTCTTTTTTTGATTTTATGCGAAAGGGACTTAAAAACCGGGAATTAAGGGAGTTTTTTTTTCATCCTGTCCGCGTCGTCTCACTCAATCCGAACGTGGCCATTTGCTCAATGTCATCATGATCATCTTCTCGTCGCGCAGTGTACTGCTGTCAGTCTATTATCCACAGATCTTCCTGATCCTGACGAGTGGCAGCTACCTGTAAGTTTGAACCAATTAACGGGGTCCTTAATTAACTTGAGAGAGCGCGCGCGCTCATACTCAGCAACACAAAGACGCACGGGTTTGGTATAGCTCCCGTGCAGCTTATATATCCTTTTTATCCATCACCAAACGCCGGTTTGGAGATGCATTTCTTCAGTTCTTCGCGCTCACAGAGTGAAGATTCATTTTTAACTTGTGTATATTGTGTCATCAGACTGTAACGGCGCAGGGAGCAGGCGTAGCTAAAGTGCAACTTGAACAGTAAATGTGACTTAATTCTGGGATATTTTCACACACTTCCTAATGTTATACAGGCGTAAATTCTCATAGTGATTTATTCATCTGTGGAAACATAGCCGAGAAAATGATCCACGTGGGAATAAACTAATTAAACCTGAACGCGCTAATGTGCCGTGTGCATGCGGATGAACATGTCTCGTGTTGTGAGTAGGCAGTCATAATTTGTATACTGCAAATATTTAGCTTGGTCAGAAAATATTTGGGTAACGGCTACATGGATTCATTTTGGCCACAGAGTGGCAGAGATGTTCAAGACAATTGGATGCGGAGATTCTGTCTTTTTCTCCCCCTGTGAGGAGAATTTCACACAATATGGGCACTTTTTACGCATGCGAGCACCGTTAACCTGTCAGAGCGTGTGAAAGATCATCTCTGTGCATTACCTCATCGCTGGTTAATTCTCAGTATTTCGATGTTATCGTTGTGAAGCCACATCTGAGAATATCTGCCTGCAACATGCACGTGATTGACACTATAATGCGCTGCGGCTTTGAATTAAACGAGACTTGCAGGAGAACACTGGCTTTCTTAAAGCTTCCAAAATAATTACTCAGCCATGCGCCCTCGCTCCTTCCTCTGCTGCCTGGAGACCCCAAACCTGATGCTGAAATAGATGTGGTTTTTGGTTTTCTGTTAAAAGTGGGCTACACTGCTAAGTATAGTAATGGCTTGCACATTAAAACTAACATACCATTGTTTGTTTGGATTATTTAAGTATGTTTTCTATTGAGGATTGACCACAACATATGTCTGGGGGAGAATATTTCTATATGGAGTCAGAGTAATGCAGTGCACCTTCCTCAGAGCTGCACAACAAATGATTTGGCCTGTTAAACTGTAAAAATTGTAGAGCTGTGGGTAGCAGATGAGCCGTCAGCGAAAGGATCTGAGCATGTAGAGCTTTTGGGCTATAGCACACCTCAAACTCCAATATCAGGAATTTCTCACCTGATGTTCCAGTGGCAATAATCTGACCATTTTCACCCTGTTGTGTTAATGTAACACTGACCTAACCGGTGTGCGTCTGTGGGCATAGTTTAAAAAAGCCATAAAAACGTATTTTCTTAAGCTCTTATATTTGTAAACAAGGGTATAGATTTCAATTCAACACCGGTGGGGCTTGGGGTCTTCCACCAGAACATTTTGATCATTTAACACTCAATCTCCTGCATTCTGGTGATTTTTGTCCCCCAATTTGTGCCTTTTCTGCATCAATTCACAGTGTAAATGTCTTCTTTCTATTTTGGCCATAGTGTTATATGCAGGGGTGTGAGTTTTGTTCCAAGACCAGGGGGGCACATACGAAAGAGAGGGTTGAGGGTTGTCTACCAGAAAATTTTGAGCATCAAACACTAATATTCCTGCATTCTAGTGGATTTTTCTGCACCAATTATTCCTTTTTGCAATCAGTTTATGGTGGAAATGTCAAAGTCCTCTGCTACTTTCATGTTTTTTGAGGGGGGAATATCCACAAATATTGAGGGGAATGTGTCCCACCTGTGTCACTCCCAAACGTTACACCTATGTTTGTAAATGAGCAACAAAAGAGGGAAAATGATACACAGCACTAAAATAAAAGTTTAATCCCTTCCCCTCGAAAACGAAGCATTTATTCACTTGACTTAGTTGAGTTGTTTCTCAGGCATTTTTGTGTGCGTACTCCTTGGTAGAAGATGCAAGCGTGGTAGCTTAATAGTGTGTCAGTTAGGTTCAGAGTATTTCATGTGATGAAGTAGGTGGCTAAAAGCACGCTGTATGCTGTGACGTAGAGGCCAAACTACCCTGTGATGGAATCTTTAAGCTCCTCATCACTGACACTGGTACCGGTTTGATTTTTTCGGTCATGTTTTTTCCAAAGAAATTAATTTATTGTCAGGTTAGACTGGCAGAGGTCTCTGTTTCTCCTGCATTTAATGATGGATGTTTATGTGATGTGTTTTTCCATCACACATTTTGTGATTAAATGTAACACAGACAAAATTATTAAGGATGAAGATGTGTCGCATGTGTCAGAGCCCTTGTGCAAAGCCAGTTTATTGACGTTCGATCAGTCCAACAGCAGAATTTGACAGAATATACCGTATAACCACAGGCATAGATTATTTTGTTTGTTCCTTTGTTTTTTTTTTTTTTTTTTTTGAAGGGGTGGGGTGGGGGGACGGGTATTTATCACCCACAATAAAAACATGAGAGTTGTAGAGGGCTGTTATTTTCACAAAATTAAACACATTAAGACATTTCCACAATAAATTGATGCAAAAAGGGACAAATTAGTGTAGAAAAAAATCACCAGAATGCAGGAAATTAAGTGTTTGACACTCAAAACTTTCTGGAGGAGGACCCCCAAAACCACTCATTTTATGTGTCCCCCACCAATAAAAACATGAAAGTAGCAGAGGACTTTTATTTTGACAAAATTAAAAAACATTTCCAGCATGAAATGATGCAGAAATGGCCTAAGTTGGTGCAGAAAAATTTACAAGAAGGCATGAAATTAAGTGTTTGATGCTCAAAATATTCTGAATGAGGACCCCCAAAACCACCCATTCTTTCAAACTTGAAATTAAACTTAAATGACCACTAATGTGGCCAATAAATTTCAGAGGTTTACTTAAAAAATCATACCACCTGTTGCTGAGTAGTTAACAAAAACTTCTCTGTGTCAAAACTGCATTCACAGCGCCAGTGATTAATCAAACACTGCACGCTTTGCATCAGCGTACACATTGGATCAGTACCTGATACAAGAGTTTCTGCTGGTGGTCTATCTGATGGTGGATCTGTGACCGTGGGTGAGCTGTCCCCAAGCTGCTGGCGTACACACACAGAGTATACGCTAAGCAAACAGAATCGCATTTGTGCACTTTGATGATTTCAGGGATTTAAAAGCTTAGCTGTGGAATTCTCTGTTTGGTGTTGTCTGATGGTTTTGGGTTGCCCGTGGTTGACTGTGATTCTGTGAATTAGCAGGTGAATGGCATGAGAAAGAGCCGAGAGGGGGGAGTTATTAGGCAATTCTGTTTGTCAGACTTGTAAACATCAACAGGCCATTGCATTGGCCTTTACTATAATAAATAAAAGACTCAAACGTATTTTACTGCCTTTGGATTTACATAAACAAACCAGTTTCATTCACCCGTCACGTTCAATATGCAAGACAGTGAATTTCTCCAGTTGCACGTTACTTGTCTTAATGAGCCTGACCTTTCGGTTTGTGCGGACTACATGTCATTGTTGCCATGAACGACTGCTTATACAGCAGAGGGTCACAGAGGGTCAGAGGAGTTCAAGCTTGTTTAACAGCAGGGAGAGCGCAGAGGGTTTGAAAGCAGCAGCAGGCCTGAGAGTGTTACTGCAGACACTGAATGCACCTGATGAACTTCTGCTTTTCATTTAGACTTTGTTTCAGACTTTTGAAGAGATGGCCTTCAGTTGACTGTGTAGTGATGCACATGTTTTGCAGAGAAAAATGAATTTGTCGCATTAACATCTTGCCTCTGGTTTTCTCTCTCTTTTTTTATTTTTAGAAATACACATCTTAAGTTTGCTACAATTAAAAAACTCTTGCCGTTAGCTTTTCGTGGTAGCTTTGAGAGCAGATTTGCAAAAGCAACAGTATACACAATGGCACTTTTCCCCTTTTATATACTGCTGTGCGTTTCCCTGACTGCACTGCGAAGACCAAGAGAATGTGTGCAGTCCTCAGTCTGGTAACAGATACTCGCCTCGCTGCAGTTAGGATTTATTTGAACTTATGTGTTTGAAATTGAGATTTATGTTTTTCCTTCTTTGCTGAAAACCAGCGGAAAGGGAGCATGATTGTCTGAGGGCGACTTCTAATCAACGATCATATCTTTGTTCTTAGTCAGGGGGTCTCCTACCAAGATCACTGTGAAGTAAAATCCACAAAAATCACTGTCTGTCCTCAGTGTCCCCCCCTCCCTCATCCGTTCTTCCTTTTCGCTCCTCTTTTGCCGCCGTCGCTTTTTCGCTGACACACAACTTCCCTGCGTTAGTTTGCCCCGCTTGTGGTGAAGCTTTCGGAGGTCGACGTCATACTTCAAAGCCGGCGTTTGCCTCCACGCTTGTTTATAGCTCCCTGTTGCTGACATGTTTGAAAAGTATGTATCTACATGGTTTGGAGGGCTGTAAACAGAGTCGGTGCTTTGTTTAGTTGTAATCTGTTTTGGCTTTCTCAGCGGTTGCAAAGCCATCTTTAACACATGTTTTGATATTATCGCATTGAGTGATCAGATAGTGACGACGTGTCCCTGAGAACCAAGAAGGACATGTGTCATCTAATATACAGCACATTAATACCCTGCGAATAAGGGCGACGAGTGTTGAAAACCTTACATATTTTCCATGCAAACCAATCTTAGGATGTGGCTGAAGTAAAAGCTGTCTCTCATGAAAGTTATAGGCGGCACTTTTCACCCTGAATAACTTTCAAACACATAATCACACAAATCATAAAGAATAATATTTTGCATGACATTTGTTTAAAATTTGAACCCCACAACTCCATCACAAGACACTGAGCAAGTGTATATGCTGTATTCGCGCAAGTCTGGCAACTGTTCACGCCACTATGTTACCTAACAATTAACACATAACCCCAAGTCATTACTCAAACTCCCACCATCCAAACCGATGTGGAATGTCAGTAGTCAAATAAGCATCTTGTTTTCTTTCTCTGTGCTTTTCTAGCAAGTTTCCCTGTGTGCTTTTTTCATATTTTATGTTGGATTATGTTTTCAGGTTTTTGATTTACCTCTAATCCATTAAAGAGCAATACTTTCATGCAGTGCAGCCTTCACTTCACTACGGAACGTGCATCAATCACTGGTTGAATTGAATCCTGTTCTGGACAGTCTCACATAAATGAGTCAGTCTGACCAAGTTCTAACTGAGTCTGTGTGTGTGTGTCTGTGTTGTGTGCGTATGGATGAATGTGTGCGCGTGTGGTGTGTTTCTCTTACTTTGGCAGGGCCCTGTCCTCGGTGGTGGCTCTGGGTGCCAACATCATCTGCAACAAGATTCCCGGGCTGGCACCTCGCCAGCGGGCCATCTGCCAGAGCCGCCCAGACGCCATCATTGTTGTGGGCGAAGGCGCCCAGATGGGCATCAATGAGTGTCAGTACCAGTTCCGATATGGACGCTGGAACTGTTCGGCGCTGGGAGAAAGGACAGTCTTCGGTCAGGAGCTGCGAGTAGGTCAGTCTGGGTTCTATCGAGAAAGGGAAAGGGCACAGAGTGCGCTTGTGAGTGTATTTGTGTTTGTGCGCTTCTATATGGCTGTCTTCATGAGAACCTGCTCAAGCTTGAACGGTTTGAACTTGTTGAACTGTTTGTTTAGTAATAACTGGGTTTGAATTGATTGATTTGTTTAAGTTAATGCAGTGATTTAGAGGCTTCCTCTACCCTGCAGGACTCTCTCGTGGGTAGATCATGACATGTTACGTGGCATAACCTTGCTCAAACTATTGGACATGGCTGGGTTCATTTGTTATTAGAGCGCAAAACTCGGGCCTCTATTTCTGTGTGTTAATAAGGTTATGATAACTTAATTAAACACAGCCCGATGTCAGAAATAAATAAGATCTTAAAATCAAGTGCTCACACAAGGAAGTACCACAAAAATAGACATTAAAGTTGCTCTTTATGAGATTTTGAGTTTTAATTAAGCGGGAGTCTGCTTTGTATAAATATAGTGGCATTATCGCGCCCTAAACAGAGACTAAAGTCATGTTACCTCTCTGCGTGTTGTAATCAGAGCTTCTCTGTTCTTTGTTGTGGTAGCTGGTCCGGTTGTGCGTGCATGTTAGTGCCCGTGAGTCTCTGTGTGTGTGTATCCCACTGGTTAGCTAATTGTCGGCGCTCTGCACTGCACCCATATGCCGGTTACTGCTGTTAACCATCACCATCACTAGCAATGCAACATCTGACCCCCGGTTTTCTTACAGATAAATACTTGTAGCTCTGTCAGCATGTTGGCTGCTGGCCTTTGGTTCAGTCTCCTCCATGCTGAAAGCCATGTGCAGATAATCCTAGCTCAGACTTTGAATAATAGTATGCTCTGAATGTTGGACACGACTCCTTTAATACAGGACCTGTCTTCATTGATAAGTGGTAGGGGTAAGGAAAGAAATGGAAACAAAATAGAATCTGTATATTTTGCACAGCAATATTGCATCAATACACAGATATTAGTGGTAGTATTGTTTTTTTTTATTAGGCAAATAAAAACTGTTAATATTGCAAATACAAATTAAACTTTTGGTAGACTACTATAATAAAATGTTTTTTCACTCCATTAGATACATTTTGCTGCAATAGAAATGTTTGAACTGAGACAAACAGACTAAAAACTGTATCTTCTTTGATCAAACAAATCATGACAACGTTTTCCTTGGGGGAAATAATTTGCAGTTGAAAAAAAGGTAATCAACTGCAATATATATCAATATATTATCACAACACTCACCATACTACAAAATATTTAAAAATACAATAATATTATATAGTGACTTAAGTATTGTGCTAATATTGTATCCTGGGACCTCTGGTGATTCTCCCCCCTAATTAGTGGTGCAAGTTTTTGGGTCCCAAATCTTCCAGAAATCCCCCAAATTTCACCCTGAATTAAAGGTACATGCATCTTGAATGATGTACAAGTATTTACTTTAAGTATTTACATCTAGTAGCCACTAAAATGACACTTGACAATGACTTCAAATTGAGTGAAATATTGCTGCAAAGCTGCGCCGAAACAATGCGACACAAGCAAATACATCATATGAGACGTGCAGTATAGAATGACGTTTGTAACTTTAAAGCTACTTAACTCTGTTTAAGGAATAAGGCCATTGCCTGAGTGTGAGGAATATCATCAGTGATGGTTCCACATAAGTGTGTGTGTATGTGTGTGTGTGTACATTGTTCACAGGCGATCATTAAATGAATATATGAGCGCTGCAAACTCAAAATGGATTTAGCTGACTGTGATCAATGACTGTCATTTGGTAATGATAATGAAGTTGTGATAGTACCAGTGACTTTCCTCTTCAAGAGGGAACAGAAGTTACATAATGTGTGTTTCAAGCCATCCTATTGTCTCAGTTTTAAGCAACAGTACAAGAGGAGTATCAAAAATGTGGTACCAGCCCCCGACCCTCTGAGCCCCATGAAATATGGCTCTTCACAAGCCAAACCCAAACTGCACACATCACACAGTCAAAACTCAAACCAGCAACACACAGCCTCTTTGACTCTCTATTGTATAACCATTGGCGTTGGCGTTGCTCAAGAGGGCTTCATATACTGCAGATTCCAGCCCATCTTAGTTGTCCTCTTCTCAATTGACAATGTTGTATTTCTCCAGCGCACTCTGGTTTCTGTTGATGTAGATTCTGCAATGAGACTGTTGGTTAGCAGCATGCCGACCGTCGCTGGCTATGCCAGAGTTATGGAAAAGCTACCGAAAGGCACTGAAGCCCTAATGGGGAAAACGTATGGTTGAAAAATGATATCGCAAATGAGGAGACAACTAATGGTGTTATTGCAGAGAGCGCTTGTCGAACCAAAATAGATGGACACATCTGTTGTTAATCGGGCTAAATTGGTTGTGTCCATGCCTGGCTGTGCACATACATGCAGAAAAAGACCTTAAGCAGACAAACATTTACATTTACGATGCTTTTGTTTGAGAGACTTGGCTCTCCGCAGACCTCTCTCGCATCGCTTTTGTTTTACAGGGACTTTTATATATTTCCTTTCATTTAGAAGATGCTTTGTTGCCATTACGTTGCGGTTGGGCTGTGCATTTAATCCAGTGGCTCTGTTAACAATCACTCCTCTTAAGGAGTAGCTGAATTAGCTCCAGCTCCCTCTCCAAAAGCATTTTTTCTTTGTTGTGAATGTGGCGCTTTCTTTTGTAATGGAGCTCATGTTGTTTTCCTCAACACTCAACATCCCCTTTCCTCCTCCTTTTGCTCTGTTCTTTCATGCTCTTTTGAAGGGCGTAGAGATGTTGTGATGATATTAGGCGCTGGTTCATCAGAAGCATCTGTGTGTCTACTCTGCATTTTTTGTAGGACACATGCTCATGTTCCTACATATTATAATGTTTACCTAAACCACTTTGTATTCGCATTGTCAATTATCTTTGTGTATTTGATGCACATGAAAAGTTATATGAATGTACTCACTTAGGCTGAGGCCATTCAATCCCACAGTGGCTCCTCCACTTTTCATCAGTGATGCGACATTTATATCCCATAGTGGCGTCATTTGAATTTCATGCTCGCTTTTGTTCTTCATGTTTGGTTTCCATAGTGGATCTCCACAAATGCGTCATGTGCCCGAAGTGAGCACATGACTGTTGGTGTCCAGTTCTGGTCGGGAGTGATGACTACTGGGCCTGCCATGATTGTCCAATAATGATGGGACTTGGTGGTCATCTCAGTAAAGTATTCCAATGATGACGTCTTATTTTAGTCGAATGTGGAACTTGATTTCGTTCTGGGTTGGCTCCCATAGCAGATTTACAAAGACTACTGATTTGAGGTTTTTGTTAAATAAAGAAAATAACAAGTGAACAAAAGACTTAGTTCTCTGCTTTTTTTTCTTATTTTTCTTCCACATGATAATCCCCACAAATCCCCCCCCCCTCCCGTCGTGTCATGTTTCAATTTTATATGGAGGTAATATACAGAAAAAAGGAAGGTACACTTTTCAAATTATTTTTTTGTTTATTTGATAAATGGGAAAGAAACGCATCTGGTAGCAGAACCTACACTTTCTCAATTACAGTTTTGAACTATAAATTAAATGGTGATGATCTCTAGCCCCATCTGTGTGGCAATGGCACCCTGTAACCTTACAAAGTATCCTTATACAACGGTTTAAAGGATATCTAACAAATGAACGCTGCACAAATGACATTATGTACTCAACGTAGGTTAGGTTTAGGAAAAAAACATATTGACGATGTTCCTTAAAATAACTCAAAGTTCAGTTGGTTTTACAAAGACACAAACACCAGTCTCCTGGGGGGAAAGTCCTTTGCTTTGTTACCCATCCACCATCCAATAATGCCTCTTTAAACAGACGACCTCCTTTTTTATGACCATTAACATCTTGATCACTTGATCCAAGCCTTTCTGATAACACAAGTTCTATCCAAAATGTGATGCATTTCTTTTCACAGGCTTAAATACAAACAGTGTATTAGAACAGCCTAACTCACTCAGTAGCTCTGTTCCTAATAGTTTGTAAAAACTATAACAGGGATGCAAAAGCACAGGGATCTTCATGTCTCATGCTCCTTGAAGAGATTTATTCCACCACTCTACGGGAGCAAAAGGCTGAACATGTTGCATCGTTTGTGACTCTGACAGTGTTGGCATATTATGTGGAACCCATGGCTTTACTGAGGTGTGTTCACACAGAAGCTCTTTGTGCGTTAGATTTCTAAAAAGAGGCTTGTGCACTGATTTTTTGATCTGGATGTGATAGTCCCAAAGAGGTTCAAGATTTGTTGCACAATCAAAAAAAAGTCTGTAGTGATAAAAGCATCAATAACTGTAAAAATCAAGATTTCAAGTCCATGTTTTACATTTTGATGAATTATTTCTGTCCATAAATGCACTGGCAAGTGACAGATCGAAACAAGGACACACACCCATTCACACACAAATATTATTGTTTAAAAAATGTGTTTTTGATAAAGTGCGGTAAAAAAGCAAGCCAAAGGTTCAGAGATGAACAATAAATTCACTCACTGACTGGAACATTAGTTGCATAGAAAATAAAGTTGTATTGAGTTGAACTGAAGTGGATTGAGAAATCTCTCTAACCACTGGGCAGCGCTTCGTTCTGGAGACCTGATATATAACAGATCTTCTCTAAACTTTTTTTTTTTCAGCTCAAACAGGTATGTTTATCTTACCTGAGGAGTGAGTCATCAGCTTTATCGTTCGATATCGCGCATATAAAGTAGTGATACTGGTCTGATGGTTGATTATAACTGCCATGTCCTGCAGGACCTAACAACATTTTTGGAGGAACACAGCAGAGACTGAGACTTATCTGAGACTTAAATAAGCTCTTGATCACAAATGCTACTGTGATTTTTTTTGTGATAGAACAAAGGTCTTATTTTTTTGCTTTGGCCATCTTTGCTCTCAATTTTTATAGTATACTGATGTGGGTAGCTCATTTGGGATAACAGGAGCAGTCAGACGATTAAACAAATAATTGTGGTGATGTTGTGGATTGTGGAAGTTTGGTGATGTATTCAGGTTTCTCTCTTCACTCAGCACTTGAGATCAGACGGAGACTTATGGGTATGAGCGATATGTTGCACTTCTGTCTTACAGACTTGCCGCACTATTAAAACCAGAAAGGATAAAAAAGGATGAAAAGTGGCAGCTATTCCAGTTGACTTTATACAATGATCTACAGTCACTCAGGCTTGTTTTAAACAGTGCAGAGTATTACCCATATGCTGTGCGGTTGTCTGGAGAGTGGCAGTGTCCTCTGATGTTAACTGAATGATTTTTGTGCTAGTGTCGGACCCGGGGTGTAATGATTAAGAATTACCCCTATAGAAGGGAAAATTCTGTGCAATATAGAACAATGGTACATACTGTGACCCTTTTGATCTATATCATCCTGCAGTAACATACGTTTTTATGTGCGGTTCCTTAAAGGAAAACAATGCAGGATTTTCCCAAAAAATGTATAGAGTCATACAAAAGTAATCCCTCTCAACCATTACTTATGATCCACTAGAAGGTGAGTGGTGGTGTATTTATCTGCAGAGACCCTGCCCTCTGACTCAGACCTTTAACAGCACACATCCAAGAGGAAACTACAAAAATCATGGACAACACGGTGCTGAAAAAATGTAAATACAGCAAGGTGAAATGCCAAGCACGGTGAATCGGAGGTTGGTTTTGAGTAACCAACGATAATGTATCCCCTGAGGACAGTTCTATGATATCCTATGAATGAATGCCCCACAAATGACATTACATACGTAAACATACACTTACAGAAGTTAGGTTTAGAAAAGTAAAATTTCTGTGCTTAAGAAACATGGTTATAGTGTACCATCAAATGACCCAAAGTTCACATGCTCCCAAACATTGGTCTCTTTAGGAAATTACTCTGTTTTGTCCTTTGCATCATGTGATCACAGCCTTCCCACATACGTGGGATATAGACACATTTCTGGCTCATGATTACATGATACGTAAGAAAAAGTATAAAAAGTGCATTAGAGCAGTCTGCTGACAATTCCAGCACAATATACCTTTAAATAACTGTTGTATTAGCCTTTAGAGCGTTCTTACTCATACACACACACACACACACACACACACACACACACACAATTTTACCATTAACTGATGTTTAAACCTTTTCCCCTCAGTATACTCTAAGCCTAATCAAGCAGTAGAACTTGTGGATACAGGTGTGTGGTTGGCTTTTCTATCTTGAGGCAGTGGGATGAAACTCTTCAGTACTGTAGGTGGGAAGGCTGTTGGTTGGGATCTGAAAGTGCTCGTTCAGTTTAGCAATGTCCCACTAGGTCATCGTGGGAGACCACAGAAGCCACAGCTACTGCAGAACTTCCATGCCAAAAGTGGGCGATTTAGCGTTTTCCCTCAACACCTTTTTGTCAAACTGCCATCAACTCGCACACGACATTTTCAGTCGCGATGAGTTTCCAGTGTTTGTTGCTGATGACTGAAGATGTAACCATGTTTTCTGACCATGTCTGTATGCATTATGGAATTCTTTAGCATGGCATATGAAATCATGGAATACACCCCTTCAACAAAATGTTCCAATCCCTTCTCCGAATCTGCAAATTCCCACATCATCATAATCAAGTACAGGGGAAAAGCTATTCCCGTTCCGCTCCCATTTAAGTTTTTCATTCAAATCCCCCAAATTATGAACACTAAACCTTTCCCCCCGCTCTGTGATCCAGTCTTAGTTTTGGACTGGAGGGAGGAGATGTCGGCATTTTTTCAAGAACTAAAGATCAGCCGACCGCAAGTCTAATGCATTCTCTCTGTGCTGCCTGCTCTTGGAGGCAGTCTTTCTGTTCTGGAGCTTCTCCATGGTATTACATTTGCTTTCCAAGAGAACGCACATTAATAGTTGGGTTATTGAGCATTACAGAGCCTGAGATATCTCCATTCAGCAGAGGTGATTCCGTTTCAAAGGCCGGTCATTTGATATTTATTTCACTCTTCTACTGTAAACAGAAAAAGTGTATTGAGTTCAGAAGATGGCTTCTGCTGGCACCTTCCCCACTGCCTGACACTCTGCTGAACACAAGACTTGAGGGTAGATGGATTGATGGAAAAATGAAAGCATCCCCATTCTTGTTGCAGCTCTATCCCTCAACAGTTTCTCTGTTTCGCAAAGAGCGTTGGCTCCCTTATTATGCTCTAACGGACAAATTGGAGAACAACACCATAAACTCGCAGTGAGATTTGAAACTGGCAATTTAAGCGCGTCTCTGTTTCCTTTGCAAAAGCAGATGTAGCAGTCCTCTCCCTGTGCCCTGCTATGGTGCTGGCATGAGTTGGTACTTTGAGTCTGTAAAAAATGTGGAATGAATTATCCTGTGCTAACAGAAATGGGTGTTATTGAGTGGTTTGTTGCAGTCTATTAAGAAGTAATAATGAAATTAGAGACAAATCCATCAGCGAGTCAGGAGGAAAGGAGGGAGGGTTTCAGGATGAGAATGGCGAACGTGGTCAAGCCTCCAATCATAATCCTTGGCCTGGTTTCTGGATGAATCATTCTATTTTAAATATTTCTGTCAAGACTGATCCCGGGGCTGTGATTTGTTGATGCCGTTTTATTATGCGTATTTAAGTGTGTTCACCCACGCGTGAAGTGCATCGAAAGCCCCATGTGGTTTCTGTTACACATCTCACATAATAAGTTGACGTGTCTTCAATCCAGCCAGTGATCTTTGCCCCATACCTCAACTTTTACACACAAACAGAATTATATGAGCATGCTTTATTTTCCTTTTGCATTTATTCTATTGCACAACTCTGGTGATTCAGTTTTCAATAATCATTTCCACTATTACTGTATATTTGTACTTTTTTCCTCCTTTAAAGCTGTAATTGTTAATATTTATGAAATATATATTTTTGTTGTATTTTCTGAAATTGTCATTATATTCCAGAGGTGTAGACTTGAGTCACATGACCTGGACTCCAGTCAGACTTGAGTCATAAATGTGAGGACTTCAGACTCGACTTGACAAAATCGAAAAAAAGACTTAGAACTCGACTTGGACTTTAACACCAATGACTTGGGATTTCCCTTGAACTAAAGCCTTTTGACTTGAAAATACTTCATAACTACATACATAACCCCACAGCCATTCGCGAAGAGAAGATTATGGACACAGAAGTTAGCATCACCCGTGGTTCGCTTGTCAAAAAGCCTGTGGGATTTTTCCATTAGACTTAAGATCACTGCAGAAAATAAGCTTTGTGGTGAACAAACATTTATAATACTTATATGTGTTGTTCATCAAGATAGTCTCCACAAAAAAAACAACACTTTCAGGATTTTTGAAGCCTAAATGCGATCACCAAAAGTAAAAAGCTAATGTTAGGCTACAAATGAACTACACCACGGTCATGTTACTACCACAAGGTTGTGAAGCACTGCTCAGTGCGGTTTGGCTTGATGACGTTCTGAAGTCTCATTTAGCCACTTAGAACAAAGCCTGAAAGTCTCTTAAGCTTGTGTTACCAACACCTTATTTCAGGCATCTAATCAAAAACTGATTTTGAGATAAGGGAACTGGAGGTGCTCAAATGCAAACTGATTTCCGGATTTTAGGACACATTTCTGAGGTTGTCTATATGAGATTAATTAAATACAACAAGACAACAGAGAAACATAAAAAATCAATTCTGTTGTGGTACTTGGTAAAAGTGC
This sequence comes from Plectropomus leopardus, assembly GCF_026936395.1. Classification (NCBI taxonomy): domain Eukaryota; kingdom Metazoa; phylum Chordata; class Actinopteri; order Perciformes; family Serranidae; genus Plectropomus; species Plectropomus leopardus. Next base: position 26,326,892 of record NC_142182.1, on the reverse strand, counting down.
TGTATACTATGAAATCAGCATTTTTATTTTTCAGATAAAGTTCATTTGCACTTGGTTTAACAAAGCTGTTTTATTCAATAAATACAAAATTGAAAAACATTCAGGATTTTTGTCAATTTGATAAAGAACACATTATTTACTTGTTAACTACTCAAAGTTTTGAGGGGATGATGTTTAAAATCAACTGTCCCTAAAGTACTCTGTATTGTTATTTATTGCCCCCAACTTTTAACCCTGTAGTTATTGTTTTTTTTTATTTTTAGCCTGTGTGTTTAAGAATGACAAAAATTTTGATTGTTGGGGATTACTTTTCATGTTGCCAACACCTCTAATCGTGCCACAACCAAGTTTTTAAATATTTCTGAATCCTACAATTTTATCCAACATGTACACAGTCCAACATACGACTGTGGACACGCACTAGACCTAGTGTTTACACTTGGATTGACTTTAAACAGTCTCTCTTTTAGAGAGCTGATTTCTTACCACATGTGCATCCTCCTAAACACAGCCCTCCAAAATACTATTAAACCTCAAAAGCATAACTTACAGTTCCGTATTTTCACTGAATACACAGCCCAGTCCTTCTCCTCACTTTTAAACTTAGTTGGCCATATGTTACCCACTCATTCCAATACAAATCACCAGTTACTAGCCTTTAATCAGTTATGTCTATCCTTATTGGACATAGTTGCCCCACTTAAGACTAAACTTAAATCTGCTGTCAAAAAGCCATGTGGATGAATGAGGAAATTTGTAGCCTTAAATGAACCTGCAGAAAGTTGATCCGAGGTGGAATTCCATTAAACTGCAGGTTCATTACACACTGTTTCAAGAACTACTGACTTTTTACATTTGTAAAGGAAAAGGAAGCCATGGACCAGTATTTCTCACAGCTTATCTCCATCAACCAGCATAACCACAGAGTCCTGTTTATTACCATAAATCAACTTGTAATTTCCCCCATTATTATTAAAATTATTATTAATGCTGCTTACGTTGTTTGCTAAAAATCTACAGTGGTGCACTAAAAACAATCTGATCAGAGCTGAGGAGTCTCTGGAGCTGAGGTCAATCACTGCTTGTGAACTGTGGTCAAACTGCCAAACTAATGTGGACAGTGCTGATCAAATATGAATCAATACCCCGTTACTACATTGCCTAAACTTCACCTCAATTTTTCAAGGAATTATTATACTAATAGAAACATATTTCAGTGTACTTTTTGGCTGTAAAATGAGAAAGTTTGTGACCTAACTACTATGTTGCAAACAGGCAAACAAAGTACCATCTACAAGTGCCTCAGCAAACATATTTATTTATTTTATTTTTTATTTTTTTTACAGATTATCCGTCTCATTTAGCACTGTGTGAATGCAGTGACAGTTTCAGCATCAATGAAAAGTTATTTTTCATATAAAGTTACAACTACAGCTTTATTGTTATGTTGTTACATGAACTTAAAAAAAGCCTCATCTTGTGTACCATCAGACATTCCTTTGGTTGACCGCCTGTAATAAAGATGCCCTTCACTTGTAAGACCTGCTTAAGCACAACTTACAGCTCCGTTCAAATTGCAATGCACTTGATGTTCGCGATTAGAGCTTGAAAATGGACACCTTTCAACGGCTACACTCAGCATCAAAGGCCAACACTGGCCCCCTTGTCATAAAACGGCCTGCTCTGGTTACTCTCTGTTTGACTTTCCAGCCAGTTTGTCACCGTCCTGATTCATGCTTGTCATCTGAAAGAGGTTTCTTGTTGTTGCAGGCAGTGAAATATTACAAAAGTTCAATCATTCTGCCTCTGGCCCATTGCACAAGAATAGATGCAGCACTTGAGCAGGTGAGCCTTTTGCTGCGGAGGGAATACAGCAGTGTATTTGTTTTTAGCTGTACTATAAACCAAAGTTTGTATTTATTTGCTGTTTAAAGAACATATCAACATGCTTGTAGAACTGCACGCAAGAAGTGGTATATTTATTAATCTTACTTTAAAACAAAAAGGCTTTTCTGAAAAGATGCAAAGAACGTCTGTTTTGCTCTGTGACCTAAATCATACCTCTCTTCCTTGCACTTTCTCTTCCATGTACTCTCTTTTTCTGTCTCTCTCTCTCTTATTTACCTCAGATAGGTACTGAGTTGTAGCCCGGAGCTGTGCGTCATGACTAGAAACTCTCAGGATGAGAACATGAAAACCGGCTAAGAAATCTATCTGAGTGGTTCCCAAAACAAATGCAAGTATGATCAAATGCTGAGGCTTAGGCTGAAGGCAGGTTGGAGAATAGAAGGTGCGTTCATGTCTCTGTTTTCCCATCCTCCTTTACAGTATGACCCACTAGCCAGTTGGTCCCTCCCTCCTCCCTTGTCTTCCAATATCCCCTTGAAAGCTGAGAGTGTAGTAAAGGCAGCGGGAGATCCACCTGCCAGAACTGCAGGGCTGCAGGGGCCAAACCAGCGTCTAGTCAGATAAAGGATGTTTAAGTCAGCAGGTTCATTGAAAACCACTTGTGTGGAAAGAGCTCCTGGACAGGCACGTACTTGATCAGGAGCTGGAGATGCAGGGCTCCTTCGAGAAGAGCTCCCTCTCTGAGGAGGGGAAAGGTCACTGACAGACAGATAGAGCCAGATATAACTCAGGGCTGAGGTCGGTTTGTGTATCCCTAGTTTAAACAGTGGAGGAGGATAGCTGCAACGAGGATGTGGTTGATAGAAGTTTTTGGATTTGGGTTTAGCGTTTTACATTCCTTACCTTTGGAAAAAAGGCTGAATTTGTTGAAGATTGAAGATTTTGGAGTCTTTTTGTGTTGGATGCAGATTGTCAGAGACAATAGATACACAGGATTTTGGTTTTTACTACATGAAATCTTCTTTTTTACATTGTTATAGTTGATATAACCCCAAATTCTTATATTAAAAAGATTGATAGTGGCTTTGGCTCATATTTGTGAATCACTGCGGTGTCAATCAAATTTTCCTGAACAATTCTCTTACAGAAGAAAGTTCTTTGGACCACTTAAACTGATGTTGTAACAGAGGACAATGGCCACACGGCAGCTTTAGGCAAAGAGGAGCTGCAATGATTCTATACATAGAATCAGGTGAAGGAGCTTTATGAAGACAGTAACACCCACTGAAGTCATAAGCGCAGTAAACCTTTGTTTATCTTGCCCAGGCTGTTCTCATGCACTGTTCAAATGTATACCTTCAAAAAGCAATGCCTCATAATTTGTATGTAACCCTCATAATGATAAGCCAGTAATTTGTGTGACTCATGTAATCTGGAAGGCTGCTAAACGTGACAAATGTGTTGACGGAAGTAAAAAAGAAGTAGTATAAAAACCGTAAACCTGCGTAAGGAGACTTGTTGGGTGATGGATGTGTCACAAAAGACAGGAATTTGCCCCAGGATACCGCGTTGAGAACCTGGTGAAACTAAGTGAACTTAAAGTCGTTTTTAAAGTCCACCAACAGGTTTTTTTTTCATTAATCTATACATAACTTTACTTGGTCAAACCCAAAGGCAGCCTACCATGTTTCTTTTTCTAAACCTAACCTAGGGACCTTTACATTAAGTACGTAACATCGTTCTTGTAGATGGCCGCTAATTCGGTAGATATTATACGAACCGCTGTATGATGATACCTTCACTAGCACAAGACACCATGGTGTGGGCCTCTGTAGATGGCACTAGAGCTACGAGTGAGAGGCGGTACACTCCAAAATACGAGGGGCATGCCAACAAAATATTCTGTGATTAATCATGAAGTTGATGAGTTATACTTGAAGAACACATTCCCTAACATAACATTACCAGAAGAAGATGCTGCCTGGCAGCAGTACGCCATTTGACTGTCCCTGTGGTCTCTCAGTGAAGAGTGTTAGAGTTGTCTCTATAGGCAAACTTGCTTGGCCAGTCTTTCCTCAAAGATGTCCATTTTCATCTGAAAAGCCCAACATGAGCAGTAGGTGCCTTGTTAAAAAAATTCAAAGATGCAGAACCAAGCGCCTGGACAAGTTTTGGAGCCTTTGCACTTGAGGAGAAAGACAAAATTTGGTCATTTTTGGTGTGCGAACCTCGCACTGGGGACAATACGGCAAGCATTAATCCTAGTTTAAGAATTACTGCATAGGATAAAGGTCCTCCAATCTCTCCCCTGGCACATTTTTCCATGGTTTGCATATTACCGGAAACTCTACCCCACAGCAGTTGGGTAGACTGGAAATGGCTTAACCAATTGCAACGTGGAACCAAGTGACGCAGGGTAACACTGCAGAGATGGAGCTACCTGAGGCAGTCATGCAAACTCAAAGACCTTGTAGAATACAATGACACAGCAAAAAACAAAAAACGTGTCCAGCTGTGGCTGAACGAGTTACAGTTTATGTGTGGACACGCTAAGAAGAAAAGGAAGGTTGAATAAAAAAAAATTACAGAAGCAGTCGTAGTTAATCATTACGCTCCTCACCAAGGCTTAAAATAGCCATTCATTTGCTTTCCCCCACATAGCCAGCATTTCTCCTCTCAAATGCTGCACTACAAGCTCCTGGTTTGAGGACAACAAAATACTTGCAGATTATAAATGCACTGGCGGAGCTCCTTCCCCTTCTCGGAATCAGTTGATGGTCATTTGTGGTGAAATCATATCCCCGCAGAATGCAAGTACAACATCGCAGTCCAACCTAAGGCTAATAATGAACGGACGAGAAAATCTATTCAAATGACCATGTGGTTCCATTCCTGCTTTGTTTCCTAGTTTTGACAAAGTAAAAGGAAATGCAAGTTGAAATATTAATTTCGACCAGCTGAACTCTTTCAACAAACTCCTTTTAAATCATGTGACGCCGTCTTAAAAACAGACATTCAAGTTAAATATCAACTACAGGATAAACATTCTTTCCTTGAAAGCAAATGAGTCAGTCATACAGAGTAACTGTAGCCACCTACATTGTCAACTTAATCTTTCTTTTTGAAAAAAAAAATTAATCCAAACTCAACAGATTTCTTTGCCGCTTGTATTTTGAAGGCGATCATCATTAGAGAGAGAAGCTTCACAGTTTAAGTCTTCCTTGAAAAAACTACAACATTTCCCTGGTTGACATATGAGCTTAGTGCACTTTGGCTATGAGTGTTATACCCAGGACTAGTGTAATAAAGACAGTCAAAAACTCATTCTTCATAACTGGGGGTTTTCATGAGCACATAATTGGGTACTTTGACACTGGTGAACTCCCAAAATACCATCAATCATCTCACTGCCGCCGAGGTTTTTCCCTTTGTGGGATTAGTTTCTTGTTGGTTGTTCACCCTTCGGACAAATTGTGGTTATCGACTGAGTAATCATTCAGCCCATTTTGTAATCCCATATAGATAAAAATATTTGCCATTTGTCAATATATCGAGGCTGTTCTCGCAAAATAATAAAATATTTCTGATGTACCAGCAAAACTGCACATTCACTCCCAGGCAGCTGAGTTCTTGATGCTATGCGGATAACAGCGTGGAAATGATGCGTGCATTGTGTTATGGTGGAACGGTGATGGATAAAAGGCCTATTTTTCAGCCCATCATCATGTGGGTAGCGGTAATCCTTTCTGCGCTCCTCTACGTGAGTCCAGAGAAAACAGAGCAGTCATATATATACACTGTATGTGTGTGTGTGTGTGGCAATGTGTAGGATGTTTCCCCTTTTATCAGATAGGGGAGTCTGATGTGTTGTTGTTCTACAGAGCGTGGGCTGTGGTCATCAGGCTCGCTAAAGGTCATCTCTTCCTCGTTTTCTCCCAATTTCTTGCCTCACATCCCCTGCCCACAACATGTGTCAGTATCTAGGGTGGGGCCTCTCGTCCTACGCAACCAAACAGCGCTATCATCGCCAGGCCCCTTGTTCATTCATCAGCTCCATCTCTGTCTCAGACTGTGTGGGTGTGTCGGGAGCTGGGGTCCCTCTCCTTTCCCTCACCCCTCTCCCTCTCTCCCTCTCTCTCTCTCCTGCCCACCCACCGTCTGTCTGCTGACGTGGCCCGGGGTCGTTCTGGGCCCTGGCCCTCGGGCCCCAGTGTGTATGTGTGTGTCGTTTGCCCCTCCCCTCCCCTCGGCGCTGTGTTATCGGTGGGATCTGCGTCTGTCTGTGTCTGCCAGTGCCGCTAGACGCAGGAGGAAACAGGATGCGAGAGGATCAACTGTAATCTCACAGTGCGCTTTGTTCCACACAATCCCAGGCCGATCACTGTATTCTCTACACGCAGGGCCGCCACTGGACATTTACATGTGCCAACAATCACACCGCTACTGGCCCACTTAGGTGAGAGCTCAGAGAGAATGAGTTAGTGGGTTTGAGGCAAAGAGACGCTGGTAGGAGGGAGAGGATGTTAAGAGACCTGGAGGGTCTGATGGATATCAACGAATATGGAAATGTTAGGTCTGGAGGCTTCTTTTGTAACGACAAAGGAAACATGTCATCAGTGGCATATTTGACTCGCTGATTATAGTGATGATGATAATGATATCTTCAAAGATATGATGTGGGATTGATATATATCTCGGTAAATATGTTTCCGTTGAAGATGAAACAGAGTCAAATGGGATCGAAATTGAGGAAAATCCTCAACGCTGTCCTCAAATGAACTCGATGATTACCATGCACAGCACATAACAGGCCTACATTTCTAGATCTGAGCAGGTGAGGTCCTGATTCGGCCTCATTATTAGGATGAAAGGGTGGGAAGAAGGATTTGTGCCTGTTTTAGCAAGTCTCGGTATTCAGTCAAAAAGCTTTATCTCCACCTTAGGGAGATCAGGGGAAGAAAAAAGGATGCTTTTGAGATGTGTTCTGCCAGCCCAATTTTCTATGCCTGGGAGGCAGCTTACTTAGACTCTCAGCATTTAATACCGGCAACGTTAAATACCCTCATAATTGTTTTAGCTTTACTGCTCAAAGCCCTCCTTATTATATGAATCAAACTCGGGACCCTACAGCAAGCGGCTGTGCCAAAGCGTGTCACTTCCCCAGCTCCATGATGTGAGTACACGGAGAATGTGGAGCCTAGTTCTGGTAAAACAATATTATTTTATTGTACAGGAACACGGCTGTGCTAATTCCTCAAGCTGCAAACCTCACGGACCACAACTTTGTCTATAATTTGCTGGGAGCATATGTTCATAGCAACGGTACATAAAGCGGAACGGAAAACAGTAGTAGAGAGCGCATTAGTCAGTTCAGTGATTGGTATACAAAGCAAAGGGATTTTCCTCCAACTTTCTTCCCCTTCCATGGGGCCCTGGAGACACAGCTCCAGCGCCAGCAAGGCATCGCTTAAAGCTTGTTTTCAGTGTTTTGGGTGTCATAATTTTGTTATATATGTAGAATGTGGAAAATAACTTTTATATAGAGTGCGCATGAACCTATACATACATTTAGTGCCTACAAAACAGCGAAAAGTATCTCAGATTTCTATTTGATACGCCCGTTTGCTGAAGTTTTTTTGTGGTGTGTTTTATATTTTGAACTTGCTGTATAAAGTTTTGTTTTTTCTTTTTTAAGATCCTTCTGGCTTTAGGGTTTTTACTTTATTTGGAGAATGGAAGTGCAGCAAGGCAGAGAGCACAGGGGGACCATGCAAAAAAAAAAAAAAACAAGATTTTTAAGTCAGTGAATTGATATGCGGCTCCAAAAACAGTAATGTACTGAGTAAAGTGTGGTTTAAGTGTTGTTATCTCTCCCCATCCACCTAAAATATAGTTCTTGGGGAAATGAGGTACATTTTTTGGGGGGTCTTCTCAAATTCTACGTCTTTTAGATTAGAAAAAAAACGCAAACTTTCCTGTCCTGTTTACATCATACTGTTAGTCAACATCACCACAAGTGTAAGGACCCCTGGCCACCAGCAGGTGACACTTTTCCCTTTGTTCACTGTAGTGCCATTTGTCCGTGACAACATGTCCTTGTGCTTAATGGATATGAATCTCTGAAACTGGTGTATCGTTGTGTTGTTGAGATGTAATTTCTTATGCAATCCAATCCTCCTCTGTCCCCCGGGGTGTGAGTGCATGTCCAGGGATGAGGGGGCCTTTAAAAAGCTTTCCCCTTCACTGCTCCACCAACAGGCTTGGCTTGTGTGGAGAAGCCATTCAACTGCACTGCTGGGCTCTGCCGGTCTGTGTGTTTGTGCATCTGTGTGTTTTTCTATTCCTTGGCAAGACCCCGACCAGTATTCCAGTCGAAACTACTTCTCTCCAGCTCTTTTCATCTTCTGAATTTCTTTTCCTATCTTCTTACAATATAATGTCCTCCACACCTTTGCAGTAATTCACTCGTATCCCAGTGCTCTTACAGCATGTTTCACTGCAGCTCCAATAAGCCACAGACCTTCTTAAGAGCTTGTGCAGCCTTAACTGTCAGAATCAGAATCAAAAGTTTTGTGGCCAAGAATGCTGACACAAACACAGAATTTGACTCTGGTTGTCAGTAGCTTTCTCAGTGCCAGAAACTAAACATGAACATAGATTTGTTGCCTGTTTGGTGTCTCACCAGCTAGAAAACAGATCCCCTCAGTTTAGATTTCAGCCCTTTATCCTGTGAAAGGGTAGTCATGCAACAAAACTGACCTTGGGTTAGTTTTGGAGAAAGCAGTGGCCTCCTAGCTTTGTGTCAAAGTCCCTTCAGTATATCTTGTCAGCAACATAGCCTAACCATGGCCTGAAGAAAGAAGTGAGGCCTGTTGAGGTCAGCGGCAGTGTTACTACATCAGCTAGCCTATACTACACCAGCGCTGCTTGTATAGTGTCGTCGGTTGTAAATCTCCTGTGCTGTGTCATGTGAAATTTGTCTAGCGGTGTGCCTGCCTCCGGCTCTAAACACAGATTGCCGTTTTAGCGGCAAGCCACTACATCCAGAGATTTCTTTTTGTGTCCCAGTTTCAGCAGATGGTCAAAAGACACGACGGGCGCTGCAGCAGGGGCCGCTATCCAAAGTGGTGTGGTCAGTTAATGTGAAGGCCAAGGCGCACTGAGTCAGGAGCCTTCACTACATCTCTGGTTTTAGTCTCTGACGCAGGGATATAACCGGATTGTTTATGAACGCTTGTACCTGCTCTGAGTGAAGCAGGGCTGATCTTCTTCTTTCCGACTTTCTTGGATAGTGTAGCAGACACTTGCCACTAAACTCCATTAGACATCTGGTTTAATATTCCCCCATTCTTCTCTCCTGGATGTTTCCAAGTTCATTGAGGTTTTTCTGGTCACTCCAATTTTCCACTGGCAGCTAGCGAGGCTATCCCAGGGTGGTTCCTCCTGGAGGGCTGTCAGGACTCTGGGGCCAGCCTCTGTAGGGCTTTCAACTGCTGTTATGGGTGCTTTTTCTCCTCCGCATTTCATCAACCACACGGCTGTTCAGCAAAGCGGGGCCTTCCTTTCCTGAGGGCACGGGAGTAAAATGATGTTGCACACTCAACATCCAGCACAAGAAAACAGAGCTCTGTTGTTAGAGTTTCCTGGTTGTGGTTGTATTAATGTATTTGTTTTGTTCAGTGCACTCAGAACCTTTACATCTTTGATTTCAGTCACCAAAATGTGTTTTTACTTAAATTCTAACCTGAGAATAAGGTTAACCACACTTTACTCAGTACTATTTTTATGAAGTAAATAACTTTGTTTTTCTGTTTTTGATTTAAAGAGCAGTCACACTTAATATGACTGAATAGGCAAAAGGAAGATTGAAGGCTCCATACACATGGATATTTATACCCAGCGGACAACATAATTCAAAAAGCTGATTTCCGATGTCTTCTTTGGTTCATTGCACAAAGAAAAAAGAGGGTCTTGATCGCCGCAGTTCCATGGATTGTGTAATTGGCTTTCATTATGGCCAGGCAGAGCCTTGGCACGGCCAGACCCACCAGGGGGTGACAACCAGTACAAGCCCCATCATCATCATTTTCCCCATGAGCAGCACAACTCAATGGGCCCAGAAATGGGCATGCATCTATGGCTGAGGGAACCACCCTTTCTCTGGAAACTGCCTTTATCCTGTTTTAAACATTACACTGACGTTCTGTTTGTGCGTCTATGTGCAAATGTGTTTTTAACAGTGTATGTGTGTGAGGGTGGAGGGCAGCGAGAGTGTGTTGTGTATTTTTATTATGTGGCCAGTCACTGAGTATGTGCGTGCATACGTATGCGTGTGAATGCACGTACATTATGGTTGCACGCACTCCATCTGTGCATGTGTGTGAGGTGGGGGCAGCAGAATGTTACCACAAGCTGGTGGGGCACAGCTCTACTGCTAACCAAAGAAGCAAGTGGTTGTGAGTCAGTCCCCACCGGGCAAACCTGTGGCCGTGGTATTAGCTCTGCAGCAGCAGTGCCAAGATAGGAAATTAACAGTGGCTTTGGGTGAAAACGTCTGCAAGAGTTCAGAAAATGCCCCTGAGACTAGAATAAGAGGTGCAAAAAATCCCTCTGAAGAAAAAAAAAAAAGGAAATGAAATAAAAAACAGCTGCAAATGACTGCATATAGGCGGTTTATTTAGAAGTAACTAATGCAAAAAAAAGCTCCATAAAATTAGACAAAGGCAAATATAAACCCCAATAGATAAGTACATTTTACTATTCTGCCTTATGCAAAGCAGACATGCCAAGGCTAGACTCCAGTTAGCAGCCTTGGCTCTATCTGACCGCACTGTCTGGGCCCATTAAATTAGGTAAAATAAGCAAAGATTTTACGTCTAGTAACTTTTAAAATTCTTAAAAGTTTATTTGGTCAGGCAAAATGACACAGGCCATACTGGGGCATTTTTGTGTTTTATTTCCTTATAATTTCCACTTTATTGTTGTACTTTGCTGCTGCAGATGTAAACATTTCCTCCATTTGCTCATTTTGGGATATTATTTCTGTTTTTGGTGGACGCAACTGTGGGTACATCTGCAGTATCAGTTTATTTATTGTAGGTACTGAATGTTTACAAAGTTTATTTCTGCATTTGGTGTTTTACCAGATTTCAAACTTTTGCAGCTTTGTTTTGCACTAGGAAAGTTTTGCATATTTGTTTAAACTCCATTCATTTGAAAACATTTTGTAAATCTGTCACATCTGACATGTTTGAGTGTGTTATTGCCAATAGTCCAATACAGTGCACTACAAAGAACTCATCATAATTCAGCAACAATTATGACGGTTCCAACTAGATGCTACCAGACTTAACTTACAAAGAAGTAAAGAAGATTTGCTCTTCACACCCAAATTTTCAGCATGCAGTGACATCAAGTCACAATGTCCAGAACACTGGAGTTGCTGTTAAGATGTGATGTAATACAGTGACGTTTGTTGCCAAACTGATCTGACAAGTTTCTTGGCTGTTTCTCTGAAAGCCACTGAGAAAATGATAAATCATCAAGGAGCTTTTGGCTCTTTGGAGGGCAGAAAAAAATGCATTTTACCTAGAGAGACTCAAATAATTGCAACTGAGTACATTACACAACATACATCAAAAGACTTACAAAACATTCCTCTCTGCTCTGCGGTTAGCCTTATTTCTGCTGCTCGGCCCCTTCCAGATTACTGCCAGTTGAAGGGAGACCAGGGTTATAATAGCCCACAGTCTGTTTTAGACCAGGAGAGGCCTTTTAAGCCAGCCCTCTGTAGCCATTAGGGCAGGACGAGAGGATTCTGAGATATTTAGAAGGAAAAAAGAATGGTATGCCATGGTTTTTGCCACCAACCTTTTGGCTAAATGTGTACCAGAGTCCTTTGGCTCCCTTTTCATTTTTAATCTGTCACTGATACTCCATGATGAAAATGATGATTTGCCTCAGCGCTGAAATAATCAACAGAAAATCAATCAACAACAGTCTTTGTAGTTAATAATGTATAATGTATAATTAATCTTTTGGGTCATTTATTAAGAAAACATCTAAACTGAATATATTTGGGATTTGGACTGTTGGTTTTACAAATAAGGCAATTTAAAGACGTTGGACACATTGGCAGCACTGAAGGTGTTGAATGGTATAATTTCACATATTTAAGAAACGCAACCATCAATCAATTGAAATATGGGATTGTTGTTGCCTGAAATGCCTAATTTCATGGCAACTTTTCTAAAACATTGCAATGCATGTTGCAATATTTTCAGGCATTTTTGCAATTAAATTACAGGAGTCAGTAAAAATTGCAAAATTAGTTGCAATAAAAATAAATAAAACTTTATGGCAACTTGTTCCAGTGAGAACACAACTGCACTGTTCTGAGTTTGTGATTTATGCTAACATTAAGCATGCATATTTAATCTAACTCAGCCTGATTCTATCAGCATGTGCAATAAATCTGGATGCAACTGTATCCATTCTTGCATCTTAACAACCAGGAACAAGGAAGTACTTTTGTTGACATTTTGCAGTGGACTGCTATGACTGGTGAAACTCAAGGAAAACTATGATGATTGGGCAAATATTTTGGTAAGGTTGCAGCGATTGGCAAGAATTGCAAGGTTGTGCAGGAATTGGTAAAATTTGCATTACTTGCTGTAATTGTGACACTGCAACTTCATGCTGTGGCTGATTTATTAGAAAAAGTACAAACAGTGACCTATTTTGGCTTTCAGACTGTAATTTTTGCATTTTATCCAGAGGCATATGATCCAAGCAGTTAGATAATTGTGTGAACTTCTAGACAATTATTCAATTTGATTGTTGCATGGTCAGGAGAAAGCACAGAACTAACATAAATTGAATTTACAAGATTTCCACTCAACAGCACTAACACACAGCACAGGTAAAAAAAATATCTCCTGTTTAGGATTAGCTGCTGATCTCATTTTGTGCTGTCTTACTACTATCTGGCTCTTGCACCTCAGGGTGTCTCCTTTTATGTGCGCGAGCCATGTGAGTGAGGCAGCCAGACCTGCAGACCCCAGCTGTTTGCTGTGTGGGCAGCAGTACAAGGTGCTCCTGTAGAGGAATTCAGCACTTTGGACAGCACCTAGACCAGCTCTCTCCACACTGGAATTCCAACACTGCACTCTCACAGGCCGGGCCCAAGGACGTTGCGGTCGGAAATGTGACCACATTTCTACCAAGGTGCAGGAGGGAAGCTGTTTAGGAGGGGGAAGGAAAAATTGGTAGCTTATCAAGTCAATGGAGCAGACTTGGAGATTCTGTGCTGTTTATCTGCTGCAACATTCACTGTGATTGCAGTGTGCAGAAAATGACGGCGGTCAGCATAAGTCCAAATAAGAAGTTATATTTTTTACAATATTATAAAAGCATGGCAAATTTCTAATGAAAACAGCTGATATAGTTTAGGTTGATATACAAAAGATGTTTTGGCTTAAAAAACAAAAGCAAGTGTTATATGTTTACATGGGTCTTTACTTGTAGTGGGCGCTAAACATGCTTGGCTGCTGCTTAGCTGTGGTAAAAGCTAATATCTCATATCATCCTAGTATTTCGAAAAAAATGAACTCTTTTCCCTCTTTCAGGCAGCCGGGAAGCAGCGTTCACCTACGCCATCACAGCGGCAGGGGTGGCCCACGCCATCACAGCAGCGTGCAGCCAGGGCAACCTGAGCCAGTGTGGCTGTGACCGGGAGAAGCAGGGGTATTACAATCAGGAGGAGGGCTGGAAGTGGGGAGGTTGCTCGGCTGACATCAAGTACGGAATCGAGTTTTCTCGCCGCTTCGTGGATGCCCGCGAGATTAAAAAGACCCCGCGCCGCCTGATGAACTTGCATAACAATGAGGCAGGGAGAAAGGTAAAGTGTTTTTTATTTTCTTAATCACAGAAGAAAAGAAAAAAAAATTTACCCAGAGGTGATCTAGGGGGAGCAACAGCAAATCCCTTTTGAATGAAGTTTTTCTGAATGAATGGACAATATTCTAATATTATACACCTTTTAAGAAATAATATTTGAAGTGTTATTCCAGTTTATTACAGCTTGGATCTATTTTTTTTATAGTTTAGCTCATCTTTCTTATTATCCGTTTTAACATTTTATTCAACAATTAACTGCTGAGATCTAGGAATTTGGCAACATTGTTTTAAATAACTCAGATTGGATAAGAAACATAAACAAACTTTTTCTTGAACACTGAACACTTAATCACTCAAATCTGACCTATCGTACTTGCCCTAGTTTAACATTTTGGGCACATTCACTTATGTTTTCATCTCCAAATTTATTGGTTTAGATAGCCTGCCTTAACTTTTTAAGTCTGTTTACAGTTTGGAGTATTATTTTACTGTTCATGTGCTTGTCTCCATGTTGCTGTGGCAATGTTGTTGTGTTCTGATATCTCAGTAATTACTTTATTATCAAAAGCAATAGAAATAATTGCCCACATGACAGAAATAAGACCCAAGTTGTAATAAAGCAGAGTGATTAAGTTGTGTCCTTGAATATAGATGACATGAAGTAATCTTTCTTTAAAGGAGCAGTGTGTGGGATTTAGTGGCATCTAGTGGTGAGGATTGTAGATTGCAACCAGTTGAAACTTATCCCATGAACTCCTGCTTAGGATTCCTTTAGTGCTGATTGATTAGGATATATTCGACATGAGCCAAATTATCCCCAGAGATCTCTTCTTTTCCCAAAAAAGAAACAGATTCAGTGATTTTGACCAATTAAATACACAGAATAAAGCAGTTTCATGTTAAAAAATCTGTGTTCTTTCAATGCTTTTTGGCATGTTCCGGAGGGGTTGCTAACTACAATAGCCAATGTAAAAATGCGAAAACATGAATGGGTTTATCCAGAGCCAGTGTTTGGTCTGTTGTAGGCTGCTGTGGAAATATGGCAGTGTGGCATGGCGGACTCCATGAAGAAGGACCCCGCTTCCTATGTAGATATATTGCTCATTCTGAGACAACAAAAACATAACAATTCTTATTTTCTTCATTATTTTTTTTTGATAAACCAAAGAAACTTTGGCCTACTTATTATAACATACTTTTAATGTTTTAATCCATTTCTGCCAATACATTCCCCTAAAGTCCACACACTGGACTTTTAAAAACACAAAACATTTTATTACAGCTTGATGTATACATGCATGTGTTAATGTGTTCCTTTGCAGAAGAGCAAACAGTTCTAGATAAAGAGCTTAAAGTCACATAGTCATGTGACAAAACACTTTGATTGATCAAGTTGCTGATGGATTGATTACTCAGTTACCCTTTCAGCAGCTTGTTTTGCTTCAGCCAATTATTGACATATCTTTCCATTCTAAGAGGGCGTCTTTTATTTCTAAGAGAGTGTTGGCAAACTCCGATACGGACATGTTTGTTTGCTATTAGTCATCTCAGAACAGTCACAGAGGAAAGAAAAAAGAGAGAGAGAGTGTGAGAGGTAAATAAAAGAGAAGAGATGATGTTATGTTGACAAATGGATCTAATTAATAACTTGGGTTTTATCGTGTCCACTGGGAAAATGGGGCCCGGCCAATGGTTGCCAGATGGAGGACTGCCATCCCCTCTTTCCAGCTCCTTTCATGGAATTATGAAGTGTAAAGTCAGGAACAGGATATTATTGCAGTTCTCTGCACAATACCAAAACATGTCACTGCCATTTGACTGCGTCTATTCAGGGTGTGAAAGCAGGCCGACAATGCCGGTGTTAACACAGCAGACTGATAGGGTCTGTGCTGCATGCCAGGGTGCTGGCATGTTGGGCTGTCAGTTGGCACTGTTGCTGTTCTCACTCTGGGGCTCGGAAACTCGGATTCTAGGAGGATGTGCAAAAGTCAGATTTCCTCTTTGCTGAGACAGTAAGAAGCCGAAATCTCTCTTAGACTGGAAGAGGTTATTAAGGATACAGAGGTCTGAGCCTCTGAAACTTTAGTCTTGCTTTTAGTCTGTAAATGGGATTCATCCATGCAGTTGTGTTAGTTCATAAATAGTTTTTAGGTAGCTTGCTATTATTGCCAACTGTAAACAAAAACAAGTTTGTATTTTTCTCATGTTCTTGACAGTTACAAGACAGCTTATTACCACGTTGTTGACCTGAATAACAAATGTGATTTGCATGTAGCCCAAGAAAATATCCAGATTGCTATTAGATTTTATCAAGCCAACAGAGACAAATATAGGTTGCTAAGTGTAGAGCAGAGTGTTGCATGAGGATTTTGTCTGAATACAAAACACCTGAAATGACAAGTATAAATTAAAAACAAAAACACTGCTGTTTAAGTGCAGAAGATTATCTTCCAGTTTCTGCTGGGCTTTCTTTATTGTGAAAAATAGTTAATAACTTTTATGGATCTTGTTTGCAGTGTTGTGCATGAACACACTAAAAGAGTGCATTCATTAAATGTGCTTTTATTTTTGGTGAACCCTGAACTGAGCCCATTAGTTTGCAACTAATAAATTTGGAACATGAGCATTGTTCACTCTTGCAACAGTTAACGCTTATTTTACAGCAAGCGAGGATTTACAATACCCAGCATGCACTGACAATACAGGGTCCATGCAGCTACCCGAACTGCTGAAGCCAGTTCATGTGGATATTTCAAGGACATTTATGTACAAATCTGTGCAGAGTCCAAGAGCAAAAATATCACATATCTAAACTGTGCACATAGGTTCTAAAAAACTTAATAAAAAAAAAACAAACAAAAAATCAAAGGAATAAACATAAACTAGTTAATTTTTCAAGCTAGGATTTTTTTTTTGTGTGAATTTAGTTCAAAATTCATATTTTGAAGTTCAAAGGTAAACATTTAAATGCGTGAACTGAACTTTGAGCTAACTCTTGTGACGTGTGAAAGTTCACAATACTGCTTGTTTTCTTTGTCTGCTTCAGGCTTTTATTGATCTATCGTGTGCCATGAACTCAGCTGTATAGAAGAGTCTCAATACCGATATATTCCAAGACAAATGAGGTGATAAAAATGATCCTGAGTCTGACGAGAAGGACAGTGGTTCCTCCAGTGGGATCCAACTGAGACTGTTTCCTAAACAGAGATAAGAAGCATCAATGAAACAGAAAACTCTAATTACTATAGATTCCGTGATTAAACCGAATGTGAAAGAACAGCCAGTGAATCCCCAGATCTCTTTCATCTTGTGTTGGGGCTATGTGTTTGACAAGTGATCTTTAGATGGGAATCTGCTCATACTGGACTAATTAGTAACAGATCAGAGGCTTTGATGGACACAGTTTAAGTAAATGTTTCCATGCATCTGTCAGACTCCTTGTGCCAGGAATTCCTTGTGGTTTCTGCGCTATACATTTTTGGAAATCCTCGTTCTGAATCAACATGCGAGGCGTGATTGACAGCTGACCCCGGCTTTTATGAAGTCTGCGGAGCTCAAGTTTTTTCAATCAAATGTCCTCAAATCAGGAAACTGTGACCACATGAGCGCGTGGACAAGACAGACAGAGATATTGAACAACTCATGTGTACATTTCGTAAGTGTCTGATAGAAATGATGACTTGTGCTTCTGGCGAGGCGAAGTGCCAGGAAAAAAAGCTGCACTGGAAAAATGCCCTGCCAACCAAACTTACATCTCATACAACAAAGACACACGCTTCGTTCGAGCAAGTCAGGGGTTCCTTATTTGGTTGAAGGAGTCATGTCAGGACTATTACAGACGTGTTAATATGACCCATTCGAACTCCAACCCCACTCTTCCCTCTGTTCCTTTGAGGAGCAGAAAATGAAGAGGGTACAGTTTTTATTTTGAGGTTTTTTAGTTTCTTAGTCCCACAGGGCAAAGGATTGACACTTAAATACTGACGACAGCGCACAATATTTCCCATATGCCCCGGGATTAGGCCTCAAGGAGAAGACATTCTGCCCTGTGTACCATATGTTGGACATAACCTCAAAGAAAAATCAAGTCCAAGTCTGAGTAAGGGAATAACCTAAAAAATGTGACATTATTGCATTTAAAATTACACTTTGACTAAAAGCATCTGAATCTATAACTGTGATCCACTTTCATGAATGTGGCAACATTTCTTTCTTCTATTTGTCACATTTTTTCAGCTGTCGAATAAAGTTCATGTCTCTTGTCCAGCTGTGAACAATTGATTGAGCATGTCTTTGTTTTGTGCTGCATGTGCAACACAATTAATGAGACAATAATCTGGATTCAAATGATCAAAGATGATTGATAGCTGTATGAGAGCCATGTTTATTTTTCTCAGTCATTGATGTGGTTTAGGGAAGGTAGACCAAATTACAGGATGGAATATTACCAGTAAGTGCAATTTTCCTTCCCTCAGGACATGCAACTGCATGTCATCCATGACTAGAAAATCAGATATGCTTGGATTTGTCTACTTCACAGAGATCTAACGCTCTGCACTCAAGCCAGGTCGGCAATTGGATTTAAGTACCCACATTGAATTTACAGTTTAAGCTACGAGCGCAATCACCACTTAGTAAAAGCATGGGTGCAGATAAGAAATGACACATTGCCTTCACAGATTTTACACAAAAAGTTAATCAAATAAACATCTCAACATCTAGTCAATCTGACATATTTTGCATTTGTTTTCACTTACTTAGTGGCACAACACAAAGCTTGCATTCTGGCAGCATCTGGACAAAATGCAATAATATATGAGCCTAATGTGTCGTGTCCTCTTCACTTAAATAATGCATCTGTCAATGTTTCCGAAATGCAGAAATAAAGATTAGAGAGCATTCAACAGTTCAGACCAGTTCAAATGCAAGCTTATACAGAGTGATGTTTCCATGTATTTAGGATAATTTCAGTGGTTCAGTGCATGGTTAAAAAAAAATACAATAACTGCAATTTTATGGTATGGCATTTTTTGTCTTATCTCTTGTGGTAAATAGGCATTCACATAGTCATAGCCATACAGCAATTTTGGACTGTCATCATCACAATAAAGCTCTGGAGGCAAGGGCCAATACTTTGAGTTGAGTCTTCCTCTTCTAGTCATTTCTGTTAATTTCAATAAACAGATATTTAAGATTTTTAACAATTCAACACTTCTAGTACAAAAATTTTGTCCAGTTGCAGAATCTGTTTATTGAGATTAGCCATAAACATACAAGGTTATTGAGAGTGGTGTGCAATATGTATGTTCGCTGTAAGCCTCCCCCCCCCGAAATGTAGGCGAACAGATAGAAACGCATAAGGTTTGTTCTCATTGCTTTTTATTAATACGGGGCTTAGAGTCTAATTTCATGTCCATATTTGCTGCAGTTCTACAACTCTTTTGTTTTCTCTTTTACTGTCCAGGTACTAGAAGAAAGAATGAAGCTCGAGTGCAAGTGCCATGGCGTCTCGGGGTCCTGCACCACCAAGACCTGTTGGACTACACTTCCCAAGTTCCGAGAAATTGGCTACGTACTCAAGGACAAGTACAACGAAGCCGTTCATGTGGAGGTAGTCCGGGCTAGCCGACTGCGCCAGCCCACCCACCTCAAGCTGAAGCAGACTCAGGGCTATCGTAAGCCAATGGAGACAGACCTCGTCTACATCGAGAGGTCGCCCAACTACTGCGAGGAGGACGCAGCCACAGGGAGTGTGGGCACCCAGGGACGCCTGTGCAACCGCACCTCGCCACATACAGACGGCTGCGACCTTATGTGCTGCGGGCGGGGCTACAATACACACCAGTACACCAAAGTGTGGCAGTGCAATTGTAAGTTCCAATGGTGCTGCTTCGTCAAGTGCAACACGTGCAGTGAGAGGACGGAGGTGTTTACCTGCAAATAAGGACACGAGAAACTCAGTGCCAGAAAGTGAGGCACCAAGGACTAACTGAATGAGGAAGACTCGAGGGAGCGAGATAAAAGCGTGACGTGGACCAGTGAGAGATTTTGAAATAAAGGAATGGAATTTACACTATTAGCTCTTCATGGCATCGTTTTGCACAGCAGAATCTATCTAATTTCTTTTCAGAAAGTAAATGCTAAATATCAGTAGGTAATACCCCAGAACTTTACTGTCACATAGAGATCGTGCTCATGTACTGATATATCCGCAGTGAAGTTGGGACTACAGTTAATGAATGAGGCCCTGGATGGGAACTGTGCTTTGCACTCTGGGATTTGTAATTGGTAAATTCACAAGAGACCCGTGCATGGAGAGGACGCACAGTAACCTGGGAGTTCATCAAAATGACAGAGGCTGATGAGGGGTGACTGGGACAGATTTGTCAAGTCTTTGATTGAAAACCTTTAAGGGTTTTGTTGTATTTTTCACTAAAGGGGAGCATAAGTGAATCTTGACATGAATGACCCCCCAATTTGGCTGGGGCGTATTTTGGAGGTTTGTAGAAATGAAGAACATTTTGTAAGTACGGTGCGTTGGGGTGCGCCAAAATCTGAGTGGAGAACTCTGTTAAACCCTCTGCTGCCAACTGGAATATGGTGGAGTATGTTAGTTTTCCAGTCACACTGGAACTGTCTGTTCTGAACACTGAAAATAAATTGTTTATTTATGTTATAGTATCTTAAAACGAAGCACTAACGGGTAGAGATGTCTTTTTTGTACTAAGTGTAAAGAAAAATACTTTTTAGAAACTCTGACTGAAAATGTGTGTCTATTAGAAAATGACCCTCCCAAGCCTCATCTTTTCTTAAAAAAAAAGGAAGAAAAGAAAAAAAAAAGATTTCATTGCTACTGGTGTGTTGACAACAAAAACAACATTACAGTGTGTTTCACATTCAAACACCTTGGTTCTATTTTACTGTAGCATAGTTTGTTTGCAGTCCCTTTACCCTGAGCAGTAACATCTATTTTCAGTTAATAGACAGTAGCAAGAAAACTAATTTAACTGCAGAGATCCTTCCTCAGTTCATTAAACATGAAGCTGATATGTTGCTGGATGTGTTGTCGAGTGCTGCACTGATATTTTCTATTCAGATACGACTCATGAGAACTAAATAAACTCCCATTTGACTCAGTTTGGCAGTTCATTGCTAAAATATCAGTTTGAGTTGAACCTGCAGTCTAAATTAAAAAGACACTGATTAGCCCATAAATATCTGTAAAGCTGTGGTCACTGGGGCAATGATTACTTTTAACTACACACCCATGCATATAATAGTAGAAAAATAAAACCTATAGAGGAGATTAATATTAGCCTGACCCGCTGCTGAACAAGAACTCATAGTTCAAAGTATACATTTTTTCACCTAACACAAGGCTAACTTGGGTCTGATGATTTACACTCACTGTTCTCATCAGAGGTGTGGGGAAATGTTGGTCCTGGCTAGATTAGCTTTATTCTGTGGCAATGCTAAAGGATAATTCTACTTTATTGCAATTTAGATGTTATTTTAGGAGTTTTAGACCTAATATCTGTCAGTTATAACAACATTGTACTCACCAAAGTAACTGCTGAGATCTG
This sequence comes from Plectropomus leopardus, assembly GCF_026936395.1. Lineage (NCBI taxonomy): Eukaryota > Metazoa > Chordata > Actinopteri > Perciformes > Serranidae > Plectropomus > Plectropomus leopardus. The sequence goes on along the minus strand of NC_142182.1, from coordinate 26,305,563 downwards.
GGAACACAGTGATACAAAAAAAAAATCTGACTGAGCATAAGCACAACAAGTCTGATGATGAGAAAGTCTAGAAAGGTTGTAAAACATGCCAACACTTAACCTACTGCAGGGTATCTAAAACACTTTGTTGGTAAAGATAAATTAGATTATAATGAGGGCACATCTGCAAGGGGACTGCCCATTGTTAAATAGACTTATTATCTGAAAACTCCAACAGTTTGAAAAAAAGGCCCATTCCTTCAAAAATAAACATTTTCAAAGACAGATTATATTACTATGGCAAAGGCATGGCTTGCCCTACTCTGCACCTGAATGACTAGTACTTGTTGCCTTCTTTGGTTGAGTTGGTTGGATTGCTTAGGTTTAGGCGTGAGGAGTCAAAGTGGCTACAGTAAGAAATCAGGGTAAGCAAACCAGGGGCAGAGTATGCCTTATTCGTAGCATAAAAAATAAGTGCCTTATATATTTCTGACGACAGGGAAGGAGTGTATTTTTGGAGCAATGGGCCTTCTGGATGATGGGCTGTCCCACCAATGGGCGTTTGTACCAATGCAACATTTTTTGGACTGTTGGGATTTTGGAATAACGAGCCATTGGAACAATGACATGACAACTTCAGCATGTACAATTAGTTCAAGCAGTCTGTCGACTGTTCAACTGTGTTTTCCCACCATCTTAACTTCAGCTAGCCAGCTTTTTAGAAATGTCTCAGCAGGCTCAGATCATTTTCAATAACTTGGTATGTGCAATGTTATCATAAATGATAGGAATGATGGCCAAAACTATACAATGCTAAGCTAACATCCTCGTGGCTCTAGATCCAAACTTGAACAGCCTGTTCTCATTCCCAGCGCATCAGATACAACCGCTTTGTCACGCCCTTTCACCTGTGATATCGATGCTAACAACACCCTTTAACATGTTTATGAGGCAATGTCAGCGAACCCATCTGTGGATGATGCTGAGAGCAAATGATGCAGTAGAAAGAGCAAGCAAGCCTGCGAAGGGTGTGAGGGAGGAGAGGTGGATGGGTAAAAAAAAAACGGACTTTCATCCAGGAGACCACTATTGTTGTCCTGTGTGAAACCAAAAGCTAACGTAATCTTACACAATTTACATATTATCAGTCACATGACGTCACATGCCATTATGTAACAAACATACTTATTTTAACCCAAAACAATTATATTTTTTGTAAACCTAACCAGGCAATTTTATTGCCTAAACCAATCCGCAACTATTTCACAACATTAACGAGCTGTTACAATTTGTTTCAACTGTTTATCACATGGAGACATTAAAGGGTGCCCTGTACACTGTTATAAGATTCCAAGGGGTGCAACAAAGCATTAATACCATAAATTAGTGTCCTGAGAATGAGAACAGGTTGACTTGACACACAGACATGAAAGTGGTATTCATCCTCTCATCTAACTGCGGGCAAGAAAGTAAATAAGAGGATTTCCCAAATTTTCCTTGAATTCATGCAGTGTGAAAAAGACTAAATGAACGATATGCTAACACTTGGCTTTGGGCTGAGAATGTGCAGTGCTTTGTGGCACTTTATGTTATAACCACTTTTTATTTTGTTGACTTGTTCATGATGTTGCCGTCTATTCAGCTTTAATCTATATTTTTCGAGGTCACGTGAGGTTTACAGATTATACAGGCCAGTTTATCTTTAGGTTTACATATTAATTAATAGGTTTAGAATGTATTATAAAATTTGCACATCAATAATAACCATACATTATAGAGATCTAGAGACTGATGTAGCTTAGTCTTGCACTTTGCATGATTAGCATTTTGTATGTGCATCAGTCTTTAACTTATTTTATTTTTAGTAGAGGGGCTACTCAGATGGATCAAACACAGTTGTCATGTACATAGATCTGCATATTTACTCAGTTAAAGTAACTTATTAATATATCATAACATATAGCCTCATTCTGACAATTATAATTTCTTTTGACAGATTAAAATAACTCAAACTGGAGGCATTAAAAAAAAATCATGTTTCCTTTGAAAAGGGTGCAAATGCATTTTCACAGTCAAAGAGCTGGTGTGTCTTTAACATAATGATGAGTTGTATTATACAAGAAAGCTTATCCTTGAACCCTGAGTAAGGAATCCACATTCTTCATTTTATTGTTCAACTCATGTCAGTACAAGAATGTTCTCGCTCAGTGTTCACTTGCCCATATCGACTGTTCCAACAAATATCCAAAGCTATTATTTTTATAAATTCTCTCCCTATGAAGAAACACATTAAATCTGGTCATTGTGTGTGTCCGGGTTTGAAGCCAAACTTTATGAAGAAGTCTGTTATTCAAACATTCCAACCACGCTTAATATAGTAACTGGCAAATGCAATACGAAGCATAAATCATTAAAAAATCTGAAATAAATAAATCAAGCAGTATGCTGACTTGCTGACGTTATTTTGTACACAGCACATTTTCATAATGCGCTGTGGTCTTGTCTTGATTGTGGCACGCACGGAACAGAAGTCAATTATCTCTCCCAGCATGGAAAGGAGCGTCTTCTCCATGTCTGTGTCAAGCCGAAATGTGATCAGAAAGAGATGGAAAAGAGCAAGAAGGATTATGGAAAACTGTTATTTTCCATTAAAAGTGAAAAAGTGATGCCCCCCCCAACAAAATAAATCCACTATAAGCCTGCAAAAAGTGATTATTCATCAAGTTGGAATTGTTGAAAAAGCACCCATGCTGTTATTTCAGGGTAACTGGGGCTGTCTTACTTGGGTGGTCACACCCACCTGTGACACCCACAGTAACTCTTTACCTCACCACTTTCCGTGTTTATTTTCTGTTGTGGTCGGAATGACTGATGATATTAGCAGTGTATTCTCGAAGCATGATGCAGTACGATTCATGGTACTCTAATGACTGAGGATTTAGGACGCAGGATGACCGGGATAACCGGCTCAACACTTGAGCCTCTCCTCATGCTTTCTGTGTTGGCAGAGCTGCTCGGAGTCACTAAATGGGAAGAGGACCTTCATGCAAATGACCTGATGTGAATAGGAAGTGGCTCAGTGTGCCTCTTGTTTTTAGACACACAAACAAGAGTGTAGTTCTTTTGTGAGGGTGTTTTTGAGATGGATGGGATGGCTTGATGAAACAAGGAGGTGCATGTGTAGCCGGAAACTGCAAGTGAAAAGAGTGGTTATTTAGGAGAGGAGCTAATTGAGAGTGGTTTGGAGAAAGAGTGGGTACACTATGTAAGTAGGAGCAGCTGTCGAACCAAGTTAGAGACTATGTGCAAAGCATGGTAAAATATATGGCTAAACAGTTTTCAGCCTCAGAATAATGTCATGACAGTTAATTAATCATTTTCATCCTTTCACCCTGGCCTTCAAAAACTGTGGTACTCATGTATTATAAATGTTGCAGATCGCATGAAAAAGTATAGAAGATTATCGATGTCAGTGCTGCTTGAGGAATAATTTACATCATTCATAAATTATCATTTTGGACATGATAACTGTCAGTGGTTCAATCCACCTCTGTGAAAGAGAGCCATGCAATTTCATTCATTTGCTGGACGCTCCCACTCGTCCTCCTGTATGTGAAAAGCATTGTAGGCGGGCAGCAGAGCAGAAGTAAGATGTGTTTTGTTAGTTGTCTGAAGCCCTGGGGACCGGAACCGCATAAGCTCCCCATACTATGCCCTGGATTGAGAAAAATAAATCCATTTGTTTCTGACAAACATTTTGTCATTAAAAATATGAGATAGAAAAACAGAGTCTGCTGTGTGTGCCTTCTTCTAAAGCAGCTATTGTTTGAGTGTCAGGATCATTAGTTCATTGGGATATATTCTGCAAGCTAATGCTTCTGGTCTAATTCACACTGGGAGCAACCAATGCACCAACTTTTCCAATTCAGGGCCCAGTTGGGAGTAAAGACATCACTGACATCATTGAAAAGGATGCTTAATGTCTGCCAAGGCCATGTATTAACTATATGCAAATTTATCCTATGATCCTGTTATTTAGAGTTCACTGGCAAGACATGTGAGCGTCTATAGTGCTTTGGGAAACCAGGGTAGCTTCAGCTGACTCAAAAGAAAATGTGAGGCAGTCTGTATTCATTTACAATGATTGAAGAAGACAGGAAAGACCAGAAAACTGAACTGAACTAAAATGATCTGAGCCAATGAGGAAGCTCAGAACAGGTCAGTCCTTTGGAGTGATGTCCTCATTTGGCTGACAAAATCTTTTACTATCTGGTGTAAAGAGAATTTACTACTGCTGTCTAGGTAATTGAATGGGTCTTAGCCAAAGGTATATAAAATAACTTTAAGTTTAGTTTTTATTGTTGGGAGCACATTACTTTCTGCCAAGTCATTTTTTCTTCACTGTTTGTGAAGTGACAAAAGCCCTCCCAAATTCCTTTGAATGCGCTCCAACAGTCTGCCTCCTTGTAATTTGTAACTTTGGCAAAAGCGAGACAGGAACTTTCAGATCACACGCGGCCTCTCAGAGATAAGACACAACTGCAAGAGAGGGGGAAAGAGAAAGCAAGGGTGGCAAAAAAATAAATTACCCAAATGAAGGCATTAAATTAAAAAACGAGGAGTCAGAGGTCTTCCGAGCTGACGCTTGAGATTAGCCAGATACAAAGTGAGAAGAAAAGGATTGTTGTCTTCCAGACACCGCACTTCAATTACAGACTTCTCCTCAGTTGAGGAAAGAAGGATGTTTAACAGTCCCATGGATGATGGATTATTCTGGGGCAATCCTTTAAGTCTTGTTTGTTATTCCAGGATGTGGAGGCTTTGGTTAAGGTGATACAACATGGAAAAACATGGAAGTACTACTGTGCTGAAAACATCTCTTTGCAGCCCTCAAGGAGAGAAATACAATCAGTCTCTGCAACATAATAATGCAGGTTTAAAAAACAAAGCAGAAGAGCACACAATACAGTTCAACGCCACCCGCAAAACAGCCTGCAGCAATTAAGAACGTATAGTCTCTTTTAATTTTTTTCATGTGATCACTTGGTGTTTTTCTGTGTTCCTTTAACTTTGTTTTGACTGCTTGTCTTAGTGAAAGACCATCATTTGGAGGTTTCTCATCATCTGTTTGATATTAGTGGTGAGGAACACATGGCCATTCAAAGGCAGAGCCCTGTGTGACATCATAGACCACAAGGCAAAGTGGGGATCGTCAAGACCCCAGACTGAGGACTCTGAACGCTACCTGACTGCCTCCATCCATCTGCAACTGTATTGTCTAAATAATGTGCCAGCATGTGTCTCCGTTTCTGATGCATGCTTTTTTTTGTTTTTCTAGCACTGTGTTGTCTTTTCTGCACAGACAGCAAAGATCCAAGGGGCCTTTTTCAGAATATCTTTAGTGTCATATCAAAATAGCATGCAGAGCACAATAAACCAAACTGAAATCAGCTGTCAAACGTAATAGCAAAACTGTGCACGATGATAAAGTGCAGTGAAAAAAGGGCAAGATGCACACAGTTTTGATTGAGTTTTTGTGTAAATCCCCTAACCACCGACAAAGAGACAAAAACAACATATGGCTCTGACTGAATAGGTTCAAAAACTGTCACAGACACTGTAAATAACATTAGATTCACAAATATTAAAGTAAAAGTCTTAACTATATACACACACACATATATATATATATATATATATATATATATATATATATATATATATATATATAAGCAGACAAGACATTAGCCTGGGGAGTAATGACGCCCAATTTGGCATGCTCACCTGTTTATGTTGGACTGGGGCAGTAAGCGGTGCTTGTAAAATATGAGCGAGGTTAATACTTATGCGGTGACGCCCTCAGGCCTCACAGCTACAGTTAGGACAGCATCAGCAGTCTGAGACGATGGGATGGGTTTAACCCCAGGCAATGCTGTATTTGTGTCTGTGTTCATGAGTGTGCAAAGCTCAAAGCTCTGTAGATATAAAGTGTGCTAAGCATTTATTTGCCCCTTGCCCCCACCCCCACCTTCTGTCTGCACAACACTTCTACATGTACGATTGCCTGTGTCTGCCCGTGTGAGACGGACACATCCCTATGGGAAGTGGGTTTCTACGTGGAGACATTTGGCGGAGGGAGTTCGAGGACAGCCCACACGCGCTTTTGTGCTGCTCAGTGTCCAGTGGTTGGCTCGGCCACGGCTTCGCCTTGAGGTTATTTTCCTCCTCACGTTTTGTTTTCATGAAGTGAGGTCGGGGTTCTAAAAGCAGACTCCACCTAGGGAAAAACTACAAGACCCTTAAGGGCCCTTTTCTTAGCACTTCACCCCTCACCCTCTGTGAGATGATGTGAAGACAAACATTCTGGAAGAGGCAAATTAAGTTTTTCAAGAAGATGATCACAAATTGTATTGGAAATACATTTTCCTGTTGCTTTTACCATATACTGAAGTACAGTAATTCTAAGGACACAGCATGAATTTTTACAGCCAATTGCTTAGCAATTCATTTTTCTAAACCATAATTCATCTTTTAAGCAAACTGAATATGGCATTTAATTTTTGTGCTGCAAATAATAAACTGAACTGACTAAAACTGAAGAATTAACTCAGTCCAAACCATAGAAACTCAGAAATGCTCCAAGCCCTGTACTCTAAATGATCTGTTCTGATAAAACAACATCAATATGCTACACAGCTGAGACCACAGAACTTGACACTCTCCAGCTGCCACTTGGAAAATATTGGCATTTTTAATGTTATGGTTAACTTACACGGCACGCAATTGTTGTCAACAAGTTCCAAAAATCAGTCTTGAAGTAATTTGCTCACCTCGAGCAGCTTTACTTCATCTCTAAGCTCACTAAGACAAGAGTTAGTTAGTGTGCTACTGTAAATCAACAAGTTGTAGCACCAGCAACAAGTCGATTACTCTTTTGCTCCACTGAAGAGCGATGCTTTAGAACCGGGTCCAAAGAATAGTCCAGGAATAGCCAACCCCAGTACACAGCCAGTTCCAGTGAGACTCAGTGCCAGTGTATCATCCTTCCCCTGTCTCGCCTGTGGAAAGAGCAGTGGTGGAGGTGAAGAGGTTCCATGGTGTGGGTCATATACATGGAAAGTTCTGCTGATTCCTTTGCTTTTCCATGGGGATGGAAGGTCACCGGAACAACACACAAACAGCTCCAACTCAACATGTAGCTCAGTGTGCTGTAAGAAACACTGGGCTCTGTTGTTCAAACTAATTATCTTACAACTTTTAATGGCTTTTTCAGCTGTGTCAAACCCAACAAGTACTCTGGATTTTAAGCGTTTGTGGCAGGTAATGATGAGCAGCATGGTGACAAAGTTTGCTTAACACAAGTGAACTTGTCCATCTCCCGCTCAGAGAGTTGATGGCTAACTCGGTCTGTCAGCAGAGCGCACCGCATGGAAAGCAACATCAGAGGAACTGGTTGCCCGGCGCTTGTATATTTCTGTCTCCATCTGTGTCACCGGCTGGAAGTGGGCTCGTGTACATGCCTTTGAATATGTAGGGCATTGGACACCAGCTCCATGTGGTTTGGGAGAAGTTAAAGGCTGGTTGGGGCTTTAATCCGCCAAACCCTCCTCCCAGTTTTTCCCCTCTTTTTCTTGTCTCTGTGGGTCCTGTTTCCCCCCACCAGCTCCCCATCTACCACACAGGCCCGTCAGCACCCCAGCTCCAAAAGACCCTCATCTACCCCTCACCCCCCTCCTCCACTGCCTCCACACCAACTGGGCCTTAGCTCGCCACAGTCCTGACGTCCTAATGGCTGATGGATGCACCGAGGTCACACTGATGATCTAGAGAAGTCCTTTGGTCCATCATTGAGCCTTTGATCAACATACTTAACCCTTTCTTCCTAAGAACCCCCCTCAGTGGATGAGAATGTGGGGAGATTGAGTTACACAGTGCTGGGGAGCGGGCAGGCTGACATCCCTTTGGTAACACATGTCTTTGTTTAAGGCAAAGCTCTGGCACTGACAGTCGTCTTCCAAGCTTCTCTCCTTCTCTTAATAGCCCATCAGAGTTACCAGGGAGAAGATCGAGATCTGGAGACCCAGATTCTATGAGAAACCAACAGGTTTTTCTAAATGACCTGCATGACTTATTTACTTCCTTGACTGCTGTCATATCTGTCCGTTAAATATACCAACCCTGTCACCAGCAGAAAATATTGGCACTGTACTTTTCTGCAAACCAAGAACATGGTACATTGGTATGTTTCATACATATCAACGATTCTGAAGTGACACAGTATATGAGCTGACTTTGTCATTTGGGGGTGGAGAGGATGGGTGATGGCGTGATGCTTGCCAAGCTTCAGATCCTTACATACTAGTGTTTCAGAAAACAAGAGTTTTTTAGAGAGTCACTGCTGTTTCCAGTAGCTTTTAGCCCCAAAATGTGAGCATTTTAGAGACTTGTCACTGTGTTTTTCAGTGACTTTTTAGACCAAAAGATGGCCGTTTTTTAGTGACCCATCACTTTGTTTTCAGTGGCTTTTTAGCCCTAAAACTTGGATGTTTTTTAGCAAGTAGTTGCTCTCTTTCCATTGGCTTTTAGGCCCCAAAATACAGGGGTTTTATAGTGACCCATCACTGTGTTTCCAGCGTTTTTTTAACCCCCAAACCATAGGTGTTTTTTTTGCAACCTGTCATTGTATTTCCAGTGGCTTTGCCAGTCATTTTTGCTTCGCAAAGGTCTCACACAATGAATTTTGTATATAATTTGATTTTCCTTAAATCATGGGGAATTAATATTAACATTTGTTTTACACTTCAAAAGCTTTTACTGCTGTTACATAGTGTTCTCAGGGTCCACTTAATGCTTAAGTTAAGTATAAGCAGTGCATTGGTAAGAAACCTTTGAAGCATGCTCCATTAGTCAGTTTCAGTTAGAAACTTGAGTAATCATTTTATTTGCAGTGCAGGTGTCTGCTTGTTGAGCAGGAGCCTTACTGGCACCAAAACAACACCATGATTTTTGGATGCAGACAGCTGTGTGCTACCACAAAGTCATTTAAATCAATATTGCTTCTGAGAAACAGGGTACAGGTTTCGCTTAAAGCTAGAACGTGGTGTTTCATGTTATTTATAGTTCATCTGAATAACACTTTCAAGCCTGTGAATAACTTGTTTTTTTAAGCAATTAACTTCAATGGGTGGAAGATTATAACAAAGCTATGAAGTGCCATATGTGTTGTAAATCTAAAAAGAACACAACAGAGCAAAATGGTTCACTATATGGTGTTAATCAGATTTTTCACTTTGAGTTCTGTGAACACAACAAATCAAATTTATGTTCTCATATTAGCAAAACAAAATCTTTGTTTCATGTTTTAAAAGATCAGTAAAAAAAATTCTTTGCTTTGAATTTGCCCAGTGATGATTTTCATTAACCATTAACAACATGTGAAATGTGGTTTGAAAGAATAGTTACTCCGTGTGTTCATTTTAGGATCACCTTACCAGTATTCGGATATGTTCTATCAATTAGCGGGCTTGGGCAGAAAGCAGAGGAAAAATTAATGTGTTTCTAATTCTGAGTATCATGGTTTCTGCATATGGACCTGTGTATCATGCTTCCAAAGAAAACTTCTACCCTTACATTTCTCTGTTTTATTGAGCTGAATTGCAATAAAATGTAATCCACAAATACATTAACGCATTAGACCTCATTGGGAAGTGCTATTAAGTCTGTCTAGGAGCAGCAGTAAAATCCATTTTTAACTGCTGCCAGTTTTCTGGCCTGGGACCTACAGCTACACCTCTCATCACTTGGGCCATTTAAGAATACTGCCTGCTCTAAAGTGATAGGGCGATCCTGTCCTGTCATGTCCCAACCGTCTGCTTGGCTTTCTGTGAAGTTTTCCCATGCGCGCAGGTTGGTGAGGCAACAGCAGCTGTCAGACGGTGGTTGTTGGCAGGGCGTGGTGCCTGACCAGCGGGTCTGACCAGACACTTGTGCTGCTGCGCTGAGCCACGGGCAGAAAGTTGACCCCAAAGCCTGCCTCAGACTACTGGTTGACGTGCTGTGGTTGTCGGGGTCCATGACAGCATGGGTGAAACTCGACATGACCTGGACTTCCTGGGTGTGCTTTGTCGCATCAGAGTTGGCCAGTTTTAACGGAAGATGTCTGGGGCTTCTTTTACACGTGTATTCTTTGATTTAGCTTATTATATAAGTTGGCTAAGTAACTTAACAGCTAAACAAACTGTGATTTGTGACCCGCAGTAATCCTGTTCGTGGGTCATATCCCTTCTTTTATCTTTCCTAAAATATGCTACTTGAAGTTCCCTCAGAGAGATCTTTAGATCTGGCTGAAGAATAAATAGCGAACGCAGCTTGAAGCAGAGGTGGTTTTAGAGGAATATGAGTGATGACTGCCACTATGGCAACCACCTCATGTTTTCAGTTTGAAGCTGACATCTCAATAGGTCCTGTTGTGTCCTGATATGTGGGGATAGTAAACGTTATAAATGTATGAGGTGAGTTATTAGGAAGTTGGTTAATTACAGGGGTGGGACGAGGTATAAATCTTGCAGATTAGAGGCTGAATGTATAAGTAAAACAATCTGCAAGCTCAACACTTGGTACTTAGAGGCCCCGTGATGGCAGTGCTGGATAGCCGCAATATAAAGACATGGCATGGAAGACTCAATTATCAAAGTCAGGCTGACTCTGCATAAAACTGAAGCTGATGAATGTTGGTTCATAAAATAGGTAGAGGGTGGCCAGATGCAGTGAAAGAAGCAGTGCAGAGTATTCCATGTTTTTCCTGTCATACTGAATTGGTGCCATTCCTGTATTGTGTGACCTTACGCACAAAACGTTTGGATTTCAATAAAAACATTCTAGTATAGTCTTTCAAACTGTTGACATAAAGAGTATCACAGCAAAACATCAGAATCACACATACAGATCAAGCATCGAGATTAAAAAAAAGAAAAGAAAAAAAAGCAGCCTCAAATAGGGATGTCCTGATCCGATTTCAAACATTGGATTGGGGGCCGATCAAGGCATTTCTTGACTGATCGGGATCGGGAATACTAGCTTATAGAACATCCAATCCATTATTTTATTTTAGCTGTCACATGTTTCTACTTTCAAGATGAGCAATGCAAAGCGCAGTCTTCATCACCTCCACTCCACTGAGCTGTCTGTCTCTCCTTTCTGTTGAACATAAGAGTAGGGGCTGAGCCCTGCCTGTCTAAGCGTCAAACACTGTTAATGAAAACACAGTATGAGACTGTTTATTTACGTTATTTACCTAAGTTAAAGGCAGTGATTTCATTTTAGATTAGTTTTGCTAATTTCAGCTGTAACGCACGGTGTTTCCCCACTGTGCTTTGAGGGGAGAGCATAGAGGGCTGGTGCGCAGCTTACTACAGCCACACTGACTACTGCAAAGTGAAACAAAAGCCCCGCAAGCAATAACACAACATGGCTTATGTATTGATGAAGGGTAATTTTCCCCAAAAGATGTGCAGATGACGAACATAAACACTCAACATGATACAGATCATTCAGATTACTGAGACACAGGCTGCACCGCAGCAACAACTGCTGGACAGAGACATTCCCTCAAGACAGCGAGGAGGCCAACAAGTTCAAAGGAAGGGTTTGTCATTTTATATTTTATTTCGTAAAATAAATAATTAATAATAATAGACTAATTAATAAAATAACATCAAGGAACAGCTTGGATGCAGGTTTTTTTATTACTTAAAAGAAGCCTTCTTAAAGTGTGCACTGTGGAAGTGTATTATCGAGGAAAACAAAAGTATTGGATCGAGACTTGGTATTGGCAGATACTCAATATTAAATGACTTGGATTGGGATGGGGGGCAAAAAAACATCACCGGGACATCACTAGTGCCGAACAGAAAAAGACAGCAAAAGAAACACAAATCTCAGATAAAAACAGATTCATTAATCTGGTGCACCTGTGCGGGAAAGTTGGGACAGACACCCGTCACCACCCTACTCCATTACATTGAAATAAAGAGAGTTTTGCCTGGCAGTGCTAGGCTTAATCAGCATTGTGTGAACTGGATTTGGCCATGGCGTGAGTGTAACAGACGTTCATTTATATTTTAAAGTCCCACACTATAGTTTTTACTTTAGAGATAAAGTAAGGGTTATATAAACATATTATTAATTCTTATTTCCACAGCTTGGTCATTTTTAATAACCTTGCAGTAGCATTTAACAGCTGGTTACACTGTAAAATTGCAACGACATCAACATGGCAAGAAACACAAGCGGTAAGATGACCAGACCGGTTATAAACAAGCTGACAGTTCAGCCAGGCTATCTAAACCATCTCATCTGAAAATAGAAGATGAGCCCACCAAAAACATTGGTTAGATTCTTACCACACAGAAAAGTATCGATGCACTAATCCAATCTGGATCGATATCTGCACCGATACTGTCCTTAAGCGGATCAAGTTTTGGCCACACTGTGATTGATATGCGCTGACAGCTTGTGTTTTCCCTATCAGTCACACTTTCAGTGATATAGCAACATCTGCCCTCTTGTTACCTCACATAACAACAATCCAAGCGAGTGCCACAATGTGCAGATTATAAATTTGGGGGAAAAAAACTGCGCTGGTATCAGATCGGTACTCAATAGATAACCTGAGTTGAAGTATTACAGTACAGTGGGTGTAGAGAAAAAGTTAAATCATTGTATCCCCAAGAAAAACTGCAGCAAGCAGGTCCGAGTTTAGCAGTGAAGTCATTCTGAACTGATGGATGCTTACAGGAGAAAAGGAAAAATAAAGTCACACTATAAACTTGCTACCATTTACCATTTGTCTTTATTTTCTCTTCAAAATAAGTTTGGTCAGCCTGGGGGTTAGTTTAAAACCTGTATGATCTTGTGATTGATTCATGTTTCTTGGCCTTCTTTTTAGCGATATCAGCAATTATAGTCCAACTGAATCACATTAGTCACTCTGTTTTACAGACAAAACATACATCTACATATCTTTTTTTTTTTAATTTTAGGAAAGGAGAAAAAGGGTGAACACATGATTCAGAGAGCAGAAATGCATGCTGCAGGGGACAAATAACATGCAATTTAATTTCAGTTGGATTGAGTACAGTGTGATTTTTACCAATATGGCTAAAACTATAAAAATGAGTTGAGATAAACTGGATTTTTTCTCTGTGCATGTGAACTAGAATTTGAAGTAGTTTTTCTTTGCTCAATATAAAATGATATGTGGTTATATGGAAAGGTTTGCAGATCTCAAGAGTCAAATGGGTCGCTACAGAGGTGAAAGAAAGTGAAAGAGGTACACAAACACAAACAAACATTCCTACTGGGTGAGAGCAGGCGAGCCCGGGTAAAGAGAATGGGTCAGGAGGAAGGCTGATGGCTGGAGCTGGAGAGACAGGTCTAGAGGTTGGAGCATTCATGCACAATGGGCCATGAGAGGCTCCTTTCTCCTGCGTGGCAGGCCCTTTCACAGGTTCCTCCTCCCCAGCTCTGAAAAGGACCTCACATGCGTCCCCACTGCCCTGTCAGTCCACTTTCCTTTCCCATCATTCTCCAACAGCTGTTTCTGGGTGGCGTTGTGTCATTATTTGTACTCATTTACGGCCCCCTGCCTGAAGAGAGCTTGGTTTTGTTAGCGTTGTTGTGGTAGCTCGTTCACATTTGGTTCCAAATATGTTGCATGTAAGTTATTTGATGGTTTGGCTGTTGACAAGCGCTGGTTAAACTAATTTGGGTGCTCATAGAAAAGAGAAAAAAAACAACACAAGGCTCCAATGTGAGTGAACACTTGAGTACATTTTTCAAAAGTGACATTTTTTTCAGCGCTGCTGTTTCGACATAGCAGAAATGGTTTCCTTTAACCATAATATAATGTTGCTGGCACAAAATGTTTGAAAAAGATATTTCCTAATTATGACTGGGGAACATAATCTGTGATCAGATATCAAATGAAACCAACAGGGCATGTTTTCGTGTGGAGAGCAAAACTCCGCTCTGCAATTTTGGCGAAGCAATGAGATGTCTCAGACACTCACTGACACTCGCTCTGACTCGAAAAGACAAGTCATCGTCTACCACAGTAGCTCTGACATTTTCTGGGCTTTGGATAAACAGGTGCACCACCGCGACCCTCATGGAAAGAGTCTTATGTCGAGAATCAACCCACTATCACTCCCAATCCACATAAAGACCTTGTGGATTGTGCAAGAGGACAGTGGTGGATACATCACGTGAAAAAGAGATATGGAGTACTGTTATGGTTCTGCGCCAGAGGAGCTATAGGGGAGCCACGTGTGGTCAAAGTGGTGAAGGGAGGCCTCACAGTGTTGGCAGCCACGTGTGCTGAAACTCCAACAGATGTTGCTTCCACTGTCATTTGTTTGAGGCTATTGCAGATTTAAGGATCTACCTGCTTACATTCTAACCAGACTGCAATACACGTTGTGTAAACAGTGTAAATTAGGCTAGTTTTTACATCATTTCAACTCTAGTTTATTTTAAAATCATAATAATAATGTCAAAAGTCACAACAATCATGCGTGAGACTAGAAACTAGACTTATCAGCCAACGCAGGCCTTCTGAACTGGCTAAATAAGTATTACAAATGTCAAGTCTCCGCTATTCATTTGAAGATGTTCCAATTGCCATACATTTCACATTTGGACACTGCTTGTGGCTTATGGAATGCTTTTAGTGGCCGATATAATTAGTCACTGCATAAACACGTGGAATTTGTTACAAGGATTTAAGTTATCAAAGCTGTACAGCAGTCTTTCTTTCACATTTTTTCATATTTTCATTGCTTTGTTGTTGACTTTGTTTCAAGCTGTGTTTTGTGAATGAGGGCTCTGGTATGGCCTCCAGTGTGATCAGTAATGTTAATATTTTGTGACTTACAAGTGTTTTTCATCACAGTAGGAAATGGGCTGTAACGTTATAGAGGAAAAAGCTTGGAAGTTGTGTGTTTAGCCATTTTCTGGGTGAAAATATGAGTGTTTGGAGCACACAGAGCATACAGATGGAGAGCGTAGAATTGGATGTTGTTGCAGTGATTGGAGAAGTTTGTATGGACATTTTTTCCACAGTGAAAAGTGGTCACTGTTGAAATCCATTGTAGCTGATGTAAACTCAAACTGGCCATGGGCTGGAAATAAAGAGCAAAAGGACGAGGGATGTGTTACCCATTGATTTGAAAAGAAGTTACGTTTAGGATGCAAAGATCAATGCTCACAAATAGAGTTTCAGTGTATAGTATTTCTGCTTTCAGTTACATTAATTAAGACACAGTTACAGGCCTATAAAAGGGACACTGAATAAGCTGTAGTTGGTAACTTGTCACTATATCCTGACAGTAGTACATGAAACTGATAATCTGAAAAGAAATCATGTTCCTTTGCTTCCTCATAGTGCTTCCGATGGCATTTTCAAAAATCCACAACACCTGACCAAAAACAACAAATCAAAGTCAAGTAATCTCATTCCCAACTGTCAATCATGTTAATCCTTGCTCATGAACTGTATTCAAATGAGGTAGTGATGATTAAAGTTGAATTCTGTTATTGCATTGCCTATTTCTTGGCTTAAATGTTTTCAGAATCATATTTTAGCGTACTGTTTAGCTGTAAAATGAGAAAGTCTTCATCCAGCCAGTAGGCGGTGCTTGGTTTTGGCTTGACTGTTTTCAACACAGCAGCCAGCTCTGAAACTTTGCAGCTAAACAGCACACTAAAATATGTTTCTGAAAACATTTGAGGTGCAAAATGCACAGCACTTGTATCACAGCTGCAGGCAGTTCCAGCTGATAACAGCAATGGCCCCACTCCTGGTTAACACCATTAGCTCAGTCATGACTGTCTTTGCTTTTAGCACCATTAGCTGTTAGCAGTCAGCTCAGCAACTTCCATGTTGAGAGCAGACAAAACTGGCTCAGACTTTTTTTTCAGAGCACTAGAAATGCTCTTAAAAAGTGTTTGTTATAAAGAAATAACTGTATCTGATCAGTATTTACAGATACCCTGAGCTGAGGTATCAAAAGTGATTTTGGGAAAAGTAGGATCTTTGTATTCCTAGTGACACAGTTTATACAAAACAAAGTATGTTGAACAAATGAAAAGACTTGTTTCACAGTTACACCAGACTTACAAATTATAGTGCTGTTTCTTCAGCTGCAAACACTATTTAAGCATCACGCCAGAACCCAACAGATCATTACCATGGCGATAACTCATTCATTCAAATAGCAGCTGACAACTCGAACAAAATACCTCCCAAGCTTCCTTTCCATCATTGTAATAGGAAGGTCATGGCTAATGGTGGAATCAGGGCCATAGGATTTCCCTGCCTGTGTATGCAAGTGGCCGTGCCAGTCATGAGGCCTGGGTCACAACAGCCATTCTCATCAGCGGTCACCATGGTCCAGTTGTTAATGATTGAGTGTGTTCCTTGTGCTGACACTAAGTGGTGAGTCAGGTCAAACGGCCATTCAGAGGAATTCCATCTTGGACATTCCAATGCCGCTGTTCCCTCAGGTTCACATCACGGAGGCTGCTAGGGAAAAAAGGTCGAACAATGTGATCTGGAATCTGGGAGGGAGTTTCGCCGCCGCTTGTTCACAGCTCCTGAGATATGAGTTAAACATGCGGAATGTTAATCTGTCAATGTGTGGTCATGGTGCGTTTTTTGTAAGCGGTTGTGATTTGAATCACGAGGCCCTGCGGTTGTGCCCAGGCCCTCTCTGCCTATCAGGCGCGATTAGAGGTAACCAGTTCTGACACCCTGATGGCCATGAGAGACATCCCTCGCCCGCCAACAAAGCCACATGTCACACACGGCCATCTTGTTTTCTCCCAGCAGGCCTCTGGAATGTAGTTCATCCCCTCAGCCTCCTCAATAAGGCCATTCTACAAATTCAGGGTTGGAGGCTATTGAATCTTAACTCTTCAGGGGGATGCAAAATAGCTCTCAGCATGTGAAACTATGTAGAACGAATGCATTTTAGCGCCCTTTATCTACTCCTCAATAGACTGTCTTCATTGACACAGGCATTTTGATGCCTGTCTTGGTAAACTTGTCTCCAAAATGAAACGGTGAAACAGCAGGGAAGACATATGTGATCATCAACTCAAGCTCTAGCAGTGCTGATGATACTCCAGCACTGGAAACATAAATCTCTGGATTTTAAAAGTTCACAAAAGCAGCCAACGTTGTTCGAAACTGTTTGCATGAAGTGCATCTGAGACCCCAAACCCTGAGTGTACCAGTCATAACCTTCTTTGGTTTCTCGTTTGAAGGAAGTGAAAAATGCATTTTTTAATCTCAGTATGCAGGGATAGATCCATGCCATGTTGGAAAAACATTTGCACCACAGCTCTGGTTTGTGGCTGGCTATTGTACAGGGAGTGGTATTTCACTTATGAAGTGATTCCGTTACAGCTGTCCCCTCAACCATCCCCCCTCTGCACGCACTCACTTACTCCCATTCAACCACACACACACACACACACACACACACACACACACACACACACACACACACACACACACACAGGCAGAACCATTTAAACACAGTTCTCCATAAACACGTACAAATCAGTTCCAACGGGTGCTCCAGCAAAACTCAGACATGGACCCAGACCCACAGCACTCAAAAACAGGTTATTTTAGAAATGACATGATATGCCAAGTTGCACATCTGCAGTCTGATCCTGCCAAGCTGCCATGTGAAATACGATCTAACGCTGGTCTGCTTGATTCCAATGAATGACATCCTTACGCTCCTATCTGTTGAATAATGCATTTCACTTAAGTCCTCATATAGGGGATGGGGGGGCTCTCTGGCTGGTTGGGGTGGGGGTGGGGGGGACAAATCTTGAAAGTATTATTGTATTTACTTTTTTTGGCAAGGCTCTGAATTGGTATGGGAGGTAGTTGTGGCTTTTGTGGTCACGTGTTTATTGTTTATGCTTTGTATTTATCCTTAATTAATGCTGCGCTGATGAGTGCTGTCACAGACACCAGCGAACAACGGTCGGGTCTCACGCAATGTACGGTTGATTTCCTCCCCACATTCAAGGCCTTGGAGAGGAGCAAAACGCTTCCTCCGGCTTGTCTCTTTGAGCCGGAGCAGGAAGACAGATGCTCTAGAAAAACACACACCAAACCAAAGACTGTCAATCTGTGTTCCCGCTACTCCTCAAGTGCACGTCTTTTTTTGGAAGCCCTCTTCTTGTTTTCAGCATGCACTTCGGAGCAAGAGGAAGTTCAAAGACATGTTTTTTCGGCATCACAATAGTAACACACGTTTTCCACAGATGAAGGCTCATGGTCCAGATGCAGATCAGTCACGGGGGTCACTGTGAGGTCTCTCTGACCCCCCTACGTGCGGCTACTCCATCCAACCAATCTTTGTCATATGATTATTGTTTTCAAATGATCTGCTCACTGACAAATGATGTGTGACCAATTTTATAATAATGCAACTTGTCTTCCCTGAGAAATGGAGTCTTGAGATTTCATACAGTTGGAAGTTGAATGAACATGCTGTGTGGGATTAAAAGTGACTGACTGTGATATTGATTAATTTATAGCTTTATATGCTGATATTTGCTTTCATTAACAGTCTCTCTTATCTATAATAGTCTACTTTATGGTACAACATAACACATGAAAATTATAAAGAAAAATAAAAAAATAATTGTGTGATTTAATACTTTAAACTCATGGTTCAGTTAAAAGCTTTCTCAACCTTAACTCACTGCCTTCTTCAGCAAATGGAACTTGGCCATGTGTCAATTTAGAATATTTTACCACAAATACATGTTCCAGAGGTCATTAATTTAGGTCATTTGCCTTTATGTGCAAAAAAGCAAAATCAAACCGTGTGAACTTATATTTTGGCCACTTAAGGAACACACTATACATACAGCATTGATATATTGTCACTTTCTTAATGTATGCTGAAAGCTATTCGTTTCCTATTATCACTTGACAGGAGACAGGGCGCAAAATTAACTTTAATTTGAAGTTGTGTTTTTGACACCCTAACCAATGTAAGTCCAATATTCACTCATCGCTAAGCACTGTTTTAGTCTCTGCCAACTCCTGAGGGAAAAAAAAACTGGATGAAGCTGAGTTCCCTGCACATCTTGAAACAACATACAGCTAAATCCAGGGTCTCAGTTAAAAGACAGCACTGGAGCATGCTAACTAATTAGCACCATTTAAATGTGCAGTCTTCATCTGAGTCAAAGATGAAAAAGACAAAGAGGCAAACATATAGTCAACCTACAGCAGGTAAGCAATTCTTATTAGATAATTGGTTGAACAGGATTTCAAATAAATTGGCTGGTGGGTCCAAGAGTGGGAGTTATCACTGTCTAAGCGCCACATCCCATGCACTACATATACACCCATTATATTCGATAGTTATTTGTTCCGTTTTCAATATAGAAATTTTGACTATTGCGCAGCATTTAAGACAAAAACAGCAATAGATGTCAACCCTACAGAACTATGTACAGGGCTTAATTTGTTTCAGATCCTGCTCTGGCAGGCACCTCTTCGTTTTTGCCTGCCTGTGATCTGGTACCTACTTGTGTGGATCTGGTGCCACTTACTGTAAATAATTTTTTTTTAATATTAAATCTCTGTTCTGCCACTTTTATTTCCCATTGAAATAACTCATAAATTGCTTGTTTGTATAGTCTGGGTATATTTTAAATCCTTTTTTTTGAGAGAGAGATGTCAATCACTCAAGTCAAGCAGTGACGCCTCAAGCCTGCAAGTTTTGTGCACATACTGTGATCTGTATTAGGATAGACTCAAGGAGGGAACTGATAAAATGTCAAAAAGAAGAAGAGACTTCTTTGAATTTCTTCATCAGGATACTAAGCAAGCCATGGTTATATGTATCAACTGGAAATATTAACAGTCATTAAAAGCAGAGGCAGTGATGCTAGCAGTGGCACCTGTTAGCAGACTGTGCTCGGCTCTGTGGATGTTTTGTGGGCCATTTTGTACAAATAAACAGATCTGTAAGCACTGGTTTTAATTACTGCTCTCTGCTGAGTGGGGTGCTGATGAATGATTAGAAGGGTGAAAATGTGTTTGATGAAGATTGATGCATTAGGTAGATGAATGAAGGAACACTACATATGATTACTGTAAATATGGCTGCAACTAACTATTTTTTGATAATCAATTGATCGATTATTTTTTCGATTAATCGATGAATTGGGTTTAAAAAAAATAAAAATAGAAATAATAATAAAATAAGCATTTTTTTTCAAAAACAGATTATCATTGACAACAGAACAAAAAGTGCAGTGCATGAACAGGCGGTTGATTGAACATCCCTGAGCTGTCAAAATAATATTAAATTGAACATACCTGTTTATTTTGTCAAGATTTATTTTGCCATTAAGCTCTCCTCCTCCTCACTTTCGCTTTCGTTTTAGATGCTGCATCACAGCTGTTGTGTTCGGGTGCCATGCTGTGTCACTTCTGCATATTTTGCAACTAACACACTTCCTTGTTTTGCATAACGTGAAGTGCCCCCAAACTTTTGAAATTTTCGTACAAAATGT
The DNA here is from genome assembly GCF_026936395.1 of Plectropomus leopardus. Taxonomy (NCBI): domain Eukaryota; kingdom Metazoa; phylum Chordata; class Actinopteri; order Perciformes; family Serranidae; genus Plectropomus; species Plectropomus leopardus. The sequence continues at coordinate 26,284,965 of NC_142182.1, read as the reverse complement.
TTTCTCTGCCTCCACCATGCCTCTACAAAACACCGGTTTCTCCCGTCTGCAACGCCAGGCAGCTTTATTTGTATAGCACATTTCATACACAGGGCAATTCAAGAAGCTTTACAGAGTAATAAAATATAAAAACATAGTTAAAAATACAGATTTACAATAAAAGAGAAAGAGATAAGATATACAATGTGACCTAATCAGTACTGCGACAAGTGAGTGACGTAATAATCGCGCGACACAACAAATCGATAATTTTAGCCAACACATTTAATAATCGATTATAGTCGATTTTGTCGATTCATTATTGCAGCCCTAACTGTAAGCCTCACAGCTAAGAACTTGGAGGTTTGTGCTTTGAAATGCATTGCACAGCACACTGCACTCAATGTGGGAGTATATGTCGAAATATTACATGCACATATTATGCCAACAACAATGCGACTTGAGAGTTTTCATTAGCCATAGATAACATGGCACAGCAGCACCTTGGTGTTGTCTGTGCACCAGACACTTTGGTTTTGATGCATGCTCTGACTTTTTTCTATCAACCTCTCTGTGTTCCAGCACCTCCTGATTTACAAATTAAGCACTGATTATGTATAATATAGTATACTGATAACAAAATTCACTGTCTGACAACAGATGTTTGTAAGACAACATAAAATAAACTCAGTCCTTGCAAAGTATTACAGGATTAGTTGGCATAACCTACTGTACATCATACAGGTTAAACACTCAGACTATTAAATGTCTACAGCTAGTTATCTCTTTAAAACACAGTACTGTGTGCAGTCCTCTGTAATACACATTTGATTTCCAGTCTTTGTTTTCTTTCTAGGATTTTCTGGAATAAGAGCTCTTCTACACAGTTTACAATAAAGACGTTAAAGACCCGTGTGGCTTGCTAACTCAAGCATGGGGGACTGTTTTCTGGAGATGTTGACTCACCCTAAATATACTCTCTATTTTGGTTGAAGCGCCTAACATGTCACGGCTGCTCTACCCTATAGAGGAAAACACGGCTACGCTTCATTTTTGCCTGGGGTTAGGATCTCCCCGAGGGAGAGAGTGAACGGCTTTCTCAACCCGCCGTATCAGCGGGGCCATCCCAACATGTATAATCTGTAATGCACAGCTGCCTTTTACTACGTACTACTGTTCTACCACTGAGGCCTGACAGTGCCAAGGCCTGTGGTGGCTAAGGAGGCACTGGCCTCAGAAGTTTTTTTTTCTTGAAGACTCAAAATTCATATTTTACTACCTGAGTACTTGGCACAGTGATTCACTAATGTGCACAGGGAGAATAAAGGAAAGAGGGTGGATCACTTCACTTTGGAATACACAGATCTTTGTTTTTATGTCATAGGATGACATGATAAGTTTTGAGCACCATCTCAAAATAAACTGTAATGTATTCTGATCTAATCTGATCTACTGCAAGTTTACAGTTTACTGTATGGTCAAAGCCAATACTGGGCAATCATATATCTCAGACAGATTTTGAGAGAAACAAAGAAAGCAAGCAGAAGTAAAAGTCAAAACAGTCGAAAAAATCAGAGAACACACACGAAGTAGAAATATCATTCCAACTCAGTTAGGATTCAAACCAAAAAATTCAAATGTATTCTGTCATCCACTCCTTATCCACTGAGACGTCTGAGCATCTAACACTGTATATTTGTGGATTAACTTGCTCAGTTGAAGTCTACTTGAATTGGACCTTCACTAGGCCATGTTGACAGACTGATTCTTTATTGACACGTGGTGAGAAACAGCCTGGAAACCAATCAGATCCACTCAGACCAGGCCAGGCTAAACTGGGCCAAAGTAGACCAGGCTTCATCCAATCTAGGATGAAAAACCAAACAAACAGTAGCTCAAATTGTTGGCCCAAACGCTAAACTTCAAAGACTTGGGTAATTAAAATTTTACTGCCTTCCCTACGCAAAAAAATCACGTCTTCTACGTTTATGCAGCACACTTTCTTTAAGAAACTATCAGAATCACAGTGTACGATGAAGGCGTTTAGCTGCAGCACGCTGACAAAACAATAAACCAGTTTTTATTTGCATGAGGAGGAAAGTGTATCTTTCATCACTTCTTCCACAGTGCCCAGGGCTGCTTCCTTCTCCGTGGTGCGGCCAGCACCCAAGCAGCCACACAGGAAGCATCTTCCACTGCCCCCCCCCTCTTCTCCTCCTTTCTCTCTCAGTCTCCTCCTCACTCGCCCATGGTGGAAACTATTAACAGGGCAGGGTTCCATGGAGCAGTGTGGCGAGGTTATCGTTCACACAGCTTTCCCTCTCCCTTTCCTTCTGTCTGTTTCTCTCTCGCTCTCTCTTTTTCTCTCTCAGTACAGCAATCCCCAACACACAGCCCAATATAGCGGGGGAGACTTGCTGCCCTCTGTTTTTAAACCTCCACAGCCGCAGGGTAACGATTTTTCCTGATACGCGCGTGGTGAAAATGCGTAAGACTTGACCTTTTTTTCATGGGCCTCGGTGTGTCACAGGCAGGGGTGACATGGGAAGGAAAATGTGATGGCCGGCCGACTGCAAAACAGTTTTTGTGAAGTGTCAACAGAGGAGTAACGTAAAGATGTGAATAAGCAGCGCACAGTTTAAAGGAATAGTTCAAAAAATGTGGGCTTTTTTAAATGTATGTTTCAAACCAGTTTTTATATGTAGGTGTATTTATATGCTGAAAATGAAAATTAAAAAAATCATGTCATCATGTTATCATGCTGGCACATCACCTTACATGCCTCCACTCAGGCTTGTTTGGAGAACCAGAAAACCCAAATATCAGGCATTGTATGTGAAATATAGATATAATATAATATGAAAATGACTGTTTTTTATATGTCTAAAACACAGCCACAGATCTTTGATCAATTACTATTATTTATTATTATCATTATTATTATTATCATCATCATTCTTCTCATTATTATTATTATTATCTCTTCTATACAATTTGAAATGGAGTCTCCCTGACTGTAATGTACCTGTTCACATACTGTGTACTGTAGTGCAGTCTGTACTCTCACTTCTAATCTCTCAGCCAGCCTCATCGTCCTCCTTTCCTCCTCCTCCTCTACCCCAGGCTGCTGAAAAGCTGTCATTGATGAGAACACTGTGAGGGGGTGAGAGGTGCTTGGGCCCCATGGGCTCGTGTAGCAGCTCCACTGAAAGGCTCCCATTTAAACACACACACCTGTTAACAAACAGCAACAATGGGCTGCATGGCTGCCAGCTCAGTGAGTTCCATACCCTGACCCCACTCCCACCCCTCGGCCCCCTGGCGGATATTAAAGAGCCTCTATTTACCCATACTGGCACACAGCTCACAGGCCCCACAGAGGCTGGCCTGCCCAGGGTGTCCTCAATCCACCATTGTCTGCTTATGGAGAACTAGGCGGATGGATGGCAAGGAATGCTGAGGTAAGACGGAGTGCTGGATGTGTGCCCTGTTTTAGATCCATCAGAAATGTTGCAATAAAAAAAACAAATAGTTAATCATCGCCCTGCTTGTCCCTGTAGAACTATGTTGTGGTATATGTAATGCATTTTGAGTCATTTTTACTGCTTTGTTGCATGTGGTGTTATATTTGTGTTTAATATGCCGATATTTGTTAACAGGGGATGTCAGGAAAGAAACTGCATGCAAAACTACCTACTGGCAGCTGAGACTGCATGGCAGCATCACTTTTCTTTAATGTCACCTCTTTCGATCGTTGCAGAATTCACCAAGAACGGGAGCTACAAGACTCACGATGTTCTAAGTAGTGTGGCACCCACTTGTGCTGTTACACTTGTGGGTGCAATAATACCCTTTCGTGTAACAGCCTAGAAAACAAAGGCAGACCTGAAAGCAAAGGATCATACAGGCAGACTGAGACAGGTTAAATGCTCTGGCAAAGGAACAATGGATGTGGGCCAATATACATAGAGAGTTGCTGATGAGGGAATAAGGTGGAGGTGGGGAGATGGAAATCTCAGGTGATTGGAAGGCAGGTGGAAGAGGACAGATCTAAACTGACCAGAGTTTGTGCAGCCCGCTCTGATTCCAAAATCATCAAATAGCGCTGCTCTGTCAGTGCCTTTGGTGCATGTGTGTGACACCAAAAGGCACCATTCATGTGCACATAGATGGCCACCAGACAGTGTTAAGTGAGAACGTAGCCGGGGAGAACTGGTTGTTGTGATATTACACACCATCAGACCGCCGGACCGCACCTGCCGCACCTGCCCATGGCGGTCGCCATGCCCCCTCTTAAACTATCAACAATATCTATGTACTTTTTTTTTTTTTTAAAGATTATTGTTAGTTTTTGAGGGGGGGGGTTGCCCTTATCTGATAGGACAGCTATTAGTGTGCAAGGGGGAGAGAGAGGGGATGACATGTAGCAAAGGGCCTCAGGTTGGAATTGAACCCGCAGTCGATGAGGCAAGGACATGGGGTGTCTGATCTACTGGGTGGGCTGTTGGGCACCCTAATAACAATATACCTATTTTGTCCCATTAACAATGATATAAAACAGATAAAAGTATGATAATTGACTTGAAAAATTGATTATTTGCAGACACTGGAACTCTTCCAGAACAGTGTTAATTAAAGCAGGTAATCCCATCCATAGAAACCTGACTGACCTTTTAGCAAGTCTTTTAATACGTTTTTGAGGATGAAGAAATATGTCACTATTGAGACCAAAAGTTTTCACACCATGACCATCCTTAGACGTAAAGCCAGCAGGGACCAGCCACCGCTGACGGCCACCATTCTTCAAATGGGGCCGCTCTCCAGTTCGGCTGTGACCACTCCTTTTGTGTTCGCTGAGGGGGGCCAGCCATTCAACCCTACGGGACGGATAATAGCCTCGCTGGCCTGCTCCCCCTCCACTCCCCACCAGTGCTCCATCCTCCCATAAAATTCCCCAATTTAATTGCGTTCCTGGAAGCCAGTAGGAGAAGAGGAGGAAGAACTTAGAGGGAGGAGGGAAAAGAAAGAACTCTATAGTGGGGAGCCTGCATTCATCCCTGGTCTATGCATTGCAAACAACAAACTGCGAACCACAGTCTAGGAAGAAAGAGGCACAACGGTCAAAAGCAGTGGAGGACTGGCCCACCAGTCTCCAATTCAGCAGGCCTGGCTTCTTTAATAACTGATCGAGTTCACAATTAAACCCTGCTCGCTGGTAATACAAGTCTCCTTAGAGGCTCAATTGCCATTGGTTGGAGACAGGGCCACTGTTGTGTCCCGGGGATTAAAGCAGGCAGGGGGAATCAAAAGCCATTTTACAATACAGTAATCAGCATGTTTTCCCTCTGAAAGGCCCTCTGCTCCCCCATTTATAAAACACAGAGCATTACCTCCTTTCTGCTCTCTACAAAACCCATTCAGCCACCCGCTTTATTATATGGATTAATCCTATGTGTTGTTGGGAGCCCTGGGGCTCTGTGTAGCAGGGGGGCGGAGGTGAAGAAGTGTCCACTCCAGACAGGTTGGTGAGGGCGAGGAAACTCATGACCTGGCCAAGGACACATTATCCAGCTGTCCTCCTTTTACCCAACCTGCATGTTTTGTTGTTAGGAGTCTTCCATGAATTCAGGATCCTGTTACATATTTACAATAACCAGGCTGTTCTCAAGCACTCCTACATACACACAAAAAGTAATGCACCACAGTTCTTATATACCACACATAATCCTGAGCCATTACTTCTTACACAAACCACGTAAGCATTAAGCAATCACATGACCAATGCGATGACGGGAGTAAACAAGGAGGTAATACAAAGACCAGAAGTCCAGAGACAGTTTGGGTTGGTGGATATGTCACAAAACATAGGACTTTCCCCCCTGAAACCAATGTTTTGGACCATGTGAAGCCAAGTGAGCTTGAAGTTATTTTAAGGTGCCTCATCACTCTTTCTTTTCGTAAGCCTAACCTACGTAACTTAATTACCTAAATCTAAAAACACCCAACCGTGTGTCTTTTCCTAAACCTACATAACTTTACATACAAACCCTAGTATGTGCGTTTTTGTAAGATATCATAAGAAAAGAAAGCAATAATACTCGCGTTTTCAGTGAAGGTAAACTGCAACAAAGTAATCTACTTTCAGCCGTTATATCATCACATTTTCCATGATAGAAATTTCCAAATGTTCATTTGCGGATGGAAAATACTGGGCACAAGAGGTGCTGCCTTAGACGTGCTGTACGAGTACAAAACAAGAAGTCTAGACGAAATCCAAATCTGGGTGTCAAAATTTACACTGCTGTTAAATGACAAATTACAATACTTATTCAAGTGTAAGGTATTTACAAGCCTCAGTCAGGACAACTGGCATGGTGTAATGTGAAATTCATTGTGAGGCATTGCATGATGTGGGACCAAAGACTCAAGATCAAAAAGTTATTTTTATGGTTGAAAATGTTGACTGATGTAAAAACTCCAAGCAGTCGAAAACAAGAAACATCTGGAGGAGAGGGGAAGTAGACAGATGTGTTGCAGCAGTGAAACAACAATGCCATTTTTTCTTAATAATGCTATCAAAGGATCCATTATATGGCCTGTTTTTCCGTTGTCTGGGCATAATGTATTGTGAAAGGTGAGATCCATGTATGACAATGGGGAGAGGAAGTATTCGATGTCGCTCTCCTTCAGCTTCCCGATCAAAACCACATACATCTGATTCCGTTTATCCTGCGTCATCCACAGCGATTCACTTCATTGATCTCCACACACACAGAAAAAAGTACTGCTGCATGTCAAGGACGTAACATTCTTGACTGCAATGCAAATCAAAAAACACAAGCGTTGATTGTTAGAGATGGGGTGTTTGCAAGTGCACACCAAGGATGGAAAAAATCCTAAAGTGACAAACAAGCTAACATCTGTCAGCTGAAACCCTGCAGTTCTCAGCCACTAATGTAATGTTACAGCACTGAACTTTTGTTAGCATAATAGTCCTTAACTTAATAGTCCACATCTGCAAAGCACTGGACAGCTTCCATGTACAGTATGAATGCAGAGCAGGCAATGTGCAAACATTTGTGAAAGAAGAATTCAATAGAACTGCCGGAAATCAGTCAAAGGTGAGTACTCCAATCAATCAACAATCCAAATGAAAATCTAAATGCAAAATTAGAATCTGCCATAATTGCATCCCTGCAACAAAGTCAATATTGGACAGTTCAGTCATTCGATTATTTTAAATAACAATGCTTTATTCTCGCTTTCTACAATGTCATCTTGTGGCAAGTTTGATACATTTAAGTTTGGGGCAAGATAATGGTAATGGCAAGTAAGTTATGGTAAAGAGAGAGCAACTAAAACACTTTAAGTTGGGAAAAGAAGACGGCTTTAGTTAATAAAAAGACTGACTGGACACAAACTCCTGTCCTCTGCATGAAAATTAGACACCTTCCACACTCACACCTGTTCACCACTATGACTTTGACTACATTCACATTCATTTTCTACTTTCAATCATCCACACAGATCCAATTTTCCTGCCTAGACTGTTCACAGTGATGTCAGATATGGGTCATTTCAAACATGAATGTGAACAGATCTCTGCCCTAAAATATCTCACATGCAACCAACAATATCACAAGCATGCGCCCTGGAACAACAATAAAAGCCTTATTCCAACATCTCTGTCCCTGTCAGAAAGTATCTAGCAGTCGGGCTCTATTGGCTGGTGACCGAGGCAGCCTACTCCAGCAGCAGTATGGCTTTGGCAGACTTTTGTACTTTCAAGCCTGCTCTGGCACTGCGGGTTGAGTGTGCAATGAAGTATGACATGGAAAAACCATGGAGGTGTGGGAAAAACACCCACGAATTTCGATAAGAAGGCCAGTGATCAAATATGTATTGGATTAAGGACCACATATGAAAAAAACAGATTTCTTTGTTCACACTACTCACTACTAAAAAAAAGATTTGGGCCCCATTTACCTGTTGTGTCATTAAATTGGGGGGTCTCCCCCCCTCAAGAGACCTCACACCCCCCCCGAAAAGTCAAATAAATTTTATATCTAACGCAAAACCCCAACAGAAGTCATCTAAGGTCACCTTTCATATAGAACAGGTCCTGACCATGTTTTTTTATTAAAATAACTAAATATGCTTATGTTATTTATCCAACTTATGTTTCAGACTCTACTGCATCGCTGTCAAGTCCGCCCTGACACACACACACACACCAACACACATAGGTGCACACACACCCACAGTCAGCGGAGCAGAGGAAAGATTCTACACATTACGTTAAGTGTATTGCAAAGCACTGCAGCTTTTGCGAGTGATTTGTCACCCACCCAAGACTGACAGTCTAAAAGCCAACAAATAAATCCTTAATGGAAAGACGCCGACCCCAACCACCTGAAAAACAGGCAAAAATATCCGTATTTATTAGACGAACACACCATGAAACTTGCATCAGTGGCGAGCAGACGTTAGCCCTGCTGTTAGTCAAAGTACCAAGTCTTAAACAGAACACTGTCAGCTCTCCTGCTTAAACTGCATCCCCTGACAAGCAGCAAGCCCCCGCCCAAAAAAAATAGTAAACCTAGGGGAGACACTGAATGTGAACATAACCTTTTTGCCAGCTTTTCCCATAATGCATTAAGGTCAAATGTTGTGCAATTGCTTCTGGTCTGCATCTACATTGTCATATCGTATTAAAGCACTGACCAAAGCACCGAAGGAGTAAAACTGTATGCACTGATACTAATTCTCACAGTGTTTTATGCACTAATCTACACCGATGGAAGCCATTATCAGTGTGTTGAAACAGCCCATTAAAGGCACAGTGATGACATCAGTCTCACCCACGCACCACATCTCTGTATGTTATCAGCTGCATCTTAAAACATCACTTTGCAAAAAAGAGAATGTAGCATGGTTAAGTACAAACCCATCTGACGCGTGGGCAGAATGGCCTAACACAAACTTTTAGCAATTTGAAAATGCTCCCCCACATTCCTGACCAGACCCCCGCCAACCCCCATTGCTTTCTGTATAAGACTGTTGCTTAGTCACAGCCTGTGTTTGAATCAGAAGTAAAAAATTCCAAAAAAAAAAAAAAAAAAGGCTTTTAGGCAATGGGGAAGATGACATAAGGTGGTACTGTGTCTCCAGGCCTCTTCTGTGTGTGTGGCACACTGTGTTTCATGACAGATTGTTACTTCACAGACATGTCATGCCTCTCTTTCATAAGGAAGGCAGTGGCACATTGTTGGATGGGTTAAGAGCATGCTATCTGAAAAAAAGAAAGGGACAGAGAGATGGTCAGAGGGGAGAGAGAAAGATGAGAAAATGGGAGGGATGAAGGGAATAAGGAGGAGAAGGAGAGAAAGATCTCCAGTGAGTTTGGCAGCTTTCCACAGAAACCATTAAACATGATGTGCATGGCTGTGCATGTGTGCTTGTGTGTGTGCGTGTGTGTGTGTGTGCACATGCAGGTGTGTTTGCATGTGTTTGTGTGCTCTGCTCCTCTCTCTCCCAGGTAACCACTCAGTCTGCTAGAAAGTGGTAGCTGAGTCTCATAAGTCTTCCCCCCTTGGGGACAGTTTGCTCAGTACTGTATACCTGAAAACGTCAGCATAGACATCCACACTGGCTTTTAACGGTGACACAACAGTCTTGTCCACTGTCAAAATTTCTTTAGTGATTTTATGTAACAGCCCTAACGAGAAAGTTCATAAAATCTTTATATGAAAAAAAAAAATGTACAGAAGATTCCAAAAACATGCACCCTGCCATTCCTGTTATTATCTCCACAAAAATACCGGACCAATCAGCCTTATATTTTGCATGGACATTTATGAATGTAAGGACCTCTCATGGTTGTGGTAATTATAATTAGTGAGAAACCTGTTTTACTGACTGTTTTAACAAGTCTTATGGTCTGTTGCAGGCCAAATGTAGGTCTCTGTCATAGTTCAAAAACTGATACTATAGAAAAGTTTGGTCTTACTTTGTACCAAAGCATCTACACATTAATTCTATATCTGATATGTCATGATACCCTAAAGTAAGCCATGAGACGAGATGAAATGATCAATCCCCATTTTTTTGTTATCTTCTCCGCCATCTTGACTGTAAGGAAAACAGGGGGGACTTCCTCCGCATGGCGTCATACCACGCTAGGAGCATTTCAGAAGCAGAGTTTTTGATTTTGTAGACTTGCAAATTTTTGTTAATGTGGTATTTATTTTTCAACACCACATATTTTTAACAACTGTGTTTCTACCAAAAGCTAGTAAGTAGGCTATGTAATTAAATAGTTTCTTTTTCTGTCTGCTTTCATTATGTTTATTGTTATTTCATGCACTGTTGTGCTGCTAGACAAATTCTGTATTTTAATCAGCTGCTGAAACGTGGTGCATCTGCTGGAATTACAATTACAGTGTAAAGTGTCCGCCCTGCTGAAATCTGCACTCCACTGAGTGCACTTTTCTTGATAGGCTTTATGACAGCTGACGAGAGTAATACTCATGAAGAAAGATGTCTCTAGCTGCAATAAAGATGTTCTCTCTTTTTTGGTCATTTTGGCAAATGGTCACGATAACATTTAACCGACAACTTTTGCTGGAAATGCCTTGCTTTTGTCCCTCCAATATTAAGCTATGTCTTCCAATGACCCCTTGTCACAGTTTTATTATGTCTATGAGTTCAGAGGAGTTTAAAAGAAAGTGATTTTCAGTGTCAAATTCTTTTATTTGAATCATTTCTGGAAAATGTAAACCCATGCAGTATTTGACAAGCAAAATGAATTTCTACAGATGAGTTAGAAAATAATAATTTTAAAAAAGAGCCGGAAAAATTACAATTTCTCTCATCCTGTAAATCATCTTGTGACCTCAAATTCATTTCTTGACTCCTTTCAGAGGTCCTGACCCCCAGGTTGAGAATTGCTGATGGAGAGAGACTCTAACAAGACCAACCTCAAGATACACAAGCATCCTATACCCAAAAACATGAAAAATCCCTGCAACTGTTGTAGAAAAGCAGTTTTAGACTAATTACCCAAAGCTGATATATCCCTTATGTACAATGGCAGTTGATGAAAACTGTATTGCGTGTAGCATTTAGGGTTGCAAAGGTATGAGATTTTTACAGTATGATAATGCTCTCAGAAAGTATAGCAGTTTAATGATATGTTGGTATTCATTATTACAAAATTATTGCTATTATTATTATTTACAATGACACAAAGAAAAAAATAGAATGGGTTTTATGGATGAACAAATGCTTTATTACTACAACTAAACAATTTTGAAAATATCTAAAATATAGGTGAGATTCTTTGTCTGGTTGTGTTTATTTTATTACATTACCACAGATGAGCCAATGTCCATGATATAATAATCATTTTTCATACCACGGTATACTGCTGCAACCCTGGCTTTGTTGCATTTTGGAAACCAGCAGAAAGGAAACATCTTCTCATGTTTTGTCTACACTGCTCTACATGCACATATGAATACGGCTGATAAATGATCCAGAGGTCTATCTGCTGTTCTAAGCAGTTAACTACAAGAGGGGGAGAGAGTCCTCCTCATGCTCTATGCCTCAGTTTATGTCATTATTATTCGAGTTTACCACTCCCAAATCTTTACAGTGGAGGAGAGTTTGACCCAATAGTCATAATGGACAATCAGTGGGAACATTTTTCATGTTGATAAACACTGGACTTTCATTTTAAGAAAATTAATTCACAATACAATTTTTGGGAGACTATTTCTCAGCTTGAAAACATTCAAACCTACTCATTTCATCAGAAATGAGTTCAAGTAGCTGGTTGTGTGTTGCTGTTCAAGTGTAGACATGTCCTGAATGCTGAAACTCTCCTCAGCTAAAGCACTGGTAAGACTATGGACTCTGTGATTAATATTCTGTGGCTTCACTTGTTAGCATGCATCATCTGGGCCTTACTCACTCTCATACAAATACACACACTCATGCCCAGACCCACACAAACTATCCTCCCACTCGGCTGCATGGCCTCAATTGCTGAAGGGAGATTAGATGCTGGGAGAGGCAATGCTCCCCATTACTCTCTTGTTCAGTGGCCCAAAGGTGAAATGAAAAATAGCCCTGTGGTCCTAATCCTGAAGACACTCAACACACTCATATTGTCCTTCCAGGGTGCACTTCTTTTGGCTTCCAGCGCTGCCATGGCGACTGGCGGCTATGAAACCATTAGTGGATTTGTTGTGAAAGCAGCGTGGACGCACGCATCAGAAATACACGATTTATAACCACAACTAGACAAGCATGTGGTCCCCTTTTGAACTCTTCTCATGTTCTACCCTGATTGCAATGATCACTCTTCTTTTAACATGTGCTGTCAAGATGAAAACATATGAGTTTAGTGCAAGAAAAACAGCGCGAGGTGAAGTGAAAATCCCCTCGATATGGGATCCCAACGATGAGTGGTGCTAGAAACCAGGCTCATTGCCAAGAAACCATTACTAATCCCTCGGGGCTGTTAGAGCGAGGAGTGTGTGTGCATGTTATATGAGTATCATCCAGCATGCATGTGACTATGTCAATGCGTGTGTGTGTGTTTCCCAGCTCATGAATTTGCGCGGCCCCCAAATGACCACCCTCACGTCTAAAAGAGTCACAACATCTAGTTAAACATTACAAGAGAGCTGTAGGAGCTTCAAACACCTGGCAGGAGTGGAGCAAAACTGTATGTGTTCTTAAGCGTGGACAACATTTCCATACAGATATCAACATATGTGTGTGGAACTGGAGGTTTCAAAACCATCTTGATTTAAAGCAACAACCAAAGGACAACAAATCCAAATAAAAGCCCATTTAAAGCATGAGTAAAAGCTCATTTAAAGCATGAGCAACTAATCAAAATTGTTTATACATAGTTAATATCATTTATGAGTTCCTTTACAACTGCTGGCACATTTATAGCGAGCGCAAAAAAAACATGCCGTGACAGCTAATGTGCAAATAAATACATATCTTTCCATCTCATTTTCCTTACACCCCCGGTGACAGCCATAAAATGTGTTTTTGAGAATTGTGTTTACCAATTAAATGCTGGCTGCAGGTCCGTGAACTCTATCCTGCGACTTTGCAAACCCAAATAAAAACAGCCCTAACCCTGTGTTGCCAAATACGCACGGCCACGACAAACCTTTCCCATGCATGTCTGCATGACAGCCTCCAATATCCTCGCAGAAACCACAAGAAGATGAATGAACATCCACCACACACACACACACACAGCACAGCACAGAGGAAAAGGGAGTGCCAACATGAAGCCGGTGGGTATAGTCAAGTTCAAAGGTCAAAACTGGACTGGCTTGTGGTTCAATTGGCATTCTGGCACTAATTCACAACATGTTTAGCTGTTACAGTTGAAAGGCTTCACTGGTCTCCTAAGAAGTGCATAAGTCCATTTTAAGTTCTCGTTTTTAACAAAATACAGATTGCACATTAACATCATCTGTCCCTGATTAGCTAACCATGTTTTGATCATATTCCAGTAAAATTAAGAGCAGGTGGTTAGGTTGTCTTTTGTCTTTTTATTTCCTGAAATGTAACTTCACCATAGCTTTTTTTCCTGAAATAAATCTGCCTTCTCAGAAAGCAAAATATTGCTTTTTTGTTTGCCAAGAGCGTAACATTTGCTTATTTGCTAATCATATGTTCAAAACAAAATACAGAGTGCATGTTGAGCTCACAGGCTTGACCGCAAGCATGACAAAGACATGAATTCACCCAACATCATAAAACGCGCCTCACAAGAAGCCAAGGCAAAAGCAAACACAAATAAAATGGCGTGCAAGTCTTTTTTTCCCCCCGTTTGGAGGGGAAGGGCAGCCCAATGCTCTGTGCATGAACCCGCTATAAAAACATCCTCACGGAGTCTGCCAATTGAAACAGTTAAGAGCAAAATTACAAGGACACCTCTTGCATCTGTCTGGCCGAGCTCAAACTCAGAGTTCAACATATTTCGCTCTAACTGAACGAGCTGGACTGAAAAAGTCTGTTGGCATCAGTTCACTTTACAGCCTAATGTCTCCTAATTGATTACCACAGGTCCATGGAGCCAAACACACACACACACACACACACACACACACACACACAAGCACAACCTACAGCCTACAGTGCATATCTCATTAACCATGCCACTAAGTGTACACTCAACTGTCCAAAACCTTTTAGATCTGCCTATTTGTCACAGTGTCCTAATGTTCCAGTTCCAGTGCAGAGTTATCAATCACAGCAGGTAGACACAGGTCAGAGAAGACCGTGTGGTCCCACTCTTTAATGTCTGAGACCTTAAACCGAGCTGGTTTTCCCACAGAACCTGCGCTGGACCATATAACCAATTTTTGACTTACAAACAACCTCAATGAGGTAAATGATGAATGAAGATATGCAAGCCAAAGTGTTGTTCTATAATCTGTAATGGAGGGAAATTTTTTTTTTTATTTCATAGTACTGCACAAAGGACTGTGAAGCAAGGAATACTAAAAAAAAGATGGAAAGAGTGAAAGAAAAAAGAAAGAAAGACAGAAAACAATTGTAACAGATCTCAAAGCAACCCAAGGGTCATACAGGGAGGTCACAGCAATAATGAAAAATCTCCCTATAAAAGTTAGTTTCAGTAAGACATTTAAAAGATGATTCAGACTGAGTCACTCTAATTGCCTTGATGGTAAACAACTTAACTAATCTCTAAACAGAAAATAACACAAAGACATACAGTTATAATGTGATCAAACTTATGAAAATGTAATATACTGTTTACAATTTCCAGCCAGCAGCAAAATTGGATCAACAGAAGCATTAACCCTGAAGCTAACGTGAGAGTAAAGAGAGTTGCCTGTCTATAGGGGTTAAAGTTACCTCAAGGCGATAAAAATTAGTGACAATTTCAGAGTACAAAATGGTGAATTAAAAAGACAGTAGCTTAATTGTGGCAAAAGTTTTTTTAACATACTGATTAGATTTCTGTGGCTACAAGTACGTCGATGAACGTACACACACATCTAGCATCCGAGTGTGTAAGAGGAGCGTGTTTGTCCTTGTGAGTGACACTCAGTGGATGTGATGAGAGAGAGATATGGCGCGACTGCAGGTGTGCCTCCTTCTCATCCAGTGAGAGTGGATGCGCCTGACTGCCATCCATTCCAACAACACTCCTGCCTGAGACACACACTGGCACGCTCATCAGTCATTTCCACAATCTGCTGATGGATCTGTATTGTTACAGTAAAGCCTCTTCTTATAGTTTTACAGCCAGGTGAGTTAGTGGTGTAGGTTGGCTCAGAATTGGGTCAATTTTACTGTCAGTGAAAGTAGCATTGCTTAATGTTTTGTTTTGTTTTTTGGATGGTAGATGCATATAAAGAGTATTTTGTCATTTTTTTATGATGAAAAATACAGTAATTAACTTTCTGGGGCTTTAAATGCAAATCGGATTTAACAAGAGTATACTCATATTTAATGGCCCTATTTTGTGGTAAGTAACTAAAATGCTTTGGGGAATTGAAGTAAAAACATACATTTTATTAAGAAAATGCAATGAAGGAAAACTGAAAATCAAAAATACTGAAGTACTATAACAAATGATTATTACTTTGCAACACTACACCACTGCTGGTGTTAATATACTGGTGAACTGTTACTGCTACCAAACTTGTCATTCAGAGTGGCTGCAGACTCATTACAGTGGGTTTCTAATCCTTCTTCAGTGGTAACGGGTGGTCTACTATTTGCATAAGCCAACTGGCCTCAGAGGGAATTACAAACTGGAGCCGGCAGCCCTTTATTGCTGGATTCATGTCAATACCTCCATCTTGTCAGCTTAGCTTCAGACATGCAGACCATTTAAGTGGAAGAGTGAGCCAGTATTAAGGAAGGATTATAGAATCTCAGAGGTTAAACATTGCCTGACCTGGTCCTTTTTCCCGCCAGGAGGTGCACCGACGGGATGTTTTCTTTTTCTCTGGAACAGTGTGAAATCCAGAGACCTTAACAAATGAGTCTTAATGAATGAATTCTTATAAGTGAAGTCAATCACATTTCATATTTAACTTTGTTAACTTTACAGTGAATAGCATGGCTAACCCAGATAATTATATCAATGAAACATGCTGACTTCAAGAATTCAACTTTAGGGAATAAAATCTCACCTTTCTGTGAGCGTGGATTATTATATAAACATTAAGTAAATACTATTATCTATCTTGTACCAAAATTGCCTAATTTACTATTAAAAACAGAGAAAAAAGACGCCACACGCCAAACTCAGGAGGCACAAAAACATTTGAAACTGCTTTGATTTGTGTTACACTTTAGTCATTATTGTATTAATGTACACACTATTTCAGATATTGTGAGGCAAGTATGCTGTTATCCTACTTGTCATTGAAAAAATAAGTAAACACCTGGCTAAAACTTGATAAGAATAGCATTGTTGGTGAATGACCGTTGTGCGAAATCTCTGGCAAGATTTAAAACACATTTGAAAATAACCTTACAGTGTCCTGCTCCCTGTCAAAGGCTTTTTCTGCATCAAATCACAATAACAACTGTACTTTATCTCACCCTTAATTCCACCTTTTCTCTTAAACCACACACCCCCTTCATCCGTCTTGGTGTCAATCAGTCAGTCAGGCAGTCAGACTGGCAGTCAGGTCTGTGCACTGTCTCCCAGCATGCACGGAGCCAATGACTGGGCCAAGCAGGGGTGAGTCATGCTGCAGGAGCATGCTACTGGATGTAAAACAGAACAGTTGTTTCCTGCTGAGTCAAACCCGCAGCTCTCATTAAGTCATTATGCGGTAATTAGCCTGCGTGTTAGTGGATAGGTAGCGTAGCAAGAGAGCTGTAGTAGTCTGCTGCTGGAGATGTAAACTTGGGTCTCACAACAATAGACCATTGGCTGGTGATTGTTATTTGATCAGGTTATTGATCCAATTCGTGCCGACTTTGACATGCTGCACCCACACTGACTAATGCTTGTGTTTTCTTAGACTGGCAGGTTGGGTTACAGTTATTGCAGGTCATTCTGTGCTCGCATTAGTGTTTGGCTCTGAGTCCAGACCAGGTTCTGGCAACATATCTTGTCTACTCAAAGTGATGAAGAACTACTGTGAGCGTCCGTATCATAGCAACAGACAAGCCCATAAATCAGCAGCAAGCGAAGGGTAACACAGAACGGGTAACAGACAGACCAAAAAGGTCTTTTGAAAGCAAGAGTGTTTCTAAAATACACACCCCTGGCTTCTCTTGTTTTTCTCCTGTTCTCACCATCGCATACAAACACTGCAGATATTCTGTTTCCATGTCGAACAAGAAGTAATCGGGCCATAAAGTTGAAGACATAAAAACAGGGAATATTTATGACTAAAAGTAACACAGTATCAGCAAAAAGCTAAACACTTGGTTCAAAGAGCAGATGTTGCAAACTGTGGTTTTGAGTTGCTTTTTAAAGGTCTAGAGTGTCAGATTTTGTGGCTTTAGCGGTGATGTTGCAGAAATTAAACTTCTCCCACATACGAGTTTGCGTTTACTTGGATAGCAAAGTCATGACCTGCCTACTCTGCCTCTGATTGGCTTATCCCAACAGTCGCTCTAACCCAAACCAATCATACTTCCCTTACCTAAAGCTAACCAGTCCAACCAATAAAGGCAACAAGTACTAGCCAGTCACAGGGAGAGCAGGGTGGGCAATGCCTTCCCTATCCTGGAAAAAATTCAAATGCACCTCCTGTGTACTAAGTGTGCAACAGAACTACAGTGGCCAACGTGAAAACACAATGCAAATGGCCCCATCTAGAGCTAGTGTTTGATTTGTCCATTATGGGCTACTGTCAAAACAGCACAGCTGACTCAGTGAGAGCACCCGCTCTATGTGTAGATTTAAATAGCTCACTCTTCGGTAACAAAAACACAATGGTCCTAATATTTATCATAAGCTACTCAAAGCATAGCTCAGTATTTTTTAATATACAATTTCTGCTAACAGATGCCCCTAAAACATGCACTGGACCTTTAAATTTGTCCACAGTGTCTCCAAATCAGAGGCACAAAGAAAGTGAGTCCAAAGGCTAGTACTGTTCATTCAACATTCAAATAACCATGCAAACATGGGAAAAGCTGAATATTAAATAATCTGCTTCATGTCAAAATTCATTGATAAGCGGTAAACAAGGTTTATTGTTCTTTTAGCTAAAGAAAAATCGATGAAACTAAAAAGCTGAGCCGAAAATATTATCATAACACCAAACCATCTCTCAAGTTAAGTGTGCAAGCATTTTAGACCATGTAAAAATCCCAAATAATGTAAGGCTGTTTGCTGACTCTGCAATGCAACTGATCCAGTGTGAGTGAGGCAGGAGCAGTGCAACAAATTAACAGATCAATTCTACACTGTAGTTTACTATAAGGATATACACAAGTAGGAATTTCACTAATTGCCAAGTTGGTGTGCAGATATAGGACATATCCAAAAGCTTGAGTGCCAAAACTCAATTTGGCAATGTCATAGGAATTAAAGTCCAGAGCTGCTCTACAGACAGTGAATAGTGAAAGATGTTCTAGATAACACTGAGAGCAGCTATGAATACATTTTCAGTTTCACATTTGAGAACATTACGATAGAGTAAAGATTATTTGGGTATAAAAAAGAAACTTCTTCTGTGGGTCCACAAAATCAGGCTTCTATTCATTGTTTATAGAGCAGCCACAGACTTAAACATAATGACATCATAAGTTGGTACTTCCTTCTCTTGCATCTGGCTTTGTGAGGGAGTACCTAATGTTCACAAATATTGATTGAACTTTCCTTGGCCATGGAAATAACACATTGGAATTCTTGGTGTTCCCCTTTAAGTTTTCCATATCATTAAATCTGAAAGTGTTTCCTTTACACAAATTCTTTACAAATAATCAACCCCTAAGGTGATGTACTTTTCCTGTACAATATAAATTCCCTGTTTTGATACCTTTAGAGTTTCTGGTGATGTATGGACGTGTGCACCAACTTCTTACATTACATATTTAGGAAGGGGTGATTTGGGTTGCAACTCAAAATAAGACAGGTGTCAGAAACAAAGAGTATATCCAGTCCTGCTTTCCTTGTAATTTCAGCATTGTTTTGACCTAATAACCTCACCTCTCTGCCTGGGAAATCCCTAATTGCGCCATCAGCCGATGCATCCGACACTCAGCCTCCATTTGTGGTTAATAAGGCTGGCATGCATCAAAGCTCTGGCTGGGACGAGATGTTCTGAGCTGCCGTGAGCTGTCACGAGCTGCTGTGAGGTGTTATGATGTGGTGTTATGATGAGCCATGACCTCAGGGGTCATTTGTCACCAACCTTAATGTGGTAGCTCTGAGTGAGTGTTGATGGTAATGGGCTTCAGGGCCTGGAACTGAACAGCGATGGGCAAGCCAAAGAAGCAGCTGCATGCAGCACATGAGGAGCTGATGGCAGGTTGACCAGGTGCTCTCCTCAAAACGAGGGCTTTTATCAAGCCTTAATGACACAAAAATTATGATTGGCTGGTAAATATAACTTCATATTCATAATTCCAGCGAAACTTTAATCCTGATGCAGAAACTGGTGCCAAGAGGAGAGGCGACGAAAGCAAGACAAAGAAAGAGCCAAGAAAAACTGATGAGTAATTAAACGTGTGCCAGTGATCTTGTGAGATCAAAGGTGAGACTTTTTAAAAGGGGCTTTTATCTTCCTCGGGCTACTGATGTTACAGTTTGATTTTATTTTGTAAAGGTTTGTAATTACTAGTCTGTGTGGTTAAAATGTCGATGCCCCATTTCCCTTCCTCTGGGTGACAGATGACAGTCAAAATGTGTGTTATTTTCTGACAATGATCAGTTTTTCAAAATCAACTGTATTAAACTTTATTGGCATGTAATTTATTTAGAAGGCACGTTATAGCCCCCCTTTTCATCATATTTGAAATCTGAATAAGTTTTATCTTAAAGGTGAGGTGTTAAGTGCATATCATACGCATGTGACTGGCCACAAACCTTTATAGAAGAGTACAAAAATATGCGCAACAATGCCATCCCGGCCTCCACACAATCACAGTAATACTCACACACATCACAGAACAACCACAGATTATAGGCCACTTCTTCAGTAATTACTACTGGCCAGGCCTAAGGCATAATCTTGCAATTTCCTCTATGACGCGCAAAGCTGCAACTCCATATAGGCACCCAACTCAACACAGATCCCCATGTTCTTTTTAAACTCGGAACACATACTTGTGATTCTTCAGATAAGCGATTAGCCATTACCTTAACTGTCTGTGTGTTTCAAAAATAAACAGTGTTTATGTGGCCACATTTCCTCGTAGCCATGACTACTGGACATTCGCCTTCCACCCCAGCAGATGTCATACACCTTGCTGGATCACCATGGAGTGCCGGCTGAACTACATGACCTCACAGTGAGAGATGTACCAATGACCAGGTCTCTTTATCACTCAAACAAACATGTAGTACACAGAAGCTTACATGCCAAGATATTTGATTTCAAGGAACATGTTGTCAATGTCTAATATACCAATGATGCAGAGGAAGAAATATCCTTATTTTTAGTCCTTAGTATGGTCATGGTCAGAAGTGGTGCATGCCCAAAGATAACCCCTGCTGACATCAACAGACTTTGTTCTAAAAACTGCTCAAAGCCATTTTACAACTGTTTTCACAAGCTAAGTCGTGCTCATGATGTGCAATCATTGAAGTGCTTATTTAATTAAAGGCAAGCCTGTTTCATATGGAGAGTTAAGCCACATTTCTTGAGGTGTAAACTAACAACCCAATCCCCTGATTACATGTTGGCATCGAACTTTTCTACAAACCATGGATGTTACATTTTACATGGAGTCACATGGAGTGAATACATTGTCATGTTACATTTCTTTGTGTCGAAGTTTCAATTTTATGTGGATACAATGCTGTGGATAACGTGCGATTTAGGCACAAAATCCACTTGGTTATGCTTAGGAAAAGATCGTGTTTTGGTTTATAATACCAGGTATTGTTGCCACAATCGTCGCTGGAAATGTGCCAGTGTGTCAGTGTGTGCCAGTGTGCACACCACTGCTCTGGACCAGTCAATTCTCGACTGGTCCAGAGCAGTGGTGTGCTGCTTGGCAGCCATCTCACTTGGGTCTTACATCCTCCACCATTGCCTTCTCCTCCTCAGCCCATAGACATGTAATCTGAACTACGTCACTCTAGAAATTTCATACTAAAGATACAAATGTCACATATCTGCAGAAACATTCAATGCCAACATTTTCCTATGGAGACTGGGCTGAAAGCAACCAGGTTAAAGTAAAACATCAAGCAGGCTTCACACTCATTATTATAGCTGTGTAAATAATGGGTTCCCCCAGCGCACCACACATACTTCTTTTATAACGATGATTCATTGTTGTGTGAGTAAGCATTCAGCAATACAAGCCACTAAAGGCCAAAACACTGAATGCCAGCGGTTACTGACAACAGCCTTACCTGAACCCCAATGAGTTTGACTTCTCTCAGCCTGTTGGCACTTCAATCTGGAGCTGGGTGGTCGGTCTGGGCCCCCGCATCCTCTCTTGTTGCCATCTGCATGCTGGTGACTCATCAGCGTTGTGTCAGTTCATTTAGGTCAACCTAAAAATGCAAAAATGAAACAAAAATACTTAAGTGTTGGGGGTTATTATTTACTACAAATTTAAGTCTCAAAAAGACTTCCTTGCTGTTCTACAGCATGCTAAATTTTCTTGCATCTTCATTTCCTTCCTTCCCCATTTTCCCTTAAAAAATCCATCATACAAATCAATAGGACAAATAACTACATGTGACCTTGATAACTGAAAATGCATTAGAGGGACAGTGTGAAACAAAGTGCCATTCTTGAAAGCGCACTACTCTGTTGGAGAAAGAAGACGTAGCCTTATCATCTTCACCAAGCACCTGCGTTTCCAGCACAGAGCCAGTCAGCAGTGAGAGAAGTCTTGTAAGTTGACTGCAACAGGAAGCACTGAGGGTACACTGAAGTATTCAAGGTGAAACAGTAGGGGAAAAATTGGGTAGATGTCTAATAAAAGTGAATGAAAGTGCCTTTTAACAAGGCCAGCTCCTGTTTGGCTGAAGTGCAGACATGCAATTTTTAGTGTGCTTCTTTACAAACATGAGTGGTTAAGTCTATGCTGGTAAGCGCACACACACACTAAAACTGACACACACAACAAACCTCCACCACCAACTAACATCAGAACACCAACTCAGCACCTCTTTCATATACAAATGAAAGTGCTACATTTAGTTGCTGTGAGGCGGCTACAGTGCCTTGAGGCGTTTTTGGTTTGTAAAACTGGGAACACCAATCCTTCCTCTTCCTTGTTCCAGTAACAACACCTTGTCATCCAGAATGAACTAATCTGCATAATCGTCAGGCTGAGCTACCGGCAGCTGCTGAGCCTAAAACAACTGTGCAGTGTTTCCAAACTAACTTGAAAAAAAAAAAAGGAGGCGGCAACAGAGGAGAAGGAATGGATGATTAAATGAAATAAGGTAAAGGAAGAAGAGAACAAGTAAAGGTGGTCAAATGTGGGGAGTCAGAGGTACTCTCTCTTGGTGGTGCAGCATGCTGTTGCTCAAGGGATCACCATGACATTCTGCAGACCCATCTTTCTCTACTTCCTATCCTGTACTGAAGAAATAATGAAGTGTGTTCTCCTCAGTCCTTATCAGCACACCGAGGTCTTTATTGAGAGGCCCTCTGAGAGGTTGAGGTGCTAACTTTGCCCATTCAATGAAACAGTGTGCTGTAAGGACTACTTAAAAACAGCACATTCAACAGGTCATGCACTTGCCTGCTTAATGATTTACTTCTGTTAACAGCACAATACCAAATAGGTCATGATATGTGGTTCTATTTAATGGACTTTGAAAGGAACGCAAACCAGTTGTATTAATCTATAAATGAGTTTTAATAGCGGAATTCTGTTTCAAAGATGTGCTCGTCTTTTTTTATAGGGTGTTTCATAAAACTTAAGACGGAGAAGAGCACACGCCTAATTGATGAATTAATCAGCAAGAAGCAAACTTCAAACGCTTTACCACCATGCACACATATAACCCTTAATTGCATTTTCTTTGTTGTATGAGGGACTTTCAGTATGGTGGAATGAACGCTCACAACACTGTCATGTCACTTGCCTATTTTTCCCCTAACAAGATCTGCTAAAGTGAAATTCGAAGCGGAGCATCTATAACTATTATCCTGTCTCTGTCATCTATTGTGGTAGGTCAGTGAGAGAGTTTTTAAGTCACTAATAAAGCGAGGATGGAAAGTCTGTTGCCGGCATTAGGAGAGCTAGACCCGACACTGACACCTAGTGTTGGAGCATGCGATTTAGAGATCGCCTCATAGACTGCTCACATCAAGTTTATTAATGGTGTATTACAGCAACACAAGACAGTGCCTGTCAGTGATGCTTCAGAATACAAGAAGATCATGTAGGTATGAAAAACACAAACAGAAAGGTAGCACTTCACTGTATGTTTGTGTTTCCCACGCCGAATTGTCAAAACAAACAGAAGAGAGGCTTGAACCAAAATAGGAATTAGAGAAGAGGTGAGTGATGCTGATATAATTGAACGTGACATTGTTCCTGTAACTGCACAAAGACAAATACACATGCAATGATATGGCTTACACACACACATACACACACACACACACACACACACACACACACACACACACACACATACAAGTACAGTGAGCCTCTTAAAGCCATAGAGCAGAGAGTGATAATTATGCGTGTAAATTCCAGGACCCCTCTCAGCAGCTCTGCTGGCTGGTGTTGAGAGCTGCATCCTACTGGCCCTGCTGGTAATGGTAACGCACATAAAGCCAGCTGTCACTGCTTCAAGCCCCCCTATCATAAACTTTCACTGCAATGCCGAAGTGTTGGCACAATCCCGTATACAGAAATATGAAGAAATGTGCATTTTGGGCTGTGTGTGTGCTTGAGCTGAAAACAAGCAGTACCGATGAGAACCCACAGACATCAACACACAGGCGAGGAAGCAGGCATGTAGATTTAAGATTTTCACTGCTGACTTTTATATATTTACACAAATTTTTAAATCAATGTAAATAAATAAAAGAGAGGGGAAATAAAGCCCCAAAAGGACTTATTTATTATCTCTTTTCCTGTAGATTTAAACCATTTAGTTATAGTATACATTATTAATTTGTAGAAACAAGAAAGCACAAAAGACAATGTGTTAGGATGTAAATACTGTCGTGCTGGTAAGATTGAAAAATCCTCAAGAGGGTTTAAAAGGAATCTCATGAAAGAAGTAAAAAAAAAAAATCAGTAGTATAGCATGTACAAGAAAGTAGACACAATCAACACATTCATTTTTGACATGGTCTTCATCAGCAGATGGACATTGTTCAGGAACTCACTTTACTGAAGAAGAGTATGTAACATAGTTGAGAGCTCCAGAATCAAAACATAGTACGAGGATCTTGTGCTGGGGTTGTTTCGTCATTTTAAGTTCAAGAACGAGGCTTTGAATTGTCACATGCACAATGTCAATTATAATAGTTGTGACATTATGAAAACAAAATTACTAAACTGAGTTAAGTCTTATTAAAATATGTTTTATTGAAAGAAATAGGCCTCTCGATCATCTACTGATGACTGACCTTAGCTTGTAAGATGATGAGCATGTTCACACTTCATACTAGGTCAAAATATAAAAAGAATATTAAAGTATTTGAAGAAAATGTTCTGTTGACAGTTAGCCATGCCCACTTGTCATGACACACCTCTTTTTCTCTCTCTCTTTTTGAATCCAAAGAACTTTGTCATAGTTTTAATAAACAACCCCCTTTTTGTTGTCTTCGCACCGCAAGAAATAAGAACAACCTAAGTTTTTAGTACACCATTTTGAGGGACTTTTTCAGAGCAGGTACTCTCCCAGAACAAGAGGAACCTGACGTAAGTGTTTATTGTGGGCAAACACAAACAATGCAGCACCAGCAACTGCCATGTTTAAAAGCCTGCTAGCCGTGTAAACAACGGACCACACAAAAGCAAAAAATAGCTCATAACAAAAAAAAAGGGGAAAAACACAGATGGACCGACAGTGAAGTCCAGGCTGTACTGAACATGTATGAAACGGCGGACATACAATGCGATTTTGACTTGACAAGAAAAAGACCTTGTCGGTATGCAGTTCTCAGAGGAGCTCCCCAGCAGGCAGTTCCTCTCAGGGAGTCCCCAGAACTGTTTGGTGCAAAAAACGCTGATCGTTGCAGGTGCTCTCGACCACTTTCTTGAGCTGTGCTAAAGCAGTGGTTTAACTATTGCATCAGTGTAAAAGCACTGAAATGAACCAATTAAGGTGACTTGTGTTTGCTACAGGTTCATGCTTTTTAAAGGTCACGTTTACCCATGGTGCAATGACAGATTTGGTGTACTGCACATATCATTTTCTCCGTTTCCCGGCTGTGAATTTATATCAACAGGATATCTTTTTATTAAGCAATCAAGGAAACACTTTTGAAACTTGTCAAACTGATCATATTAAGAAGGAAAAACGCAGTCTCATGAATTTGCAGCCAGTGTCTCTTTTACTGTCAGAGACCCCTCTCACGCCTGACCATTTCAAAGGTTATACGGTTAAACACCTCATGGAAAATGAAAATGGATGAGTTACACTACATAACCGGTGGTAGGCAGGCAATGAACATCCGTCCATGCATTCATTTACATCAATATACACCCACAATAATGAGGTGCCATAAAATGACCAAGCTGACCTCCTTCTTCCTTCAATGATCATCCCATGAAGTCCTCCATGAGATCAGCACGACCACCACAACCACAGAAAGAGGTTTTCCCCTCTTCAGTTTCTCCCATGGGAATTACAGCTGCATGTTTCCCTTCCGGCTGAATGTTTATTCTGGTAGGCATGGTGGTGGTATGATATCTGAGGAGCAATGAGCCAAGACTGCCGTGAACACATTCCTTGGTATACCTGACTGATGAATGCTAAGCATGTAGGTAATCTAAGTGCTGCTGAACCACATCACTAAAGCTTCTGTGCATCTCGCTTTGCTGTTTCCGAAACACATGGAGAAAATGGTGCGTGACAAGCATCAGGCTGAATTCACATCAGCATCTTAAAGCAGAGTGTCTGGGATGCTGAAAAGAAGAACACAATTTATTGAACACAGCTCATGTCTGGCTGGGCAGATGGCAATCACATAATGCAACTATTTTAGCATCAGAGAGGCAAGCAGGAATCAGCTGGTTTAGTCTGGGAGGTGACTAAGAGGCGCAGAGAAGAAGGATTGTGTGGCGACTGGCCTGGTCTAACCTGGCCTGTACCAAGCTGTCAGCAAAGAGGCAGATGACAAACACAGCAGAGTGAAGAAGAGGAGGGTGGTGGTGGTGGTGGTGTGGGGAAGGGGCTCTGATTCCTGTTACATCATCTGTGGCTGACAGACAGTGTGGCAGACTTATCTGTCTGTGGTCTCG
The DNA here is from genome assembly GCF_026936395.1 of Plectropomus leopardus. Classification (NCBI taxonomy): domain Eukaryota; kingdom Metazoa; phylum Chordata; class Actinopteri; order Perciformes; family Serranidae; genus Plectropomus; species Plectropomus leopardus. Next base: position 26,258,376 of record NC_142182.1, on the reverse strand, counting down.
GGTGGCATTTGTCTGGACTAGCAGTGAGTCACACTTTCTGTTTACCTCAACATGAACCCATCCCTGCAGCTCCTCATTCTCAATCCAACAGCCTCCATTCACCAGCCGCATGAGGGCCGGTAGCAGGGTGGCTTCCACCCGCGGGTTCGCATGCGATGCCAGGAATGTGCTGTGCCCACACCTTGCTAAACCATGACACCTTTCCTGTGGTGGAGGAGCTGGTTCCTTTCAAAAAGCTCTCAGCTGGAACCAGGAGAGTAAATATAGCCCTTCTACTGTAGCTGCTCTTCCTCTGGAGCAGACTTGGGTCAAACACTGTTGAAAATACTGTTCTACTGTTTGTTTTTGCCTGCTGAGGTGCCAGATTTGTAGGATTTGCCACACAGGACAATAAGTGAATCCAAGACTGTTTAGACAAGCACGGGAAAGTGCTTGGAAGAAAGTTTATTGCACTTTTCAATGACAACTTAACAGACTATCTGAGCTGACCTGCTGTGGCAAACCCCAGCCACCTGGTTCTCTAAGACTGTTCAAATAAACACAAGTCTAATATCAGGTCTGCTCTGTAGAGGAGATTTACACAAAGTGTGCTCATGTTGGCACTGAGAGCTGTAATGGAAGAGGGAAGCTTCCGCACATTTACAAATGCGTGCTGGTAGGTTATTACCTGTGATTTGGACTGCAAAGGTCAGATGAGTAGATCAGGTCTCAAGTAGAGGCAAACCACTTGCCACCACGATAGTCAAAGCCACATAATATTTGGGCAAGCAAATCACAAGAAAAATGTTCGGATTATACGTTTCTGCAAATAACAGATGTGTTATTTTGTTTGTGACTTTGTAGTAGGTATGTTGAAACTAGGTGTCGACCGACTTTGGCTTTTCAGGGTTGGTACCGATAACAATTATTAGCAGTTAATGATTTATCCGTTCCAATATTTGGAACCGATATGCATTTACAATAAAAATAAAAAATCTTTCTGTCAGTACTTAGAATTTGGACTATAACAACTCCAACACGAAGCTTTGTTTAAATGCCTTCAGCAAATGTTTAATAGCAACTGAAATGCTCAACATTATATATAGAAAGTTCCTAGCAACTTTTCTTAATAAAGTCAAGTGAAAATTTAAATATAAAATGAATAAATAAAAACAGCCCCATGAGGTTTTACAAAGTAAAAGTTCCACCCATGCTGACGTTTTCTTTGCACTTTAATTAATTAATTTTATCGGCAATCATTAAAATATAACGCTGATACAGAAAATCGGCCCCAATACTTGGCCAGGCCGATAATCTGTCGACCTCGAGTTGAAACTTAAAACTTCCTGAACAATGCTGTGTGTTTTTAGGTTTAGGAACAAAAAACACTTGGTTATGGTTAGGAAAAGATCATGTTTTCACTTAAAACACCCATGTTTGGTGGCTCAAATGTCACTAATAAACACTGTGATGTGTTGGTGTAAAACACCCAGGTTCGTTGCCACAAACACCACTGGGAAAAACCACAATGTGCTGATAAAAATATAAAAGTTCAGTGGCTCAAACTCTGCTAGGAAACACCACGAAAGGTTGCCGAAAGATTGTTTTTATAATTTGTTGGTCTTGACATCCACCATCCCTTCCACATCCCAATGGCAAAGTCAGCTTCTTTATCACGTCACTTTAGAAATTCTGGTATGACACATACGGAATGCACAAATGTAACGTAATCATCGTCTGCAAAAACGTGCAATGCAAACCTTTTTTTAGACAGTTGGGCTGATTTAGGAGCTGTTTCTGACACCTACAAATTTAGAAATGACTGTGTAAGACTTCAGAAAATAAAGCTATAAAGCAATAAATTTGTCACATATTGCACATATTGTCTTATTTTTAGTTGCACATAATGTAAACAAGACAAAGTAATTTGACAAAATATTCTATACATAAGGTCTTGCTACATGTGTACCATAATGACATGAGAATGGTGTTGATCTTCTCATAAAACTCCTGGCTAAAGAGTGAATAAGTATACTTTCCCAAAATGTGGAACTTAAAATAAAGCTATTGATGGAACAAAATATAGACTTGAAATACTGAAATAAAGAAATTAAAATAGTAATGTTTCTGCACAACATAAATAAATGAGACCTTTGAGGATGGAAAATGGCAGTGCCCGGGCCACACACCTCTGTCTCCCTCCTCCCTCGCCCTGCCTGCAGCGGCTGCTTGGCAGCGGCTCATGTGACCCCCCATGAGCAAGTTCAACATTAACCAATGATGACAACATCCTCAACTGGTCAGGAAGCCCCATCAGTGGGACACAAACTCAGATTAGTGGCTCATCCCCGGTGAAAAGAGCCCCTGGCACTTTGCCCTGGCTTCCAAATCTAAACCAGCAGCGCTCTCGTGAGAATGACTGAGCTTGGGCCGCTGCTGCATTCACCCCCTCCCCACCTCCGCCAGGCAACTGACTCACCCACATTCATGTAAATATCTAAATCTGCGTTTTTTGCAATGACATAAAAGATATCATGAAAAATAATGTTGGAGAACATTATTAAATGTGACTAATCAGAGCTGGTGCTTGGGAAACTTCCAAGAGTACCCAGCTCTAGTCTTGGTTTACTGGGAGCTCATATTTCACACCTAAAATCTATACACATTTGCCTCCCTCACCTATCTACAGCTATCTGCTCCTCCATCTATCTATCTCAGCCTGGAGAGGAGGATCTCTATTTCCACGTGCAAACTGAAGAAAACCACAGAGCACCTAACGAGACAATGATAGAGCCAATCAAGAAAGCCAGGCTTTGCATTTATTATAAGAAGCCCAACAAAGGCGCTGGCCTCATGCCGTGGGGATGAGGCCACACTTCCAGTAGAGCAAGACTAATCATGAATGCAAATAAGCACAATGAAAGCAATGAGAGCGAAAGAGGTGCTGAAACGTCCTTTAGTAAACTTCTGGGAAACAGCACTTGGCACGTCTCAGGGGTTCTACTTATCACTCAAAGCAAGACTGAAACACACTCGCTGCTGAGACAATGATGTATTCCCACCAAGCAGACAGAGAGGGAGAGGGTAAATGAAACCGAGAGAACAAGAGATTAGCAGATAAAGTTTGTAAAAAGGCAGTGTAATCATCTCCGCTAATTTGTTCGCTGCAGTTCGGGGCAACCAGATACACTCATTAGTGAAGGAAAATCCTTACAAGCAGAGCATGCTGTAAAGTTGTATACATCATGAGGAAGATGTCACCAATATTTGACAGAATGTTTTTGGAGAGATGAGCAGGCTGAGAAGAAGAAATCTTTATGCACTATGTGACAGTTTTATTGGGATTGATCATGTTTGAGTTGTGTGGTGAAACCTCCAGAGGGGTATCGCTAACTCGAGTCTGGCAGTGCAACTGATATTGCTTCATCTCATGCAAAGCTCCGAACTCTGAGCCTGGCAATCCTCATTATTACTGGAGTTTGTTGTATGTGCAATCATATGCAATGGGAGATATTGATAATAAAAGCCTGTAAACTGCACAAGTCTCCCACAGACATAACAAGCACCATATAGACACAATAAGTGGTTTAGATGACAGCAAGTAAACCACCTGAATACACAACAACTTATCCAGACACTAAACAGAGCTCACACACACACACACACACACACACACACACACACACACACACACAAACACTGACCTTGTATACTTTACATTCATAAACAAAATAATCTCTGTATCAAGTGTAGTATGTTATTATGCTTGACTTTGCGATCTAGAAATGTGTTTATGTTCGATGAGACCAGATACAGGTTTAAGTGGCTATTTAAGTGGCTGTACCGTCCGTAGTCAAAATTGTAAATCAATAGCTGGAGATTGAAGTACACTATGGCTCCTGGCACCGAGCTGAACCATTCAGAGCGGAGGCTATCTGGAACGCGGAAGAGTGTGCCAGTTCACACTGAAACATAAGCAAATACTCAATGAAAGAGCCAGCTTCCAGGAAAAGCCAGAGCCCAGTGGAGATAGCTGCTAATCTGAGCATGAAGCAGAAACCCAAACAGAGGGCGACCGCAGGGCAGGCCACCCGAGCACGACGGCCAAATGCATCAGACACCTTTGGGCGATACCAAACCGCAGGACGCGCAATAAGCCTGGGAGCCACGGCGAAAGCAGAGCAGCTGTAACCCACCGTTGAAATAACTGACCACACAGAGAACGTCAGCGAAGAGCAACCATCCCACCACTGACTTTAAGGAGCAAGGAACTCTATACGTTACACTTTAAACATGCAACAGAGCGGATTCACTAACTGCCACTGCTGAGCGGTTTACAAGTGGTTGAAGTTTTTCAGCATTAAAAGAATTTTCAGTGGTATTAAAATAGTCATGCAAATTCAGGGAAAAACAGCCCTTATTAAAGGTTTTTGTGCCAAATGAGACGGAGCGTTCAGAAAGGAAACCACATCGTATTGTGTAAGAATCTGTGGTACTACAGTTCATCATTAACATTTTGTCACTGGGTAAAACATGCACTGTTGGGGTTGGTTGTTTAATGCTGATCTGAGCCTGAAAATGTAGCTGAAAATGTGGAGTTATCTCAAGTCCACTGCCTTAGGAGCTGCGATTTGCCACCGTGTTGACCAGGTAAAAACAACCATTGCTACGGGGACCCACAGGCTATGTCACGAGAACCAATTCTTCGGTATCAAGTCAATGCCAACACACCAAAAATATGATGGAACCGTAGCAACGATATCGCCATCAGCAGGCCAAGAGAACGCCTACCAGCAGGGACACAAACACACAAAGATGGCTACTCTAATGTGGCCAGAGCCGCAGCTCCACCTCCACTCATCGCAAAAACAGCAAGATAATACACACATGCACAAGTGCCCAAACAGCCCCGCCTGTCCTCATCACTCCACTGTCTCTCGTCTTTCTCTCACCAAAGGTACTAACACAATCAGTTTAGCAAAGCACCTGAAGAAACGACAAGTTGACCTATTAACAAATTTCGAGAGGTTGGTGACAGCTCCCCTTTCATCGTAACCGAAGCTTTAAACTAATAATAATGGCCCAGTAATCTGCGTTTGATAAGAACTTTTGTTAGTTCAATTCGTTTGGAACAAAGGTTATACTGAATTACACTGTGATATGTTCTGCTCAGTAAAAATGAGATATTATTTGGGTAAAGGTAACATTATTGTGATGAGTTCAGTATAATCTTGTGAAATATAGTTTTTGGCTGTGATTTCAACAAATAGGCTACAGTTGTTTCAAGGAGAAAAGCTGTTCATGTTTTCAACATAAAAATATCACCTCCACCACCTTGAAATGCTGCGCAATCTAAAAAGTTGTTTGTGACAAAGCACAGTAGGCTTCTTGTTTGTTTTACATTAGGGATGCGGGATGTTACTTTTTTTTTTAACTGATACTGATACTGTTAATTGCCCGTTCCTTAGGCTGATAACCAATATGATAATCAGAAATTTCACATTTTTGTATTTTAAAAAGAAATGCATGACCTGTAGTTTATGCATACCTAAAGGTAAGTATGGCTAAGATGCAGTGAGCAAATATGAATGATTTAATATTTAATAGCCCTGACCAAACCAAATTTCACTGACATTAATACAACAAAAACAAAGAACAGTTCTGCCTCCATCCCTACAAACATTAGGCTGTGAAAAAGACCGAGATTTTCTGGGGTATTGACCAATGGCCTACCCTCAACACCCCTGTCCCCACATAACCCTAGACTACAGATAAATATAGTAAATATCAGTATGAAATTAAATACTTAAAGGCTTAAATACCTAAAGTTGAATATCCAACAGCTTTTAATAAACAAGTTTTATGTTGAAATACATGTTTTTTATTTTTGTTTGTTTTTCTCTTTGACCATGGTACGGAAATTGGTATCAAGAATTATAGAAATTTACTGGTATTGGTATCGACTACTGAATTTCTGGTATCGTGATAACCCTACCATAGCTTCTTATTGTTGTGGGCCTGTGGGCCTGTGACCTTGGGCCAAGCAGCATTTAATTTTTCACTGTATCATCATCTGTAATTTTAGCCAGTTTTAATTCTAAGGTCATCACGCCCCTCTAAGTCCTCCTTTGGCATCTCTGTGAGTTACACTGGGCTTTCAACAAACTCCATTGTAAACCCATCCACGGCAATATGTGATTCTCAGAGCAACTGACAAAGCAAAGGGTGAGAGGAAGGGATGGTGGATGGGTCAAACAAACACATACTTTCACTGTGAAGATCACTGTTCGTGTTGAGCGTAAAGCCAAAAGTCAGTGCTGTCTAAATGTAGCATCATGTAACTTACGTCTGTCCATGAAGTACTTGTTGCATCCTCTGCTGAATGATGGTCTTGCTCTCTTAGTGATGGTTCACAAAAGCTGTATTTATGACACTGAAGCGACGAAACATGCTGTGAACACATCACATAAACAGAACAAAAGCAAACCATTACAACTCTTTAACATCCTGATGGAACATATCAGTCTACTATAACCTTCCAATGACATCCCACCACAACTCACAGGTTTTATATGTTAAAGGTTACATTAGAAAATGAACTGGCCCTATCATTAATACACAACCATTTAATCACAACTTTTAACCCTTGTAGCTTAACAATCTCCAATGGAGTGCTATAATGTAGGGAAGCATATTTAGCTTGAAATATTTATTTAACCCCCCAGGTACAATCAATAAAAAAGCATTTCAACTGGGCAAAAATCACACATAAAATAAAACCTCCTCCATCCACATTTAAAAATAATACAGCTACAGCAAAACAATCTTTAAGAACATTACACTTCTTCCAAATAGCAAGCTTAATTTGACCAAGGAGAGCTAATTTATAATCAAGCATGACAGACATCCGGTGCACTGAGCTAATGGTAATATAGCATTTTGCTAACGTAAACGTACTCATTTAAACTCGGAAAAACGATTAAATGGGCTTTATTATATAACGTAATATTATATAGCAAATAACATTAAACACTTACGAACCTTGCGCCCTTATCGGCCAGGTACTACTACGACATTTTCCTTCGTTTTGAAAAAGCATTGACTGTACACTATCCTGTGCAGGACACTAGCATGGTTTCTCCTCCTACCGGCGGCAAACATTTCAAATTAAAGCACTCGCCTTTAAAGTGTAATTTACTCCATTACCATTTCAAAATAAAAGCCCTAAACTACGCCACTTGGACAAACTACATGTCACGATCAAACTTACATGTCATGGTCCCAGATTTATTTTATTTTATTTTATTTTACACTTAGATCCTGTAGTTGTTTTAATATTATTTATTTTGGTAAAATGTTAGTGTAGGTAAAGATGTTGAATACAACATATACATACATGTGATTAAACAAAAACATTTCAACAAGCACAGGCTTACCTCGTGGCGCGTTTCCTGTTTTTAGGTTTTGGTCTCTTTTTTCATTTTTGTATTGTATGACGTTTTTTTTTACAGCATATGAGTTATTACAGATGTGTGGTTCATGTACAGGATGTAATTCTTTGGCCCTAAAAGTTATAAAAGTCATGGTAAATGTATAACTTTGTATAAAAGTATACAAACTTTCACCAATCAGCTTCTGGGTGGGGGGATAATAAAATAATAATGGAAATATCATAAACCTCTGAACACCATAAAAAACTCTTGACATCCTCTCTGAACAAATATACACATATAGCATAATATAATATGAACAAAGGAAAAAGCTAACTTGACCTAATATAGACAATTTTAATTATAAGGAATACACACTTGGAGCAAGGGATCTTTTACAGATATTATTTTTTTACAGATCTCAAGGTGGCCTGTGCATAAGATACAATTAAGTTTTATGTGTCTACAATGTGGTACAATGAAAAAATTCTTTACCATAAAAGAATGCATCACAGATGAAACTTTATTCATAACAGGAAATACAGACAAATTACAAGGCATCTGTGGTACATTTAATCAAAACTCTATTGAATCTCGTGTGAAATTGATATTTAAGCTATTTGCACAGCCCTAGAGTGTCTTTTATTATGCTGTTGTAATGTTGCATAAAAAAATTACATTTTACAGAAATGGCTTAAACTGCGAAAACAGATCCCTCTCCTGAAACCAAAATGATTTGGGATGTTCATAAGTTACTCAATGAACTTCTCTCTCAGTGAAGTCGTACAGTGTCCGGGGATTCCTTTCACACAGAAATGGACAATTATAGAGAAGGCCAAAAAAGTCCTCTCTCACACTACTGTAATTTAAATTGACAGGAAAACAATAACAGTGTGGTTGTTTCACAAACAAGTGGAAAACACGAATGTGGGCTTTCCCCATATTTTTGTTTGTGGAAAAGCCTGTTTGTCCTCAATATGTCACATTCTTCACCATCAGTGGCACAACACACCACATGGCCTTGACCTAATGTTGTGGGTTTCCGCATAGGAGTAGCCGAGCATATTTCACAAACACACATTTCACACTAGCATGTGTTGCATTGATAACTTTCTGTAAGCAATTTTTCATGGAGCACGGTTGTTAGAAATAATAACAATAATAATATTGATTATTAGGGTCAATTCATAAAGATGATGCTTTGAAGCAAGTTCACACGCTCATACACTTGCACACAGAAATGCATCCTACCGCCCACCCATAAGGAAGTAAGCACCACATGAGAAAATAATACGGTAAACAGGAAACATGGGCGTAAGAATGCCAAATGCATTCTGCAGTTTCAGCTCCAGTCTGTCCTCAGCACAGCAGCATCTATTTCTGGGAAAGACTGTGAAAACAGCCAGCAGGCTATCACTGCTGCTGCTGCAAAAAAAAAAAAAAATCTACTCCTTGTTTTGGAGGGAAATAATATTGTTTCATGCAGTCAAATAAATGACAAGTTTAATCAGTGACAGTCGATATGTAAATGTGATGTTTGTGAGCTCAGTTAAAACCATAAAGGAGGCCTGTTTTCCACTTTATTGTCTGCAGCTGTCTGCTTGAGTCACTGGCACTGTAAATTGGCCAGTGGGCAGCGTTTTTAGCTGACCTGGCGCCCCGCCAGCTTTTGGTTCCTGTCATTATCTGTGCTTTGTGTCTCAGTGATGGCCACATGCACGTAATGAATAGGCAACTCTTTTCCATTAAAATAATACCCTCATCAAGAGGGCTCCTGTCAGCAAAGTTGCATCTGTGCCCGACCGGGCTCCCTGCTTCAAGACAGCTCACGGAGCGAGGGCCAAAGGCTGGAATTTTAATTGTTTCACGGGAATCAACTAGTTAGCCATTCAAACAGGCTGGCGCAGGACAGCTTTCCATGAAAGATGATGAGAAGATAGAAAGAGAGGATTTGGGAAATGTTGCCATAAATTAATCCTGGACAAACCCAGCTTTGGAAAGTATTGCCTTGTTGAAATGGACTACAAAGGGTGGACTACAAAGAGGAGTGGACTTAAAAGAAGAGGTTAGACGGAGGATGAGGAGGGGGTAGGCGGCTACTTGTGAAGTTTGCCAAAGGAAAGATGCATCCTTTTGAATCTCAGGGAGATTAGACATTTCTTCAAGTGACAAAACACCTTATTAACCTCCGCCTGACCCTTGAGGATTGACCTTTGACTTGTGACCCTGACACCGCTGTGCCTTACTCCTGTTGGGAGGCATCAGCATGAGCCTTTTCATCACAACTAACGGTTGTGCCGAAATGCCGAAAGAAAGGGAGAATGTGAGGATTGTCTGCGTGCCTGTGGGACAGAAGACGGAAGGATAGAAGTAACGGGGGGATGCAACGGAGAGAAGAGTTTAATTAGAGACACAGCACCTTGGTAATCCACTCACCCTATTCACAAAAAGAACAAGGGTGGGAGGGATGGGCAGGGAGAGATGAGAAGTTTTTAACAAGAGGTCAGAGAAACTTTGGCTTAGAACATGGGCCTTTATCAAATCCACTGGCAAATCCGCAGATTAGTCCATTCCATTGTTTTCAGGAAGTCCGCTCCCACCGACCCCGAATGCAAGAGGCGGATTTAGGAACTTTGCAAAAGCTCCAAGCCACTGAGCTGGATGGCAGTGTGTGTGTGTGTGTGTGTGTGTGTGTGTGTGTGTGTGTGTGTGTGTGTGTGTGTGTGTGTGTGTGTGTGTGTGTGTGTGTGTGTGTGTGCGTGTGTGTGTGTGTGTATTTGTGCGTGTGTATTTGTGCGTGCGTGTGTGTTCATATGTTCATATTTTGTGTACACGTGTGCATGTGTCTGTGTTAGTGCGTGCATGGGGGGGGGGATGACACAGTGAGGAAGGGGTTGTCAGGAAGGCTCGGGCTCAAACACTCTGACCAGAAAATTCCAATGATCGCTCATGACTTTCTGGCCACCAAAAGCAATGCAGACGGACGGCGGGCCGCTTTCCCACTGTGACCTCTCCATAGATAATATGTACTTTGGAAACTGTCATCCCTCTTGGTTTCATTAAACCTTTTTTGATATTTACATGGCCTGCTGAGCTGTTCTCTATACAGAGTCAATTTGGTCAAAATGTGAAATTCTCCCCCTTGAATAAACACTATACTTTCTTCCCTGCAGAGTCACTTTACCACAACCAAAGTCACTGGCATTTGATATAGCGCTATGGTCAAAACACTTGTGGACAGCAACAAAAGTCAACAGAGGACTATGAATCAAATATTCAATTACATTTTGACAAAAGCCTATTCTTTTTTCCCCCTCTTCTTCCTCTCCTATACCTGTTACTTGTCACAATGTGTCTCCAGCGTTGTGCTTCCTGTGCTATTCAGCCTGGGGAAATGGGGCATTGGAGTGATGACAAGGAGAAAGAATCACTTGCGAGCACCGAATCTGTCTTAGCACACTCCTGCACCTATTTAAAGTAGGCCTCTTTCAACTCCGAAACCAGGATGGAGGAGAGAAAACACATTAGCAAAATAGGCAGAAAGCCGAGACACAAAAGGCAAATGATTTATTATAGCTTTCAGCAGAAATACCTGCGGAGGAGTGCAGGCCCTCAGGTGCTTTTCTGGCAGAGTGTAGAGAAGGATAAGAGAGGCAGTGCTGAGAGATGCGCTGGAATGAGGAGCCGGGGAGTCTTTGGCAGTAGGTAGGCAGAGAAGATGTTGGTACCTCTCGTCGCAGGTGGGGATTTCAGGGAGAGCAGGAGGGAAGGGTGCTTCAACCACTGAAGGACAGCTGGAAAACATTTTTTGTCAAAGGGATGTCAGTTGTTTTCGTCAACATCACGTATTCATGACCTACAGGCTGCTGGTTTCTGCTCTCATCTGCTTCCACTGATTAATATCTTGACATTAAAAAAAAAAAAATTTTACACCTGTGGTGAAGTGCATGATAAAAGGGAGGGAGATTCCATTTGAAAGCTTCATCATGGACCATTACTTTCTTTTGGGAAAATTTAAACATAGTAAAGGGTTCACAAAATGTCGAACAGTTGAAAAAAAGAAGAAATCAAGGTCTAACAACTAATTGTGATTTAACCACACGTTCCCAACAGTTTGTATGAAATCATCCAAAAATGTGCGCATATGTTTTATTGGCAAATCTTTCTGTGGGTGACAAACAGCTGCCCAGGGCACCACCCAAAGGGGCGTGCAAATAGACCGGATCACAGTGACGTCACGCCAACAACAAAAGTCACTTCCTGGTAGAAAACTAGCTTTCTATTGTCATTTTCAGTCCTAACTGTACCATGAAAGGATACAGAGTTAAACCCAGTGGTCTGACCGATCTGATGAGTTTCTTTTATGAACTGTGTTGCTTTTCTGACGTCTTTGATAAACCAAATCTAACGGTGCGAAAGATGGATGGGCCCAGAGCAAAAACATATTTTAGCCACCTAAAAAATCAGTACCAGTTTAATTGTGTACTTTATTTGAATATGTGCTCCGCTTTACCTTTTACAACATCTAATCAGTGGAGGAAAATGAGTAAAACGTTTTTCTCAGCTGAGTATTTTTGATATAATGGCTTCAAATTCCCATTGGTAAGGGCTGTCTTACGGCATGGTAAAGCGGTAAAAATATTCTAAATATATGCTATATGCATATGCTATACTAATTTTTTTTGGTGGGCCTTTTTATAGGTGGCTTAAAACTGATCAATTAAGGCAGAGTTTGCTTAGTGCTGTTTAATTATATGTACGTGACACAGCGGTTTCTACCCGGAAGTTACTGTAAATAAATATTGTGATTCTGTCACATTACAGCCATTTTTTCATATATATATATTTTTTTTGTCAGTCAAAGAAATCAATCATGAAGGGAAAACGATCCAAAGATATAAGGCTCACTGTCGCTCTGTAATAGTCCCGGTGGTGCAGTACAACTTAATGCGTTCATCAGTGAGCGGTCTTCACAGTCAAACCGTGCTAGAACATTGACGCTTATGGTGGAGTGAAGTGTATTTGGAGACAATTAGAGTAAGTGAATATTAAAAGGTAAAAGCCATCCGGAGCACAGTACAAAAAAAAAATCTGCAATTTTACACACACCGTATTCTGCACCCACTTTATATGATATCTTATGAATCAGCACCATGATATCTTACTAATTAGCACTCCCTGCTGGTTAGATTAGGTTGACAAAAAGAATTAGGTTTGGGTGTCATCACGTTACGTACTTAACATAATGCGACAAGGCGACGTTAGAGGTGTACATAACTTAAAATGACTCAGCACTGCTCTTTAGTGTAACACAGGACACAAACCCTGGCTCACACTAACATGGATGATATGCAAATAATGCATTACTTTTCATAGGTATGAGTACTAACAGGGAATGAGAACAGCCTGAACCACAATATAAATAATGATAACATACTTAAGAAGTGACCGCTTCCTTTATGAATCATTTATGATTAACTCTGAATGGAATTCACTTTAATCAAGATAAGGCAAGCTGGTGATAAATATTTGGAGGATTGGGAATTTTCATTTGGGTCCAAATCAATATCTGTTGATGAAACACTGAGTAATTCCTTCTCTTTTTGAAAAGATGATTTTATACAGCAGTCCATCTGGGCCTGGCCACCACTCCTAATTGAAGTTGAGAAGCGGTGGTACTGGCTTAACAGCACATTCCTCACAACATGACAGTGCCAAGACTGTTGAGCAGCCTGAAACAGGAAACTGTGGAAATAAACTGTTGATCAACAACTCTTAAGTCATTATAGAGTTAGAAACAAACATTTCAAGTTCTTTTGCTACATTCCAAAACCATGTTGTTTTTTTTACAGTTCCTAAATAATTTAGGACATAATTTGAACAACTCAAATGCCATATTGAAAAAGTATTTTTTTCCTGGGATTTGTTCCTAGTTAAATTTCCTTTTAGCATGTCTTCAAAAAGTTACCAAGAGTACCTCTAAAACCTAACTAAATTATGTCTTTGATCTGCCTGGCCACTGATTGGTTGAAGTATTTCCACATTACAGACTCAAATAATCACATAAGCTGAAGATTCTTGTGCTTCTCACACAAAAAGCAGCTATTTATGATACTGTGAGACCCGTTGTGAAAGTTTTCTTTGCATTTCTTCTCCTGACAAGAGCTAGTTAGCTGAGAGAGGACAAGTTAAGATTCCTTGTATCTTGCATAAGCCACGTGCCTGAATCAAAGTTAACAAGCGCTGCAGATTAGTCAAATAAGCCGCTGTCAACTAATAATTACCTATTTTGAAAAAAAGCTAGCAAGTGGATAAGATTTTTTGTTGAATTATTGTTTCCTTGGTAAAGATGACTTTAACACTTAACTTTTAGGACAAGTAATTATTGACAAAAGAGTCCTCTTGGTTACCCCATTTTTTGGCACGGTAGAGCTTAAAATTTTTATGAATGAAATCATACTATGTGTTACCTGAGAAGGTCAGAATGCAAAAGTTTTTGCTTGAATTGCTGTTCTGAGTGGCCAAACACTGGACAATCACAGGAGTCTGAAAAGCTGGCCTTCATGAGGGGAGAGATGCACATTCATCGTTTAATGATGGAGATGTGGGTGTGCACTTTAAGACCATCTTTCTTGGAAGGTATTCATAGTGTTGCACTCCGCTGTACATACAACAAAGGCCAGAAATAGTTGTGTAAAGACTGAAAAACTGAGCCTGAGAAAGAAGTTAAAATCTTGCATACTTCCTCAATTCCACCCAGCTGGCCAATCACACAGCTCAGCTGAAGATGAAGGCGGTGACGTTCACTCCAGAGCAGAGGTAAGGAGGTGTTTTCATGGGGCAGGTGGACGGCATGGTTGCAAGGTTACACATTTGACACTGAAATGAAAAATACTAAAATGAAAATTTAAATGTCAAACACTTATTGTCCTGCATTCTGGTGATTAAAAAAAAAAAAGTATTTTTGGGACTTTTATGCCTTTAATTGACAGGAAAGCTTAAACGTGAAAGGGGTAGAGAGAGAGAGGGGGCGACATGCAGCAAAGGGCCGAGGCCAGAATCAAACCCGCGGTCGCTGTGGCAAGGACACAGCCTCTGTACATGGGGCGCCTGCTTTATCCACTGAGCCACCAGACGCCCCACATTCTGGTGAATTTTTCTGCATCAGTTTATGGTGATGTCTTTCATTTTGTCAAAATGTAAGTCCTCTGCCACTTTCATGTTTTTAATAGGGACAAATACACAAGTACTGAAGGCGAAATGTCCACTGTGTCCCCCTGAAAACATCTATGGCTGCAGGTTTTCTCTGGCTGCAATTCACCGTTATTCTCCCCAGTTTAGTCGAGCCACACTTCACCACAGAATCAAATGGCTGCAGCTCGGAGCAGCCACCGCAGATTTACTTTGACACTGCATGGCAGCTCACTGCAGGCTGATACTGGTGTGTTTTTGGAATTACTGCAGAGCTGCAGAGTTTAGAGATGCCGTTTCCCCTGAACCTCCTTCTCAGTCAGTGTAATTTTGTCAGTTGCTGCATAGGTAATAAGGAAATAAGTCATCTTTGGTTTTTAGAGTATTTCTAGATTTCCTTGATGTTCAGGACGTTTCTTACACTTGCGAAACTGGTAAACAAAAGCCCCAATGCATTATGGATTCACAATGACTAACATAAGGCAATTTCCCCTCGGGGATCGAGTACTTCTGATAAGACTGAGTCCTATAAGGCTAGCCCTCAGAGCTCCTTCTTTACCAGGCTGGAAGACTACATCAAGCTTTGTATTGCAGTTAAACCTAGCTAAACAGCGTCGCCCACAATACAAAGTATTGGTCAGGTTGACTAAACAAACCTGGGTTTTTGTTTGGGTTCTGCCACAGTGTCACCGATGCCAAGTTACTCATTTGTGATGTCTGCAGTTGTGTCTGTGTATTTTCTCGATGTAAATCCCAGACGGGGAAAGGTTCAAACACTCCTGTGATGAAAATAAACATGACTTTAATTGCATGCAATTTGTTGTTCTCTCATGTAGTAAATAAGCCTCAGGATCTCCCCTCCTATTGAGTAATGCTTTGCTCATTCTTAGGATCCCGCATAAACTTCCATTCTCAGTTTTTCACACACGTCTCACCAGTGTCAAGTCCTGCTTTAGTTCTAAAAACGTCATTGGCAGCTCGAAGGAAAAGCAAATATTTGACTAAAACTTAAAAATAATTTTCCACCTCACTAAGAGGACCACACACACATACACACACTCACACCAACACATATGCATGCATGGATGTTGAGTGCAAGACTCACTTTCATGCTCTCTCCCTTTCTTTCTTTCTCTCTCTCTCGAACGCAAGCACACATGCACGCACGCACGCACACACACGCACACACGCGCACACACACATACACACACAGAGTGCTGCTTTCCTTCAAAGCCACATCCTGAATCTCCTTCCTCAGGGGAAAAGATTTACACTGTGGTTGTCCTTCAGGTACACCATCAGAGTTCTGCATAAATCCTCTATGCTTACAAACCCCTTTTTTCTTTTACTTTTTACACAGAAATGAATAAAGTGAAATGGAAAGAGAGTGGAAAGTCTCACTGTATTCAGATTGGCAGCTCAGCCTATATTGTGCTCTTACATACTATGTATTTTTTTGGCTGGGCTCCATGAGTTCTTAGGTGGAGGTAAATGGGGGCTTGCAGAGGGCAGACAAGGCCAGGGCACTGGCGGAGGCAGTGGAAGGGGTTAATCCAGGCCCTGTACATGATCCAGGGTAACTATACTCACTTGGCCTTTATCATTGTGGCTTGAGTCAGCTGTGTAAGTGGAATTTATGAGGTGAAAAATGATGGTTTATAAGCTTGGTTGGTACCAATGTTCAAAGAATTTCTTATTATGTGAACATTTTAATGACAGTATCTAAACCTTATCAGTCTCCTGCAATAGTCAATATGATTGGTTGTATTTGGTCGTATTTTAAACCTGAATTTTGCAAAAATCTAGACAGTAACTTTATTGCAGTGGTGGATTTTCCTAAATGCGATTGCTGTTTACATATCTAATAAACATGAATATTCCACTAATACTCCTGTTTATATGCAGCTGTGCAGAGTATACCCTGTTTCCCTAACATGCTGTTTATCATATTTGTTTTGTTGATTATTAAGATCCCCATTAGCTTACACAGTAGCTACTCTTACTGGGGTCTCCATTAAAAAAACAAAATCAAAATATGGAAAAGTGGAGCAGCTTGAGCTGCTTGTTATTTTGCTTCTTTGTATCAAAATAGGATTTTTAAAAAAAGTTTCCATGAGCGGCAGACTTGGCTGACCATGCAAACACAGCTTCCCTCTGTAATTCCCATAACCACCTTCTTGAAGAGTTGGGCTATGCCTGGTGCGCCAAATGTGCAAGGTCCAGCTGCTTTACTGCATCAAAGGTGGGCCAGAGGAGATGTTTCCAGAAGGGATGCACTAATTCAGTGGTTGAACATCAGTATCGGCTGATTTTTGTCTTGCAGATTGTCATCAGCCCAATAAGATGACATTCACCGACGGCAGTGGCCACTGTTTTTCCATTGTCTCATCCTGCATTCCAGCTCTTTTTAGTAAAAATGAGTATTAGGTGAAGGGAAATTATAACATTCGCATGATGTGTTCAATTTGAAAAATGCAAAATGTATTTCTTTTGGCGAGAAACATGAATAAATACAGCAATATGAAATAGATATTAGAGAGGGAAATATAAATATTATTTATTGTGGAAAAAGCTTTTGAAGGCGTTTTTTTTTTTTAAAGATGTTTTTCATGTGAAAGTTTATATAAGAAGGTTGTTTCATAAACTTTTATGACTGAATTTGTGCTCATTCAAAGGAAGAGTAATGAAGGACTAATTTACTTTTAAACAACTCAGTTATTTTTTTAGAACGTAGATCTTATTGTTTCCGTGATACAAAAGAGGGAAATAGGCTTAAAAAAACCCAAATAAACAACAATATAAAAACACTGGTATTGCTATCAGCTATTCTTCATCAGCCAAAGTGTTATTTTGAACACTGGTATCAGCTCAGAATTTTAAAATTGATGCATCCCAGGTTTGCAGAGGATAGAAACAGCAAACTGCAAGTAAAAGCATATAAATGTCACTAAATGTTTCCTTAATGTCAAACACAACAAGCAGTTTATTTCACTGTAAGCCACGATTCCCAAGTCAAATTGCTGCAATGCTGAACACACAGTAAGTAAATAACAGGACACAGTTCCACTTTACAAGCAGCAACACAACTTAAAGCATCTCAGCTGTGCAGCGCAGCAAAGGAGAGTAAATGACAGTTGATGCTTTGACCTGCGGTTTGTGGTACATACACTAAGCAAACGTCTACATGTAGGGTCAAGCTCCGCGCTATACCAAACCGCCAAAGCTTTGTATTTTGAAACTTAACATTTTGACAGCAGATAATGTGTGAAGTGTTACCATTTTTATGTGCATGCACTGGGCTCTTAAATGTGTAGTCTTGTAATCTGAACCTGGCTTCTCTCTATAACATCCTCAGTGCTATTACACAGCATAGAGTAGGTAGAAATGTGTCTCTAAAATAAGAGGTGCACATTACATTGCATCGTAAATAGAAATGATTGGAGAATAACACTATTTGAGGCAGCCATTTGAAAGCGGCACATATTTGCAATTCCAGACCAGTTATTATATTTAATTCATGCTGACACTGATACAGTTTTGCCAATCATTTTGTGACGGTCTGTGCACACGATTGGCTGGCAATAAACACCACCCACCTATCACTAGGGCCACCAATCTACAATAAATGATGCTTTAGCTTCCTGCGGCCAGCATAGTGTCAGCTAACACATCATCAGCATTCCTGAAGTCTTGCCCAGTGCAAAGGTCTATTTACACTGCCATAATAACACAATTGTTCAAATGGGCTGTACGAAATATGAAATGAAACGGGAGAAGAATGGAATCCAGCCTGATATGCTTGGTTTCAGAGAGGAAGGAATTGCCTGTCTCGCCTTGTTTACTGTACGCAGGCAAAATAAATCATAATGCTGACAAATATACATTTCTTTCCAATCTACCAGCATATAATGTCTTTGTGTGGTTTCTTGTCACAGGGCACTCTGTCAGATGCAATTATGTACAGCAAACCTTCGTCTTAGAAATAAACAATTCACAATAGAGGTAGCAATACACTCTCGGGTAAATTGTTGCCCTCTGGGCTGCATATAATGTTGTTTACTTTGCAGTGTAGGGAGCGTGTGTACAGTATGTTACAATAATATGTCTGAGATTTTGGCAATTTCACTGACCTTGGATATAACACATGGCCTGGCCAGCCAGATGCCAACATGTCTGTGTTTCATGCTCAGTACTGAAGGCCATGAGTAGATTGCATAGAGTAAGAGCACAGAAAATTCCTCAGCAGTGCATTTTAGTTTTGATTACAAAAACTCCTCATGGTGGTATCTCGCAGGTCTGTCATGGACTCTTCACTGTAGATTCTTTCATACAGGTCTTAATAAAACATGACAAGATTAGACTCACCAGTGGTCTCAAAACATAAACATTCACTATGAAAGCAGTAGACACCAAGGCTTCCAGATGTCATCTTTCTACAAAGCAGGTTTCCAAGGAACTCGATCCAACAGCACAAGGCTGGACAAGGCCGACAGAAAAAAAAAGTGTTTAAGTCTGTGGCATTTCTGTCAAGCAGGAGATAAAAATCAGTACATTGTCTGATGGAGAGGTATGCATGGCTTTCCTGGAACAGAATAATGGGTAGTCCAACAAAACTGTTGCCAAAATAAAAAACCTGCTGCTCATATACAAGTTTCACTGAATAACAAAAATAGAATGTATGGTTACTGTCCAAAAAAGGTAAATTGTTAGTTCGATTCTGTGGAATTACTATCATTGATGTAATGTTCTCCTTAAAGGAGCTGTAATACAGCAGCAGACCAAAATTTGCTTGTAATGGCGTCCTGAGCACAGACAGAATGCCCATCATGCTGCCTTTCTGTGTGTTATATTTCTAGCTTCTGTGTTCGCTGTTGTGCTAGCTGGTCAGACTGCTCGTGCATGTTAGTGCATGTGATTCCCTGTGTGTCTATCCACCTGGCTAGCTATTTGCCAGTGCTCTGCACTGTGTCCATACAGTTGCAGAAGCATAGCACCTATCTTCCTGTTTCTCCCCTGGGTTAAAAATATTAACTCAGTCAGCACTGTTTCCATTGTTAATACTGTACTGAGTTAGTACTATTAGCGGTCTGATTTGTTACATTTCTATAAGCAGATACCTACAGATGTAGCACTGACCAATCACGTTTGAGCAGCAGGCTAACAGTTCATGTGGAGAGCAAAAGAGGCAGAACATATTGGCCGAAATGCAATCTCAGAACCCCGTCAGCTGTTGTCTGACAGCCACTTAGCTTTATATTTGAATTTATATTTATTTATTTGCAGACATATGTAGATATATGTTCACAGGGATTAGCTGGAATGAGCAGCACCCTGAGGAGGAAATCTTGGCCCAGATACCTACTGGCTGAGGAGACCCGCTGAAAAAAATGGCTGTTGCTACCAGAGGTTTATCATTGTCAGACGGATAAGGAAAGGCTGAAATAGCTTCACCTGACTTGTTATCAGGATTTATGAAAAAAAAAAAGTTTCTAATCAATCTAGGTCACTCTACACAGTCAGCAGTTAACATTAATACCATATTACACATTACATGTTATCAAAAATTGATAATTAATATGTGAATTAATGGAAACGTTTCTTACCAGTGACCAAACATTGACTTTTGCCCACCATACTTATGCCTTTATGACATCAAGTCGGCAACTCATGTTATAAAATTATCTTAGAGTTGCGATTGTTTTTCTGACACGAGAGGCCGCTCATGTGATTTTCCCAGGTGGAAAGCTGTCATTCCGATTATTTCGACATCCCATTAATGCAGCATAGAAGTGATGATGCGGTGGGAGAACAGTCAGGGAGCTGATTGGCTGGAAAAACTCTGGAGCGAGGAACGAATAATGAGGCTGATGCAGGGAAGGTGTGTGAAAACAGAAACCCAAAAACCCAGAAAACACAATCCTCTATATAATAAACGAATTGGATGTGAAAAAAAGACATACTATATTGTTTAAATGATTCTTTAAATTTAAAATTTTATTTAAATTTGAAGGCTTCTGGACACAGAGCAGACTGTGACGTTATTGATCATACAGAGGGGAAGATTATTGTACAAATACAATAATTATCGAACACCTGGCAACGCTGCTTTAAAATAGCCCGATAAAAGGGGAATCCCAAAAACGTGGTGGGGTTTGAGGATTATTCCTGTCAAGACGTACAAGGTATTACCCTCACATTATTACAACATGATTGACTTAAACCTGTCACACCATCAGAAGCTGATAGCAGCATGACCAAGCTACTGCTAAGCATTGTGGTGTACTGTAGGACTTTCACAACTAGCAGTGGCTTACATTTATATTCCACGTAATTTCTTGAAATATTCTTCCATTAAATAACCCTGAAATACTTGTGTAAAAATCACTCTAAATCCTTATACTGCCGTTACTCAACATCCCCTCCCCATGAGGATGAATGATTATGGATAGTTTTACAATAGGTTATGCTAAGCCAAGCAATATGTCACTTAATTTACAAAACACCAATGCACGCCAAGCAAAAACCATGTTATTGTCCATCTGTGGTCGGAGCGTCAGCTTCCCACGAAACAAGGCTCCAGGGGCCAAATGTTGCTGGATTTGTGGCCAGGGCCACACTGTAGTTTGGCCATCACATGTGTCATAGATCTGCCCGGTCCCCTGATGTTGGAACAGCGTGTCCAGAGCTGGACTGAAAGGGAAAGCTTCCTGAGGTCAGGGGAGTATAATGCACAAGCTGGCTCTCAAATAAAACTGGTTTGTTTTTCTTAAAAGGAGGCTGAGGTTTTTGGGTTTCAGTCCATCACCCCCACACCACACCACCTCCACTCCCCTCTATTTGTTACAATGGAAGCCTTATGGTGTGTGCATTTGGAACCTTTTTGATTTTAACACGAGGTGGTGATTGGCAGAAAACGTGTTTCATCGTGACTGGAGCTCTGGTTTGGCCCACCTAAATGTCAGCTGTGTATAAATTTGGTAAAGAGTAGTGCCATTGTTGGAAAGGTGACATTAACAATATTACATAGAATAAACAACATATTGCAAAAGAAGTCAATTTATGAACAGCCACTGTAAAAGTTTAGGGTAATTTGGGGCCATTTCTTTGTTTCAAATAATGGTTCATTTAACTTTAAAAACAAAAAACAAATCTCTTAACATTAGCTAAGACAAAAGTCATTTTCATAAGTATGTTCTGTACGGTCAAAAAAAGACAGAAAATTGAGTCATCTCATTTTATAAGGTCATCCATGAGGAGACGTTTGTTTTATTTTTCTAAGCTATATTAAAGTCAGTGGCTGGCAAAGGAAGAAGTTATGGGAGAGAAGTTGCTCCAAATTCCCATCGTGAGATTACACTTAAGTGTGAATGTACTCTGTTAACCTGGAGATAGCACACATCCAAAATAGTTAAAGCTCATTGGGTGTAATGGTCAGCAATGGTCAGTAATGGCCGGTGGTTTGGCGAGATCTGCTCCTCGTTACACAGCTCTTCCTGTCCACACACACACTGTATAATAAAGACTTCCTCAACAGATTGGAAACCACTCTGCTCTCACCAGCACTCTCGAGTTCCTCTTTCTCTCTCTACCCCCTCTCTCATTCTTACTTTCTTTCATTCTTGCTTTCTTTCAGCTTTTCCCATTCTGTTTCTCTATCTTTCCCTCTACATACTGACCTTCCCAGGCTGGCCTGGGTCTTTATATTTCAGGCTTTGAGGCTACATCTGAAACAAAAGCAAAATTATGGGTCTGGTTTGGCTTGAGGAGAGCGCAGTGACCCCGGCATGTGGTTTTCTTAGGCCAGACCAGAGAGAGGTGAGGTGGGGAGAAGAATTTGTGTGAATCTAGCTGTGTATTTGAAGAAAACCCTAACCACAGCTAATTTGAATGTGTCATTAGCAGGAGGGGGGTGATCTAAACTTGGGTTGGCCAGTGATAGAGTGAAATTCACATACTACCGAAGACACCACTTGTTTTTTCCCTTTTCGTTGAGAGATTTTTGGGGCAACTTAGGGACCATAGCCTCAAGAGTAAACACACTACTTATCACCTCATAAATCTTCTCACCTCCTCATCACTTGTCCATGTCGTGAAGCTGTTGTTTCATGAAGCTTCTATGGCTTCTGTCTCTTTTTCCTGTTCTCATGCACTCATCGTTTGTATACCTAGGAAAACTAATTCACCACATTTAGTATATACCCCATGTAATTAGTAATTAGTGTAAAAACCCACATAATCTTCAATGCTGCAATCACGTAACCAATGCACTTAAGACAGTAAAGAGGAAGGTAGTACAAAGGCCAAAAGTCCATGTAAGGAAGCAGGTTGGGGTTGTGGTTCAAACAATACAGGATGTCCCCCGCAGGAGACTGGTGTTTCGAACTGTATAAAACCAAGTGAGCTTTGCATTATTTTAAGGTACATTCTCACCTTGTTTCTTTCCTAAACCTAACTTACATAACTTAACAACTTGCCTAAACCTTAAGACACCCAACCATGTTTCTTTTCCTAAATTTAACCTGCGTAATTTTACTTACCTAAACCAAACCTACATGAGTTAACATTAAATAGGTAACATCATTTGCAGGGAAGTAAATTGTATGTATGTATTTTTGTAAGATATCATAGATACCTGTGTGTGACAATAATACATTGATAGGTATTATTGTCACACAGCCACATTTACAATTTTGCTCCATACTCAAAGAGTAAAAGCTTTGAGAAGATGAGTATTGCTAGCCCGTTCTTATCACAAACTCGTAATAGCACCGCTTTGACAGTAATTTTATATACCAAAAGATGGCTGGTGACAGCGTCAGGTTGAAATACTACTGGTAATGATATAATATAAGGACCCTGAGGGTGGGAGGGATGGTGAATAGATCCCGGTGTTTGCTTCCCGTCTGAATACGTCTGTTCTTTTTTTTTTTTAATACACCATACCATGTGCCTCCTTCCCCTTATCCTAAACAACCATGTCCTTGTTGCCTAATCCTAACTATCCATTCCAGAATGTGCATTTGTTGACTTTCTGGCATTGCCATGTGCTTGTGGTGTCTAAACATAACCAAATGCCTCATAATCCCACAGGTGCATTTGTTGACATCACGGTAGCACGATACCATCCTGGAAGGTAAACAGCAGACACAGAGGGATACCTAAAATGCAATATGTAGACACAAAAGTCCACAGCAAAGAGGCAACATGTGACAAGTTAGGATGAGAATGTGCTGTTATTGCAGGTCTTGCAACCAAACGTATTGCATCATGCACATTTTTGAGACAAAGCAAACACCTTTGTCACATGGCTCCATACTGTAAAGCAGGGGCGTCAAACTCAAATACACAGTGGGCCAAAATTAAAAACTGGGCCAAAGCCGTGGGCCAGCCTCGATATTTATTGAAAAAGTAACTACAATTGAGCATGTTTCCCTTCTCTCCAGATATATAATGATAAACTTTTTCATATGGAAACAAACTTACGTTTTGCTTAAACATTGAATCTGGAAGAAGCACAGCTTATTAATATTCTAAACACATGAGAAATCAAATTACAAATAAAAGACACATCTGTGGCATTTGTTTCTTGTTTTTATTTAAATGAATAAAATAAAATAAAATAAACTGTATGCCCCTCTCTCTATCTGTAGCCTTTTGAGTTCATTTTCAATGGAAACCCTTTTTCACAGGCCAACAATAAAACAACCAAAAAAATACTGTATATATAATTTTTCTTCAATGAAGATCTAACCAGGTCTGTCCTTTATATTCGTGAACAGATACTCTGCCTCCCACCTGCCTAGAAAGCTCCTGTTTTCAAAGTCCACCTTTCGTTTCACCATTTTTTGGGAGGGATAGCTTAAATTGGCCTGAGGTGACTGAAAGCATGAGGTTGCTAATGAATGTCAACAGAGGAGGAAGGGACGCTTGCAGGTCTTGACTGACGCGCCAACGCACTTGCAGTGCATTCTGGGATTTGTACTATTAGAGGTGCATGCGCTATATACCGGCGAGCCAGCTCTAATAGACATTTGATATTATCTCGCGGGCCAAATATAATTACACTGCGGGCCGGATTTGGCCTGCGGGCCTTGAGTTTGACATCTCTGCTCTAAAGTGTTTGGCATGTGGCCCCATTGTTGGAACACATGAACAGAGGTGCAGCAATGAAACAGATATAAAAGCAGAATGGTGTATTTTCAGATCTTACGTAGATGGATCACCCTGAAGTAAAACAATCAGTGAAGAAAGCTCACGGTTTCTTCCTGTGTCTCTTAGAGTTTCCTACAGTGGGCCTGCATCGTACTGTGTGGTCTTGAACCCTATTTAGACCTAGTGGGTGACCACTGTACAATTAGGTATGCCATGTTTCACAGCAGCAGCAGAAAGTGGAATTCCTGTCAATGGAGCAGACCTTCTCATGTTTACTGCTCACATATTCTCCCTACCATTCATGGCACTGCACCCAACCTGGCTTATGGTTTGATTGTATCATGCAGTATGAATAACACAATTATAAAACCCCATAAGACACTCCGTGTTTATGTAACTGCAGATCCTCCAAGGGAAGGACTTACTACATGCAAAGATGAAAGTTGATGCCCCAGATGACAATTTCAGAGCTAACAGAGATATATGTTTCTTGGCATAAAGGAGTTTGACACAGCTAATTCAAGGATGACACTGCTTCATGTCAGAGGGAGAAATACGTCAGTATCTTGTAGATTTTCCTGATGTAATAGATATGCCATTTTTTTGACAGAAAATATAAATAAACAGCACATAAAACAATATTAATGTCTTTATTTGAATCAATAAAAACGCCATTCTTTAGTGTTATTATCCATCCGCAATGTCTAGATGCCAAAAAACAACTACAATAATGGCAGAACATTTATTGTAGTTAGCTCAAATGTTAAAAATTACTGTTTTCCCCAAAGACGAAACAATAATATTTCGACCTAAATACCAGAAAAAAAATGTTTGCATTGTACATTTCGCAAACCACGGATATGTTACATTTGTACATTACAATATAACGGATATATTGAGAAAATTACATTTCAGCAACTCTCTGAAATGTAGTGATGTCTCCGTTAATAAAATATATATATATACTGTATATTTGTGGCACTATCCTGGCAGGAAATGAAGCAATGTGGCATTAACCCAAGTGGACAAACAGCAACAAGCCACTAAAACATACATACATCAAACGGTGGTCTGCAATGGACCCTTCACCGAGGGGTCACAGCATCTACCATCCCCTTCCCCCTCTGCTTAACAAGTTCAGCTCATATACTATGTCATATTAGAAACGCTGATGTGATAAATATGAAACATACAAATGTAACATGTTCATGGTTTGCAGAAATGCACAATGCTAACATTTTCTTAGCGACTGGGCTGAATATGTAAGACCATCCAGGCAGTATTTCATCAGGCCTTTGAGAAGACAGTCAGTGTCTTGAAGTATTCCTGTTTGTACTTTTGTGGAGGGGTAAATGCCAAGTATTCTGTGTGTTTATAGATTTTCGCCAGTGACTGCTAATAGGTCACAGCCATAGTCATAGATATCCCCAAAGACAATCTTGGTTTAAGTGTTGGGTGCGCAATTTTGGGGGAAAAGAACAATGGGGAGAAATCACATTATGGTTTTAATCCCCTGAGCCAAATGGTGCCATGCTTCATTCATAATGGTGGAAAGGAGACTTGAAGCATCGAAGTGTAGAGGGAGGTCTTATACCCATGACTGTCTTGAGAAAACCCAGCAAAAAGCCACAGCTCTGGAATCACATGTTAAAATCATTACACTGTAAGACCCCTTACCACTGCAACCATGCCCTAACGAGAAATCTATCCATGCTGCTGCTCGTTGAGTGGTATTGGTGGGAGGTTTGGTGACAGACCCTTGTGTGAACTACTATTGCTTCATCACCCTGCAGCCCATATGCACATCCTTGAGATTAAGCTATAGAGGCCACATGGCCGCTTAGCAAGGGCCGACCAAAAGCGATGGCTTCTCAGAATCCACAGTGCGTTCAGACTGGGCCTTCTCACTCTCTTCTTAAATTACCATATACCACACACACAGTCCATTTCAAAACACAGCCGGAATCCATAAATTGCAGAAACCATTGACTGATTGGCAAAAAGCTCCTTTTCAAATAAAGAGTTCTCTTAAATCTACCTACTTTTGCCCAAGTGGTCATTCGAAAGTGGGAACCTTGACAATCTAATGAGAGCACAATATATTTCACAGCTGATTTCTCCCTTGAAACATGCACTCTTTACTCCATGACCCAATATCAGCAAGAAATGTAAATGTCAAATATAGTCTCATAGGTTTAAACCTTATTCTCAGCAATTCCTCATAACAAATGGATGGCTTCCTGGCAGGTCCATCTGTTGGACAGTACTGAACCAAAGGGTGACTGCTGGTCATGGTCGGTACCACCCTCTTCCCACACTTGGTGTCTAGGCAAGTGGGCACTGGCCAGAACGTACTCTGGGTAAAGGGCTGTGTGTGGTCCATGGAGCTCCCACGACACTCCGGTGTTGTCCAAAAGAAAGCCAATGCCAAATCCACAATGTACGTAAAAACATAATAACCCTTCCTTGAATTCAGGGAATCATATTTTGAAGAATATATAAAAGGACATCTACTCTTCTACAATATGCTGTAATTTTTACATTGGATTGTACATGTGTCAGTGTCCCTGTCAAAGTATTGTTTTTCTTGCTCTATAGAGGACACTTTTTGTGCCACAGTAAAACAATAGGAAACAATTTTAACAATTTGGATTTGGAAAACATTTGTGCCCTTAGTCCTCAAAGATTTACATTCTAATGTAACTAACAAAGAAATTGCTTTTAGATTATGATGATTCAGTAACTGTGATGATAAGACAGAACAATGGAGCAGACTATTATGATGACATTTTCTGGGCTGAAATACTTGTCCCCCTAGTCAAGTCTCAGAGGAGATGGCAAAGGCTGCTTCTTCATCTTGTGCGTTCCCCAGCA
This sequence comes from Plectropomus leopardus, assembly GCF_026936395.1. Taxonomy (NCBI): domain Eukaryota; kingdom Metazoa; phylum Chordata; class Actinopteri; order Perciformes; family Serranidae; genus Plectropomus; species Plectropomus leopardus. Next base: position 26,230,750 of record NC_142182.1, on the reverse strand, counting down.
CACAGCGGGTCTGCTCTTAATTGTGGCAGGGAGAACATCGGCAAGACTCATTCTATTCTTCATTTCATCCCACAGACACACCAGAAAACAGCTAGTAGTTTCTGCAAGCTACATTTTCCACGGGAGACAGCCACAAGCCCAAAAAAGCAAAGCGCAATGTCATCACCCAGGAATCCAAGAAATACCAGAAAGTCTGAGTTTTATTACAAAAATCATCTGTGAGCACAAACAAATGTGGAGCACAAACATGCCTTTTAATTGAGAAGGCAGATGGTCCCATCGCAGGCGGGACGGCAGTGAGAAAGCGACTGTGGAAAACAAAGCATCCACGGCGACCACGACCCTCCATTTCTGCCGCTCCAACTGGGAGACAGGGTCTGGGGTTGGAAGCCACAAGACTCAAACAGAAATCACCATTGTTGCCTCAGCGAGACACACAGACAGAGAAATTCACAGCAACAAGTTGTATTGGGTTTGTGGGGGGAATGTTGTTTATCCACCATCATCATTGTTGTGTTTGTCTTCTGACGTTTCTTCGATAGCTTTGGGAATGAAGCCACTTACAACATGAAATCCCAAATGCAAAGAAATACTGGGGAAAAGTTGGTTAAAACACAACATTTATGCTGAAAAAAAAAAACACAGAAAAGACTGTACTGAGGGCTATTCATGTAAAAGCTCATTTTTCGGGAGTCACCGGAATTCCACTAGTTGAAATGTTGTGATTGAAATAACGTATTAAAATGTTTTTCTGTTGGCTTGGATTAAAGTGAAGCATTCTGAGGAACTAAATCTCCCCTAAAGATGCCTTCCCTCCCAGACTGATCATAGTAACTGGATCCTCTGTTTAATAGTTTGCTGTAGCAGGGGACTGACTGAGTGGTTTCCATTCCGCTGGGCTGTAACCGATTGTCCCAGTGACCACAACAAAGGGTAAAAAAGGAAGGAGGGTGAGGGGATAGAGAATAACTCGGGGCTCAGTATGGATTGGAGAACCCTGAGATCAATGACTCAATGGCTTCCAGAGTCTCCTCCGGCTTAACTGCATTTTAACCCTAACCTTATCTGCTGCATCTGCTTTATCCTTACCGCACAACAAGTCAAGGCTGTGTGATACACAGTTTGTATAACATCATCATACACACAGGATATGGTGTCTAACAACCAGTCTGGTTTCTCTGAACTTTACACTAATAGGTCGGAATCAAGGAGGCTTGATCTATTTAAGTCATCCAGACATGAGAGGAAACAGAAAAAGACATCATCACAGCGGTCTACCAACAATGTAGGCCATATGTCCATTAAGTAGGCATTCTGTTTTGTGAAGTAGAAGTGTGTGTTCACAAGGGTGACTGCTGTGTCAACAGACGTATGGTGTACAGACCGTGTTGTCGTGATGGAGTGGCGTTTGGTTCACAGACATGTTCTACAGGCGTCCATACTGTAGTGGGTAACCATTAACCAAAGCTACTTTGTGCATATGACCTAGCACCAATGGGAGAAACATTTTTGATGGATTTCCCCAACCCCCTGAAGTTACAAAAGCAGAAAACACCCTGTTGAGAAACAGCATGTGACATATTAATTATCATTGGCAATTGTGAGCTACATTTAGTCACAGAGAAAAGCTCCATGCCAACGTGCCAGATTCAAAGGCCTTCCACTCATTAATATCACAGATGACCTTTGTCTCATTGTGGTTCCTGGAAGCCTCAATCACACCATAGTCATGCGCCGAGTCAAACAGAGCATTGAGTAGACAGAGATACAATGATGTTAATGGGAAAGCAGGCAAACACATTGTGACTGTCACCAAATTAAAAATGTGCCTTTTGACGCCTTAAGTCCTTTTCCCTATGATGATGCCTCTGAACAATTGGATAATTAATTCCCTGAATGTCTTTTCTTAAAATGTGAGTGTATGCAGAGACAGTGGTTTAGGAACAATGACATACAGATGTGCTCTGGAAGATCGAGCTTTGCCATTGCAGACCCATAAATAGTATTTCTATCAAAAAACATTTTTTTCTCAGTGAGCTCAGGCAAAAACAATTATAGCTTTTATATTGTCTCATAGCGGCTGATTTATTTTTCACTTCCCCTGTCAGATGGGGATTGGTTCAGACTGAGTACGTTAGCAGGCTCCTTTTTGTCCAAAGCCAGACGTTTTCTTAGATTTTGTAAGGCGTTACTCAACCAGCGTATCCAGATACAACAGATTATATACCCTACAAAAATGCACATAGCCTACAACTGTTAGTATGATATATGAGAAATTAGCATTTACGCAAAGCTACGTAATTAGCCTTAAGTTACATAAGGCAAAATTATGTAGGTTAGGTTTAAGAAGTAAATTTAATCGGGTAGGTTTAGAAAAAGAAACGTTGGGTGTTGTCACATTACATACTTCGGCAAGTAACAGTGGGGTTGTTGGGTTTAGGAAAGTAAAGTTAGCCATGTTAGATTTAGGCAAGTTATGTAGTTTTGATTTAAGAAAACATACATAGTTGGGCGTTATCAAGTTACGTACCTAACATATGGAAGCATAGGTAGGTGAGGTTAGGAAGTAATATAATGTCAGATAGGTTTAGGAAAATAAACATGGTCACATCACGCCATTTGAAAAGTTTATCGTGAATTGTAAGCCTACAGTTTGTGTTGTCATTAGTAACATTAAAGATTTTTTTTCACCAAATAGCCAACATTAGATGTTACTCATCAGTCTGAAAGAAACGTTGCGAGTTCAGCATCAAACCGCATCTTTTTACTCTCAAACAGCTGGCTCCAGCAATGGAAAGCCACACCAATATTCACTCTAGTTTGCTTCTTCTTACATCGCTTCTTCTCTTCGCCGCGGAACGTTGCTTCTTTCCTGGAGCTGCTTGTGATGAGGATAACAGTTTTTTTCCCGGAGCTTCTGCCATTGCTGTGTTTCATACACAGTATTCACTGAGACTGTAACCTCTGTGCAGTAACCATTGAATCTGTGCTCTGGCTGGCTGAACTTCTTCATCCTCTCCTGCTGCACTCTAGAGGCTACAATGACTCACTATCGCCTCTTAGGCCAGGATGTGTTATTACAGAAGGGACGGCCTGTAGCTGGCTGTTTAGCAGTTGACATCTCTGCAATACAATAAACATGCATCTTGGACACAATGTCAAAGGTGTTTCTTCTTTACACTCTGCTGATTGGGTTACTTCATTTTTTGACTGTTTTAAAATCATGTCCAGATCTTACATAATGCACCTTTAAAATAACTCAGAGTTCACTTGGTTTACACAGGAAACAAACACTGGTCTTCCAGACAACACTTCTCCAACTTTTGTTCTTTATACTATTTCCTTCTTTACTCCCGTCAACACATTGGTCATGTGATCGCAGCCTTCCCGTTTACATGGCGTATACACCAATTACTGGCTCACATGGGTTGATCTCAAATTCTGGTGCATTATTTTTTCGTAAGTATATGTATAAACAGTGCCCAATAATATCCTAACCCAACATATCTTTCTGCTAATAGGAACACAGCATTTAAAGCTTGGGTCATGACACGTTCTGCTGAATGATTTGGTGATGAATTACTGGGTGTGATACTGACCACTGTAAGTGATGATTCTAAGTGTTAACTCAAAGGGCAAGTGCGAAGTAAGTTCCCCACGATTACATACTTGACACGTCAGATCAAAACATACAGTACGTAATGGTTTTCCTAGTTACTGAAAATGCCAAAGTCCACAGACAATTCTCTGTGTTTACAGAGCAATTCTCCTCTCTCCCTGTCTGGTCAGTGCTCCGACACCCAGAGACATCTGAGAAGGTGCAAGGTGTCCACTGAGGGGTGACAGTTGGGTGTGTGTACTCAGTCACAGACAAAACAACTCTTTGGCAGACACAGCAAACTCCCAGCTCATTTTCACATACAATGAATGCTCAAACATTCAAGGTCCTAAGGCCACTTATGTCAGTGAAGTCTTTCGTAGGCATGCTATGAAATCATGGTCATTGTCGGACTATATAGCGAAAGTCCTCACGGGCCAAGCCTCACCACTGGACCAGTTTTTCAAAGTGCAGACAGCTATGACGTAGGTTTGATATGGGACTAGAATCCCCTTAAAATCCTTTGATTTGTACTGAAACTGACATGACAATTTGGAAAATGGCATATGAGCCTCATGATGGAAATTCACTTTTTTCTTTTTCAAGAAACCACTTTTGAAGTGCTATTTCCCATTATTGGATTTTTAAATCTAACAGCTAGTGTCTCATGGAGTAGGAATAGTTTCCCCAATAAACAATGTGCTTTTTATCCTTATAAAGAGCACATTTGTTTTAATTGTTGCAACAGGCAATAAAAGTTGACCAAATATGAAACAAATAAATGCCATGTTAAACTCACCACTTTCATTTCAGGAAAGATGACTTTCGCAGTTTAAGGTCAGCGACTATTTTAGGTGGCCATCACACCACGTTTATATGTGGTTGGATTTGTTTCCCTTCCTTCCCTATGATATGCATCCACTTTAGCACCATGGACGTCACAGTGTGTTCAGAGCTGCTTGCAACAACAGAGAGACTACATGCTGAATTTTCATGAGTACAACCTCGGTCTATATTCCCAAATGTGATTGATCCACTGTGTACTCTGGCAGCAGGTCGAGTTCAGTAGTGGTTGTAAATGGTTACGTTTAAAATCTGTAAGTTATGGAGGGGCACACTTGTGTGCTTTCTGTTTTTCTTTGGGTCAAGGTGGAGCCCCCGTATAATTGGTGGACTGTCTATCAACTTAAACCTCAAAATATTTAATTGATTTAAGGGGAGGCAATAACAGGAGTCCCATATCACAAAGACTGTATGGAACTTGTCATGAAACACAGAGCTGCGGAGCCAATCATTTACGATCCTATTTTGGGGGAAGGTCCCAGTAGAGTTTTCCGTAACATTAAAATCATATTCCCACATTGTATTTTGTGCAATCCAACACTTTGTCAGGCTTAAATCAGAATCTTATAGGATTTTAATTTTGTACTATTTAGGTCCCAGTGGAATGTATTTTAAAATGATGGGCATAAATGTCAGTAAGTTCAGATTTTATTGCAAAGTCTGTCCTACTGGACAGAAAGATTCATGAGGGATTTTTCTTTACTGAAAAGTAAAAAAACATTAGTCTTAGTTTGGCTGTTTCTGCCATTGTATTGTAAGGTGGTGACAGTTTTCTAGGGAAATGCATTGTTAGATCTCTCTGGCTGTGCAGTGTTGTGTTGTATGTGTCTGCCATCTATTGGACTTCTAGGAAATACCACTTGGTAAATTCCTGTAAAAGCCCAGTAAGTGAACAGTTTTTGACACAGGTGAAATTCCTTTAAAAAGTACAATGTGAAAGTATAAGTGGAGATAATTTTTGATAATTTCTTCCTTTTTTTTCCCAGATATATAGAATGACAGATGACAGATGAACCAAGTTTGCAATAAATGCAAGACAAAACTTACCACTTTTTCACATTTACAATATGTGATTTCACCCATTATCTTTGGGAACTGGGAACATTGGGAATGTACTGTAGAGATGAGAATCTCAGGGAGACGGGAACAAAACCACAGCGGGTTGGTAGTGCCCATCTACATGAAACATTTTTGTGTTTATGGTAATGAGGAACAGTGGTTTGTAAAATAGAGGAAAAAAATAAATACCCCCAAATTTATTAAAAGAACTCACTTATATCCTATAACATGTGTTGCGGTGGGAGCCGGGGTAGGACGCCAGGAAAAAGAGGGAGTGGGTGAGTGCAGGAGTCGGCCGAGCACGTGCCTCCTGAGGTCCTCTGGTCTCTGTCTGGGATCAGTCCACCTCACCAACCCCTGGGCTAGACTCCCATCAGCCCCATACCCCGTCTACTCCGGGCCAGACACCACCATGACCACTTGTATTGAGAGGCCTGACCACCATTGTGCCACAGCAGAGTACACAAACAAACAGTGCAGACACACAGGTCTGCTCCCCTGCCATTACGTCGACTCATCAAGCCCACTCGGCTTAGTCATACCATAGGCTTCCAGTGCAAGCAGCTCCCTCTTGGCTTTGGATGGAGAATCTGGCAGAAGATATTTGCTCATTTGTCCCCACACATGTATGTGGTTTGGTAACGCTGCTAGGGACTGCTGCCCCAGCTTTTCTTACTGTCCAGATTCAGAGCCAGCCAGGCCTTTCCTGGGTAATGTCCTCCCACACAGTCTGGCTATAGGGCTTTTTGTTGCTCATATTCAGCTGTTTATGTCCTTACAATGCGTTTTCTGTGGATATCACTATGCAGCATGGATGAGCCAAATACAGAGGCACTGTTAAATTTCACAAGCTACTCAGAGCCAATTTAAATTGTTTCTCCAACTATGATTGAAATTGACAGCCTCTAATCTAACACTGATGAGCTGACTTGATTTTTGCCATGACTGATATTGTCCTCTTTTAACTTGTTTGGAGAGAAGCGGCCCTCATTCTGTTAGGTGTGTACGGCTCCTTTCTGAAAGTGTACTCGTGCTTTTGATGCCTTCAAAATGAATCAAAATGCACAGATTTTATTATTCCGATTAGCATAGCAGTTGAAATATATCAACGCAATCGCCAGAATAAATTTTGGCATTGCACATTACTGCAAAGCACTGATACTGTAGGTTACTTTATTATGTTGAAACTTTATGTTTCTTCTTTGCCTTTCACCAACACTGCTAATGTGTGGTTATATTTAGGCATCACAACCTTTTGGTTTTGTTGATGCTGCTTAAAACCTTTTGGTTTTGTTGATGTTGGTTTTGTTGATGTTGCTTAAAACCTTTTGGTTTTGGTTGGGAAAGGATCAAAATACACAATTTTGGGGCCACAAATGCAGTCGTGTCTCAAACAGTGGCCTGCAGCTTGGCAGCAGTCTGCCCATAGGTGTCACGCCATGTACCATTCCCTCAACTTCAGGATGAAAAATTCAGCTCATATACTGTGTCACATTAGAAACATTGACATGATGTGTATGAAATGCACAAATGTAATGTAGTCATGGTTTGCAGAAATATACAATGCCAACATTTTCCAAGAGAATTCATGGAAGTGCCACACTGCCATGCAGGGGGGAAAAAAAGGAAATTTTCCACATATTCTTCATTTGGAATTATTATCATTATAGCCTTATCTCTTAGAAATGACATTATACAACAAATTTAAATTTAAATTTAAATTTTAACCAAAATCACAGTCTTTCCCTAAATTAAACCAAAGATCATTTGATGTAAAACTATAACAAGAGTCTTTGTCATTATGGTTTGATTTTTTGTTTGTTTGTTGCTTTTTTTAATTTATTTTCGACCCAAATTAACCATCTTTCCTGTACCTTTACCAAATTGCTTTTGTTACCTAAAACTAACCAGAAGTGTGGATGCGAACCCAAGTTCTGATGTCTAGATTCTGCACTTTGTAATCCTGCCATCCTCTCCAACCCCCTCCTTGCAAAGCCTGTGCAATACATGAATGTAGTGTTTCATTACCTGAAAGAAATGTCTCTGAACATAATCCAGGCAGCAATTACGTTGCGACAACAATGTAATTAAGAAGGCAGTTAAGTAAAGTTCAAATGTAATTTCCAGGAGACAGGGTTGTTTCACTATCACATAAGATAGGTTACTCTGTTTGTATAATTTAAGAAAATTCTATTAAAGGTTTTTGAAAACATGAACAATAATAAACATTAACTGAAAGCTTGGTTTTAGGACCTTGGAGGTAACACACAGACACACACAAACACACACACACACACACACACACACACACACACACACACACACACACACACACATTTCTTCCCTCTTTTCATGTCGACCACAAGTCTGACCTGCTGGCCTCTATTTCCTCTGAAGAGGATATCCCCCTTCAGTAGAGCCTCCAAATCCATCACAGCAGACGACGTGAGATCCTGATATATGCGCCTCCTCCACTATTGTCCTTGAAGCATTGGGAGGCTTTGGCTGGGCCCGGCCACAGGGATGATTTCAGTCTCATAGTTAGGCTGTTACTGACATGTGCACAGCTGACTTTCTGTTTGATGCCCCCACCCCCCATGTTTGAGGAAGAGAGAAGTTACGGTTCACTGATTAATGCAATTAGGAATGTGGTTGCTGGTGCCCATGCCCATGGTCTTTAACTACCGCTGCAGTCTTATTCATCTCCTCAAAGAAGATTTTCTGAAAATTTTACATCCTGCAGTTCCAAGAATGATGATAAGACTACAAGGGAGAACCACAGTCAACGTGTTTACATGCATGCACAGAATATGTTCAGGAGACGCTTATGCAAAACAAATTACCCTCGAGTACAATAATAAAATTAAACTGAATTTAACTGAACTGAATTTAACTGAGCTGAACTGAACTGAATTGAATTGAAGTGAATTGAACTGAACTGAACTGAGATGACCTGATTTGAGTTGAATTGAATTGAATTGAATTGAATTGAATTGAATTGAATTGAACTGAATCTGTGTATCATTCTTTCAATTAATATTCAATTGAGAATCAAAAAATGATTAATTAAACTGGTCGCTATTCTTTCCTTTTTGAAATATAAACAAATATATGAAAATTAGTTTGTTTTTCAATATCCCATTTGTTAATCAGGATTAAATAAAGTTAAGTTGAAATACGGGTCACGGGCCAAATTTGATTTTATTATTTAATTTGTCTGATCTGTGTGACCCAGAAGTTCATATTTTTTGTTGGCAAAGTTAGAATCTAAGAGGAGAAATGTGAGTGTGGGCAGTTGAGTTTAAGACCATGGCCACATTGGAGCCACATGCGCATGTTATTAGGAGTTGTTTGAAGCTGGCAAGACACACTCAGAAATTTCTTCCACGCTGCAGCAGATCGGTATCCAGAAATGACCCGAAATGAGTGTCAGAAGATTCTGTGCTAAGCACAGATCCAAGCGAAAAGGGCACGTATTGGACAGAGAGCTGGAGAGGGCGGTGCATGGCTCAATATATGAGGTAAGATTTCTTGTTTGTTTAGGTCTACAGGTAATCAGCTGGCCTGATGTTCTGTGCATACCCTACTGTCTGTGAATTAAAAATTTTAATAAATGGCTATTTCTCTCATAACAGACGGGCCCATCTTATGGCCGCAAGTTTATGACTGGCTATCTTATGGGAGTGCATGCAGGAGAGGGTCGAGTTGGAAAAATTCTCAGAGACATTCATCAGCTGTTTCATTATTTCTGACGGCAGGTAAACAGAATGACAGAAATTAAACTGAGTAATTTATTTTTATCATTAAAAAGGGTTCCATCTTTGTCACAGTAGACTACAATATTCACAAACGTTTACAACAAGGAACATCACAGGGGCCGATTATAACAGCGCTTTGCTCTGTTTAATGTCTGTTATTCTGTTTAATTTATCATTTTTTGATTCTCAATTAAATATTAATTGAACGAATGATACAAGGACTGAATTGAATTGAACTGAACTGAATTGAATTGTACTGAACTGAAGTGAACTGAACTGAGGGCATTCTGAGGACAAGCTGTTAATATACATTCATGTCTACCGCCCCGAAACAGATATCATTGGGTGCAAAGTAAACGTAATGTTGTAAATGTCCCGATGGAAACTGACTTTCCACAGACCGCCATGAATAAAAGTAAACTGGCTAAGATAGCTCTATCTGCGTGTCTCTGTTTGTTAGCTAATATTGACATGTCCAAGTTATCATATTCATGTTTCCTGTTGTGACTTAGTTCAGGGTATTGCACAAGTCATGATCATGACTTGACAATTTTACTTGGTGAACCCCGGTCATGAAAACATCAATGTTTTCATGACCGGGGTTCACCAAGTAAAAACTGCACAGAATTACTAATGTGATCAAAACACACACATCACACATTTAAATTTTAAATGGCATTTTGTTTGGTTAGCATATTGGGAAATTAAAATTCTAACTTGTTCGTAATTCCTTGTAGTAGACACCCAGAGTAGAAAATTGAGATTAAGACACTTTCAAGTATGAATGATCATTCTTGGGAATATGAAGATATCCCCTACGTAGGGAGAAATCAGGTTATGTGGGACATCAAGTAAAATGGGATAATGAGGTTTTTTATCTTGCTCTTTCAATGTTAGCAGCCAAACATGTAATCGTATTGTTACTACAAATATCGTTTCTATTAAACAATAATTTAATTGGTCTGAGATAACTAGAATGAGTAGAGCAAAGATTAAAAACAATCACTGGTCCAAGAAGTTGCAAAGTAGGTTGATTTTCTCATTTTGGTAGTAAGAGTACTGCAGTCATACCAATAAGGGTAGGGTGGTTTTGGGACAGGGTCAGACAAGGAACAAAATTCAGCCCTGGCATTTTTACAGCGGACCGGCCCACTGCTACACACTAAATGAACGCCAACACAGCACAGACAGATATACAGATATATCCACCTGCAAGCCAACAGCACAATAAGCAGAAAAAAATCACGGCCTATCTTACCTGTATCTCAACAATACAGGGTTTACAACAAAGGATCCAGGTACACTAAATTAATGGCAACACAGCATAGATATGCATTTACTTGCAAGCCAACAGCACAATAAGCAGACAAAAATCACCTGTATCTCACCTGTATTTCATCAATACAGGGTTAACAACACAGGATCCAGGTGCAATAATTAAAAACAGCACAGCACAGATATTCACCTGCATCTCAACAGGATTTACAGTACAGGAACACTCAAATCTCACAGCACAATGACGAAGGGATAATGTATAGCATATAGCGTCCTGCATCACTCCAGGGTTCCACATTAATTTAAGAAATATTTATAGCTAAAGGCAAATGTCGATGATCAGAACTGAGTCCAAAGCAAAGACCCGTTGTTCATAGCAACGGTCTGCTGGTCACCAAGACGCATCCCGCCAGGCCTAACCGCTCCAAAAACGCCTTGCAAAACCCATCTGGAAAAACAGCTGGGATCGACTGGCCTGCGTGCGCGTGGCCAAAAGTGACATTGACTCCGGCTTGAAGGGAAAAGTTGAAAATATTTTAATTTTTTATGCACGCCCTAAAAACGCCAGAAAAACGTGTGACGCAGCAGCAAGAGAGGAGCGCCCTCAGGTGGACTGTACCACGGGGAAACAATGGTTTTGTTGACAAGGTTTGTCTGGCGAGGCATCTCGGTGTGATCCTCCCCATTGAATTTATTTAAAACAAAATTTACGGCGCAGATACACTTAAAAGGAGATAGGTGTACGCCACTTCAGTGTATAGCATGGGCTATGCCAGTGCTGCTGCTAACTGGCTAGCTCCGTTGACTGTCACAACGAGCTTGCTTAGCATTAGCGGTATTACCTGTTGACATGTCGATTGTCCCCCTTCTCTTGTCCATGGCCTGTAACGTCACTCCGCTGGTATCAGCCTGGCTCTGTCCATTCTGTCCACACTCTGTCCTTGTCTGTGTGTGACGTTAGCTTCACCCGCTCCGTTAGCCTCCGCTGGACCCTGTCCCCCGATCTTCTTAATACATCCATGCCTGGAGTCGTCAGCCTGCGGCTGCTCATCCGTCATGTCTTCCCTCCTCTGGTGCTGCTAACTAAGATTTTTGACGCTGCTGACTCCATTTTCCATCTAATTTGTGTTTTTATTCTACTTACACCACTCTACCTGCCTCGATTTTATTTACTTCCTGCTTGAACTCTTGCTTGACCTCTGACATTACATGGTGGACCAATCCACTTGAAGCTGCGGAGGGGGGGGGGGCAATGGCCGGTAACACTGCACCTGCCTTATGTGGCTAGACTATTTACATTTTTGGGTCATGTAATCACTTGGGTTGTTCCAGCATTAATTAGGCCGCTTCTTTATCACTCCTTCTGTTTTTTTTTTCTCCGTACATTTCTTTTTTTACCATTGCTGATGGGCCCACAAGGTGGATCAGCCCATCTGGCCCCTGTAGGATGTTGCATTTTATCAACTGTTTGACTTATAATCAAAATAATTTCACAAAACTCTTAGTTTTTTATAGGAAAGGTTTTGAGTAAGTAGTTAATGCATTTAGGTAAAATTGGACATTTTTTAAGCTAAACCAGCATGTTTTCAGACAACCAGGTGTCATAAAATCATATGCTTTGCTACTGTGTGCCACCTTGTCATATGAAAGCATATTTAATGTATTTGTCACTTAAAAGTATTAAAGATGATGCAGAGAGTCCATGTGAGCCACAATAGTCTCATTCGCCACGCAAGCACACACCTGCATCATGCCCAGGTGGCACCAAGGAAACAGGCAGCAAAAGAAGAGGAAAAGGATGGCAGAAAAGCTGGACAGTTTTTTGATTAGTGAATTGTTATATAATGATTTAATGATTTGATGACTTGACAGATAAATGGATATAACCATTTCAAAAACAAACATAACTGTTCAGTTTTACCTATACATTATTTGGCAACATATTCATAGAAAAATGGCAGAGATACATAACAAGTTGTCAAAGTAATTCTCACAATAGTCTTAAGAATTGTTTCGGTGATGTTCTTGGTAATCTACCAAAAAGTGTCCCAAATTACCGGACTTTACCCTATATATAGATATAATCCCACTTCAAGACAGGAAAATTGGAACATTACGTCACATAGGGAAGAGGAACCAAGCACAGACAAGTACAACAATTATAATGACAGACCCCATCCAGCCAGATGAGGTTTAAAATACTAACTAAGTACTTATACACATTTGATGAACTGCAGCCTTCTAATTTTGATCCTGCCAAAGGACCATCAGCAGGCTGGGACAAAGAGAAATAATGGGGCACAACGAGAACTTGAATTGTGGTGTGAGAAAAATCTGTGGAAAACTGAACCGCCGTCTCGGTGAGCGAATAGTGTTAGCTAACGTTACCAGCTTTATGGTGATCTGCCTCCGCTTGACAACAGGGGAAGAGAGGTCTGGCTGCACCAATGCATGGGTTTCACATGGTCCTGATTTGAATATTCCATCCTGAAATTCATCATATTTGTAGAAATATAATCCGTCTGAAAATGACCACTTCACAAAACTGTTTTTCATCACAGACGAAGCAGCTATCTCTTTACATTCCTTATTTTCCCTGTATTTAAAGAGATTTTTTCCCCTTTTTATCGACTTCCTGATCCCATGAGTTTAACTGTAGTACGGAATTCATGCGCTGGTCTTAAAAGGAAATACGAAAAAACAAATACTGTAACTAAAATAGTGTTTATTCCATAGAAAAAATACCTCATCCGATGCATATATAAGAAAGGAAAAGTGAATGTTACAAAAACAAAGACTTATAATGTCATGAAAAGAATATTGTTGAATTTAATCATCGTATCCTTTAATGACCTCTCTGAATGCATGCACTTTCAATTTAAAAACTTTCTGGATGTCCTATTTCTTATAGATTTTAAAATAACAAAGTTTCTCCATATCAGCTTCAGCATGCCAGATGCAACGCAGGAGTGCACTTCAGGCTGAACTTGTCATCAAAACAAAGTGTCATGCTGTCATCAGAAGCAGCTAGTAGCCTTTCATCTCAGAAACTGTCAAAACTAATCAAACATAACTAAAACCTTGACACTGATCTATGCATTGATATAACAAAACCAATGTGTACAGTGTTGACAATGGATGTCTTAATACATTTGGTAAAATTTGGCCTCTCAGAACCAGAACTCAGAGACAAAGACATGAACGTTGATGACGTTCTGGCCAGAGTCACCCTGAGTTGTCAGGTTGCGCATGGACAGTTTCAGTACTGCAGTCAATGGACCAATCAGAGCCTTCACCTGGCGAACAACACCTGAAGAAGACAAAAAAGAACAATATCAGTGTCACAAATGTTGAGGTTGACCAAGAGCAGCAATTAGCAAAGATAAGACTGGCTTATTCATTTCAATGTGATTTTTAATGGGGTTTTTTATGTATTGCTATTTGGTTTAAAGAATCTAACCCTAACCCCCAACTCCAAAACATGTTTTTGTCACTTTAGGTTTGGTTTTAGGGGCTGAAGTTTTGATTTAGAAATGCTGACGCCACCCCAATACAATAGAGGATAATAGAATTTTGTTTATGATGCTCAGCGCATTAAAAAAAATTTATATTTGTCTTTCAAAACAATGTCCCGGACACAGGCTGTCTAAACCAGATGGGTTTCAGAATTGTTCTTCGGTCATTGGTCTCAAGCATGTCCGACAGCTCTGTGAAATTTATATATACTTCTATTTTATTCAGTACAGCTGTCTACATAGGTTGCGCAATGGCTTGCTCTTTTTTTACATTTTTTACATTTTATGTCTCTTTTCTTCTGACAACACTGATTGTGTATGAAGCAGTGAGCATGGATGGATTACTGAATTGGATTACCGAGCCCAGGGGCCCAAAATGTCAGGACCCCCCTGATCTTCACCTGCAAAATGTCGTTCAGATTAACTTTTACCAACCAAGAAGAGACTCAAAAAGACCACTAAAGGACATAAAGAGATGCAAAGAAACTACAAAGACAAACAAAACTTTAAACTTTAACTTTAAAGAGACATGAATTACTGCAAATGGATGCACAATGACCTCAAGGAGACATAAAACAACTACTAAGAGACATGCAATTGCCTCAGAGACACAAAATTATCTTAAAAGACACATGGCTTTTACATGTCTGTGCCCATGGGTCTATTGTCTCATCATCCACCCACTGCCATGAGTGCAGCCAAACCAAGCAGCTACGATGCTGATGTGCTTCTTGCACTAGCTGGTGAAGACAAGATGTGATGTTGAGGATAGTTCACAGACCTAATTGTCATCGGTTTTCTTAGCGACTGTTTCTTTGGTTGAAAATAGTTCCAATGAATACTGACCATAACAACAAATGATCTCTTAAGGCAATGACTTTGGCAGATTATTTGAATAGGTCATTTCCCCCAGGAGGCAAGGGACTAAAACCTGGGATTAAACAGGGTAAAGTTAAAAGAGTGGCGGTCCACATCCCGAGGGTGCAGTTTGTAGTGCACGCGTAACGATTAGGAGCAAGTTACCTAGATAACTAGGCAGTTGAACTGGGGCGCCAAAGGCAAGGCTTGGGCTGACGCAAGTCATACGCAGACCATTCCCACATTACTCTACGGAGTATATACTGAATTTGTTTTTGTGTGTGTTGTAGTATACTTCTTCAATAAGGGACTTTTAGCTTCTGACAGTTCTTTTTCTTAGAAGTTAAGGTCAGGATTTTTGGACTGGTCTTTGATCAAACCTGGATTGTATTTTTCTGTTTTTTATCCTGATATTATTATTTATTTATTCTATTAAATTTTCTGAATTTTATACTGATTTTACATTTGCATTTCCATATTTGGATCATATCTGATTTTTCTTTCAGATATTTGAATTGGGTTAGGGTTAGGTTTGCCATTCTTCTAGCCGATGCATTCGGATGAGCATTCAAATAAGGTGCAGTGTTGACATACTGAACAGTCTAGTGATGTCAGGACTGTCAATTACAATTTGAATTTCTTTCCTTCCTTCCACTTTGCACCTCCCCTTGGACACGAGACACCCTCTATCATGGTAAAACAGATGGGAGAATAAACAGAGCATTACTGAATGCCCATGGAATTCATTGGGTGCTCTTTTTAAGTGAACATGCGATTACACGGGCAAAAAAATGCCAGTGTTTATACAGGCTGTCAGCAGACCTTTTCTCTGCGGATGGCTGGTGACATTTCAGCTCTGGCCTGTTTGAACAGCCATCGCCAGTTTGAACAGCCAAAGTGCAGTCAGGCAGCACAATCACCACGCTGTCCTCCTATCACACCTTCAACCATCCTCCTTCTTCATCCCATTTCCTCTCTTATTCATAAGTGAGTCAGTATTGTTCAAGCTCTTAGTATGATGACTCACGAGTTTAACTCAACATGGATCAAAATGACGACAGATTACTGCCTTGATCGGTCTGAATTATGAGGCTCCTTTCTGTGGTACTTGTAATAAAGCAGTAAAACCCATTTGGTCGTTCACCACAGGGCAGATGATGATCCATTATGCGCCATCCGCTGCGTCCTTTGGGACACTGGCATTGTATGATGGCAGATCCCCCCCCACCCACTCATCCTCCTCCTTCTCTTCCTCCCCTCTCTTCCCTTCCTGAGGGGGCCTGGTGTTTGTGGCACCATCACTGTGGCCCACAAGGGTAAATGAGTCCCATGTGTTTGATGGAGGGGAGCAGTCGCAGTCACGCGATACAGCCATGGAGGCATTCCTCCAGGAATCCATCTTTAAACTCTGGGAGGGGCAAGCAATGGGAGCTTGAACTGCTGTCTCTCTTTCTCTCTGTCACTTTATTTTGCTTTCTCGTCCCTCTCCGAGTCGGATCCGCGGGCACAATACAGATTCCAGCAGATTCCGGCGATAAGCACTCGGAGGAGTGTGGAATGGGGCCCGCTTCGACCAGGGTTGCCCCCTTGTTTTGGTGTTTTGGGACTCTGTTGCATAGTGACACCAGACAGAGGGGAGTGGCACTCAGATTTTATTGTTTCCAAAGCATCAGCAGCATCAGAAAGAGCTAACCTTTGTTTAAACCTAACAACAGCCGCAACATTAAGAGAATAACTGACATGGAAAACGAGACTGAATTTTGAGTCTGAAAATTATTCTCAGAAATAAGCCAGACAAGATGTCACAAAACTCTGAGTTGCCCGATGCAAAGTGAGTTCTGAAGGTTCATGAGTTATCGGTGTACTTAAATTAAAAAAAAAAAAAAAAATGTCCAAAAGCTTCAGTAGTGGGTTGAGCAAGCACATGATGAGGATGAGTGAGATGAAAAAATATGAGTAAGATATCATGCACAATATGGACCACCGCAAAGACGGGCAGGATTCAATCCAGTAACGATTACTTTTTTAAAATGCAGTGAGTGTGGCCTTTATCTAACGAGGATTTGACTCTCTGTAATTAGGGTTAACTGTGAGGAAGTTTTCCATTGAAAATCTTAAAAATTGTTCAAGAAGCTAGACAATGCTACTGCATAGATAAATAACAAAAACACAGACACATAATGCATCCAAACTTAAAATTTATTAAGGACATCTAAATAGTGCAATATGTGGAATGTGTTTGTTTGCTTTGTAAATTTGTTTGTGGTCTCATTAGCACATGCAGAGGATGTGTTCTTAAGAACAGAAATTCTGGATAAGCTCCGAGAAGCTTCTCCGAAACCTCAAATTCCCTCTGAGCTCACTGTTGGTGATTTGAAACTTAACGCAAAACACAGATTTTGGATTTTGGGACGCTTTCGGGCAGGATAACAAACCAAGGAGCATATGTTAACATGTAAGATGTATCATTACTGTAAGAAACACCCCAATTGTCGAAACATGTTTTATTCAACCTTTAGCCTTTGTTTAAGTTATTTTTTTGCACAGCCTTGAGGGCGAGAAAAAGACAATTATGTACACAATATGGATTCAATTCTGCACAAAGGATACTAAAGTCAGTGCGTGTGACCATGATGACTCTGTGTTTCCGTAAGCTTCCCATCAAAAGCACGGTGGTATCCTGAATGTGGGGAAAGCATCAGCTAACAGCTGGGCCTCAACATACTCACAGTGAACCTGAGGTGAAACCAGAACCACATACTCATCTTTAACATTTCAACCAGGCTGTAAGGCAAAAAGCCAAGAGCCACAAAACAGGTTGACTTTGATTGGTTACCATACCACCTGAGACTCATGTAAATAAACATGCAGAGGTTTTTTAGAAAACCCCTACGGCTGACAATCTGCCCTGTTGACTGGGTTGCAAGGTCATGCAATCTGAGGCCTGAAGTTACCGAGTAGATCCAGTTGTAGCACTGGAAAGGTTTGTGGTGTCTTTCCATCTCACTGAGGTATCTGCCACAGGGTGCAAAGGTGACTGCATTGGCTTGAACAGCCACCATCAAACAAACAGCTGAACAATCTGTCTGCTCTCCAAAACATTCTGCCACACCATAAAGTAGCCCCTTAAGTAGAAAATAGCCTTAAATAAATGTATGCTAGTAGCAGAGACACTGCCACAAAACAAAGTGAAGCAAATGCCAGGAGGCATTTGTCATCCTTCATGGCCACGAGCGCTGCAATATTGAAGGGTTACATGTAAACAGTACAATTTCGGGGTTTTCTGGTTTCTACAACTCAGCGAGGAAGTGTATGACAAAATCCAAAATGAACGGGTTTAACACCAGAGACAAATGAAAAATATGCATTGGCCTCACCACAGTATTGTATAATGACACACTGGTTGTGGCGCGATGCATGCTCACTGCAGTGAAACCACTGGAGGGTATCCAGGTGGTGTACAAAGTTCCAGTATGCAAAGAGGGCACTGGAGGGCATTCTTCAGCATCATTATGGCTAAAACAGTGATATGTTTTGTATATGACCATATCGCTGGTGTACAACTGCTGGCATAAACACAATCAAAGCAAGGAGTGGTTTCTTATTCAATTATTCTTCTTTTACTGCCTGAAACTTCTTGTCCAACAAGCACATAAAAGCGAGGAGCTGTGCCAAAGGAATTGCTAACTAGCTCCCTTGTTACCCTATTAGCAAAGCAACCAATTTCAGTTTTGATAACCCGTCAGCATGGTTGAAATATAATCCATTCAAATTGCCAACACTGAGTGCACAGGCCCCTCGGGTACTGGATCTTGTGTTTACGGCCTGGTCACTGCTCACTGGTACAGGGATGGCCAGTCAGGTCAGGCTGTCCAAACCCAACCCTGACCACTCCAAAGAGGGGGTGGGAGCCCTGACCACCCCTGCTCTGAAAGGCCAGCATATGTGGCTTGATATTTTAAGGTCAATTAACAGCGAGTCATACTTACAGATCTCTCAAATGGCCCATGGGTCATTGTTGGACTGTGTCGCAAACTGGGCAGTGACATCACTGAAAAGTAGCCATGGGGGAATTGGTCGGTTCTTTTCTTGGACTTTCTGTTTTAGCAGTTGTGGGCCAGAGCAGCTGAGATGACATAACATGCACCATTATCTTTACCACAACCTTTGCACTATATTGCAAGTGACCTTTCAAAGCAAAGACCCATAACTAAGGAGCAAAATATAGACTTGACAGTGTAGACTAAATGGAAAGGATATGAAAACTTGCTTTGTTTGCACTTTATTATATTCTCCATCAAAATTATAAATGGAAGAACATCTTGATAAGCTATTTAAGTACTCTGCTATCTATTTTGACATTTTACTATATGAGCTTGGATAAAAACGGCATTCATTTTGTGAGTTGAGCTATTACCTAAACAAAGTTACATTTTCCAAAAATCACAGCAGAGAATAATGACAAGTATAAATTAAATAGATCACCAAACCAAGGGAGATAAGTGTATCTGCTGAATTATGAAGACAGTTTTATTGCATGTAATATGTACTATAAGTGTACATACCGGTATCTTTTTGAACGTGGCATATCTGCATCGCTAACTCTTCATCAGTACATTGGTGGTGGAGGACCACCCTGGGGGAACACTGTGTGTTTGGCTGTGGGGTTGTCAGGGAGAGAAGACCCTGTTTTGATTAACCGTACTAATCTCTTGTGGGGCAGACAACGATTCCTTATGGGCTTGGCGCGCTCTAGTGGGCCCGCTGCTGCCATGTCATGATTCATCCAAATGACAGCCGCTCAAACGGAGCGAGTTGTCTGCTTATCTCCACTGCTGTCCTCAACTCCTCACCAAGCACAGCCACAAGCCAGAGCCGCAAGCAAGCTCCACTGGCTCTGAAGCAGTCATGTCTCACACAGTAGGCTCACATTCCACCAGCCACTGCGGACGGCTGCACTGACGACCATGACTACCTGCACAGAGACAAACTGTCCGCTTCCTCTGCCATTCATCTTGCTGGCTGCCTCATTGGCTGCCAGCAATGTCAATGGCAATGCAAAAGGTATTTATTCTCTGCACACGATATAAACCACAAAGGCATATTTCCACCTGCATTTCAAAAATGAATGGAATTTAGCTGCAGCTTCTTAGACTTACAGTTTCTCCAGAGGATGATTCATGAAGAGAAGGTACTATATTATCTGGTAGTGTCCAGTAAGATAAGTATAAATGCGGCATAAATCAGTTTTTCCTGCTAAAAAGAATTAGACAGCAGTGATTAATGGTACTGTAAAATCCTTCCATGACAAATAATTACTCATAAAGAGGAGTTATTTGGACACATTGAAGGGATGACTAAACATGCGCTGACTATTTGATTCCACAGTTGGCTACTGACTGTATTGTGCATTCGATTTACACACAATTGGCTACATTCAATAATATGTACATAGAAATGTTTTTATGTTTGCACGCAAAATGACCATCAGATGACACATGCGCTCCAGTCGATTTTGTTCTTTCCATCGTGCCTACGTTAGTGAATCTGAATCATTCTGATTTGACAGGCATGTACTTATATTAAGATACAATGGGCCCCTATATCTCCGTGTTGTTGATGTGTATATTTGAGGTAATTTTGTGGCCTTTTTTTTGTCTTTTTGTGGTCATTTTGAGTCTCTTCCTGGTCGATATCTGTTACGGAACTTTTGACATTTTGCAAGTGAAGGCCAGAGGGACCCTCACACTGGTGGGCACAGACCCAAAGTCATTTAATAAATTTGGCCAATGCATTAGAAAATAAACTATTTTAGATATTGTCCAGTGAAGGTCCAGTGTGTGATGACCTTACTCCCATAGTTACCAACCTTTCCGATTTTCCAGGGAGTTTTTCACTGTCCTCTCTCAGCGTCCTCCCTGCGTCACATTTTTCCTGTATTTTCCTGTCTCCCAATTTAGAGCCCCTCAAACAAGTGTGTAATCTCCACAGGGGACTGGGGAAATTTGAGAGTAACTGAGAAATTTGACCGACCTAAAAAAATGTGTGTGTCTTACGTTTTACTGAACATCCAACATGCAGCAGCTTGTTAGAAAGTTAATACTGGAAATGCACAGAAATATTTGTTACGGTTTTATGAATCGTCCCTGAATACAAACTGCACCAGGTGTGTGTGCATTTGGATACTAGAGTGTGGCTAAGGATACAAATTTCTATCTGAACCAAAGTAACTGAGCCTAAGAGATTAATTTTACTAATTTCAACCACTAACAAAAACAAGTAGTAATGAAAACAAATAGCACACCTGGCTGATTAAACAGCTGATCGATAGATTGCAGCAGAGTGAAAGTGCAGTACAGTGACAGAGACAGACAAACAGCAGAGATCTCAGTGTCAAAGTGCCTGAACAGTAAAATGTTCAGCGGTGAGAGGTGACTTCTTCAGACTTCTGCAGAAGACTTTGTTTTAGTTAGATGGAATTCTTTATAAATACAACAACGTATTGGGGGCCCCAGCCCAACTGCCTTGCTTTGATTTCACCCATTCTCTAGCTGGGAATGGTGGTGGGCTGTTGGCAGCTGTAGAAGAAGTTAGCTGTTCTCTACCTCGTCAATGTAATTTATATAGACTAGTGCAGGGGATGAAGAATTGAGGGAAATGTGTTTTAAATGACATTTTGTATATATATATATGTATATATATATATATATATACATATACACACACACACACACACACACACACACACACATATATATATATACATACATATATACATATATATGTTGTTGATAATCTTCCCTTATTTTGAGGTATTAAGGTGGCAAGTGTGGAAGGGTGATTCTCCACTGGCACTTTTTTTTAATGAAGAATCTCTATTTTGGTGCTGTTTTATGCACTCTGGTTCCTTGTATATACTAAAAGTTAGAAAACCGTTTCCATTGTGACCCACTTTATTTTGACTGTGAATTAGAAAATGGTTCCAAGCTTTCGATATTATCAATGGGAGCGGTCAAAGACAACACTGATCCCCACTTTGATGCCACTGAGAGATAAAACAACAGGGAAAGCACCAACTTTTTATGAGACCACAGTGAGAGACCACAGAGTCAGTGTTTTCAAAGGGAGGACTCACGCATCCACATGCTGACTGCAAAAATCAATCATCCCATTATCAACCCTATTCAAACAACCTGTCCCTAATCAAAAGTGGACGACAGCGTCAGCATGACTAATGCATTCCTTTCACTGTTTGTGTTTCCAAATATGTCGACGATGTGACACAAATGTTGTCTTTGTTGCAAGGAGGACACATATCACTTCTGCCATGCGTTTGCATACCTGCGGGGATTTTGTGTGGTCGCCGCTGCTGTGCTACTGTGGTCGTCATGGGAATTTGTAAGTGTTTGATTGGTTCTGATCATGTTTTCCAAGTGTTGTGTTTGCACAGATGCGTAAGGCTGTCAAGGTTGTCTTCCAAATGTGACAGTGCTGGGAAAACCAGTGATGGATGACCAGGAACTCGGAAAGAGTGGTGCAATTCTTACACTATTTGGTGTCCTGTCAGCCTCTTTATGTGTGTGTGTGTGTGTGTGTGTGTGTGTGTGTGTGTGTGTGTGTGTGCGCATATGTCTATGCAAACAGTGCATGCCTGTGTGCGCAGGCGACTGGTTTTAAAAGAGTAAGTGAGCATAACGGAAAAGAGTGTCAGCCAATCAAACCTTTCAAGAATCACTTTTTCAAGTTAGCAACAGATTCTGAGTATTCTTAATTGCCTCTTTTGTCCCTTTGAAAAACACAAGAAGTGGCCAAAAATAATGGCCAAAGTTAGTTTGAGTTCACGCACTTGTTCATTAGTGGAGCCTCAATGTCTGCTACTCTTCACATCCCACCAAGCTGTAATACCACTGTTGGAGACACTGGAGATACTGGAAACTAAGCTTCCTTAAGTGACACGTCAGCGGGCCTCACACAATGGTTACGCAACAGCAGCATCTGCGGGCCAAAGCACCAGCAGCACAACCCACTAAATAAAACCAAGAGGGCCTTCATCGCACCGTGGACGCCACACTTCACAGCGAGCAGTCAGTGACCAAAGGCTCCATTGCACAGCGCCTCAATTTGGTTATGCGACGGGTAACTGGTGCTAACATGCAAGAGCTGCATCCAATAAGCATCCAATGGGTTTTGGGAGAGAAGTGGCTCCTCACAAACAGGCCTTTCATGTGGTCGTCAGTTTAAGTGCTCTAATGCTCGGCGAGACACTGAGGCCTAGCGTGGGGAAATGGAACAATACATTTAACCACATGAAGCAAAGCGCCCAGGATTACTTCTGCACATATTTTCTCTCTCTCTCGCTCTTTCCTCTTTCATTGAATCACAGTCTCTCACTTTGTCTTCCTCTGCAATTTTATTCCCCTTCCCTCTCTTGCGCACACACACACACACACACACACACACACACACACACAGTGTACTTGCCCCTGTAAATGAGCACCACTATAAACAGGGAATTTCTCCTAAATCCTCTTTACAGAGAGACACACACAGTAGACGAGATATTACAAAATAAGGCAAGAATTACACCATTGCACACTCCAACAAACACATACCATGATATGACAGTACAAAATAATTGTAGCTGCTTAACCCTTTAACACCTACATCGACATCAGTTTTAGTTTGATTTCTTAAAAAAATAAAATAATTAAAAAACAGGAAAAAACATGATGAGCAACTTGGAAGATTTCCATATCAAAAAAATGGAGTAAAAAATGTCAAGAAATCTATATTTGTCATTTTCTTAATTAAATGTTTTGTTAAAGAAAAAAAATCGACATGTTTTGGTCCTTTCTTGAAGGCATTTCTTTGTTCTTTGTTTCTATTTTTTGCGCTTATTTCTAGGTAATTTTCTTTGCTCAGCTGCCTCTTCCCATGTTTTTGAAAGAAATTAAGCCAATTTGCTTAGGTATCAAATGGTTAACAGTGAGTTATGTGAATTCTTGCTGGTTTTCTCTCATATTTGGTCTGTGAATTTTGGTACGTTTGATGAGCACACATCTGTTTCTGCACAAGTGTACAAAAGAGCAACACTCGCATGCTCCCACAACCCAGCCTACACTAGTGACAATCACCCCCCCCCCTTTCTCTCTCTCTTTCCATCTGCAAAGACAGATGTGGACACTGATGGGCCGTCCCTTCATCCATCAGCAAGAGAAGAAGATGCTGTCCTTACGTTATCACACAGCCTGCATTTCAGCTCAAAAACAAAACACCTAGACGGGGCCCAACAATGTGTCATCATTGGGCTCACAACAACCCTCATCCTCCCAGGGCCAAGGCTCAGTTGAGCTCTCCCACAGGCGTGCAGCAGCCTTGGGTCACCACCAGACTAAAGGATGGGAATGGCTTTCCCCCAAACATGTGTTGTTGTTACACACCACTGGAGATGGTATCTGCTGCTCCTACTTGAACTAGTGCAGGGCTCTTTTTTGCATGCTGGCGGTTGCTGCAACAGGTA
Source organism: Plectropomus leopardus (assembly GCF_026936395.1). NCBI lineage: Eukaryota > Metazoa > Chordata > Actinopteri > Perciformes > Serranidae > Plectropomus > Plectropomus leopardus. The sequence goes on along the minus strand of NC_142182.1, from coordinate 26,206,324 downwards.
GTTATAGTGAACCGCTTGTCAACTGCAATCACTCGTGCATGTGAATACACAAGCGTAGATTTATGCACTCGATTCCAGTACATTCAGACTGCCGTAACTTATTGTGGAAAATAATGATCTGCTTGGGATAAGCATAGCCGTAGATAAGTGAATTAAATGGTACTTTGTTTCACCGCAAGACTGTGGAAATGGATGCCAAATATTTGGCGAGACAGAAACAGGCCTTCGTCTGTCTCAAAGAGCCACTCAGAGGACAACTCGCCAAAGACAGAGACACCAAGAGCCTTTGTGAAGATGATGACAGCTACATGATGCCGCAACACTGCAAAGACCATAACGGGCTGTGTCAGATGCAGTTATGTCAGAGCGTCCAGACATCCCTTTTGGGAGATTTTTGTGCTTTTTGTCCCTTTTTCAATGTGCACATGTGAGTTTGATCTGTGAAAAAATAATATTTCATACTTAAAATGAAAAATCAGATAAGAAAAACTGCCTTCTTTGTCAAACAAAAAAAAAAAAGAAATTCCCAGTCACTGAGGCTGTCGGCTGGTGCAGGGTGCATATTGTCAAATGTTTGCACGAGTTTGGTTCATCCACAACACAAAGCGAAGTAAAATCCCTGTACTCACCCACATACATTCCATTCTCTACCCGCTTGATGATGTCGAAGGCGTTATCCACGTTGCCCTCCAGGATGTCAAACTTGACGTCGTAACTGCCTAAGTGATAGGACCCATAAGCCGGCACTGTGGTTCTCAGGAAAACAATCTCTGTTGGAAGATAACAATTAGACACAAAAAGCTTTCGGAGACTAAACCCTCATAATCACACTGGGATTGCACTGCCAATCCAGTGCCAACTCTTGCTTTTCCTTTTTTTTTCTTTCCAAGAGAAAGACAATAAAATGGGACATGGAAAGGTCTGTGTTTATTGTGCACTGAGAGGGTCACAGGAAGGTTGAGGCTTTTCAATGCTGTTGTTCAGCTGAAGGGCCTCGAGTCCTTTACACCCCAACTCAGAGTTTACGAGAAATGACAAGAGCTTAACTCCCCGTGACGTTGAGCATGAGTGTGTCTGAAACATGGACTGCATGCCAGCCAATAGATGCTTGTCAGCTGTCACTGTCTGCGAGTGATTACCGTGGTTACTCATATCCAACCAGCATGGCACTTACTCTCTGGTGTGGGCCAGCCAAGCCCCGGACTGCATGAAGAACATCATGGAATAACTAATTTGGAGGTCAGAGGTAGTCATATGGATTCTGACAACTGCAGGGAAATGTGTTTGATGGGAGGTCGGAGATTAAGGGAGATAAAGCAGAGCTAAAAAGAAAAAAAATGCTGAGGACCACAATGACACTAAAAAAACACAAGTTATCATGCTGTCTACGAATTTGTTGTTTCCAAAGATTTTAACAGGCACAAAATGAAGCCTGAAATATGGGCCTATATGGGTTAGTGAAAATGTAGAGTTGAGACAATATAAATAAAATACAAAATAAATTTAAGAGGAGTTGAGATTTGTGTTAAATCAATAGTTTATCATTTTAGAAAATACATGTATTTGCCTGAAACAGGGTCCCCCGCGTATCATCCAACAGCATGCGGCCAAATCAGGCGATTTTCAGCTCAAGGACAGAGACTTTTCAAGGGAAAGCAAAGAGACTGGAGCAGACTGATCAGTTTACAGCCTTTGATTGTGCATAAAAATTAATGTGGTGTTGAAACACTAATTTGCCTTTTTGCCGATAGTTAGATGAGACACTCAATACCACTTTTATATCTGTACAGAATGTAAACACAGAGAGACACAAACAACTAAACACCCTCTAAAGTTTGCTAGTTCACACATGCAGACTGTCATTTTTTACTTGTTTTTTGTGACAATTACTTAACATGTTCAGTAGTGAGCTCTAGAGGTGCTCCTACTGTAGGTGAGTTGGGGTTGCTCCCAGGATCTTTTGCTCCACAGTTATAAATAGCACATAAAAGGAACCTGAAAGGGATGTTCTCCAGCACTGTATTTGCTCAATATGTTATGGGCCAGGGTAAGGTTTGGGAGCTATAATCATGAGTCTGAGAGTCATGAAAATGCATAGGCATTGGCCTTAATGGTAGATTCTCTACCCACTGAGCTAGCGGGCACTTTAATACTTACTCTTTTTGAATGGAGATAACTCCCAATCATATTCCAGCCCTAAATTTAACATAAGAATTAGTCGGCCAATTAATTAACCTATTAAAAGAGCAGAATAAAAACAATGGAAGAAAAAAATGGTAGTAGTTGTCAATTTCAAACAGGTTAAGATTACGAAAGAGATCTTGGGTCAGGTTAGTTTATTCAGGAAATATCTGAACAGGTTTAAATTTGTCATGAAAACAATAGGAGGGTTAATTTTTGTAAACAGACTATTGAACTTGAGAACACAGGGTCCTTGGAACATAATAAAGTGGGAACATGGAATCTTGGAGACACAGGATGCTTTGAACATAAGACCATGGGATAGGACTTTGGGAGCATATGACCTTGGGAACATAGAACCTTTGGAACCTGGGAACATAGGACCCTTGGGAAGATTGCGAACAGAGGACCCTGTCCCCTTTTTACACTTTTGCTGCATGTTTACCCATCTGGACTAATCCAAAAATAAATTCCAATCATTGGTAACATCATAAAAATGAACTTGTGCCTACCCTCTGGCCTTGTGAACTCTCTGAAGGTAGGCAAGGAGATGAAGGTGTGGGACACCGAGTGCATGGGGTCCAGAACACAGGCAACGTCATTGGGCTGACAGGACTTTACACAGCGAATGGTGTCAGTGCGTTGAAGCCTCGCCACACTAAAGGACAGAACAAACGTAGACACCCACAGAAAAAAAGAAAACAAAAACACACATGGCCTCTGACCTTTAGGTAATGTCTATATAAAGTCAACCACTTTTGGTTTCTAAAGCTCACAATAACAGGGCATCCTTGGGAGCAGCCCACTGCGTAATCAAGAACCCAGTGGGACAACTCCAATAGCCGCTACACAAACAATATCTGAACAAGACAGCAGGGACACTGGATATAGCAGTCAACATCAAAAACAAAGCAAATTCTGTGTGGTTTGGAAGAATAATAAACCAACAATGGCCAAAGCTCATGCTGAAGCCAACCTTTTTAGCTTGTCTTGTGGAGACCAGCGCTGCCATTGACGCTTTTCTGATGCACTATTTCAAGCTGTGTGGGAAATGAATTACTACACTCACAGAGAATGATCCACAACCTGCTCAGGAAAATATTTGGATTTGCTGAGCATCCCCAACTTCACATCAGATAATCTCTAGAGGAGGATTTATGGGGCAAGGGAGTGTTCTAAAAGACTCCTAAATTGTGAGCAACATGACTAGACAACTCCCCAGCCTCTCCCCAGGGCAGCTCTCATCCTATTATTTAGGGCTTTGTTTATTCCACAGACTAATCAGTGACAGGTCGGAGGGAATGGAGGGCCTTTGCTGGCTCCTAAGGCTAACGCCACCTGAAGTATCGCTATTCACTACCTGTCTGCTGCGTAAGACTTTGAGAGAGGTTTCTAAAGCACTAACAACCCCATAAATCAAGAGTTTGTCTTTGAGGAACTTGTAATCATGAGAGAGCTATTGAAACAAAATAAAAGCCTCGACTTTGACATCCAGACTGTTAAATTCAAGCTTGTTTTTTTCACAAAGGAGACAAGTCTGTACACGGTTATATTGGGTTATGAAAACAGCCAAGTTGCCATGTTTAAGTCCAGTTAATGTGCATGGCAGCCGTATAGCCACATTGTGAGTCATGGGCCGTGGATCTCTGGCGCTCCTCAGGGGACCTATAGGCTGCAGCTCAAAGCCCGGGCCCGGCTTGGGTTGCAGGGCTCCTTCCACGGAGAGCGAGGAGAGAAGCCCCTGACAAAAAGTCAAGCCACCACTGGGTAGGGGCTTGTAATTAGCAATTAGCGGGTGGGTCCAAGTTTTGCTTTGGCCCACGCCAAACCCACAAAATGTTCTCCTAGTTTATAATACCACGGCCTGAGCTGCAGAAAGACCCGAGCGGGGCTCTAGAGGACGAGGTGAAAGCTCTGTTGGGGTAGAGAGTAAATTTACGAGAAGATAATGACCCAGGGTGAACTGCCCCCTTACATACAGACGGGCACTTCAAAGCAGTAGCAGCAAGTGGAGCTAATTACAGCTCCACGTGTGTGCTAATGCATGTATATGTATGCACTAAAAGTACCTATATATGCGTCTATATGTTTATTTGTGCACGTGTGCCTTTGTGCATGCAAACATGCTTGTGTATATGTGTGCGTGCATGCACAAATGTACGTCTTCTTCATCTCCCAATGCCTCACGTGGCCCAGCCCAGGAGAAAAACCCCAATACTTTCAGACCAGAAAGAAAAACAGACTTTTTGGATGAAAGTCCTCTGGTCAAGCGTATGGGGCCTTTTATTTTTTTGGTAATTATTATTTATAGTCGGCACATTGATAACGCCCCAACACAAACACTGCAGGGCATCATTCATTCTGTGCGCGGTGATGTTGCTGCACCACAAATTGTTCAGACCACCGGCCAGAGCCCAGAGCCCCATAACTCAATGTCAAAGGGGAGGAAAAAACCTTATGCGCACCACTATGTTCTTATTTTAAGGATATCCCCACTAGGGACCAAGTGCATCCTTACTGGCCTGACAGCTCAGGACAGGAGGAACCTAGGACATCTGAATTTACAGTTATTATAAGCCACAGCCCTCGGGCAGCAGCCTCACAGCACGTCAAACTATTTATACTCTCTCCTGCTGGTGCACATTTCCCTCTTCTTTGCCACTGCATCCCATCGCGTGTCACTTACTCAGCCTTCATTTGGATTATCTGTCTGCTTTGGGGTTTACACCCGCAGTATGCAGTGGAAATCTGTGCATTTCACATTAAACCTAAATTGTAATGGGAGCTAAAGAGATGTGCATGAAAATAACTGCCAGACAAAGACATATGTGCGGTACAACGTAACTGATGTTTGGGAAGTGGGAGTAACAATACAGTAATAGGCCCAGTCTGGCTCATTTCTAACTGGAATTTGGAGGTGTGGAATTACTTTATAGACCTAATAAATAGTGCAATTTGACATATATGCAGATATAGTATACACCTGAAGGGTTTAACTTATAGATGGGATCAGGACACATTAATAACTAATAATAATCAATAATCATAAAGTAAATCAGGATTTTTTTTCGAGCTAGTATGTGTATTTAAAGTCCTTGTGACTAGATTTTTGTAGTAAATCAAACCTTTTTTTCAATCAGATCACAGAATGTACTTTTAGCTTTATATGCATAGCTCCAGATTTGCATATATCAATGGATTTCCTCTTCAATGAAGCTGCTGGAATAATAGTGATATGAAACTATGTGAGGAAGTCTTTGTGCCTCCATCTGTGATTTGGCCTCACATTCCAGCTGCTCCCTTCGCTGTATTTGATTAAACCCCACAATGCGCCATTATCAAGAACTGGATTTGACTTGAACATGTGTTATTTCTATTTCAATTTTAATAGAAAACTGTTCATCCAACACATAAACCATAAAATACTGCAAAACGTCAGACTTTATCATGCAACCATCATCAAATTACACTCAGTTGTAGGCAGTCTTGGGTCGTTACCATTTGATGATTTACTCTGACCTAGAACGCCACCTAGCGGCTATCACGATGCTTCACCTCCAAGAGGATACATTCAATTGGACCCTAATTTGTACTGCTGAATAATGATCCTTAATTGTAGTGTTAAAAAGTTGATTATGTACTTAAAAGCTGTGCTTCTTTCTCTTGATTTTGTGTGTTGTAACTTTTTTTTCATATCCTCTCTTAAAAATGATGTGTCATCTTTAACAAGTGTTTAGTGTTGAACAGGGTCATATTTGTGATTTATTAGAATTAGCATAATTCACATGTTGAGGCAAGCCTTAACCTAATTGCATACATCTATGAAAGAAAGACAAATAAATGATCTGTGGTTATAAAGATGAATAAGTAGTCACTGCAAATCCTAATTTATATGTATATTTAAATGGATATATCTATGCATTACATCACGTGCAGTAGTCTACATGGCATAACCATGCTTTGCTATCAACATAATGTATGGTCATCTCTCAAACATATATATATTTTTTTTTTGGGGGGGGGTGTCCTTTTTTCCTCTATGGAGCAATGTATTAAAAATGACACATCTTTTTTAAGACTGTAGTAACTTGTGTAACTATACTCTTGTGTTTATTCTAGTAGGGGATTGTAAGGTACTCTGGGCTCCTCCTGGGTAACAAACACCATCACTTTAGCCAGATACGTGCTGAGAGTGCCGTAGCGACGCAGCCTTAGCTCCAGAGACAGATCGAAGTCCTGTGGCTTGTTGATGAGCCTTGCCACCGACATCACGCCGCCTGTGGGCACCTTCTCCGTCTTGAAGAAACCGCCCTCGTTGCCAGCGGTGATAACAATCTGGATGTCATCGCCAGCCACGGTGTGTGTGGGGCCCATGCGGAAGATGTTGGTGAAGACGGGAATGTTGGTGGGGAAGGTGAGGTAGTAGTAGGTTATTCTCAGGGGCATGGCCAGGCACTCGACAGACTCATTGCAATGCAAGCGTTCACATCGACTGCAAAGAGAGAGAAGTGGGGGAGGGGGGCAGGGCAGGATGGGACAAGACAGAACAAAACAGGCACAGAGAGAAGGAGAGAGAGAGACCAGGTGTAAATTTTATTTGCCGTGCATGGCATGCAGTGGAAGATACATCAGTCTCTGCAGCGTAAAACTTCACAGGCCAGTCATGGTGCCCTCTGTGGGATCATGCAAGAGTCACTGGTGCCTGCAGGGTGCTCATACACAGCCTCTACTGTAACTGAGCCAATGAGAAAATATCCATATGCATTTCATCATTCTAACACAACATGCTACAGCCAAATCTTTTTTGAAGTCATTCCAGCATGAAGCATACTGGACATGCAGAGCCTTAGATATCTTATAACTAGGGGTCGGTTCAAAAGGCCTGACATTATTTACCGTTGTACTGGCAGGATGAAGATTCAGATCTAACTGTGAGGAACATGGACTTTGCTCTGTGAATGTTTTGTGTCAATGTCTGTATTATTATTGTCCATCTAGTCAATCTAATATTGCTAAGAGCGCAAATGACACATTTAAAGTTGTGTCTGTTAACAAATGTGTTCTGTTCAGCAGCAATGTGCACGCAATCCAGATACTCACGTATCTCCAACGCGCCGGTAGTTGTTCGGACATTCGAAGGACAAGCATCTGAACCCTCCCTGTACATTAAAGCAGCTCTGATTCTCCGAGCATGTGTGTGTTCCCGTCACGCATTCATCAATGTCTGGGAGCGAATAGACAAAAAGTGGAAAAAGATGATTTAAAAACATCCACATATGAATTCACCATGACTAAGATTCAGAAATAAGACCATGCTTCTCTCTCCCACTAACTCAGTCACCTGCATCTTACTAATTCAACCACCTGTTCCTTATTAATTCAATCACCTACTCAGCCCTATACAGATGTGTCTAACCCTTTCTTTCCTGCTTATCTTTGTTCTCATGATCCTCCCTCCAAACCCTCTTCTCAGCAAGACATTGTCTAACAAAAAGAAGATATAAGCTGTTGTACCATACCAAAATTCCTAGGTCACTTATTCTGCAAGGTGTCTTGGTTTTGAATAGTGTTGTACTTCCTTTTTTATTTTATTTTTTAAATCCATAGGAGAAGTTAGAGAAAGATGTTTCAGTACCAGACCCTCATCAGGCAAAGGAGGGTCTTGTACCAAAATGTTGCATTTAAATAATGCTTTTTGCAAATTACACAGTGTGCCGGAGTTTTTCTCTATGTTGTGTTCTGTTCGCCCCTCTCCTACGCACCTGTTTAAAAATAGATGTGCAAACTTAATTTTTTTTTTTTTTCCTTTTGAAAAACCATAGTACTCAAATGAGGCAGGAAAAAAACTTGAATGAGTTTTAACATAGTCCACTACTATACACTATTTACAATATACTGAAACTGTATGTTAACTTCAGTATCATCAGAACTTATATAATATGCCTTGTACCGACACAAACATTTTTGCCGAGTATAAAATATGTGATCAAGTGGCTCTCATCAACGTTGCTGCCACACTATGACCCTTTGCAATCCCATTCATCTCCATGCAACCTTCTCTTTTTCGTCGCCCTCCTCAACCCCCATTCGTACATGACCCTCATTCCATCTTTCCCTCATCCTCTAGTCATCCCAAATAAAACTACTGCTATATCATGCATAGAGTGTGATCTTTGTTGGTGAAAAAGAACTTATCCTGCAACCATCGTGTGGGATATCTTACCCTGGCAGCTGCGGCCATTCGGTGCCAAAGTGTAGCCAGTAACAGGACATGAACAGTGGAAGCTGCCAGGAGTGTTGTGACAGCGATATGAGCAAATATGACCTCCAGTGGGCAGGGCACACTCATCTATATCTACAAAATGTAACAGACAGATAAAAATAAGTCAATCCACTGAGTAAATATAACAAATATATATTTTTACTGCTTATGATTGATATGATATGGATAGTTCCAATTTACCTTCACAAGTCATGCCATCTATGTCACTGAGCTGGTAGCCACGGCGACAGTAACACTGGTAGGAGCCGTACACGTTGGCACACTCCTGACTGCATGGGTTGCTCTCACACTCATTCAAATCTATGCAGAAAAAAGGTGATTACAGACCATTATGAACTTATGAAATGAATGCACCTCTGTGATCAGAAGAAAAAGCCTGCACTTGCAGAGATGTGGATCCTCCCATGTCAATTTTAAAATGTACTACATAAACAGTTGCTTGCACAGTTACACACTTGATTTGCGTGTGCATAGGTTATTGAGAAAAGGCAAAAAAATAATAAACTTTGGAGAAAAGATTGTATGTGATTGGAGGTTTTTTTAAAGGAGGCCACTAATTGTCAGTTTAATCAGTTTTTAGTTTTACCACAAGGCCTGTTAAAATACTTTCTGGTCTGATATAGTACAGTTGTGTATTTGTTAACATTAAAGACCTGTCTCCATATCAACAAATGGTCGACTGTGAAACACCAAATAAAACTGCACTGGGTTGCACCGGTTAAATTTGTTTCACTATAAGTTATAACTTCAATCTTACACCTTACACTTAGTACGTGTACAGTACTCTCTAAAACAGCAGTTGTCATAGTGCGTCCCTTCGAAAGTTTGTATAACTTGAGAATGATAGCCTACTGGTTCTCCGTGACTGATTAGACCCACAGGTGATCTCGTGCCTTTTACACTTGTTGGGGCCTCTCTGTGAGGTCCCTCTGCTTGTGCTGTTTGTTTTCTCATTCCAGGGCAGCTGCAATCAGCATCATGGGATACACCTGGGCCTGGTGTGCCCCATGCACATAAGACAGAGCCACAGTGAGTCTGTGCTGTCAGACCTCCTCACCACTCCTTTGCTTTGTGTTTGTTTAATTTTTCTTTGTTTTCACAGCACAATACCCTTAAAGCATATTTCCACTCATCTACTTTCTACACTACTGACAACAGATTTCTCCTTTGTGCAATTTGTTTGAGTTTACCTTTAGTTAACAAATCCCTTTATTAGTTAATTTACCTGTGTGTCTCCCTCTTTTTGTCCAGCCTAAGAGCAGGTTGTGACATACTCAAAATAGAAATGCTGAACTGAATGGTAAGTTGTGTAAACATGCAAAATAAAGTACATACATATAAAATACAATATATCACGTCTAGATCCACTCCAGGCCGCAGGAGAAGATCAATCCATCTAGGTTCTTCTGATGCAATGCATTGCCAATATAGCTCCTTGTCCTTTGATCCAGTGATCCATGATGTATGTGCGCAACCAACTCGTGTGTTGAATTCTACACTCTGCATGCAGATAAAGCACTTTGCACCGTGCACTTTATGCCATACAGTTGACATTGCCACTGTTAATGCACTTTTGTCCTTTGTTTGAATTGTTGTTTTCTTTTCTTTTCTTTTTCTTTCTTTTTTCTCTTTCTTTCTTTCTTTCTATGTTCCTATTGTCTATTACCTGCCAGGGACTACAGATATTAATCAGAGGTCCTGCTAACTCCAGCTTCTTTACATTTGGATTTTATACTGATGTTCATCCATATGCTATGTCCCTTTTAAATAAACATTAAATAAATAAAAGTGGGAAATTGCATAGAAATATTCTCTGTGCCACACTGGCAAGCATAATATTGGGTTGAATAACTTTCTAATAAAAACAGCTAATTTATAGCTATTTGCCATGATTTTGTGTTTGTTGTAATCTTACAGTATCACATGCCCAATAATAGGATACTATATTACCCTGTGTTGTAGTTCATGATTTCACCACTTGATGTCACCGTTGTTATTCTGCACCAAGGTTGCTTAAGGTAGTTACTGCCTAATCATCATGCTTTATCCCAGTTGACATACTATTTTGTTGTTTGTATTAACTTCAGCCTTTTATAGCATTTTTCACTGATTGGCCACAGGAAGTGAAAACATTATTTTCTCCAACAATATTTTAGTTAGAGTGGTCTTTAGGCCAGAGTAGCATACATGAACCTCAGGTCTCGCTGGTGAAATAAACATCATCAACTTTACAATCAAACTAATGAGTCCTGATGTATCATTTCAATCACTTTTTGCCCTATAGCTTAAGAGAACTAAGAGAACCTGGTGCAACCTGGCAAAGTCTGATATGTTGCACTTGATAAATACATTAGAATGCTATCAATGAACAAATCATACCAAAAAATCCTAATGCCATAGCAACTGGTGGAACAGATGTGTCCGGTGGAATCGAATGGAAATGGTCTCCAAACTCAGAACCGGGAATATATGCAAGGTATAACTTATATCCTTTATAAAAAGTTGCAACTCTCCTGATTCAGATATTTGCCTTACCATCACAGTTCCTGCCATCAGCAGCTAGCTTGAAGCCGATAGTGCAGCTACACAGGTAGGATCCCAGAGTGTTTTCGCACTTATGAGCACACAGGCGGCCAGGATAGTGCCTGCATTCATTAATATCTGAAACACAAAGTCCATATATGCCATAAAAGAAGCTGAAATTATGATAAGTCCCTGTTGTGCACAGTTTGATCAGTACTACACATACAGCATGCATGTTATTTACATGCAAAAAATACACTTTGATTAGGTACTTGTGTAAGAACACCAGGTGAAATTGAGCTGCTTACCCTCACAAGTCCGACTGATGCTGTTAAAGATGTAGCCACCCTCACACTCACAGCGGTAGGAGCCCATCAGGTTGATGCAACCATGACCTGCACAAACCTTTTCAGGGCCCTTACACTCATCAATATCTGCGGACAGGGATGCAAACAACAGAGAACACCATAATGTGCATCTTTGGTAGATTAGTAACATGCTTTGTTAATCAGGAGCAGTGAGTTTTTCAGCTGTACCAACACAGCGCGTGCCCTCTTCGTTGAGGTGGTATCCTCGACCGCAGTTAACAGAGTTCCTCTGGCAGATGTAGGATCCAACTGTGTTGATACAGGTCTGCCCGCGGTGGCATGGGCCTGTCTGGCTAACACATTCATTGATATCTGAAAAACACAAAGACACAGAAAACATTGTTAAATCATGAACAGATTGCTTCGGTCCATCTTGATAAAATAACTGATTATACAGTTCTTTAACTGTAAACTCACGTTGTGATAATGTGTTTCTCTCGTTCTGCCAACGCTGCCTATTCTGTGTCTGTATTGCATCTTGTGGATACCTTGCATGAATGTCTGAGGATGTGCACGACTAACGCTCCAGGCAGATGCAGGATATGCAAGGAAACCATCATGCAAACATGAACACGTAGTTAAAAAGCAAGTATATCTTCAGCCCAAGTCTCCCTGTCATTACCAAAAAAAAGAAAAATGAAGCCAACATGGAAGTGCCAAAACTGCAGTTCCTCTAATGGCCACTTGAGGCTGGCTCCAAAAACAAATCAATCTCCATTTTTTTACAGCTGTATTAAAATGCTATAATTTACTGCCAAAATAAACATGTTACTGCCTGGTTCAAAACACAAGTTTGGTGTCTGGAGTTCTTTTCAATGTCAATGACAACTGTGTAGGGGTGATTTTTTTTATATAACTTAATCATTTGATTAAAAAAAAAAAAAAGATTTAAAGTTATCCGTATTTGGTGGCGTGTTCGCTCTGAGTGACAGGCTGGCCGAGAATAGTGTCCTCCATCCAACTCTTGCTCCTCCACAGTTTCAAGGAGCATAGAAAGAGGTGAAGTCAGGGTCTTAACACACAATTGGGGTACAGCACATGTGCAGTTAAATCTGTTCTGCTGTTGTCAGCCAAACTCAAGGCTTTCAATATGGAAATCCATGAATGAGCAAAGTAACCCCTTTCTGCCACTCACTACACCTGACCATCATCACCCACTTACTCACCTGCTCCCCATTTCGCTGATTAGCCTTGCAGTATTTACTAGTCAGTCTGCACTCTTTGCTAGATTGTCTAATGTGCATTTTCTTTCAGTGTTTTTTTTTTTTGTGATTTTAAGCACTACCTAGGAATAATACAAAATATCCATCGAAAATATTCTTTTCCTTTTGTTGTTTAGTACTGTTGTAGTTTGGTGCATACCAATGCAGTTCCCAAGGGCATCCTGGATAAAGCCAGCACCACACTTGACCTTAGGGAGACAACGGAATGACCCTTGGGTGTTTTGGCACTCAAACTCCGGGCCACAGTTATGGATTCCAGTCTCACACTCATCAATATCTGGATGGAGAAATCACAGAAGAAACTGTCATTAAAAACAGTGCCAGTAACTTAAAAACCACATGACTCTGATACGCAGTAACAAAGCCAGACTGCGCACAGTTTGACCGACCTTTGCAGTTGTTGTTGTCAGTGAGTTCATAGCCAGTCCCACAGCTGACCTCTCTCTGGCAACGGAAGGAACCGTCTGTGTTGATACAGCGCTCTCCTGCCCGACAGTTGCTGGCTCCCAGCAGGCACTCATTGATATCTGTGAGTGTGGGAAAACAGGGGTTTTCTTATTGTGCTGAAGTTTCCATTAGGGACACACAGCAGTACAGTAATTGTATCGAAAGGCATTCTCCGTGGTCTAATTTTTTTGTCACACAAACTGGAACATTCAAAGCCAAAGACTAGGTTTGGAATATTACTGACCTTCACAGCTCTTTCCATCTGGCTTGAGTTTGTAGCCTTTGAAGCAGTTGCAAGTGTCATTGCCCACACAGTTATGAGCACATTTACCTATAAAAGAAATACAAACATATTAATCATTGATCGATGTATTGGCAAAATTAAATATTTAATGTGTAGAAAAGCTTTATATATACTAGACCTTGGCAGAGCTCACTTAAGACTGAATTATCTCTATTGTCTCCATTGGTTTCATCCGTGTTTAGAACTGTATGAGAGAAAAAAATAACAAGTTTTTATGGCTGCATCTTAACGCCTCATGCATTTATCGTAAGAAGCAAAAAAAATTGTACTTGTTATTTTTTTTTTGCCAAGGCTGCAACTATGATTATTATCATCATCATCAATTAAATTATCATTATTAATTAAACTGCCAATACATTTTTCAATAAATGGTCCAGAGTGTAGGATTTAGGGTGATATATTAGTAAAAATAGAATATAATATGATAAATCATACATACGTAAGTAAGTGAGTAAGTTAATAAATAATAAATAGGTTTTCTCTTATGTATACTCAACAGAAAATAAGAATTTTTGTGTTTTTGTTACCTTAGAATGATATAATATCTATATTTTTCTATGTTTCTACAGTAATACACAAACCAAACACTGACTCTAGTTAGGGTAATTCGTGATTTTGTGTCAGCCACCATAATTAGCATCCCCTCTGTGTGTTTACTGGTTTAAATCGCCTGGTCTGTTTGTTTTAGAAAAGAGCTGACCTATGCAGAGAATTCAGCTTGCAGTAAAAACCTCCTTGATAATGAATACCAGAGAAATTCATGCTCAGCACACGGGAGACGTTTCAGCTGATTGCAATCTGCAATTCTCACCTCTAGATGCCACTAATTCATACAAACTGCTCCTTTAACTCAATATTGTTTTAGTCTGTTAAAGGTCAGAAAATAAAATCAAATATCCATTTAAATACGACACACCAAAGTGACATCTTCAAGAGTTTTGTTCTGTCTGTCCAAAACCCAAAGATGCAAAATTTTTCAAAAGGACAAATAAAGGCTGCAGATCGTTCCAACCGTAAAGTTGGAACTAAGAAATCTTTGCTATCCATGAATAAATACACTAAACCCCTAGGTGAAGATTTAGTGGCCTTTAGCTCAACATGACCTGTCTGTGTAATGTGATTACACTCTCCTTTGAGTGTCATCATGGTTCGCCTACTTTAAAAGCTGACAGCAATGATCAAAAAGCAATGACCGCACACATCCAGGAGGCGGCAGTGTGGGCTTATGTTTGACAACATCATTGATGCTTCGATTTTCACACAATTATTTGTCTTTCTTAGTTCATTCTGCCATATTTTTACATTCAGTTGAAAGTATTCTCATCCTGTTATCTGTTTTTCTACCCGAATATAAGTTGCCTGCTTTGTAGGAAACAAACTTGAGGAAAACATTTTCACGTTTGGCCTACTTCACGCTTGTTTTTTTGTTTGAGTTTTTTTCACCCACATTCAGTTTTTGCTGTGGGTGTGGTCTGGTTGTCTGCAGCTTCATTCACGCAGCAGGCCCGGAACACCAGGCTACACTGGTAACCCACTGACAGGTTGTGGTCACAGGTTAGGCCCTGCTCCTGGGCTACCTTCCCCAGAAGACAACAGTCACAGCACATCTGCAGAACACAGAGTAAAATATAACACAATAACCTTTGGTGCATAAAGCCAACATAGCATACACACAGAAAAACACAGGAAAAACACTATCATAGGGAGTAATCAAGCCACTGAGCTCTCCAATGCACCATGGGAAGTGAAACGAAAACTGCAGACAAGCAAAAGGAGGTTGTGGGATGATGATGGTTGGTAAAATACTGGAGGTAGATGAGAAGAGCTTTTACTTTGACAAATAAGGAGGATGTGAGTCAGACAGACAGCCAAGCTCTCAATCAACCAGACAGACAAAAAAGGAGGTTGATTGAGAAGACACGCTAACTGACAGGCTTCATACAGACAGATGAAACGCAGTAAGTCAGTAAGCAAGACGGACAGACAGACAGGCCGGCAAGCAGGCAGACAGACAGTGATGAGATGACATCATCCCCTCTGGCTGAATGCTCAATCAATCATTATGACAGCCTGGTAATGTCAGTCGGTGAGGGGGATGAAAGGTGCGGAGTGTGGGGGATGGGTGTTTGTGTTGCAGTTTGGGAACTGAGGGTATATACATGAAATGCTGTGGTGGATGAAGTATTGAGATCCTTTACTTAAGTAAAAGTACTAATACCACCCGCTAAAATACGCAGTTACAAGTATAAATCCTGCATTGAAAATGTTACTTAAGTAAAAGTAAGTATAATAATGAGGGATGGCTATAGTAAACCAAAAGTACATACTGTGCTTGCATGTGTGGAAAGAACCCATCCACCCAGCAGGTGGCAGTAGTCTATATTTGTCATTACAACAGAGAAACTGATGAGGACTGATGAGGACTGATTACAGATGCTGGTTAGCCGGTTAGAACATTAACAACACAACCCGATGATTAAAGAACAAATTACTAGTGAAGAATAACTCAAACAAAAACACAACAAAACAATTACGGAACATTTCTGCTTCAGAGCTCAATGGCAAGAAAACATAATCTTACATAATATAACAAATTGGTTTCGATGTTGTGCCCTCTTGACTGTAGCCGAGTGATTTTATTCACTGGCTGGCTCTGCCTGCTCTGACACTGATTCAACATGCTGAATTGTCTGAAAAAAGCCAACAAGGGCCAACAGTGTGGGACGCACAGCAAAAACTAAAGCGACAGACACTCACCAATGGCCAAACACTGACCAACTGCTGACCATCAGCTTGCTGTGTCAGAGTCCTTCAAGGTAATGTATTTACATTTGAGTTATTAGGACTTCTTGACCATTTTTATCCAGTGAATGATGTTAAAAACATCTCCAACTCAAACATATCTTTTGTGTTATTCACCTTACAGTATCTGGGCACCTTTCAGTCTGAGCCACCAGCTGTGCGTCAGTTGATCAAGTAAAGACAAGCTGCCCCACTCCCAATTATCTCATCCTTTTGAAATAATGTACCAACTTGCATCCCCTCCTTTGCACATTTTGCCAAGCATTTATCTTCCTGATGTGTTGAAGTGCAGTATGTTGTGAAAATATTGGGGCACATTGAGGGTTGGGTTGAGAGAATAGAAAACACAGAAAGGCTGGAAAGTGCTTGGACGTGAGCCTGCAGAAGATTCTAGAGTCGGAGCTGAATTTATAATCTATCTGACAGCAACAAGCTCCATTCCTCCCTGGAGTGACATGCCTCATCCTGCTCACAGTGCACGCATGCGTACACACACGCGCACGCACACACACACACACAAGCACACACCATCACTCTCATCAATCATTTGCCTTCAAACTGGCTGTCCAGCAGAGTGATATACTGTACATTGATTGAGTAGAGGGAGATTTTTGGTGCATATTTGTGATTTTGATCCCTATTTTTGTCCCTATTTAGTATTTTCAGTTAGTAAGGCACACTTACACAGATTGCATGTGCACATACAAACACACCTTCGTAGTCTTGGTCTCACAGGTGTTGGTGAATAAAGAATCGCAGGCTCCTTGGTCTTTGGCCATGTTGATACCAGTGGTGCACATGTTATCCTCCAGCACTGTTACACAGCACTGCTCCTGCACTATCCTGTCAGCAAGAGAAACCACAAAACACAGGTGGTGCATTTATTCTCGGCTCTATCAATAATCTCCGTGCTGCAGCACAACTCTGCCTTAAAGCATAGCCCATTAAAATCAGCCCGAGGCAAGCCTGATGGGGATCTCAGAGTTGTCACACTAAAAATGCATGGATGAGTGTGTTGAGCGAGTCGTGTGTGGATTCAGAGAAGGGCACTGGTCGTTTATTTGTGTTTCGTAACCCCAACATCACTGGATTTAAACTGGTTTGAGCTGCACTCCCAGAGCCCTTTGTTCTGTTGTTTTAGACTTGAGTTGAAGCAACATTTCAGTCCCAAGATGAACATTTGTCCACCTCCACATGTCCTTAATCGGGGTGGGATTGTGTTTTTCTTAAGGGATTCATTTTATTATAATATCACCAAAACAAACCACTCCCTTTAGATAAGCATGCTGTCTCCTGTGAGAAGCTACCCACTGACTGGGTGACTAATGGTTGCAAGTATATACAGTTTGCTTTGGGGACATGACATCACCAGAGCAGAATCACTCCTCTTCTTCCTTAGAAATCAGTGTCAACATGTTACAGATGTGATTTAAAAGACCAGTGTGTAGGATTAAAGGGGGTGTATTGGTAGAGATGGAATATAATATAATAAGTATGTTTTCTCTCGGCACCTAAAAAATAAGAATCATGTTTTCATCACCTTACAATGAGCCTTTTTTATCTACATAGGGAGCAGGTTCTCATCTATGGAGATCACCATGTTGCACCACCATTTCAGAACAGAAAAACACTGGCTCTAGATAGGGCCAACCTTGGCTTGCAGTAAAAACCTCCTGAATGTCTGCAGTTGAGCATGTATTGACAAGTGCTAGGCTAGCAGCCTGTCTCTCACATGCCAAACAGCATTGGAGAAACACTCATTTGTAAACTGGAACTGCTTTATTCAGTGTTTATACCTGTCATAATTGCTGGATCTGTTTGTTTTGGAGAGGCAGTAACCTCTATGGATAATTCGGCTCATGGTAAAAACCTTCTAAATGTCTGAACAAGAAATAATATGAGCACACATTAGCAGGTGCTGGGCAAACAGCTAATCTGCAATGTTCAGCTCCCAGTAAAAGCCTCCTAAATGAACAATGCTAAAGAAATTTGAATCAGGAGAAATTCCAGCTGGTTGCAGTCTGCAATCTTGACCACTAGATCCCCACTAAATCCCTCTAAATCTTACACACTGCTCCTTTAAAGCATAAAGGGAGAAATACGGGAAGTACTCCAGTTTACCTTAACCTCTGAGCTCTGTGCGAATGAGGATCATAAAATGTATATCCCTACAGGGATCAATAAAATACTATATATAACTCTAATGGCTGCTAAAATATCAAAAGCAATATCTGGGACAGCCCCTCATGAGACTATGATTATAAAAGTATCAGATTTCATTGTATTGTCTATCATTTGCATTACAGTCCAATCAGTTAAGAGTGGGGTGACTGTTTCTGTCTGGTCTGGATATCTGTCTCACTGCAACTTTACAAGACAGAGAGCATAAAACTCCACCCCCTCACCTCTCCTCTCTCATTTCCAACCAGCCTCTTTATCAACTCTTACCAGAAATCTCTTTCCAAATAAACTACCGTAGATCTCGAATTCACGTCAAAGCGCACACCTCCTCTGCAGAACCTTTTAAGGGCACAGTTGTGCTCCTGTTTTTCTTTTCTCTTCTCTTCGCTCTTTTTCTTTCGTACTTTCTCCCCCCCACGCCCCCCACCCCCGCCTTTTGGTGTCTGAAGTAATCGTTCAGATTTCCTGTTATTGCCTCTCTCCATCCTTCCTCTAATGTCGCGTTTCACCTCTGAGGTATTTCCTGGGTTTTGAAACAGCCCCTCTTTCTGACCCCCCCCCTTCAACCCTTTTCCACCCTGCTCCCCCACAAACCTCTGCCCTTTTCCTCTCTTCCCCACACACTATAATTTAGACAAATTTGGGATCACTTAGGGTGGCTACGGTAAATGTGTTTGCCATCAGTGTTCGCAGCGGCAGATCTCTTCGGCTTATGGGCCCTGAACCTGTGGCAGCACACCCTCTAGGGTTACCAACAGACCTGTTATTATCCCATCACTATTAGTGTTTCCTGCTCTCACGTGAAGTGAATAATGTGCCTGGAGATTTATAGGAGTAAGGTAAAGCAATCTCATATTAAGGGTCTACAGAGATTTCCCGCCCCAATGCATGGTACAGGCCAAATCCCTTGGGGCCAATACTGCAGGAGCTTCTGCGGTACAGAGGTAAGATTGTGACAAAGGGTGCAACATTTTAATAACTTGTAAATATAAATAAGCACCAGGCAAGTCTCCTGACCAGAGCTCTTATCGTGTATAGATTTGCAATTAGACATTGAGAGCAAAGTGGCAGATAGCGGCTGCTCACCTGCATGTGGTTGACTCAGACATGAGAGGGAGGGACGCGCAGTCTGTGTTAACACTGGCATGCCTCTGGCCATCTTTACAACAGTCCTTTATGGAGATCGGCTCTGCTCCTGCAAACATAAAAAACAATGTATGTTTGTGTGAACAGGTGAAAAATGGTGTCCATCCCACTCACTGCACACTGTCAGAGGGAGATTTTCATATGTGGTATTGTCTGGTTTGCCGCAGTGAGGGGACCCCCACTGATGTAATCGCTGCAGGAGATAGACCCCCGCTGGGGTACTGCTGCATCTGCAGTTACCACACCTGCCTGCATACACACAAGATAGTGAAGACAAAGTGGCGCCTCCAGAAATGTTAATTAGGGGTGGCCAGATGGGGCCACTGAAAATCTTGGGGTGGCACGCCAAAAACCCAAAGCAATAACTGAATTTTAGGAGTTCTGCTATGCTGTTGAAGTAGTTGAGAACCGTCAGTATGGAGAGTTTAGGAATTGCATACTGATGCTGTTATTTTATTTTACATTCAAAGTTACTAATTACCTGATGGCTACTACTGGTCTAGTTAACATTTTGAGTTCCACATCAATCCAGCCTTAATGTGTTATGTATCTGTACCACAGACTGTATATAAAGATCGGTGACAAATCTCTACGTACTCCTTTTGTACAAAAATAAAGCCAAAATATCCTGAATATGGCTGCTGCCCTCTCATACTGGTGACATCATTTGTGGCCAGATACATCAGTGTGCTAAGAGCTGCCTAAATTAAAGAAACCATCACTGGGAAAAACTTATTTGACATGTACTTTGAGTTTATAGCTTGACCCATTTCCCATCCACTAAAATGGAAGGGGTGGAGTTTATGACCTATAATACAGACAGCCACCAGGGGGCGATCAAGATGTATTCTCTGCACTTTTGGGGAGCTCATTCATCTATTTTGCAGTCTCTGAACCATATATATATGTTTCAGGTGATTCATTGGTCCTCAAATAGGCATGCTATCCTTTTCCTTATAGAGGCAATTATAGGGCATTAATTTGAAAGTGTGCATCGCCAAAACTTTGCCTAAATTTGAAGCGTTATTAAGCTGCTTATTAACAAGCTATTCTGACATGGTTTGTACCAATGGATGCCTTAGGTTGTCTTGTTTTATATGATACCCCTATGTTCATGGTAGTTAAAAAAAAGTACACCACAGCCTGTTAAAAACAGAAGTGTTGATTCCCATTTATTTTTGGCTGGGGGAGCAAGCACTAGCATCAACCCCCCTTTTGGACTGCCACTGTTAACAAACTCATTCCGGGACTAGTTTCATGCCCTTTAAACTGTTCATGATGAAGCAAAATATATCAGATGGCACTGTTTTGTAACATTAGGCATTCTTTGACAAATACTTTTCATTTGGCAAAAATCAAACGTGCTGATTGAGACAAGTTATGATAATCAAATTTGGAAATCTAACAACAAATGATATTGCCATTGTCCTCTGAGGCATTCTCTAAAAGATGGAAAAACAAAATTTTGAATTGCCTGTAGGCTCTTTTTTGCCAAATACAATGAATGATGGATATGTTGTTGTAGACACAAGAGAGGCTTTTTTTTTTTTACTGGAGCACAACCAACTCTGCGGTGATCTGGCTGTTTATTCATGTGGATTAGAGAGCGTGGAATGCCTCGACTCTGTAAACAATCAGCCGTCCCAATCACATCAAGTATATTCATTCGCCTGTGGTTTGTGTGATCTGCCAAACGTGAAATAGCTTTGGCAGATTGGCTCCCTTGACTTTTTTTTGCCTACGGCTCAAACCAGGATAAGTGCGCTAAATTGATATTAACAATAAGTCCCTCGGGATAAAAGCAGAGAAAACAAACTCACCGTGAAATAAATTCTGTCGACCCATTGTAATAGAATACGACTTGTTGCTGGTCAGTGACTGAATGCTCTGAATTATTGGGAATAGTGATTGTGAAACACACTGAACAAATCCATCTGTTTGAGACACTGCCGTGAGCAGTCTGGCAGGAATCAGCAACTTCAGATAATAAGTTAGATTACGTTGGGAGGACAAGTGTCTGGAATAGCAGTCCTCAGTTTTATAGATCTGCTGCTTTCTCCCAGAGGGGCAGGAGGAATTTTATTATAGCCAGTAAATCAAAGATGAAGCATAAGCAGGAATAGTCATCATCACAGTTTTCTGCATTGATAAACGTTGTAACAACACAATGTAGGCATTGCAATAAAACCCTTAATTTCCAAGAACAGTTTGCAGGCTTCTATAAACAGTTTTGCAGCACAGAAATATGTAGGGGCAAAACATAACAATGACTAAGAGTTTATTGAAAGCAGCATGTGTGGTTTTCTTATGAAGAAAGCGAGTCATTTCTCCAGCGTAGGCTACGTGAAAACAAAAAGAGTGAAAACACTAATGCTGCAGCGCAAAGGATGATTAAGCTGGCAGAAAGGAGTGAATATAGACAGAGGATTTATTACAAGGCAGCCACATTAGCTGACTCACTACTGACTTCTGGAAGTCTGGCACATCCCAGAATCCTCTGGCCAATAAACCTTGTAGCAGCTGGATGAAATGAGATGGCATTTTAAAAGCTTTTCACATGGGCCTACCAAGTGGGCCCTCTCAGAATCTGTCTCTGTCTCTAAATGTTAAAGGGAAACTACACCCATATTCAATTATACAGGTCATTCCTATGGTCTAAGACAGTTAAAAAAAAATATTAGAAAACATGAACAGTTCTCTCCCAAATCCAAAAACTAGAGTGCTAAAACTCAAATTTGTCATGTCATAGGGTATTCGGTCTGGAGCTGCTCCATTGACAATGAATGGCGAAAGATGTTCTAGATGACTCTAAGAGCACCCAGGGGGATGTTCCCAGAATATAGTCACATTTTGTACTTCAGGACTTCAGGACACTTAAGTAAAATAAAGCTTAGATGGGTACTAAAAATGAAACAAACTTATGTGAGTACACAAAATCTGACCCCCATTCATTGTCAGTGGAGCAGCTCCAGATTTTATACCCTATGACACCACAACTTTGAGACTTACTTCTCTGGCTCTGACTTTTGAGAGATAGTAACTCATTTTCACAAATACTGATCAAACCTTACAAGGTCATGGAAATAAAATTTTGGGATTCTTAATTTAGGTGGTGTTCCCCTTTCAAGACATCTATCTGTTTGCAAAGTGACACCAGGTAGTTCCAAAAAAAGACTATAACAAAACACTTAGCTTGCAAAAATATGATATGGATATAAATGCACTAAGCGCCATTAAGGCCTCTTATAAATGTGTTAATGACCAAAAGTCAAATACTCCTGAAGTATGCAGCATGTGTATTTTAAATGACAGTTAAATTGCCTCAGAGATTTCTCCCCACAGTAGCTCTCTGCTGATAACTAACTCTAACCCACAATGGCATCACAGAGTCATTCCAGCGCCACCAATGTCTGCTTCTCCAGCAAATTGAAAGACCAGAAGCGCCTTTAAAACTGTGTGGTGCTGGTTTATCAAAAGAAGCAAACCAGGCGCAGCCGTGCTCCGGCTGAGATGCAGTCTGTCGCTGTTCCCTGTCTCTGTGATGCATTGTCTGTCTGTCTTGAGAGGGCTGATTTCCATCTTGGATGGCGGTACTGGTTGTGAGGGCCATTCGGTCTTGGCAGAGCAGCACATGGCTTGCCTGCGTCTAGACGCCTCATGTAAACAAGGCTTAATGAGCCCAGTGGTGGAGCTCCGCCCAGACAGAGTAGTTTAGCCTGAGCCAGACATCACAACAGCAGTGTGCATCTCCTTCACAGGCTGCACTCCAGGCTGTTATTTAGAGGTTTCTGTCAGTCACAGTGACATAAAACTTCTATATCTATCTATTAGATCTTTACATGACACATTTAGGTGCTTTTGTGAGTTTCATCTAACTAATAGCTGACAAATTTTCACTCCAACCTGACCTGTGACACAACCCCCCACAAAGGAGGCAGCTTGAAGAAAAGTGACCCTGCTGACTGTGAAAGTTGCCCCATGTGTGACCAGGGGACCAAGAACATTTGGATACATATAAATCACACTCTTATGTCCAAACCACCCTGCCCTGATGAGACACTGGTTGTTCTGACACAACATCACAGCATACCAAGACACTTGGCCTTTGACTTAGAGGGCAAAAAGTAGAGAAACCAAGGCAGAGAGAGCTCTGACTTCCAACTGATGCGAAACTGCATTTTAACACTCTTTATGTAATGTGAATTGGCCTTTAAAAAAAAAAAAAAAGCACTTTATAAATCAAGTTAGGCTCTAGCATAAACAGAATGTAATGAATGAAAGACAGTTTATGTTTTGATATGACATTGTCAAGTTATGTAAATGCATAGCATCTGGATTTTGTCCTATGCAATGCAGTGAAAGTTCACATCATTACCTACATTTCATGTTGAGGGAAGACAACAGAAAAAAACTGTACTAATGTTGTTCTGTTGCATTTTTTAACAACATAAAGGTTCATTTGAACCTTTCTTCATTTCAATATAAACCTGCAGCACTTTGAAGCACCCAGCTTTGTGAGCTTAGCTCTCATCACATGCCCAAACTAGTCCTGTGATAAATTCGTCACCTCCCAGGGTCTCACTCTTTTTTAACTTTATCACTTTCAGTCTTACTGTAAATACTTACACGAAGTCATGTACAAAGTTATTTTGCAATGTAATATCCACCAACCTAAGAGCCACTTCCATTCTTTGGCCCGGTCTGAGGATCTTATTTAAAAGTCGTCATGCAGTGGTGATAAAGTTTCTTCCAGAGAGGTAACTTACCTTGGCCAAGGAGAACTCCGAACAGAGAGCAGAGCAGCACTACACACGGACCCATTGAATGAAAAAGAGATTTAACTTGTGGGGAGAAAAAAAAAAGAAGTCCGAGAGCTTTGAGCTTTCCCGATGCTGGTTCTTGTGCAGGATGAGTGAATAAACAGTAGCTCTCCTTGAAAAAAAAGAAAGACTGACTCCGCGGGAAAGAGGTGGATGTGATGGAGCTGAGTGAGTCGCAGCTGCAGCGTGACTGGAGGAATGAGCGTCCAATTATGACACTGCGAGGGGCGGGCTGGGGCCACAGGCACACTGAAACTTATTGCTAATAGGCTAAATGTTTTGTCCCCTCCAGTGTGAACTCCAGATTAATCGTGAGCATATTTACAGTATAGCCTGCATTACAAATATAGAAATTATTTGGCTTTTGGGACTTACTGATTGGCTCTTGGCAGTTTATTGTGTGATTCATCACTATAGAATTATTGTTTTGCAAGTTACAAAAACGTCTCAAGTCTTTGCACTCCAAATCAAGTCCCAAATCCTAAACTTTGAATTGAGTCCTAAACCAGTCGTAATACGCTCTCCGCCATGTTCATTTTACAAAATGCACAACACATTTGTTTCAATTTGTTAAAACGAGCTTGCTCAAAGTTGTTGCATCTCAATTTGCAATTTTCGGCTTTCACATTTTGCATACTGCCACTCCGCACAGTTTTTGAACTCAAATTAAATTATTTTTGGTATCATTTTTTTCCTCAAATTCTACTCAGTAATGCAAAGTTAGTTCCTCAAGGGTCTCTCCTGCAACTTAACTGAATGCTATCTTATTGGTTCAAACAAAGTTGATATGTTAAGTGTCAACTTGCTGCTGGGATTCCCTAGCAATAATGTTAGCTTGGATCAGGAAATGAAAGGAAGTTCATTGATTTGTGGCACACTTTTAAAAAATGTACTTTTTAATCTTTGGGCTTGGGGGAAGATATCAAGTCCCATTCATGACAGTGTCAGCAGCTGAATCAGGCCAGTTTATTTGGCCCGACTGGGGTGTCATTCATCCTGAGTCTTAGCCGAGTCGGGCAACAGGATGTGGTCCAACTTATTTCTTCTTGTGTGTTGACTGTGGGCTGATGCTGGGCCAGGTCATATTTTGAAACAACTCAGTGATGGCAGTGTCGGCAGCCGGAATAGGGCCAGTTTATTTGGCCAGATTCTGGGACATCATTTATCCAGAGTCCATCCAGAGCAGCTGAGATCGGCAACCAGATGCAACCCGATTTATTTCTTCCTGAATGTCATGTGTGTGCCAATGCCAATTTGTAACTTGAGCCTGACACAAATCAAAGTCATGTGACTCAAGTCCACACCTCTGCTGTATTCTGATAGGATTTTTTATTCAAAAGTCCTTCTAAAATGTTTTATATGATTGGCACATTAATGTGCATGGGAAAGAAAAAGACTTGACTTGAAATACTACCATGGGCGATGCGGGCTGAATATATATTTTTTTAATTGTCTGTAGGAGGAATTTCAAGTGACTTCAGGCTACTGTGCTGTAAAGTATGCATGCACACATGGAAATTGTCTTCCCATCAATGGCAAAGTAGACTTCTTCTGTCTGTGACTAATGATTGTACTGATTACTCAACATCTGGAGCCAGTTTTGGGGTATTTTTAAAAAATCTCCTGTGGCTATGTCCAGATTGTAAGCCTTGAAACCTTTTGGATATCTCAGTTAGAGGAAATAGGGGGAATCAAAAAGTAAATAATTTCACCACCACTGCCTGAAAATAACTATATTTATTTGGCTGCTACTTTTGAGTTTACTGCACCTTAAAGGGATAGCTCAGATTTTTTTGGGTTAAAGGGTATACGTCCCATAGACAGAACAGTACTTAAAGTAGATATCAGTCAGCACACTCCCAGTTTAGAGAAGCAGGTGGGAGTCTGACATGGAAGCTAAGGACTTTACTGCTGTTGAGGGATCAGTAACAAAACATACTAATTGTATGCTGTATTTAGAATATTTTCACTGCTTTACCATAATGTCAGACAGTGATATCTAATGGGAAAATAAAGCCATGATATTGCTCTCTTTAAAGTCACACTCCATTGAGAAAAACAGTAATTTTACCTCGCTGAACACAGGAGCTGCTGATCTACTGCTGCCTCAAACAGTTATTATGTTATTGTGGGACTTTGGCATTTTTAAGAGTTAGTTCTGATTTGCCAAAGTCACACAATAACACTAACTAACTAACTGAATGAGGCAGCTCCTGTGTTCAGTGAGGTAAAATTACTGTTTTTCTCAATAGAGTCTGACTTTAAAGAGAGTTAAAAAAAAAAAAAAAAAGTTAGTGTTTTTGTTAGTGGAGTCTGGTGGCTTAGACGATGGGGGAACTGAGGCCGTTAACTGCTTCCTTGTGGAAACAGGCTGTTTCTAGAGCGGTGAGAATACTTTTAATATAGCGTACACTTAATCTTAGATTGATATGTTAAGATGAGACTTCTTTTTTAGGTGGCTAAGGTATGTTTTGTTGCTGACCCCCATCTACAGCAGTACACTGCTTAAATTTCATGTCAGACTCCAGCCTGTTTTTTCAAACTGAGGGTGTGCTGACTGCCTTCTACTGTATGTAATACACTGATTATGGATAAGTACCCCATATAACCCCACTTTAAAATATCTGAACTATCCCTTTTTAGGAAGATGATAGATCAAATTAGCAACTGTCTCTGCCCATTGAATACTTGCTTAAATTTTAATCCTCATTGTATCTGCACAGTGATGATAAAGATTCCTGTAGACCTTCTGCTGAGCCTATTTTACTCTGAAGTTACTGAAGTTCACAGCAGCACCAAAGAAAATGAGGCCATTTCCCTTAAAGTTAATGAATTAAAGCTTTTGTAACATTGCCACAGATGTGGGCACACTGTCAGCCAAAGTGATCACGAACTGTGAGAGGGAGCTGGGTATAAACAAGCAGCTCACACACGTGCATGCACACACACATGCAAGTCTACCGGAATTGGCAAGGAGCGGAGAAATAATTGCTAGACTGCATTATAAACATTTTGTACCAACTCTGCAAATTCAATCAGTCTACTGACTCTGGGCATGGTGACAGAGAGAGGTTAAATGATCTTCTAATCAGAGCCACATGTCTCCACCACCAGTCTAGCCAGTCTAGAAACATCACCAAGGACTTGATATCAGGACACCGCAGGCATACAGGAAAGCCCACAAGTATATGGCAGTTATAAATGGGTAACTGCACTGTTTCAGTGTAGTGTGCGACAAGTTGTGTCTCAATCTCTAGTGCTCGTAGGTCCAACACAGTCTGCGTTTTCTGTTGGTTATTATACTCCATTAACAGTCTTTCTATAAGACCGCATTTTAATAGAGCATACCAGTGTTTTGAATGTTTCAGTCCATTAAAATGCGTAATATACATTTAGGAATGTTATTTGGACTTTTCCAGACAGCCACGTGCCTCCAATTATTCCTCTATATAGTGCCACCACTGCAGAGCTGGCTTTGGGTAGTGAAGGTTTTTGAACTTTATGTCATGTAATGTCCTTATTTAGTTAATACAGTTGCCCTTTTCAACATTGGGATCCATTTTTTCCAAATAAAACCTATTTATAAAAAATCATGCTTCTGTGGTGTAAAAACAAGCTTGCAGAGAATGTGCTGGAGGAGGTAATCCATCATAGTGAACATGTCTGCTTTATATTTTATCTTTTACTTTACGGTTGCTTGGTAAAGCTGCAATTATTGCTATACTTTTTTCCAGTGATTTGATCCTAACAACAACAAAAGCAGACACAGTGTTTATTCTACCGGGTAAGCAGGTTTTCTGTACTTTTTTTTTTTTTAAAATGTCCTATTATTTTCTGGGTTTTTATCAAAGCTGAAACATCTAGGACTGAAAAAAATGAGCTAACACTGAAGTGGTAAGCTCCTTGAATGGCCACTTGAGGCTGGCTCAAAAAACAGATTTCGTCTTTATATCTGATTTCCCCTTCATGACGACTGTCGGGGGTGGTAAATTTGAATACAACTAATTCGTTTACATTTTTGTAAGGCTTAAAGCTATGCAAACTTAAAGCTGGCCTCTTTGAGTGGCTGGCTATCTTCTGAAAGTTTCCCCGGCTCACCCAAATATGGTCACTTCTGGCCAAACTTGAGGCTTCAAAATGGTGGTCCACAAATCAGTGGGTGATGTCATGGTAGCTATGTCCATTGTTTTTATAGTCTGTGCTTTCATTGCCTTTATGTGAAAGAATAGCTGAAGATTAATGGGAAAGCGGGGAGAGATATGGAGGACGAAATGCAGGAAAGAGCACGAGTCAAAATCGAATCCCAAATGGCTGCTAAGGACTCAACCTTTTGGTACATAGGGTGCACACTCTAACAAGAGCGCTACCAGGACACCCAACATTTCAGCAAGTTGATATTAAAACCTTTGCAAAATGAATGAAAAGCTATGAAAAGAAAAGAAAAAAACCCACAAATTATAAACACAACAGCATACCTTTGAAAGTGATCTTATAGTGTATGAAATAAAACATACAAAAACACTAATGGCCATGTAGACATATTTAAACTGTGAAGTAGGACCTCGTGGTTAAAAGTAGACTGTTGCTATGGCAGCAAAGATATGGTCCCTGCAGTCATTTATCAGTCAAGGATGTGGCAACCCCCCTCTGTGATGTTAGAGTTATCAAAACAACAAAGAGCACCCTTTTACTGCTTTCCTTAATCTTATCTTTGCCTTGCTGTTGAAAAGAGATAATAGGCCTTTTGAGGCCATATAACAAATAAAGAATGCCCAAAATGAGACTCACACTGTCTACTGAACACCAACAACACAGTGAACATCTGAGGGCAACTTTTCATGCCTGCCTGCCAGAAACTACCCGCCCCTCACTCCACCTCCAATCTACATTTGGGCTTTAACAAGAAACAGCAGCATGAGCTGACCTCCGAGCTCCTAGGTGGAGGAAATTGGAGTGGCCGAGGTCGCATTCAAACAGTGTTAATCTTGTTGTGGGGGGTGCAGTACAGTTCCTTTGAAGCTCAACAAAGCTTGTCTTGCCACGTCTGTGTCAATCAGCCGAGGGCTGCTAACACAGCCAGGCAGTCAGAGGCCTGCCCTGTGGGGTCCGAAGGACTTGTTCACTGTTAGTCAACACAGAAACTTGTTGAGGGAGAAAGTGGCTTTGCTTCACTGTAAAGTTTTAAAAAGGGGAATAAATGTCCAAAAAGAGCATTAAAAAACTCCATTAACGTGCATTTATAGGGTGAAGGAGGTTTATGACATTAATCATTTCCCAGAATCTTAGCTCAGATGTGAGCTATCATATTTTATTTTACCCTGTAAACACCTGCAAGCTGGCTTGCATGCATGTAGGTTTATGGCGAAATGTTCTGGCCCATGGATATTATAAGAAAACAGTTCACAATGGAGAGTGTGTGGAAGAAATGGAAGAAAACTTATCATAGAAAAAATATTCTCGCATAACATTTTCACCGTGCTTGACTCTTCACAATAAAATCCAAAAACCTTTATTAAAATAAACATGAATAAATACATTTTCACATAACTTGTAGCTTTACAACATTAGATCTGTGGCTCTGCACTGACAAATGACCCAGGCAGAAATATTGTGTAATGGTGTGTGACAATGTAACATCTTTAACAGTCTCAGGTTTTATCAGGCAGCTTTGACTGCTTTGATGTTTTCATTTTACTGGCCTCGAGGGGCCCCGTAACACATCTTATTCTACATAAGACAGACCACAAACATCAAAGCTGATGATTATCATCGTCTCTTCAATAACTTCTATATTTACACATGGAGAGCTAAACAGAAAAAAACACAGCAGATCTGACCACAGCATCTATAGCTCAGTGTCCATGAACTACTGTGAGAAGAGCGAACATTATGTGAGCAAATTGATACCTTAAACTGATAACTTAAAACAGACTTCCCATAATTTACCCTGCAATTACCTAAATGTGCTGCATTAATGTGTTTTGCATGAATCCCAGGATAAATCCCAGACTAAATGCAAAACCTATGTAACGGTTAAGTCCAAAAAGTAGAAATAATTTGGTGCCCTGTATCACGGTTCTTTGCTTTTAATACAATTGAATCATCAAACTTAAAAAACAAGTTTGCCGACCTGAAGGTAGCTGTGTATCAGAAATAAAAATTGCAATAAAGAGGGACACACCCCATATTAGCTGATGCCAGCAGTGTTATCAAAATAAATGATGAATTTGTGCTTTCATATTTCCTTCTCCCCACTGGGACAGCTCGGTGCATCCTGGGAGTCTGAACATGTGCGCTGGCGCTTTGCAGTCTGAGATATATAGTCGAGAGATGACAGTTGAGAGTCAATAGGGGCATTAGGTATCATCTCCAGTTTGATTTCTGGAAAGGTCTGTTCAGGGAAGGTGATCCTCAGGTGCTCCTCCAACAGCTCTTTAAACTTCCTGCCTGCTGTGGTGACCTCTGTGTCAGCCTGAGGACAAAAAAATGCTTACAAGATGACAAGAGCTTAATAATAATGAAAAAAAATGGCTTTTGCAATCATTTCTTAACACAGTACCTCACTGATGACTGCATAGTTGCCAAAGACGAGTCTGACGTCTGATACAAACTCTGCAGGACTTTGGTAGCACACACTGTGCTTCGCCTCCAGTCTTTTCTTCACAGTGGAAAGATTCACCGGTCCCTTTATCATCAGTCTGTTAGTAGCACATACCTACAGTATTTAGGAAGGGAGAGATAATAAAACAATAAAACTTCATGGGAAGATGTTAAAATACAATCATAATTAGTATCTAATGTATACAAGATATTATATGTCAGCACTGTGCTTGAGAGGTTACGAGTTTTTACCCAATTTTGTTCTGTGAAGGTTTATAACAATAGACAGTAATTCAAGCTAAAATGCACACTGTGGTTAAGCGCTGCACAGAAATAGTGTTGTAATTACTGTGATGTACAGTTTATAGTCTAGAATTTTTAGTGTTCATCAACTCTGTTCAATAACAAATGCAAGCTCAGTGTCAGCAAGACAAATCCCTGTGTATTTAAAGCACCCGATTATTGTTGCTCTGCCTGATTCATAGTGTTTCTGTATAAATACTGCATCTTACACATCATTAAAATTACAGTTACAGTAACTCCATGTGACATTAATCCCATGAACTTTTCGCCTGTAGTCAGCCAAGCTTCCAGGCTCACCGAGGGGGATGTGGGCCCTTGAAAGTCTGAACCCAGCTCACTGCAAAACAAGTGCAGCAACAGCCTCTCACACTTCTGCAGCAGTAGAGAAACACAATTCACACATATTAGCATATAATTAAGAAATACACTTCCTCATTCTCTGGTTTATTGCTTACTTAATAATTCAAGGACCATATTGGTAAGGTTTGCTCCCAAAAACTGATGTGCTTGTGTCTAATTCTTAGCGCTCGGGAATCAAGCGTTTGGTTGTGTGTGCGTGTGTATCTGTCTGTACACAGCTAATACCTCTATCTACTTGACCTATCACCCTAATATTTTTCGTGCTCAGTTATGACTGCACTCAAGGACTTTTCATGGTTGCGATAATTGATTATTATTTGTTTTATATTGTGATTGACTGTTGACTTCTGATGTCTCTTAACTGACTAGTAGAGGCCAAAGAGTGATCAACTAACTGTCACAGTTTGGAATCTAGGGACAACATCTGTAGTGGTAATGTTAGTTTTGGCGGACTCATTTGTTTTTCTAAAGAACTGACATTTTACGTCACTGGGGTTTAGGAATTGTTCCTGTCCAGATGTAATGCCAGGTGATAATTGTGGATTTATGTTCATTACACTGCCGTCATGCATACACTTTGGAGACAGAATCTGCTCTGCACTCCTGCTCCCGGTCAGGAGAACTGGATATCTTGTGCCTGGTGTTCAAATTTACATCAATGGACAAATAAGATGTGAGTTTTTCAGGCTAGCCAGTGAGTGAGCTGGCAGTCTGGTGGATTCTGCCCATTAAAGAAAGAGGAGGGTGCTATAACAAACTATGGTATGTAACTACAAGCAAGTTCCAAAAGGTTGTGCATAAGGAAAGAGACAGACTTTGAGCATTTACCATATTTTGGGAAGATATGATTATGTTTGCCGTGGATGAAACTACAAACTTTCAAATGTACAGAGGTGAATCGAGTTGTTTACTATCCAAAAGATTGTTATTATATAATTCTATAATCTATAATTTAGGCAAATTACAGGCATAATTTTAAGAAAAAGAGTACTGACTCGTTTCTCCACAGGGGGAAATCCTCCTTCAGAATCTGGCTCTTTCTTTACTGTTTTGGCTTCAGGTTTGCTTTCACAGTCATAATCCATCTCAGGCACCAACAGGTCACGGCAGAAAGAGCAAAACCATTCCCCACTGAAAAGAGACAGCCCAGAGAATCAAAACAAAAGCCTGTAAGAAGGAACAAACATTAACAAATGCATAATTCTTCTCTCAGATGAAAACCTCACACTAAAATATATATAAAAAACATGTCATACAGCCTCATTCTTAATAGCAGAGGGGTTTTCATTCCAACACAGGACCATATTTTCTTGATTCGAATAAAAAGATGAGTTATGGGGTTTTCATCCGAGACCATAAATAAATTCATTTCCTCTGTCAGAGCTTGCCTGGGAAATTTTAGGAGAGTCGGAACATGGCACGAAAGGTGAAAAACTTTGAGACACTTATCGCAACACAGCAGCTCTCCCCCAGTTCGACACACAGCACACAGGACTTCATTAGAGTCTTCCAGCAGAGCTTGGTGCTGGTCGACTTGCTGTCCTCTCAGTGAACAGATGCGATTTAGAGCATTAGTCCTACTCTGGTCCTGTGGGCTGCACGGAGGCTTTGAAGGGCTGTAAGGTTTGTCGTCTGTGCTTTGAAGAGGCGTTGGGGCTTTGCTCCCCTCACCTTGGGCACTGATTTGGGGTTGGTCACCTGTGCTGTCAGGGAGGTTGGCTCTTTGGTTGACTTGTACCTGAAATCCACAGAGAGAAAAAACAGCTTTGAAAATATTGTAACCAATATGTTAAGAATGGGCTCATCTTTGATCTACAGTAATTGTAGTAATTGTATACGCAGACAGTTTTTCTGTTTATAAGGGATTATGGCTGCCTTTTCAGGTGCCATCATTTTTTGGTATAACCTCCAAATAAAGAGAGATTGAAAATCTTACTAAGCTGCTGGGTTGTTTACAACCTCTGCGCTTATATGTCCCAATACATTGTATGTCAAATGCAGTGTGATAGAAATACTAGGACGTCCCACTAGATCAGGTCACAATTTGCAGTATGCAAACTAGTGCACTTTCGTAGTTATTCTGACCTGTAATCCTCTGCGTAGCAAACAATCCCTCACATTCACTGAGCCATAAACAGGTGATAGTTTGACAGTGGATCAATAGCTGATTAATAGCTGTCAGAAACCACGATGATGGATGACGGCGCATTTAAGTGACTGATGACCAGTTGAAAAGATATGGGGGAAATAATAATAATTTATATGAACAAACAAAAGGCTGAGTTGTAATAAACCAGCATTTAGCATTTATATTCACACTGTGTGTTTGTCCAGTCTATTTACAACCAAATCGCTAGAAAAAATGTTGGCAAACGATGGCTATTTGCATGTTAATATGTAGCAGATACACTAAAAAGTGTTTCTATAATAATGTGGTTATCTTGTGGTTATGTTTAGACACAAAAACCACTTAATTATTTTTAGGAAAAGATCATGTTTTGGCTTTAAACAACTGGTTTTTGGTGGCATGATCACAGCAGAAAAACACTGATGTCTTGTTAAAAATCAACTACTTTTTGTACTACTATCTCTTCTGGAAAAACAGCAACAGGTCAATACAACACCCAACACCCATTTCTGGGCCTAAAAAGCTCTTGGGAACACAGCAATGACTCACTACATCACAACCAGTTTTGTTGTCTGTTGGTCTTGAATAGTGCCATCCACCATCCACCATCCACCATCCACCATCAACCATCCACCATCCACCATCAACCATCCACCATCCACCATCCACCATCAACCATCAACCATCCACCATCAACCATCAATCATCAATCATCCACCATCCACCATCAACCATCCACCATCAACCATCAACCATCAACCATCCACCATCCACCATCCACAATCAACCATCTACCATCTACCATCCACAATCAACCATCAACCATCCACCATCAACCATCCACCATCCACCATCCACCATCAACCATCCACCATCAACCATCCACCATCCACCATCAACCATCCACCATCCACCATCCACCATCAACCATCCACCATCAACCATCCACCATCCACCATCAACCATCCACCATCCACCATCAACCATCCACCATCCACCATCCACCATCCACCATCAACCATCCACCATCAACCATCCACCATCCACCATCCACCATCCACCATCCACCATCCACCATCAACCATCCACCATCCACCATCAACCATCAACCATCCACCATCCACCATCAACCATCCACCATCCACAATCA
The DNA here is from genome assembly GCF_026936395.1 of Plectropomus leopardus. Taxonomy (NCBI): domain Eukaryota; kingdom Metazoa; phylum Chordata; class Actinopteri; order Perciformes; family Serranidae; genus Plectropomus; species Plectropomus leopardus. Next base: position 26,171,505 of record NC_142182.1, on the reverse strand, counting down.
ACCATCTACCATCTACCATCCACAATCAACCATCAACCATCCACCATCAACCATCCACCATCCACCATCAACCATCCACCATCCACCATCAACCATCCACCATCCACCATCAACCATCCACCATCCACCATCCACCATCAACCATCCACCATCAACCATCCACCATCCACCATCCACCATCAACCATCCACCATCCACCATCCACCATCCACCATCCACCATCAACCATCCACCATCCACCATCCACCATCAACCATCCACCATCAACCATCCACCATCCACCATCAACCATCCACCATCTACCATCCACAGTTCCTTGAACAGTGGTCTGCTCGCCTATGTGAAACACAAATCCACCATCTACCATCTACCATCTACCATCCCCTCCACCTCCCAATGATAAAGACAAATCTTATACTACATCATTTTAGAAATGCTGATATGATACACATGAAACATGCACATCATATTTGTATATTGTATTTGTGGTTTGCAGTAATGCACAGTGTCAACATTTTTCCATTTGGAGACCAACCTGTTATTTAAAAATGCTGTCTTGCAACAGTAACAAGCCTTTGATAAAAGCAGCTGTAAAAATTCAACTCTACAGTAGATGTGGAATAGTCCTTGAACTGTAATAATAATCTACTGTCTTCTTACGTAGCTACTGTCATCATCTGGCTCATCTTTGATGACAATGATGGGCCCTGGTGACGATCTGCGTCTTTTCTTCACAGATGAGCCCACCGCTCCACTCGCCTGGTGTGTCTCTGGAGGTTTCCAGGTTTCAGTCCTTGGCGACAAAGAATGAACCAATTGGAATATAGCAAAATCCACTCGAGAGACCAATGGCCCAAAGGGACGAGGAAGCTGTCGCCTTACCCTGGTTTCTCCTCCTGGGACACAGCAGCATACCCAAGTGGATTCTGCTGTCCTTGCACTTGAAAGAAACAAAAGTCTTAGATCAGGAATACAGTGACGCATACAGTCTGCAAATGTACAAATTACCATAATAGCACAGACATACCATTTCTGTGTAGCAAAGAAGGTGGCAGGTTCTGGGAATAGTTTGGTTTTAAAATATAGATCGGACCGCCAGAATCGTTCCTCCTGTTCAGATATGTGGGGTCAATCTAAACACAGCATTGCATGTTGTTAGCCACATTGGTAATAGAATCTTTGTATAAATATCGTTTTTAGTAAAGACTGAGTCACTTGCCATCTGTCGTGACTGAGACGAACTGACGCCACCATTGATGGGCAGTGGTGTTATCTGAGTGTACAAAGGTGAGGAGGGATATACGTCCATCGGTTTGGGTTGGTAGCTGGAGCTGCTTCCCATCCCCCTCAGAGGCTACAAGACAGAAAAACAGAAAGATGGATGGAAATGCTGCAATCACTTTCATCCTACATTCCTGTCAGCGTCTGTAAGTAAGTGATGATGGAGGTGGAGATGAAAGAGTCTTCTTTCATTACCCTGTCTCTGGCTGCGTGGGTCGACACCACCTGGCAACAACCGCAATGCAGACGAATAAAACCATGAAAAAAAAAAAACACTTAGAAGTTCCAGACTGATCTGCCTGAGACTTATTTTTGCTTTATTGTAGCTTTAACCTTGCAGGTGCACCTAATCTTTCTTCTCTTACAGAATTCAAATGCATGTATCCAATTTAGTTTAGTTCAGAAGCACTTAAAAGGGACAGTTTACCCTGAAATCAAAAATACATATATTTTTCTCCTCCCTGCAATGCTATGTATTAGTTTCTATTGTTTTAGTGTGAGCTGCCAACTGCTGAAGATATCGGCCATGGATATGTCTTCTCACGAATATATATTGGAACTAGATGGCACTCGGCTTGTGGTGCTCAAAGCTCCAAAAAGAATACATGTGAAAAAGTCAACAGCATTTTCAGAAATCCTGACCTGGTTACTCAAGAAAATCTGTAGACCTTGTTGTGAGCAGTTTTATGTAGGAACTGTTTTCTTTTTAGAGAGAAAAAAATATGTATTTTGTATTTGGGGGTAAAATTGTCCCTTTAAAGTACCATATCAACATCTTTAATGCTTTCATACTACAATGACGCACCACTTCAGATAACATACATTTACTTTTTCCTCAATCAGTCTGTAACTATGAGCACTGGGATCCAACATCAACACATTTTCTGCCAATCTGAAAACAGTTGTCATTGTTTTACGTGAAATTACATGTCGGTAAAATCTGATCAACCCACACCCACGCAGTGAGGTTTTGCGTGCTAAACTTTGCAAGTCATGGATATTTATTGTACTTATTTTAATACCTAAGATCTGAAGCCAGGTTTTCAGAGGCTTTAATACCAACCAGTTTGTAGAGAATGCAACAGTCACTGTTTCTGCAAGCAACTGGTTTTCATTGACTTCACAACAGTGTGAAAATCTACTTGCTTCATCATGTCAGTGTTTCTATTTATCAAGATTATGTGAACACTATGAGGTAATTTTTTTTTTATATTAATCTGCTGTTAGAGTTGCACGATCGCATTACAATAAAATAACTCTTGACAAAAATCTGGGCACACATTCTGTTCACTTACAATTACAGCCTTGTCAGTTATTTTCAAATATCTTAAAGTTGATTACAAAATAGTGACATATTAAGAAAAACAGCAACTTTAGCATCTGGAATACAAAAACCTTCTGCAGTGTGACTACAGCCTGCTTTGAAAAATACTCTGCAGTATCAACGCAAGATTTGCAGTAAAATATGCAACAGCACTAATATATATCTTTACCACAGAGAACATTTTGAGAGTTCATTATGCAGCTAAAACAGCTTGTCCACATCAGTGTGACACAATGTAAGTGTGCACTTCACACACCAGTATTGTCCCACGAATAAGCCTTTACTTCAGAGCTGGAACCAAAACACCCTGTGAACTAGACTAAACAACCCCGGATGACGAGATATTATCGACCCTTTTCTTATGGAATCTTGGGCCCGTCCTCTGTCACATGCTGGCTGCTGTTGCACTGCAGATTTAGCTGTTTTATTTTATGACTTTGAGTCATAAGCTCATCCAAGACTCAAATCCATCTTGACAAGGAAAGACATAAATTGCCCAGGATGTGAAGGCTGTCAGCTCTATTTAGGACAATGCCATCCACTGTCGGTTCTTGTCGAGAGGGCTTGTCAGTCAAACAGACACGTGTGACACATGCACACTCACACACAGAGATGTGCACTAACCTGGGGCGTAAACCCAGGGCTTGGTAGGCTGCTAGTTGGGCTGACGTGATTGGGAGGAGGCACCATAAACCTGCGGCCTGGCTGGGGAAGCATACTGTGGGAGGGGGAGCCTCCTTGAAGGGGCCCTGGGATGGTTCGCTGTAGTCGAACACTCTGGTACCATGTCCAGGGTGGAGGAGGTGGTTGGGGCTGCCAGTTGGCCTGCGGGTTTAGCTTATCCACCTGCATCTGGAGCTGAGCCAAAGTACTGTGGGGTGCTCCCAGGGCAAAGCTGTGGGGTGAGCCTGAGGGGCCCTGCCCAGGGTGGGAGAGCTGATGAGGGATACCCTGAAAACCGCCCAGCTGGTGTCCTGGTACGCTCTCCACCACTACAGAGCCTGAGGGAACGTACACACAGAGACAAGAGGAGCACAACAAGTATGGGTGAAAATACAGGCAAAACTTCTACAGAAAACTTTGGGAAGAACATTTGGGCAGTAATACTGTTAAAAGTTTGGGAAACTTTAGGGATATGAAGAAGATTAAAACAAGTAAGGATGCAACTAATGATATTTTTATAAGTTATGTTATCAATCATCACCAATCTATTTGATGGTTTAGTGTCATGAGAATAAAAATATTTCAAAAATGTCCCTCACAAGTTCCCAAAGCCCAGTATAATTTTTTCAAATGACTCCTGTTGACATTCCAAAACCAAATGATCTTTAATTTAATATGACATAAAACAGAAAAAAAGCAAATCCACACTATTCATAATTCCATTCTTATGTAGTCAAGAGAGTGTAACTGTTGAATCACTGCGTTGTTAAAGTGACGCACGAGACTCTTGAGTGACGGACAATCATGACATGCGACTGATAGAACTAGCACTAGCTTTAGGAAGTTCCTGCAAGGTTCACCATAATAACATCGTCTGCCTCTATCTTTGCTGTAATGCTTATTTAATAAGCAATCCAATCGCCAGAATAAATGTTGGCATTGTATGTTTCTGCAAACCACTGATACTTTAACTACATTTCACCAACATTGTTGTTTGGTTTAGGCACAAAATCTGCTAGATTATGGTTAAAAGAGATCCCGGCTGAAAATGCATGACAACAAACAGTCACAAAAAGATATTTTTCATAGCACTGTCCTGGGAGGAAATGCAATGATGTCCCGTAAAAAACATTTTTTGTGGCACCATCCTCTGTGGTCTTAAAGCAACAGACTGCAAAATACACACCTATGGTAAGTGGCTAAAAAGACGCTGAAAACGCAGTAATGACTCGCCAAAACAAACAGACAAAAAAAGATTTTCTTGTTGTTTGTTGTTGGTCTTGAACAGTGGTTTGCAGCTTGGCAGGCTTCTTACCAAGGTGTGTCCATCAACCGTACCCAGTCAGCTCATACACTACATTACTTTAAAATAGACATATAAGGTATGACACATACATAATAAACATTTTCGTTGTTTGAGGAAATGCACAACACCAACATGTTTTTGTGGTGATTGGGCTGAAGTGATTAATGTGGCCTTTATCACATGGCCAAAGACTGTGTGGCAGTTGTCAGAAACCACTAAAACAGAAAATGTATAAATAAAAACAGCGTCCAGACTATAATAAATCCCTTCTAAGGATTCCTGACTAGCTTCTACAACAGAGACATTAGTTCATGTCTTACCCAGATCAACATTTGAGGCCCAGTAAGAGGATCGACTCTGGAAGCGTACAGTGCTCTGTGGTATAAACGAGGTACTGCATTTTGCCCGCAGGAGGTTTCCAATCTGAAACAGGATCTGCAACAGACGGATGTTATTAATAATTTTTAGAGGGGGATGCTTATGTGTTACAAAAGGCATATGTTCCCACTCCATCATGTCCAAGTTAGACCACGCTCGTCACCAGCTCTCAGAGCAGAGTTTCATGTTGGGAAAAACGAGACTGTGATGAGATAGGAGATAAATGACCAGACAAGCCTCACCAAACGTTTACAGTACAAGAGGGCCGTGCCCCCATTCCTGGCTGTAGCCCATTTAGTGAAGTTGATGACATGGTCCAGGTGTCTGGATAGATAGCCGATGTCCTCCTGTTGTTTTCGCAGGACAGTCTCATGATCCTTTGTTACAGCCTGGAAAACATAAATAAGTGAACATCTGCAGTGTTCAAACAGCTCGAGGGTATGCGCTCTGGGCCTCGGGGTAAGACAGTCAACTGAGTTTGCATGCAAGTAATGTTCGTCTGGAAACAACACAGCAGCAATCTATAGGTCGGCAGCATGCAACTTATAAATTCCACTATGTTAGTATATTTGTAATAAACTCAAATGCTTTTGTCATACCTCAAGTTGATTGACTAGCATCTTGCCTTTCTTGTTTATCTCCAGAATCAAACTGCAGATGGATTTCTTTATTTCATTGTGAACAGACGTACGGTTCTGATCAACCTGAAGAAGTCTGAAAAGCACACATTAACAACTATCAAAAAGTATTACATTTATACAAATTATATGCAAAATAGAACGCACTTTTTCAGGCATCTTATTATTACTGGAACCATGTGTGCTTTTATGCTTACACAGTTGTACTTGTCCATGAGATTTGGAGGTCATGTGGAAGAGAATTTTTTTTCTAAACAGTTCTATAAACTGTGAGTGCATTCAACTTCTGTTTACATTTTGCACACTTGACATATGTAATCTTATGACGTGTGGAAATACATACCCATTGTTTATGGAGTTTGATACCTCTTCAATCAGTTTTTTCTTCTCTTGGAGCTGATGGGTCATGCTCTCCATGTGCTGTTTGTGGTTTTTGTAAGCATCTTCAAGGAACTGGTAACTAATCCAATCAGAACATATTAAGGCAGTGGGTACAATATGAAAAGTAAATGTTTTATACAGCAGCATGCCTAATACTGACATGGGTTCAGTGACACTTTTTATGCATAATCAAATGTCAGATCATGAAATCTATGTTGATAACATTTAAATGCACAGCATTGTTTAAGAGGCTCTATCTATAGCTCTTTTTACATGGAGGTTGTGCCACAGGGCCGTTACAAAGTCCCTTAATTAGCCTGCAGAGGGATTCTGTGACAACACTGTCACAGATAAAACTGAAACACAACTGAACCCTTATATGATGTAGTTATATAATACTGGAAATTGTGACTTTACTTGTGGTCCTTGTGCTTTACTAGCTGGCAGTCACGACAGGTCAGCAGGTCACAGGTCTCACAGAATAGCTTCAGCGGCTCTTGTTTGTGGATGTCACAGAACATCGGCCTCTGAGCTGAAACCCCACGGACCTCTAGAAATCAACAGAAGAAAAAACAACATCGTCACTTGAACCTTTACTCTGAGTAACTGGCAAGTCATTTCTGGGTCTATCATGAGACATCCGTGATAAAAACCCTTTGACATTTGCTTCTTTTCGACCGCATATCTCAGAGATTTCAATTTAATTTGAATTCTGCTGCAAATGGAAATGCGGAAAGCAATGCATTCCAATATTTTACTCGGTGTGAAGGTTTTATTTGCCCACAGTACCACAAAATTGCTTTTATTCCATGAGAGATAAGACATTTCTATGTATTATTTGGGCAATTAAAATACTCTTGCAATATTTTCCATTCTTAGGAGATCCACATTAAGGTTACTTCAAACAATAATATTTGTATGAGGTTAGAATACCTTGTGATACTTCTGCCTTCTGTCTGATGGTGTGGTCTTTGGTAAATTTGACTCTTTGGTGAGCTTCCACGCAGGTGGAGCAGAGGTACTCAACACAGTCTACACAAAACCCGGCAGCTTCGGTGTTGTCATCACAGGTCATACAGAGCTGCAGGGAGATGGAAAAAACCATTACAGACTGATATGTTTTAGGTCAGTAGGTGAGAAGAAGTTGGAGAGATGCTGTTTGATCATGCTAATTTACAAAAATAATGTTAGAGTGGATGAAAGACATAACAAAACCCCACATTGTTACACCTGTTACATATGTAGCGCCTCAGTTTTCACAGTTTTAATCCTCAAAGCACACAAAACTTGCTTAATATGAGGGAATATTATAGCCATGACCCCACAAACTAGTAACAATGCTGCCCCCATATGGTTACGCATTTTGTGACAAACCTGCACTGTCCTCTCCACTGTGCTGCTGGGAGCCTCAACTGAGTCCTTCACAAAGACATTTTCCATCACATCTACCTCCATGCACTCCTGCCTGCACACCGGACAGCGAATCACATTCACTGGAATTAAACAGAATCACACGTTGGTTAAAATCAGTAAATTTGGAAATATATGTGCTTTTTTGATGGCATAACTAACACATGACACCAGATGCTCAAATGCATACACCTAAACCGACAAGCCGTATAGAGCTACAATGAAATGTTCACTCCCTTGCATGCAGTGAAGGTGATACAATTTAGTCGATACTTGGTCATTGTTTGTAAACAAAGTGACTCACGTGGTTTGCTCGCGCTGTCGACCTGGGAGTTCGGCGGCTCTGCCATGGCCAAATTCCTGGAGGGTGAAGGTAAACATTTCTTGCAAAAAGAGTGCAGACACGGCAGAAGTTTGGGCTCTCGACTGTGAAAGTTTAGATGGCAAACGGGGCAGGTGTCCAGGTAATTTCGGCCGATCGCAGCAGACTTTTCCTCTTGCACTTGCTTGCTCTCAGCTTCGTTCTCGACGGCGGTGGCAGCAGCATCCCCCGTCTCCTGTTTTTCTGTGCGTCCGTCCATTTGCTGCACTTTTAGCCTTCCAAGCTACAAGTATACGAGAGGTAAGCTATCGACACAGGTGAGCGGACCAGGCTCGAGTCATTTTCCAAGACTTCGCGAATAGAGCATCTTCTCACACCTGCATTTTCCTCCTCACTCTCTCCCACTTCATCCCCCACAGCGCTGTTAACCAATGACAACAATCCTGCTAACGTGTTGCCTCTTTGTACAGCGACAATATATCTGCTGCAGTCTGTAGTTCAAAAAATTAAATACATTACCTCCGCGTGACGGTGTCGTGCCGCAGATGTTGTAAGATGTGATGTTGCTCAAATTGCACCGCACGCGCTCGTTGCGGCACGAGAGGGGTGGGGTCAAACAGCGCGCGCTCTTATAGACGGGCGCTGGTGAATGACAAAGACTGAAGCCTGTTACTCCCAGAGTTACTGCGTTACTGGACAGATATTTTTATTATTACTGTAGTTAATTAGTGAGGCAGTACGTTACCCTTACACGTTGCATAACTTTTCATTTTGTAACATTTGGTAATTCATCTGTTTGACACAAAATTAAACCTGTGAGAGATTATTGGAAATTAAGGGTGAAGTCAGGTAATTTAGGAGTCAAGTAAAATGGGACGAATGCGGCTTTACATCTTAGGCTCTTTAGATATTCAAAGCCAGTCACCAAACATGTTGTTGAGGTGCTGCTGCAAATGTGCTTTAGATGAAACAATCGTTTTAATCGGTTTGAGATAACTAGGATGGGCAGAGCAAAGAGTCAAAAGCTCCAATGGTCCCAGAACTTTCAAAGAAAGCTCTGAGAGGCCCTTGACACTTTGGGTCCCTGGGCCTGTGCACAGCAGGCCCAGTTGACAACAGGTGACAAATTCTACAGAGTTGTAACAAAATATACAAATATAAAGAAATTAAAACAAAGATGTGTTTGTCTGCACACATGAAACTGTGTTGTATACATATTTTGTTTATTTATATATGAGAAGCTGTAACCAGAGGAATAGTTGAGGAGGAGAGAAAATACATACATCATAAATACATAAGTAAATAAATAGTACTAATAATAATGTTGATAAATTAGTTCAATAATTGCATAAACAAATAACAATAATAATAAAGAAAGACAATAATAATAGAAAAGTAAAAAAATAAATAAATAAGTAAATGAATCAATAAAGAGGTTTTGTGTAGCCTTGTAAGGAGGTGGTCAGAGAGGGTTAATGGAGGTTATGTTTTTTTAATGTGTATTGCAATAATGCTGCACTATCACATCCATTGTTATATTAAATTTGTTTGCCACTGCTTTCAATAATGCATAGCCTATTTAAACTGCTATAGTAACAACAATAACAGCGATAGTAACAAAAACAGCATGCCTATTTAGTCGGTACCACAGCATGGTCAAAAGCTGGATAATATTTATATGAGAGAGTTTATGAGAGAAGAGTAAATGTTTCAGTTTACTGCTGGAATTCCCTTTGACTTCATTTTCTCTCAGAATAAGGAAATGCTGTGAAGCCTGTGAAGCAACATAATGTACCAAAAGTCCATCAGGGTTCAAGGGTCATGGTGTTCCATAGATAAACAGACAGGCTATAGGGCACTCTTGTCAATCCACTGATTCACACACATGAATCTAACAGCAGAGAGCCACAGCATCCCTCTCAGTGATGGGAACCGTATTCCACTGCTGGGATTGGGGACCTATGGGGACCCTCAAACGGTAAGAGGAATGTCATCTGTGTTTCTAGATTTGTATGTAAGCCAGGCTTGTTCATGATTGCTTTGGCAATACAATGAACGAGTGCTAGTGTCTGTTGCTTGCAGTGATTGGATTTCTATTAAAAACAAAACATGAACAATTATTGATCATTCAGACAGGAGTGCATGTTAGCACAAACGGCAGCATGACTCAAAGTACAGCAGGTCAAGTAATAATTACATTCTCTGTGGATTTTCTATAGACTCCCAAAGGCACAGCACTTGAGTGTGTCAAGCTGGCCATAGATGTGGGTTACAGACACTTTGACGGGGCACTGGTGTATTTCAATGAGCACGAAGTGGGTCAAGCCATTAGAGAGAAGATTGCTGATGGAACGATTCAAAGAAAAGACATCTTTTACTGTGGAAAGGTATCAAGTTCTGTCATATGTCAGGCATTTCATTTGTCTCGATTTAATCTTTTTTATAACTAATTCTGTGTTATCTTCCTCAGCTCTGGAATACATTTCACCCACCAGAGTTGGTGAGACCGGCTTTGGAGAGGACACTGAAAGCTTTAAAACTGGACTATGTGGATCTCTATATTGTTGAGCTCCCTATGGCTTTCAAGGTTTCTATATTAGCACACAAATAGATTGCAGTTCACTTATCAGCCACCCATTTAGTGTCTGAACATTGCCCTTAGATATACCACACACTGGCAATGCTTAGTTAGGACAATACACTTATTGGTTTAACATGTCATACATGATAATTCAAAGTTAAAAAATACTCATTGAAAGCTGTTTAAAATAAAAGAACAGAATTGGAAAATATGGCAACACAAACCTAACAACACATTAACATGACTGTTCACAATCTAACGTTTTTTTTAAATTATTTACTGCTGCAGCTGGAAACTTTTATAAAAAAAACCCAAAACAACTTGTTGTTACTATATCCTGACAGCAGTAGGCGACATGAGACAGATAGTTTGTGGGGAAAAAAAATCATGTTCTCCTGCCTCCTCCCAGTGCTCCTGATGGCAATTGCAAGAATTCAAAACAAGTTTCTAACACAGCTGTGTACGCCTATCTTTGCCTATCTCTCGCCTATCTCTCGCCTTTGTTTTCAGAAACATATTTAGTGTACTGTTTAGCTGTGAAATGAGAAAGTTTGTCTCGAAAGCCATTTTCATTAAGGATAAGTGAAAACCAAGCACCTTTGACAGTAATTTTTGAGTACAATCAAGAGGTGATTGACATGATTGACAGCAGTGTCAGAGAATGCATGGCTGTTATTTGTTGTTTTTGTTCAGGTTCAACGGATTATTGCATAAGGAGCACTAGGAGGAGGAGGAGGAATCTGTCTTGTATACTACTGTCAGGATATAGTGACCATTTTATCAAATATGGCAAAAACTAATTTTATAGATGTTACCAACAACAGATTTAATATCCAATGAGAAACAAGACAATTTTATTAAACAGATACATTTGAACATGGCAGCTAACTGCATTACATGTGTGAAATGTGGCTCATATTTTAGTTTTACAGTTTGTTCAAGAAAAGATTTAACAGCCAGGGGTGTTTTTGGTTAAGACTGGGCAACTGGGTCCATGTGGCTGTTTACTTTATGTATACGTTAGTGTCTTTGTCATAGCTAGATATTTATATGAGTTGTGAAATTAACCACTATAGTCAAGTTGAAGCTAACTGCACCCTCAAATCTTCACTTTGTACACTTATTGTTCAGTATATACATGACGAAGCCATGCCATTAAAATTAAGTAATAAACGTTAATGCAAATCACTGGTTTGTGCTTAAATTGTAGCCAGGAAATGAGTTCTATCCAAAAGACCAGGATGGAAAATATATCTACCACCACACAGACCTCTGTGCAACATGGGAGGTGAGTTCTTTTTCCAAAGGATCATCATTCTGTTTCATGACTTGTCTCTCCACCTTGTTGTCTGTAATGTCTAGATATGGCATGTTGTCTTCTCACTTAACATATTTATTCATGTTTTGAAAGTTGAACCAGGGAATATGTCAAAACACTTATAAACGACATGTATTTATGTTAGTGTGAAGAGACAAAAATAACTATATACACGTTACACCAGCATTTACAGGAGCCTGAAAAAAAGGAGCAATAGTATGTCATACATGCTATAGTGACATCTATAATCAGTGGCTTTAAAATTAGTTTTGTTTGTTTGTTTGTTTTTTAACTCTAATATCGTAATACACAGTTCATACTGGTCAAATGTCAAGAATTTTTTCAGGTCTAATGTGTAGATACCACCTAGGCCCAAGGTCAAGCAAGTGTTATGTCATTAATGTCAGGTGAGCTACATTGAATTGGTTGCCCTTTTCCATGTTGTTATTTTTTCTGTGCATTGTAAGGCATGGCATGTTCATTTGTATAGGATTATTTATACACAAGGCCATTTTTAGTGCTATACAGGGGCATAGAAATACATTAAATACAAAACACTGAGAAAAAAACATTACAGTTGTATTCAAAAGACTACTAAGAAATAAAATGGATCATGTAGAAAAAGAAAAAGAAAAAAAAACAACAATCAAACAAGCAACAGAAAGCAAATAAATAGTGGTGAATATCCTCCAAGAAAATATGACAGTGCCAACATTAAAATAATAAATCAAGAGAAACCACTTTTTGTATACCTGAAAGCTGATGCCAGAACATTCTCTGCTGCAGCATCAGAAACCGTCAAGGACGGTGTCACAAAGAGCCAAGCTCGATTCAAAGTTCTGTTTTTTTCCTCCTCAGTGTGCTTTGTATTTTTCTCCACACTCTCAGTAAGTCTGAAAAGATAATCACTATCGGTCTCTGAGAAGATGTAAATCTTTTCCTCTCAACAGGCTTTAGAGGCTTGCAAAGATGCAGGGCTGGTTAAATCTCTGGGAGTCTCCAACTTCAACCGCAGACAGCTGGAGCTGCTGCTCAACAAACCCGGCCTCAAACACAAACCTGTATCCAACCAGGTGACCCCAACTTTTCTCTTTAGACTCCATCCATCATCAGAGATAAATGCATACTGGATAATTCCCACACTGGAACAAGTTTCAGTAAATGGTGCAGTACAACTGTGAATTCTTTTTTTAATATAGTATGCCTTATTATAGATCCTAGATTACCTCAAAATACACCTTTCTTTAGCTTTAATGGTATTAGTCCTTTCCTCTACATTCCTATCCAATTTACTTCTAGTAACTTAAAGCGCAGGGTACTAATATAATGTCAGCTTACTTTGGGCCACTTATCTTTTAAATAGTTTGTTTCTGTCTTACATACCTGTAGGTTGAATGCCATCCATATTTCACACAACCCAAGCTTCTGGAGTACTGTCGTCAGAATGACATTGTGATTGTTGGCTACTGCCCAATTGGCTCCTCCAGAGATGCATCATGGTATGTAGGTTTTTAAGATCTATGCACTTTTCACTGACAGCTGTTATTCTGTAATGTTTTTCTCCAGTTGGTATTATATTCATGGAAGGGTGAAGAAAACTTGAAAAAAAAATTGGGCAGTAAAATCTCTGTGACAAAAGCAAGGAAATACTGGATATTCATTGCGTGAATAGACAGAATCTTCAATAAAAGTTACATGACACATAGCTTTTTTCATAAAAAGTACCCAGCCAAGATCATTATGATTTGGTAATGTGCAAAATTCAAAGATAATATCTTTGCAACATGTCAGCCTATGACACTGTAATGAAATGTAGTATGATATACGTGGCTGGTGGAATCTGTTTGGCTGTAGCTCCTGTCACTGTTTTGTTTAAAGGTCTCGTTCATTGAAGGACTCTTGGTTGTTTTTTGCTCATCCTAATGGTGTAATCATCTAATCACTATCAGCTGTGTAACAAGGGTGTGGCCTATATATATATATCAGGGTGCCAGTAAAGGCCAGAGTGCAAAAACATCATCTAAATATAAGAGAAATGCACATGGAGCTAGAGTGTGTGAAACGCTAACATCAAATTGTTAATAAAGGTCTTTATCCTGGCTTTATTTTTCTTCTCTGTCTCTGGTTTAGGGTAAATGTTAAATGTCCTCCCCTGCTGGAGGACGAGCTGCTTGTATCCATTGGAAAAAAGTACAACAAGAGTGCTGCCCAGGTGGTTCTGCGCTTCAATGTTCAGAGAGGAGTCGTCGTGATCCCAAAGAGCTTCAGCCCTGAGAGGATCAAACACAACTTCCAGGTGGGATTAGAAAACACTTAAAAGAAAACCATCTCTTCATTGGATTTTCAAAATATTCTGGTATACATTATACATAATCACAATGTATTATGCAAGTTACAAAACTGCCCTCCCTTTCTCTAACTGTTTGGTCTCTTCTACCCATCCTCCATATTTGTTTCAGATATTTGATTTTTCACTCACTGAGGAAGAAATTAAAGCCATTGAAGCATTGAACAAAAACATTCGCTTTGTGGAGCTGTTGATGTAAGTATAAGTACTGTTGGTAAAATATATTCAAAAGTGGGTTTAACCTAACACTCAACTTGTAGGATGGAATGTGCATTCTAATGCATTGTGTTGTTTTTTAAGTCTAATGCAAGAACAGTTTCCTAAAAGACTAAATCCACATTGTCATACTGCAAAATTATAACACTTTTTTGTTGTTTTAACGCAGGTGGAGTGATCATCCAGAGTACCCATTTCATGATGAATATTAATGCTCTGACTGACTCTTTTTGGTGTCTGGAATTCACCAATAAAGTTTGCAATGGTACATTTTCACAGTAAACACTAGAGGGCTCTAGCTCACAGTAAATGAAAAGCACAAATAAATGGATGCCTTTAAAGATAACACTGCTCACATGTATGATGACAATGTTGTTTAATTGTTGCATATGAATTTCATCTGACACTGACATGAGACTTGTGTCCTAAAAGAGTTCATTGTAACTTATTAGTGATTTGAAATGAATTGATGCACCTGATGTTATAAATAAAGTTTGCTTTGAAAATATATCCCTTTGAATGTGACTAAATATTTGGAGAAAAAGTGGATAGACACTTCTCTGGTTTGCTGAAATATCCATCCAGGTTTGTCTTTACAACATTTTTCAGATACATCTGCTACTCATGGCCACATGATTACTATATATAAGTATGAAGATTACAGTTACAAAAAAACCCCAAAACAAAACCAAATTTGACCAAGCTCCTGCACCCTGTTCAGGGTAAGTCAAAAACAGAGTAAACATCACAGATATAGAAGAGGTTGTTATGTAAGTCTTAGAGCCAAAAATATAAAAATGGCTCTTAGGAGTGCAAAGGTTTCAGTTCTGGGGGATCGCAAAAATATAGAATACCTGTAGTTGTAACTGATTAAAAAAAGTATACATATGATAAGGTTAAGGTTAAGCATATTTGGCAGCTGTAACTGCAAAGGAGAATATGAGAAAAGATAGTAATTATCATGGATTCTGCTGAATGCCAATGCGGGATATGTTTTTGGGGTGTCATTATTTTGTTAGATGTACAAAAAATTCAATTAACAGAAGTATCAAGTTAAATTTATGTTTGAATGTATGAAAAACACTCTGCCCTAAAGGGAAAACATTACAATGTGCAGATTCCATCTGTTAGGCATTACGTACTAATACAATTTTCTCTCTGCAGCTCTTGTATAATTCCTACAGATGTATTAGACAAACACTTGCTACTCACAGGTCCAGTTGTGGCACTATTTTAGTATGTGCAAGCAAAATGTAACCGTGGCAACAATGCACTTGTTGACGTGACCGGAGTTTAAGCCACTGTTGTTTTTGTCCTGCTGTCTAAGTATTTCAGTCCCTAATTTGGGTTAAAGTATGTTGTTGAAAGACATCTTTGTTGTAGCGGACAAGAGAGGTGGATTTAATCTATTCTATTAAAGAGTGAGAACACATAAATATCCTTAGATTTGCACAACTCATATGAAAAACAATGAGATTGATGTGGTTTGAAAATGAAAATGACACTAAGGTGTCTCTGGATATGGATTTCAACCTTTTGAAGTGATTTTCAGGCTTGTTATAGTCATTCAGTGATGATTACAGACATCAGAACATGTTTCATTGACAATAGTAAACAAAATCAACCCAGTTACTTGAAAGAAATTATGGTTTTGTGCATTTCTGCAAACCACATATACATTGCATTTGTATGTTTCATACATATCATATCAACGTCTCTTGAGTGACATAATTCTGATTACTTAAATGAGATAATTTCATTGCCATCAGGAGGGGGAGGGCATAGTAGATGGCTTGACACCTAGACGAGAGGCTGCCAGGCTGCAGACCACTGTCACTGTTTGGGACCAACAAACAAACCTTTTTTCTCTTTTTTGACAAGACATGGGCAGCATTTGCAGCAGGAATAGTGCCACCAAGCCACGTATTTTAAGCCATAAAATGACCTTTTCTGACCATCACCAAGTATAAACATAAACATAACATTACCACAACACAGTTAAAATACAAAGTTTTAACATATCCACTACATAATAATGTACAAATGTTACATACATGATTTGCAGAAATGTACATACAATGCCAACATTCATTCTGGGGATTGAATTGAGAAAAATACAATTACAGCTGAACCTTTTTTTGTGTAGTTATATTTGGTTATTCTTAATGTGCAAAACTGAATCTGTCACATGACAGCCAAATCTCTGCTGGTGTTTTTCTTTAAATGCATGACACAACAACCACCAGGCTCAGGTTAAATCCGAGCTCTCTGTGTCCTGTTTGGTCATAGTGGGTATTTGAGTTTAATCAGACCCAATCTGTCGTCACAGTGTTGACACACACTGTGTAATCTTTGTGTACACACCTATTACCTACTTCAACCATCATGGCCAATTTTTCTTCCTGGCTGTCTGTCTAAGACAGAATTTTTTACCTCTACGTGAAAGGAGGGAGCAGTCACAAGCATTTCACAAATGTTGGTATTTTGTTATTAGTGACTTGATATCTGCTATGATGTTTTTTAAGGATACTCTTGCTGGACAGGCACCTCTCGGGAAAGGTTTGAGTAAATATTTGTCTCTGCCACAGTTGATCGGTTTGATTTTGCAAAACCTGAAGGGAAAAGAAGGGAAAAGAGTGAAGGTGTTTGAATCTGGTCATCAATCCATCAGTGTATCCAAATGAATATATAACAGGAAGCTTGATAATCCAACCATGCAGTCCAATTGAAATGCACAATTCTGTTTTCTGTAACTCACCTCAAGTTTTCCATATCTGGTCAAATATTAATCATTAACAAGCCCTGGGAGAGAGCTCCCCCCCAAGCCCTAAAATGTCTGCTCTGTTGTTGACTGAAATGTAACCTCTAATGCCAGCATCTCTTAAACCAGATGTTCTAATTTAACCAGAACATTTGAGTTTGATCTGAAGAGACAGGATGGACCCTTCAGACTACAATCTGAGCAGTGACCTGTGGTCGTACAGTTGTAGAACAGCAGGAGGCTGCAGAGAGAAGGAACAAATACACTTCATTAATGAACCCCCTTTTGTTGTTTTGCCTTCTTTTGTGCCCCGTGGACGTTTACAAGCATGACTACAGCTCTTGATGAGCTACTACAGTTTAGAAGAAAGGAACAGTTCCATAACAGACTTTTGCTGACAGGATCACTAAATCATAACCGCTGAGAGAATTTTTTTAATTTATTTTTTTTACCTGCTTTCCTATCATCCAGAATAGTTGTTTTTTTTTCCTTTTTAGATCAGAGTGTAACCAGTATTTTCTAATTTGTATATGTAAACTAACTTATTATGATTCTGTATAGCTAGAAAGAGCTAGTTTGAAATTTGTAAAAAGGAAGTTGTTTGCTTTCTTGATAGCGTTAGAGATGACTGATATATAACAACTCTCATGTCTATATAGCCTCTTTAACATTGACTTGCTCGCCATTCTGTATATAAGGATTGTGGGATGGAAGTAGTATCAATCTTCTTATAAAGCTTTGGCAAGAAAGCAAATAATCACATCGAGATGCTTCACTTGAAAAGTGTCACCAGCAAAACAATTGTTTCCCTATGGTACAGTGTGCCTTTCAGGTGCCTCTCTTGCTGCTGCGTGATTTTTTTTTTTGGGGGTGGTGTTTCTTTTTCCAATTTCAAACTTTTCAGCTAAAGATGCAGAGTCCCACTGTTTGCCGGTGTCACTTTTAGCCATGTACTGTCATGTCATCAAAGATGGGCCGTGTTATTATGGCCAGGAGCTTTACCCATGCTGCAAATTGCAGAGGGATTGAAAAGTTACTGTAGGTGAGAACATGTGACTATCATGAATGGTTTCATGGCATTGTGGACTCGTGTTTCTTAGTCATTTTTGAACTGATTTTAAAAAAAGATTTAACAGGTTGTTCATTCACAAATAAAAAGTCTAAACTGCCACAAAACTAAAGTCAGGAAGACGGCTTTATTTTTATAGAAAGCCAAAGTGTCCGTGTCTTGAATTATAATTTGATTTGAGATGGGGGTTGGGGACAAAAAGACCTCACCCTGAAAGATTTCAGAAAGGAAAAGCAGAGGCACATCACTTCCCCCATCCCTACCTCCATAAAGACCCTCTGGATTGTGACCTTCTAACAAATGCCGTGAAACAGGCCACTCTGGACCCCTGCGGTGGGAAAATGTTCTGAATGGGCTGCTGGGTCTGTGGGGGGAATAAAGACTCCTTTCCGGGGGCTGAATTAAGGATTTGTTTGGAGCAGGGGTTTCATGAAGCAATAATGATGTTTTAATTACAATCAGTCACAAAAGACCACTGAAATATTGGAGGCTGCTATTTTTTTATATATACATTTTTTAAAATTTTAATGTAATTGTAGATCATGCATTTTTGCATCTTTAAATCTTTTTTAAACCAATCTTATAAATATTTATCATCACTGCTCAAAAACACGTGTGTGCATGCTTGTGTTGACATGTAATCTGAGATGCCATCCTAACACAAGTGTGACCAGCCTCTTCCCCCAAACTCTAGGGTTGCTGTCCGGACAGAAAGGCCCTGGGAGAATGTGTGTGTCAAAAGGTTACGCAATCAGCCCACCATGCTGAGACAGCACAGACCTCTAGTGTGCTGCGGAGAGTGAGTGTGTGTGTATGTGTGTGGGGGTGTCTGAATGGAATTGGATAAAGGGAGGGGGGTGGGGGGGGACTTTAGAGAGGGGCAACCCAGAGGGAAAATCTCACTGCGGGCTGCACCAAAGTTTTCAGTTTGTCAGATCTCCGCCCCTCCATGAATGTTATATAGTGAAACCTTAAACGACAGCAGGCCTCTATTTGGTGGCCCACTCTCTTCTTGAAACTGTCAGCACTATGAAAGGTGAGTGCCTTTGATTATTGATCATGTGATTTGATTTTTTTTTGCAGTTAAAGGTGGATAACAAGTGAAATTACAGCTATTTATGAGATATAATGAACATAATTACAGACATCTTAACATTTTGATTTGGTTTATTTATTTGCAGCAGAGCTCAGTGAAAGTTACTGTGTAAAACCAATTAATTTTGGCATATTTAGAGTCTTTGAAAATAAACCATGCATGCTTTTGTCCAGCTAATGAAAGATCTGCAGTATTAAAACATTACTAACATGCTCAAGTGCAAATACGGCACATCCAGGAATCAAAACGTGGCTTTTGTAACTCATATGTTTAATACAGGGCATTTTTATTTTGCATTTTCCATAATTCTACATTTTCATTTATCACAGAGAGTGGCCTCGACGGAGCTTTATCACGTGAAACATAGACCTGTTTTACAGTTGAAAAGATTTGAAGTGCTCACCATTTCAGACCTGACACTTTTAAAAGAAAATTATTGCAAGGATATTAAAATTGATTATTAAACCTAATCATAGGCTCATAAATTAATTCATAATTAAAATACATTTATGCCATTTTTAGTCATAGCATATGGTATCGCTTTTATTTTGAATTTTTTTTCACCAACCAGATTTATCACTTCTAGCTTCCATGTAGACGCACATAAATTAGTATTCAACATCATTCGCAGCAACTGTAAATCTTTACAGATAGACTTGTGACATTGAACCTATACCTGCCAAATGTACACTAACTGGCCCAGTTATGCATTACCCAACTGCCGGAGCCTTAAGGCACAGTATTTTGTAAATATGTAACTCTGGGCTGTATAGAGCAGGATCAAGATTACTGCTTTTTGTGTGAGGTACAACAAAGATCCACAGGACTGGGATACCCTTGTTTTTCAGGCTTTTGTTCCTACATAAATCAATATTTTGAAGAAAACTAAGTACCATACTATGGTCTGACTGATGCATGTAGTCATCATCTAACAGAGTATGGACTCATCGCACAAGTCACTCACATTGCCTAAATAGTGGTATGTATGTATGTAACATTCTGATTTGTAACTCTTATCAGAAGTAATCATCATATAAAAAGGAAAAAAGAGACATTTTTATATTGGTAATCAATTACATGACTATTTGAGAAAGGGGTCACTTGTAATAACAAACCCACAAAGAATTAAAACTAGACTCTGCTGCTGCCTGCAGCTGTGCAAAGCATTTGAGTGTCATTCAGCCCATTGTTTTGGTTTTATGGCCCACAATTTTGTTGTTTCCGTTCAGTCTCACCACTCTCATGGACTTTTTTTCCAGCAGCAGCAGCAGCAGCAGCAGGAAGCTGTTTCCAGCACCAGTCGACAAGGCAAACAGTCAAAGTTAGTGACTATAGCTGGTGAACATTGTAAAGCCTTGGGGCAGTGAAGCAATGTTTTTCAATCAAGTGTTAAAGGGGCACGCCATGGATTTTACACAAAGCTTAGTTTACTATGCACAGCAAGTACTAGTCATTGTAATAAAACAGTTGTATGATGTCTTGTGTGGTTCTTGTGGGACCTTTCTATGTTTGAAAAAAGTAACTCTGATTACATTATCAGGTTTATTGTCTGTGTCTTATCTCCGCTGCAAGACTTAAATATTCTTCACAGGAAGCTACAGTAGTGTTCCAAAGTGGAGGTTTTGAGTTGTTAACAAGAAGTTTCTGTTTTGAGCCTAATGAAATATGTTATTGAGATGCAATATGGAAAATGCAGGATCCA
Source organism: Plectropomus leopardus (assembly GCF_026936395.1). Lineage (NCBI taxonomy): Eukaryota > Metazoa > Chordata > Actinopteri > Perciformes > Serranidae > Plectropomus > Plectropomus leopardus. The sequence goes on along the minus strand of NC_142182.1, from coordinate 26,150,712 downwards.
GTGTTTTGGAACTTGACTCATACTAGAACTAGGCAGAATATTTTGATCTCTTCTGCTTTCATCTTGACATATTTTTTTTAATTTGCTCTTTTTTAGTCCCCAACTTCATAATAAGTACAATGCAAAATGTTGTAGTACCACTTAAAGTTACCTTTAGAATAATGTCCCAAATGGCCTGTGTTAACGTCAGAGTTTAACCAAAGTGCAAGCATGTAGAATTGTTTTTTATGTCCTGTTGATGCTTAAAGATAAACTGATTTTACACACCCAAGGCTGTTTACAGGTCTTTGGGAGGAATGCATGTGTGAAAAACATATAAAGCCTTTTGTGGCTCCACAGGGAGCTGTGCTAGGTGTGATAAATTGCCTCAGGTGACGTTATGTTGTTTGGGGCTACAAGAAAATGAGATGAAAATGTGAAAAAGTTAGGTAGCAGAGTTAAAGCAGGAAGAAGTGAGCTTATCAGACCTAGCTTCTTAACCCACTTTTCATCTCTGTTTGTGGCCTGCAGTGCATCAAAATCTCTTCGAATATTATCACCCAATTAAGTAGGCGTTATTAAGGGTTACCAGCATCATAGATATGGGTAAGAAGGGTCTTGCTACATTGACTGTGTTCAGAATGTTGTTACAAATGCAAAAAAGTGCCCAATGGCATCAGGAGCAGTGCCAATATGTCTCACTTTTAATGCTGCAGCTGTTTCTTGTTTGGTTGTTTTAAAATGTCCATTGTATGAATGCACAATCATATTGACATACATCAGTATCGGCAGATATTGGCTTTAAAATTAAATATCGGCATCAGCCAGCATACTGATTTCATGCCAAGATACAAACCAATATTTTTATTTACTTATTTATTTTGACAAAGTGAACTGCAAAAACCAACCATAAGTTGAATTATTTTTCGTATTCTGGACAATAAATGAATATTACATACACTAAAAAAGCATTGTATTACATGTTTCTGTCTGCTGCTTGGCCATCATGATAAGAGTATACATGAGGTTAATTCCACTCCTGTAGCAACTTGATAATTACTAGGTGTAGGAAAAAGTGGATATATCGATGTCTGTATTGGTCACATAGAGTTGCTATATAGCGGCATATCGAATATTAACTAAAAATCCAATATCATGCATCCCCAGTCCATTGTGCATCTGATAATGCTATAGAAGTGTAACGCTAAATGGGTAGGGTACTATGGGCGATTAAAGACAAAACAAAGCGCCCAATGTCCAGTAAGTCAGCCACACATTCATTCATCTAGGCAATCCTTCAATAGGTCAGTCTGTCAGTCACTTGCAATCCACAGCTTTTCAGGGAAGCGAAGTTGGCTCTGTTTCCTGGGATAAAACTCCACTGGGCCTCAATGAGGTCATTCTCAGTCTTGGCATACTTTGCATGCCTCTCCCGTGAAGGCCTATAAACAATGTATGTGTAAAAAACTATTTCAGTCTGACTATGCTACTATAAATAACGACAATATTTAGTCTCACCTATTAAAAGGACTGTTTGAAGTGAGGTATTGGCTTGTGTGTTGAGCTTCCCAGCATCCACAAAGAAACTGTGAAAAAGTGAGGTGAACTGTGATCTGGCCAGTGAGGATTCTCATTTGCCAGCACCGAGTGGTGGGGCTCCTCAGCTTTTGTTGCACCAAGTCTTCATTCCCACCAAGAACCTCCTGAAAACAAGGGGCTCTATTTTTACCTCAAGCCACAATTTGGCTTCAGTGCCGGAGATTTTGGCTGCTAAAATGGGTACAACCTCTAACACTATGCACGCGGCACACACAGAGTCACAGTTGTGCTCCACCTCTGCCCTTTGCCAGTAGAAGCGCATTCCTAAGGTGGCTTCACATAAGGCTAAATGGGATTTCAATACCCTGTGATTTCATTGGTCCCGTGAGACCAGGTCACACAACATGTAAGGTGTTTGCTTCTGTGGATGTATTAATGATAAAGGAAGTGACGGAGGCTTGGTGCCAACATGTGATATTCTAACTGAATTCGTTTGAGTGTCTTTTCTGCAGACTTAGAGCCAATTCATTTGAATTTGGACTGCAAAAGCAGTCATGATGGGCTTCAGAGAGAGCGATAACAGAAGGACTTGTGAAAAGCCTGTTAATGAAACCTGACAGGAGTGAGCACAGTCAGTGAGTTGTCTGTTTCCTCCACAGAGAGAAGTTCTTTCAGCAGCACTGGCCTCTAAACAGGGGTCTGGCCCTTGGCTTGACTAACTTCTAGCGTGGTCACGTAACATCAAGCATCATTACTGATCTCAGGAAAAGTAATGACACACATCATAGGTCATGTAAATAAAAACAGGCATATCTGGAACATCAGTGGGAATTACTTTTGAGAACTAGCCAAGGTCCTGAAATTCCTTCTTGTCCCTCCAGCTTTTAAGTACAATTAATCTTTAAATAGATCCCCTTTACCTTCACTGGCAAGGTAAATGCAACTGTAATGAATTTTGAAGATAGTTCTGTTATACTGAGAGACGCTTGTAAATCAGTTAGTCTTGTCAACTGTTTTTTTGCATGCCTACATGAAAAATTGGTGTCTACGTTTAACAGCAAAACAATACCAAAACATATGTTTACAAGCTCTCACACAACTCATGCAGCATATTTAAAATTTTACGGTGATTTGGCTTGACTAATGTATTTACAGATTTTTCCATTTGTGGATAATATAGTCCTTTATGTCGTGTTTATAGTTATATTTGGACTCTGTTTTTGGGGTTTGTTACATTTTCATGTTATTCTTGTTCTGTATCCAATTTTATTTTTGTAGCATCTATCCTCATGTGTCATGTCTGGTTTTACTTCCCGTCTTTGTGTTTCCCTGATTAGTTTCACCTGTCTTTTATCAGTCACATTTGTCCTCCCTTGTTAGAGTATTCCCTGCACACCTGTTCTGTTTTAGTCTGGTTTGCTCCACTCTTGTGTTCCCTGCCTCACCTTCATTCGTTGGTCAGTCACTGTGTTTGTGTGTGTGTGTTGTCTTGATTAGTGCTCTTTGTGTATATATACCCGTGTGTTTCCCTTTTTCCATGTCAGTTCGTCTGTAACCCTTGCTGTGATTTTACTCTGTTACCCTTGCTGTTAACCCACGTGATCCTGCCCAGAGTTCTTTGTTGTTATCCTGGTTTGTTTCAGTTCAGTTTTTGGTTCATATTTTATTTGTACTCTTTGTTTTTGGTATCCTGTTGGTGGGTTTTTTTTTAAGACACCTTAGCTATGTTTGAATCTGTTCCCTATCATGGAACTAGTGCACTATATGGTGTGTTAGCCATTTTGTAGTGGTGCTCGCAAATTTGAGTGTGGATATGGGGGAAGAAAATTCCAGCGTAGTGTCCAAAATCTTTATTCTAGGGAATAATGAACAAGATTTGTGAGGTGAGTGCTTGAATTACTTTTATCTCACAATATAGGGCTATAAATTCCACTATTTAATACACACTACAAAGAGAATCGTGAGTGAGTGAATGAGGGGACGGTTTGGAACACAGCTCTTGACACTCATGACGTGAGTAGTCAGTCATGAGTATATGCATGAAGACTGGCTGGAGCCCTCTTACTGGATGCAATTTTAGGCATACTGAACAACTTGTAATTGTAACTTTTAATTCAAGTCATTTTAGATATTAAAATCTCCAAAAACAGACAACTGTTACAGGAATTTGTTTCCATAACCCATTTTGTACTTTTATTTTTTTTACTAAAGAACTGTGGAAAGGACAGGAACACAGGCTACATCAGGATGAGGCTATTATTTATTGACTGTTAGTTGCAGTTGACACATTTGTGATGTCATATGATATTATACTTTACCAAAGTTTCAACATATATAATTTGGAGCCATTTCCACATTCAAAAAAAATTTTAAGTACATGTTCTTGATTTACACATATTTTTGACGGACATGATGCATGACAGCAGAACAGAGTTCATTATACTAAGCTGTCATCAACTTGATTTTGTTGGTGTGATTTTGCTTACATTAGCCAAAAAAATATCAAAGTTTTGATGTTGATCTTTATCCAACGCGGTCTTGGTAGTGAGTCCGTAAAGGTGTCTCCAGGTGACATCATAACCAGTTCTGTTATTTGTTTCATTGGTAACCATGTAAAGAAAATTCTGGTTGAAAATTGAAAATGAAAACTGAATTGTAGAACATAACCTATTGGATTATGTCATTCTTTTTCAAAGGAATTTCGATATCAAAGTAGAAATGCTTGAAATGACGATGTCTTTTGTCCATTTCTTCTTTGTAAATTTTTTTCCCCACTCTGGTCACCCAGGGGACACAGAGAACACGTCCAAGGTGGAGCCCTCCAATGGGCACAGCAGGCCCCTGGAGATCGTGCCCAGTACAGAGGAGAAGATGACAGACAGGGGTCAGTGGGGCAACAAGATTGAGTTTGTTCTGTCGGTGGCCGGAGAAATTATTGGCCTGGGGAATGTCTGGCGTTTCCCCTACCTTTGTTACAAGAACGGAGGAGGTGAGTGCTGGAATAACTTTTTTATCTCATGATAAAAAATGTTTAACACAAAAGCTCAAGTTTCTGCATTTCATGTAACATCAGGGTTGAAAGAATTATTTAGTAATTCCACCACATAAGCACAAGGCTTCTGGGAATTCCATCTTTACATTTTCTCGCAATTGCATGGCTTCTGAGAGGAAAGCTAATACATGGGTTAATATGTGATCTATTCCAAAGGGATCTATTGATCATTATGGGTGATAGTTCACTGAAAAAAAAAAAGAGCCAGACAGATTTCGGAGGCCAGTCAGCTAATGTCTGATACATGGGAGCACACTGACAAAGAGAAAAAAATTGCAAACAATAAAACCTTGATTTTTTTATGTTCCATGTGAAGTAAATTCTTTTAGCAACTAGGTGGATGATTTCAGATTTCTTCTGATTTTTTCTGTTAAGATAATATTTGTATACTTTAGTATAATGGCTTATATCTGACTGCTCTAAATTAAAAAAAAAAAAAAATCAGCACTTTCTGCCCTGCATTGCTTGAGAGCGCACCAGACATATCTGAATGAACTGTTCATTTAATCTGTGTGCCTAAACAGGTGCCTTCTTCATACCATACCTCATCTTCCTGTTCGCTTGTGGGATTCCGGTCTTCTTCCTGGAGACATCTCTGGGCCAGTACACCAGTGAGGGAGGCATCACCTGCTGGAGGAAAATCTGCCCACTGTTTGAAGGTAAAACTGATTTCATTAAGAAATACAATTTAATGGATGTTTCAGGGTGTTTATAGCACCATGCGTGGATCACACTCTTCAGCCTAGTTTAGTTTTTGTGCTATGCACCCCCAACATCTGCTTATTTACACTTTTATGACATAATTAACATGTTTTTAATATCTTTCCTCTGTTTTGAAAAAGTGTTTGTTTGAAGAAACCTCCATCATTGTGTTCTGAATAATAAAATGTTATGACCACAGTACGTAAGTTATTCTGAAACAATGAGTTAATTATGCACCACATAGATTCATGAGGGCAAAGATGTGACAACATCTGAATATGTCTGTGCAACAACGTGGGACGCCAGAGGAATTTCAGCCATGTGTGTACAAAGTGTCTATGTTCATGTAGCTGTTTTAGTATACATTATATGCATTTGGATGCATACTGCACAAGTGTGATTTTGTGAGTGTTTGTTTGCACACGTGTGTCAAACAAGCAGTATACATGTCATACAGATGTGAGCTGGTGATGAATGTAGATATAATTGCTGGCAAGCAACAAACACTGACTAATGTTCCATTTTTTGAATGAGTCTGTATTCAGCTATAATTATAATCCACACAGGATGACAGCTGGTAAAGAGTCAAGTCAGGCACACAATCATAATTTAAATAAGAGTTTAAAATTGTGCCTGTTACAATCTTTTAATTTGCTGTACCTACTCATGACATAATGAAAAGAATGGCAGCAGTAAACTGAGGATGAGTTTAATTAAATACTGAGCTACAACTATGTGCTTTTTCCAGGGTCAATTTATGTCTCTTTGTCTAATGTGAAAGGAACTGTCACTGATTCATATCATCTCTGTGAGTCATTTGAAATAAATTACAGAAGTTACTTGTATGTGAAGGGGGAGATGTAAATTGTAAATTTAACTGAATTTACTTTTTTTTTATTCAACACTGCAACAGTGCTCTCAATGCATCTCTGCAATAGGTATGATTGTTCAAGGGTGTCAAGGGCTCAAGTTTAATTGTGAAAATGCACCACAGTGTCTGCGGAGATAGGATGCAAGACACTGTCCCTGAGCAGACTTGAAACTATGTTACTGTATGCCTTTGTGGAAATCAAAAATATGTGTCACATATACACATACTTTATTTTTAGTCTCATGGCACTGTCAAAGCCATAATGCAGAGTTTCTCTGTGGTCACAACTCTCACTTGAGCCCAGGTTTTTTTTAAAACATGCTACATGGTTGCATTTTTTTTAAAAATTGCTTTGAATTTCCTCTTTGTTTCCTCAAAAACCCATAGGATAATGGCCACATTTTATTATTCATTCAAAAACTTGATGTTTTTTTAATTCCAGGAATTGGTTATGCCACCCAGGTGATTGTTGCTCTACTTAACATCTACTACATCGTCGTGTTAGCGTGGGCCATCTTCTTCCTGTCCAACTCCTTCACCTGGGATCTGCCCTGGGCCTCCTGTAACAACACCTGGAACACAGGTGAGCCACAGGATGCTAATTTCTCAGTTTAGTCTATCTATCTATAAACCGAAGCAAAAAGATGTGCCGTGCCTCTGCAAGTTATGTTTACTGTGTGTAATCATTGATGAGGTGAAGCCAGGTCTGCATCAAGATATGCTTTTTGAGTGGCTATAAACTGCTTCAGCCACAACTATTTTATGGATTGCTGTAAGGCTTTTAACAGACATTCATGATCTAGAGAGGATGAATCCTAATGACTTTGGCATTTCGTTTTGTTTTTCCTATTGCGCCATCGTAAAAAATTCAATTGTATTAGCCAGGTTTCAACCTTTTAGAGGGCAGTCACTGTACATATTTATAACACAATATGTAGAATTTTCATCCTTTGCACTCAAATGTCAGGACTTGGACCTGAATCAATCAACACTAAACACCCTTTTTGCTTTTCAACTGAAAAGGGTGGTTTGGGGGTTTATTACTATTTACTTATTATTTACTTTGATTTATGATCAAATACCTTAAAAAAGCAAAACAGTCCCATCAGGTCTAGCTATATTATGTGCTCAGTGCTAATTAGCAAATGTTAGCATGCTCACACACCCTATGCTAAGATGGTGAACATGATAAGCATTATGCCTGCTAAACAACATGTTAGCATTGAACTGCTAGCATGGTTTTAGACTTTTGGCATTGTTTACATAAATATATCTGTTTCAAATAATGCTGTTTTGTTCTTTTTCTGGTGTTCTTCATTGACATTTCATTCATTTATTGTTTCCATTTATCTTAAAGGAGTGAATGTTGCTGCACCGTTTCGCTCCGCCGCCTCAGTGGTAGCATTGTTTCGCTTCCCTGTGTGTAACTTGGAAACCTGAGAGAAAGCTTGGATTTCTTCATGGGATTGAATGTCTTTTTGTCTTTCCTTTCATTCCAGATTCCTGTATGGCATTTCAGAGGGGGAATAGCTCCATCAATCACCATGAGAACGCCACCTCTCCTGTCATTGAGTTCTGGGAGTAAGTGCCTTTTTTGTTTGGCCATGTCCTCAAATGGCCTCATTGGGGCCAGTAAGTTCACCACATATTCATCTTATTAACAAGTAGTTCAATGTTGTTTTCCATACTATTGCAAAATGTATGACTAGATACAACTTTTAGAAGTTTTGGAAGGGGGGCAAAGGGGGATGCAGCACCTACATAATATTAAGCCGGCCCCCTAACTGTGGCAAATATTTTCCAACCTTTTTTCACCATGTATTTATCTCCAAAGAGGTGCAATTATAATTATTCATGGCCAGTGATAAATAAAAAATATACGTTAAGTGTATTGTTAGTCTTTTGGAGAACCAAGCCTGTGAGGGTGGTGTTCACCAGTTATTCCTGATATAACCCTAAAATTGGATGTTGCTCAAGCCCCTCAAGCTACCAGGCTACCAGGCCTTTTGAATTGCTTTTGACCCTTTCCCCTTACCCCTTCTTAACGCCTGAGAGCATTGACAAACTTATGACTTTGATAACAAGAGTTTTCATTTTTGTCTTCGATGTGTGTGTGTGTGTGTGTGTGTGTGTGTGTGTGTGTGTGTGTGTGTGTGTGTGTGTGTGTCAGGCGAAGAGTGCTGAGAATCTCCTCAGGCATTGACCACATTGGCTCTTTAAATGGAGACCTGGTTATCTGTCTGGCTGTTGCATGGGTCATCTGCTACTTCTGCATTTGGAAGGGAGTCAAGTCTACTGGCAAGGTGAAACCACAACTCCATCTATAACCAAAATTAATCAAATATTCACCATACAGTAAGAATAAGGGAGTCATGATTATGCTCATGAATCATGAGTCATTATCATATCAATTGTATTCTGCAGCATTACTTATTTAAAGGATTATTTTATGTCTTTTTTTCACTAGTTTTGATCGAGACGCTTGATGTGTGGTTAAGTCTTTCCTCACGCATGCAGGAAGTGATGCATTACAGTCATATTAAAGCTTAAACACACTATTAGAGAAGAAAGAATTTCTTCTTGTCATAAGTCTTTTAGACATGTATATCTGATAAAGAAATGCTGCTGTTTTCCTGCAGGTGGTTTACTTCACAGCCACCTTTCCTTACGCTATGCTGCTGGTGCTGCTGATCAGAGGGGTCACCCTGCCAGGAGCCTCCAGGGGAATCCACTTCTACCTCTACCCTGACCTGGGACGGCTGGCTGACCCACAGGTAGGCTGGAAATGCACTCAGATATACAATTTTGTTGTTGATTCACAGAAACACAAACTCCTAGACACGCAGATACTGTTAAAAAGACGATGATCTCATCTTGACCAGCATTTTAAGGCCTTCCAAATTGCTTTGTTACCTAAATATTTAAACTGGCACAAACAATGCTGCCTACTAATTATACACTTGCACCCTTACATGATTATACTGACTGACTGGTATTTTAAGCACACTTTTAAGGACCTAGAGTTACTGTAAGTGTTTCAGGTCATGTTAAAACCAACATGTCCTTCCTTCCATGCCCCCTGTGGCTTCATAAAAAAATTAAATGATACTGAACTGGCCTAGCAAAATGTAACTCTGCTGGCAGCTAGGTGACCAGCGACCAAAAGTTTCAGCACCATATGGAGGGAGTAAATTAGCATGGCTGTCATTGGTTGTGTAAAAAGTTGGTGGCTTAATCATTGAAAGCTTTTTATTGACTTCCCTCATGGAGCAAATACGACTTAGCATTTGATCAGCTGGTATCTATTTGATTTGAAGTTTTGTTATGCCTGTAATCTGAATTTGATCGCTCAGAAAAGCTGTGCTGTCAGTACAGTGGGTTTTTCTTAGCGCATTTCAGAATTACCAGCATGAAGTGTTTCCAATCTGCTGTGTCTTTGGCTGTGGTGTGGTTAGGTTTAGACAACTTTACCAAACTGTTATCACTCTTATCACTCTCATAGTGTCATTTTCAGCTGCAGCAGAGAGTTGTTTTCAGTGAAAAAGCTTTAAAGAGTAACTAAACACCCAAACCACCTTCTCAGTTGAAAAGTTTTCAGTCAAGAGTGTGGGGCTTAGTTATTCTTCAATAACTCACTGTACAATCAGTCAATCATATTTTATTTATATGGCACCTTTCAAACAAATCAATTCAAAGTGCTTTACAGCTTTATTGAAGAAAGACATAGGAAATAAGCAAAAATTGATCTTAAAAAACAGAATTAGTATGAACCATAAAACTGTTATAGTAAGACACTAAGAAAAAAGCCAGACCAAAAGGATAGGTTTTCAGGTTACATTTGAAAGTATCAATATTTCCAGCTCCTCTTAGATCCTCCGGCAGGCTGCTTCAGTGTTTTGGAGCATGATTGACAGACCTGCTGAGCACCAAGTGGCGGACAGACAAAGTTGGCAACTAGTTAGCGTAGCCTACATAGTAAGACATTTGGCAGATAATGAGCCAGAAACTCGTCAGGTGATCAGAATTACAGCTCCAAATGACTTGTAATGTTATTTCTGATTGGAATGGTTTGCTACCACGTTTGCATGTTTTTATGTCCGTGTTGTGTTCACAGCTTGTTTCTGCTGCCTCCTAGTGTCCAAAATGCCACTTTTTGCAGGTTTAGGTATGCAGATCTTGTCTCTGGTATCCATTCATCCACTTTTCTATGACATTTTGTGAAAATAAAATCCCATTACTTCCTGCTTTTGCACTGATCACAAACATAGCTTTCTTTAGGCAGTTTTAACTAATAATGCTACCACCATTTTTTTCATAAATGGACAGTGTCATTTAATAATGTGCCTAGCAAAATGTCAAGGACTTATTCACTGCTGAAGGAAAGAGAGTGGATTGGGAATAGAAGTGGCATCCGGGACTTTACAGTTTTCTCTTCCCCTTGCTGTTAGATTGCAACCAGTGTGAAAACCCAAAGCGGGGCCCTCTCAAATCCCTCTAAGGGCTCTGGGGATGAATACAAGCCCTGTTTGTGCAGGCCAAGATGAGCCAGGCTAGTGGAGCTGCTGCTTTGGGAATACCTGCCTTTGTGTAATGTTGTGTCCGGAGCTTGTGCTGTTGGTTGGACCCTCAGTCAATCAGATCTTTAGTGCTGGTGAACAGCTATCTGAAACATGCCCCAGTGCCCCAGGAGCACTTAACCAGAATTGCAAGCATCAAGACAAACCTCATTTGAATTTTGAAGTGCGATTGAGTGTTCAAAGAGAGGATGTTAAAGTGCTGCACTTTGTGCCTTGGAGAGACAGAGGGATAAATAGGCTTTGCTGGGTGGGTGATGTCAGGATGCAGGGTTGAGAGGGTGAGTTTCAGGCTTAGAGTTTTGGGATTTGATAGATGCATTGAGTGTTAAGATTGTGCTTTTAAAAAGAGATGAGATATTGTGACTCGAGATAACTCTTTCGATATAATGGATCCATGATTACTCTGTTTCTGAGAGCTGATGCAGCTCAGAAAGCCCTGACATTTCACTTGTAAAGGAAGTTGGTTCGGTGTCAGAGGAGCTGTGGGTCTTTTGTATGTTATCCAGGTTGAAAAAAATCAGTATGAATACAGTGTTCCTCAAAAAGACACATTTTCACAGATGACTCATTCAACATTCAGCACAATGTAAAATGTTCACTTCACACTTTCTTCATTAGATAGAATTAACTTTTGGAATGGGACGACTCAAAGTCAACAAAAAAACTGAAACAAAAAATTGTTTTCTTCTTCTTCTGAATCATCTTCTTGATGATGATGATGATGATGATGATGATGATGATGATGATCATCATTATTATGTCCTTTTTAATTTCAGCTCTCTGTTTCCTCACCTTGTTTCTATTCTGTCTAAAGGTGTGGATGGATGCTGGAACTCAGATCTTCTTCTCCTATGCTATCTGCCTGGGTTGCCTCACAGCCCTGGGAAGCTACAACAAATATAACAACAACTGCTACAGGTAAGGATTGAAATGATAATAAAGTTGGCATTATAATCAGTTGTAAAACTCTCAGATATCAGTACAATTTGATGGGTGGTTTGAGATTACAATAATAGTAGACATTTTAAGGGAATTAAATCTCTGCTTCAGACAATGCTGAGTATCATTCTCAACCCATTACAGTTTTTCTTGATTGCTAAGACACTGTAAAATGAAACTCGAATCCACTTGATCTTTATCATCACCTTCTTAGCACAGTGGAAGTTTTCTTTTACAAATGTGCTGACGCTTTTTTATTGGTTTCATGCAAACATCTGTTGACAGCTGATAGAAATTACTTGCATAAGTTTAAATCTCTAATGCATCTGTGTAAAACTTATTTGCACAATTCTTGATCAGCAATCAGTCCTCATCCATCTATTAAAGAGGCAATTTCTATGCTAGTTGCAAGCATGGATCAAAAAGGTCGAATGCACATACAAGTAATTAATGAATGAAAAGCTAAAAAAAATAAATGAGGAAAACTTTCTTTCTTTCTAAGAAAATACATCTCTGGTTTCTACAGTATTTTAACAAGACACCTAAAAAAAATTGTAAAAAAAGAAAACCTGAAGGTGCTAAGTGCAGCAGAGCTCATGATGCTATGATATGCTTTATTGCCTTTTTGGCACAAACTATAACTATGTAAATTATCAACTACTGGTGCAGGCATATAGCACAAACCAATGTTGAACTGGTGTATATTTATAGCTCTATTTTGTTGTCCATTGTGTAAAAAGAATGTATCCATCCATCAATGTAAAAATGTGCTTTTGTTGTGTGTTTTAAATGTTTTGTGACTATGTGAGCATTTTGCAAACAAAATGTGTCCTCTTAGCCAGAAACTTCAGGCCTGCGTGTGAACTGTTTTGAGAATGTAACTTCTGCATGGACAAATGTGTCTGAGCAACTGAGAAAAACTGTAACACATGCAGTTCCTAATTATCAAATACCACTGTCTGTGTTATTTCCAGGGATTGCCTGTCCCTCTGTTTCCTGAACAGTGGTACCAGTTTTATTGCAGGGTTTGCCATCTTCTCCATCCTGGGATTTATGTCCTACGAGCAGAACGTGCCCATCTCAGAAGTGGCTGAATCTGGTTTGTTTTTTCTTTTATTGTTTATTAAAAGCATCTCTGCTCCCATACTGATAGGTTTAATATCCTCTGGGAGTCTATCTGAAACATCTGTTTCTGGTGATTTACTTTGGCTGAATTATGTTAAATGAGTCAGAACAAAGCTGATGATGTTGCTGATTGAATATCAAAATGTGCATATATGTATTTTTAGTCAAAAAATGAGATTAGAATCTGTCTACAGGTCCAGGTTTGGCCTTTATTGCATATCCCCGTGCTGTGTCCATGATGCCGTTCTCCCCTCTATGGGCCTGCTGCTTCTTCATTATGATTGTCTTTCTGGGACTGGATAGTCAAGTGAGCCCAACATATGCACCACACAAACCCACACGAACAAAGAATTCCAGTATTAGTGCTTAAAAAATATTCTCGCAGAGCACCAGTGAGTATTTATCAAGCAAATGTGCACAGATCTGCTTACACATTGTTTGTCAGGTGTTTTTTGGACCGGTCAGCAGCACACATGCACTAACAAACAAACATGTGATGCACTCATGTATACAAATATCTCATGCTTGTGTCTTTCTTGAACAGTTTGTGTGTGTGGAGAGCCTTGTGACAGCCATGGTGGACATGTATCCTTCCACTTTCCGACGTAAAAACCGCAGGGAGCTCTTCATCCTGGCAGTGGCTGTGGTGTCGTTCCTCCTGGGGCTCATCATGCTGACAGAGGTTGGTTTCAAACGTGAAAATACCTTGTTATAGACGACTACGTTTAACAGCAACTATAATTTTCTTTTGCCAAACAGAACGTCCTCTCCGATGGGGAACAGAACTAGAAGTAAAACGTAATCTATGCTCTCTTCAAAACCAGATTCCATTGACAAAAACAGTTATTTTACCTCGCTGAACACAAGAGCTGCTGGCCTACCACTGCCTTTAATCAGTTTGTTAGTTTGCTTTTTTGCAGCTTTGGTGATTTAAAGGGTTAGTTTGGATTCACCAAAGTCAGTCAAACAAAAACAAACTAACTGATTGAAGCAGCAGTAGACCAGCAGCTCCCCTGTTCAGGGTGGTAAAATAAAAGTTTTACTTTTAAATCAGTTACCAATCAGAAAGGGCTGTGTGTTTGGGAAGCACTGAGGATATGACTGGATAAATGAGACATGGATTATACTGCTCAAGTTGTGTGAGAGTCTGTACATGGATGATTTCATATAGTTTTACCATTCTTAAATACAAAAACCCCAGTGACTTAAAGTCATTATGAAGTTCCTTCTGTTTGGATTCTTCGTTCACTGTGGAGGCATATAAGAAAAACACTTTCCTTCACAAAACTCAGCCAAACACAGGGTGAGTAATTGATTCACAAATGGTCATTTGAGGGGGTCAAGTATTCCTTTAAGATTACAGAATACGCATGTAATTTTGCCCAAAATTGAAGGCCAAATGAAGACTTTCTGAAGATTTTAAGAAGCTTGATGATATTCTATCAAAGCCTTTTAAAAGTGAAATGGCCTTTTTCTTTCTACTGGTTCAGTAGCTTTCATAATGTGCAGAGTTTCTCAAATTTGACAGCATGTAAGTTTTCTGTTACTGGTAATAAGTTTATTACCTGTGTCTGTCTCCACAGGGCGGCATGTATGTTTTCCAGCTCTTTGACTACTATGCAGCCAGTGGGATGTGCCTGCTCTTTGTGGCTATTTTTGAGACTGTTTGCATTGCTTGGATTTATGGTGAGTGTGTTAGGAAAGCTATTCATGAGTGGTGGTATTTAAAAAACAAAAGGCTTTATTCTCAGTAGGCACAATTCATCCCAGTCCACAATGCCGTCTGCATTCAGCCGATCACTAAGAATTAACTCTTTTCTTTGGTTCATACATTCGAGCCAAAGAGTGTTTTGAGGGTTATTTCAGTCAGTTGGTTAACTGAGTGAATAAAGTTAATAATAGTAACATTCACTTAAATCACAGTAAAGTTGCCAACTGTATTGAAGCAGATTGTATAGTTGCTAAGCAGTCATTTCAATAATGTTTATTCTTTGTCGTTTTTACATTTCTGCTATTTCAATAGAGTGATTCTTAACTCAGATGACTGTTTGATATTGATGTAAGTCTCCGCTGTCTTTCACTTGTCTTTCCTTGATTACAGGTGCCAACCGTTTCTATGACAACATAGAGGACATGATTGGCTATCGCCCCAGCCCTGTCATAAAATACTGCTGGCTTTTCTTCACTCCTGCAACATGCTTTGTGGGTTTCACATTCATTTTTTTTGTTTATATGCATGCTTTCAATCTATTCTTCTGAGACAAGAGCAGCCTCTGCTGGCAACAGAGAAAATACATTTTAATTTGCAAACTACTACAGATAGTAAACAAAGCCTTCTTTATAATTTAGTTAATTTAAATCTCAGTTTTGTAGCATGGTCAACATCCGCCATGCATAACCATTGAGTAGCTTTCTGTCTCTGTCCTCAGGGAACATTTGCTTTTGCCCTGATCAAGTACTCACCTCTGAAGTACAACAATGAATACATATACCCATGGTGGGGCAATGGCATAGGCTGGATCCTGGCCCTGTCCTCCATGCTGTGTATCCCTGCCTGGGTGGCAGTGAAATTGTACTACACCCCTGGAACACTGAAAGAGGTATGTTTCTCAGTCTTTGTAAATTCAGAAGAATAAACCAAGAAAAGAAAGCACTCCACATGATCATAGATACTTAGGAAATTAATTGTGTTCGAGCTGTTTTTATCAGTATTTGTGTATTAGCTACAAATCACATGATTATGTATATGTCAAAGTTTCATGCTTTGTAATAGACCCAGAGAATTATCAAACAACTCTGCAGCCCCCCTTTGCTCTACTGCAGAGCATCTTTCAGCTCACTGTTTCCGTTTTACAACTTCAGTGTCACTAACCAGATGGCAGATGAACAAAGTGAGCAACTAGTTGAATATAGTGGAGCATTTAGCAGCTAAACAGGCATTTTTCCCCTTAGTGGTTGGTGGAGACCAAAATAGAGATAAAAGGGGAGTGAATTTTGGACTTGCATTTGGTGGATGTACAATAACAGAAATGAATGCTAATACTGTTGCTGCTGTATGTTCAAATAGGCAACTGCTAACACATTCAACTTAACAACTTTGTGGGACCATAATGTGTCAATATTGTGTTTACAGTGAGTTGCAGTCGCTGTAAACACACAAAAAAGGAAGTAGTCAAAAAAAAGGAATTAAGGTTCTGTAAGAAACATTCACAGTATTAATGTAGCAGAAAACTGCTGTTTGCTATTCAAAGATAAGGTAGAGTAATGGCGTCCTGAGCAGAGAATGAAGTCACGCTCCCTCTGTGTGTTCTCATCCAAGCTTCTCTGTTCTTTGTTGTGATAGGTCTGGCTGTTTGTGCATGTTATTATGAGTTCATGTGTTTGAATACCACTGGCTCGCTAATTGCTGCCTCTCTGCACTGCACTAACATGGAGGTTATGGGCAATTACCGCTGATAATGGCAACAGCATCATCACAAAACTGTCAAGTTCACCCTCCAGTTCCCTCCTGGTTAACAAAGTTTGCTCTATCAGCACTGTTTACATTGGCAGTACTGTTTGCTATTTGCAGACAATTCCAGCTCAGAATATCATGCTCTGAATATCATATGCAGCACATCTAAGTAACTTACAAGTTGTAAGAGTTATATTTTGTTTTGTTAAGCCTAACTATGGCAGTTATCTTAAAACTGTAAATTATTTTTTGAAAATAATCAAAGTGGTGTTCTTGTCGTCTAGTGCTTAAGGTCTTTCATAAACAGCCACAGTGTTCCTGTTTTTTTGTTTTTCTGCTGCATTGAAGTACTGATCTTGAATAATCTTTTTGATAATGTTACTGAATACAGTCTTAATTAGATGATTGATGCAGATTCCTGTGTAATAAACCTTTTGTTTGAAAATTGATCATCAGTTGCTGCAACACTGTAGGCCATCACTGATATATTTTCCACAATTTTCCAAATTTTTCGCTCACAGCGCATCATTCTCTTGACCACTCCTTCCGATGAGTTACCGAAGACAAAACAGGAACAGGAGAAGCTGCTGGCCATCTTTGCAGCAGACGGTGACAGCCTCCATCAAAAATCTCCTCCCACTAAGGACGGCTACTTCCCTGTTGATGAAAAGGAGTCTCATTGCTAGACACTTGCTGGTTGGAATCAGAGCCTCTTAGGGGTCAAAGGTCACTCCTCAGCTTTGACACTCTGTCTGGCCCCATCCTAATCTTTCTCCACAATACCTCACCAGACAAGGTGGCATAACAGGCATGCTGCAGACCTGTAACTGCTGATCTGCTGCTGGAGCTGTTCTCCTTTGTACACTGCCCTCAGTATGATGGCATCAGCATTCTTACTTCAAGAGTTACATCAGTTGGTTTCCATCTCATTGCCAGAGGCAGAGTCACATGTACACTTGAAAAAATGTGGCCATTGTTGTAACACAGTGGCTAAGAATTCACATTTGATCGTGTCTGCTTTCTAAGGAAGCATTTTTTTCTGTTATGGACAACTCTGTTGTTCAGTTTTTCTGACACATTCCGGCTACTTTATTGATTTTAACAGCTATCTGCTGTGGATGGAGCACATGAGATGTCACATGAATTAAAAAAAAAAAAAAAATTCTACAAAGCACACTAATAACCAATGCTAGAGAATGCAAGATTTTGATTTTTAAATCTATGTTTAGATAAACTGACCACAACTCAGTTAAGCTTTGCTATGATTGCTTTTTTCAGATTAATGCTGTTATGTTCATTATTCAATATGTTTTTATTTCTTTTGCTGAACATTGCAGAGTTGTGTGAATATGTGTTTTGTTTTTTTTTCAATTTTCTGATTATTGACATGATTTAAATTTAGTCGAATTTGCCTTATCTCTAATGCATTCAACTGTATGAAATGAAAATGTTAAGTGCCTAAAGGAGACAGTTGTGCCACTTAGATAATCTGAACAGGGCAGGCTGGTTGAAGGGTTTTAATTTCAAAACTCTCCAAATCTTTTCTCGGCATCTCTTTTTCTGCTGTATAATAATGACCTTCACTATGTGTTTCCTTAGATGTTGGAATGAGTGGATGATCGTTGATTGCTGATAGGGAAAACTTTTAAATGTATAACTTTTATATGCTAAAATTATTTTTTATGACTGCATAAAAATACTTTCATTTAAAACACATCACTCTTGAAATAAGTGCTTCTTTTTGGTGGGACACCCTGTTCATTATTCAGGGCATGAATGATATTAAATCAACCATGTGCCAGTTTTGATTATCAAAAAAGAAATATTTTTAATTCCAGCAATATAGTCCTTATTTAGAAGAACATTTCATGTTAAGTAATAGTCCAATTTTTCTATCAAGTAATCTTTTAAAACATTTTACAAGTTTTGGATGTTATTTTGTTTGTGAAATGGTGTGCTGACTTAAAAATACAACATGTACAACAAAGTAAAAAGAATGTAAACATTTTAGGGGGTAGATTTAATGTAATGTAACCCTCGAGCTTGGTTAACATTTTATACTCTACTGTCCCTTAGAGCCTTAGGTGCTCTTAAAACATACATATTTGAAGATATTGTCAGTGTTAAGATTTGCCAAGCTAGTGTAATGTATGTTCTATAATTACATTTTTTAAATATCATCAGTGATTGTGGTAAAAAAATACAGAACGTGCAACACATTGCAATATAGACAATACAATGCAGTATACACAAATACGTCTACGCTCAATGTTTAAACAGTTCTTTATGTCTGTAGTTCATCCATCCAATAACTGAATGTATTGTAGTGCTTTTTCAATGCGTTAATTCTGAGAACTTCTGATGTAAACATGGAGGAGTTATTAGAAACCCTGTACTTATCTATCTCTGTGTTAACATTTAACTCACAAAATGCTACCTAACATGTAGCTTTAAAAGATTTGACATGCAGTTTTACAGAAATCAGCATGAACGTGTGAATCTTATAGATATTATCCTTGAACAACCATTACATCAGCCATTACTAAACTTAGATACTGTATATCTGTCATTTCAACTTCAGTTTAAAAATCATATTTTTCCCAACTGTGAAATGTATGTGATAGTTTTTTAATGTAAAAATCCATAGATTGTAATTGTATGGATAATTCACTTCCATGTCTCTCACACTTTCAAATCAGCAGGCTGTTTTTTGGTGTCATTTCAGATCAGCAGGATTCTGGGATAAAGTAAGACAACTGTTGACGAAAAACACAAACACACAAAAATCAAAATGGCTTGTACAAGAGAAGTTATTTATAGTCAGCACTGGGGAAATGGTATGACTTACACAAATCAGCTTCATGCTGTCTCTTTTTCACATCTCAAAGTGAAATCTCCGGGAATGCTTGATGTGTTGTCTTTTAATGTTCTGACAAGATGCAGCATGCGGTGGAAAGGTAAAATTGATGTCTCAATTTGACATCTATTGAAGTATCATCACCAGAGTCAAAAAGTTTTGGTTGGAGTGCAGCTCTGAGCATCTGAGCATTAATGATTTGATGATGTGCAAAACTGCTCCTGAATTGTTTTATAATATAAAACACTGCAATTAAAAAAGGAAAGTTCATGAATATGTGCGTAATTCAATGTAAAGCTAATGCTGGGAAACAAAACTCTCAACGGCTACACATGCTCTAATCAGAAATCTTACAACGTATTTAATTTAAGGGAACAGACTAATCTGAAAGTAATTCCACCTATCTGGAATGAAAAGCTTTTCTTTTCTCTTGTTGCTCCTCTCAGTGCTGTTTTCCCTTTCATCACAATTCAAAAGGAGTTAAGAAGGTGTGGAAGTTTATACTGCAACTCCCTCAGGACAAGAGCTGTTTCTTCAGCAACACAACACAAAACTCCAGCAGCCGAAAAAACAGAAAGCAACGGGTGGCAGGCTTCATGTGAGATATGCAGCTCCTACAAGTTGAATGTTGTTAAAGGAGTGGAATTGTTTCTTGGCTGTTTTTAGATTGCCAAAAAAGTACCAATTAATACATTTTCTTTAGAAAACATAGAATGAAAAAGGACAGAAATCTGAGCCAGGACTAAAAAAGAATCAGCAACTTGGTACAGTCTGTTCACAGTTATGGCACAACGGAGACCTGCCTCTCTGCACACACAGGTAGTATGTGGGCCCCTGCTGCTTGTCACTGTGCAGCCTCAGGGAATGCATGTTCTTGTTTACTTGGCTATATCTGCTCATGTTTTTTTTTCTTCTCAGTCTCACCATGCTGGCTATTGCTCCTACCTTTAATACATCTCACCTCTTCGATGCTACCCTCCTACATTTACCTTAAAATAAATACCCCCAAGTGTGCCTAGTAAACTGGCAACCAAATACATGTTTAGGACATATTGTAGGCCTATGAATATGGAAATATTTCATAAATTCAGTGTAAATATTTTAAGAAGCCACAGACTGAATGATATATATTTTAAATATTTAATATTCTGCCTAGTAGGCAACTGAAATAATTTAGAAGTAGACAGAGCAATACCACAATGTAAAAATAATCAATAATAAGAAAGAGTCCTGCATTCAAAATTGTATTTTGTAAAAGTACAGAAGTACGACTATCAGCAACTAATTAAACTATCAAAAGTAAAAGTACTTATCATGCAGAAGAACAGTCATTATGTTATAACACAGTTTATAATTGGAATAATATGCTGAAGCATAATAATGTAGGAAGCATTTCAATGTTTACAATTGATTGAGTTGTAGCTAATTTTAACTATTTTGAATAGAAAATCTGTTGTGCATTTTAATCTTAAAAATTAATTACAGTTTATAAATCATTCATGTGTTTAGATGCAAAATCTTAACCTGCACCATAAACTAGTAACTACAGCTGTCAGATAAATGTAATGAATGAAAACATGACATTTAAAAAGAATATATTATATAAAGAATGTGAAAAATGCACTATAAATGAACTAAAATACAAATAATAAACTATTAGCTAATATATCAATAGGATAACATACTTCTGGTGTATACATTAAATTAAATATGCAACTTCAAAATGTCCTTAAGGTGAAAAGGAGAGATAGCAGGAGCGCTTCTGGTGTCCCTCAAACACTGGTGCTCATGGAAGGGAATACTTAAAAAATATAATTTAAAAAAATGAGATATTATATCCAAAAAACAGTGGTATAAAAGACCCAGGTCCAGTCACTCATGATGGTTTGAAAAAAATAAAAGGCCTTTATTCATAGGGCTAGAAACATTAATGAATTAAATGCCTTTTAGGCTTGTCAAACCCCGAGTGTCTGGACCTGGATCTTTCATACCAGTTTTTTTTGTTTTTTTGGTGGTAAGAAAGCAGAGGGGTAGATGGGAGAATAAGATGTGCAGTATTCAGTTACCTCGCACATGGCGAATTTGCACATCTTTCTCCCATTTACCACACTGCATTCTTGCAACTAAAAGTAAACAAATTTGCACATTTGTTTATTGTATATTCCATATGTTTTCCTTTTGATATGTTATCCTTTATATATCATTAATTGTTTATTTATGGTGTATTACACTGAAGAGCAAAATAATGTTGGATTTTAGCTTGGACAGAAAAGTTTAAAGATGATAGTTCTCTTTCCTTAAGAGTATGAATAGGATTTCCACCACTGCGTAATTTATACAATTAAAGAATCTCAAAAAGTAGACATCTAAAACTTCTGCTGCAACTTCTTTCCTAGCCTTTAGGCGGTGCATGTCGGCGTGTAACTGTGCAGAAATGCCCAGACGTGGCCTGTCGGTGTCTGTCTGTAAGGCGCTCCTCCAGCAGGGGGCGCTGCAGTCAATACTCTGAATCGGTCACTGTTTACGGAAGTCCAAATGACGTGTCACTGTCGACCGAAGCATTGTGGGAAGGAAAGTAGGGCTGACGGCCGCTGATGGCATACTGGCAGACTGCTCATTTTGACAAATATCTTCGATAACTGAGCAACCCTAAGAGACAGAAATACAGGGGAAATGATGCTGCTTCACGACGCTAAAGTCAACGGACTGTGAAGAGGAGGAACATATGCCGGCGTCATCGCTGCTCTCCTGTGCACGGGCGCTCAAAGCACAGAAGTGGGATACTGTGTCAATGGACCGCGGCGTTTTTATTTTCTTTTCCAGAGCAGCCGAATAAAGTAACGACGGATTATATCCCCGCTGTGGATGGGTGGGGGGCGACTGCGCTCCCGCATTCTTTGTCGTGTGAAGTTTCTTGAGATTTCTGTCGAAGACGCCGTCAAAGATGTCGACCAGCAGTCCCGAAGCGGTGAAGAAATTGCTGGAGAACATGCAGACGGACCTGCGGTCTCTCTCCATGGAGTGCAAGAAGAAATTCCCCCCTGTCAAAGAGGTTAGCCCGCTAGTTAGCTTCACTGAGCCGTTACCCTGGTGTTCAGCAGCTTGTCTCATGTGTGTATATGCTTTTATATTTGTTAATATGTCGATTTTACTGCACATATGTGTTTGTTTGAACCCGTTTCCCCCTCCATACTGGGCCTCTACTCTGTTATGGGACGAGTTTCCTCATACTGTCCGGGTAAATTAAAAGTTGTGTCAGCTGCTGGGCCTTCCTGCCAACCAGGCGTTCAATTAAAGGGACATACAGGTGTTTTCAATGGCCACAGTCACAGCTTTGGCTAATATGAGGCATGCACGTAATCAATAATTTTGAATGTCTGCCTTATGGAAGTAATTGTTCACCCCATAGTCGTATACCCCTTTTATTTTGGTGGAGATTGGTGCTGTAAGGTCCAGTTAGGGACCGTACTTTATTTAGAGAAGAGGGTGGCTGAGGTGGGACTTAGTCTGTCTATCTATCTATCTGTCTATCTTATGTTGTCTTATATTATATTATACATGTATATTGTATGTAAAATATTTTCCTTGAACCTCCCTGAGTGACTGGGGGAAAATGCATGACCCTCCCTCTTTCATAAATAACCTTTTTTTAAAAAAGCATGCCTTTCAAACCCATTTGTGGTTTTTTTGTAATACGAAATACAACCACTCAAGCTGAATGTCCCTCCCATAAGCCAAAACAAAAAAATATCACTCCCCATCACATGCCAACATGTCAGTTCATCCAAATTACAATATATTTCCTCACCTGTGCACACTAAGCTCGATGAATTATCCAGAATAACTGTCATTTTCTTTAGACATGGTGCTGTCATCTTTCAATGCTTTGAGCACCTCAAATAATTTTCCATTAACTCCTGGTGTGCAGGGGTGTCTACAGAAACCAGAGATGGATATCAGATATCAACTTAAAGTACTTCCACAAATAAAACCAAAGCAGCCAACTTGGCTAGATAAATGCCACCAGTGAGGAACCTTTTGTTTGTATTTCTGATTATGAGACCCTTTTTGATTCACAGGGGAGCTATTTTAGGCGAAATGTTTTCTTGATGAAATAGGTCATACAGAACCTCTGTTTGGCCTAAATAGGTGCATCTAGGATGTCACATTGCAAGTTGGTTTCACAACAGTTTAGCCAAGAGTAATTTGATTCAAGTGTTTGTTTTTTGTTTTTTTTTAATATTTATTGGAATGACTTACTGTTGGTGGCTGCTGACTGGCTTCGTTGTGTGGCACTGTTGGTGACATCATGGCTTAGTTTAAGAAAAGAATAGTACAAGGAGGTGCAGTGTCAAGGCCTTTTACAGTGAATGTGTATTGTTAGATCTGCACATGAATACAATCAGCTTTTATGACAATACAACCCTGTTTATTACATGACCTGTGTCCAGCAGTCCACAGGGCTGGGCCAGAGTTCATTTACAGTTACATGAATTTATTAACAACTTCAAACCAATTATTTTCTTGTCACTGAAATGCACACAGAGCAGCAAGTGTTTGCCAGTGTTATGTGATTCAACTGACAGCATGTCAGATCCTCTTTACCTTAAATCCCTGTAATTCCTAGGTTCTAGCAAGCTCACCGTTTGCTTGCATATGTAACACTGGTCACACAGGTCATTCGATGAAATGCTGTACTGTATGAGGGGCTTTTAGGCCATGGAAATATTTGCCAGCCAGCTCAGCAGGGCAATACATATCAGGCTATGCCAGCTCAGTTTGTTTTTCCTCAGGTCTCACCTTGCTTTAAGACAACATTACAATAGTCCAGCAAGTGCTTCCAGTTCTTGCAGCACACACCTGGTCTCATGTCCCAGGCTGCTTGCTGGCCCTTGCCTGAAGGCCTCATGAAGCATCTCCTTCAATATTGATTTGTCTCCACCCATGTTTCCTGGTCCTTATCAGCATCTTTCCCCCAGGGATCACAGCAGTGCAGGAGAGACACTTTGATGTTCCCCATGACCTGAGCTCACTCACGCTCTGGTTGATTGTGTTGTGATTGGAACAACCTTTTCCAATTTGAGCCGTCATGGCTATATTTGCTGAGATATAATTGTGCCACGAACAAGCTGAGCACCGATACCTGTGGTTGTGAATTCAGATTATTTGCGTGCATGTTACAGCACACAAATGTAGTCTTCACTCTGTCAGTTCTTAGACTGATTTCTTTGTGAGATTTACAGTTTATTCGACAGAGGTCTTCATGTAAATGAACTCGCTGCTTAAGACGTAATACCAAAGAATTACATCCTTACTGCAAGAAGAACGAGGAAGCCCTGTCCTCATTTCCCAGCCCATCTACATTCCAGTTCCTCCCCTGATTCCCAATCCATCTCCCATGGAGGTATTGCGCCACAGCCAGTGGTTTCTTTAGGTTAAGAGGAGCCAAAAAGAGTCCCATCGATTTCTTTGCATCATAGCATCACACTCAGAACCTCTCTTTCATTGAGTAGCAGTCAGTGAAACTGCCAAGGCTTTGCTGTGTGTGTTATGATTGCATTTGCCAAGGTAAAAAAAGGAGGCAGTCAGCCCTCTGCTCTCTCTATAGATCATAGTCAGGTGCTATTAAATGCACGTGTCTCACTGTAAAATGTGACTGCTTGTCTTGGGAAAACCTGCAGATTTAATGAAAGTATTATGGGCATCCTTTGTGCGGCTTGCTTAGCACAACTCATTTGCTCGACAGGTCATGTAGGCTGCACAGAGACAAAGAAACATGGAGTGAGGATTTAGTTAACTGACACTATTGCACTGAAACTCTGACTGAATAAGCCCCCTTTTCATAATATGCAAAGTCAGTTCCAAAAAACTGCTGAGTTGATAGACTCGCAGCATGTTTCTGAGGAAGTGGATCTGTGATGAGCTTCACTAATGTTGCCTTTCAAAGAAATGAGCTGGCACTCAGACGTGGGTCAGTTCCGCTTTGAGGATCTCCACACAAAAAAGGCCCTGGAGAAAAACTGAGAGTACCGAGCACTTTTTGATACAGTCTGGTTCTGTGCAGCAGAAACCAGTGTTAAATGTCCCTTTCTACGGACTATTCTGACTTAAAATTAATTTTGTCCAGGATTTTATATGTACTGTACCGGTCCCACTGAAGTCACAGTATTTTTTACCTTATTATTTGCATCAATAGAATTCCAAAATTTTAACATAGATTACAATAATTTTACATAATTTTTAACGTAATTTTACATAAAAAAAGAAAGATTAAGCCTTTAGAATATGATGTATACGCCACAACAATATTTGAGTTAATTATTAAAAAAACATTTCATGTCCTGTCATTTCAAAATTGCAGAAGGCCACATTACTATTTTGATTTTTTTACCCCCCCCCACCACCACCTTTTTAAAATGTTATCATTGCTTATTGATGCCTTAACACAAGCAGCCCTAAAATAGTCTAATGCTGCAATGATTAATCGATTTGTTGTCAACAATTAAATTCATAGCCAATTAATTTGATAATTGATTAGTTGGTTTGAGTATTTTTTTTAATTTAAAAAAATATCCAAATTCTCCAATTCCAGTTCCTTAAATGTGAATATCGTGGTTTGTATATATGATTTTTTTCCTTCCCTATCAATCAATCAGTCAAACTTTATTTTTATAGCACATTTAATACAAAATTAATGCAGCACAAAGTGCTTTACTTACAAACAAAAAAATTAAGCAAAAAAGAATACATGACCCCAGTAAATCAATAAAACAGACTAAGAGGATAAAATAAAATTCAGTTGAAAGCCAGACTATAAAGGTAGGTCTTGAGTTTGTTTTTGAAAATATTACCATGACGTGCTGCCCTCAAGTCTTCAGGTAAGCTGTTCCACAGACGGGGGCCGTAAAAGATGCCTCACTATACGTTTTGGTGAAAGTAAGAAAACGTACAACAGCAAAAACTAATAACTGGGATAATTTGGGGTTGTGGACATCATTTTGGGCATACAACTAATTGATTAATCCAGAAAATAATTGACAGATTAATAAACATGAAAAAAATAGTTAGTTGCAGCCCTGAAATAGTCTAAGTTAGCCCTGAAATAATCTAAATTTACTAATTTTGTTCAAGAAGTATGTAAGTAAACTACAAAAACCTGACCAAGCATATAATCCCAACTTTCTACTATTTACTGTGGAGACTCAGTGATACAGACAAATTTTAGATGGTACTGAGAAAATGTTAAGATTTGATACCCAACCGTAGCAAACACAGTGCAAGCGTGACCTTGAAGATGCACAGGGATTAAAAGGTAGATAAAAGCATTTGCAAACCACAAAAAAGAAAAACCCCACATAAAACCTTGACTACATGCCAATGGCTAATAGTAATAGGTTATGAGGCTTCCCTTAGCATATAAGCAAAAATTTCACAAATTGGTTTTAGTTTTTCAGAAAGACTTATGAAAGAAATCCTCTATAACTTAGCGCTTAAACTGGATTGGGGTGGAATTTCGTCTTTCTGTTACAGTGACATCATCAGACCATTGGTATTTTCCTCCACACTGTGGTGACCTCATAATGCTGACAGTTCTCAGAGGATGTGAAGTCTACACTTTACAACAGAAAGCTTAAACAGCACTTTCTATGAGGACGTGGGTGAAAAAATGTGTTTACATACAAAAAGAGAGATTTCACTGCTTTCAACCTTTGATTACATAAAGGATCAAGTAGGCCAGAATCAAAAAGATTGTGGAGACCGGCAAGGTTGTGTGCACAAGAATGTAACCCTTTTTTACATGCAGGGATTTCTCGTCACTGGTTTCCAGATAGAGCCACTCGAGGATGCACAAAGGAATCCCACACAATCTGCTTCTAATTAGAGGCATTCATTGGTTTACTGGCTCAATTTGGCTGAGTCATAGATTCTACAATAGCAGAGGAAAACATTTCCTTGAGGAGTTGTGCAGTGGATGAGATTATTCAAGATTTTTTTCTCAAGATGCAGTTTGGTGTCTCATCATTATCATCGCCAGCCTCCTCTTAATTATAAACTTTAACTGTCAGTATTCTCACCTAATGACCAAATATCTGAATTAATACCTTCAGTGCGCCGTCAGTTTTATTGCCCTAGCTGGTCTCTTTTTTAAACATCCGTGGCAAGTTTGGCAAAATCGGGTCTTTTGATAAGAATAAAGAAGGCTCTTGAATATGAAGAGGACTTGAAAGACTATTTTTAACTTGCCGATTGGCACATGCTCATCTCTCTCACTACCCTTGGGCCACAGGATGCAGAATTTCTTGGTGACTCATTTTAGCTGAGATTGATAGCTGTCGCACAGTTTGCAGTTAGGTTATGTTATGGTATGTAGGCATTGATAGGTTCACATGTGTGAATACATCTGAAAATCAGCAGCTACTTAATCACAACACATTTTTGGCAGCAGTTAACAAATATTTTTATTATCCATGATTCTGTGTTAGTTTTTTTCTATAACTGATCAATTAATAGTTTTTTCTAAGACAGTGGTGAAAGATGTCCATTACAAGTTCTTATAACTGAAAGCATTGTCCTAAAATAACAGTTTTACTTTTAATATATTTCATTTACAACAATATTACATTTACAAAAGCAGCAAATTCCAATATTTTGGAAATATGAACAGCATATGTTTAGTAATTTCCTTTGATTAATGAATTCATAAAGTAATAATTAATAGATTAAAATGAAACGAATGACTTATCGAAATAGTTGACTATTGTTTTTCTAAGTTCCACTAATCGATCAATCAACCGGACGACAGCTCTCACTGAGGTCTGAATTTAAATGGTCATTGCAAAGCCAGAAAAAAACATTGCCCAAGATTTTATTATAATACAGGAAATATTCAGCAGCTTCCTTTTTTTAAAAAAGAAAAGCCACTCCACTATCCCAAAATATCCTGCTGTGGCTCTTGTCTGTTTAGTTGTCCTTCATGGCTACAGTATATTACGGCCTCAGCTTCTGGGAATATCTAAAGTAGCCACAGTGTTGTTGTAATTATTTGGGACTAAGCTCTGTGTTCTCCTCGTTGCCCTGTAAAGACCTCTGGCTCTGTTTGAGGAACAAAGGAGACGGGAGAGACTAGCATTTTTTTGAAGATTAACTTTTTAAGGAGCTGTATGGTAATAGGCCTGCTCAGTTTGTATTAACAGCCCAACCCACAAACCAGCGGCTGCATAGTAACCCACTGTTGAGCAGGTTATGAATTGTTGACTTCCACAGTGGCCCGACCTTGTGGCTGTTCAAATGACAAGTTATAGAGATAAAATCACGTCGTCAGCCAAATTCTGGATTTCAGGCCCTCTGACGAAAAGGGCAGTTTCATTATTTCTTCACATCAGTGGTGTCTGAGCAACATAGTATGACTCGTTTATTATTACACAGTGCTCAATATTATACACATAGAAAATGTTTCTGAATCTTGTGGTTCTTTTTTACTAATCTGATAAGACAAATTTCACAATGTTTAAGGGTCATTTCAACATTTTTCAACCAGAAACCTATTTTCCCATGTTTTTTTTGTCCAAGTGACCACTGGTAACAACAGATTCAGAATTTGTTCCAGTAGTGAGTGACACCGCTGCAGCCAGCAGTTGCAAAAAAGGCTGCAGTGTAACTATTCAGTGCATTTTTGCATCATGAAATTCACGTCTACTAAAAGTGCTTGTTTTCATGTTCAGATAAATACTTTATTGAAAGGATCACTTGAAAGATAGAAGTTTTTGTTAAAGAGAAAGATCCTTTTGTTTAATGAGGGATATTCCCAAAATTCTCTATCACCAAACAAACAAGACTCCACATGAATAATCAGTAGATTAATCTCATAAAAAACTTTTTTGTTTGTCTTTCTACTGTTCCAACAATCCCCCACACTGTTTGGGTTCAAATAAACCCTTAATTCGCTCAGATCTGAAAATATTCTGGCGCTGTTTGCTATGAAATTGTTGTGCCCTTTAGTCATTTTAACAGAAAAACATGAGAAAATAGGGTCCAGGTTGAAAAATACGAGTTTACCCTTTAACTATTTGAATTGCCCATGTAGTGGTCACCTACCCATGTCTTATTTTTAGAAGTGGGCTCATACTTTATCGTCTGTGGCTGCAGAGATTGTAGGAGGTGAGGTTCCAGTCATTTGTAACACATGCATGCTCGGGATGAAGTCAGATCATGCAGCGACTGTATGAAAAATGCATCAAGGTAATGTCGGCCCAGTGACTGTTAATTCAGCTGAGAATGTAGCTGCAAACACTGACGTCAGTGATCTGCCAGATGTTGTGATTAAAAGTAGTAATATGCAAGTCTTTCTCCAGTATAAAAAAAAGAAATTGATTAAATGCTACATTTTTCTTTTCAGCAGAGTTCTTCATACCAATTGCTGTGATAAAATGCATGAAATTAAAAACCAGAGACTGCCTTTCTTGGGCTTTGCAAATATTGGTTTCTTCAGCATCAGTCTGCCAAAGAAAAATACACACTGAGATGACAAAGGAGGTAAATGATGTTGTTATGGTTTGCCAATCTGCAAAATTGCAGTGCAGCTATTTTCTTAAGGTACAAATTTGCACATTGCATCTTTTAGGGGGTGGTTTGCGCTGTGAAAAGTGTGTGTGTTATGGTTATGACAACAAAGGTCAGAATTGTGAGAGACAGGTAAAGGAAGAGTAAAACTGAGAAAAGGTGGAAAGGTTGAGAGGGAGTAGTGATGGGGAAGAATGCAGAGAAAAGCGACAGCAGAGGTTGGAAAAATGGGGAGAAGATCACGAAAGGCTTGCAGTAGCTTGCAGTTGTAGAAAGATAACAAGAGTACCTGCTTTGACTGGTAAATGGCTCAGTATCTCAGACTGACTCGCATTTAGTCTGTCTTCATGTCATCCCCTCCACCTGCCCTTTCTCTCTACTGACATTCTTCCTTCCCCCCTTACCATTTTACCACTGCCAGACACCTCGCTAGGGAAATCACTGTCCACTGGCACATCCCTCTCAATTTGAAGTCCGTTTTTTAACAGATTTGCCAGCCCTCCTCCTGTCTCTCTGCAGCCAGGCCTTCCTGTTTCTCCCCCCGTGGCCATCACTACAAGAGGCTGTGTCTTCCACGGCTAGCACAGTGGTGCTGCACCATCAGCACCTTTTGATACACATTGCATTGAATGCCAACCTTAACGTCAACTCTCTGTTTTTACCTTCTAGGCTGCAG
This sequence comes from Plectropomus leopardus, assembly GCF_026936395.1. Classification (NCBI taxonomy): domain Eukaryota; kingdom Metazoa; phylum Chordata; class Actinopteri; order Perciformes; family Serranidae; genus Plectropomus; species Plectropomus leopardus. Next base: position 26,120,381 of record NC_142182.1, on the reverse strand, counting down.
AGTCTGGCATTGTGAAGATTAAGACCATTGCAGCCAGGAATACAGACATACTGGCAGGTGAGAAAGTGAGAAAGGTGGTGGTTAACCTCATCTGAGATATCAAGTTGCACTTCACTCTGATCTGAAAATGGTGAAATCCCACAAAATATTGTATCTCTTGAGTTATTAGAATTTAATGTTTGCATGGTGAGCAGATTATTGTTGACAGTGTTCCCTTTCTTTGTCTGTTTTTCATTGATTTTGGATTACAGGTGCAAAGTTGTCTTTTTAAACACCAACTCTTGCTTATTTACAAAAATTTTAAAGCACCTTATTGGCTAAGTATGTAGAAAAATGCTCTATCTATCTGTCTATTTATCTATCTATCTATCTATCTATCTATCTATCTATCTATCTATCTATCTATCTATCTATCTATCTATCTACTATACTAACAATACTACTACTATAATACTATAACTAACTAATACAATGCAATATGTCATGAACACCTTGAGGGAATTTCATAAAATTTGGCACAAACCTTCACTTTGACTCAAAGATGAACTGACTAGATTTTGGTGGTCAGAGGGCAAAGGTCACTGTGATCTCACAAAAAACTTATTTTTTGGCCAAAACTGAAGATTTCACACGCTAACGGTGATAAATTCTATCTTTACAGTGTAACTGTTGATTAATTATGGGCACCATCCTATATACAAGTAAACAATATTGATAATGTTTTAAATTCACATGACAGTTTTCCTTTTTTTGGATATAAGAGTAGTGGGAAGTATACTGTTAGCACTTGACCTTTGATTCTTCCAAAAATATGTCGTATTTGTTTCTCACCCAGTGCTCTGTAAGATAAAGCAGTCCCACACATGAACAGAACTCATCTCTCATCTTTTTTATGTAAATTCCCAAGATTGATTCTATTTTACTGACTAGACACCTGCATGTTCTGAATTCACTACAAAACATTTTCAAATGCGGCTGGTCTCCTGAACACTTGACTAGGAAATTGTTTCTGCGCTGTCTTCATAGACAGAGTACAGCTTTTAGTAACATTTGCAGAGTTGACACATTGTCGACATTTTCCGAGTTCCACTGTTGACTGTCCGACTCTGACTGCCTCTCTGCGAAGTGTAAACTGCATAGCAACTCACTGCAGAAGGGTTCATTTATCTTTGTTTCCAGAATGGATTTGTTGGTTGTCACAGCAGTGTAATGAGGTGTTAGAAAAAGACTGATTGGTGAAACCTGTTGTGCAGGTGTAAATGATGGAAGACACTAAATGCAGTGAAGGTGAAAATGATACAGTTAGCTGGATGCAAACTGCAAACTCTCTCGCTATGATTAGACAGCACGAATGTATCAAGGCCACATTTTCATTTTGTTTTTTACACTTTGTTGTGAATAACAATTTGAAATTCAGTAAAAACAAAGTGCAAATATCTCCTCAAACTTTGATTGTTAAAAAAAAAAGTTGGTTAACATTTGAAAAATGTCTTTTTTAAATCAACCTTGGATTAATAATTAAGCGCTGTGGAACAGATGGTTGTTTAAAGTGTCCTAGTCTGTTATTTTATCCTGCAGTTTTAACTATTCAATCTGTGCCTTGGGTTAGATGTTTGTTCTCCAGCTCTCTCTTTCTCTGCAGTACCACTATTTGATATAAATACATCAAGGCTTGAATCTGGACGCCTAAATCACAACACATTGTGCTGTGATTTATGCAGTGATGTTTCATGTTTCATATTCATACATTTTACGGCATTAATGTAAATTTACTAACAGCATCTTTATAAAAGAAATTGAAAAAAAAATTACAGTGACATTTCACTTTACCACTGTTCTTTTTCCTGCAGCTCTGAAGGAGAACAGCTCGGAGGTCGTGCAGCCTTTTCTGATGGGCTGTGGCACCAAAGAGCCAAAGATCACCCAGCTGTGTCTGGCTGCCATCCAGAGACTCATGTCCCATGAGGTGGTTTCTGAGGTGAGGATCATGAGTTACCCAGATAAGATTTATGTTTTGAGTTCAGATATGTGCACAAAAAAAAATATTACGTTACTCTTAGATTAATCAAAGAGCAGTATGATAAAATATATTCAAAATAAAACACTGAAGCATAATTGGAAATATATATAACACATTTTTGGCCTTCATTTTATTCTTAGCCCATTAAAATGCTACAGAAAAAAAGAATATGTCAGTATTGCTACACTCATATTACCATTATCTTGTTGAATCCATTTTTTTCGTGCCTGAACAATGTAGTGTCATGACTTCTCTGTCAGTTTTAAATCAGAGGATAACCATAGACTTAATATAAAAATAATAGACGCAGCCACTGTAATTTTTACCCATTGGTTCATGGACTCCCGTTTTGAAGCCTCAGGTTTGGAACTTTGGCTGTTGCCATCTTGGATTTTTGGAGCCAGAAGTGATTATATTTGGACGAGAGGTTAAAGCTGACTGAGAGCCTCAGGTGACGCCTCTTAAACAGCCTGTCACCGAAATCAACCACATGCTTATTATGTTTAGTTGTAAGCCTTAATAAAATGTAAATGGGTGAAATATATAAAGAGGTTAATTTTATGAAAATGGCTGTAAAAATGTTTATCTCTGCTGTAAAGTTAGATATTTTAACATGGGTGTTCATGGAAATATATTAGCTTTTGGAGCCAGCCTCAAGTGGCAGTTCTAGGAACTGAAATTTTTGGCACTTCATTTTTCAGCCCTTAATTTGCTGATTGCATTTTCCCCCAAATCCCTCAGGCTTTGTTTCCTCCATCTTCCCCTTTAGTAAGGTGGTTTTAACAAGTGTGATCAATAAAGGCGCACTGCTCTTATCTGAATTCATCACCTAGTGTCCCTCTAATTTAAAGAATGACACAAGGTGATGATCATCCCCAAGAGTGTCACATCAATACACACGCCCTCATGGAGAGTATGTTTCCAATTTAGTCATTAAGAAACAATCATGTATTTGTAGTTTCAGATATGCTGTGTGATGGAGGTCATGTAATCCCTTGATCACTTTGCTGTTTGTTTTTCCAAGATATTTTTTAATGTGTTTCGAAGAATGGGCTTTGTTTAGTTATTATGGATTGCCATAATTAATGCATTATTTCTGTTTATTCTCACATGTCAATTCTTCAACTCCTGAATGAATGCATATTGACAAAGACCTCAGTGTGTCTTAAGATTTTATTTTTTGCCATTCTGCACATTCAGTTTAGGCAGGCTTGCAAATTGAAGTTCACCTATCACCTCAGGCACATCTTGTCTAATATCCTACGGGTAATTAATTCATATCAATGCAGGAATCAATGCTGCTCATCAATACCCAATCAGACAATGTAAATATTAGAATCTAAATGTATTCCTGTCACTGGTGGCTACATCTGAAAGGCGCCAACCCCCACTTGCTCTTTCACCACTCTTTCTGTCCTGTAATTAATGCCCATTTGACTAAACATCAATTTTGAAATTGTCAAACTTAAACAGGATCAACAGCATTTTCGAAAGTCGTAACATAGAATATCCACATTACATGTAGTGTTGGCGTAACTAAACCTAACAAAGGTTATACAAATTAAAACAAAAAATGAATTAGACCCTGTATTCAAGTAAGTCATTGGCTTAGAAATGATATTACCAGGATGCTCCAGTAGTTTCACAGGATCTACAGTATGTGTGCAGCGGCAGTTTAACAGCCCTGAAAGATGATTTAGAATAAGGTATCCATCTGTGGAAATTGGTCTGACTGAAGGAATTTCTGAAACACAAATGTATTTTAAAATAAGTGTATGTGATTGCTAAAAAAAGGTTTAAAACCTTTTAAATTACCCAGCCTGAGCCAGAGCTGTTTCAAAGCTGGTACCCCGGAGCTGCTGCACAACTGCCCTGTTAATACACCATAAAAGACTGTTATTAAAAGCTTATGGAGCCACCCCATGCTTTCTGCATTTTGATATCTGGCATTTATTTAATTATGTTAATACAGGTTTCAAAGCTTCTGCCTTTGGTAGAAGAGTAAAAAGTGTGCTACACAGCCAGAATAAAGCCTCTTGTAAAATAAATGTGACTTGTAATTTTGATCAACCATTTTTCCTATTTTCAGTCCAAATTATGCACATTTAGGTCCCTCCCAACTAATTCTCATCACTAATTCATCTGTTTAAAAAAATTGCCCATCCTAGTTTCCCAGAGCTTTATGTAACATTTTCACATTGCTTGTTTTGTTTGACCAACAGTCCAAAACCGTACGATATTTGATTTACAGTTGTCGAGGAAAGGGAAAAGCAGAAAATTCTCACATTTTGAGAGGTTGGAACAGCTGTTGTTTTTCATTTTAGCTTTATAAATTACCATGATTATCGAAAGTGTTCGTTTATTTTATGTCAACTGTCAGCTAATCGTTTCAACACTCATCCACGTCAGTTCATACTGCTGCATATCTTCACACCTTAAAGATGGTGGGTGGTTGTTAAGTGTGTTCAAGGGCAGCTCAACCTGAGTGTGTGAGGCAGATTTTTTCAGGTTGTCTTAAGTTGCAGGAGTTACTGTTGGCCTTTAAGACAGCATTTTGTCTTTGTTTCAGTCTTTTTTACCTCCCTTTGCCAGAGTTCATCTTTGAGGGGCTGTTGTCTCACTGTCGCACCCAACAAACATCCAGAACATCTAAGAGAGACACTTCACATATTCTACAACACACACATTTTCTAATCCATTGAACATTGTAACTCCTCTCTTTCTCTCTGCCAGCAGCACTCCATTTCATCAGCAGCCTTGAACTGCAGGGTTTACCTGAGGGCGTCACAAGACAAAAGGCTGCTATCTCAGTATTGATTCTTAAGGTGTCACTGGAGGCAACCTAGTCAGACACTTTGTCAGGTCGAGAGATTGTGGTGTTAGCAATGTTATATTGTTCCCTTGGGGAAGGAGAGGTTCAAATGTCTTGAAAGAAAATGTTGTAAAAGGAAAGAGCAGACACTGAATTGCCTCATATTGATTAGACACCAATAAAAGCATCTGGCCATGTCAAACACCACAGAAACAAGATTGTCAACATTTCAAAACCTGAGCATCATCCTCTGCAACGAAAACACTTGATAATTGTTACCACTGCTTATGATAATCATAGTAAAATGTGTGTCAGCAAACAAGGTTGTTGTTGTTGTTACATGATTGACACTCAATAACAGAGTCAACACTGAAGCAAATCCGGAACCATTTGCATTTAAACTATTTTCGAAATGTTTGGGAGTTGCAATGTAGTATAAACTCTCTGCAGAGAGAAAAAAATGCTGTTATAACCTGCAATATCTTGAATATAGCTGAAAGAAATGGTATTAGAAACAAAACAATAAGACAACAAACTGATAATCAATGAAGTGATAATTAAGCAAAAAATACCAAATAATTGCTGCTTCTTCTCATGCAGTAACACCTAGGGCCAAAACTGCAGTTCCTCTAATGATCACTTGAGGCTGGTTTCAGAAGTGAGTCTATTCTCATGTTAAAATGCCCAACTTTACAGCAGAAGTATACATGTTTACAACCAGGTCTACAGCTAATTTGGGCATTCGTGACAACTATATAGGGAGTACATTCTTATGTAACTCAGCTGCGCTCATTTTACTAAGGCAATTTATAGTATATTATATCATTGTGTATCTCCTGTCTTTTTGTTTTGTACACTTGGTATGACATAAACAATTTTGTGACATGTATTGACTAAATGATTATTTGATTAATCTTCGGTTACTTGCTATGAAATGAAAATGAGATGTTTCTTGTTTTTGTTTTTCCTTTTCTTTTTTTTTCAAAGTAATGTGTCCTCCTATGACTTTAGTGTGAAGACTAGTTGTATTTTGGACAGCTTGACCCAAGAAAGGACATGCAGTGTCACTTTCTGCAAGCATCAAGTGACATGATATCAACTGGCAGCTCGCTTTGGTGTTTTTGAACCCTATGATGTTGTGACCTCTAAGCAGGCAGCACCAGCTGGTCCCACAAGTGTGTGTTTTGTGTGACCTCAGGCTGAGCTCTCACTTGACTTTTTCCCTGTCACAACTCTGATACTGCATCTCAAGTTCAACTGCTTGTGTGCAGATAATCAGTGATAAGCTAGGATTTGATCAATGTAAACAATTGAATATGTTTGTGTGCATGGCAGGCAGCTGCAGGTAACATCATCAACATGTTGTGGCAGCTGATGGAAAATGGTTTGGAGGAGCTGAAACTTTTACAGACGGTCCTGGTCCTGCTAACCACCAACACAGTCGTACACGATGAAGTACTTTCTAAGGTACACAAACAACACACCTCTATAATTATTTGTATATATGTCCCACTTTCTTGTATCTATATGTGTACCTTGCAGTTGTCCGTATAACCCCATGCTGTTTCTCAGTGAGTCATCTTCCATCTATTATTAAAACTGTAGCTGTAATGTTTTGTTATACACATGAATAAATATTTTGAGGTATCCTTGCACCAGTTTGTGCAGCATCATAACGCTCTGTCAGCTTTTATGGACTCACTCTGTTCATACAATTTTTTAAAAGCCAGAAAACACTAACATATCAGATGATAAAAAAGGTGCAGTTTGTAGGATTTTGTGGCATTTGGCAATAAGGTTGCAGATTGCCACCACAGAATACCCCATGTCTCTGCCCTCCTTTTCCAAGCATGTTTATGGTGGCCTTTAGGTAAAAATGCAAAAACGCCTTCTCTCTAGAGCCAGTGTTTGGCGTGGCTGTTCTGGGCTACTGTAGAAATATGGTGGACTCTTTGCTAAACTGACGAAAACACAATTCTTATTTTCAGGTGATTATCCACAAATGAAAACATAATTATGATCATTGCATTCAATTTCTGCCAATATATCCCCTTAAATCCTACACACTGGAGCTTTAAGACTCCAATCGTCCTATCCTGAAGATGGACAACATAGGCAGCAGTAATTCATTTACGTTTTTTTTTATATGTTATGTACAAAATGCATGTGCTGCATAATATGTTTATGTGTAATCCCTGCCCAGGCCATTGTGCTGTGTTTCCGTCTTCACTTCACCAAGGACAACATCACCAACAACACAGCAGCTGCAACCGTCAGACAGGTCGTCACTGTGGTCTTCGAGAGGATGGTGGCTGAGGATGAGCGTTTCAAAGGTCAGAGAGTGATAGTGATGGAAGTAGAAACATTGAGGGCATGCAAAATTATAAAAGAGGGATGCATTGTCTGATCTTCTAAAGGAGAGAAGAGAGGAGTATACAGGTTTTACATATGACATCATCACTCTAAACTCACTTAACCCTGAAAGCTATGTGTCTACTGTTGTACTACAGATGAGGTGTTTAAATGCCTAAAATATATATTGTATTCACCTCCAGGCATTGTAGAGCAGCCTCCTCCTGTCCAGGGAAACACCAACAGACGGTCTGTTAGTACTCTGAGGCCCAGCGCTAAAGATGCATACATGCTGTTCCAGGTATGTCCACAAGGAGGCAGCAGCTTTCTACACAGTGTTATGCCCTCTTCCCAGGGTAAAACCTTTGGACCAAGTTGGTTTTGAAACATGGGTGATGTTATTATCATTTGTGTACCAGTAACAGTAAATCCAAAAGGTCTCAACAACTGCACATTATGGATATTCCTAACCACACAACCTTGAGCTTTAAAGTTGAGAATAAGAAGTTGATTTCATCTCTGCAATGAAGTGAAATTTGCAAGAAACAGGAATTCAAAGGTCCCTTGTCATTCCTCACCCACGCTGCGCTTTTGTTTGATCATGCTTATTCTTCCAGCAGAGCTCAGTGACTGCACTGTTTCCACCACTGTGATGTGTGGAGGACATAGCACTCTATTGTTTAAAAAAATGCTGTTGTGTGCCTCCCTGCAGGACTTGTGTCAGCTCGTGAATGCTGACGCCCCCTACTGGCTGGTGGGGATGACAGAGATGACTCGGACGTTTGGCCTGGAGCTGCTGGAGTCTGTTCTTAATGATTTTCCCGGGGTATTCCTACAGGTACATGCAGCCTTACATGTCATTGACATTGACTTTTATTGCATACAGAATTTACAGAATATAGATTTACCACAGAAAGTTTTATCTTTAGAATAATGATCTGATTTTTCACCCAGCACCAGGAGTTCAGCTTCCTGCTGAAGGAGCGGGTTTGTCCTCTCGTCATCAAGCTCTTCTCCCCCAACATTAAGTTCCGGCAGGGCAGCAGCAGCGCCGCCTCCCCAGCACCTGTGGAGAAACCTTACTTTCCCATCTGCATGAGGCTGCTGCGCGTGGTCTCAGTCCTCATCAAACACTTCTACAGCTTACTGGTAAGGGACCAGTCTGTAGTGATGGTCGACTGGTCAGAACTGTTGCCTGATGGATGCTTTAGGAGTATGGGATTTTCTTCAGCACAGAGCTGATACTCTTAATTGATCTGGTCTGATTAGCATTGGATTAACGTGGTTGTAGTTTTGTCTTAGTTCTGCTTCAGGCGCTTTAATGAGCTTAGCTGCAGTGGTTAAGTAATTAACCACTGCAGCTGTTTTTATTTAGTGACTTTCTATCAATCCCTAAAATGGAAATTAGGCTTTCGCATGTCTGTCAAGAAGCTTGGTAAGCCAAAGAATAGCTTCATTAAAGCCCAACGGGATTTAGAGATTTTGCCCCAGGCCGGCCTCCAGGTACAGGACAAAGCTGGCAAAACGTCTGTCCCAATCTGATTGGTGTGTGTTTGTGTTATAGGTGACTGAGTGCGAGATCTTCTTGTCTCTGCTGGTGAAGTTCCTGGATGGGGAGAAGCCGCAGTGGCTGAGAGCTGTGGCTGTGGAGTCAGTTCATAGGCTTTGTGTGCAGCCACATTTATTACGGTAAGCAATATCAAGCTCTACAAAACCAGCTGCACATTTTCATTAACGAGTCTCATCACTTTAAAATGTTTTTATTGTCTTTCTTAAATATTAACTCATATTCCACAGCTGCAGTGTGACAAATGCTTGATTTGTGCCTCACACAACTTGATTTTGGGCAGACTATCCTTAATGACTCTTCACTTAGCTTTCAAACAGTGTGATGTATCAGGTCATGATGGCTGGATGTTTCGAGTAATGCTGATTTATTTACAGTATCTCTTGATACAGCAACAGAGGCTGAGCTAAGCAGGAAAGAAATCTAAAAAAACATACCACTATGGTACACACTCTCCACAAACACCCATAAAACATAAGTTAGCATCTACTGTATCTTCACCTTTGATACTGCACTGTCCATGCGGTCAACAGAATAGTAAATTGTTTACATGGTATGAATGATTTTTAGCCATGCAGTCAGCATGATTCTAAGAATAGCAATGTTGGTCAGTGACTTAATCCATCTCTTTACCTCTTTGGTCCATATTGAAATTTTTGCCATTTTTTTGATTTGGCATTTGACATTCACCATTCCATGAGTTTAGGATGGTTTACGTGTCAACTTTGACATGTAAAGTTAGCATATTAGCATGCTAGCAGCTGCTATGTACAGCGGAGGCTGAAAAAAATGCAGCTGAACCTGACGAATGTTGAGCTTATCCTGACAGCGAGCTTAGTCTGATGAACACTGAGCAAAGTCTGATGACATAGAGCCGAGTGTAAGCTAGGCTAGGTCTGAGATGTCCTAAACTGGTGTTTTTTTTATTCAATATAGTTCTGTATTATATCAGCACCTAAAGGACCATGTCTTTCTGTACTTTTTTCCTTTTCAGTTCGTTCTGCCAGTCATATGACATGAAGCAGCACTCCACGAAGGTATTTAGAGACATTGTCAACGCGCTGGGATCCTTCATCCAGTCCCTCTTCATTGTCCCCAATGCAGGCAACACTGCTGCTGTTAATGCACCAGCTGGTCAGTACACTGATTTTCAGTCATAATCAAATCCTCATTGTGAGCCTTATAAGGATGTTTACAGTAATCAGTATGTTACTCATACTTTTTTATTTTTAAACAATTATGTTTCCTGGACGGCCAATACATTTCATTTCCACGTGTCCTTAGAGTTCTGTAGATGTTTCAGATACATCTGAAAGTATGATTTAGATGAGACACTTATTAATATGCACTTGAAAAATAACATCCTAAACAAATAACAAGATGGGAAAGGAAACATATTCAAAATGAAATCAACACACTTGATGTAGAGACACAAGTAGTCATTGGAATGTGAAGGATATTTGGTAGCATTAATGTGTCTTCTTATGATTTACTTTTTTTTCTATATTGTGTTTTATTGAGCTCTGATTATTTTACTAATTGTATCCACACTTCCCCCATTAAACTTTGCATTCAGGTGGCTCAGGTTCAGGAGCCCAGGGCGCAGCACAAGGTGGCCCCGGGGCAGGAGGAGTCAGCGGCAGTCTGACCACCCAGGCTGCATTTGAATACCGGGGTACCTGGATCCCCCTTATGACTGTTAGTGTCCAGGGCAGCGCCAAAGCCACTTAGTAAGTACTACACTGTTAACTCAAATTTAATCCTGTAACACACACAGAACAAGCGAACACTGGCATGGATATAAGCTCTTAACATAACTGGCATTAGCTGTGTCCTGCAAGCAGTGATAAATGATTTTGCTTCAAACAACAGGGGATCATAAAAGGACAGAGATCAAAAGTTTATCCCAGTTTGAGGACTGAAAATGTTATTGTCACCGGTCTTTGGCATTTCACAGTAAAGCAAGGTTGGAGATACAGGAAGTTAAATTAGCTAGAAGCCTTCCTGTTACAAAGAGGGGTGTTGTCTAAATTGCCTTCTCTGGTATCTATTTATTGTAATTAGGATTCTTGCGAGTGGTTTTGACTTTTCTTAGTATGAAGGGGAATTGGGCACACGCCTTTGATGCTGCTGTCTTAAAAGCTGAGTGCTCATTAATAAGAAGAAAGTCTGGAACAATCCGTGTAATGCAGTGATTTGTTGTAGAGGGAAGCAGTGTTTAGATATCTGGACTCTCAAAAGAACTTGTGATGTACACATATACACTGGTATATAAATGGACATTTGTTTATAGACATGATTCAGTTCACACAAGGACACAGAATAGAATAGAATAGAATAGAATAGAATAGAATAGAATAGAATAGAATAGAATAGAATATTCCTTTATTGATCCCCCATTGGGGGAAATTTCAAATGTTACAGCAGCATGAAAAAAAGAAAAGTGAAATGTAACAAAGAAAATAACAATAACAAATAACAATAAATAAGTAATAAAATAAGTATGTACATAGAAGAAATAAGGTATGTACACATAATAATAAGTAAGTAATAGAATAAGTATGTACACAAAAGATGGATTTGAGAATAGAATTTACAAAAATTTGTTGTGCAAATTATTCAGCCAGTGATGCTGATGTTATAGAGTCTTATTGCAGATGGGATGAATGACCTGCGGTAGCGCTCCTTCTTGCAGGGTGGATGTCTCAGTCTGCTGCTGAAGGAGCTGCTTAGAGCCCCCACAGTCTCATGCAGTGGGTGAGAGGGGTTGTCCATGATGGATGTGAGCTTTGCTAACATCCTCCTCTCACCCACCTCCTCAATGGAGTCCAGGGAGCAGTCCAGGACAGAACCGGCCCTCCTGACCAGTCTGTTCAGTCTCTTTCTGTCCCGATCTGTGCTCCCTGCTCCCCAGCAGACCACTGCATAGAAAAGAGCAGATGCTACCACAGTGTCATAGAAATGCACACATGCACACATTTTAACCTCCTTCTCACTTGCTCTGTTCTTTCCTTTCATCCTCCAGTCTAGAGATGCTGGACAAGGTGGAGCCCCCGTCCATCCCGGAGGGCTACGCCATGTCTGTGGCCTTCAGTGCCCTGCTGGACCTGGTGCGGGGCATCACCTCTATGATTGAAAGAGAGTTGGCCATGGAGGAGGAGGCAGCTGCTGAGTTCAGGGAGACTCATCCTGATCAGGAGTGGCAGCCACAACCTGGTGAGAATGCACAGGGTGGGGGAGTTTACGGAGGAAGACAAGCATGTTCTGACAGTACAGAGAAATATCGAGTTATAAACTAAACAAATTCAATAGAAAGTGGTAAGTAAGCTTGAGGAAGTGCAGCAAACTGAGAAGCAACGTGTTAAGAGGGATCAGAGCATCTGTGCAAACTGTACACACATCCTTACAGTTTGTGTGTTGTGCTGCATCATGGCCATCAGGGATCTGGATGGTAGCCACCCTATGAGCCCTGGTGGCCAGTGTTGTGCCTGTTTAAAAATGGAGGCTTTTTTTTTCTTTTCCCAAGTGATACTGATAGAAAATAATTCCTGATAATAAACTCATGAAGGCTTTGTGTTGTTGTCCCAGGAGCCCACTTGGTGTGGGAGGAGATGGTCAGTGCCTGCTGGTGTGGACTACTGGCTGCTCTGTCTCTGCTACTAGATGCCAGGTAAAAGGTCTCTCTCCCTTTTGACAAACTGCTCTTTTGAAGTGAGCGGTCATATTGTATGTACACATTTGGCAATCAAGCAGGAGAGAATAAACTGTCCCACAGGAGGACCCCAAATTATACTGTTTACTGATCCATTAATGTGTATGCTCAGTTGAAAACCCACCGTTTAAATGTGGGTCAGTTTATTTCCTGTTGCAGCATTTGAAAATGTCAATAAACTTGGACCTCAGATTATTTCTAGCACTGCAGTTTAGATGAAATGATTATATAGACTGTTTAATAGTTCTTTTATTCAGATATTGATTTGTCAGTATTTTTTACAAGCAACTACTGCTCAGGCCAAGCAAGATAAAATACGTCTTAAGAATTCAGTGTCCGCACAACTCTTCCAGTATAGTGAGAAAAAAAACACTACGATTAAAATTTAGTTTAAAGCAATACTTCACATGCAAAATGACAATTTTTATATCAGTTAGTCATTGCATGTTGTCTTAATTTTGTGAGGAAAACTTTTTTTCTCATATGCCTGTATGGTGACCAAAGAATCTAAATCCAAAAAAGGCATTATTCTTCATGAATTTAAGTAAGCAGGCACCATTTTAACAACAGTGAAGCTGTTAAAACATCTGTTTGCAAACTCTCACACAGCTTGTTCGGTATAATCCAAGTCTCATTTATCCAGTCCTATGGTCCGCACTGCCCAAACACATGCATCTTTACTAAAACATTACAATGTCAAACACTTCTGTGTACAATTATGGTGCCCCGATTGTGCCTGTACTGATGTGTTTTAAATCAGAACATTTTAGCTCATATGTATGTAGGCAAGTACTGATCATGTGACTGGATGAATGAGACTTGGATTAAACTGCACGAGTTGTGTGAATGTTTGTAAACTGATATAGTTTAGCTGGTGATAAACGCGGACACTGCTTACTTCAGTTCATGAGGAATGTTGCCTTTTTGGATTCTCCGTTTAATGTGAAGGAATGCGAGAAAAGATTTCCTCGCAAATTCAACATAACATACAGTAAGTAACTGATATACATACCTACATTTTGCAGGTGAGTTACTCCTTTTTATACATCACACACATAGTGCTTATTTTCCCCAGAGTGATTATAATCTTCCTCTTATACCAAATAAAATCATTTAGATCTGCTTTAATGGAATTGGTGTAGACGTCATAATTTAAGTGTTCAAGCTAACACAGCAAATTTAATTTTTCCTGTTTTTCTCCCTTTTGTCCCATCACTTCAGCACCGATGAGACGGCCACAGAGAACATCCTCAAGGCAGAGCTGACTATGGCCTCGCTGTGTGGTCGTCTGGGCCTGGTGACGCCCCGTGACGCCTTCATCACAGCCATCTGCAAGGCCTCTCTGCCACCGCACTACGCTCTGACTGTTCTGAGCAGCAACGCTGCCAACCTCTCCAGCAAAGGTACAGCTCCTCAGCTGAGAATGCCAAAAACTACATAATAAAAACTACATAGAAAACACAGTATATGCGGTACCTCAGGTTGCATCTTTTATATGTACAAGATGTGGCCTTAATGCTTTATTGCCTGTACACACACACATAAATACCTGAAATACCTAGATAATACTGCAAAGCATTTGGGTCTGTGTTTGGTTTGCATGTTTGTATTTCTGCTGCACAACTTAGCCACACACAGCTCAAAATCTCCTTTTCCAACCCATAGGATGGCCTCTGGTCATGTGTGTTTATGTTAAACTAACGAGTGTTTCTCGTCTCCCATATGGTTAGACGCGCATGCTGCTAAACTGAGCTTAACATGTAAAATGTTGGCTCTCTGCCCGTCCCTATCGCCCTACTCTTATTGCTTTAATCCATATCTTTTTTGCCACGGCTTCTAATTAGGAACACCGAGGAGAATGTGTCTGGGGAATGTAGACGTGCACACACAAACACACACAGCTGCTCTCAAACCAGCCACTCAGACATTCGTTATTTGCATATTAGCTTGTAGAGATAAAGCCGGCAAATTGGGTCTCAACTCGCGATGGATGTTTGCCTTGGAGTTAATTAAGAAAGCTTTCCTTGCATGTCGTAAGCTTGTTACAAAAACCTGTTTGTGTGTTTTACTGACTCTCATAGAAAAACCTGACTCCTGTGTGTGTGTGTGTGTGTGTGTGTGTGTGTGTGTTTGCGTGTTTGCAAATGTGTCTGTCTGTGTGTATTCTACACAGCCTACTCGATCCAAGGCCAGAGTGTGCAGATTATCAGCCCCTCCAGTGAATCTCATCAGCAGGTGGTGGCTGTTGGGCAGCCACTCACTGCCCAGCCCCAGGGCACTGTGGTGGTGAGGACACACACACACGCACGCACACAACAAACACACACATTTATGAAGAGGCTGTGGTTACACTTGACATTCAATAATTTAATTCATGTAGCCTTTTTACAGAAACAAAGCTTACAAATAGTTTATAATCAAGTCATACAGCAATGTAGCAGCTGCAAAAAAAAAGCAGAACTGTTGCTGTTTGGGATGATAAATACTCCAAATGAGAGCTGCTGTCGTGACCACCAAAGTCTAAGGCAAGACAGAGCAAAGTGGAGCGCAACATGAGTTGTGACAAAACAAACACCCATACCTTTTAGATGAAATTAAATTCACAGCAAAGCAATTTGTTTAACAGACTATCCATGTTTTAAATATGCATTGTATGCACAACACCACATTAAACCACATATGCTATTCAGGCAAAGGACAACCGTTTTAAAGCAATAACATTTCAGAATACATTTGCATTAACCTTGACCCTAACCTGCAATCATTATTCTGTAATTAGAATTCTCCCTATAGTCATAATAATGTTAACATGTTTTTTGTCTCGCCTAACCTTTTACACTACTATGTATGCACACAATGCCTCGCCCTCTTTGTGTTACCATGGTCGTATTGCTGTATGTTTATGGTAGTAGTAGTGTTTCCCACTTAACTTGCGCAGGTTGCCCAGGTATTTGTAGCGACCCATATTTTTATTTTTTATCCATGCAAGGGAACAACTCTATCCATGATCAATAACTAGGGGAAAATTTCCCCTCACTCTACTCCTCCTGTGTCCCGTGCTCCGCTCTACTGCTCGTTCTGCTAATGCAGCCAAGGCAGAGGCGCCCCTGGGTATTGGTGTCCGGCTCACAATCTGCATCAATAGTTTAGGCTTCGGGTCTATTTTTTCTATGAGCTGCGAGCAAATCTGGCAAGAAAACAAATTGATAATTTATTACAACAGATATAAAAGGTATCTTATACATGAGAAATGATCTGATTATGATAAATGATAAGATATGCATCACGTGCTTGCCTGTTCTGAGGTTCAATTCCATTGATTTTTATCTCCCAAATGATGAAATCTTAAAATCTACCCATTATTACAAATTGCCTAGTGTCAGTGCTGTTTCAGATTGTGTTTAATAAATTACAAACTTTTTCCACATCATGCATATGAAATCAATAGAAATATTCCATAAATAAAAATTTAGTGTTAAAGGTCAAAAGTGTTTTTATTTTTTTTTACATGTAGAAGCCCAATTTTGCAGTTAATGCCAGCTCTTTCCAACTATATTTCAGACGTGTTGGAAACACTGACTTAAAATTGTAATAAGACATGCATTTTTAGCATTTTCTGCAATCTCAGTCATTATGATTTGCTCTGTCAGCTGATGTTGTGTGTTAAAATGTACCATGATGTAACTGTCTGTCCCTCTTCCAGCTAACTGCCAAGAACATCCAGTGCATGCGAACCCTGTTGAATCTGGCTCACTGCCATGGGGCCGTGCTGGGCACCTCCTGGCAGCTTGTACTGGCTACGCTGCAGGTACTACCACCACCTGGTACCACACCGTTGCACACAACCACACACACGTATGCACACACTCTTTTCTAATGAGATGAGGCAAAATAGGCAGTCCACATTCTCTCTCTCTCTCTCACACACACACACACACACTCCACACACACACACACACAGATGTACACCTCATCCTCTAAAAAGGCTAAATGACATTTGCGTTTGCACTGCATATTAGGAAATAAATTAACTGCCAAGAATAACTTTTGTTTAAAATGTGTTACTTTACCTGTGTTGGTGATTTTTATGTGTGCATTGTAGCACTTAAAGAAATAGACAAGAGACAATTTAGTTTGAATTTAATGATTTTTGTTTTATTTCTTATTATTTAAGGTGAAAACTTCATCAGTGTAAACAGTATGACCTTGTTAGTTGATGTAGATGTAGTTTTCTCTCTTTTCAATCCTCCTTCAGCTTTCATTTTTCTCTCCCAGCACTTAGTATGGATCTTGGGGTTGAAGCCAGGGGTGGGCGGTGCCCTGAAGCCTGGCCGAGCTGTGGAGGGACCTAGTACAGTGAGTGTTTTTTTTTTGTTTTTTTTTTTAGAAGCTGTATGGTGACCGTGCATTGCACTGTATGTGTTCACCTTATTGTTAAAGACGATAAGCTAAAGGGCTGCGGCTGTATCTTTAACCTAAACAGGTGCTGACCACAGCTGTGATGACAGACCTGCCCGTCATCTCCAATATCCTGTCCAGACTTTTTGAGAGCTCCCAGTAAGGAACGGTTAACCATCTGTGATAATGCCCACTCACTATACAAACTCCAATTACTGATACCTGTGCAAATGTTTTTTTTTTCTAAGAAATATACTTATTGTTAATTAGACTACATTTTCTGCTCAGAACTAATAATAATCATATGGGTAGAAATAGTCTTGTTTGCAAAAGAGTTTTAAACATAATGAATGATAAAATATCATGCCTTTTTTCCTAGTGGTCCAGTAATTATTGGACAGACCTGAAGAATAGCATTTATTCTATCTATATATACAGCTACATGTGGGATAAATAAGGTTCCTGTTGAAAATCTGAGGTCTTAACAATCAAAATTATTCTTGCAATGCCAAAATAGGCACATATAATATGCATAATGTGTTTTTTTATTTGTAGGTACCTGGATGATGTGTCTCTGCATCACCTGATCAATGCTCTCTGTTCCCTCTCTCTGGAAGCCATGGAAATGGCTTATGGAAACAACAAGGTAAGAATTTTTGTATTTTAGCACTTGGAAACTTGGTTCAAAGACATTTTGGTTTAATGAAATTTTGCAGGAAGTGGATGTTGTCTTTCTTTTCTGTTAGATGGATATAATCTTACCTGTGTATGGTTTTTGTTTTCTTGTCTGGGTTTCAGGAGCCCTCTCTGTTTGCTGTGGCCAAGCTGCTGGAGACTGGCCTTGTTAACATGGACCGCATAGAAATCCTGTGGAGACCCCTGACAGGCCACTTATTGGAGGTAATGTCTATTTAGAGTTACATCCCACATGGTGCAGATAGAGAGCTCTGCTCTTTCTCACACACACATTCCATTCAAACTCTGTTAAGGATGAAAATTTCAGTTCAGAAATGTGGTATAATTTTGTCAACCAAGGTCAGACAGCAATATCCTTACAGTCACTCAAGAAGAGTAATTAATTTTACAACATACACTTTCATCACACTTTATTTCACGTTGTACAATAAGCTCACGAGGAATTTGACCTGTTTGGCATTTCTCTTTAGCTCCAGTTTCTCCAAATTTGAATACAGTGTTCGTCACTTTTTCCAGTGCTGCTTATGATCTCATTGAAGATGTCATTGAAAAATTTAGAACCAAACTCTATAATAACAATAATAATAATAATGGAGACTTAAGCCTAAAAGAATGTCAAAATTGCCCCCTTCAGCCCTTTGGTTACTTCACCCAGTACCAAGGCTTTAATAATGCCATTTTTCCATGGCGTCTGGTCCGCACATGCAGTGTGGTTTAGACATGAAGGAAAAAAACGGTTGAACAAGCGAAAGAAGGGTAGAAAGTTTTAAATTAGTATTACAGTTTTTGATGAAAACAGAGTGAATGATGCACAATAGGTTGTAGTGTAGGTGAGATTCTTATTCTCCTTCTTCCTCTTTGCTTTTGCATGTTGGTTAAACTTCCAAAGCTGAAGCATGTTCTGCTTTTAACATCTTTTGTAGTTTAGATGGTTGTGGCACATTCTTTATCAGAATTGCCCTGTGTTTGAGTATACGCTCCACGGGACCATTTCAAATGTGTGATCTGAGGTTGCATATGCTGCTTTGTAAAGGGAAAGGTGGCAGTGTAGACACATGCAGTAGAAGAAATTTGGGTTTAAAGCACTTTGGATTAACTGCATTATTTGTAAAGTGCCATATACTGTAGATAAGAGCTGAGTAAACGTGAGTTTATAATACACTTTGTGTAGTTGTCCAAATATCTCTAAAAGGATTCTCATTTTATAAATGTTTGAAGGTGTGTATTTAGAGGATTTCTTCATATTTTCTTTGTCTATCTCCCCTCTCTTTTTGCACTCGTGTCTGTTTTGCAGAAGGTAAGTTCAGATTCCCTCCTCTTTAATCATTGTCTTTCCCATTTCCTTCCTTTTTTTTCCCAGTCTGTTCTTTCTCCCTCTCCGTCTGGCATGAACATGTTGGAGTTGAGAGGTCGCTGTGTCTTAATGTGTCCACAGTGCATTTGCTCCGCTACCAGTGTTTGACCCTGCATTGTTGTGTGCAAGTTGCAATGTGAAGCTCTGATTTGTCACAGAAGAAGAATCTGAAGCTGCACCAGAATACTTTGATAAAATGCTGCTTATCTTTCTCTGCAGGCTTCAAATTCAAAATCAGTGCTTTTCTATGTTTAAGGAAATGTGACATGCCATTACCTTTATAATCTCTTTATTTACAGATGGACATTATGATAAATACTGAGAATTAAGGCCTTATGGAAGACAAATTATTAAATAGATACACATAGACCTTTTGGGTTCTGAAGGGGTACAGCTACAGTATCTGCCTAGCAGTTTCTCGTTATGTGCCTAAGCAATACAAAGTTTTCTCCTCTTAGAACTTTAACATCATAAAAGTAAAAAATTGAAAAACCTTGTAGACTCCAAGATGCTTAATTTGGACCACAAGTTTAACATTATTCTTAAAAGCAGAAAACAGGTTTTGTATCTCTTTCTCTGCTGAGCTTGGCCTCTTCATGTGTATCTATTCTAGCTTTCATGATTACACTGTCTGTCACAAAATATCTTGTGATCACAGGGGATCCTAGTCTTTATCACACAGGCTGTGGTTAATTTCACCTACTTGTTTCACACCCACCCACTGTAAAGACTGATGGGAAACACTGTTCTGAATAGCCTCTGCATCAGATCAGTTGTCATGCGCATGTGTCCGCATTTGTGTGTCTGTGTGATGTGTCTTGTAGGTCTGCCAGCACCCAAACTCCAGGATGAGGGAGTGGGGGGCCGAGGCTTTGACGGCGCTTATCAAGGCTGGCCTGGCTTACAAGCATGACCCTCCACTGTCTCAGAATCAGGTAGCTAACACTACATGTGACTGTGGTCAAGGCAGGAAAACAAAAATTCTCTCTGGGAAGTTGTACATATAAAACAATGTGAAGCTCAAACATGTCAAAAACATTTTCACCGTCTCCTCTTTGCTCGTAGCCCTCCGCTGTCATATGAAAATTCTAGGGACTCTGGAATATTTTACAAGATGGATATATTGTTTGTCTTCTTTGTGTTTCACTCCTTAATATTGTCTGTGTGCACGTAATGCTGACATTTGAGAAATCTCCTTCACTGTTGCAGCGTATGTCATGACAGATAAGACTGTGTGCCAAATGCTTAAAATGTAGAAAACAGAAATGTCACAGACACTTTCTCCCTGTCACTCACAAACACAGAGTCTGTGACCTTCACCTTAGTGAGAGAGATAAAGGGAATGGCACAGAGCTTATCTAAAACAGGGCAGAGGAGCTTTGTGGAGGTTAATAGAAACAGCACAAAGCCATACAAATGATGGCTGTCCTGTAGAAATGCACAATGCAGTCACTTCTTCAATGCCGTTGCAAGTAGTTGTATTGAAATAATGTAACCACCCAACTTCTCATGATATGCAATAGAAAATAGAAAGACATTTCAGTTAGACTCCCCTTTCTTCAGCCCTGGAAGTAAAAATAGGTGGTTAAGCTAGCCATGGAAGTAGTATCACTGGAGTTTTTTATTTTGTATCATGAATCCAAATAAATTTAGCAAAAATAAAAGTTTTTTTTTAAGTGCCCAAACTACTTAAATGAATTTTTTTTCTGAAAAAATACTACAAAGCCCCCAGTAGCTGCTTTATATTAAAATACATTTAGTCTGCTTTATGTTTTAACAACAAAACCATGCACAACACATTCTGCCACTGAACTTTGCATAAACCTAGCTGGGCGGGCAATCTGGACCTGCCTATCTTAATATGTGACGGCTCCACAGAATATAAGGCAGAGAGCATGATGCTGTCGGCAATCTTACACTCTGCTCGATATAGGACACAAAATTACCATAAAATGAAAAGCAAAAATGATCTGCCCTCACTTGGAAACGAGCTAACTCTTAAACCAAACTTCAATACGTAGACTGTGTAAAAAATAATGGACATAGCTGTGACGTTTGTGAACTACTGTTTTGAACCCTTGACCCGCTGTTGTATTTGGGTGAGAGGATGCCAATAGTCAATCACAAGGTAGCTACGAAAAGCACACCCTGCTTTATGGTCTATTTTTACTCCAAATAGGATCATAATTTACACTGACAACATCAGGCTGAATTGAAGAAGATTTTAAACTAGAGATTGACTATAAGTCATTAGGAAACTGTTAACAGAAATAATAAATCCACTGAGAAGCAGGATCATTTTCTCATTGACTTATTTACAATCAGACTTTTTTTTTGTGGAGTCGCCCCCTGCTGGCCATTAGAAAGACTGCAGGCTTGTGGTACTTTCACATTGGCTTCATTTTTCAGACCCATAGGCTACATCCACTACTTTCATACTGTCCTTGGGTGTGTGCAATAAGTAAGTCCGAGAGATTAAAAAAAAAAAGTAATCAGTGCACTAACATTTGTTGCATAAATTTTGTTTAAACTAATTTGAACAACCTTTTTATGGTCAGATTTCTTCAGCCATCTTTGGTAGACTGTAAATGCCTCCCCAAAATTGGAATTAATAAATGAGTTTTAAAAAACTGACTTTTAGATTAATGCACCACAACCAACTGTTCTAAGTGTTTCATGTAAAAATTATATATATATATATATATATATATATATATATATATATATATATATATATATATATATATATGTATATATATGCACTATGCAGTGTTGTAATAGCAATGTAAGACTTTAATCAGATAATTGTCCATCAGTGAGCAAATGTGGTTTTCTACCTCTTTTTGTCTCCAAGCGGCTGCAGCTTCTGTTGCTGAACCCCTTGAAGGAGTTGTCTAACGTGCTGCATGCAGACATCCGGCAGAAACAGCTGGAGAGTGTTTTGCAGATCCTCCAGAGCCAGGGGGACAGCCTGGGCCCCGGCTGGCCCCTTGTCTTGGGTGTCATAGGAGCCATCCGCAACGATCAAGGGTAAGAGCACGAGATTGGAGGAGGACACGGAAAAAGCAGGCAGAGTTTTCATTATGCTGAAATAGTTCTTGTTTTATCAAAATTGGAAATATTTTATCTGAGAGAGACATCCTGAATTTCTGTCGTAACAAAGATTATACAAACAAGTAAGTAAAAAAACTGAACTCAGCCATAGCATGCTGTGCGTCTTGTTTCCCTTCAGCGAGTCATTGATCCGAACAGCCTTCCAGTGCCTGCAGTTGGTGGTGACTGACTTCCTGCCCACCATGCCTTGCACGTGCCTCCAGATTGTAGTGGATGTAGCCGGCAGCTTCGGCTTGCAGAACCAGGAGCTCAACATTAGCCTAACCTCGATTGGCCTACTGGTGAGATAACAGATGTCCTGTGGTTTTTGTTTTTAAGTTTTATGTTCAGATGCACATACCTCAAAGTGGTTAATAATCTACTCTCGTGATGTAATGTAAAAATGCTCAGAAAACATTTAATGAAAGGGTTTAGAATAATATGATGTAACTGGTCAATTCCCAGGGGTGAATGTGTGTAACTATAAAGGTGAAGTGGGTTACGCTATCAGAGAATATGGTTATCTAAATGAAGAACGCAACAACATTAAACTTACTGCCTCATATATATTTTAGGAAATAAAACTCGTGTCTGAGGAAGTGACTGGTTGGACTCGTTTCTTTCCAGTAGTTTTAAAGCTGAAATGTAGTATGTATGATATGATTAGATAATTATTATATTGCATGATTCCTTGTATTATCTTATCTAATTTATTAGCACTCAGGCACTCCGCTGACATTTCATAGATACTTTGAACAGTATACAGGACATGCAAAGCCCGATATTGATCTGTGGTTTGCAGGATTATTTCTCTTGGAGTGTGGCAGCTCCAGCGAGATTACTTTATGGTAATAGGAGAGCTGAACTGCCAGAAGCATTTTACAAACCTTCCTCTCCAATTTATGCCCGCACTCTCTACCCCCACTTCCCCTTTTTAACCCACAGTGGAACATTTCGGACTACTTTTTCCAAAGAGGCGAAGCCATCACACAGGAGCTGGAGAGAGAGGAGGAGGCTCTGCAGAAGCAGGCCCAAGAGAAAGGAGAGACCCTGAACAGGCCATTCCACCCTGCTCCTCCCTTTGACTGCCTGTGGCTGTGCCTGTACGCCAAGCTGGGCGAGCTGTGTGTCGACCCAAGGCCTGCTGTGCGCAAAAGCGCTGGGCAGACGTTGTTCTCGACCATCGCTGCCCACGGGACCCTGCTGCAGCAGCCAACATGGCATATAGTCATCTGGAAGGTAGCATGCAAGAATTTTTGATTGTATTTTGTTTTAGTGAAAATGGGGGAGGCTGTTGTACATATTGCATGTACAGAATAATATAGATATAAATAGACTCTGAATAGGCTGACCTTGGAGCTCTATCTGCTGGCTGAAATATCTTGGTGTCACCACCAGGTGCTCTTCCACCTACTGGACTGCGTGAGGACGTCATCCACCACAGCCGACAAGGAGAAAATCGAGTCTGGCGGCGGGAACATCCTCATTCATCACTCACGTGATACAGCTGAAAAACAGTGGGCAGAGACGTGGGTGCTGACGCTAGCTGGGGTGGCACGCATTTTCAACACAAGGCGGTATCTCCTCCAGCAGTTAGGTGAGCCAGTTGTAATCTTCTCTGATACCTTAAGGGAGAGTTTAGATCCATAGTCAGTGTATTACATACTGTAGATGTCAGTTTGGAGGATCAGGCAGGACTACTGACATGGAAACTGAGCAATCCACTACTGCAGAAGTATTTTGGCCACCTAAAAAAACAATATCAGTTTAAGTGTACGCTACATTTAGATTATTTTCACTGCTATATGCTGCCTTCTGTCAACCCCTTTCAGACAGGAAACTGAGCCTGCACACTACATTGAGACAAATGGTTGACAAATGGAGACAAATGGTTATTTAACATCACAGAACAGAGAAACTGCTGGACTACCTCTGTTCGTTTGTGTTATTTTGTGACTTTTAAGTTTCAAAGGGTTTGCTTGGATTCACCAAAGTCACACAATAAACCAACCTAACTGATCAAAGCAGCTGTAGACCAGCAGTTCCTGTGCTCAGCAGACTAAAATTACTGTTTTTGTCAATGGAGTCTGGTGGTTTGGAGGAGAGCCAGAGAGAGATGGAGAACTAAAGCCGTTAATGGCTTCCCTGTCAGAAATGACTGTTTGTCGTAGGTAAGGTAAAGTGGTATAAATACTCTAAATATAGTGCACACTTAAACTGATGTTGATTTTTAAGTTGCTACAATATTTTTTACTATTGGCCTGCCCCATCTGCAGCAGAACATCGCTTAGCCTGTATCCGGCCTGCTTCTCCAAACTGGGAGCCACCATCATCTACTATAAGTAATACACTGACTGCGGATAAGTAATTCATGCAGAACCACTTAAAAAAATCTCTTATCTAATGCTGTTGTATGTTAAGGTAGAATATGACACAATGTTACAGTCTGCCACAGAATTACAATCTATAAAAATTGCCTTTCAAAATATATTCATAAGCCTGTGCTAAGTAAAGCAAAAGATCAGTGACAGCCCAGCTGTTTTTACTGCTATAGTACCACACATTAAGTCATGTTAAGCCCCATACGGACAGGATTAACATTCCAGCGAGATATGAATGATAAAACATGAGCTCCTCATTAACTGCACTCATCCGTCTGAACATTTTAGCCACTGCCAAATTACAAGAGGTGACTCATAATATACAACACATTACCAGCCTACTACACATTAAATCACTGAGAGGAACGCTGCTCTTCCTACATACAGCAGAGATAAAATGACTAACTGTTGCTGGCAAAATGATACCACCGTATGGGCCTCCAAGGATGATTGTATGTCATTGAAAAATGGCTCACTTTCATTTTAACTAAATTTATTAACAGGAAACTGTGTTTGCGTCTGATACACCTGCAGTCCTCGCCATTCATACTATGTGGCCTCTCTGAACTTCTTTTAGTTGCCTTTTGTTGGTTTGAAACGTCGCATATCAGTCAGCTGACACATGCTGATTATTGGCGGTCTCACACTCGCTTATCTTGGTGCTGTGAATCTGCAGGTGATTTCTTCGAGGCCTGGGAGGTCCTGCTGAACCACATTCAGTCAGCTGCTCTGAGCAAAAACAACGAGGTCTCTCTGGCTGCCCTCAAGAGCTTCCAGGAGATCCTACAGATTGTTACACCTGTTAAAGACTCGGACAAAGCAGGTGATGCGCTTGCCGCTATGGGCGTCCCCCCAGTGCTCATTGACCCCCTCTCAGCATCTGGTCCTGGCAGACCCCTAGTGCGTTCAGATTCACTTGTCGAGCGGCTGACACGATACAACGGTGCTGAGCTGCAGGCCCCTCCTCCAGGGGAGGAGTCCGCCTTAGAGGACTCTGCGTTGTGGTGGTCGGCTTGGAACACGTGGTATCGAACAGGAACGGACAGCACAAGACCACCTAGTGGCCCGACAGAGAAGTTCTCCTTCATCCCCAGCCAGCCCTTCCTCACAGCGTTGATCCAGATTTTTCCAGCACTCTACCAGCACATAAAAGCCAACTTCAGTATGGAGGATCTGAAGAAGCTGGGGGTCATCCTCCATGGGGCCGTGTCTGTGCCTATCAGCAGTGATGCCTCGCCCTTCATTCTCCCCTCCTACACTGAGGCAGTGCTCACCAGCCTGCAGGAAGCTGTGCTCGTCGCTCTGGATGTTTTGCAGAAGGTAGGAAAAGCAAAATGTGTTGATAGAAAACATATTTGTGGGTACCAAAGAGACTTTTAACTGTGTTATACATCAGTGGTTCCAACTGGTGGGTTGTGGTCCAAAGGTGGTACATGGTTTCATTCTGAAAGGACTGCAAGTAACATGAACGTGTCAAGTTTGTAAAAACACACTTAATTTTGAAGTACATAAAATGTTTAGTGTGGCGTTTCTTCTTATTCTTACATTATTTTTTTTATTTCTTTGTGTTCTTCGCAAACTGGTTGTTTACATTTTGGTCATTTATAATAGGTGGACCTTGAACTAAAAGCAAAGGAGAAATCTGGATCCTGTGACTTGGACCAGTTGGTAACTACAGTTATACATTATACAAAATAGCATTATGATAAGAGCCAAGTGGGGTGTACGTTCAATGAGGGGTCTAAGACACATACCATGTAACCACAGCGTTCCCTGGTTAGAATCTGGCAGGGAACCTTTGTTGCATGTCAAACTCCCTCTTTCACCAGATTACATTTCCATCTCTCTGCTTTACAGTCTTGGAAATTTTAAGTTTTTAAAAGATTCCAGAGCCAAGAATAAAAGATGGGAAACAAAGTTATCCCCATAGAAACTGCAGTGTTATGTGGGAGCAGCCCTGATGCTTTACCTTAGTGTTTATACTTTTTAAAGGTGCTATTGATAACATTAGCCAGGAGATGTCCAACAGTCCAAATATGTTTTTCAAATAAACAACAGAGAAAAACAGCAAATCCTCTAATTTGAGAAAGTGGAATCAACAAATGCAACTTGTAGCTGTCTTGTCAGCAATGCCTTTTCTTTGCTGGTGTTTTTATTGGACCGTTAAACAATATATTTGGACAAAACATTTCCTTGTATCTTTAATTGATACCTTGACTTGATGCAGCAACCTCAATCCTCTCTGGTATGAATACAATCTCTTTGTTTTGCAGACCTTTACTTTCCCTGTCAACCAAAAGTTATTTCTTCCCATTCTGTGTCAACTCAGTCCAGGAAACAATGTGTCAGTCTGCTAAATTATGCAACATGCAGTCCCGTGGTGGATGTCAGCAGTGTTTGTTCCTCCCTTTCCTCCCTGCTGCAGGCCATCTGTGTGGGCCCGGAGAACCTGCAGGTCATGTACCCAGCCATCTTTGAACAGCTGCTACTCTTCGTGGAGTTCTCCTGCAAGCCTCCTCAGTACGGCAGGATGGAAACCAAACACGTGGCCAATGCCAAATACAACCAGGTGGGGGGAAATGGAATTGACTGTTTACCTGCTTGGTTTTCATGTGCAGTTTGTGTCTTTTTCCAGTTTGTTTCATAAAAATGTTGGATGGTGTACACTGTTACTTGTTGCCCTTTTCTCTTCAGCTGTTGTGAACAAGATCATCACTCTTCTTTGATGTTCATAAAGCATCTACACTCCCTCCCTCCTTCAGTCTAGTCCTTATGAAGCCCCTATCATGGTCCTTCATGAGATTGACAGATACTTCTGGACCCCTATTACTAGCCCCAAGCCATTTCTTCCTTGTATTCCCTCTCATGCTCCATCCTGCTGGCCGCATGCCAGAGAACTGTTTTACTGCTTTTCGGTTCAATCACAGTTCAGATGTATTAAAAAAAAAAACACATTTTTTTTTGCTAGTGATCTTGAGTAAGATTACTTCATTTATAAAACCACAAACAATTCTCATTTCTCCTCAAGAACAGAGGAGTCTTTTCACAACATTGCTCTGATATCAGTGTGTTTGTTACTCACTCTTGTTGTCGCGGAAACCTACAAAATCCACCAGGTGCTGTGTCTTCAGGGGAAAGCTGAGAGTTGTCTCGATCAAACACTGTCCGTCTGGTACATTTATGCTAAGAAACGATAACGCTACACAATCCTGACTGCCAGTCTGTTGGTCCTGCATATGAGGTCCAGCCCTATGTGAATCTCAATCTGTTTAAACTCTTTAAGTGAGAGGGTCAAACACAATTCCCAGCCAGCCAAACAGATGTTATGGGGGGTCTTTATTGCCTTGTTGGATTTAATCCAATCAGATTGCCTAAAATGTCTTTGGTGCCAAGAGTTAGTGTTTTCCCCCCAAATCAGTCCTGGTTATTGAATCTCATTTAGCCAAGCAGCCACTGGAAATTTGATGCAGTTTGAAAACAGCAGTTTAATTGCGATCTTCTCTCATTCTGTTTCTTGGGACTACTCACTGGATAACCTTTTTAGATCCAGCTCTTTGCACCGGTGAGTTCCGTCATGTCCTTCAGCCCCCCCTCTATAGTTTTATTAAGCTGTGCTGAATGGTGACGACCTACCCTCTGCGGTAGATATCACGCCGCATGGTAGGCTCTCACGTCTCATCTGCGTCTCTTCACTCCATGCTCCCCCTCTCTGCCTGCCACTAACTGGTGGTTATGCCTCTGTGTGCACAGTCCCTGTGCCGTTCCATTTTCAGTTGATTTTGTCTTTTTGGTGATTTTGTTCATAAGCACACGTGTGGTTTGGTTTATATCTCTTAAAGACACACTTTGTAGCATCAAATCATTTGTTTTGCTGTAACATTTGGCTGTGGTACTCACATGAGCCTAACAAAACTTGTGGCTGACTAATAGTCACTGCACCTTTCAGATTAATTTGTGTGCTACTTGTTTACTTATACAAAGTGTGCCTTTAAAAACTGCTTTCAATGTGGCTCTGCCAAAACGTAGAGATTTTGCAGATTTGATTTACTCATAACCACTTCCATTTCTTTCTCTTGTTAAATCCTCTTTTCCTCACAGGCGGAATGGGTTGCCTTAAACTATGTGCCCTTTGCTGAGCGCTCCTTGGAGGTGGTGGTGGACCTGTACCATAAAACAGCGTGTCACAAAGCTGTCATCAATGAGAAAGTTCTGCAAAACATCATCAAGGTATTTTTTACCAGGACGGGATATTCATGGTCACAGGACTACTGGTAAAAGGTTGGAATTGACAAGTTTGTTTTTGAAGAATATACTTTTAAAAAACAAATAAAAGTAACAAAAATGTGATTGAACACAATGATTAGTGATGAAAAATTCTAACACATATCAAAGCACCTCTAAAGTTTGGTCCACATGCATTCTCTCAAATGGGGAGTAATGTGTCAATGCTTAGGTAGAGGCAGCATTGAGGCCTGTGTGTTTTTTGTTTTTATAACAGGAGCGCAATAAGAACAGTACGTTTTTGAACACAGTGTAGTGTGACATTTATCCATTTCAGGAATTTCACTTACTTCCTGTCAGCGCTACAGTAACGTTACCTTCACCTCTGATCATCTTGATCAAAATGCTTTTTCATCTTTGAATAAGACACTTTCAGTTAGCTTTGTAGATATTTACAATACTATTAACCATTCATGTTTGTATATAATGTTATTGTTGGTGTGGTGCCTGACCGAAGTAAATGTTAGGTAGCTTTCTTTTACACTCGGTGCTTTGGAGAGCAGCCAAAAATACATTGTCCTGCGAAAGCATGTTGAACGTCCTCATTAACTTGACAGGGCTTTTCATCATTTTAGTGGCTGGTAGGGCGACTGAACTGGCTAACCTCGCTATTAAAATGATCAAAAATGAACAGTAAACACTAATATATGCAAAGCTAAAGTAACTAACTTAAAGTTGAAAAAGCACTTTGATCACTAAGGTCAGAGGCAAAGCTAATGTTACTATAACATTAACGGAGTATTCAGACATGAAGTTCGTAAAACAGATTTACGTCACAATACACTGTGCAATTAGAGAGCTCTCGGCCCACTGGGCAGCAGTTAATGTTGAAACCTGCGCAGTGCAGTCATAAAATGTAGTGTGATGTTGTGCAAAGGTGCTGTGGTTTTAAGAGCATATTAACACAGAATCACACAGGGCAGGAAATTGTTGCCTCTCTGCTACCTGCAGGATAAAACCTTTAGGCAAGTTGAACTTATGTTGTATCCAATCAGTGATGTCATAACGGGTGCATTGGCTGACTAAGGTAGAGCACCAACAGGCATCGCAGCATTGATTCTCTCTCAAAGCTGCTATAATCAATAATTTTTTTATGGATTAAATTTCTACATGTATGTATGTATGTAGGCAGTATCGAGTACCCACAGGTATTGCAGGTTCTAAATCTCAGACACATACTAGATATGAAGTAGCCTACACAGTTTCTACAGTGTTCTAAAAATGAAGTGAGTGAACAATGATCCTTATTCAGTGTTTTAGCAGTAGTCATCTGCAAGGTTAACAACGAATGAGTGCAGAGTTCACTCAGCGAATACTGTGGGTGAGTTACTTTTCAAGAGGATGGATGTATAAAGACATCACAAGTCCAAGAGATGCCTTGTATGCAATGAGTGTGGTATATTTTGAAATAAGACATTTCTGTTTGCTCTCTGAGGAGTCTGTCAGTGTCTGCCAGCCTCTGGACAACTTTCACTTCACTTATCTCTCTGAAAGTTTTGATTTCAAGGCTTACATCTTAAATACTGCAGAAGTCAAGTGCAACCTGCATGTTCTGAATGCAGTCTATCAAATATTAAAGCATTTTATCGGTGAAAGTCATTGAAAGCCTTCATTTCTTAAAGCTGACACTTACCCTTTCACTTTATCCAGTTTCTGACACCTGGGTTTAACTGCTCTTTTCCCAGAGTCTGTTTATAATAAACCTCAAACTGAAGAGAGTTAATTTGCCAAGGAGCTATTATGAAGCTTCCCAATGGACAAAACCAAATCTGCCCCCCGCCCTTTTTTGTCTCCAAAACAAGAAGGCGATACTTGTAAAATCCCAACCTTGGGGAACCCAGCTGTGCACTGAAAAGAGGGCTTTGTTAAGAGGATGGTCTCTTACTTTCTCTGGTTTTGTTAAATGAATAGGACCACTCCAGGTGCAAAAAGTGTTTTCTGCTTTGATGTTGATTCTGTGAATTAAAGTCTCTCCAGATTTCAATACAAAAGAAGGTGAAAGGTTGGCAGGGTGCTGCAGTCCGTTTTTTTTTTCTATTTTTACCTTGAAGTCTTGAAGTGTTTCAGTCTCATGATGTATTGGTACTGATGTCTCTTCCTCTGTTTTCCGGTAACCTTCAAGACTTTAAGAATGCCCTTGGGTTTAAAGTATGCCTGTCCATCTGAGAGCACCTGGAAGCTCGCAGTATCGTCTCTGCTCAAGGTTCTGTCTATTGGACTGCCGGTGGCACGCCAGCATGCCTCATCCGGAAAGTTTGACACAATGTGGCCTGAGCTGGCCAATGCCTTCGAAGACTTTCTTTTTACCAAAAGGTACAGATTTAGATTTCAAGTGGAGTATGCATAATTTGGACGCCAAGTACCAAGCTCATTCTTTGTTTTTTTTTTCCTTTTATAGCACACCTCCAGATAACCTGTCTATCCAGGAATTTCAGAAAAATGAAGCAGTTGATGTAGAGGTAAAGACTTGTTCTTGCATCCAGTATGTTAAAAAGACTCTGTTTGGTATCTGACACCAGCATATTCTCTTCATTTTAGGTAGTCCAGTTGATCAGCACAGAGATTTTACCATTCGCCAATTTCATCCCCAAAGACTTTGTTGGCCAGATCATGACTATGCTCAATAGAGGTTCCATTCATTCACAGTCCCCCTCATTCACAGGTAAGATGCAACTTTAGCAGCTAAATTAATTTGACTTCGCTGTGTTGTTTGCATGTATCTCTGATAAGACAGCAGGGTGCTGGAATCATACTGAAACCATTAAATCACTGGTTTGTTGCAAAAGCTCTTCCTGTGGTTCATCACCAACAATCGCTCCTGTCAGACTCTTTATGTGTTGAGCAAGACAGTGAAGCCCAGTCTGTCCACTCATTGTAAATCACTCTGGAGAGCAGCGTCTGCAGAATGTTTAACATGTGAGAGTTTTGTTTTGACAGAGGCAGAGATCGATGTGCGGATGAGGGAGGAGTTTTCTAAGGTGTGTTTCGAGACACTGCTGCAGTTTTCCTTCAGCAACAAGGTGTCCACCCCACAGGAGGGCTACATCTCTCGTATGGCGCTCTCTGTGCTCCTCAAGAGATCCCAGGATGTTCTCCGACGCTACGTAGAGGATGAGAGGTTGAGCGGACGTTGCCCCCTGCCCAGGTACACCCCACTATACACCTCTGAATAAAAAATGGTGACCTTGCTTTGGCCAGAAACACCTTTTTTGCACGTCTTGTGACTGACGTCCACATCAGAAATTCAGCTCCAAACATTGGCGTTTGTTAGTGCCATCATGTTACCACTGAGACATTTAGCAGTGAAAACTAAAACCACCACTGCTTCAGCTATGCATCTGTCATTTTTCATTTTCTCTTTTCTAAACAACACAAAACCACTGTATTTTTCCAGTTTTAGACACTTGCATCACATTTTAGGCACAGGTATAACACTTCGTACTGCAGTGCATTTTTTTTTCTTTCTTAGATGCGAGGAAAATTAAATTATGTCCAGGTGAATATTGCGCCATTAGCACAAAAAATGATAAAGGGATGGTGGGGGGAGTTTAGGATTATTATGATATACATATGTATAGCAAATGCAAGGTTACAAACATTTTATAACTAAAATATGATAGATACAATGTATATGAATATAAAGAATGAGAAAATCATAGATTGCATGATTGAATTTGAGCATTTAAAAAAAAGTAGAACTTCAACAACAAAATATATACACTGTAAAAAGTAGGAAATAGTTTCACAGTCAAAGGTTATATTATTCAAATCTGCATTATACTTTAAGGGGAACTTAACTAATTCCTACTAATTACATCAAAGTGTGCTGCTGTATATGTAGGACAAGTTGAGTAAAACCTTTTGCGGCTCCAGAGGGAGCTGAATAAAATCTGACAGAATGCCTCAAGTGATGTCACTCAGCTTGAGGCTGAATAAGCCACTACTAGCATAATACAGCCAAAACTCTGACCCCATGTCTGCGCTTGGGTTTCATCGAGAGTAATTGAGGTGCCACTTAGTGACAAAAAAAAGACAAGCACTCTGATTCTGCTTTATCAAATTTTATTTTTTTATTCCCCAGCACTCACTGTCTGCCGGTCAGTAATGTCATAGGAGTACTTTGTGCCAGCAAAGTAGTCTTTTAATGAGAATATTTATAAATGTGAGAGAAAACTGCAGAATTTACAACTAATAATTTTAAAGTTGGTTTGTGAGATACAAACAGGACAAAATGGGCAATCCTGTGGCTATAATGCAACAGCATAACTCAGCCACTGACCACTTGTACACACGATTCAGATTTTGACATGAGCAGGTTTTCCTTTTTTGCAATTTAATTAAACTACTTTAATAAAAGTACTTAAGAAATGCTTTATCTCTCTGTACATTGAGTCATGGTGGTTAATTATATGTTGAGTCTAATCTCCTGATTAATCGTATTTCATCTCTTGATCAATGCTTTGACTGTAATTGCTGCCCATCAGACATCAATATCTTGCAGGATCACAGACACAGTATAACAATTTCCTTCCTATCTCCTGTAAAGAGAAGAGAAACTGAATCTTGAGTCCCTTTCCCACTGGACAAAAAAAAACACTAACACCCACTAACATCTGGCTTTTGTCTTTAGTAGGAAAGGTTAAAATCTGTATTCATTACCAAGACATGTGACTGCTCCATTCGGCAGTAATGGAAATTTGACGCTGGGGTGGATGCATTAATTTTTGCCCCCTTTCCAGCGCAATGAAATGATGTACTGCCGCAAATTCCGTCCCTCTCCACCCAAGCGACACTAAAACGTTGAAAATTAGTTAACCATTGAAACATTAAGTTTGACAAAGAGACTAAATAAGCAAGAGATTTTAAGAAAGACTTGACCACCATAACCTTTTCACTGGCCTCCATGCTGCTTTCCTCTTTTTAATAATCTCTTTTCCGGCGCGTTTCTGATATCAGATTTGACACAGTATTAAAATTGAAACACTGAGTACACAGCTTTGTTTTCTGACAGAAGGAAAACAAGTCTAAAGCCGTTTTAATGGGTTTTTCCTTGTGATTAAAACACCTTCATATACACACTAATTTTGGTGGTTCGAGGGTTGAACTTGCATTCAACAGCTCTCACAACCTGGAAAAGAATGGAAATCATGTGTTGACTCTAACACTGTTCCCTTGTTTTTTCACAAATCCTCGACATCTACAGGTTTTCTGTACTTCCATTGTTGCTAATGAAGGTCATTGGTCTT
Organism: Plectropomus leopardus; assembly: GCF_026936395.1. Lineage (NCBI taxonomy): Eukaryota > Metazoa > Chordata > Actinopteri > Perciformes > Serranidae > Plectropomus > Plectropomus leopardus. The sequence goes on along the minus strand of NC_142182.1, from coordinate 26,086,469 downwards.
TTTTTATTTCAGGCAACAAGTGACAGAGATTATCTTTGTCTTGAAAGCTATCAGCACTTTGATGGACTCACTTAAAAAGACACAGCCAGAAAATGGTGAGTATCAGACTGCTTCAAGGATCAAACAGAGTTTAGAAAGAGGTGAAGCTGTGAAAAAACAACTTGAAAAATACAACAATGCCACGTTATCTATCATCCATTCATTTGAGATAAATGTGTCAGGGTACAGTTGGGACCATTTTTCAAATGAGTTTTATCTCCAATCTGGGTAAAACTGTTTACGTTTCCAGGAAGGTCAATTACAGAGAATGATTATTTTTTAACCGCAATAGATTGAAGTCGTTCTAAAATTACGTTTTTGAAGTGCCCTTCAAGATGTTTGCATTACATCGCCCTTGATTCAGAGCAAAACTCATTTCCATTTGCCTGTGGGAATTTTATCAAGGAAATGATTTCTTTGATTGCCTTCTATCACAATTCATATTCTCTTCTTCCTCTCCTTCCCAACCCCGCTTCTCCTTTGTTATTTTTTCCCCCTCTTGTTCTGCGATTCTTTTGTTTGCTGCCCTCAGTGGACGGCAACACATGGGCTCAAGTGATTGCCCTGTACCCCACACTGGTAGAGTGCATTACATGCTCCTCTTCTGAGGTGAGCTCAGCCCTGAAGGAGGCCCTGGGGCCCTTTAAAGACTTTATGCAGCCACCTGTCTCCAGAGTCCAGAACGGAGAGTCCTGACCAGGCTCGCTCTCATTCGTTTTTTATAATGAAGAAATCTTGAATGTGTCTTCTCGACCCACGTGCTTCACAAGTGCACGGACATGAACTCCACATGAGCCCCATCTACGGTGACATGAAGCAACCCACGGTGAACAGAGTTTCGAGGCCCGCTCGGACCACGCCGTAGCCCCTGACCTTCATACGCATCATCGTATGCTTCTCATGTGAGCTGATCACGCCTCTGCCCCCTCCATTCTCATACAGACTGACTGCTCTCTTGTGTTAACTACAGAGATCTAAAAAAAATTGCAGTGTTGCCTCTGAATTTAGTTTGTTTTATTCTCCTGATGAGGCTGAGTCGATGTACAGTGTGTGGTGATAGTGGTGATGATGTAATTAACAAAACAAAAAAAAAACATGCAAAAAACGGGGCTTTATCGATCTTAAAAAATGAACACTTAGACTTTTGCAACATTTTCAACAGTGAGGATTTTATGCAAGAAAACAAATCTTACTGTAACATTCCATGTCATCTTTAGCCAGCCATCTGAGAAGGGATGTACTTGTCTGTATAAAATAAATGGGACAATTCTACAACCAGCTCTGTGCTCTGAGTGTGCTCAGTTACAACGCATGTGTAGCTCCATACCGTACAATTAAAAAAATTAACTATAATAGGCCTATCAATCTCATTTTCTCAAAATGTGACATCCCTGATGAAAAAAAATGCTTCCTTTCACTATCAGCAAGGATTTCTCTTTAACATTCCCTTTTATTTCATAATGATATTTGTAATGTCCTGACCTAAAGACGACGTATGAAAATTATTTCAACCTGATATCAGCCTAACCTTGTTAAAATGTCACCACCACTATAGGCATAATCCTATTAAGTTTCATCAATGTGGTCCCAGGTTCAAATTTGTTGCCATTCACTAACAAATATTTATTTTATGATTAAAAATTCTAACTCATGTTTTAAAATGTAAAACCTCTAAAACCTACAAAACAAAGCAGCAGCTACAACTTCTACTGCCTGCAGGTGGTGCGAGCGTTAACCTTTCGGCTGCTTCTTTGTTTGCCTGTAGGTGGCAACATTGAAATGTCTACATATGCTGGGCTGAACCAAGCAGCAACCTTCAAGTCTGAAAAACACGTCAGTGCGTCAGTGCCAAAAACTGCAGTTCATCAGTTTGCCACTTGAGGCTGGCTCCAAAAGCAACTCAATCCCCGTAGAAACTACCACTTATACAGCATATTTACGTAATTATAGTACTGGTTAAAAAAAAAAAACAGTTTTGGTCCAAACCCCCATGAAGTTCCTTTTGGTAATTGTCTCACCTTGGAACTTACAACTTACAACTCAAAAAGACTTTTCCTCATGGACCTACATTGAGAAAGAGATGTCTGTACATCAGTGGATATTTTTTTCAGCATCACAACCCCTGCAAAATGACCATTTTCATATAACTCACACCTTTAAATTCAACAAAGTAAGGGTCACTTCGGGCTCCATAAATCCAAAATTCATGTAGAAAGAAAACTGGGATTTTTGTAGCTTCCTCTTGGATGTGTACTGCTTACAGTTGCTACCTTTTAGAAAAATTCCCAAATTCACATTCGCGCCCAGCCCAGGAACATCCCAAAAACAGCAAAGAAAATAAGAAAATACAGTAAGAGGGTAGCATCTCTGCAGATAAATATATCACCACACACTTCTGGTGGGTTATAAGTGATGATTGAGATGGATTACTTTTTTGGAGTATAATTTTTGCAAAGAAAATTTTGCATAGTATACCTTTTAATTTAAATATTTCATAATAGGTTTATCACATGTAATGTGGCCCACACTTTTGATATGTGTTTCAAAGGGATAAGACAAATATTTTCATCCATATATGTTAATTATTATTTGTAGTTATTTTTTAAACATGCTGATATAACTCCCCAAATACCACTGAACAATATTAATACTAGGGTCGACAGATTATTGGTCTGGCTGAATATTGGGGCCCATATTTGGCATTTTGCCTATTATCTGTGTTGGTATTTTGTTTTAGTGATCGCTGATAAAGTTAATTAATTAAAAAGAGCAAAGAAAGTATCAGCATGAGAGGAACTTTTACTTTGTAAAGCCCCTGGGAGCTATTTTTATGTATTTTTTTAATTTTATTTTTTATTTTTTATTTTTTTAAGTTTCATTGAACTTTATTTTTTTTAAAAAAAAAGGTTGCTGGGAACTTGCTTATATGATGCTGAACGTTTCAGTTTTGATTAAACATTTGCTAAAGGCATTTAAACAAAGTTGGAGTTTGTTCTATTCCAAATTCTAAATATCGACAGAAATATTTTCATTGTTATTGTAACTGCATATTCGTTCCAAATATCAGTTATCGGTCTCATAAACTGAAACAACTAAACATAATCTGAAAAAAAAGAAACAATATCTGTTGACCCCTAATTAGTACTGTGCATGGTATCACAGAGGTAGACCTATAATATATGTGGGCTTTAGTTTAGAGACATTTTAAAGATAATACGTTGAGCATTGAGGGTCAGGTGTGTTCCTGCAGCTGTACAGTATGGGGTATCAGCTCTGTACAGTAGGTGGAGTGACGGTGACAACAGCTCAGCTATAGAAAACACCCCTTCACACTTAAAAACGTTGTGCTCAATGCCTACACACAACATTGCACAGGCAGTCATCCCTGCATGCTTTAGGGACCCCTCGCTTTCCCCTGTATGGCCCCCGCAGGTCCCCGAGCCCCAGTTTCGGATCATCCAGTAGGTCATATGAGGGGAAAGGACCGTTTTGTGGTTTGCACTGAAGAAAAGGAAAAGAAGGAGGAGGGGATGAAGGGGAGGAGGAGGAGGAGAGCGGAGGGAGCAGGTCTGCTTGGGCGGGGTTTCCCTCTTATTTCAAGTCTGCACAGCAGAGAGGAGCGAAGCGGGAGAGGACTGACGGGCTGCGGCTGCATGGGAATGTCGCTGGAGTCGAGACGGTGCATTACTCTAGCTTTACCTTTTTTTCTTTTTCTTCTCTAATGTCCTCGTTTTCGCCTCTCGTCTTGCATTTTGACCACGTACTGGCTGAGGTAGTAGTTTGTGCTGTTGGTTGGGTTGTGACACTGCCCGCTATGGAGATGACTGCGCAAGCTACTGCCTTGCTAGTGCTGGTGCCTCCGCTTCATCCGAGGGGGGGGGAAGCCCTGCTCACTACGCTGTTTTACGGTTTTAACAGGTAATACACACCGCTATCGCTGCAGCTAGCCACCGTGTTACATTTAAAGCTGTAATGCGCTGCTTTTAATCGGGAAAAATGGCTTGCATTGTTGCATTTTGAGCTGAAGCCGTTTGAGAACTGTATCATGTTTCATCCAATAAAATAGTGAATGACTGTGGAGGAAAAAAGCACTTTGTATGCCGTTTTAATTTTACACACCGTATGTATAGATGTGCCTTTAATTGCAATCGGTGCCATAATGCATTTTTTTGCAGGATGGAGGAGAAAGCGTGCATGTATTAGCTGAAATCTGATATGCAAGTTTGTAAATTTGGTATGCACATTTTAAAAATGCCCGAGGAAGTCGATATCTCGTATGGATTTGCATAGTTTTCCACCACCTCAGGCGGAGTAGGCTGAGTAGAAAGCATGTAGGTCAACAGTACTGTTGCTATGAGGAGAGGAGTGACGTGGCTCCTGCTGCCCACAGAGGTATCCTACAGTACATCTGCTCTGATACACACAAGCTGGCTTTAATGGCTCTCCCCGACGTCCTTTTGTTGATAATGCTGCATACCATCAGGCAGAGATAGCGTGTGCTCCTCCTGCACCTGAACGCCTCTTCTATGCAGGACAGAGCTCAAGCATAAATCTGTGCAGCCCTGTTGGCACTAGTAATAATCTGATTATTATAAATCTGCATGGTGTGTTGAACTCTATGGCGTGCAGGGACAGACACACCACATGATCTAACCCCCACAGGGCGTTTCAGCAGTGCTGTCCTCACAGAGGTCTGGGAGCGCAGCGCTGATGTGGGTCATGCGTTGTGGGTTAACCTTTGAAAATCCTCCCTCTGCTGCCCAACAGCATCTGGCTGCTCTGTATCACATTAGTATGGGCAGTCAGGGGTCTCGTGATGGGGGTGGGGACCAGAATGGATAATGAGCTTTGATTGGCTGCAGGGGCCATGCAGCCTGGGTCGATGAAACCGTGCAGGGGCTGCAGTCTTGAGTTCAGACCCCCACAACCCAGATGAGAGCACGCCGCTTACTCGGTGACTGACTGAAGATTAAATCCTGCATTTGACCTTCCAAGAAGACTCCCATGAAATATTTATGAGTTCACACTTGATAGTGTGTTAGGCTGAGTTATGTTCATCTTGGGCCACAGCTCTGCCCACTAGCATCTGTGCTGATATTAAACAATACATTCTATTCCAGCTACTCGTTGAAGAGATGCTCATAGGTTGAAAAGCTTTTCTTTTGCAAGAGAAGCAGACTAATAAACAAACCACACATGACACTTGTGGTTATTGTCAAGCCTGTTGAGTAGCAGTCCTACAGGTCTGCATTATTCAAATAAGAGTCTGTCTCATGTGAGAAATACAACTAATACAGCCTTCAGGGTAAAACCAAACATCATTTATCTTATCCTGACTGTAAAGAGAGCCAGCCTATGGACCAGTGAGCAGCGCAGAGGCAGACCATGTTCTCATCCATCTTGTGTCAAAGCTCTCATTTGAGCCGGGCCGCAGATAAATCATACTTGAGGCAGCCGAAGCCTTAAAGCAGTTAATTCAAGCCCCCTGTGGAAAATGCCCGCTCGGGTATCACAGCTGCACCGCTGAAGCTGCCGCACCCTTGTCCTGACAGGACAGGCGACCCTCGTGTGTGTCTGTGTTCCCCGAATGCCTTTACGCATGCTGCCTCTGAAATACAACATGTTTGGAATCAGTGCTTAAACTATAAGATTCATTTAGAGCTGGACAGTATAGAGGAAAATCAAATATCACAACATTTTTAACCAAATACCTCAATCGATATTGCAACAAAATATGAGGATTGCAGATTTCACAAAATGAAAGATAAATAATCATCAGTAATGTGGATATAATGACCAAGTGGGTAAAGGCGAATAATACCACCATCCAGAACATTGCTTTAATGCAGCCATCAAAGATGATATCTCGTCTGGTATCAGAACATCAATATATTATCAATATATTGCCCAGCCCTAGATTTATTGATGAGCTGATCATCAGAAAAATAATCGGCAACAATCTAACTAGTAATTAATTGAGCAAAATGCCAAACATTTGCTGGTTTGTCTTTGTTTCATATGATTTTAAAAAGGGATACAGCTAACTTTTTTTTCATGATCAAACAGTTATTTTTCAAGTAGGCCTAATCAAGTAATAGTTTATTTATAGTTTAAACTTGTTATTCACAATTTTCAGATGTTTTTAAAACCAATTGATTAAAATTTTTGAAAATAAACAGCAAATTACCAACAAGGACTAGGGCTGCACAATATGAAAAAAAAAAAAAGATTATTTTTTAGATATTTGCATTGCGATATGAGTCACGATTTTAGTGGGGATGGTAATTTTTCATTTAATTTTCACTGAAAAAAAATATAAAAATGACGATTTTTTTTTTTGCAGGAATCTGTATCAAACAAGCATGTTCCCTTCCATCTGGTCTTTAGCTGTAGCACCACAATGCCTCATATATAATGATACGTTTTGACACAAATTTTACCAGTATCAAAAAAAGCAGCTCCTGTGATGTGAGTGTTGCACTTGGCCATGTTGCATTTACATTGATATTCTGATTAATTGTGCAGGCCTAACACATGGACTCTTGAAAAGCTTAGCGAACATGAGAGAAGTTTGTCTTCGGGAATTTCTGCCAGAAATCTCTTCATTTTAACCCAAACCATAATTTGTTTCCTAGTCTTAACCAAGAAAGCCATTTTTGGCAAAAATCCTGAAAGGCAACCTTCTTCCAAAAGCACAATAAGTCAGTCGGCAGAACGTATAATATAATTAACATATATTATAACATAATTGATGAATTGTTTGTCATTTTTTTAAGCAAAAATGCCTAATATTTGATGGTTCCAGCCTTTTCCCTACATTACATTAAACTGAGTATCTAAAGGTTTTAGGCTGTTAGTCTTACAAAATATTGAGATAAGAATGCCAATAAATCAAAAATGAACGATGTCATTTCAATGTATCCTTCACTGAAAGGAGGGTTGAAGCTTGTGGCACCAGCAGCACATCACCTTTCCAACAGGCTACAAGAGATGAGTTTCTCGCTGCAAGCCCACTCAGCATCTCCCTCAGATCTATCCACGGGTGGGGTGGGAGTGCTGTAACCTTGGAAAAACAAGCCGCCCACAGGAATGACTGTGTCATCATTGCCGTCATCCAATCTGGACCACACACACGTGTGGAGAGTAGGAGTGGAGTGCCAGATCGGTGCTGGCCTGACTGGAGGAGGATGCGGCGCTGGCCTATGGGGACCAGATGGCCCTCCAGCTCCTGCAGAGGACCCAGGAGCGTGAGACTCTCATGACAGCACTTTAGGATTGTGTGAAGGTAAGTATGTGTGTGAGGTGCTCATACACAGATCTTCGTGTGTGGGCAGGATAACATTAATCAAACAATTCCAAAAGTGATTTCTCACAATTGTTATTGACATGAGTGATACATGAACCTTTCCAGTTCTCTGATATCCCTCAGAGCATTTACTTCCGGTCTTATATTTTGTTGGATTATTTTTTATTTTGACTTCAATTCAATTCAGAACAAGTCATTTTTATTTATAAAACCCATTATCACAAAACACAGTTTGCCTCAGAGGGCGTTACAGCATACGACATCCCTCTGCCCTTAGACCCTCACATCATCGAAGGAAAAACTCCCTCCCAATAAAACCCCTGTGACGGGGGAAAGAAAACTGAAGAAACCTCAGGAAGAGCAGCTGAGGATGGACCCCTCTTTCAGGATGGACAGATGTGCAATAGGTGTCGTAAATAACAATTCAATTACAATTGTTATGTACTACATTTATTGCACATCAGACATTAGAAAGTCCAAATTACACAAAAAAGGGATAAAAATAAGGGAAAGACAAGGAAACACAAGAAAAAGATCATCGATGAAATAAAGATGTAAAAAAAATTTTTCAACCACCAAATTAACGTTTCTGAAATTTAGTCAAAACCAACTGCCACATATTAACTTACATTGTGCAGCAGTGGTTCTTAATTGGCCTCAGGTTCAAACTGTCACTGACCGAGCTCCCTGATACACGTCAGCTGTGTGTGGACTGCTTGAAACTTACTCTCCCCAACTTCCTCAGCAAAAAAGTAAGTCCTTATGGATGCCTCATTTATCATAATCCCAGTTTTATATACTCTGATGTTTCATTTTCAAAATAAGTAACAAAATGCTGTGTAAGGAATAAAATAAAGAAAGGGATCTTCCATACAGGCCATTTTAGCAGAAGACATTTTGACATGTCACATGGGAAGCACAGGCTTAAATACTGAAATCTGATGTGGTATCATGCATGCTGGCTCCCTGTCACTCTGACTACACTGACATGCATACAATATTCGTTTTTTGCCCTTACTCTAAAAAAGACAATATATCTATTAAACTGTTTACATGGTAACAAAAATGAACGGTCAGCCAATATCCTGCTTACATGCAGCCAAGCGTACTTCGATGAATGTGCTCCAACATGTCGTTTATCAAAAGATGAGAAGAGAAGGCTGTATTAGACGGCACAAACACCGTCTCCCTCTTACATCCCTTCAGCCACCCTCTTGAGAATGTCTGTGCTGCGATATTTGTGCAAATTCAAAAACCTGTGGATATATAAGTCTTTCATAATGTTTAAAAGTGAGTGTGTTTCTACTTCCAACCTGAAATGTGGACTTTCTTTTGAGCATACATCTCTAGTCCAGCCCTGCAAACTTTTAGCAAGTGGGTTTGTTCACAACGTAGGCTGTCAATGACAACGCACAGAGCCTTCTGTAAATGGACAAGAGGCCAAGTGCTGCAAAAGTGCCATTAAAAACCCCATGGGAGACACATATTCTGAATGTGCTGTATGTCCAAAGACTGTTATTGAGCCCCAGATAATACCGACATGTCCCACTTGTCTTAATCTGAAAATGCTAAATTCAGGAAAAGGCATAATATGCTGTTTACGTGAAAAGTATTACATTCAGAATGTTGTCGTATTTGGCATAATTGTGGAATATTAGCATGCATGTAAATGTAGCCACTGTCAAGACTTACAGGAATATTTGGATATAAAACAGCTATTGTTAATTGTTTAAGGGACACATGCATTCTCATGCTATAACAAGTTTAAATGTTAACTGTACATTTTTTTTTAAAAAATTGCCTATTTTAAGCTGTTATTGCCACATTTCCAGCAAAAATCTAATAATAATCAAATAATATCTGATAATATCTGTTGGACACATCACAGTATCCAGCTGTTCCTATAAATATTTGCTTCTGGTTTTGCAATCCAGAGAAATGGCAGTGAAACCTGCCCCACTCCAATTATTACTAGTGTTTGTACACGTCCTTACTGTCAAATATGGACTTAATTCTGATTGAAGTGTTTCCATCCTACAAAGAATACAATTTTGGCAAGAAATGTGAAATCTGTGGTGATTCTCAGAATAATTTTGAAATAAAATAAAAATAAGTCTACATATACTGGTTCTTAAAGAACAAACAATCTCTAAAAAAGACATTAGAGTATAAAACATGCTGGTTCATACAAAACTTTTGAGCACGAGGAGGTGCAGTATATAATGTAGCGAGTTTCCTTTTCCTACTCACAACCTCTGGAATGCACCATTTTTCATATGATACCTTTGTCATGTCACGAACTATGAAAGCTTTATCCTGTGATCTGATTTATATCTTTGGTCTCAGGTATTTCAAGTATTTTGTATCGTGGTAAGTAATACAGAGGTACTGCACAAGTTTCTCTGAAAAATTAGAAAGTTATCCCTCATTGTTCCACACTCACTTTTTACTTGTTTTTATGAAGGAACACATCTTGTGCACTTTTTTTTGTCAAGTTATCAAGTCCTCTTTCATCACTTTGGAGCATGCATGTGCTTCATGCATGTGCTTCAGTGTCAAATTACGCTCCTCACTGCAGCCTCCACCATGAAATCTTCTGTCAGGCTATTCTGTGAACTGATACCCTTCATCATATTGCTTTGGGACTCACTTGACACAGTTTGTCAGAGTGGTGATGGTCTTATTCTGTATAGTTACTCAACTGTGTGGGAGTTTGTCCTCATCATGCCAACAGAATGCTTTTAACACTTACATTCCATTTTTGGCAGTCAAATATCTAAATATAAAGAATTTAAAGGGACATTTCAACCCAAAATAAAAAATACATATTTTTCCTCTCACCTGTAGTGCTATTCATCAGTGTAGATTGTTTTGGTGTGAGTTGGCCAGTTTTGAAAATATCAGCTGTTGACATGTTCAGCTTCTTTCCAATATAACAGAACTAAATGGCACTTGACTTGTGTTTCTTAAAAGTGCCATAAAAATACAGTTAAAAAATTCAACAGCAATGTTTTTTTTACATGACATGACATGACCTGGTTACTCAAGATAATCCACTGACCTAACTGTGAGCAGTTTCATGTAGGAACTTTTTTCTCTGTGCCGAACTACACCTCCAACCAGATCACTGGTCACAATCTACTGATACTTCCCCCATTTGATTATTCACTCCCACTCACTTAGGGCATCTCTAAGCCAGGATGAATCAGCATCTGGTATCAGTTTTTTTCTGTCTGCTAAATAATGAGCACGCCAACTTTTAACAATAACAAAGCAGAATAATATGAAAAAAATGGTTATTTTTAATAGGGCATAAAAGTGAGCATTTAAACAATGTTTATTGTGTTCCTAGGATTCCAAAACAGTACAAATTACATCTTTTGATGCAGTAAGATGTGCATCACTTAGAGTAACAGAAAGGAGAAGTATCCACTGAAAACATTATTTACATTTTTACATTTAAATTAAGTTGCTCTGTTCCATGTTTTCCAGCTTCAGCCACTCGTACAACAGTTAAGATACAATATTTATGCACAAGTAGACGGGCTACAAAAGCTAGACAAACTAAGATGTGAATCAAGGAATAATATTGATTTTAGAGACATAAATGTCTGCAGTGATAGTCTTATTCATAGCTACTTCCTCATAAGTGACACATTAAAAATTGGAACAATTCTATTTATTAGAGGCACCTGCTGTTGATAAGGATGGGTTTATCTTAACAGGGACAATATATCCAGGTGATACTGAGAAAAGTGTTAGACAAAGGGTTTTTTGAGTTAATATATATAAAAAATATATACTTGGTACAATACTACCCAACACTCAGATCGCTGCAAGGTTTTTTCCCCCTTCAGTGCTTTTCTGAAAACATTTTTTTGACAAATCTTGCAGGTACAGGCGCAAATCATTACAATGTAACTGAATAATGGCACAGGAAGCAGCTGATGATGCACCTGATGTAGCATACAAACAGCCGCTCAAAGAGGACAATGACAACATGTGTTTTGTGTAATACGATAACAAAATTATGAGGTAGATGGCTGACAGTGAACTAGTGCAAGACTTTTGATTTTCCTTCTTAAAGGAACAGTGTGTAGCATTTAGTGATATCTAGTGGTGAGGACGGCAGGATGCAATCAGCTGAACCTTCTCCGTGTAGTGTTCTCAGTCTTAACCCAAGCCCGCTGGGTCCCAAAAAGCCTGATAGGTTGGACCAAGTGCGGGCCAGAAATGTGCACTGATTTTCTAGGTCTGGTAGAGATAGGGCTGTGGAATTTTATCTTATTTTTTAAATAATTAAAAAAATAGTAAAAAGGGAGCACTCCGTGTTTAATTTATTTCATTACTATTCTTTAAAATGTAAATGCAAAATATATTATAGATAATATACTGATTGATTGATATCATATCTTTTTTTTTTTTTCTTTTTTTTTGCTGTAGCCTGGTTTTACTTTTGACCAATGAGTAACACAGCAGGGGGGTTGGGGTTAGGGAGCTGTCAGTGTAAGTGCAGGCAGAGAAAGAAGGAGAGGGAGCAGCCAGGCTCCGTGTCTGTCCTTCCTCCCGGCCAGAGCAGGGAGTTTTTCTGGTGAGAAAATACAGTGTGGAGAGTTGTGATTCACTGAGCTGGTCCATTTTCCACTGGATGTGCGTGTGGCTTGCGCTGCCACACAGCCAGTGTGTCCGAGGTGTTAAAAGCTGACAGTGTCTTTTCGAATAGGTTGGGCGTGGGCTCAGTATTTTACATGATGATATCAGATGGGCCGGGTTCAGGCTTCAGCTGACATGGGTCGGTTCAGTTTGGGTTGTAATTTTTTAGGCCCATTGAGAACCCTAGCTCCTGGTTAGGATTCCCTTAGCGTTCACTGAGGAGGTCTTAACTGGGAGGTGATTAAAACCAGTAAAAACACTGAATAAAACAGTCTCGCATTAAAAAATAATTTTTTTCCCCAATGCTGTTCGGCTCACTGTGAGGGGGCTTCTAACTATAGTGGCTGATAGGAAAGAGCAAATGACCCTATCTGAGGAGTTTGTCCATTCTAGGCTACTGTAGAAACATCATGATGCAACATGGCATCCTCCGTAGACAAGGACCCACTCCATACGTAGATGTAGACGGCTCATTCTAAGGTAATGAAAACACGAGAATTCTTATTTTCAGTTGATTTTACACAAAAGAAAGCACACTTTTTACATTATGTTCAATTTCTGCCAATATATCTCCCCTAAATCCTACACACTGGACCTTTAAATCAGTGTAAAAGCTGGGTTAGATTTAATACTATGATGAGAGCGGGTTCATGTGTAGCTAACATCAAAATTCAAAGGGAACTCCTGTTAGTGTTTTTCTTCATAAATGTGTTTCTTCATTTTTAAAAGAAATCAGTCTTCATGAGTAGTAAGTACAGTATTGCAATGCAAGGTGTGCAAATGAATAAAAATAGCAACTGCAGCATCAGGAGAAACAGCTGACATACGTGTCTAGGGAAGGCTTGCACGTTTTCCTTCGGATAATGGACTAACGTGGCTAATTTAAAAGCTCTACATGGAACAGAGGAGGTATGGTTCAAATATGCAGGACATCAGTCTTCAGGGTAATACACTGTACAGGTGTTCAACCAGACGCCTTGGAGTATTTACATTTTCACATTTATAAATATTGTGCATTAATTAGTAACTGCAATCCTGAGATGCACATCACTGTCTCATCCGTGAGAGTCCATGCTCGTCACCTCAGGCATTGTCCCACAACAAGGTTCATGATGGCTTCTTCGAGATTAAAAACAAATCAGTAGTTAAGCTTTTTAGCAGCTCTTTTTGTGTTTCTCTTATATAAAAAGGGAACAGACAAAAAGAGATCATCCTGATTAAAGATGATCATGGGTAAAACAGCCTGGACAAAAATCTCATTTTTGACCAGAGACATCTTGGATCCCTCCGCGGAGGAGGAAGTCCACTCTAAAGCACTTTAAAAAGAGCACAGGGGATGAGGGGTACTGTGGGAGTCAAGGCAGGGTTACGTTTCTGTGGTGGCTGTAGTTTCGTAGCTCAGTTAGTTCAGCTTGTTGCCATACATGAGGGGAATGATGTAGACAGAGATGTCATCTCCAGAGCCTAATCTGTCGTTGGATATCCTCCAGCCCCGATCCTTCAGCACCCCTCGTGCTCTCATGACGAGGTCTTGAGCTGCCATTGTGTACCTGACAAAACAGTGTGATAAACAAGTAAGATGTAGTCAAAGCATATACAGTGAGATAAATGGTCAAATCTGATTATAATCATGCACAGTGTTTGATAAAGTACGTCTGCCTAAAAATGAAAATATTATGGTGAACTTTGGAAACTAAGCTCACGGGAGAAGAAGAGTCAGAGCACCTCGTTAACGGTCTTACGAGCTATTCCTTGACATCAGAGAAATTACTTATCTAAATGTTTGGAAATTTGCATAATTACAACAAGATAAAAACGTTCATCCTCTATAAGTAAGACCGGGGTGAGAGGAAGTTCAGCATTGGCTGGCGGTTGCAGCTGCGTGATGAGCGAACTTGCCTGTGCTGGTCGTCGGGGTCGCAGTTTGCCAGGAAACAGGTGACCGCTTCGGCTACTTCCTGGTTCGAGAGGACGTCCCACAGACCGTCGGTTCCCAGCACCAGAACGTCATCGGCTCCATGCTCGTACTGCGCTAAAGGGTAAACTTTAACCTGGAGGTGAAGGGGAAAAAAAGGTAAGTAGTGAAAGATGCATGGTTTCTAGGAATCATTTGAGCCTTTTGCACAAATTTCCTGTGAAGATGTCATATTAATGGCTCTGTGGAAAAATGGGAAGAACGAGAACCACTTTGGTTGTGATATGTATTTGTGGCAGTTAATTAAGTGAAACCAGATACAAACACTGCATCGCACCTACAAAATTAGCTTAATGGATGGATCTAGTATTGATTTTTTCATTTGGATGTAGCTGTTTGTAGTGATGCATTTACCTCAAATTTGCCAACAGTTTGCTGTCATGTCTGTAGTTCTTTTTGCCAAGTTGGAGATATTGTCGAACCACCATGACGGAAATTTTTTTCCCACTCCGCTGCTCATGAATACTGTTTACACAAGGTGAACGTGGCATAAATTCTACCTCAAAGGTTCAGATTACTCCATTTATGAAAAAAATCATATTTTTTAAACTTATTTTATTCCTTGCCCTGTTTGGAATCTATCCATTCAGATCATTTTGGTTACATTTGTCCAGGTTTTATTATATCCCCTTCATAAATTTCTGCCTCCACACAATAGAATGGAGCTAAACACAATTTCATTTGTAGTGTCCCAACCTTTTTCCTTATGGGACCTCTTTTCTATCATTGACTGAACTGAAAACCCCTGACTAAGTGACATGTATTATGGGTATTTAATATTATATTCAACGCATAACAATAACAGCACAGAACAGCTGAACAACTACCCAAATTAGTAAACCCAGCTGCAGGATGTTTGTGTAAAAAGCAATTTGATTGAATTTTGGGCAGATTATTTCCTGTGAATATTGCATAAGAGATAGGTTTTCCTGATATTTTTTATAAACTTTTGTATAGCATTCTCTGTATGATGAACATCATTTATATTTTTAAACAACCATCATACTTAATAGTTGTTGTTTTTTATAATTTTACTATTTCATTGTTTTCTATTCCCTGATGCTTGGCCATTATTTTATTAGCTCTTTGGATGTTTTACTGATATACTTTTCTAATGCAGTTAGAGTTCCCAGTTGGAGATTTCGACGAGGATGCCTGCTAAAGTCAAAGGAAACTCACCAATCCTGACCTCAAAATCAAATATGGCTGCTCCACACCTAAAGAGTAGTGAAATGTCAACTGGTATTTTGAACAAAGGCAAACCTGAACAAAGGCTTGAATTAGTATTATTGACAACATCATGGTTTTCTAACTTGTTGTACTGAAACGCGATCAACTCGGGTGTTGCATCACTCCCAGCTAGGACTCCTGACTTCTAAGGTAAATGGGATGCAGCATAAAGTCTATGAATATAGCTTGTGATCAGATCTCTGACATGCCGAAGTTTACTTCTTGCTGGTTGCTCTACTAGCTTTTATGCTCTATTTTTTTTATGACTTTTTAATACTTTTATCCTGTAGCACTTTGAGATTTGTTCCAAATGTAAAGTGCATTACAAATATAATTTTATTATTATTATTATTATTATTATTATTATTAAATCTAATAATATGGGCTATTATCTTGATTTGTCTAATGAATGAAATGCTACTGTAGGCTTTTTAAATTTTTCATTTAGTTTTTATTTTTTCATTTTTATTTTCTTACACCCCTTGAAATCAAAAAGGCCCCGTGACGCCCCATGAACCTTTGACGACCCCTAATGGAGCTCGAGACCCCTAGGTTGGGAACGAATCACGGCTGCCAGGCCAGGTGAGCTTATCTCGAGCCCGTGACAGTTTGAGAGGGGGCGCGTGCCGAGGTAATCAAGGGGCGTTTCGGACCAGGTGTGCGACCGCAGCTGATGAATGCTGTTTCTGGGTGCGGCGAGGGAGACGGACGGTGGAGTTTTTTTTTTTCCGTTTCAAGTTTTTGTTTCAGGATTTTGTCCGCGTGTAAATGAACTGTCAGTGGAGTACCGACGGACACGAGAGCGAGAACACCCGGTGAGGGCTGCCGGGTCAGTGCCTGCGCAGCGAGTCAACAGGTAAGCCCCGTTTGTTTACCTTTAGCCTGGCGGCAGCGAGCCCTTTCCGCCCTGATAGCCTCATAGCATCCAGTGCCCAGGGCTGTGTTTGCTGTCATAGTGAGCTATACTGTGTTTGCACTTAGTATACAAAAAAAAAATAAACATATGAGTGTTTCATATTAAGAGTAAATGATACAATAAGTGAAACTGTGACTTTAGAAAGACACTGCCCACTGAAGTTAAAGAGACATCAAAATGTTTTTACAGAAATTAATAGGCTAGTCAGGCTATATGTTGGTTTTCTTTCTGTTTTCTTGGGATTTACTGTTGCGCAGCCATTCACAAATGTGCTTTATTTCAATCAGCTGTGAGCAGCTCTTCCAGTTCCTTTTTGCAATGCACTGTCAGAGAATAGTGTACATCACTGCACACTAAAAACATGAAGGTTTTTAAGAAGGGACTGTACTTTATTTATCAGAGTAAGGGGGTGGCTGGGGTGTGACTATATTTCAAAACCATGACACTCCCCAGAGCAATAAATATTTTCCTTGAGCCTCCTTGAGTGACTAAGCAAAAATGCAGGATCTTACTTCTAACATAAATAATCACATTTTGCAGTTTCTGGCTAAAACAAAAGGTGTGAATTTTGTGATCTTGCAGGTTCTGGGCTCAAAGGGTATTTAAAATAAATATTAAATACATAGAGTTAGAGTTGCATGTCCCTCCCCAGGGCTTAAAAATGATTTGAAGTGCCTCCCTCATTTTCCAGCACCCCCTCCCCTCTCATAAGTAGACCTAGTAAACAGTCCCCAAGTGTTGAATATACTTTAATTTGTCACTTTTCCAAAATGAATAGCTACAAATCATTATTCCCCTTTAAGTATTGGTAAGGAACTGGCTAATGGTAACGTAATTATTCTTAGCATATCATGTTCACCATCTTACAGTGTGTTCCATTACCCATACTACCATACTATTTAGTATGCCAGAAAAAGATTTTATATGAAATGCAGTGTGCTAAAACAACCAGGACGTCTTACTACATCAGGAAGCATTTTGTTAAATGCAAGCCTGCTTAAGTCTCTGGCTATTCTGACCACCATATCTTCTGTGCAGTGGAGGATACGTCACACTGACAGAGACAGATGACAGCTTGTTGACAGCTGACAGAAACTGCAATAACGGATGACTGAGCATTCAAGTGTAAGTACTACATATTTTTTGTGTATGTAATTGATACCTTAATGTTGCATGAGGTCAAGTAGATTGCAACAGAAATGAGAGAGAAGGTCAAAGTTTAAGGTGCAATGTTATGACCAACTATTAGGTCTCAACAGTATGCATACTTCATGCAACAGCATATACTTTGAATGGGCAGCTGCAGTAAGTCCTGAAATTAAAAAGAGCATGATTCAGAGTGTAGCGTTAGTTTAATGGCATGGCAACATGCTTATTAGTGCTAAAGACCAGCTGATGAGGATGATGGGAATGTCAGGTGAGCATGAAATCGGTTACAATCCAAAGTTTTGGGCAGTTCGAAATTTTGAGTTTTGAGAGTTTCCCATACATTTATCTATTTGTGGCAGCCCGCCACCATTAAAACATCTGCAATCACATACTGACTTTAGAATTTTGGAGCTTAACTATTCATTAGGAAAAATATTGGAGTGTACCATTCCATTACGGATTTCATTACACTCTCGGAGCGCAGAATGTACTTAGGCAACAGACGGAGCAGCAGAATGACCCTGCTGACCCTGACCCTGCCAGCTGCTGTTAAACTTAATCGTTAATTGTGCTGGATCTAAAAGTTTGCTTCTGCAGCAGCTGCTCCTCCACCGATCTGATCAGCTCTGAACGGATTGACTGATCATTTATTCACCCCGTGACTTTAACAGATGTTGAAGGGAAAAAAGAACCCATGAGAAGCTCTGCCTGCATTGCATTCATGAACCTGCAAAAATGACTGAATTAAGAGAAGTGACACACAATAATTAAAAAAAAAGGTACACACACCAGGTAATAAAAACAAGATTTTTTACTGACACCCCCCATCTACCACCACACATAGATTCTAATTCTGAAAAAACCCAAAACAGCATTGCTATTCATCATCTGTGGAATCTGAATGCTCAGACAGTTGTTGAGATATTTTAATCCAGACCAAAGTAGTGGACAGACCAACATTGCCCCAGAGTCATGCTGCTAGCCAGGCTAAAAATCCAAGGGAATATCTTTCGGTGTTCCTGTACTAAAAATCTACAGGCCTCACTGTCACTGTGCTTTATTACGGTTTATTTTAGTCGAAGAAGCTGTTTTAGAAGGACATGTACCACTGAACCTTTTACATATCTTTTTTTTTTAATTAAAGTGAGCTCCTCAGAAAATTCAGATACCTAAAAGATAGGCATTGTTTGACACATCCCTCTCTTTCCTTTTTTCACTGGAAGTTATTGATGGCTGCAATATTTCAAAGGTCTCTTTAACAAAAGAGATGTGTTACTGTGGCAACTCTTGTGTGGCACAGTCTCTCAAATTACTATGCCTGAGCAAAAGCATATGTTGAATTGACAAGAAAAAAATAATACCTAGTGGCCTTGGGGAGAAAAACACCGCCTTAGTTCGACTGCTTTAAGTAATTCCTTGGCTACTGTGGAAGAGTTACCTATTCACAGCAGACACACAGACTTACTGCAGAGGACTGAGGCAGTTCCTAGAATCAACTTCAAAACAGAGATTTCAAAGAAAAAAATTATCTTTAGGAGAGGAGTGATGAGCTTTGACCCAATGCACATATTTCATCTTAGGATGATCTGATGACTTAAAGTCAGTTTTTTCTGCATTTAACATCCAGCAAGACTTCTAATGCTCAGGTTTGACATGTCTTATATATAATAATAGTAATGTGTTTACACTCAATCTGAAACAATAGTGACTACATGCATCTGGTAAAACCCCCACAAAAAAACCCCAACAAAACTACAACATCAAAAAGGAGGCTGAACTATGACTGAACTCAAAGGGCAATGAATTAAAGATCAAGAGAATTCACAGGCTTCGTGACTACTGCAATCATGTGCAGTCGACACCAGGAAGGAAAGGAGTCATTTCAGAGCGACGGCTGGTGGGGAATGTTAATGTGCACGTTGACCACATAGTTCACAGTGTGGACTGTTAATGGCCAAAGGCATTTTACATCGTTACCTCTGTGCTCTCGTTCATGAAGAGGCCGAGGTAATGAGGTAAAATTAAAAATTAAAAAAAGGTTCATCTGCAGTGTTAGCACACTGCTACTGATGATGTCAATCACATTGTCAATATTCAGTTTTGATGATGTTGTGTATTTTCAACAGCTGAGTAGGTTTGCTAGCAGAAATACTTGTAATTTATATACTATACTACTATAGACTAAATACAACTGCTTTGCGCCCTACTTTGTGCTATGCACTTTAGACCATGCACTATAGATTGTTTAAATAGGCTCTTAGAGTTGGGTCAATTTCCAGTTTTGCAGGTACGATCCACTGTATGAGCTTAAACTGGTTTGATTTATGCAAACTGGCTGAACCAGTTCTGGCAATTTCACAAGTAGCCTACCACAGTGCTAAATCCAATTCAAATGCATTAGTAATAAGCAGTGTGACAGCATGATCAATACAATATCATGTTTGTAAACTTACTAATGGAGCAACTAGTATCATACAGGTTATGTATAATTCATGGCGAGCTGAGGCGTCTGGTGTGGCAACATAAAAAAGCTCAAATTTCAGCAGAGGGAGGACAGTGAGAACACTCTTAGTTATGTATATGGGATCATTTGAATGAGTTATTCCAATCTGTCTGTACACACTGTAAAGAAGGACATGATGAAAGGCAAAATTCAAAATGGAGCCTACCTCTGGGCAGCAGGACAGGAAGGGCTTAATGTAGATGTTAGAGTCGTGCACTTTGAGATTGTGGTCCCCGAGACCTCTGGTGACCCCGATGGTCGCCAGCACACGAGCCTGCAAAAAATCAGAGTAACATAAAGTGCAAACTCTTTTTGAGTCAAACAAAGCAACAAGCAACTTTTAAGGGATATTTTGAATTCATTGGAACTCTGGTCTTATTTCAACCATAATTTCTATCAGTCAAGATAACATCAAATTTGCCAAAGTAATTTTCTGAGATGTGGGGGCATGACCTCATCACTCAAATATATTCAGACAGGGCAAGAAACATGAGCTGTGAGACAACAGTTTTCACCAATTTATTATATAAACCATTTTATGAGTGCAGTTTAAATAATCTGCTCAGGTCAAGTACTGTAAACTGAAGTGGAAGTGGTCTGGTTTGGGTCATAATGTTACTGCTCACCTTCATTTTCCTTCTAAATAAGTTTGGTTTCCTGGGGATTTGTTCAGAACTTCTTTTTTCATCTGAAAGCTTGCTTCTTGCCCTAACTGACTTCGTTTTAGTGATGTCACATGGTAAATGGACTTGCATTTGTATAGCACCTTTCTAGTCTTCAAACCACTCAAAGCATACACTGGCCAAAGCTACCATAAAAGGTTCGATATTTAGTTAACCAGTCACATTAGGAGCAATTTGGGGTTCAGCATCTTGCCCAGGATACTTTGACATGCATATTGAAAGAAGCAGGGATTGGATCGCCAATCTTCCCAATTGGCGGATGACCTGCTCTACCTCCTGAGCCACAGTCGCTCACATCGAAGCAATTTAATTTGTGAGTGCAAGGTTACAATTACACAAAGGAATGATGGCCAACATAACAAAAGTAAGACTCAAGTTTTAATAAACCAGAATTGTATGTTCAGTCTAGAGCAGCAGTGTTGTGGAAATATGTCTGATATGTCGAGTAGGGTGTGAAAAGTACAGGTTTCCCACACATTTTTGAGTTTTTTTTTTTTTTGTTTTTTTTTTAAAATATTTCACCAAAACCCTTTAAAATAGCCTGCCTGGATGCTTCTGTGACATCAAGCAATTTGAAGTAGGGTGCAATTCCAAATGTGGAAAAGTATGCACACTTAGTTTCCCCACAACAAAATGTGACCGCTGTACCACTCAGCATCAAAACATCAAGAGTTCTGCATTAGATTTTTAATTAGTAATACAAGGAAAGTATTTTGTGTAATGTTAGACATGTTTTTAGCTATATCATGAACATATTTGACACTATAGTCGAAACACTGGCTATGTTTACATGCACATGTATTCCGAATATGACAGTGTTTTGATTATGATTAAGGTAATGTAAACAGCATATTCTGTTTGGTTATTCTGAAGTAGGCCTATTATCAAATTTAGCATTTTCCCAATTAAGACATGTGACTTGCAAGCCATGTAAACATGCGTGTCTGAAAGTAAAGGCCACACTCTTGGTGGAAAGAGAAACACAGCTGCTTTAAAATATCATAAAAGACTTGGACATCAACAGGTTTTTGGGTATGTGCAAATATCGCAGCACCGACCTTTTCAAGACGGTTGCTGAAGAAATGAAAGATTTGCACACTCCAACACATCCGCTGCAAGCTGTTTCACTTTTTATATACATTTTGTAGTTATAAACGACACTTTAGGGCATGTTGATGGAGTATTGACAGCTGCATATAAACAGGAATGTTAGTGGAATATTAGTTTTCATTAGCCATGTAAACAGCTTAGTAGCATTATTGCATTTTTCGGAATAACGGCAAAAATGTAATATCTTGTGCATGTAATGTACTCAATGTATATTCAGAACATTTCCTAAACATTTTGTTAATCTAATTTTATAACTTTTCTGAAAATGTCATGACTGTGTAAACACTACAAGCAGTGGAGTAACACTTTGACAGCTGTGCAGATGTTCCTGAGCACATCATTTGGCCCCAAACTGCTCTAATGAGCTGTTAGTGTTTGTATCAGGCATCAATATATGTGTAACTGTGAAGCAAGATATTTTGATCAAGAGCATCTCCACTCCTCCTAGGATGAAGTTGAGACTTAGTTCATTAAAATACTATATATACTCTAAGTTCAGTGAACCCCCTTCAAGTCTATTGTATTCATCCCTGATAATTGTAAAGAATAACCTGCATGACACATCCCTGGTGACATTTCACTGACGGATACAGGCTACTCCCACTGGGAATCTTAATCTGCATGAATGAGCAGCATTGAAGCAAATAAACACAAGCTCATCATAAGCATCTTCCAGTTTTGAGAGAGCCTAACAATCATTCCCCCAGGGCCCTAGACACCATCAAACTCATTTGTAAGCTGTGCGAAACTGCTTTTAATTCCAACTGTCTGCACAGATAGCCACCACCGCCTCTAAAAATGGCTGCTGGCACAGAACTGGGGAACTGGGCTAATTGAATCTATTGTACAGCTCATGAGATGGTGTGGCACATAAGGCTGGGGAGAGGAGCACGGGGGCGAGTCAGGCCAGGTAGGAATGGGCCACCATCAGTATGCAGCTCAGAGAGAAGGAAACAGAGAGGTGGAGAGAAGGGGAGAGTGTTTCAAAGTGGCGGCAAAGGTCCTCCGGCGGCGAAGGGGAAACATCCTGGGATTAATTGTTGAGCGTTGGGGCCCAGCAGGCTGCGCGCGGGGCTTTGAAGTGCTCTGGCGTTCCTCTCCCTCGCACAAAGCCCCCTCACTCTATCTAGCCATCCATCTCCGCGCCTCACTTCAAAGGGAGAGGACGCGACGTGGGCACGGCCAACTGTGCAGGGGTAAACCCGAGTGTGGTTGCAGGCAGCAAGCTCTGTGGGGTGACATCTGCCCCAGTCATCAGTCAAACATAAATCTACTGTCTGTCTGTATTAAATAGAAACCTGTAGAAGACCACAGTGAAACACACTCAGATCTATCATGTTTCCTCCCTGACCTTTTCAATGCAACAAGGACAAGATGCTGCACACCAGCACATGTAAAGCATCACTGAAGGAACGGGAAATGTCATCAACAGTGTGCTGAGCTCTTGACCTTTTCTTTTGTGTTACGTGTCAAAATAGTGAAAAGATTCCCACGCAAGTCAGTGTTTTTGCGACGTTATACTCCAATTAACATACGTCACCATTTGGATGCTTTGCATTTTTCTTTCAGATATGTAACGGATTAGCCCACCTTTGACCCCTGGCTGGGTTTCGTTTTACCCGCTGAGGAACGCACAGTCACTAGGTCCATTAGAGCAGAGATTTTCTTTGCCATAGGTTGGTGCAGGATGTGAATCGTTGTGGAAAAAGAGGCCAGGAATGACTTCCACTGGCTCGCTCCTCCACACAGTGACAGAGGGGAGTAAGAGGGGGCTGACTAATGGTGCCCTGGCGAGCTTTGATTACAGGCGAGGCGCACAAGGCCGTGGGAGTAACTCTGTCAGCAAGCGACTGGCAAGCACTTCTTACCTTCTTCCCTTCGCCGTAGATCAGGGGAAACTTTAGGTCATCGTCTTCAATGGTTTTATATGCCCTGCACAGAGGAGAGAGGACACTTTAATGGGTTTTTGGTTTATGGCAGGCAGTTCACACGTGCCCTGGAGATACATCGCCCCCACGCCCCCCCGCGGGCAGTGCTGCTGAGCTGACTGGCACAGACAAAGAGCATGCTAGGAGGGAAAAGAGAGACGGTGAGGAGAAAAAAAATCCACCCAGACATCACAGAGAGCGACATAGTGCCTTAGCATATTTCTCTCCTTTTTTTCTTTCTAACTAATCTCATAAAAGTCTCCCTAGCGACATAGAGAGAGACGTCTATGCATGCACGAGACACTCTTGGTGTGCTGTTGGTTTCCTGTGACTGTCTGCTGCAGTTGTGTTTGCATGTATGTACCTGAATGTCTAAATGTAAAGCAGCTGAGATGATGCAAGAGTATCCACGTTTACATTCCCCCTGCTGAGCAGTGCAGTGTTTAAACTTCCCCAACTAATGAATAATTTACTGTCTTTATAGCGGGACCAGACAGAGCTGCAATACATGGAAAAAAATCATACTGTATGTATTAATGCAAGGTCCTAAGATACAATTTTCACTTCTGTATTGTAGCAGCGAAGAAACCCCTGCACTCTTGCTCATAGCTAGTATTCAGTTTTAGCCCAGAGGAGTAACTGTGTCACTGTACAGTACCAGAAACATTACAAATTTGAGCCAGAAGAGCTACCAGGAGAAAGTTTTCCATTCACAACTCACACCAGGTGCTGCAAATAGAAAAATCTGGCATCCTAACCTGGAACACATAACATTTAGAAATACAAGTTAGTCTTTATTTAGCCTTTAGACTGGGTAGTTATGTGAAAAAAGGACAGAAAACAACAGTTATCTAGTGTGAAAACCTGCTTAAAACAAACCTGAAGTGTAATTTGCAAATCTAATTTGACCCAGGCCTGCCCCACACACCTTATCCCATGTATTTCAGCTGCTGTGAAGCAGATTAGCAGGGACCAGGATGGTTTTTACATTACTGCTGGTTCCACTCAGAGAGACCATATGTTTCCACCTTAGGCGAGCGCTATACTGCTGCACTCAGCACTTTTTTAACAGTGTGCAGAGCGAGGACTATCACAGCGAAATGCAGCCCACAAACACAGAAATACAGTTTGCAGCCTGAGACTCTTTAGAGCGACGAGCTGTGGCGCAAAATAACAGCCCGTGGAAGACTACTCGCTAATGTTTGCAATATTCATGGTGTGGAAAAAGCTCTAAAACAGCAGTTTGATGATGTCAACTGAGCATTAAAAGAGGCGCTAATTAAACCCGGGCAGGCCTCACGTTCTCTATTTAAAAAAAAAAAGGGAAACACCATTTTTCCTGCCATATCACTCCAAACTTCTTTCATTTGTGTCACCTTCAAGAAGTGTTAGTCTCTTAAAAAATACTACTACACAGAGACACGCTCTTAATGTTAGTATTTCAAAGATGTCTTGAATGAAATCCCCAGAGCCTGCTGTCAGGGACAGTCTCCCTCTTGAGACTTGTGTTTACAGCAAATCCATCCTGTCAGAGCTGAGATAACGAGTGTGTGACAGAGAGCGAGAGATACACATTAATCCTGTTATGATACCTGCTTCCCGCTCTGGGACACAGTGTCCAAAATCGGCGAGTTGCTCAAGGGCCGTACTGTTTGACCACAACACTGAGCGCTTTCACATTCAAGGGCTGTTCGGTCGGCTGATGCGTCGCAGAGTGTGACCGACTGAGATTGGGGGAAGGGAGAGGAAAAGAAGGATGCGGGGGGGAGGAGGGGGTTGAATCATCCTCTCTGCAGGTGATGAGGGACGGGCCAGAGAGGAGAGAAGTGATGTCATCTCCGCTCGATGCAAAAAGGCACGACAGGGAAACATTAACAGTGTGTGCTCAGCATCCTGATCTCGGTCGTACACTTTTATATACATCTCTTCACACAGTCATCGACAGACTTCGAGGTGACATTGTGGCGAGTCTCGGTGTGTCAGCACCGGATGAGTTAGACAAATTGGCGTAATTGACAGTCGGCTCTGAATAAACTTTTTGGCAAACCTTGATGGGCTTTTCATAGATTGAGTGGTGCGCTCAGGAGCAAAGCAAAGCCAGAGTTAATGGCATTGACCCGACGACTTTCCAAATATGAGCCATAGGCATCAGTCATGTTGCTACAAAGGCATAATGGAAAAAGAAGGGAAGGAGAGAAGGAGGAGTAGGAGAGGGAGAGATACGTGTGACAGTGATGAAGGTGTGTGTTAGTCCCCCCTCCTCTCACACTCATTGTCTGTAAGATCAGGGGGAGAACAGACACCCTCGTGGGCGTAGGCTCTAAAGAAAGACAGCTTGAGCATCGTTCATTGTCATTTATCATTGCCCTCCTATGTGACAGCATCTTTACATCTTACCAACCTTTTTTTCTTTTTCCTCTCCTTCTTTATTTCTACAATCTTAGCAGGTTATATTTCTCTCCCTTCCCATTTGTTCTATTTTCCCCTCACTCTGTCCTCTTCATCCACCCACCCTCTTTCCCACCTTCCCTCCGCCTGGCTGTCTTTGCTGCTGTTGTGTTTGGATCACCTCGAATACGGCCGACCGCTCAGCATCCATCACGCCGCGACATCTCGCAAACAAAACCATGCGCCATTCTGGACGACGGCAACCATTATAGCTTGCAACACCAAAGCATCCAACTGGCTGAGGGAGGGGGAGGTAATGAAAGCGAGGGAGGAAGACAGAGAGAGAGGTGGGCTGCAGGCCTGTATGCCTTCATTAGAACATGGCCTTGATCATGGATGCCTTTGAGGGAATCGGATGCCAGTGCACACCCACACACACGCAGCATGTGGGCACACTGGCTGCACATACTGACAGGAGAGTGTACATGTATAGACGGAGAGCTGCAGAGACATAAAAAACGATCCTCTATACCTATAGAGCGTCTGAGCTGCACCTATACAAGATGACACAGTTATGTCATGCCCACACACATCAGAGCAATCAGCCACGGCGGCTGACAGGGTACTAATTTAAGACCCAGACTTTGTCCGGGTGAAGCGAGCAGAACTGGTTTATGGGTAGAACCTGATTAAAAATACATCACAGGCCGTCTGCACTGCTGAGACAGTAAGCAGGCAGACGACAGGCTGGGAGTTCTGGGCCCAGAAAGGAACACAGCGGCTGACTGACCTACATCTGCTAAACCGAGCGGCGCCGCAAAACACAACTGTGCAGGGGTAGTGCCAGAAAAATGTTTTCGTCACTCACCTGCACCTACCACTCATATACCTACAGTATATCCATGAGTGCATACATGCTGTATGTATAGCATGTTGTACAAGGGGTAGCCATAATTAAAACATTTCAAGGATAAAGAACTTCATTTTTGAAATTACAGGATCTTGAATTACTGTAAGTTATACAGTACTTTTACTTACTGGCAAAAGCGGCTACACAGGTGATTTAGGTGCGTTTGGCCTACTGTATGTGTACTGATTTTAAAAAAACTTTGACATGTAAATAAAGTTTGCATTTTTCCACAGTTCGAGTAGAATTTGGGTTAAAACTCATAAAAGTGCCGACTACTACTCGATATCTGAAAATACTGTAAATTTGCATTTAGCTAGATGGGACCTGCAGTAGCAGTGTTTGTAAACACTGCCATATTTCCACTGCATGATACGTCACAGCTCTGCTCAACTCGACTCACTCTGTTTTGATTTAAACTTAGCAAAAGTCATGGATTGTCCGCAGCACTTTTTTGGTAGCTACCACCTTAGTCAAGGTTTCAAGCAAAGTAAGGCTTTATGAGATAGAGTCAAAAGACTGCAAAGCTCTGATTGGTCAAAGAGAATTGTCGCTTGTGCTGCTATACCTGCCATATAAATAGCCAAGCTACTTTCAATAACTGCAACTTTTTTACTTACTTGACCCAGATTTCATTTAAAAAATTGCAGGCCAAAAAGCTACACCGTACACTACATTGTACACTTGACAATGTGTCAGCAGACAACAGACACCTCTCTGTTTGGTTGAGGATTCGTTGAGTGATCCCACAGCAGTTTCGAGCAGCTTCGCCATGGCAATCAGTTCCAAATCCTTCACTAAGGGCTACTTTTGGCAGTAGAAAACGAAACAGAGAAACGGACTTGGTAACAAAACTGAGCTGAGTACAGCCGAGCAATGCAGCATAAGATTGTGTTGCTTTAGGGTTAAAGTCCTTGGACTCGTGTATACTTGGAGTTGCACGAGTTATCTTACTCTCCCTTATTTTCTGTCTCTTCAATTCCCTGGTCACCTCCTTTTCTTTTTCCATCTGTATCTAAGCTCTTATGTAGTCTCACTTTTCTACCTTCTCACACCATCTTCCTCAATCTCTTTGACCCTTTTTTTTTTTTACCTCTCTCTCCACAGTAAGATAAAGAGCTGTCTTTGCTGCGCCCACAGGTTCCTTCTCACCTTCCTCTCACACACAGAAACAGAAATGTCAAGGCCACTTCCTGGCCTCCTTCTGACAGTAAAGCTTTGAATGGCTTTACACTGCTGCACACTCAGTTGGAAAGAGATTGCAAGTATTGGCTATT
This sequence comes from Plectropomus leopardus, assembly GCF_026936395.1. Taxonomy (NCBI): domain Eukaryota; kingdom Metazoa; phylum Chordata; class Actinopteri; order Perciformes; family Serranidae; genus Plectropomus; species Plectropomus leopardus. The sequence continues at coordinate 26,058,405 of NC_142182.1, read as the reverse complement.
TTCACAAGGGGTGCATTATACGAAATCACAGATGATATCAGAATGTAATGTTTCAGCAAGGCAGAATCATGTGAGCACTCTGAACAGTTACAGGACGTGCAAGTATTAAAAAAAAATTGAGTAGTAGTTTCAACAAATGTGTCTACTGTAAAATCATCTAGCAAGGAGGCAGAGGAAAACCTTACTGACATACACACTGAAGGAGCAAAATGTGAAAAAAAAATAGTTGTATCCTCACAGTTTGCGGTTTTGACACTTAAAGGGATAGTTCGGATTTTTTGAGGTACTTAAACATAGTGTATTGCTAACAGTAGATGGCGGTCAGCACACTTCATGTTTGAAGAGACAGGCACAATAACTAAGCAATGTACTGCTGTGGGTTACTGTGTGACTTTGATGAATCCAAACTAACCTTTTGAAACACCAAAATCATACAATAACACAAAGTAACAGATTGAGGCAGCGTTAGGGTGGTTTGTGTGAGGTAAAATTTCTTTTTGTTTTTTGAGTTTGGTGGGTTTGAAGTGAACACAAATGATGGCTTCAGTTCCCCATTGGAAAGGGCCGTCTGGCTGTTAACTGGGGCGTTCCAACCGACGTCAAGGTAATACACTGAGTATAGATAAGCACCTCATACAACCCCACTTCAAAAAATCTAAAGTATGTCTTGAATTCCAAAAAGTAAATAAGCCCAAAAATCAAAGAATCAGTCAACCCACCATCCTGACATGGTGAAGTCACGGTACAGCATCCTCTTCCCCACCTCCTTCCTCTGGACTCTCCTCGGGAATTCCAGATGTGTAAATTCGTTCCCTAATAAGTGGGGCTGCATGTAGGCCTTTGATATGAAAAGAAGAAAAAAACAGAGAGAGAAGAAGAATGACATACCCAGGGGATAGGAAAAACAATTCCAGTCCAGTCTATTAAGCTGGCAAAGAGAGCAGGCAGTGTAAGAGAGACAGAGCTAAGCATAGCCCCTGTCTCCACGGGAGGGGAGGTCAGCTCTGCTAATGTCTGACAGCTGTGCTCGCTAGAAAGGAGCTGAGAAAGGATCTTTCTTACCAGGAACTGCAGGCGCTGTCTCTCTGACTCCGGCGTGAACTCAGCTGACATGGGGATGACTTCCCCGGCCCGGATAATGATAGCTCTGAGGGAGAGGAGCAGACAAAACAAAACTCACTTTTATTTAGGACACCGATGCTCCTGTTGGCTGCCGTGCATGAGAAAGTGGCGCCAATACCTGTGCGTCACTGCAAAGGTATATGAATATACGTATCTAACCTGCTGTCACCGGCGTTCCCGACGTAGAGCTTCCCAAGCAAATAGACAACCACCAGAGCAGTGCAGCCACCTGAGATGTTGTAGACTGCCTTCTCCTTCTCTATCTGCACATCCTAAATACAAACACACACACATACACATACAGATTAATCAGGGGAGCATATAATCCTAAAGCCATCCTCTGCACATTATCAGTATTCTAATCATAAAAAACTTTTTCCCTATCACGCAGCACTACAAAGCATTTAAGCAAGGATCTGATACTGAGTTAAATATTGGTACCATGATACTATTATTAATTATAGCACCATAATTAATTCATTTATCAATAAGTCAAGAAGCAATAAAATGGAATGGAAACCAAAAAGGATGGGAGAGAAAGTTGCGAGCGGCCGCTGGTTATTACACCCGTTAATTAGCCCAGATTAATTTGTTGCTAATTAAACCTAAAAAATGATGTGAAAAAATCCATGATATCAGTTCATTAATTAGATGAATAATTAACCTGTCAGCGAATTAATCAAAACGCTAACATAAATTTGAACCAAGCTGCTCACACTTGGTTTAACCCCTTTATGTTCTCCGCGGCTGTTGTTAGTGCACTGCTAACAGCTCCTGCGGGGCCTTTAATGGCAAAACAGAAGCAGGAAGTTGTGTCGGGAAAATGGATGACCCCTCTGGCGCCTCCTTCGCATCCCTCAGTTACTATCAACAGATTGAGTGGGATGAAAAATGTTGGCGAACACATTTGCAGCAAGGCCATCCCTAACAAGTTTCCCCATGAGGGATGTTACCCCCAACTAAAGCATATCGCCTTCTGCTCCACTGCCGACGACCTCCATCTCATTACAGCTCTGTCAGTGTGCGCGTTTCTCTACAGCATTGGTGTTTCTCTGGCAGAAGTGAATCGTAGCGTATGCGTGCATTGTGTGTATAAATGTGTGTGTTTGTGACTGGCAGAAAAGACGAATGTGTGTGTAATCAGAGTGCAAATGCGTGTTCATGGTTCTACGTGTGTGCATGAAATTCAATAATTTGTGCGACTGGATGTGTGTGTACAAATTCACAAGTATGTGTGTTTGTAGGCATTTTTGTGCAGACTTTTGTATGAGACAAAAGTGTGTTTCCGAATGCCTGCACTCCATCTTTCTTTTCATTTTTCAGAAGAAACACATTCTTGTACTTCTATCTTTGTGACGACTCATTGACTTGATGCATTCCCTAGTCACTTACTGTATCCTTAACCTTCACAACGAAATGCCTTACCCTAACCTGAAGCTAGATTTAACCTGAACTGTGGATGTAAATGGTTAATTATTAGCAGTTTACTGCAGAGTATATTTTGGACTGTTTACATGTCGGTCCCTATGTCAATTTTGCTTCTCTTCAGTTTACTGCACTGTGCCCCACCTGGCTCTGGATGATCTTACTGGCTAGTGGCATGACTCATTCTGCAAGTATTAGCACTGATAACACCATCCCGACCCAACAGCGTTGCTGCGGAAGTGTTGTGCCAACCCTTCCATCTCCCCAGCGGCTCACCCCGGTAGTGTTGTAGTACTCGCTTCTTGGTCATGAGACCATTTTTAGAGGGTCTTGGTCTCATCTCAGAATCGACCACATTTTGACTCGGAATTTACTGGTCTCTGACATATTTTTATTGAGAACGGTTGAGACCACAACAGATTTATTTGTTGACATAATTATTGTGATTGGATGTAAAACCTCCATCTTCCAGCGAATCTTGTAAGTCATTTGTAGTTTGCTTTTTTTGTCAATAATAATAATGGCTAATAAGAGGAAAACAGTTTATAAATAAATATATAAATATATAGTCTATATATAGTCCCGGTTAGTATGGTTTTGACTACAACACTGCGCCCGGTAAGTAAGCGACTTAACTTGAGCTGTAAAACCCAAATGTTAACTATTGTTAGCTCTGTTTGAACAGGTACTGGTGCGAACAGTTACCAATGCTAAAGGGGTTTTGTAGTCAAAATGAGGCCGCTTACTCACCAGGGGGACCTGAGGGAGAAACTGGAGGATGGAGACAGTATAATAGTAATATCCTCAATTCCAAAAAAGGTCCTCACTTTGTGGTTAAAAACATTTTGATCCTCTATTTTGCTAGTACAAAAACACACACACCACTGTTGCTGCTGTACACATTTCTCAAGAGTGAAAGAGCATGAAGAAATACAGAAGATGGATATGTGTGTGTTTGTGTGTGTTGAGGAGGGTGAACAAATGTGTCCTTCACCCTCAGTGAATTATGAATCCATAGCAAGCCATACATATTTATCCTCACTGTATCCAATACCTCTTGCTGCAGGCAAAGTCTTTAATAATGAAAATGTCTGCATAAACATCTATACCTTTCTCCTCTCTATTTCCGCCAGTAAGAATCGAACAACTGAGCTAAATAACCAGCAAGCAGAAAGAGAGAAAACATTTTTTTTTCACTTCCTCAAATAAAATCTCTTTTTTGTTTCCATGAAAGAAGGAAAAAATGGCACAAAGTAGGATTGACAAAATCAGGCATTACAAGTTTTCACATCAGTCCCACATCACATCATATGACCACATCAGCCATTATAAGAGAAGTAATATTCTGTAAACGAAGTAATCGCCCAGCAAGCAAAAAGAAAAATCTACGCTGCCATTCCAGTGACAAGTGCTTTGACCGCAGAAGCGGAATTAATGCCATTGTACCGAAATCCAATGGAATATCACAAAAATGTCAGGGACACGCCAAAGACATACACAAAAAGCATTTTGCAGAACAGATCCACACAGCTCAAACATAAAACCAGATTAACTGTCATATTAATGCAGTGAGAGAATCTCAAACAATAAAACACTGATGCATCTCTTAGCACCTCTCATTCAAACATCGTAATATAGTTGTTTTAAACATATAGATACTTCATTTAAGACCACTAAGCCATGTGTTTGACCTATTAATTAACAGATAATTCCACAAAATGGCCACAATAAGTCAGGCTCAGCAGGATTGAGTAGATATTTCATAAAAGTTGAGAATGAGCTATTCAACACATTATAGGTTATGAAGGCCATCAGCTTCACAACAGTGTTCAAACCAGCGTACTCGCCAAAGAAAAGGAGAAAGTTTTTGCCTGCATTGGCAAATGTTGAGTCACCGTACTATCTATGATCTACAGGTCAGGTCAGACGCTCCCTTCTCCACGCTGTTCTCTGTTTATGCGTTTACAGAATCAATGAGAGCCAGAAAAACAGGAAAACAAAACACAGACAACAGAGATGGCACAAAGAGAAGTCGAACAAAAAAAAAGGGAAACTCTGAGATCATTAATTAACTGAATGAATCATTTTAACTGATTAGCAGTCGCATTATCAGCTGATTTTGAGGATAAGAAGGGACCTTTGAGCAAATTCTCTGGCTAATGTTCCTTTAATACAGAGCATCAATAACCTGCTGCTATCACACACAATCACACACCTTGATATGACTGTATTGATGGTATTAACTATTAACTAGCACCCTGAAATAGACTGGCACCCTGTCCTGGGTTTTAACCTGCTTCTCACTGAATAAGAGCTGGAGTGGAAATATTGATAAACATAGAAAATGTTTTTTTTTTTTTAAATTTAAATTTAGTATAAAATTGTTAAAACATAATATTGATTGACCTCAATTTCCTGGAGGCTAATGCTTAATAATATACCTCATACAAACAATGACATTAACTTAAAGGAATACTTAAAACTTTTTGGAAGTAACAATATATGGAATTTTGCGATAGCACGATAGAAAAAAAAGCCTCAACACCGTCGCAGGACCGTGATCGAAATCTACTGTGATATTTCAAGGTTGTTTTCAAGCTGTGTTCTATTATCTCTCGTCAAAAATTGTAATGTTTTTGTTTTAACAGCAGAGAATGCAGTCATACTTCCTGGCATCCTTTGCATGCAAGCCAAGCACTGATAACTGGCATCTTCACAGAGTCAGGCTCAGACCCAACAAGAACATGGCGTATGAAGTAGATGAGCGCAGCAACAAATGATGAAATGAAGAATTTCAGCTTGAGATGGTGGTTAGTCCATCAACTGTAAGAGCTGCTGTGTGGCAGTATTTCAGTTTTCCCTTTTCAAGAAAAGACAATGGTGAAAAGGAGACTGACAAACGCAAAACAATATGAAATACTGCTGGAAAAGGATCAGATACAATACATGAGATACATCAGACATGAGAAGTCATGTGATGTATCATCATCATCACTACTACAATAACAACCTGCTGTGAGGATGAAGCTGCAGCTGGGCCAAAGGACTCTGAAAAAATCATTTTCAGCCCAACTTCCCTCTGACAAAAAGCTGAAGAAATAACAAAATGAATCTATCAATACAATGCCAAAGATTTAGAAAAAATGGAGGTTAGCTCACACATTGGCATCCAAATGTATCTTTTTATTAAGTACTCATCATCAATTTTTCATAACATTTTGTGATAAATATTGTGTCATAGACTTTTTATAATGGAATTATCGTACCATGAGTTTTTGGTATTATTACATCTGGACTTTCCAGTGATCGAAAATATGCCCATAACACTTCTGAAGTTCACTAATAAGGGAATAGTTTGATATTTTGGTATATATTTTTATTTATTTCCTTGCAAAGAATTAGGTGGGAAGGTAAACAGCACTTTCATGCTGTATGCTAAATATGAAGTATCTTCAAGCCGCCAGTTAGCTGATCTTAGCCTGGCTCTCCAAAGATTACGAAATCTGCCCAACAGCTCCTGTAAAGCTCACTCAAACTCAACAACACGTGGTACAGCAAAATTAGGTTTTACAGGGGGGTTTGTGCTACACTATATCTTGGCCAGGAGGGGTGACTTTCCGAAGTCTCCACTATTTACCTGTCAACCTTAGAGTAATGATTCTGTTTTAACACAAACTTGAAACCCACCAGCTATCGATGACAGTAAGCCACTGGGGGAAGCAGCCAATATTTCCCGAGATCTGGTGTAGCCAGCAGATTCAGCGCCAGGACTACTTCTGGTGATTTTCGGTTAATTTCTATAAATAGATTTCTGCATATGAATGCAGATACATTTTTTCAAAAGCTAATATAAATCTTACTCGTTATTGGACGTAAGATAGTGGATTTCAAGACTGCAGTTAAAACCAAGGTGTTCAGCCTCTCCACACGGACTGCTTACCTGCCATACAAATGGTTTGATCAATACTACTTGAACTACTAACGCAAACCTGAATGCTTATAATACCAAAATATTGTTTGCTGCCTACCGATTCTGAAAACATGCAGATATCAGTTTATAAGAGAATCGTTTTTACACTTTAGTTTTGTACGGATTATGCAATGTTGTGGTAAATGCTAACATTTATAGGCCAGGCTGTTTCCCATGTTTTGAGTCTTTGTGCTAAGATAAGTTAACTGGCTGCTAAATTAAAAAAAGGCAATCAGCTAATTTCCCAAAGCAAGTGTTTAACTATTGCTGATAATCCAAATCATAACCCAAGCCCTAAAATACTCACACGGTGGTAAGATGTCTAGTGACAGTCTGCGCAAGTATAGCTCAACCTGACACACACACACACGCAGTACCAAGTAGAGAGCCTAAAAATAAATATTTTATAAAAAAAGAGGATCATATGAGTCTGGTGATCTCATCTCCTCTCTTTCTGCTACAGGCCCACCAACAATTTGGCTTATAAGCCTTTGTCTCTGAGCTACACATTATTTTTTATGTTTACACATCCCTGAGTGTTTATCAGGCTTCGGCAGCCTCTCCACACACGCCAGCCGCTTCCACAGGAATGCAGTGAGTCGTGTCAGAGGAGAATTAAAGGCGGATCCTGCTGATAAGATACAGAGACTCTGTGAACTCCAAGACAAAGATTTAGAGTGATACCAAACCTTACCAAGATACTCTGACACATCCCATTTTCTTAACGAATGAGCTTCATTAAAAAAAAAAAAAAAGACGGAGGGGCCTTTAGAGGTGAGATTCTGCCAAAATTGACTTTTGGGTAGTTACTCAGCAAAAGCAGAAGTGACAGTTTTTTTGTTCTGAGCAGAAATGTGTACCACATGAACCAGGTTGCATCCAATTTTACATGAATGATAACCGAAATTAAAATAAATGGCAGCTTTGGAGGTAAGCAGGCACTGTAATTAAAGCCCATAGGTGAGAAAAAAATGCTGCAACCACCTGGAAAAACAATTAGCAAAACACTGAGTAATGAACTAGAAATATATTGTATATAGCTCTACAAAGAACAACTTTAATTCTGCCATTAGAAAGTTTTGTAGCTGCAAGGACTGAGGAACACTGTGACATTTATAGCCACATTTGACATGGTGGATTTCAGAGCAATTCCCCTTTAAGAAAGAGAGAGGACACAGAGTGCAGATTCAGAGCAGGATAAAGAGCCAGAGAGGCATGTGAGAGGAGAGACAGGGACCAGAGTGAGACATAGATGTTTGCTGCTAGGAGCCGTGGGCAGATAGGTTTCTGACAAGGAAGAGACAGAAGAACAGGGTCAGCAAAAAAGAACTATTGCATTGTAGAGTCGCAATATGTACTGACTTTATAGTAAAAATGGATCATAATCAATATCCTATCCTACAAATCTATATCCTGTATTCCCCTTGAAAACAACGAGATTTCTGCAACAACAAAAAAGACTGTGACATAACAACAATGTGCAACTGCAGCTCACAGAACAAAACCTTTATCGTGAACTATACATTCACAATGGACCTTTTCATTTATTAACTCATTGGTTCCTAACTGCTCCAGCCACAGGGCCCAAACTCCTCTGTATACGTTAATTCAAGGTTTATACGTTAATTCAAGGTCCACATTCGATAAATTACCATATTTTCAATTTTATTTCACAAAATGTGAACAACACACACACACACACACACACACACACACACACACACACACACACACACACACACACACACACACACACACACACACACACCAAAAAAAGGAAAAAGAAAAAGGCACTTCAAAATAAAACCCCTGTATCGGAAATTCACTGTACTTCAAAATAAAGTCTGTTTTTTTACAAACTTGAGATGTACGCAAATCACCTTTGGTCCATCCAGAATGGACCTGCGACCCACCAGTTGGGAACCACTGCATTAATTAATCCTTATACAATCATTAATTACACCTGCATAAGCCATTAGTGCCCCAGTACATTTCCCTTATTATGGCAATGTAGATTGGTAAGAATAAGTAATTGCACACTACCATCTAGTGGTACAGATGTGGAAACACCATGGTTCCCCTTAGTGACTGTATTTTTTAATTAGACTGAGCTGTGCTGCCCTCCATCAAGAATTAATTTAACCTCCCTGAGTGATCTCAAACGTTCAAAAGAATCTGAGCAGTGCACACCTGGCTCAAGCATCACTTTGAGGCTGTTCAGAGTGTCTGTTAAAACCTGTTTCTAACACCAGGTGGCTGGGGTTTACATGGATGGATAACAGAATGGGCCTTCCAGGCCTTCCCAAAGTGTTTGCGGAGGCCCCCACAGCCTTCATCTGCAAAATGTCACTCAAATGAACATGTACCCAATCAGGAAGAGACTCAACATGACCACAAAGAGACACAAAAATATCACAAAGAGATGCAAAGGAACTCTCTGGGAGGGAAGTGCTTGTTGTGTTTGTTGTCCTTGGGAGGAAGATGGGTCAGATAGTTTTGGATGTTGGGGGCTGAGCGATTGCAGAGTGTAGGTACTAAAGGCTACTGTTTCGTTCAGGTATTGGTAACAGCCTACAGTAACCTGTGTTCAGGGTGAAATAAAAAGGCAACAAGAAAAGTGACTATCATCCCTTCACCTGCTCACTGAGGGATGTTACACTATGTAAGATTAATGTTGGCACACTAACAAAGGGGTTCTGAAAGCTGAATTTTGAGTCTCATTCTCAGGTTGTCTGACATATCATATTCGGTCCTAAAATGTAATTAAGTTCAATACAGCAGGTATATGTATTTTAATGTGTTTGCAGTGAGTAGAAACAGCTGGTGTAAGGACCCTTTCAACGTAGTAAGTTAATGTACATCAGACTGTTTTTTTCTTTCTTCTTTGATTCTTTAACACATGCACACTGCAGACATATTATTGCAATTTAACCAATAAAAATGTTGATTTTTCAAAAAAGGAAACCAATTATTTGAGACCTTGTGACCCTCACATAATGCAAAAGTAATGTATTTAAAAATTAGCTGAGTGTGCATATTTCTAATACAGTTACTCGCCAGAATACTCAATAGCAGCAGCCCTAAAAGCCACCACAAAGTCTGTGTGCCTTGCTATGAGAGGTGATGGGCCTTTTGTCTATCTGTGACCAGGGGCCTATTGTCTCATAATCTGCCCATGTTTACATAAGCAAAGCAGATGACAATCACAAAAAGAAGTAAAGTAAAAAGATGTTATTCATTATTTTAGATAAAATATTTTAAATATTTTTAAATAATATTTTTTTCATTTTTTTCTCTTTTTTCCTTTTATCCAAAATACTTATTTTATTTGCCATATTGCTTTTTTTACTTTCTATTGAAGAATACACTATGCATCAATTGACAGAATATAAATAAGCTATTTTCATATTTGGTTTATCATTTTAAGTATTCTTTTTTAAGCAAAGATGGCAAAAATAAGTACATAAATAAATAACATGTTCCCAGGTTTGTGAATATTTTTTGTAATCTTAGTCTTCCATTAAGGTAAGCTGACTATACCGTATGTTGGTTCTGAATTGTAGGTCAGAAAAAATAAGACACCACATTACTGTGACCTCTGTAAACTTGTGATAGGCATTTTTGGGAATTGCCAAGAAAATAATTGGTAGATTACTTGATAATGACAATTATTGTTAGTTGCAGTTGTAGGTGCAATATGGGTGAAGCCATATGTTTAGGTGCAAACACGTTTTATAGAAGCCTATGTCTATAGGATCCACTGGTTTGTGTTGTTTTACTGCGGACTTGTTTTGTAATGAGCTAATCATGTCAATAAAACCTTTTAATTTTGCACATAACAAACTATTCTGCTGTAATTTAGAAGCTTGTGATTTCCTTCTCTTATGTACTGTACTGAATTATGGTTGTATATATCTTTTTAAATTTGCTGACAGACATTAAATTGTCATGGCATATTATGAATTACTACAATTTTAACAGCTCTGTTTCAGAAGACGAGTGACTTTTAATCTCTCAGTGTAACCAAACGAAAGACCGTTACTCTTTCACAACCCAGCAGAGGACAAACATAACAGAGAGGATTTGATTAAAATCCTGATGTTGAAACTGAGGTCAGCGACCTTTGACCTCTTCCCCCTTAAAGCCTGTCAGGCAGGCCCGCACTGTTTTGATTGGCTCTGGTCTCGATCTCTTGGCCTCAGCATGAATTAAGTCTCCAGCATCCACTTACAGCACAGCCAGATGGCCTGTGTGTGTGACCTGCAGCAGCTAGAAGGGAAAAGTACATCAGTTCTCTTGGCTCTGAGGCTCTTTACTGGCTGACTGGCACCATGCTGTGTTTGAGAGGAGCGGTAACACAATCTGAATTTGGAAAAGAACACTGCGTAATAGTACGCATATACATATTTTGTTTTTAGTGTCATTTTACAGGGTTTAGGGGTTGAGATATGTAATCAAACAAACATGTTTGTGTGTATATTATACACATCATACTCATGCTTATCTTTGTACACCAACAACAGGAAACAGTGAGGCCTGTGTGCCTTTCACTTGACTGTCTAATTACAGCGAATCAATATCTACTGAATTAGTAAGCAATTACTAAGTAAGCAATTAAGCAGTCTAATGGATGATACTTAATCATACCGATTCCTCCATGTATACACAGATACAAATAAATGCGGTATAATTGAACAGTAGTTTGGAAATTCTGCCGACAGTATTTTTGTGATACTCTATCATTCATGTCATTATACAGCTTCTACCAAGTTCTTTAATGTGAATGTTAAAAAGTAAATGGTGAATGCATGCAATAAAAAAAACTTAGATTAACACGTGAAATTTTGATACAGAGCCAAAACCTGTCACTAAAATATAAATATAAATTTTCTCCCAACTCAGTTTTGATGAAAGCCAACAGTGTGAACCACGGTTTTCATTATCCAGTTACAACCATTTTTTTTACAGGGAAAATCTATTGAAGTCCGACATATTTAAATCTCTTCGGTCATACTGTCCAGGGAAGATAATTCCCTTCACTGCTGCAAAAAAGCATAAGTAAATAGATATGAGCCAGTAATAGGCCATGGATATTTTTTCTTTTGCTTTTAATTACTTTTTATTCTATTTTATTCTATCTGAAAAAAGCCTACAGCAAATGGAAATTATCTGATTTCAAGTTGGCAGCAGCAAGCTGTAATTAAAATGTTAACAGGCCAGATAGATCTACATACTGTACATTATTTTTCTTTGTTGGCAAATATATTTTATTATTTACATATATATTTATTTTATTATTAGTTATTATTTAAATTATTTATTACTTGAAAATCTGTAATATTTATCTCTTTTTTTTAAATTTAGATTTTATTTTATATGTTTCTGGCATGTCTGCATTTCTGCTTTATTGGTAGTGACAAAAGCAGGGAGGAGAGAGGCGGTGCTATCTATTTATTTCTAAAATAGTGTCATTATGAAAGAAAGTCTATTGATGGACCTTATTTTATTTGGAACACAATTTATGATAAAAATTATAATAATAATACTAATAAAACTACATGCCTTAATGATGTCATTTTTTAGATATAGATAATATTTGACCAGATTTTCTTCCATTTCTCCAGGTCATTGAAATCTTCTTGGAGACAGAAAAGCTGCTGTGAACTATGAAGAAGACAGTCCCAGATGTGGAGGCAAAAGTGAGTACAAAAACAAATTTAGTGGAATATCATTAAGATTATCTTTGGGTGAAATCGTCTTTGTGCAAGAAGAGGATTAGAAGCCCCAGAATGTGTGTTTTCAGTGATCTGGTATTTGTGTGTTTGGTATTTTCATTGAACACTGGAGAGTTAGTCTAAGATCTTATTAGGAACAAAAAGGTCAGCACATTTTTAAAAAAACTTTCAGATTTCCACTTCATACCAGGTGTGTGCCTCTTACCATGTCTTTGAAAGCGTTCTCGATGGCTCCGACCACGAGGCTCTCATGTGAAATTTTCTTCTCCGTAAAGAAGCGTGTGGGTGGGGTGCTGGGCGAGCCCGGAGCCCCTGCAGCACCGCGGAGTGAGGCAGCCCTGGTGAGGGCGCGTTGGGATGTCGGGGTGAGGTGGTGATTGATGGGCTCCTCCCCGAGGCATGTAGGTGGCAGCAGGTTTGGAGTGCAGATGATCTCTGTCACCTCCTGAAGGTGCAGTGCAATGTGGTGATGTAGCAGGCGGGAGGCCACGACAGCTGCCCCAGAGCCGGCATGTCCATCGAACAACGCCCAGTAATGGAGGGTTAGGTCTTCAGAGCTTTCCTGAGAAAAAGTCAAAGCAGACTCTGATAAATAATCAGTGTTTCTGTGGGGTGTTGTAAGCAGAGGAGTTTTGTAATCAATTAAGCATTTTCTATGGAATTTATCCAGGGTGAGAATGATCAATAAGTTTGTCAGCAGAGAGAAGTAGGCATTGCTTAACTTCTGTAGTCTGCATATTGTATTGTTTTTATATTGTCATCATGGTGTCAACATGTGCAATAAACATATCGCCATGCATGGTTGAAGGACGAAAGTATGACAAGATGAGTGCATGAATGCAGTGCGACTTCCATAGAGGAGCTGGTACCTCAGCTGTCTGGCAATATTTCAGACACAGGAGAGACGACACGGCACAGGTACCGTGCAAGTCTAAGCCGAGAACTGAGCACACTCTACTATGTGTTTATTTATTACAAGTAATATTTGTTATAACAACATTTAACAACATCATGGCATATTTTTACATTTTGTACGACTTTGCAGTTTTGTCCAGTAACTGCAACATTTCCCGCAAATTTGACCAATCATCATCTTATCATCACAGATTACCATGAGTTTCAACATCTACAGCATTCCCCCACATAATGCCAGAAAACCTGTTAGTAAGTTAGATTCAATATTAATAGTTAGTAGTAACATTAGTGGAGTATAAAAAAACTAAAACAAACTAATTTTGCCATTTTCACTTGCTCCTGCATTTTCATTGCAAAAGCTCCTAAAATATGTTGCAACACAATAAGTTTAAAAAAAAAAAAAAAAAAGGCTTCAATAAAATCAGGCATCTTAGGCCCCAACAATCGCCCCAAAAACGCAGCGAAATCATGGAGATTTTTCTCATATTGTGCATCTTTAGTGTTTACATGGTTCTTCAGTAATATACAATATACAAAGTATAAACGGTGTCTTAAACAACCCAGCAGAAGTGGAAAACAGCCAATTAAATCAAGGTTTAATGTGCAACTCTAAATGGATGCATGGAGAGCTGAATACAATATTACAGTTTCTGACAAGACATTTGTTTTTTATAACTAATTTCAGTTACAAGACACAATATATCTTATTTACCAAAATGCATAAAATGTAATTTGTGAATGTAATTCCAATGTTCCTTTCTCCTTCTAGTCATATTGCTGTGGTTTCTTACCTGGAGGGACTCACCCATCCCAAGATACTGTAAATTTCAGGAGGAAAATAAAGAAAAAGTAAATAAGGAAAAACATTTTTTCTTTGCTATTCTCTTATCTTTGATTTATTATTTAAATATTGAATAGGTTTAATTATGTAGGCATCTAAAGGGAGGGGAACAACACAGGTGGAACTGCTTGCAACAGACATATAGCATGCGACCTGTGGCTGGGTCAGGAGGAGATGTTGTGTCAAGAGTCAGAGGCCAAAAAGGTATGAAACTACTGATATAAACTATCTCAGTGACCAGTGACCTTTGTTCAACACCATGTTGGATCCACTTTTGCCCTGAGCTGCCACAGAGACTCAAACGGTCCAGGTGTCATGGACTCATGAAAACATCAGTGCTTCACACATTGCTCAAAGTTGTTGACACTGTGTTATATTTATCCTGTAGGTGTTCAGTGGGAACGCTATCAGGCTTTTATTCACTGATGTCTTCTGATCTAAAAGCAGCCTTCATCTTGGGGGAGCCATATCTGGTCTGCTATGATGTAAATGTACGCTCTAAGATCAATGCCTCAATATGCAGGCTTTAATAGATCCACCACGATGCGCTGTATGTTCTAAAGCTGATATCGTCCTACGTGTCATCTACAAAGTACCACCTCCCATGTAATGCTTCCACAAAGCGTCTTGTGATCCCATTCACTCATTGCGCACCTTTTGAATTTGCTGTCTTCAAAAAGTGCAGCAACTCTATGATCCTCCGCCCTTCTGGAGGAAAATGACCATGCTGTTTACCTCCATCTTACGTCATTAAATAACTTTTATTGAAAGTGTGGACGTGGAGTTGCTATGGCTCACATCTCATCATGCTGTGACCCAGACAGGGCTGACTTCCTCTGCAGAGGCAGGATTTATGCTGCGTTTTTCTGGTCACTGAGTGTAGGTCATTGCTAGCATGTATTTCTGCACACAAACCAAAGCTCTGATTTTCTAAATATAGTGCAGGCAGATTCTACAACATGAGCCTATGAAGCAAGCAAACAGCACAAGAAAGGCTCTACACCAGTACTCTTATTGGTTCTATTATCACTGCAGTAGTGAGTCATGAGGTACTTGCATGAGTTTGCTGGAGGCTCTGGGTGGGCCTGAGTAAAGTACTGGTGGGCTGTGGGTAAATTTTAGCAGCAGTATTACTTTATATAGACTGCCTTTGGGAATGAAATGACAAATTGCTTTATATAAACAGAGATGCATGAACAGTGAGGAAATACAGAAATCACAGAGTGCATGTTAAATCAGAAAGACAAAGTGAAACAAAAGAGATCAGTGTTTAGTGGTTTTATATTTTTTTTCAGCTTAGCAGCAAAAAGAGACAGAGCCAACATTGTCAGTAACAGCAGAAGGATGCATGACTAACTTTAAAGCCTATTCATGAGTTTCTGGGAGCAAATCTACTCGCATTTGCCTGCTCCTGTTAGTGGCTGTCGAGAGCTGCTGAAGGCCATGGCTTTGGTGTGTCAAGGGCGCTGTGCTGTACGCCCCAATAAACTGCTGATGGGACGGGATGAGGGGACAGTGGGTCCCAACAGCAGGCCCTCAGGGGCATTCAAAGACTACATCCACTGTGGCCATTACCTGGAATTCATCAGTGAATCGATGCTAAAATGGAGACAATGCCACTCTCTAATCAGTATTAACACTTTGTCAAATAGATGCTTTAGGAAAAATAATTTTATTTTCAATTCTGGCTCTTAAGTATAGCATTCAGTAATTTGTTCTTTAAAATTACTGTTTAAATGGCTGCCGTAAAAAACATGTTAAAAATATCTTATTTTAGAATTGTGCAATGAACCTCTGTATATGAAATTCCACTTCACCTCACCAAATCTTAGTTATTGTCTTTTCTTTTTTCATATCCAGAAATCTTGACATCAGCAGTACGTACGTTTATCCATTCTGTCAGTTATGTGATTATTTCTACGAGTAAGAAATGGACACGGGAGGAAACAGATCTCACTAAAGTTTGTATGCTGTTCTTAAGTTTCCCTTATCACTTCCTGTGCTCATAAAAAATGTGCACAGTCTGTCATTCAGATCGGATATGATGGAAAAGCTTCTTATTGCCTGATGGAACCAGACTCACCAGGCACTCCCGGAGGCCCAAACCCTCTCCATTGGGCAGGGATGACCTCCTGCGGGTCATGGAGGTTCGGTTGGGTGTGGAGCTTCCTGCAGGTCTTCTTTTGACCACCAGCACCTCACAGCAGGCCTGGTCTTCATTTAGCGTGCTCTTTCCTGCATTGATTACCCTAAACAGAGAGGGAATAACAGGACACAACAACTTAACAAATTTAAGCCAAAAATGAAAACTACTGTAATTAAACACATAAAAATAAAATAAGATATTAAAGAAATTGGAGACATGGCATTAAAAAGACTTAAATATTTTACTGTATACAAAACAATCCCTTAGACTGTATGAATCAATTGTGCAAATATTTGTGTGAAAGAAATCCAGAAATCTTGTAGCAGGCACGATGGGCATACTATATATGATTTAAATATATGTGCATGTTTGAATAAAAAACATTAAACATTAAAAAACATTCCTCTTACCTGTTGCGCTATTTATCAATATAGAGATAGATAATAGAGAGATAATAGAGATATCGTTAATAGAGATTTCTGCCTTCTCTCCAATATAATGAAACTAGTTGGCACTTGGCAATGCACCAGAAAAATCAAACTTGAAACATTCAACGGCAATGTCTCTTTCCAGAAATCATGACCTGGTTCCTTGAGACAATCCAAAGACCTTTTTGTGAGCAGTTTTATGAAACAACTATTTTCTTTCCACTGAACTACATCGACCAAACCGTATTACCGCACAGAAGGCAGCGTGCATCCACTGCTAGCTCACCTAGCACCACTGAGCTAGCTAATGTTACAGCTCAGCAGAGAAGGACGCAATAGAGTGATGAAGAGATGACGTATTTTTGTAGGCCAGCCAGGAAGTAAGCATCGCACTAGTTCCTTCGTCAAAAATCTTATGGGATTTTTGAATGGGAATTTCAGTTATCGCCAAAAATATGCTCTTTGGCAAACACATGTTTATGAGACTCACACGTTTTGTTCAGCATGATCATTTTCACAGATGAACACCACTTTTGTGTGTTTTGACATGTAAATTAAATCACCAGAAGCAAAAAGCTCTTGTTAGGCGATACACAAACTACATTGTCGTCACACTACTTAAACGTCACTACTACAAACACTTCAAAAACATGTTAAAACATGATCAAAAAATACTATAAACAGATAAATCTACAAGTCTGCGAGTCTGTAAAGTTGTAAACGCGGACAAGTGGGTTTAATAAGTTTCTGTCTGGTGTGATAACGTCTAACTTCCCCGATAAACACTGTAGTCCCATTTAGCCACTTGTTAGCAACCGCCTTTTTTAAGACGAGTGAAACCTTAAAAGTCCAAAAATCGGGTTTAAGTGGATATATTTTATGTTGCAGAACAAAACGTCTAAATATCTTTTGCCTGTGTGCTAACCACAGACCTTATTTAGGCCATTTTACCGAAAACCCATTCAAAAAATCCATAGACTTTAAGACGAGGGAACCGGAAGTGCTATAAGGCTAACTGACTTCCGCGTTTTAGGACTTATTACTTCACCACTCTATTAATGTTTTCATCTTGTGGCATCATGTGCATGAGCCTCTCGTCCATGAGCAGATGCATGCTTCCTTCTGCTCTGTGATACTACACAATTGTAACTATAAATATTGTCTGGAAAAAGTTCCCTGTCTAGAGTGCCATCTAGTTCCATTACATTGGAGAGAGGACAGACATCTCTACAGTCTATATCGACTGGATAACTCACACCAAAACAATCAAGACTGATAAACAGAACTGCAGTAAAATCAAAAACCCCAAAATCAAAAATATGTATTTTTTGATTTTGGGGTGAACTGTCCTTTTAACATTTTTAAGCTGCGACCTTAAATCTATATAATGTTAGGACTATAAAACCCTTTCAAACTTTATTTTTGTGCCAGAGTTTCCCCAGTTAGATATTGTGAGATAAAATCAGCAGATTCACTTTCTTTAAATACACATTTCAGTGTGAGACCCACGCATGAAGAGGAGAGGACAGATTGATGCATAAATACTGCATTATACAACACCTGGCAGATGGTGCACCGCTGCTGTGAGCTGCTGTAGACGTGGACAAGCACATGCTGCTTAACAATACTCCAGGCAATCTCGATTTAGCCACACAGTCAGTAGGAGATGTTTGGTCTACAGTGGCCCAGAACAAGATGTAAAATATAAATTGGTGTTTTTGCAGAAAGCTTGTGTGTGTGTGTGTGTGTGTGTGTGTGTGTGTGTGTGTGTGTGTGTGTGTGTGATTCACTTTTTACTTAACCAGACGACTGGTAAAATAACAAAGTTATTACGCTTAAAGACTGTGAGCATGTCTCTGCATCACTAAGCAATGTCTCAAGTAAGATTTCTAACAAATAAATGAGACATTATATGGCAACGTGTTAATATGAGAGGCGGTTATTACCTCCCTTTAATGGATCCTATATAAAAAATCCTACTTGATCATGGGAATAAACATGCAAAGAACAGATCCTCTGTCTCCAGCTAAGAAAACACTGTGTGTTGTAAAACCGCCAGGATATTGACTGAGTAGACCTTCACTCAGTTAGATTGGTTTTAATTGGAGTCTTACACAACAGGTTACTCACCACATCCCTGTCCTACAAACTAATAATAGCCCACTCTCTGTAGTGTGTCAATAAGATGGGGTTAAAGGAAACACTTCATTTGCCTACGTGGCGACCCAACTATTGTCATGAACTCACTCCTACCTCTACAAACATGGATAAATGCTCACTTCGGAATAGTTCGAGTCGGCTCATCCATTAGTGTGTTGAACAACAGGAAAAAAAAATCTTTTTTCCCTCTGCTTTGTATCATTATGATTTACATAAACATTGCATTGCTTTGGATTCTGGATTTTTAGTTGAATTGCTCATTGGGCTCTGGGAAATTGTAACAAGCATTTTTCACCACTTTCAATTTATTCATACACTAAACAAATGCATTAATTTAAAAAAACAAATAAATAACACATGCATTGACAATATAAATGACTGTTGCAGCCGTACATCAGCAATTTCTAAACCTCATCACTGATAGAGAAAATGACATAATTGCAGCATAGGCTCAGGAAACTGTCATATATGCAGACAAGTTCATTTAAACTTGAACATGTTTTGTCACATGTACGTTGATTTCACAGTTCATGAAACAGAACTTTGATCGTGTTCCTCGTATTCTGAATGGGGTTGAATGAATCTGTAGATCTGAATGACTTGATTGTTTTTAGTTGGAAACCAAAAGCGATACCCTATGATCTCAGATACATCAAAGATTCATTTCTGTGTTTTTGTTGTTTTAACATAAACTACACTACACATCACTAGTATTTTCCACCTCTGCTTTTCCTGCTACTACAAGTCAAAATGTCTGATATAAAGATAGTTTGTAAATATGGCTCAAGATTCAGGTTTCTTTTTCCAGAGAGCAAAGTTATGTAAAAATAAATAAATAAATAAATAAAAACAAGAGGGACAATTTGTATTTATTCTATTTCAACAGAGATGTAGTAGTTTACCCAGTAAAACCGCAAATCACGTAATAATTATTACGTGATTTGTGTAATTTCACAGGTCCTCTTCAAAGCTTTTTCTGTGGCTTTCAACCACATCTTACAGCCCTGAATAACTCTATGAATTCTCCGTGTGAAATGTAAAAACTCCATCCAACAATTAAGATGATAAGAGAAGATAGCAAGCAGATCTTGAGTCAACTTTTTTTTGTCAAACTATAGTGTTTCTAAGGTCAGGAATCAAGTTTCATACTCAAGTTTGGATGTTTGCTTAGTTTGCCTTGAAAATGCCAACGTAAATCAATTCTTATCAAACCACTCTTGAATTTTGTTTTTCCATTTTATTGTAAATTACTGCAACAACATACCAACATTTTTTAGAAATTCATCCCCCTGGCAACAGTTGGTTTTAGTTCATGCAACAGCTCTGATGTGTTGTATACACAAGCTCACAAGCTTTTAAAATCAGTCTGTGAAATGATGACACGGTCTGGAAAAGTAATCGAGTATATAGTGTGTGATGTGTGTAAAAAGGTTAACTCTTTCCCTTAACTTCATGTGATGAATAGAGGTCACACACTTCATGCACCCTAATGCGTCTGAGACCAAACCACTGCGGGGAGTGATGTTCATTTGACCCTGGGAAATCACAAGATTAACAACAGTCGAGCGTTCGAGCCTTTCATCTCTGATATGAGACGAAAAGCCATCCAGAGCCCGAGGCGCGAGCTGTGTCCGAGAGCAGGGCTGTCATATTTAGTTACCTCATTCCATTTCTACACATTTCAGACAATGGCATGGCCTTAATTACTGTCAGAGTTGTAATCTGCACTGTGTGCCTTCTTTTTGAGAATCTCTGTGCTTATTTTTTCTTTTTAAAAACAGTTCACAGAAAACAAGTAACTACTGTTTCCCAGGTTTGTTATTGAACCACTGCACAGCCTACTTAACCTGGTTTTCTTCTACCACATAATTCAGTATATCTTGTCTGTTTAATCAAATCCTGTTTAAATGTCTATAAGGCATCATGTTGTAAAGCTGCAGTGCTGGACTTTTACATACAAATGAAAGATCTGTACATTTAAGCCCTTGCCAAACAAGTTCATACAACCAGATCAAACCTATTGCCACCAGGAAAAACGCTGTCCTTCTCAGAATGCTAGAGTTTTGGAATCAGCTGCCTGTGGCAGCTTTTCTGCATAAGTGTGCTGGATATGATCCATTTCTGTCGTGTTTCTGTTTGGCACTGCTTTTCGTTCTTTCTCAATGCTTCATCTGTATGTGCATCATTCTGATGTTTTCTTTGTCTTCTTGTTTTCTCTTTAGTCTGGCAGAGGCTATAGCGGAAAATCCTAAGAGCAGTTCAAGAAACTTTTTTTGAGTGAATGCTCTTTATTAATAAGAAACTCTGTGTTTAGGGGAAGTATTAAGGTATACATGCGATGACACGTGGAAGATGCAGCCAGCTCACCTGCAGGCAAAAATTATAGGCACTTGTTGACAGTGCAGTGTTTCCCACAGAATAAAGAGTACATTAATGGTCGTAGCTTAAAACTTTTTCCTTTAAATGCATGTGTATCCCTTTATATCAATCAGTTTCCCCTCTCTAAATTCAAAGGTTTTTGCGAGCCTGTGAAAGCAGCACAGGTGGAACTGTCCATGAGTTCTTAATCTCCAGAGCATCAGTTTGTGACTTGTGTGGTGGATGATTGATCAGTTGATCTGTTCAAAACTGATCAGATTGATGGATGAGAAGAGCAGCTGTTTGTGAGTGAAAGCAAACTTTTAGACCCAGCGGAACAAGTTTTTAAGTTTCATTTTTTAGTATGCCTGATATTCTGCTGCTCACTCTGTCTCTAAATATGCTCCATGCTCTGAGTGTGATGCAATGAATAATCGAAGGGTACTCCTGTAGCGCTCCTAAAGAACAGTTCAGTTACAAAAACAGAAAATCTATTTGTGGCGATACATGGTTTAATGGTGGCAGGCTGCCACGTATAAATGAGTGTGTTGGACACTGATTGTTTATGTTTGTGTCTCACCACCAGAAGGGGGAAAAAAATTCTGCACGTCACCTTTATGTGAACTTTTTAAAAAACAAACACATCTCCATATTGTAAATTAAATTTGTCTTCATATGCATCATCATGAAAACACAAATTTACATGCTTACCTCTATAAATTCCAAAAATACTGCTGCTTTCACTTATTGTTGATTTAAATTTGTCATTTTAAATATTTTGAACTTATTGCATAACTATTTATGTTTAGATACCCCTTTACTATATTCCTTTGCGTTCTAGTTTTCTTTTTAGTTCTTGTATTTGCAGCTGTGCTAATGCATTTTGTCCTGCAAAATATCTGTATGAACAGGCAATTTAAGACGACGATAAAGATGATCCTATGATGTGATTATAGCACTGAGTTACATGTCTTATTCAGCGGTAGTTAATGAGCACAACACATTAAGGAAGGCTGGCACTGAACTGAAACAGTATTACGTCGTTTCTGCCTCAGGGCGATGTTGCGTGTTGATGTAGCAGAAACAACACAAGAACATGTGCTGCTGGATCATGTGATTTGAGCACTGGGAAGCTTTGTATGTATGTGCTCATGTGCTTCCTCTTCACAGTTGAGTGAGACAACCACTCAATGTAAGTATAGGAAAGGACCAAACAGTATTACGGATAAAAATGGAAGAATAACATGCACATTCATGATTTTTACAACATCTTTTACCTTTCTTTATTTGGAAATGCATGAACTGAGTTCATTCACTAACCCACGTCCCATACAGTTAAACACCCTGGAGCTGCTGCTTGCTTATCTTTGCTCTTTTAACTTTGATACCAATGCTGAGCATGTCAACCTTCAGCCATCTCCTCATAAGCCAAAGCACTGACATTTTAATTCATGCATGTCTGCTGACCTGCAGACAAAACATACAGAGCGCAGCGTTTAGCTTACAGACACACGTATTGATTAAGCATTGAACGCTCTGCTGCTGAGGTTGCAGGATTATGTGTTATTGGTCCTGGGTCAACGGGTGAAAGATTGAGTGGGGAAGCTTTGTCACAACTTTTTCTTTATCGTCTTGGTGCCACTACTCTCACGTACCAACAAGGACATTGGAGGAGGTGAAGAGAGGACAGATGTACAGGGGAAGTCCATCTGTTTAATTGGATCTCTCCTATTGATAAAGTGCTTTAATAGTTCTTAATAGACCTCTTCTTTTATTATGATATCACCACTGGACTGATAAGACAATAAGTTGTATCTCACTTTTATCTAAACTAAAGCTCCATGTTAGAGGGATTCCCCAGCTTTTTAACTCTCTCCTCTCTTATGCCATTCCTGCCAAATAAACACTTTTTAGACTTAAACAAAAGTAATCCCTCTAAATCAACACTTATGTATCACTAGAAGTGTGTGTGTTCATACAAGTAATTTACACCATCCTGCAATGTCAACAAAAACTAATTGTTTTAAAGGTAGAAAATTTCTTTTGAATTGCATTAGGCAGTACATGTGTATAAAGTCGTCACTGAGTGCATATGACTTAAAAGTTTGCGTTTTGTGGATAGAAATAGTCACAGTTCATCCCTCATATTTGTATTTGATTAATTGTTTTGGTATGTTTGTTTTTACTTGTGCATTTTATACAGCATTTTATGTATTTTTATTGACTATTTAGTTTATCCAGTACTTTTGTACACCACTTTGGTCAACCTTGGTTGTTTTTCAATGTACTATGTAGATAAATTTGACCTTGACCTTGACAGTGAGGTTAACCCCTCCAAAACTGAAAAAAGACATCCTGTAAAGAGCACGCCTGATTAACTCAACAGAAGGTGACATCAGGAGCAGTTTTGGAAACAGACCAAGAAACATGTAACATTGCAGCACTGTGAACTGCACCCTAACAGTGAGTTCACAAGCGAGAATCATCGTTAGTGCTGGAGTTCACATGGTGGGTGGAAAACAGCAGTAACTGTAGCCCATGTCTGCAAAATTGAGGCCTGTAAGTGTGCTAGAGATGAGAGGGGCGGTGAACAATACTCACTGATCCATTCAAATGATCGTGCTCACTGGACATGGCAGCGCAACCACACGGAGACAGGGCGTCAGAATCCTTCTCATAAAGCTAGAGCTGCTCTTCCTGTCTCCACAGGGAGCAACACAATAACCCAGGATAACCTCAGCGAGTTTAGAGAGGCCAGACACAGACAGGGGTACGACGGAGGAAAACAAAGCACAGAGTAGGAATGTGCCCGTGGTTTGCCTGTTCCACGCTTTATCCCAAGTATGTCCTGAAGTGTGGAACTTGCACCAGTCTGGTCTTGATCTTGACTCAGTCTCACCCTGCCTTGATCTTGGTCTTGACTTGGTCTTAACTGCTTAAAGTCTTGATCTTGTGTTGGTCTTGATATAGTCTATTCTTGGTCATGACTTGGTCTCAGTTTAGGTGGTCTTTACTACAACTCTGTCTCTGTTTTTTGATCGGGTGATCCGATCACAAGTGGACGGCTCTTAAATACAAGTGTAGACAAGCACCAAGACACAGTGTGATTCGAGATGGTCATTAGAGCCCCTAACAATGCCACCTGGGTAGCTGTAACCATCAAGTCCTAAAAAATTTGTTTTACCGTTATAAAGAGAGTCCTCTCTTAAAAAAGGACGTCTATGCAATAGAAGGACCCACATACTTTTGAAACTGGTGCTACATGACCAGAGAAAACAGACAAAAAAATAATACTGGCTTTTGCTCAAAAGGTAGAAAACCTAAAAAAAACAGAATGCAGTTGTTCTGTGACGTCAAGTCAAGTTGAGATGAGATCCTTCCTTCAGGCCTTTGACACAGAGTAACTGCTCAGAGGACACAAAGATACAAAGTTTCTTTTGTTTGCACAGCAATTAGTTGTCTGAATTTGCACAGGTGATCTCAGTACCTAAGCACTTCATGCATTTAGTATTCAGCTGTTTCTTTTGCTGTTTTCATTTGAGGTGCATTTGTCCTTATTATTGTTTAGATTGTTGCACTTCTGCAATCATGTTTTTTTTTTTTAGATAAAGGTGTTTGTATACCTGGCTGCAACCAATCTTCCCTTGTTGGTTTAATAAAGTTTGAATGCACTTTTCATTGAGAGGTTTTATCCGAGAGACCCGTCCGTATCTGACCCTGTTAATTTTCACATCAAATCATCTCATACGGGCTCAGGTTCTCAACAACAACAAAGCCTGCTGATCAGCCAGCTGTTGACAAATCCCCAGTATGGCTCGGTCCTGGCTGATGCTACACCAAGCTGGCGCACACGCACACACACACACACTCCTGGCAGCTGCATCACATCTATTCATAAAGTAGGGCTGTTCATCTGATCCTGTAGAATTATACATCCTGTTGAAGTATGTTGATTTTTTTTTTTTTTTAAGACACAGAAACGTCAATAAAAATATCTGTTTCTCTACCATAAATTAGTAATGATTATGATTAATAAAGTAATACACAATTAGCAAAAAATAGATCATGCAACCTACTTTTGAACATATATGTGATGGTTTCTCAGAAGCGAATTATGGTCCTTTCTTTTCCGCTGTGAGATTAAAAATTCTTCACGGCAGATTAGCATGAAGAAGCAAAGCAGAGGGCGTGTATGAGAATCAAACCAATTCAAAGGATTTCTTCATTCTGAAAGCAGAGACCATTTGGATCTCTTTTAGTACTTAATAATTCAATTAGTCCATCAACGGAAAATTAATCAACTACTTAAAGTACTCAATGAAGCAAAAATGCCAAATTTACTTCTGTTCCACCTTCTGAAATGTGAATATGGCTCTTTTTGATGTTCTAAAAGAAAGCAATTTGAATATCTTCAAATTTTTGGGCTGTTGATCAGACAAAACAAGCTATTTGAAGACATCACTTTGAGCTCTAGAGATTTCCTGCTGGTCATTTTTTCAGTATTTTCTAACAGTTTATGCTGCAAACATCTGGTCTGTAATTAGGAAATATGAATGTATTAAACCAAGGTTAAAAAAGTATCAAGTTGCAGCCCTAGTCTCTCTCTGTTTGTTGGTAAAGTGTTACTCTGTCCTGTTGACTTCTTATAAACAAAGAACAATTGTCTGAGGGACTGAGACTGACCTGGTCAGTTGTGTCCAAACACTGGTTGACTTAAGAGGACAAGCATTTGCACATTTGGTTCACATCAGACAGCTGAAGTTGAAACATGTGATGCAAAGTGAGTCTGCACGCAGCGCTCTTACTGAATGTCTAACATCATCGATTAAACAATTAATCTTGAGGAAACAGGCACTCTATCATAACATCCTTTCAGCAAAAGATAAGACTTCATGTTGAGAAAAAGCACAGAGCAACTACGTCTTCATTGCATGAATTCAGAGCACTAAACTGCCGTGTCACACTCTGTATAGTTGCCTGAAGGACTGATCTGTGACCTCTATAATCATGAGCACCCAGATACTTCATGTAGAAATGCATGAGAGAAAGTGATTGTGACTCTGTGCTCCAAGGCATTAGACAATGATAACATGATCCCGCTTTTGAGTTATGTCCTGTCAAAGGTAAATGTAAACTATATGAAGTTAAAAGCTTTTATTTGCACAGTGCAGGTCTTGTTTTAGCCTGAGGAGGTGTACAGCACGATGCTCTCACCAGCATGCAAACTAAGTCATTCCTGGCTCCTGTTTGTTGCTGTTAAAAAAATATATATTTAACCAAGTCTGCATTTTCTCATGTTCTGCCATTTCTCTGCACCCCCATACTGGCAACACAACTTTCATGAGTCAAGCTGCTGCTCTTGATGCTGTTTATAATATGTCCTTTAAAAAAAAACAAAAAAAACAGCACAGCCGCTTCATTACAACCTCGGCAGGGAGGATGCAGGGAAGCCAAATGGATTTGAGCACGCCCAAACATAAAATGTGATATCAATAATACAGCAGATGATCTCAGGTCCGGTTGCTATTTTGCTCTCAGCTGTAAAGTAGAAGGACTTTTAGTGTCTGACAAGGCAAACACTGACTGAGCAAACACTTCAAACCTGCTATTCTACAAGTGATTGCTGTGTGTCCCCTGTACATCTGAAGGAAAGGGTCAGGTTTTACCAGCTTCACTGGGACTCTTTTAATACTATGCACACAACATAACAATGAAACAGGTGACTATTTGTGTTCCTGTCTGCTCTCATATAGTGCAAATAAAACATGTTTTTGCTATTCCAAATAAAACCTAGTTTTATCTGTGCAGTTTACTGTAGATCTCTGAACACTCACAGTTGGTCTGCAACAAAAGTAAGCGTATGATATTTGTCCATCCACCACACCTTCACAATCATAAAGCATTCCTTTTATGGCCTGGATTATAGGGACCTTATCTATTTATGTCATATGGAGATGTTTATAAGCTATATGTGGGGAAAGGCCAGCTGCAGCACCTTGGCCTATTTTTAATTTCATATACATGAATCCTGGCATAGTAATGATAATAAAAGGTGCTCATGTTTACACCGCTCTGAGTGATCCGGGAAGGACGCGCTCACTTCCAAAGGATGCTGTGCAAGAAAAGATGGACGCATACAGGTTACTCACTCTGCGTAGCCGGTGGACCACGGCAGCCGTTTGGTCTCCTTCAGTATGAGGATCGGTCTCGCGATGTGATCCGCCGAGCACTCTATCTCGTCCGTAGACAGTCCCAGGAACTCCGGTCTGCTGTACGGGTATTTCAGCGGCAGATCCGAGCTGCCGGGATGGTCACCGTTGGAGCCACCAGCCATCACACCTCCCATAAAATTGGCTACCGCCGATTTCACCCGCGTGAGCATGGTCCTGCTGCACCGTGGGTCCAGGCAATGCGATTGCGTGAGTCTCCCCCCGCCCGACAGATCCCCGCACGGCGACGCAGTTTCGCGGCGTGAAAGGTGTAGAGTCCCAGCGGCCGTGAAGACTCATTCAGCCCAGCAGCTCCCTCGGTGAATGCGGAAATAAAATGCCACACAGACACACAGGCAGCGCTGCACGCTAGTCATGTGACAAACCGGTTGCTGCTGGTGGATTTGTTCGCACTGGCATCTCAGCCAGCAGCTTAGTGTTGACAGTGCTGGAGGTCAAAGGTGCGTAATCCCGCAGGAACGATTACCTCGTGGGCAAGGTGCAGCCTGTCATCAAAGAGTTGAAGTGGGCCCTCTTTCCAAGGCCGTAGCCACGGGGTCAGCATTAGGTTTCTTACATTTGGTTTCTTACATTTCCTATTATAGGCTATTAGCCTATAATACCTTTATCATGACCAGCTATACAGTACACTATATAAGCATGTAATAAACGAAAGCTACCACCGTTTAAATCAGTGGTTCCCAACTGGTGGGTCATGGTCCAAAAATGGGACACAGGTACATTCTGAATGGCCAGCAACTAACTTGTTAACATGCCAAGTTTGTAAAAAAAAAAAAACAAACAAACAAAAAAAGAAACTTTAAATTTCTGACACAGAGGTCTTATTTTGAAAAGCTTTTTCTGTTTATGAAAAAAAACTTTTGGTCAGTCCTCACAATAATAAATATTAAATAAATCAGATGAGCCACAGTTGATCTTCTATGAATACATAGGTTTAATGATAACATAAATCTGATCTGAGGAGCTGTTGGTACAACACAAACAATGGGCAAAGACACACCAACAATGTAAGGTAACAGAAGCCTTATACAGCACATTTCACAGCTCATACAGATGTGTCTTAGTCTTGCAGTATCTTAACCTTCAGACACCCCAGAGTGTCCTCACATACATGCATGAGTGAAGGACTCAAAGGCCTCCAAAAGTACCTAAACATGAACATGAATCACAAATTCATACAGTTATTATTGATTAGATATTTTCATATGCAATAATTTTCTACCATACTTGATTACTTTTCTGACAATTAAACTGGGCAATAAAGCTAAAAATTCCCAAAAATAAACTTTGTGAAAAGAAGGCATAACTGAACAACTATCAGATGCAAAGCAACAGAATGCACGTTAAATTCTATACTTTTAACTGAAAAGAATCTATTCAAATGTAACCCCTCTGTAATACTGTGATTTAATAACATTTTAAAGTAACTGAAATTGATTACAGTTACATTTTTTTAAATAATTTAATTTCATCTAACTAGTTACTCCCCAACACTGGTAACCCTTCCTTTGCCACAAACTGGACTTGCCCTGCTCACTTAATGAAGCTGAGAAAACACTGAAATGTACATATACAAAATAAGAATATATGTCAATTTTCATATGATATATTGGCTATTGATTAACAAAAAGTCATTCACAAACACACATACATTATGGAATCCTACAGGGTGATGCCATTCATGTTTGGGATCAATTAGGACAGAAAGATGTTTAAATCCCTGCTAGGCCTCTCAGCTCTTATACAACTATAATAAAAGCCCATTATGCTATGCTATGTTTTACAGCAGGGGTCTCTAGGTCACCAAGCAGATGCAATGCATTGTTTTTTGGAGCAGATTTCTGAAACCTGTAATCAGTTCAAAATACAATTTGTAAGCAATTCTCATGAAATGTGGAGAAAATAATCAAAGTGTGGGCTGATAACACAGTTTACCCAATGCACCAACTGTCCACCCATTACAAATGGATTTAATCCTAATTCTGTTAAAGGTTACAACTCTAGATCACTCTTCCCAAAAAAGAAAAAATACAATGTTGAGTTTAAGTTTATTTGCACATTTAGATATAAAGAAAAAAAAATAGAGAAAAGGGATATAACACTTTACATGTGTGGATGAGGTAAATCCACAATGGGCTTTTCTAAGGACCTTGCCTAAAAGGAAAGAATAAAATATACATAAATTTAAAATACAACATGATCTAATATGTTTTTTTTCATATGCAAGTGGTTTGTCCTCTTAAGACAGAGAAAGGCAAAGTGGAAAAGAGCTCACACATGGTATCTGTCTCTGTCTGTCTCTCTCAGAACAGTCAGCTGACTTTGGCATGCTCTCTGCACCTGAGTGGACAACAGCGGTTGTAACTGAGAAGAAACCAAATAAGCAATTCATAAATGAAGTGTAACCGTAGTCTCATAATAATAATTATAACAATATTGATATTTATTCAAAGAGCAGATAAAAAAAGAAAACAATATCTAGTGCCTTACAAACGGCAATAATTAAATTGAAAAGAAACTATAAGGTAAATAAAATAAAAATGGATAAAATAAAGTGTAACTAACTACAAGGGAAACCCCCCAAAAAACAACAACAAAAAAGAAAACGAAAACAACAAAAAATAGTTCTAAAATGACAATTAGGAAAATCCATAATGTATAAAACATAAGAATATTTGATTAATGTCAATTAATGTTTTGAGAAGATATTTGAGACATAATATTGACTGTTGCGGCTTCATCTTCCAGAAGATGAGTTAACTGTAGTTAAACTGATTGACACTAAACTATAGTAAAACTGGGTTCTGTAATTCACATAGAATCAGCTTTTGTTGGAGCCTGGCCTTGTGTCTGTGATAGCCATGTGGTAGCTTAGCCTTGTATCTGTGATAGCCATTTGGTAGCTTAGCCTTGTATCTGTGATAGCCATGTGATAGTTAAGCCTTGTATGAGTGATAGCCATGTAGTGGCTTAGCCTGGTATCTGTGATAGCCATGTGGTAGCTTAGCCTTGTATCTTTGACAGCCATGTGATTGCTTAGCCTTGTATCAGTGATAGCCATGTGGTAGCTTAGCCTTGTATCTGTGATAGCCATGTGTTAGCTTAGCCTTGTACCTGTGATTGCCATGTGATAGCTTGGCCTTGTATCTATGATAGTCATGTGGTAGCTTGGCCTTGTATCTATGATAGCCATGTGGTAGCTTAGCCTTGTATCTGTGATAGCCATGTGGTAGCTTAACCTTGTATCGACAAGGTGCTGTTTAGGCTGTGATAAGCCATATGGTAAGAGAGGTAATGTAAGATGGTGTGTAGCATTTGCTAGGGAAGGTAGCATCGGCACTGTCACTACCTGGAGCTTGCATAAAGAGAGCCTGGGTCTGTTGAAGGCGGCAAAGCTGTTTGGGCTGCATTTGAGCAGTGAGAACTGGCACTAGGGGAGTGACTCTGCGACGCCAGAGTTCATTGCCTAGCCTTCTGGAGGTGTTGTGGGACCAACTAGGTGAAACACTGATGAAAGGAGGTTCCCACCTGATGACCCCAAAGACGTGTTGGTTATCACTGCTCACTGGCCTTTATATTTAAGCCATAATAACTGATTAGTGATCCTAGGTTCTTCATTGAGTGCTTATCTTTTTCAAGAGCACAAGTTTCTTGTGTTTTAGTTGAACTAGATGATAAACAGAGGTTAAATTTAAACAAGACTTTATAATGTTACTTTGGTGTTCTCATGTTCGGATTCTTCTTTCTTTTTTTTTTAAAGTTTGTTCTGGCCTGTGAGGCGGTTTAAATCTGATTGGCTGGGTGTTCAGCCATCCCACCAGGATGTGTGTCAAAACATCATGAACTTACACTTAGAGCTGTGTTTTGAAGAAGCAAGCCTCACAAAATTGTCTGTTATACAATACCACAATCTTTATAGCAGCCAACCCACTGGTCCGACTCAAAGGCTTCTTTCTATTCACAGACCGTCAGTGTTGAAAAGTGACGTTTAAAATCATGACAGCCGGAGAATTACTTTTAAAAATGCTTAACTGTTAATGATAGAAAGACTGACACAAATTGGCAACGTTAGACTTATCTGGGAATTGATTCAAACCCACTTAGTACAAAGGTTCACTGGAAAAAAAGAAATTGCCATTTGGACAGAACCTGCTTTTGTCAACAACCCAGAAGTCAAATGTTGCTTGAGTCAACAGAAAGTTGGCAGATGTCTGATCAGCCTTCAGATACATGTTTAGCATCATAGTCACAAGCATAATGGTTTCAAAACACTATTTATCACTCTTATGAGCACATTTGCACATGATGTGTGATCATGTGACCTCTAATAGTTCTTCAGTTGGTTGAAAATTATTTAGTCTCAAGTCAAGCATGTCTGTATGAACTCTCTTTGTTGCCCCAGTGCAAAGCTTTCCTGTTAGCCCTTAATGGCCCTGAACCCACGCTTCTTCTACTTCATTACACACACAGATACCGATACTACTAAAAACCCAGCCCAGTTGCCAAAAGACTGTGTTTGCTTTGTGCATTTCTGCAAACCATGGATATATTACATTTTTATAATTCATACCTATCAAATCAACATTTCTAAAGTAATGTGAAATATGAGCTTTTTTTTCACTGGGAGAGGGAGGGAAAGTTGGAAGGTGTGCAACCGGGGCAAGATAACCATGAGACCTACAAACAACAAAACTGATTGTGATTTAATGAGTCATTTCTATTTTCCAGGGACTTTTGGGGCACCAAATTTGGCTGTATTGTTGTAAAACAATGCTGTTTTTCCAATGGGGAAAAATGAGAAAAAACAGTTGTTTTTCATGGAGAAATTGCTGTGTTTCCTGCCAGGATAATAGAAACAAAAGGCGGTTGTTTTTTACCAAGACATCACTATATTTCCAACTGGGATGGTTTCACAAAAAACTAATTTTTTACAGAGACATTGCTATATTTTAATGTGGGATGGTGACACAAAAAGTGTTTTTTTTGTTTTTGTTTTTTACTGAGACATTGCTACATTTCCAGCTGAGAATGTTGCATGAAAAGCTGTGTTTTTTTCTCCCCCACAGACTCATCGCTACATTTCCAGCTGAAATAGTGATGCAAAATGCAATCAGTTTTTATAGGTTTTTTTTTTATAACCGCTACACGATAACATGCAAATGTAATGTGTGCATAGTTTTCAGAAACATACAATGCTAACATTTTTCTGGCGATTGGGTTGCGAATAACATACATGCTTATACAATATGGTAACTGATCCCATATAAAATGCTGTTTGACATGAGATATACTACATTTATTTTATTTGAGTGAATTTATTTTTTCTTTTTACATTTCACTTAAGAATTATCTCAATTATCTAATCTATATACAATACCAGCAGTTGTTCCAATATTGGACTTTTTCTGCATGTGAAATGGGCATCATATGTGGTAAAAGTGTGAAATGTATTTTGCATGTAATGAATTCAGAACTGCTCTTTTGTTTGAAGAGTTGCAGTTTGCTGTTTTTAAGAGGAAACAGCACGTGACTCTCTGCGGATGACAAAAAATACTTATAGTACCTAATTCATATTCACCAACAGTTATTTTTAATTTATAAAAGTGTACACTTAAACTGTGAGCTCCCTGATTATACACAATATCTCCAGTAAAAGTGAATGAACTCTAATGGAAGTGGAGTTGCCAAATTTGCAGACTATATCCAATCAATAATTCATGAGTTTGCCAGCAAAGAGCTCTACTGACCTAATTTCACACACCAAGCCTGTCTGGAAGCTGCAGTGCAGGAGATGATACTCTTTGCAATCATCCATAGTTAGTAAACAGTGGAGCACTGAATGAGACCCATTTTGGGAAAGGCTTACTCCTGTTTCAACATCAGAATGCCACCTTGCAAAATGCGAAGTCCATGAAGAAATGTTTCCTTTTTCACTTTGATAGGAAAGCTCATGAGTGGTCTGCACAGAGCCCTGACATCAGCCCCATTAAACTCCTCTGAGATGAATTGAAATAAGAGCCAGGCCTTTTCACCCAACATTCAAGCCCGTCCTTTCTAATGTCTCAAACTCCCAAAGTCTTGTGAAAAACCTTCCCACAAAATGAAGGCTGTTATTGGTAAATTGATTTGAAATGAAATAGCCACCATTCATAAACTATATGAGTGTAATTGTTGGCTTTGATTGGTGTCTACATACTTTTGGTCATGTTGTGTATTTCCGTTACCATCCATAGAGCCATGTCACATGTCATAGGGCTAAAAATAACATTTGATGAAAATTAAATTATTTGTTATGTAAGACACTGCTGTAAAATAACACTAAATCATTTAAGGATCACCTTTCCTCTCAGAAACATAATGTAATATATACCAGCAGATGTAATCTTATACAGGAAAACTTCTCAGAGCTTCCCAAAATATATTGTTGTGTACCACTCAGCAATTTCCTTGGGGGTAAAT
Organism: Plectropomus leopardus; assembly: GCF_026936395.1. Classification (NCBI taxonomy): domain Eukaryota; kingdom Metazoa; phylum Chordata; class Actinopteri; order Perciformes; family Serranidae; genus Plectropomus; species Plectropomus leopardus. The sequence continues at coordinate 26,024,616 of NC_142182.1, read as the reverse complement.
AAATAAAGTTTTGTCTTGTTTTGTCCCGTCTTGGCTTGACTCGTCTTATCTTTGACACAGAGAAAATTTGCAGCACACTCTCAGTACATTTTGAACCCTTTTCACAATAAGCCTACTGTCGGTTTTTCTCGAAGGCAGTTCCACATAATCTTTCAACTAAATGCTATATTACCGTAGATTTTTCCCTGCATGGAGCAAGGAACAATTAATGTGAGAGTGATTTGTTGCACTGATCTGTCAGGAACATAAATTGTAAGGAAGGCCCTGAAGTTATCTGAAAACATTGGGAAGCGCCTTGATGTCATTTCTATAGCTTGCAGGCAGCTTCTTAAGTATTGAGAGCCAAAAATACATCTGTGTAACCTTGTCTATGTTCTGTGAGTAGAAGAAGGCCACGAAGGAATAAGGAAGAAGGAATATGTCAGCAGTCTTGTTTCAACTTTAATCTTTTTGTGGTTTGTGCTCAGGAAATATTACAGTAAGTGTGGATAAGTCAGAATATATGATGCTCTAATTGTGATCCCCGTTATTTCTTTTTTTTCCCACTTTGCTTTATTAGAAATGCAGCATGTCATCGTGAGATCTTTGATATTTTTCCCCTTGCCTTTGTCAAAAAAAGCTAGACGACTACCTGCTGCAGTTCTACTGAACGCTAATGTGATGTGACTATATTTTTGTGTCCACTCCCTGCACAACGTCTCCCTCCTGCTCTGTCTCTGTCTTATTCATCACAGGATTATGACGGTGATGACAGGGTCAAGTTGGTCAGAGCAATGCCTTTGTTATACCAGCTTGTGTGTGTACAAGTGTGTGTGTGTGTGTGTGTGTCTGTGTGTCTAATCAGCCTGCTAGTCCAATGGATGACTGACTCACAGATGGACACAGACGGCCGCCCACACGCATTTGTACCAGAGGATAATCTGGAGGTGGTGAACCCAAGTGTGGGTGTGGATGATCACAAACGTTGGTGTGAGACAGACAGATAGTTCAACACATCCTCATGTCAGCTCTGCATACATTTGTCTTTCCACTGAAGTTGAGACACAATAGTTACACTCACATCATAATGGTTGTGTTGAGGTGAACACAGAAAACAGTAACAACTAAACTACTTCTACCACCCTCTGACTGCCGTTTCTTCTATTACTGTACCTATTTCTATTGACACCCCTATTATACTGCTCTGCTGTCTCCATGAACCAGCCCTGGATAAACTGATGAACATGGATGGATGGCTACTGTACAACATTTCAACTTGCATCCTTTACAGAGTAAAATCAAAAGTGAAAAAAAAGCCTTGATAAACGAGACTTGAACCAAAGAAAATGAGCTTATCAGCAGCTGCAACAGTGAAGAAACTCCTGGTGTGTCTGTAGCTGCATGAGAGCAGAAGCCCCAGAGAGATTACACTCTTGAAAATGTAAATATACATTTTATATACAAATGTAAATATACATTTTCTTTATAAAAAAGCATGTTCTAAATAAAAATGTTCACTGGATGAGTGGCAGGAGATGTTACTGCTGCAACTGGGTCAGTTAGCAAATAGTACAATGATACAGTATCATGAAGAATCGTGTCATTGTGGGTTAAGGATAATATTGTACCTCAGTGTAGCAAAAAAGGCTTCAGTGGTGGAAAAAGGACTCATATCCTGTATTTAAGTTATGAATAAATACTAAAGTCCAAAAATATCCATTACAAGTAAAAGTCCTGAATTAAAATTGTTACTTAAGTAAGAGTATAGAAGTAGCCTATGTACCTAAAATATCAAGAGTAAACGTCCTCATGCAGAATGGCTTCTTTCACAGCGGTTAAAGACAGTATTTTGTCTATTACAAATGTAAAAGCATTTTATTCAGTGTTCATTAATGTTAGCTGATCTTACATACTTTGTATATATTTGGCTATTGGTAGTTTTGCAGCATCATATAATGTGTTTTTTAATGTAAAAAGTAACAAGTAAATTATTAGTATCAAATGGCGTAAAAATGTTCAATATTTCCCTCTTAAATGTAGTGGAGTAGAAGTATAAAAAACGTATTATTATTACCACGACAGGTTGTGTGTACCTTAATTGATCTGATTTAGGGCACCACCCGCCCTGCAGGCTCAGTGATTCAAATCAAACACACCCAACAGGTGCATGCTGGGTGTGGCTAACAGGCTAAATGCTAAAAGATGGGGGATCCTTCAGGTGACGTCTGCGTTTCGCGGGGAGCTTTTCCACTCACGGACGTGTGCGAGGCCTGACAATCCCTGATGTGACTGCAGAGCCTCATTCCGCTCAAAATATTTACAAACTAAGAGAAGCACAGTGGGGCACAAAGGCCCAGAGGACTGGCTATACTGGGACAAAGAGGCCGACGGGACTGATTATAATATACTTCATAATATACTTAATGACTGAGCAGAGAAGTAAAAGCTGGAGAGCTTCTCGGTGCACACAACTCACAGAATGATGGGTGAGTACAACAAAACACATACTGTCATGCATTTAACCCTTTCCAGAGGAGAAAGTTGTGTTGCGTGCACTGGCATGCATTACAAGCTGAGCAAAAACTGTGCTGGCTTTTTGATGTGTGTTTGTTGGCTGCTGTGGAGTTCACATTGTTTATGATACATCTCTGTGCTGTCTGCCCCTGTGATGTTTTAATCTACCGTTGCTTCTATAAGAAGTGTCAGGCTGTTATGCTTGTTGCAGTCGCCATGGTGCATATTCGTACAGTTGTTTGTTGTGTATTGTTTAACTTTAAGTGTTTTGTGTCTTTTCTGAGCGTAGTGAAGCTACACTTAGGGATGTGGTTGTATAATTGACAATCAGTTACATGCCAAAGCTGCAAAGTGGCATTAATAGAGAAGGAATGCATTGTTTGTTTGCTGTGTATACGATGGCATGTTAATGCAATAGTTTGTAGCCTGGATGTGCTTTTTTAACTGGTCTATCATACAACATTATCATATACGTTTCTTGTATTTTTTTTCTTTTCTTCTGAAAAGTTCATTTTTTCCCAAAGTAATCTTACTTTTATTTCAGCAAAGAAAAGAAAAAAAAAACAAAAGTCTTTAAAATAACAGTACTTTTTCTTGGGTGTAATATTCTAGTAGTTTTTCTAACACTTGTAATCACATACAGTTTAAGAGTATACTGTAGACTATTTTCATTACCATGCTGTGCAAGCTCTGACCTGTTAATAGCCAATCCACTGTGGCAGGCTTATGCCTGGTAGGCCTGTTTAGTAATCCATCATGAATGCAGTGGGTGATTCTGGATTCTTCCTTACTTTCACCCTAAATCATGTGGTACTGATATTGGACAGCTTGTTCAATTTAATACATAGCAAACATATTATCTCTTTTTTTTCACCTGTTGAGGTCTTGGTAAAAAGTGCTGATTTTACACTTAAACTAAATTGAGTATATCTTCTGCAGTCAGCGGTGATTTTATGTTAGGTTTGGTGAGTAGCTTGTTGTTTTAACTTCTGACCAGCAGATGTCACCAGCGAATTTTAAGAGGGAAACATTATTTGACCACTATGTTGTAGAGACTCAGTTGTCTTGGTATGTGTGTCTTTATATGCATGTATGTGTGTGCATGTATGTATGACATTGCACATTTCTGCACCTCTGCATTGGATACAATCAATCAATCAATCAATCAATCAACTTTATTTCAGACTCTTAGGTCCATATACAGTTGGTTTCAGTGTATCCAATGCTCCCCTAAACACACACATAATATGTTTTTGTGTGATGAAACACATGGTCACACACCACCAATATTGCTGGTGCTGGTGTTCAGCTGTGAATGTGTGTGATTTATGGATGTCGATGGGCCCACATTCCAGGCCCATCTGTCCCATCAGAGGTTAAGCTGGGGGTGGTAAGATGTTTTTACCATTTGTCTCTGTTATTGCTTTTCTCACTCCATCGTGAATGGCACCTTTCTTCTGAAAAAAAAAAAAAAAACATTGGAAAAACAGGATACATATGTTGTTGTCGAGGTCATCGGCATGTATGCGTTGTTTTTTGAAGAGCACTTTCACCTATCACACATCTTGCATCATTCTTTATTAGCTTAGAGGGAAATATTTAGAAAAAAACTGTCTATTATGTACTACTGTTACGGGCAAATTTGGAAACAATGGGACTCCTGGGCATTGATTTGCAATAGGACCCACCATCTTTTCTACAAAGGAGCAAGACGCATTGAATTTGTTATGGTTTTGCCTCTTTTGTTGTTTTTGCGCATAGTTTTGTAGTCGTTGTGCATCTGTTTGAGGTAGTTTTTGCCCTTTTCTTTGTAGGTCAAGCATGAAAAGGGGAGAGAAAGAGGGGAGGACATGCAGCAAAGGCGTTGTGGCAAGGACTCAGACTTTTAATCTATCCATGGCTCCATGTTGCCAAAAACAAAAGATTTTTCATCTATTCCAGGTCTATATCTAAATTAACTGAATGATGGTCCTTTTTTGACTCTTGCTACTGCTTTTTCAATTTTAGACAAAATGTAATGTGTGTAGGAGCAGAGTTGCAACACTACTTGCCTCATCAAAAAATATGGCTAAAATAATGTGTTCTCGCAACTTTCATCATGATAGTTGCTTGAACAAGGATAGTGAGCCATTATAAGAAAGCTGCAAGTGAAAGAAATTCGCAAATATGTGAAATCAGTTGAGTGTTTATTGGAAATTCAGTGGAAGCTCATAGCAATGTTGTGAAAACCATCGTTTAGTGTCAAACCGTTTCAGGCGTTGGTACAATATTCAGTAACAGTCAAAGGAAAGCAGAGGATAAATTTGGAATTCATATTTTAGTGTGATATCATTCAAATGTGCATTCTCATCAAAAAGTCATCAGGTTGACAATTCTAAGTTAATTTTTAGAAAGCTTTTAAAATGTCCAATATAGGCTGCATCCACTGAATTATTTCCCTGTGAATCCATTTGTAAGAGCCCTGTGCCACTTTGATCATTTCTGTTCCTTCACATGCCTCATTGGCACACACACCATCATCATAGGACATAATAACACTGGAAATAGCCCCAACATGGGCACAGATCAATGCATACTGAGCAGGAACTGCACTCTGTAGCCTTCACGGTAAATGGAGAGCTGGAACATTAATGCCTGTATACTGCCTTGTATAATGGAACAGTAACAGAATATTAATTTAGTCAAAACCTTGTGAATTTCAATGAGCTTCTGCAACAAGGCCAAGATAGATTTTTCATTAAAATACATTCAGAAGACAAAATCCTGTTCATTTAAAATGACCTACTGAAGGCTTTTACTCTATCTGATGTGCAACAATGTTGACTTTGTAATGTAAGTTTAAGTGGCTTTATATAGGCCATTAACATGATGAAATCACAGCTGCTTTAGTTTTCATGATTAGCATAAAGTAAATAATTAAAAGAACGGTAACTACGTGACACATGACATCCTGGGCCAATCAATCACATTTTCTTTTCACTGTCTGGAATGGCAGCTCAGACAGTCACTCTAAAACGAAACAAGAGTACATTGTTGCTTAAGCATCCAACACAGTTGGCTGTAACATTGCCCCCCCAAAAAGAAACCTGTTTATAAAGAAACACCTGGGTCTCAGCAGCTAAAATAACAAGCGACTCCTCTCACCCAGACCACCTTTTCCTCCAGGTTCTCCCCTCCGGAAGGCGCTAGAGGTCTATATTAATAAGTATTCCCCAATTCAAAATACAGCTTCTTTCTCTCAGCAGTCAGAACAATAACTCCCCCTGACAGCCCCCCACAATATACTGACCTGCACTGATCTGCAGACCCTGGACTTAACTCAAATTGAACTTGTACATCAGCTAATGTACTATTTGCCAATACATGATATGCAGGAGAACTGAACCATACTTTCTTCAATGTATATATTTGAACACATTCATTCTTTTTTGTGTGCACTGATGTAATGGTTTATGGCAGGGATACTCAACTTGTTTTGCCTGGGGGGCACTTAAGAAAAATGTCAGGCCAAGGGCCAGTTACTAAACAACATTAATAATATTTATCAGTAGTGTATATATAATAAGTGAATATAACCTTTCAACATTTGCTGTCTTTACTTATCTTTGCCAAGAGGCAAATCTAGTCACAGCAGACCAGCACAGCTCAGGTGTAGGCAGGGCACTGGTGGATTATGTGACAATGGGCCCCTGGACATGGATATGAAAAAAGGCCCTCTTTTATTGCTGTTTTTTGTGTCTCAGTGTAGTTATTTTGTGTCTCTTTGCAGTTTCTTTTCTCTTTGTGGTGAGTTCCTGTTAATTTGAGTGACATTTTCTCGGTGAAGGCCCTTAGGTCTGTGCTAAGTCAGCCCATTCAGGAATCCATCCATGATGCAGTGGTGTTTCTAAGGTTTGAGGACATTTTGGTTTAGCCTTGACTTCTGTCAGATGTTAGTGCTTTCTATGCACTAATGCACCTTATTTACATTCAGAGTAGAAAAAAAAAAATTCCCCAGGGTGAATGGATTTATTTTAATTGTGACTTTGGAAATGGTTGGTGGGCCACCTTATCTGGTCATAAATTAAGTATCACTGGTTAATGGTGTCTTGTTTCTTTGTCTCTTCTCTTGCTCTTTGCACTGGAACTGAACTATCATGCTGTACCAAAACAATTTTCACCAACTATGTTGCGTGGCAATAAGAATACAGTAACAAAGTATATTTATTAACTAAGTCTCTGCCAGTTATGACAGTCGCTCATTATCTTTGCGGTCATGTTTTCGATGCTGTGCGTGCATCTGTGTGTTTATTTGTCACCAGGATTACGGAAAAATGAGTGGTCCAATTTTAATGAAACGTGGTGGAAGGGTGTAGAATGGACCAAGGAGGCTTCTTCTTTCAGAGTTGGCTCTAATTATTGGGTGGATACAAAAAAATATTTTGCACTATTGTCAAACTTGCAATATATGCATACAGCTATCACCGCAGACATCATAAGCAAACAGCTGTCGGTGCCAGCTAGCAGTACAGTGCTAATGGTGTGCTCCATTTGCACTGGCAAGTCGAACTTTCTGGGTTCCCAGTTGGAAATTTCAACTGCAACAACCCCAGAAGTTGGATTTTGGACTCGGAAAGAAGGAACCCCACAAACTCGACCGCCAAATCCAATATGGCTCAACAGACATGAAAGCAGCAGTAATATACTGTTAATTAATTCTGTCTTGTTAGTGTCTCATTACACTCAGTCCTATCCAAGAACATGTTGTTATGGTATTTGTGGTATTTGTATGTGCAATTATTAACTAGTAATGCTAACAGCATCTTGGTTTCCCGACATGCTGTGCTGGTATGCAGTCAACCCCAGTATGGTGTCATTTCCAACTCCGACCTCTGACTTCTGAGGTAAATGGAAGGCTGCATAGTAATAGCAACAGTGCGGACTGACTGACAGGGGTTAGCTCACAGTGACGCTCGGATTAGAACACACAAGAAGCGTGTCCTCATTCTCTGCTCAGGATGCCGTTACTCCAATATATCTTTAAATAGCAAATGGTTTTTTGCTGCCATATTAGTGCTCTGAATGACATTTCAAGATTTGCCTTTAGCTGAGATCTGCGCTCTCTGAGTGTCCTTCTAGATTTTAAAGTTGTTTTGATTTAAAAAAGAAATGTTCTCTTTGGGCGCAACACAGTGTATCTTTGGACTTGACATTCACAGCATAGCCGACAGATGATAAATCCTGATAAATCCCAGAGAAGACATTTCTCTGAAGGCAGCAGCTTGCCTGTCAGATGCTGCAGCATGCAGCACTAACTGGGCAGGAAGGCATCTGGAGCAACACCTCATCTCTCTCAGCTAGTGACACTTCTGTTCACAAATAAGGCTGTGATAATCAGAGAGCTGGGTCGAGTTTTCTCTGACCTGTGGGCATGAGCAGTGAGGACTATTGCTGTGACATTTCATCAATCATAGTCCACGTAGCCAGTTTAACCTGCGACTGGTTTCTAGGCAACAACTGCACTGTGAAGGCATCACATACTGTTTTGGTGTTTTAGTGGTTGTGTGTGAGTTTCAGTCTCTTGTATCTCAGATAATAAAGCTTTTTAGTCTAAATGTATGCATGCAAAATAAACACATGCGTTTAGAATAAATACAGAGCAATATATATATAGGCCTATACTGAAAAACTTTTAGCATCAGAACGTGATTACATGCCATTTCTTAGGATATCATGTTACCTATGGTGGTTTTCATGCATTTAGTGTTGTGTACGTTCTGTAGACAGACATAATGAGACATCAGAGGCTGAATGCAGTAGATAACATGTCCAACAGCCTGTTATCTCACCTTCCTGGCTGTCTTTGATTTCCACCTGTTCTGGATGTTCACAGAGCAAGTCTATCACCTGTCAGACTGTGAACCTATATCACATCAAAGAACATATTCATGAGAAAAATCTCCACGTGACCTTTATGCCTCTTCAAGAAAAGAGACCAAAAGGTTGTATATGCTAACAGACGTATGAGACCAGGAGACAAAATTTCTGGGTGGGTATGATCCCATCACCTCCTTTAACTTGTGTGCTGTAATTCAGGCCTTCATTCATTGTTCGCTGCTGCTTTATAATTGTCAGTGCTTCCAGGTGGTTGTGGTAATCCACGTTTGTGATCAGTTTAGAAATTATGGAAACATTTGGAAAAAAAATCATTAGTGTGAATTTCTAAAACCCATTGTAACATCATGCATTTTAGACAAACTTTCCATTTATTTATATTTTATCTCCGATGCACCTAATTAATGAATTAACTATAAATCTTTTCCTCTGGATACTATTTATGGAATGATTTTACCCTGAATGGCATGGCCAACAAAAAACAGTTTATGTTGGTAGCCAGTTTTAGTAGATGTAAGATGGTCCTGACTTAGTTCTTGCTGGTCTTTAATGGCTTAGCTGGGTGTGCCACTCATATTTATCTTTATGCATATCTCATGACAGAAGACTTAACTGACTTATGCCCTTTGCTTTTCATACTTTCCCCTCACCACACTTTTATTTCTCCATACTCAAGGACATTGATTTGGTTTCAATATTACAGGAACTTCAGTGGATAAACCAGCTTGAGTAAAAATCACAAGCTTGTATGACTAGTTAAACCATAAAAAATTTGGTGAAAACATACTTCAAGTCGGCCAAACTAGCTGGCCAAACAACTGTCACAGTGTTTGGCAAAAAAGTGAACATAATACATAAAACATGCAGTAATAATGGTTCCTCTAATGCATAAACCACGTTGTTGAACCATACATGTATGTTCACCTTGAACTGAATGCTGACATTGATATTATGCAAATGATAGCATGCTGTCATGCATGTAAACTAGATCAGTGAGGTGAGATTGTTAAATTAAACATCAGTCAACAAAATTTGCTAAAACTGCATTTTCAGTAACGGCAACAAAACATTGGAATTTCACAAATGTTAGGACCAGGATCAACAGATTCAAATTAGCTATGCACTACACCTGGTTCAGTACATCTATTGTAGACTGTCCCTGTTTTAAATAAATCAATAAATGAAAATAAGAAACTATCGAACATGTGAACATTTAACATGAGAAAATCCTCATTGTGTTTGTACTCGTAGTGTGGCCTATTTAACTTAAAAAAAGAAGCAATAACAAGAAACCTTTTTTACATAGGCAATCATTCAAGTTATTGATTGCTGTCCAAGCCAGGGCTCCAGAGTGAGTGGAATATTTATGAATGCCAAATGGATTTGTTGAAAATATAAGTCATTTGTACATGCAGGCAGGAACAGTGTGAACAGTGTGTGTGAAAGTTTATGGTTGACCCAGGGAGTAGTAGTTTGACAAACCAATCTTAACTCGAGGTCCACTTACTAAGATGCAAACATGTTCAATACTGGTTACTCAATGGCCATTATAGTAAGGGGTTTGACAGATATTTGTCTTTTCATACCCACTTCTTAATTTTAACTATTTTATTTGTGTTTTAATGTTTAAGATCAAGGGCTTGCCTCTTTATTTATTTCATTTATCTTTCTTTTTTAAATTTACACAGTAAATAATTCTGTTGTTCTTCTGCTGAAATATTAGTGTAGATAAATGTCACCCATGTTATAGTCATGATCTTAATTAGGTTTCATGTTCCTCCGGTTCCCCTTTTGAGGAGCTTATCTACAAGTACTGGGAAAAAAACACCCTTTGCTAGTAGGAAATAATAACTTATTGACATTGAGCTGACCCGAGGAATATGCTGACTTCTTGAGCGAGGAAGTTGACAATAGACAAACAACTGTACACAGATCCTGCGAGCAAAATAGTTTTGATGACAATGTATTTAAATGGGAAAAAAAGTTTAACCTCTGGATAAACAAATGTTATATATAAAAAAAAAAGCAGGGACAAGGACAAGCTGTTCATTTCTTCAGGAGCGGGGGGCGGTATGCAACCCCAAACTAATTTTGTGGATAATTTTCTAGATACTATCTGTATCAGCCTTCTTCACACTGCCATTACGTGACAAGTTCGAACAACAACGTTTGATGGAGTTCCAGATTTTGTGTACCGGCATGTTTAGACTTGCTTGTTTGTGGGAAATGAATGGCCTCTTGAGAGTGATAACACAGCACAATAGTAAATAGAACTGTGTGATTTTTCCAAAGACAGTGGAAGGAGAACAATGGAGCAGGAAGGCGGAGGCTGCGTGTAATGGATGCCTCGTCTCATCTGAACCTCTGATCAGAGCGCTGAGAGAACTTCCTGTATTAGAAACTTTTTCACTTTCTCATCCACTAATTACCAACTTATCTGGCTCACTGGGTCACCACTGACCAACAATCTGGTTCAGCCAAAAAAAATGTAAAACTGCTGTGCTAAGACTCAACATTTCTGTCAGAATAACATCATTGTAAACATTTGTCTGACTGTTTTTTTTAGCCTGTTTCGTTTATGCTGGCCAGCCAACAAGAGTGTTGGTGTGGGTTGAGGAAAGGCCAGGGTGTCAGGTGGAGGAAAGCCAGCTGTGGACACAATTGCCCAGATAGGCAGAAAACAGGACTTGTTTCCTGCTCGGGAATCTTGGTGGAAGCTGTTTATTCACTAAGAAAGGAAGCATGAATCTTCTTGGCATTAGACCCACACAATGCTTGGTCAAAATGTTTCTTTCTGATCGACACAGGAAAGAGTGCCATTAGGCGATCTTGCATCCAACTCTGGGGGCTATACTTGTTTTCTTTGAGCGATGACGTTCTTAGAGCTACTTCTAAACCACTTGGAGGGTGAAAGGAGTTTACCAAGAAACAGCAAACGGATGCTTGAAGTTGTGTTTCATGCCTGAGAGACTGTCTTCAAGAGTGTGACAAGAAACGATGACCTTCATATGGAGCTCACATCTTCTGTTCTTTGTTTAACCTTTAACTTCCTGCTGTCAGTGTGTTTATGCCTCCGCTCCGGCAACAGCCTTGTCAGGAGGCCTTGTTTTTGGGTTATCTGTCCATCCTTATGTCCATCCCATTTTCATGCACACTATGACTCCTATACCTTGAGTTGAATTTCTTCAAATTTGCGCAAACGTCCTCTTAAACCCAAGCATGAATGATTACATTTTAATGGTTACAGGTCAAAGTCACTGTGACCTCACAAAAGATATTTTTGGCAATTACTCAAGAATTCCAGCTCAGTCTCATTGAAATACGGGAAATGATCACAAACACTTAACAATGCATTCCATGTTGGCACGCACAAAATGTCTTAAAATTTCATGCTGGCAACACAAAAACAAAACAAACATAGCAAAGTCTATGAGGATCTTTTATCGTGGAGGGACACACGAATTAGGCAAAAAGAGTGAGAAAGTCAAATGAAGGACATGGACTTTAAACCAGGAGACCTCTGTTTGCATCCCGTGTGAAACCAAAAATCAGCGTAGATATGACTTAATAAACATGAACATTAACTACCAAAATACTTACATCACTTATGTCCAGCATAGTTCTTTTAACTGGAAACCACGATCTTCCTCTAAACTTAACCAAGTGTTTTTTTGTTCTCCAAGCTGAACCAAACTTCGACTGATCCTAATAGACTTTGCATTAACATTGTTTTCTTGTTGAAAACATGTAATTTTACCACATTTCATGCTCACCATTATGTAATCCATTTCACAGCACCTTCTGTGTTGGTACAATCAATTTGAGGGCGCAAAAAATGCAGCATGTTAATGGGCCCCTATAATTCAACGTCTTTTTGAATTTTATGAAAAACAAACACAGGCAGGTAACCAATCAATGTTATGTCATTGATTTAGTAAGGCAGTTATTTAGATACATTATACATACTTTTTTCCTTATATTGAGCCTTAGGTGATTGACCATTTGACAAAGCTCTCTATCAGCCATCTCTCCTCCTCTATAAAAATAGTTTCTAAGTGACGACAGCATGTTTCTCACTGGAATCATGCATGTTAATATAAAAAAATACACTTGTGTGTTGTTTAATAATGTTTTTTATTAAATTCCCTCAAGGTCTTAAATGCATCTATAAGTCTGGATGTGGATGTAAACTGCAACGTGACTAGTTGGCGGGGGCAACCAACCGCGAGGCGATAATTCTAGTTTCCTGAGGTATTGATGGAACACACAAAGGGCTGCAGAGGATATGAAGGTCTTTGTTGCTATTGCTCTTTTCAAGCCCCAGTTGGACCCATTCATCTTTTCTTTCTGCTTTCATCTCACTAGCAGCTCAGAACGTATGAACAAGAGAACATATAGATTTTCCGATTGATTTTTTTTCGTTCTTCGTTGTCATCACGAAATGAAAATATATCCAAGTGCAAAAGAAAGCAAAGATGAAGCAGGATCAATCACAGTTTGTCACAGAGCTGTTATACTTTGGACACTGAAATGAATTGAATGGAAGGCATGTGTTTATTTTGATGAGCAGAGAAGTCAGATTTGGTACAAAATACCTCTTTTATTACAGTGCTCTTTGTTTTACGACCCGTTATAATAAGATTTGTCTGTTTTCTGGCGCCGTTAATTGCAGTCTTAGTTTCTTAAACTCTCTGGAGAAACTCAATCACTGCCTCCTAAAGAATTTGCTCAGTCTAGACATTGACTGATGGCCATAGCCCAGATCATTTTAGCATGGGCAGCCTTTCAAAGGCATGCTACTAATGATTGGCATGTCTAATGAGAGGCAGTGCAAGTGCTGGACAGGGAACTTGAGACATGTCCATCAGAGCTATAGCGGTACTCTCTCCATACTGCCTTAAGTAGAGCTCAGAGCTGCATAATCCCTGTTGATACCCACTGGGATTGCCTGATGCTTGGTTTATTCTCCTTTTTATTGCTTACAATGTCCACCTCCATCCTTTATAGTGGGCCTTAATTTTCTCTACCTTATTTGAAGGGCTTACTTTATTTCCTGAAGAACGTCCCCTCCCCTGTGACATGACCATCAGACCCTTGTGTTATGAGTTTGTATGGTCAGAGATAAACTGAACCACAGAGGATCAACAGGGTTGGGAGGCTTTAGTTACTCTTCAGGACATCATGCATTTACAGAATAATGCAAACAGGCTGGTGTAATTACACATTATAATGTTCAACTAATTTAATGATGCAATAAAGATGAGTTACTGGTCGATGCTGCACTGCATTATCCCATTACACAATTATGATTTCATGAGGTGTGACCCTTTTTTATTTCAGTGAAAACAGAATAATGGGATTACCTAAATTAGGCAGCACTATTATCATATAATAAAAATGAAATGATGTTTCTCTCCTGATGGAGTCTAATGAACGGCAGATCAACCAAATAACAAAAACAAATGTATTTTCTCATGAAAATGGTATGCATCCATGCAAATTTGGTTTTGTTTGCCTTTGTTTTCAGATATCTCTCTCTGTCTGTTTTGGCTTCAGAGTCACAGGAAGATTTACAATCAACAGCTCTACACGCTAATATATTATCTGATCATATATTTGTGGTCAGCTCGTTGAGTCAAGGCAGTAATTATAGTATATATTGGTGAGGATGTGTTAAATAAGCTCAAAATACCCCCAATATATTAATGACTTCACATCAAATTCACACTTCCCATCTGCATAAAAAATGAACCGTTGTAGTGCACTCTCACAACGCTGTCACTATACCTTATTTCACATCGCAGTAACTACTGGGATTTGCTCAAAGCTACTGTGGACTGGGCAATTTGTTGACTTCATGCTATTAATGGGCACTTTTATAGTGTTGACTCCATGGCTATAGCCTCGCATTGACTGCAAGCCTCTTATTAACAGAACTGCTTTCTCACATTATTTTCAGCTGAAAGGTCATGTAACGTTGCATAACCCCAGAGCTTGGCACGTTATCCATGCTTAGGTTGGCTTCAGACACAAATTCAAAATTGCTCAATTTTCAGCAAAAATAACACCAGAGATTTCTTTGGTTGTGTAGCAACTGCGTAAAGGACAAACAAAGCGTCCGGGCCACGGTTGTGAAAAAAGGACACAAAGCCAGTGTAGCATTCAGTGCATCATTGTGTATTTTTTAATATACATTTATAGTATATTTAGATTGTTCTCAATTTACACAAACCATTACAGACAAGAATTTTCGTGGAACAGATTTACATATATTATTCCTATATACAGATATTTTAGTGCCTTTTATGTACAAATACTATACAGCCAGATAGAAATTTCTTGATACATCATAACATACACATTCCCATGGTGGTCTGACAACCATTGTGGTGCTGCAGATCCCATTAATATGCAGGAGTCTGGAGTGCAAATGAAGCCAAAAAAAAGACCCCCCAGTGGTGCAGGATGTCTGAAAAAAATCAGGAAGTGTGTTGACGCAGAGTGTGTGGAATGTGTGAGCTTCTCCACAACATTTTGTGAAAGCCATGGGAGGGGTCTGTTGGTAGACTCCTCCAACTGTGGTCAGTCTCACTTAATCAAAACATCCCCTGCACTCTGTGCGTGTGTGTCTGCGTGTGTGTAGGTGAATATCCAGCTAATTTCAAGGGGATCCCATCTGCCTCTGCTGAACAGAAATTGAAGCCAGTCTTTAGGGACCCACACAAAGAACACTGCTGCAATATATTCTAATTAGGAAAATGTGGACGCGCACAATGACCTGATTAATAGTTGTTGCCTAAAACCCACATACGTTATTTCTCTTATGTGACTGGTCAAAGCAAAGTTTTCTTTTTCTTTTCTTTCTTTTTTTTTCCTTTTTACACGAGCCACTAAATTGTGGTTCTGAAAAAACAACAAAATGGAAAACCAAACACAAAGGATGAGGTGACTGCCACGGTTACTTAGAGACGTGCGGTCTGGAAGAGTCGTTTTTACCACCATACACCTCCTGGCTGCTGTGTAAGTTTTGTCTTTGTGAACACTCAAACAGGAAAGGGTGTTCAGCAGCACAGCAGGGAAACCTAACCACCAGTAAAAGCATCAGTATTCCTGAAAATCGGTTTTCTCTTAAAAGTAAAGTAAGTAAGTAAAAGTAGTAAATGAAATCACATTAGGACTCTTGACTACAAAACTTGGGGCTGTAAGGTGTTCAGATATTACAACTAATTACATCAACAACAACAAAAAAACCCCCATAATTTTCAGCATCTAAGGCTTTTACATAGAATCACAGAGATATAAACGCATGATAAATTAGAAACAAAACTTCAATTTCCAATTTCATCTCCTTTCCTAAAGTTTGTCTAATATTTTGCTGAAGTTATGTGAAAAACAATATTTGCGTGCAGAATCCAGCAAGAGGAACCAAGTAATGCATCTGTATGTTCTGTCCTTGTTGCAAAAAGCTTGATTTGCTTCATGATTTTTGAATTTGTGAGGCATTTTAGTCACTGTCAGTCATGCCCAAAGTTAAAATGAGTTGATATTGTTTGTGTACCTCGGTGCCACTCGCAAACATGTCTTCCTCCCCACAACAGTAAACAAAGTTGCCTGGCTGTGTGTTTACTCTGCCTGAATGGAGGCTTTGGGAGAGTCCAGCTCTCTCCAGTTGCTTGAGCTGCCCGTAGGGCTCCGATTGGTCATCTTAGTCAGCAGCGTTGTTCTGCGGAGGCTGCTGTCCGAGTCCTCCTTCTTAAAGTCAGTGTTCACTCTGTGGCAGCAGGAGAAGCAGTGAACAAAATCCTGCAAGAGGTGGCCGCTGAAGATCATGTATATCCACGGGTTACAGCAGCTGTTGAGACTGGCAAGGAGCGCAGACAGAGTCACTGCTGTGTTCTCAGAATCTGGAGAACAGAGAGAGGAAAAGGATGATTAATCCGCAAAACATCTGGTCCAGACCAGGCTGCAGAAATGCCTGTCTAAGTCAATTCATCTGGTGCTGAAATGTAAAACCATACTTTTCTTTAAAAAAGAGAAAGTTTCTGATACAAATCAAATTTTGTGTAAGACTTTTTTGGAGCAAGACTCATTTCCTCGATATTACTGCAGTAATCTGTCTGCTACACATGTTGACTCTGTCCCAGGAAAGTTCATTAAAAGAACCAACCCAATGTAACTTTATCACCTGATATAAGTATTTATGTTTCAAGATGAATATTTTAAAGAGAATTTAAAACTTGGTATGAAGTTAAGATTGTTGGCATTTCTAGGATCTCACAGTGGATGATGCAGAGATTCTGAAAACAAATAGAAGACTTTAAATAAAGATATTAGGCATTTCTTAGCTAATTAACTTTTTAATAAGACCGTTTCTGCAGTGAAATTTTAATTCTAAAGGCTCAGAGTGCTGCATCCGGTTGTTTCGTATAAATTACATGGCTTGTAAACAATAATCACGCTAAATATTTTTATTTTTGTCGTTTTCTTTTCATTCATACTCTATTTACGCGTGTTTGTAGTATTGTGTGCCAAACAAATCCGTGCGTAATGGCTGTGCGCCCCTGGAATTTTGTTTGCGCACGGTGACTAAGAGCTTTCTCCGGGGTTTTCTGTTTTTGGCAATATGTCACATAATTCGAAAAGCGGCAAGAGTTTTAAATTAAGCGACATTTCCAGTTTAATTTCTTCAGCACTCACCAGCCCACTGGAAGTTTTCATCCCACACGGACCACATCTGCACAGTAAAAAACGGCGCCCAGCAAACAATGTACGCCAAAACGATCACAAAAGTCATTTTTACAGTCCTCAGTTTGGCTCTTGATATCGTTGTTATGCTGCTTACTGAATTTTTCCCAATCAGTCCATTTTTTTTCGCAACACCAGCGGTCGTTTTCCTCTTCTTGTATTTGATATTTTTCCATATGCTGTGGCAGATGAAACCGTAGCACATCATGAGAATAACCACGGGCACGAGGAAGATGCCCACCGTTATCCAGGTGATGTACGCCTTGGCACCCCACGGCTCGATAAAGTGCGCCCAGCAGTCGTAGACGTCCGAGCCGTTTTTGATCTCGCTCAGGGAAAAGATGAAGTACTGAGGAGTGCTGAACACCAGGCTGCACATCCACGTGGAGACGATCATGATGTAGGAGCGCTGGGTGGGCTGCTGGAGGGTTTTCAGCGGGTGGCAGATGGCGATGTAGCGGTCCACGGTCATCATCACCATCATGTAAGTGGACGCAAACATCCCCATCACTTGGAGGTGCTTGACTATCCTGCAGAGAAAGTCCGGACCGTAGAAGCGGAAGGTGATCTCCCAGCAGAGCTGCGGCAGCACCTGGAAGAAGGCGACCACCAGGTCAGCCAGGCTGAGGTGTTTGATGAAAAGGTGCATCCGTGACATCTTCTTCTTAGTGTTGTACATTGCCAGCAGGACACTCACGTTCCCAATCACAGCGACCACGAAGGTAATGCTCAGGACCATTATCTCGATCTGGGCAACCTCCTCGTTTCGCGCAAACGGATCGGATCCGTTCGCGTGGACTGTGTTGTTCCCAGACGTTTCCATCGTTAGGTCATTAGAGGGACTGAAGACCAGAGACTGGTTCCCTCCGCTCAGGAACAGCGCATAGTCAGGAGTGTGCATGGCACTGCCCCTCTGTGCGCCCTAGCAGATGCAGTGCCAGAGGGGCTGCGAGGTGCCTCTCCAATCCGTATATGGCGCTACCTGATGCTCACAGAGGGGAAGCCACTGCTTTCTGACTTGTGGCTAGTGCCGGGGCTTTTTAAACGCGAATCAAATTTCAGACAGCGTGTGCGTAAAGCGGATACACTGCAAAAAATAAAACACCTTAAAAGTTATTTGGTTTAATGATAACTCCTAAACAAACGTTTTTCCTCAAACAGGATATGTGCGTCCTGCAAGGCACCACAGGAATAAGGAATATTACAGTTGAGGACTATAATTTGAGTTTCATGCTTCCAGTGCAAATCAATCGATTTGGAAGACGCATTTTCTCAAAAATGCACTGAAATTAGAGCCTTATTAAATCAAAATATGTAACAAAACAAAATGATTGGGCAGTAATATTTGTTTTTCGTAATGTTTTTTTCCCCTTGATTTTCACCCGTATTATGATGGCTAAGTATTTTTTACAGTGCGAAGCCAAGCCCTTCCCCATGGTGTACCCTCCACATCACCACAGTTCTTCCCACTTATAATGTTTAATAACCAGTTTTGCTTACATTAAATAGTTATATAAATCATAATTACAAAATTCCAAGGTGGAACAAACAGGTAAAATAAGCAGATTATAAATTTGAAGCGCTTTATGAAGAGTTGATCTCCAGTCTTAGTGCAGAGTGAGTTATTTAACCCTTTAAACCTGAAGCAACATCATTTTCTTGCGTGCTTTCAGATGCCTTTCACAAGTATTTAAGACTTGGTAAGAAATGTTCCACAAATGAACAGATTTGGAAAATTATTTTTTTAAATTTTTCTTTTTCTTTTCTTTCTTTCTTTCTTTCTTTCTTTCTTTCTTTCTTTCTTTCTTTCTTTCTTTCTTTCTTTCTTTCTTTATTTTGTTCTTCTTAAAATTATTATTATTATTATTGTTATTATTATTATTATTATTATTATTATTATTATTATTATTATTATAAAATTTGACTAATTTTAAGGTAGTTTTATTGTACAGTTTACTAATCTCCAACTGAAACCTGGGCAAATTGGCTCATTCTCTTACAAAAACATGTGGGGAAGGCAATTACTAAAAGAGGAAATTACCCCAAACTTTGAGGATTAAAAAGGACACATTTCATTTCCCAGTTACCTTTGAGTTAAAGCATCCCCTGCTGTAATGTTTGCACAATCTCATCTGAAAATATTCAATGCATTTCAAACCCGGCTCTTGAATTATGATGTTGTATTTACTGCTGCAGGAATGCATTGACCAACACACTGGAATGCTGTTTGCTTTCACCTCTGCTGAGCAAGGCCTTGTGCAGTGATGAACTGTTTAGAATTGTTTATCTGAAATGCTTTGCTCAAAGAATCACCAGGCTTATTTATTCAGGGTCAGTGTTCTCTATTTAAAGTCAAGTGTCAAACTGAAGAGACTATTCAAGCTGCAGGAAACTGGTTTGGAGTATCAGTGATATTCAGGTTGTTAAGTGTGTTTGTTTGTGATGTATATGCATGAAAACATGAGGTTCTGAGTTTTGCTATGATGGGATTTTTGTCTGTATACCCAGTTTCCTTTTAGCAGAAATGTTAGAAGTGGGTATCATCCAAATCTGGACAACAGCCTATGCACTCAAATGTATCTGTGGGCTGGATCTTATTGAAAGAAAGTGAGAGAATATTTTTTCCAATAGAAATTTGGATTCACCCGCTTTTTGTCATCCCTCCATGAAGCCCATTAAAAATGCCTATGTGTTTTAAAACATAGTGTATGTAAAATACTTATCACACACTTGATTACTTTTTTATTACATCAGACCCTTCTCCCAAATATTTTTCGTTTTAAAAGTTCACTTAAAAGTTCATTCACAGTTATTGTGCATGAGAGATCTCATGTACACTTGTGTAAGTTGCCTCAGACTTTATCGTATTGGACTACAATTGGCTGACAAACTAGTTGTGATGTCACAAAATCATACTCAAAGGGGTCTTTTAATATTTTAGCATAAATGAGCATAAATGAGCCTTAAGCATATTTTGATGGTAACACTTAGGTACTTTTACTTAAGATATGAAATGCAGGAGTTTTACTTGTAACTGTCTGGTAATGTTACTTTTTGCTTAAGTTAAAGCTCTATGTTCTTCTTCCACCCCTGCCAGACTGCTAGAATATGTATTTTTGTGTCCTCCTTGTTGGAGCATCGATCCAGGAGCTCCTGTTGCAAAAGAGTCTACCGGCTCATTACTTCAGCATCTTCAGCACTGTCTCAATTTCCAAGTAACCTACTATAAGGTAAATTGCTTAATTACAGTTTCCATTGCGAAAGCACATGATTGCCAACTGGCTGCAGGTATCCGGCAGCTATTCGGCTCATCGGATTCATGTGCTGATAGGGAGGATGGTTATCTTTATAGCATTCGCATCCCAGTCACTGTCCAGAGCTCCTCTCTTTCATTTCCGATGGCCCTTGTAGTGAGTGATGCAAACTGGGGGCCCCTTTTCTAAAAATTTCCTGCTGGCCGCTTGAACTGGCTTTGTGGCGTATAATGAAGTTTCCTCAATTATCCCAGTGTCAGTCTCTGCTTATCTTCCCATCAAAATACACAGCCAAGGACATTTCTGATGCCTTGGGCTTCTGTTGACCAGTTAACCAGCCTCCTCCCAGGGGAGCCCTGCCTGGTATGTGTCCGATATCTGTCTCCCCCATCCACATTTGTACAGTCTTGTCTTATCCTGCGGGTTCAAGGACAGCAGAACGGATGTCTCCCTTCACGCTGGACTGAACCACGTTTACCCTCGCCTCTTGTTTTTGAAGACGTTCAACGTCCTGTGATGTTATTACAGCTCCAGGCTTGGATTGTCTCATCAGTTTTAGAACACGAAGACTGTTCACCATCCTAAACCGCGGACGGTGTGTCTGGGCCCGGGAATCATGGGAATGCATGTTGTGTCTCCAGTAGCCAGAGCAGTCAGTCTGAATTATTTCCGTGATGTTTCTCTTTCACTCATGGGCTTAAGTAAGCGCCAAAGAGCTTCTTAGACTCTGGTAGATTTTTTTGTTTGTTTATTTAATCTTTGGGGATAAATAATACATACTTTTAAGGTGTTTCTTCTTATACATCTTAAGCAACTTATTTTGCTATCAGAAAATTTGCGAATATCAAAACATGTTTGTTTACACATTTTAATTGAAATAAGAAACTCAATTAAATTCCAAGTCTGGCATTCACAGTGGAATTCATTACATTTTTCTGTACAATTTTCAATTTAGTGTCTGTGTGCAAAGGTAGACTTCATATTTTTCATTCATTATAACCTCTCAGTCAGTCAGGATCAAAGGTAGCCCTGTTACAAAGCACAGTTTGTATAAGTTGAACATTACGTCTGAGGCCTTATATATGGCTTATGTCACCGCCATCATGCATGAGAAGAATGTCTGCCTCTAAAAAACAGCATACTTGTGCATGCCTCCCTTGTTCTGTCTGGCTTATGTCATTAACACCCGTGCATTATAATACCCTGTAGTTTAATCCTGCTCCCCATATGACATATACTTTGCCTCTCACAGACTTGAAAAGTAGCCCCTGAGGAAAAGACAAAAATAAACAAACAAACAAATGAACTGAAAAACAAAATGTTCAATAACAAGTTCGTCAGCCTGCACCTCCGGACCTCCTGTTTAAGAGAGTCATATATTTTTCTTTATGGTATTTATAAAGACACAAATCTGTCTGTCCCCAGGGCAACTGCAGTCCAACAAAGATCATGTCAAACAAAACATTTAATTAACTGTCGACTCTACGGATAAAATTACAGCAATTACCATGACCTCCACAGAGGCCACCTATAGCAGGTTTGTTACGTAAGTTTTATATGTAGGTTTGTATGTTCGCCTTTGGCCCTCAGGCTGACAATAAATCAGTGCCTTAGTGAACACGACTTTGAGGTTTATAATCATGAAAATCTGCACCCAGTACACAGTGGTGATTTGCCCCAGACCTCTGACCTGAAAATGTCAGCGCAGCAGCTTTTGTTTGAAGACACTTTCTTCACCTCTGTGTTTGAATTTAGAAGACTGCTTTCGACTACGAATGATTTACCAATTGCATTCTGCAACTTCGCCACTAGATGCCACTAAATCCTACACACAGCACCTTTAACATTGGGTTACAGATAACTAAAATAAAGACTGTCCTCTTGCTTTGATACCAGTAAAGTCCACAGGGATTTCAAGCATGTTTAATTTATGAGCATGTTACTGAAACCAAGACTCTCCTCCTAACCTTATAACCAAAATGCCTTTGTTGGCTGAACCAAAGTCCGAACGGGAGCCAGTTTCCAGCACTTTGTACGCCCACCATCGATCATTATCAAAGACAAATAGACACAAAGAATTAAGAAACACACTGAAAACAAACCATCAAACTTGGACACAGAATTTTATTTAACTTTTTTTGTTCCAATCTCAACACAAACCGAATGTTATGCTGATATCTGTGACACTGAATTACATTCAATGACTGCTTGTATCTGTGGTTAGTGTAAATAAATGCAAATCTTGTTATGACCTGGCCCTTAAACCTCCTCATAGAAATTAGGCAGATATTGTTAGATGATTTTTCTCCACTTCCCAAACAAACTAACAAAGACCCGATGGACCTGTGATGTGTTTCTTTCTAACACAATTTTGTCGGAGTCATTTTACCGTAATTGTGCAACATGTGTTGAAAAGCGAAATGATTTTACTCCGTTATAAGATAAGGATGGCTCTTCATTTGTTGTGCAGCGTTCTTCACATGAAACCTACTTAGACCTGATTCAAGTGAACAACATAGGAGAAATGATCTCTGTGTAATGGGAACCTCTGAACAAGTCTTATCACATTCTTGTAATATTGTCACTTTGATATGAAATCATTTCTTTATCCACAGAAAATAAAAACATGAGTTTTTTCCCCCCCTCCAAAAAAAACCCAGTGCTCTAGATAATTTGTTCAAACAAAAATAGCCAGGCTGAACCTAATGGCTCCTGCATTCTTAATGAGTCATAGAAATGTTCAAGACCATTTCCTCAGTGGTCAGATCCACTCGTCCTGCGTAATGACCGGCTGTTCTGCTCTCACACAGACAGTTTGATCCAGTCTTATGCAAGATCCCTGGGCCATTAGTGTCACATCAACAGATTTCTCTACACGTCTCATTACATTTTGGTTCTTATTGTACAATCCATTGCTTTATTATATAACTTAAAGTATACTATAAGTGTATTTTGTAATATATATGATTCACAATAATCATACACGGTATTTTTGTTTCGTTCTTTATCTGCCTTTTCCTCAAACAACATCTTCAAAGTGAGACTTTAAAACTATACATGTGTTAGTCACTAAAATGAACAGCAAGGAGCAGAAATTATTACTACAATAAATGCTATAATATTATTTAGCATCCTTTGTAGCACTCTGTACTTAAAGCTTTATTAACAAATGTATTGTTAGCCATGTAAGCTCCATGTCTCTGGTCTGGTCTGTGAGTCTGTCTGTCAGTCCACCTTTTCTCACCATAACTACTGGACAGATTGTCATGGCATTTTTTAGAGACATTCATGGCCCCCAGTGGATGAATCTTTCAGATTTTGATGACTGCCTGACATTGACTTTACACCCACTGCGTAACACGACTTTAAGTTAAATTTATATTTAATGGTAGACATTCATATCCCATATCCCTCGAAGTACCAAAAAATACATTTGGAAAACTCAACAGCAATGTCTCTTTCCAGATCTCATGACCCAGGCACTCAAAAAATCCACAGACCTTATTGTGAACAGTTTCCTGTAGGAACTATTTTCTTCCCACCAAACTACACCTGCCAACTTTATCACCTTGCAGATGGAAGCTTGCATCTACCGTCAGCAGACAGGAGGATGTTTACATCTTGTGCTGAGTGGATGCACGTTGCATACTGTGTGGTAATTTTGTTGGCGGGTGTTGTTTGTTGTAGCATTAAAAGCGTAATATACATTTCGGTTTTTTTTTAATCAATAGTAATGTCTCTTTCCAGAAATCTTGACCTGGTTACTGGAGATAATCCACAGACCTTGTTGAAAGCAGTTGGATGTTGGAGCTATTTTCTTTCTACCAAACTACACCCGCCAAACATATCAGTGCATAGAAGGAAATGTGCATCTGCTGAGCTAACTAACATTACAACTAAGCCAATGAGGACACCATTGATGTTTACACCTTGTGTTGTAACAAGCACAAACCTCTTGTCTGTGAGCAGATACATGCTTCCTTCTGCGCTCCATGTAGGATACGCCTGTGTTTCCTCACTATAAGCTCCTCCGAAAGCCTCCTCTCTACATTCTTCCACCTTCACAAAGTGCATTTAAGAATTTGGAAGATCTTCCATGATACTGAAGGGGGAACTATTTTCAAGTCACTGGTGGAGAGAGCACGTGAGGAAGCATAAGTTAGCACAATGAAAAGCACCCAAGGAAAACTAAGGGAGAGGAAATTGACTGAACACTAAGACTAAAGCACATTAAACAATCTGGCAGGGTGTGCATGGAAACGTCTCGATGCATATGCTACTGCTCAGAAGGAGAAGTGGGTATGCAGGTGGGTGAGGAAGGCCAGGTAATGGGGTATAGCAGGAACACTAGGGTTATTACAGGGCAGGAGCAGCAGGGTCTGAAATGACAGGAGAGTTTGTAGAAAACTGAACACTATGAATACAGAGTGCTCCTGCAACTCAACACAACACTGTGAGACTGACAAGAAAACTGGTTTGATGAATATGTTTACGGAATACACCAAAAAAACAAAAAAAAAAACCAAATCACAAGTTAAGAAAGAGCAAAATCTCGACTGTGACGCTTAAGTGTATATGTTCTACTAAAATATTGTTCGGAAAATGTTATTGAGACAGCTTTAGAGAAAGAGATAAAATGAGCAATGAAATACTGCCAAACTGTAGTGTTCTCCCATTAAACATACTGCATATCAAACATAAATCAGACAGCCGTCTCTTTAAAAGGTTTATCTTATGTTTGATGTGCTGTAGCTCACAAGGGCATCTCCCACGTGGCAAATGTAAGTACTTATTCTGATTTATTGCTACAAGAAATATAATAAATAATCTGGATTAACTGCAATTTCAGGTTTTAATTGTCTGATATATTGCACTTGACCCACTTCCACAGCGTGTGCAGTGGTATTATAAGAAAGTATAGTATGTATATACAGTCTTTTCTTCAGTGTGGCTGCGCAGTCAGGTCATTTGTGCTTTTATCTTCACGAACATCTGCTTTGAGGTCCTCTGTGTGATTCAAACTGCCATTATATTTCCCTGGAAATGCTTTGAAACCGCTGCTGTAGTCAGTTAGTATCCATCAAAAAGCCAAGGCTGTTTGAAGATTGAAAGGTTTTTCTTGAACAAAGGCATCCTTACATCACCCAAAGAGGAAGAGGCAGAGCCTTGATCTTTGGAGCAAAAATTGGAGATAAAATTATTCCTGCAACATTTGATCCCTCGCAGGTTGTTCCTGATAGTGTAATGTTACACCCGTGTTTGTGATCCATATTAGGAAATCCTGCATCCAACAGTAGATGAAAGACATTTGAAAAGGATATGCATACAGTTCTGATGAGAAACATACTTCCAATATAAACAGTAAAGTTATTTATATTAAGATTAATTATCTGAGTGGAAATTCTAAAGGTGTGCAGCTTATTTTTCTGTGCAGATGTGCATGTGGTGGTTCCTGTGTGTGCATGCGTGTCCTGCAATCAGAGCTTATGGGAAACTCGGAGGCATCGACACGACTTATCATCTGTCAGGAGAGTAGACAGCAATGTTCTCACTGCCGTGTCTTTGAATGCTCACACTGTGACTTAATAACACCAAACCTCTGGGGGAGCATCTGGGTTGTGCTCTGATCCTGTCCATTAATTTGGCACAGCGGCAACTGGACTGATGAAAAGATTTATCAAGCAAAAATGTCTGTCTGACACACTATTTTTTGTCCTCTCTCATTTTCCTCTATATGGTCTTATTTGTTTGCTTTTCTGAGACGCTGTCTGTCAGTCAGGGCACATGTTACAGCAAAGTTGTTTCTTTTTTTTAAAAAAGGAAAGGATTAATTAATAAATAAAAGATACATAAAATCAGCCCCATTTCAAACCATACATAGGTGTATGCATGATGCTGATTTTTTTTAGATTTTAGAGGGAGCATAACTTCAGGAAGTGTTTCACAGCTAGAAAGATGGTCTTTTCATAAAACGGGGCTGTCTATGAAGTAGAAAGACAAAAATAATAAATGCTCCTGCTGTTGGGTGACGTAATGCGAGCGTGGCCGTTTTTTCCGAGACATGTATAGCTGCAGCCACATTCTGTTTCCAGCAGTACAAGACAAACCCACAAATCGCCGCAGATAGCTGATCACAATGTGACTTCTTCCTTCTTGTAAGGGCAAATTTATAAATAATCCACTTTATTCATTTATTTGATTCATTATACGTGAAGACGCGATTTACCTTATAAGTAACGAGATGTAATCCTGACACTTACTGTAATCTGAACCTAATCTAACACTTTATAATTGACAAGTCAGTGTTACTGTTAATGTAATGTCAACAGCAGACACAGAAGGATACCTAGAATGTCATATGTAGGTGCGGATGTCCACTGCAAAGTAGCAATATGTGACGACTTGGGATCGGAATGTCTTTGTTTTTCTACAAGAAACAATATGGCAGCCAGTTGGTTTGAATTACAGCTAAACAGTAAACAAATGTTGCTGAAAACAGTCAAGAAATAGGCAGTGAGTGAGAGAGATGACTTTCTCTCAGTCTGCTTCTACACTTTTTGTGTCCATGGTGGCAGGAATACAAAAATGTGAAAGTATAATCTGTAGTTAGAGCAGCTCTGGGAGATGAGCAAGGTGATCTAGGTGCTGGTAAGATTGAGGGAAGTTTCCCACAGTTCATTTACACATAGTATCCCCATTGTTATGATACAGCTGGTTGAAAATTGGCTAACGTATCCTTATTACATCTTGTCTTTGTTTACATTCTTAAAATCACTATCTCAAGGGGAAACAGATGGGTCCATGCATCCCACACAGTTATGGTACAAATCGCACAAAAGGCTGGTGTGTGCATCGCGAATACTGTCTCAACAGTTATAGTTTAAGTTGCAGAAATACGTTTTTTTTAATCAGAAAATTAGAATTGAATAAAATTACCAGTTCCTTTCATTGTTTTTTTATTTTGGCAAGCCTCCAAATACATAACAGATGTTGCCATTTAGCAAATGTCAGCTTCAATATAAATTTTCAGCTTGTAGCTCAGAGAGAGTATTGAGTCACATCTCTCTCTAGAGACAGCCATACAGTAGCTTCCTGCCTTAACTCTGCAGCAGATCAGGCCAGGACAAAAAAACATAGTAACCCCTAACAGATTGATGATTGTTTTCCTGTAGGCCATTTTTTAGTTTCCTTAGTAACTAAGGCTTTGGCAAATTTCAAAGACCAGAAGTTGAAATAAATCTGGGTGTTTTAATGGGCACATAAATCCTCACGTTTGCAAAAATGGTGAGAAAAAAACACCAAAGCGGTGCAGTAGTATTACACAGCTAAATGGGACCTGTCACCGTAAAACAGAAGTTATAGTCTTTGTGTATATTTAATGGGTGGCCTCAGTTACATGATACGTGCAATATAACATGCACAATCCAAAACAGGATGCTTAATATTTATACTTAATTAAAAGCAGATTAAAAAAAAACAAAGAGCTTTAAATTCCTGCTTTATTTTAGTTGCACGTTGCGCAGAATCAAAAGCTGTTGGTGACTTATCCTTCCCTGTTGAGAGAGCTGAAGAGCAAACAGAAATAGACGTGTCTGAGTTTGGGGCCACCTTGCTGATAATGGCACACAAGAGCACTCCAGCTTGGCCTTTTACCCAATTACAGTCTTCAATCTCTTTCATTCTGTCTCGTGCGGTGTTTGATTGACATGCTGTGTTGTAAGCTGTATGCCATGCTAGCTGAGATAAATATTAGAGTGGTTCTGCGTGCCAGCAGAATGTCTGAGCGTTTATCCCTATACTGCATACAGTATGAGAGTGTTTATATATACATAAGGATTAGCTCATATGGAACCAATCCAAGATATGTGAAGGATTTTTTTCAAGAGCTGGAGTCTTACATGGAGTTGTAGACTTTTAGAAATACTTACGGGGCCGTTGTAATACAGAATGTTTAAAGGCAGGATTGTGGTCAGAGAAGCCATCACATAAAAGGTATTAAACATTATCAACAAACAAGAATGTCAGTGTTTACAAAGCCTTATATTCTGTATACTGACAATGTTTTAAACGTCCCGTGTGAATGTTTTACTATATGAGGTTTCCAAACATTTATTAATTTGTGACACCTCGCCATGATTCAAATGTCTTCTAACTCAAAAAGATTTTCACCATACTCTTGGAAAGCAGAGTGTACTCTGGTCACAGATGGAGTAGCAAAACGTCAGGCGCATTGAAAGTGAAACTTGACCCTTCATTCTGCTGCGTCTAAAAGTTTGTATTCACTCGCAGCAGGTGCTCCTCTCATCCATCAGTATGATCTGATCAGCTCTGAACAGATCTACAGATCAAGTATCCACCCCACGAGTCACAAACTGCTGCTGTGGAAAAAAAGAAGTCGTGCAGAACTTTTCCCCCGGGTTGCGTTCACAGACCCGCAAAAAACAGAATGATTGTCAGCTACACACACTCTCATTCTGTAGGAAACACTGCAATTTTTTAAAATTTATTCTCACTTTTTACTATATTTATGCATGGAAAACATGGTATTGTTAAAACACTCATCAGTCACTCAGGTCATGGAATGATTTTTGGTAAAGTAGGGCTGTCAGCGTTAATCACGATGCCGTTACAGTCCATACATATCTTTTTTTGGTTGTTTTTTTTTTTAAAAACTGCATTAATCGCTCGCCAACATTCAGGTCTCTCTGGTTTGTAAAGCTGGAGTGACAAGACTGGTATCACATGAAACTAGAAGACCTATTTATTTCTATATACCACGAAAACAGGAAATTTGGAACAGGAAACCTTCAAACTTCTCTCTTGAAAGAGTCTCAGTATGGAGCTCACTTCTGTTCTCCTATTGTGCACTTTGTTGGTTGTTTTATTAAAAAGAAAGTAATATTATTATTATTGTTAATGATAATAATAATAGTGATAAAATAATTTTTTTTTTGTACAGCACTTTTCATACAAGAAATGCAGCCCAACGTGCTTTTCAACAAAGAAATTACATGCATGAAGTTCTTCACAGGAAAAGACATAAAGACATAAAGGCATAATAAAACCTGCATGTAAAAATAAAAAAGGTGATCAGAATAGAATACATAGAATGCATCTTCACCTGGATGAAACCCACTTTATAATACTAGTAAAAGTAAGGATATAAATTGAATGCACAGAATGCATAGCATAAGATGGAAAATAAAACCCACTGAGATAATATTGATAAAAAATGAGGCTTAAGATAGTGTATTAAATGCATCAAATTAAGGAAATAAAAGAGGTGCAGCAGTGTGCAAGTGCAAAGCGAAATGCAAAGCAGTTAAGTCAGTAAATGAATCGGAGTAAAGAAGGAATAGCTGATTAGCTGCTGGCTTTAGTGTTTTTTAGATATAAGAGAAGTATCAAATTTCTTATTTAAACTCCTTGCAATAAAGTATTGTATTTCGTGTACTGTATTTCCCAAAATGTTTAAGTATTCCTTTAGTTATTAAGGCACAACATAATCTATGTTCAAGGCTTATTTCATTAATAAGTGTGCCATTTGTCTTTTCTCAGATCAACTCCATTCAGGTGTCTCTCTTTACGCCAAAATTTGTTGGTTTTTTTTGGGTCAGCTACTTTAATTGAACAGTTGATGGCAAACAGTCACTTTTATAAACAGATGGTGTTGACACAGACACTGTGTTTATGTTTTTTTGTAGTCTCTTTCCTTTTAAGGCAAAAGAAAAAAAAGCCACAGAGGAAATAGCCCTGTTTGCTCTTTGTACATCTGTACAACATGTGAAACATGTGAGTCATATTTCAGCAGCACATAAGTCAAAAAGCACCCAGTGGGCCTTTGGGTCTTTGGTGACTTTGTTAGAGCTTGGTGGTGTGTTGTTTTAATTTACCAGCTCATCTCTTCATTTTAAATGTACTAGGATTTAAATGTAACTGCACTATCACTTACTGCATCTTCCAGGGATTGAATTGTATCTTGGACAATGTTCAGCCTATAATGGTCCTGACCAGCGTCACTCTTCTGCCTGTAAGCAAAAGACTAATCCATGTACTAAACTACTGGTTTATGCAGACATGCTTTCTAATACAGAACATAGAGCAGAGCAGGGGTTTGTGTGAACATTGTAAACATATTGGTGTGAGGCTGACTAGACCCAGGCTGGTCCCAGTGAATGGAAAAGCAGCCGCTGTGCCCTCGGCCAATCTGCTTTCCGTCAAGGAATGACCCAGAAATCCGGTTCACAGAGGAAACTGCACAGTATTTACACCCCACATGTTCCTTAGAGGAGAAGAACTCCCCGTTATTGTCTTAAAGAGGAATTAGCTATGGGATAACAACTCTACAGTCACGTTAGCAGCTTTGTGAGGCTGTACGTACCTAAGGTACAGCTGTGATTATTTGGACAAAAGCCAAACAATAGGATAACATTTATGGACTGGTGATGGAAGCAGGTTCAACAAAGTTTATACAATTCATTATGAGGGGGACCTGGATTTCTGTACATTTGCAGCCCTGTTGCCAGCAGAAAATTTTGGCACTTATGCACACATTTCTTAAGTTTCATATGTATCGTATCATTTAATGTAAATGTATTGTGAAATAAAAATTGTAAAATCGTGAATGTGTGTAGAATTCATGTAATGTAAATAATCTACAAATGTAACTCATCCACGGTTTGCAGAAATGGACGCCAACATTTATTCCATCAGTTGGGCCGAGATGTGGGCCGAGCAGGGGTGTAGCAGGCAGTCACCTGTGTAGTTGTCATCAATTTCTTTCTTTATTTTTAGATTTCAAATTTACAGAAACCTTATCTTTGATGCCATTCTTTGGTTTTATGATTTAAAGTAAATATGCTTGACCAAACTAATGTTAAATATCTTTGATGCATTTCTTTGGTTTTATGATTGAAGGTAAATACACTAAACTAAACTAAACTAAACTTGAATATGTCAGCATCATATAAAATGATAATTTGTGAATAACAAATAATAATAATAATAATAAGGCAAGTGTTCAAAATGATCCTAAAAGTGTTACATTACATGTGATAGTTTAGTTAAAAAAGGAAAAAATGCACAGTTTATTTTAAAACTTTCACATCCCTTTTGTCTGCCAGCAGAGTTGCCAGAGTCAGCTGACAAGCAAGAATCAATATTGTTTCTGTTTCTACATCAGCATTCCAAATGAGCGTTGTCTGCAATTGTTTCCCGATGGCAGGGTGCTCAACGGTTTAAGAATAGATAGAATCCTGACAGAGAAATACAAGGTACATTTTAGCTCTCTGAGTCTAGATGAAGATTTGTGATTTTCCTTCGTGCTGAGCTGCCTTCTTGGGCGGGCACGGCATCACTTCGACCCAGTGGCTTTACCATTATTGCTTTGTCTCACCCTATAGCACTCAGCTATCATAAAGAGGGATATGTTGTATAACTGATCATGATGTTCCTTTGAAGTGTCTGCCATTAAGATCTGCAGCAGCTTGGCTTGCTGCTGGATCAGCAGGCTCTTCAGTGAGTGCCAGGGGAGTTTGAAAATTTCTTCTTTACACTGTTGGTCTAACCACACTGAGTTGGACTCTCATCCTCGCCAAAACAATTCCTGCAGAATGTAGCTTGTGAGCCATGGCAGCCATGTAACCTCTTGACATTGCATGCCTGCCCCAAAAAAAAAAAATGGCATGGAAAAACTGATGAAATGTACTTTATTGCAACTGTTAGGCTGCTCTGTGGGACTGTACAAGGGCTTGGTGTTGTGGGAGAGCTCATAAAGCAAGAAGACAGCAAAAAGCAAAAGGAATACAGTCTCTAAAGAAATGTATATTTTCAATAATTGATGGCTACTTTTCTGAAAGCACATTAAACAGAATATTTGAAATACCAAGTTTACATGAAACCTTAGATTCTGAGGGGTTTACTTGTTTTTTTAGGGCTGCTAAATTTCCATTAGGTGCTGATAAATCCATGTAACAGGCAAAAACTGGACAGTTTGCCTTTTTATTGTGATTTATACAGCATCTGAATCTGTACACATCTTAGATAGCAAGTGTCTGTGAGCTGTTTAAGAGTCATAAATAGTGGGCTTCGCCATCTCAGCATCTATAAAATTTAAACAGTGCATTAAGGAGTCACTATTAGACGGAATGATGTATCCAAGATTTAAGATACACATTTTTTTCCCTTATGTGGAATAATAGTAAATTAAATGGATTTAAAGCACTTGAATTTCAGCAAGAAGCCAGAGAAGTGATGTTATCATCTCCACGTACATCTGAACTCTTCAATATCATCCCACCATCCTCTTCACTCCAACTAATGCATTCTGTATCCACATACTTTGCACATCAAACATGTGTCTGTTTTTACTTTTTGCTCCAAGCGAGCTGGCCAGAATTCATGTTCTTATTCTTGGATGCATGTTTGGCACGTGCAAGGTTGATAGCTGGCAAGTGCTGAAACGTACCCGTTCATTCAGATTACAGTCACCGCTAACTGAGCCTCGCAGAGTGAGCAACTGTGTGAGGTCACTGCCAGCGTGGAATAGATCTGTCACTGCATGGACCTCCAGCGCCCCAGTGTTAAAGGGATGGTTCACAATTTTGAAGTAGATTTGTATGCTTATAGACAGTATGTTTCATACAGTAAATGTCAGTCAGCATGGCCCCAGTTTGGAGAAGCAGGCTGGAGTCTGACGTGGTAGCTAAGCAATGACAAACGTAATTTAGCCACCTAAGAACAAAAAATTAAAGCATATTCACTGCTTTGACAGCAAAACGAGCCGTGATGCTGCTCTCTTTTAATTGAGAACAAGAGTGATATAACAATACTGAACACAAGAGCTGCTGGTCTACTGCCTTCATTGGTTAGTTTGTCTGCATTCTTGTGTGACTTTGGTTTTTAAAAGGTGCAGTTTGGATTCACCAAAATCACACAAAAACACTAACTGATCAAACAGCACTTTCCATGTTCAGCGAGCTAAAATGGCTGCTTTTGTCAGTGCAGTCTGGTGGCTATAGTATAGAGTATAGCTGGCAAAGTGAAGCCGTTCACGGCTTCTCTGTCGGAATGAGCTGTCTGATGGAAAGTTAAAGTGGTGAAAATACTCTCAATATAGCATATGCTTAGACTAATATCGATTTTTAAATTTTTTAACATTTTTTTATGCGTTTTAGGTGGCTTAAATATGTTTTGTTGCTGACCCCCATCCACAGCAGTAGATTACTTAACTTCTGTCAGACTCCACGCCTGCTTCTCCAAACTGAGGGTGTGCCGACTGACATCCACTGTACGTCAAACCGCACACATAAATGAGCACCCCATAAAACCCAAATTCAAAAAATCCAAACTATTCCTTTAACTGAAGAGCTTAAAGCTGTCATCCCTCTCTGTCTCTTTAAATTACAGTTTTCTTTCCAGGTCTTGCCAGCGATGTCCCAAGTTTGTGAGATGAGATGTAAGAGATTTATTTTTCAAAGGAGGTCTGGGTTTGGTTTGCCCAGTTGACTTGTTAACAGTTAACATCTACTCTGTATCAGATATTTGACCGTGCTGCTGATTGAACCTCAGATTATTGACTAAAAAGCCACAATACATGTTCTATAATAATTAAGATTTATGGAGTACAGACGGCAATGCTATGGACACATTTAACACACAAAACACACAACCTAACCGAGAACCTTCACATCTGGATGCACATACATTGTCAATGCTTAACCCTCAGTGGCCTCTTTACCAAGGCAATATTATGGTCAGTGATTCTGTGAGGAAAATGAGCATCTATCACCAACCATTCTTTAAATAATAATAATAATAATAACAACAATGATAATAATGATAATAATAATAATAAAGGTTTAAGGTAAAAAAAAATAAATACATAAAAACATACAAAATATCAACAGTAGATAAATAAAATAATACTTTTTTTTTTTTTTTTTTACAAATAGACAGACATTTTCTGAAAAGTTTATTAAAGCCAAATTAAAATTCATGGAATTCAAAAACAATCTTTGTTGGCACTTATCTCCTCCCTTTGCCTATCATGCCGAGACAGGCAGCTCCATACAACACGGCTCAAATGGAGTGGCTCCTATTCTTGTCTCAGCTGACGGGACGTGTTTCCTCAGGAGACCACTTATCGTGTTTGTCCTCACATTCCAGCACCAAACAATATAACGAGGAGACACAAATAAGCTCGCCGTCGTGAAGTGTGGGGCTGCAACTGTATTTCTACAGGCAAATATATTGATTAAAATAAATGTTTTAAATGCTAATTGGACTTTATTGCCATTTAACTTTTCTTGATGGGTTTTCATATCAAGGGGTTTTGAAGTCCATGTCACAGGCTTTTTGCCTTCAGTTATTTCCACATACTTGATTTAAAGAGATCTCCAGCAGTACCATTTTAATGTTATTTGGGGAAAAGGTATCACAGAATTAATTTTCTATCATTGCATGTGTGTTTCATTCTGATTTTGAAGCAAATTTATAGATTTTTTTATGTTGTCAATTCTATGTCAAAAACATGCTTGCTGCTTATTTTGGCAAATGACATGCTTGACAATAAGAAATAAGACTATTCAGGATTGATGGCTATTGAAGCCTATTGCTTACAGTCTAGCACCTGCTTAGAAACGCACGATAATATCTGCACATCAACGGTATCGGAAGATATTGGCTTTAAAATGAAATATCAGAATCAGCAAACATGGTGATATTGGCCATATGAGTTGTTATATATAAGCATATCAGATATCTGCAAAAACTCCAATACTGTGCATCCCTAGTTGCTACCTTTTTATAAAGACTTGCCTTCACCTGAGCACTGTGAGGTACATGCCCATAAACGTACCGAACACAGAAAATAAGAGCAAAAAATAGAAAATACAGGCGGAGTCTCTGCAGATAAATACACAGCCACACACTTCTGGGTCATAACTGATGACAGAGGGATTACATATGAATGAGTCTATATGTTGTCTTTTAGGAAAATCCTTCATACTATAGTATATTTAGATAAAGGTTAAAAAAATCATAAGCTAGAGGTCTTGGTTCCACATTATTGGTACTCTTGTCAGTTGGTGACCCAACTGGTGAGACTTATTATAATTCTCCTGTCTGGCACCTCTGCAGTTCACTAATGAACACTATACACGAAAGCATTGAAATGATAAGTTGTGGTGTTACAGGAGGCTGTTTGACAAACAGTTTCTTGGCAGGAAGTGGTGACTTCCTCTCTGGTTTTTACACTTGTTCCCCAGCAGTCTGAAAAGCTTCATCGTTTTTGCAACTCAGTTCATTTGTTTTTGTCTACTTCCTATGATCAGGGTGACTGGGATTTGTCATAGACACTTTGAAAGTTATTACTTTCTCTGCACCTTTAGAGTATGTATCACATTTCCTTTGTAGTTCTCTGGGCAGGTGGCAGTTTAATTTAGTAACACTATGACTACTTTCTTATTACTTATCTGAGACAGCACCCACTTGTAATTATGCTTCATTAAGTCAGTAACCAAGTAACCAACTCTTAGCCCTGGGAGTTAATATAATTTCTTTTTAAATGTAATTGGATAATATATTACTTTAAGAAATAAAGCCGACCACCTCTATGATGGAGGAAACCTTTACTAACCACCTTTCAAGTCCACATCAAGTGAATATTTGATAATTAAAGGAACAGTGTGTTGTATTTAGTAGCATCTAATAGTGTGGATTGAAACCAGCTGAACCTTCCAGTTAGGATTCTTTCAGTTTGTTTTACTTAGGAGTTTTACCGGGAGCATAATTAACTGTAGGTCTCTTCCTCTCCAAAACAAGCAGACCGGGTGATTTCTGCTTTTTGCAGAAAAGCTGCTAGCCCAGTTAATGTGCGCTCAACTTTTTCTCTTAAAACATTTTTGCATTGCTTCTTTTTTCTTAGTGAGTGCTTTAAAGGGTTAACTTAAATTGCGATTCAAAACATGCCATAGTGTGACAGACGGCATAGCATGAGGCAGTTTTGAAAGCTAATTTACAAAACTGTGCAATTTTCAGCACCTAGGGATCATTGCACTTGAGAACAGGCGCATTTACAATACTGTGATTTGAGTGCAGTAATAGCTGCCATAAATTAGGAAATAACTGAACACACCTGCACATGCATGTGCACACATTTACATACTGTGATTTGAAAAAAGAAGTTAAGCTTTAATAGATGTGACAGGGGTTGGGATGATTGAGCTAAATCAGTGTGGAAGTCACTGTTGAGAATTTGAAAGATTGTTCCCCGTTATGACCGCCGCTTCAGTGAGCAATTATCCCACCACACTACGCTGTCATCATGCGTGTGCACAACATGATTACTTTGCAGCAAGGCTTTTTTTTTTAACCTGAGACATGCATGCTTAATCCATCCTAATTCAGTTTTAATTGAATTGTAGCAAGAGGACATTTCCACCTCTCGTCAGGCACAATTAGAATTTAATGTGCTCAGAGTGACCCAGACATCAACCACTGACATGCAGTCTTTGCTGATATCCCCAGCAGTGTCTTTTTACTGTTTGTTAGGATTTGTTGCTACAGACCCCTCAGGCAACTGTGTCATGTCTCTGTTTCATATCCTGAATCCCATCCCTGGATGTCGTAAAGGACAGCAAATATTGATTCTTCTTCTGTGGTACATGGCAGCGCTCACATCTCAAACAGGTCTTTGTTTCTGATAAAGTGTCATCAGTGGAAAAGGGCCTTCTTACGCTCCACACCTGACTTTTATTAAAACATTATATAACTAGTTAGATTTATGATGCTTCTGCCACAGCTTGAAAAATTAGATTGAATGAGGACTCTGTACTTCACTCATAACCATTCTTATTTGCTAAGAGTAAACCCAAAGGCAACTGTGTAAAATAAGCTATTAAATTTTTAAATTAATATCATTTGGCATCAAAAATCAATCTTTCATAAATCTCTAAATTGTTACTGCTAAAATTTCTAAGAGACACATAATCTGACTTTGTGGTTCAAAGAACATTTGTTGATTCTCTGTGTGCCACATTATTACAATTATTTTAGAATTATGCTCCCTTCAACCAGACAACTACAGGCATATACATACGCTTCATACTAGGCTTGGGCGGTATCACTGGTACATCAAGTGTTAAGAAATCCCAAAGTAATGTTTTTTAATAACATCATACATATAGGCACTCCTCTTTCTATTAACTCTTTGAAACCTGAGCAATTTGCTGGATTTCTTTCAAAGGCATGAAAGGAAGAAGGCAATGAACAATTTAACAAAAAATTACCAAAAGATTAGCAAGAAATTTACAAAAGGTTACAAGAAAATTACCTGAAAATAAGCAAAAAAACAAAAACAAACATGAAAATGACCTTAAGAAAGTGCTACAACATGGTTTTGTTTTGTGGAATAACTCTAAATATATAATGATTAGATTTATAAACTAAATTTTGTGGACAATTTTCCCTGTTTTTTGATAATACAATATAATCCCCCCAGCTAATTTTCAGGTGGATTTCTTAGTGCCTTATACCATTTTTTTTTCAATTTGCAGGACCTTTCTTTCCAAGTTGCTCATTGCGCAGGTTTCAGTGCTTCTGAAAGGTGTCTAAACACAGCACAAGAAAACTTGATGATGATCAGGGTGTTAAAGGGTTAAACTAATTGTATGTGGTGCACAGCACGCACCACAGACCTCAGTCTCTGGTCTCTACTGGTGGAACAGGCTGAGCTGAAAGACACCGCAACACTTAGTGGTGGAGGGATAAGTTACATGAATGTAAACAGCGGGCGGACAACAGACAATAGATAGACAATGACAGCATGCAATAGATAATAGCATTAAGTTTATATTTTGTACCCTGACTGTAAAGGCAACAAGTGTTATTCGAATGAGTTTTCCAGACAAGGATAAATATTTTCAGTCACTGTTACCATTCAAACATTTATTCTGGGATATATTTTATAAGTTATATAAATAGCATGAGGAAACAAATGCTATGCTTGTGATGTTATTTATTTTATTGAAGTGTTAACAACTGAAAGAGCATGCAAATGGCCAAACATAAACATACATGTAGCACTAGTTGTTAAAGTATAATTATATAAAATGGTAAAATGCAAATGTATTTGTCTCCTTGTCTGTGTTGTGGCTCTTCTTATTGTTGAAAACAAGTATGGAAAAATATATGCCATAAACAGGGAATGAATTGCCTGAGATTCTTTAAAAAACTTGGGTTCTTCATTATAGAGAAATCCTAAGACAAATTGTTTGTCTTAAAGCATTGATGGAGTTATAAAATACAGGTTGTACTGGTACTGCTATTCCCACTGATCTGTTCTCAGCTGCTGAGAGACGTACTGACAGAAACACACCCCTCCCTCCAGGTGACTAGTGGAGCTGGGCTGTGGAAAGGGAAAGTGTCTTTTAGCGAGGCAGCAGGCGTAACCTGATGAGAAGAACATTATAGCTCTTTGAATCATATCCTCAGCGCCAACCTGCTCAGAAAATGTTTCTGCAAACTCATGTTTGCAACCATCCAGAGAAACATACACCAGATAGATTTTCTTTGTATTGGACCGACAGCCCATTAACACTTTCTCCTCACAGAGGATTAGGTTTGCCTGGCCTATAGCTTTCCGCATCTCCCTCATAATGCGCTTCTTTTCATCCTTCTTCCAGAGACAAATGTGAATTAACCATCCCAATGGAACACACCAGATACTACAAATACTGATGACCCATACTGTGATTTCCTTGTTGGGGTCGGGGTGGTGAAAAACAAAAATTATTAATGATAATGTAGAAAGGCCTATCACAAATAAAAGAATTAGCACACCTTCAATGTACGCCAGCAGTCTAGACCAGAGTGAGCGTGACCATGCTTTATTCTCAGAGACACCGTTGATCATCCTCACAGCCTCTCTGTACTTCTCTTGGTCCTCAATGATCAGACGCAGTTGATCTGGCACCTCCATGTCACTGAACCGACCACAATTCCATTCGCTGAGGTCCTCATCATTGACAGCAATCAGAGGCTGCAGGGCCTTCCCATTGTAGATAGAGGGAGGCTGGAAGGGCACCACAGTGGACCCTTGAAGCTGCTGGTTGGGGGTGCAGAGCACCTTGAGCAGCTTGTTCTTAAAGTCAGGGTCGTTGGCCTCCAGATAGGTGAGGTGGCAGATGTGGAGAGGAACAGGGACTCCTGGCTCCAGCAACACTGGGACAATGGGTTTCCTCTCCAGACAGTCTCTAAACAGAGACATGTTGGCCTCCAGGAGACACCAGCGGCTCCTCACAAACTCCGGGCTGAGAACCAGGAGGACCTTCTGGCTCTCCTGGATGCAGTCAGACATGTTTTCCAACACGGTGCGGCCAGGAGTGAAGTCTCGCTCATGGTAGCAGACCTGCAGGCTGCAGGACTCCAGCTGGTTGATGAGGGAGTGGGTCCACTGGTAGTCAGTGCTGCTGTAGCTGATGAAGACATGGTAACACTCACCATCTCTCAGTGATGGAGGAACATAAACCGAGGGAGACAGTGGGACAGCAGGCTGTGACTGAGTGTCTGCAGTCTGCAGTTCATTGGCTCCGTATTCCATGAAAAAACTGAACAGAGAAGAAAACATGATTCAGAAATGTTGGCACCTTTTTTAAAGATTTGATACACCTGTAATTTTTTACAATAGCAATAATGAAAATTCCATTTAAAGCATATTTAGAGGTCATCCCAACACTCAATGACTATGTTTACATGCACACTAATGTTCCATAACTTTTCAGAATATGATGATATTTGGAATTTAACAACAGTTTGCGTAAACTGTATATTCCATTTGGATATTTTAAGTGAGGCCTTTTTCTGAATGTAGCTTTTTCGGATTAGCGTGTTCCAATATTAGGTACAAGTGATTTTTACCATGCCCAAGTACAATTGTCCCTCTTTCAACTCAGTGAGAACGGTGGAGCTGAAGGGAAGCCACCGGACTGCTGACTAAAGGCGGCAGCAGATGTGGGACTGCCCTCTGATATAGAGGCATCAGTGTTAAACTGAGACTCTTTCATAAGTGGTTAAAAACTTGTATTTGCATTAAATAGCACTTCCACATCTGTGTGTTGGTACAATTGGTGTTCACACCTGATGTGTACCATACTGACCTTTTCAAGTGGACTGTAAATAGTATTCACACAAATCAAACAAACTGGACTTTGGGGTCAAGTTTCCTTGGAACTGAGCCCGGGTCCCTAATCTGAAAGCCCCCTTAGACATGTAAGATATGCTGATATTATTTAGGTTTTAGGAGTTTTCTCTGGACATGTATACATATGAAATATGCGCTACTGTAGTTTGAGACACGTGGTCTCTTGTCTGTTTCAGACAGCAAAGTGAGTTTTCATTTATGTGTTAAACAAACCAATTAACCAACAGTTTAAAGGGCTGTTGTAGAGATGCATAACTAAAAGTAAAGTGCACATTTCTGTTCTAAAAGAGAAGCATACCTACTTTAAAAATACTTGGATATCAACAGGTTTTTGGATATTTGCAAATGTGGTAAAGCCAACCTTTTCAAGAAGGTGGTTAAAGGAATGAAAGAGGGAAGTTTGAAAGGATCCTGTTCTGACATGGAGTGGCTCAAGCTGCAACACTTATATATGTTTTTTTAACTATATTTAAAAATATAATTTTATGGGTTTTAAAGCACATCATGAAGAGAATAATCAAGTAAAACACATTTTTGGCAAACGTCTTTTTTTCACAGGTGATTTAGACTCATGGCAAGTCCAGTCCATATATGTAGTTGAGAACAAAACACTACTTTTTTGACCATCATCAGTAGATCTTGTTCAGATTCACCGTTCATGTTAAATTCAGTCAATTTCAAAAAAGTATACTTCACAAAGTCATCCTGAAACTCATTTTTAGGTTTGCAGCAAACATGAGTTCTCTTAGTAAAATTATTACTACACGACATAATATATTGTAAAATGAAGCATACAGCAAAGATTTTTAATTGAGTTTTGAGTATAACAGTCTCCCAAATTTAAAGTGTGTGTTGTAACATCACTCACTTTAGAATAACTAGTATTCAAACAACTCAGTGCTGCTGCAAATAAAGAGTAAGTTGCTATTTCTGCAAAGGGAGGAGTCAAATGATCTAAAGTATGACATTTCTGAGAGTAAAGATCCATGATGTAAATTTCTGAGAGTAAAGATCCATGATGTAAAAGAAAATTACATGGATTGTCTACATAATGGATTAAAATGTTTATTAGTGAAGTTAGCTCATGAAAGAAAAAGCCTGAGGACATGTAAGCTTTCGTACCTCCAGTTTTGTAAGAACAACAATCGAATCCTACTGCCATAATAACTACCGTAATCATGCTAAAAGGACAACAAACAGTGCATAATAATGTAAGCCATACCTGTTCATGATCAAGTAAATTCAAGCAAATATAATGACGAATGATCACACTGTGTGCATGAGCAAGAACCGAAAGTAAACTCAGGAAAAAGAGAGTGAAGAACATCCTCCCTGTTCTGCCTCAATTTTTTTAAAGGGACAGCGTCCATTCTGAATGTCTGAGGCGCTTCAACCATGAATGAAGTAACTGTCCCTTTAATGGCTCTCAGTTGCTAGTAGTCAAGTTGGGTCATGTTTACTGGGTTTTTTTTTTTATCAAATAGTGTAGACAATGTGCATGTTCAAAGAGAGTAACAGACATGGGAGATTGTTCTGAGATGCAGAATGTCATTTAATCTTAAAGGCTCACATTCACAACATTAATAAAGCAGAAAACTTACCTCGGTTTAGAAATATTGAGGCTGTTCTAAATTGACATGTGTTATCAATATCACCCAACATTGTTGTTTCATCCTACTTTTTTCCGCTCCACTCTCAGAACCCCAACAAAACAGGTATGCTTGCATGACTATGTATCACTGTGGACTTAAAATGACATTATATTCAGGCAGATATTTTGGTCTCTGGTGACTTGTTAGGGAAAATCAAATCCTGCTCCGATAAGTAAATCGGTTAGAGGGGACACAATGAAAATACAGTTTAAGAAGTTGACAGTTCGGTCTGATATCAGGCAAGTGACAAACCTGTATTTACTATGTAAGAATAGAGTGGAGTAATAGTGGCCTGAGAATTGAATGAAATCACACTCCCCCCGTGTGTGTTGTAATCCGAGCTTCTCTGTAGGCCATGTTAACATTTTAGTGCATGTGTATATCCCACAGGTTAGCTCTTCACTGCCATTTTGCATTGCTCTTATACAGTAGTTACAGAATATATGGAGTTGACAGTTCTGTTTGATGTCAGGTAAGCAGCAAACCACTATATGCTTTGTAAAAATATAGTGGACTAATGCCATCATGAGCAGAGAATCTCCCCCTTGAGTTTTTTTAAGCTGAGCTTCTCTGTGGTTTGTTGTGGTAAATCTGTCTGGCCGTGCATGCAAGCTAATGCATGTGTATATCCCATTGGCTGGCTCTTTGCTGCCATTTTGCATTGCTCCCATACCCCAGTTACTGCCGATATTGGGAGAGCATCTTTGTGCATAGCGCCCACACTCATAATCCACCCTGGGTAACAACAATAACTTTATCAGTGCTGTTGCCATTGTTTATCCCTGTTTAAGGAGTTAGCGCCATTAGCTGCTAGCCACCGGCTCAGCCACTTCCATGTTGAGAACAGTGTGCAGACAAATCATAGGCTTGGAATTTTGCATAGAGCCCCTCTAAGTTTTGATCATATTAAATTGGATGTTTATGTATTTGCCAGTGTCGTTGTTTCTTAAGTAGCAATGATGTGTAGTTGATGAAGGAACCGCCGCTGACACCGACTTGGTTGCATAAGAATTAATTTATTACAACAAAGTTCAGCATCCACCAGGCACCATGGTCTGCCTGGGAGAAGATTCGGGACCAATGTGAATCTCTCCCTTACAACTCATGCATGTCTCATATATAGGTACAAGCATCTACACATTCATCAGTGAACATTCCTTACCTATTATATTTAATCACAAAAATAACCCCCAAGGGCCACAGTCCATATCATGTAAGCCTAGTATCAATATTCTACTCATCTGACTCCGAGACGTAATCATCCCTAGACCTCTGACCTCAAGATAAGACCCATACAAACAGAGCATAATACACCTCACCAGTTTTCTCTCAAAAGACATCATAACACAGGAATGTGTGAATAAAATTTTTTAAAAAGCACCCATGCAGACAGACTCTGTACATGATACATTCTGATGAAGAGCATAGAATAGAAACCAGGACGGAATTTAGAACTCACTTGAGTATGTGTCTTTTAATGGTTATCACTTTTTCTGCTGCCTTCATACTGGACCCAAACCCTGAAGGAAATAGTGGTCTTACCTCAGCTTGTTCAGTGAGGTGGAAAAGTATAGTATATCAGCATGACTCAATAAAATCTAAGGATTCCCATGTATCATAGACTGTATGAAAACAATGGATGTGGTCACCATAATGTCACCCATTAGTTTGTGGACTCCTGTTTCGAAGCCTAAAGTTTGGCGTTTGGCCACCGTCTTCTTGGATTGTTGGAGCCAGAAATGACCTGACGTGAGTGAATTTGGACAAGAGGGTGGAGATGGGGAGAAGAGAGGGGTGGACCTTACCAAGAGTGCAAGGTGATGCTCAGCAAACAGCCTGTCACTCAAAGCAGCCACACCAGTAATGAAACATGACTTTAATGTATTAATAATATATATAACATTATTTGCACGTATCTACACAAGGTTACAAAGTGCTTCACGAAATGCATTACAATAAAACAATAAATAAATGTAGTTACAATACAGATAATTTTTGGGCAGTAGCAGAAATTATTGAGGCACATGAATACTGAAATAGTCCAGGTGCGAAAAGATTGAGGAATGAATAAACCCTTTTAGGTCAGGTGGAGACAAAGCTGATTTAATGTTGGTCATATTTCTTCAGTGGAAATAAAGTAAAATAAAGTAAAGTAATGTAAAAGTGGCAGGATTTTGTTTGACAAAATCTAAATGGGTAAAAATACACTTTCTGTACAGTTGTCATGAATGGGAAACTTAGTTATAGAGACCAAACCATTTTCTCAGCAGGCTGTTCACAGGAGCTTCCAACATGAATGAAGTAACTGCATTTAATGGCTCTCACTGGCTCTATCAGTTCAGAAACTTCATGTTGAATGAGTTTTTTATCAAACGTGAGAGAAACACATGTGGACATTACTATTCCCACTGATCTGTTCTCAGCTGCTGAGAGACGTACTGACAGAAACACACCCCTCCCTCCAGGTGACCAGTGGAGCTGGGCTGTGGAAAGGGAAAGTGTCTTTTAGCGAGGCAGCAGGCGTAACCTGATGAGAAGAACATTAGAGCTCTTTGAAACATATCCTCAGCGCCAACCTGCTCAGAAAATGTTTCTGCAAACTCATGTTTGCAACCATCCAGAGAAACATACACCAGATAGATTTTAGAATTGGACCGACAGCCCATTAACACTTTCTCCTCACAGAGGATTAGATTTGCCTGGCCTATAGCTTTCTGCATCTCCCTCATAA
This sequence comes from Plectropomus leopardus, assembly GCF_026936395.1. Taxonomy (NCBI): domain Eukaryota; kingdom Metazoa; phylum Chordata; class Actinopteri; order Perciformes; family Serranidae; genus Plectropomus; species Plectropomus leopardus. The sequence goes on along the minus strand of NC_142182.1, from coordinate 25,979,667 downwards.
TGTATTTTTCATCATCATTCATCCAGAGACAAATGTGAACAAACAAGCCAACTGGAACACAATAGAAACTAGAAATAGTGAGCACGTATAGTCCTATGCTCCCCTTTTCACACATAAACTTTCCAGAGGGATATAAAAATATAGCCATCATATATGTAGAAAATGCTGTCAGGGTTAAAAAATATATAATACTAGCAATGTACATCAGCACTCTAAGCCAGAGTGGGCGAAACCACACTTTATTCTCAGAGACGCTGTTGATCATCCTCACAGCGTCTCTGTACTTCTCTTGGTCCTCAATGATCAGACGCAGTTGATCTGGCACCTCCATGTCACTGAACTGGCCACAATCCCATTTGTTGAGTCTCTCATCATTGACAGCAATCAGAGGCTGCAGGGCCTTCCCATTGTAGATAGAGGGAGGCTGGAAGGGCACCACAGTGGACCCTTGAAGCTGCTGGTTGGGGGTGCAGAGCACCTTGAGCAGCTTGTTCTTAAAGTCAGGGTCGTTGGCCTCCAGATAGGTGAGGTGGCAGATGTGGAGAGGAACAGGGACTCCTGGCTCCAGCAACACTGGGACAATGGGTTTCCTCTCCAGACAGTCTCTAAACAGAGACATGTTGGCCTCCAGGAGACACCAGCGGCTCCTCACAAACTCCGGGCTGAGAACCAGGAGGACCTTCTGGCTCTCCTGGATGCAGTCGGACATGTTTTCCAACACGGTGCGGCCAGGAGTGAAGTCTCGCTCATGGTAGCAGACCTGCAGGCTGCAGGACTCCAGCTGGTTGATGAGGGAGTGGGTCCACTGGTAGTCAGTGCTGCTGTAGCTGATGAAGACATGGTAACACTCACCATCTCTCAGTGATGGAGGAACATAAACCGAGGGAGACAGTGGGACAGCAGGCTGTGACTGAGTGTCTGCAGTCTCAAGTGAATTCATTGGCTCCATATTCTATGAAAAAAACTGAACAGAGAAGAAAACATGATTTAGAAATATAGGCATCTTTTTCAAAGATTTCACATGGTACTGTTTTCATCCCTCCGCACCACTGAAAGTCCTGTTCAGTGGTATTACATTTTTGGGTTGTCCATCTGTCTCTTCATTCCATTCTTGTGAATGTAATATCTCAATAATGGGAATGGAATTTCTGTAAATTTGGCGCAAATGCCCATGTAGAGTCAGTGATGAACTGATAAGATTTTGTGGTCATAGGACAAAGGTCAATGTAACTGTGGCCTCTCATTATTGTAAATGTGATATCTCAAGAACGGCTTGGGGGGATGTCTCCAACCTCGACAAAAGTTCACTTGGACCTTTCAATGAACTGATAAGATTTTGATGGTCATGGGGCAAGGTCACTGTGCCCTTGCGTATGTCTTATTCTTGTTAAAGCATTATCTCAAGAAGGCCTTGAGGGGGTTTCCTCAAATTTGGCACAAACGTCCACTTGGACCCAAGAGGGAACTGATTAGATTTTGGTGGGCATATGTCACTTTGACCTCAAAAAAGATTTTGTAAGGCAGAGCTCAAGAATTCAAGCTCTAATTATGACAAAATTTCACATGAACGTCTAATTATGAAGTGCTGACATTTTTTTATCCAAAATGTCAAAGGTCAACTTCACTTTGATATCATAATTTTCTGCAAAAACACTTTTTTTGGGTCAATACTCATTGTCATAATCAGGGACAGGAGGGGAGACATTTGGGCAGATACTGAATTGGTGACACTTATCTCGAGTGCCCGTCTTTTAACAGTGCTGGTTATACGTATACAGTATATGTTCTGTTTAGAGGTCATGCTACTCAATGCTCAATGATGCTGCTGCTGCTCAGCATAACTCCTTAAAGTTCAAAGTTCAGCAATATTTGACTTTGAATGATGAATTGGAATATAATTTAAACCTGTGTAAATGAAGTAAAGTCATTATAGTTTATTTTAAATGGATTTATTGTTCTTTCCAAAGCTCTGTGTTTTAGAGTAAGATAGAATCAGAATGTACATGACACACAAAGTGTAGACATACTCGAATTACTTTAGTTCAGAAGGTGAAAAACTCTAATGTCATTTCATGTCAACGCTGATATTTGATTAGCATGCATCTTTGACAACAGGAGTTAATAGGTTTTATTCATCTAAAAGTGTTCAGTTTTGAAAAGCACATCACTCCCTACTGAAGTGGAATCATCAACTTTTTTTTAAAAAGTGTCCTTCTCTCACTGGTTGTTTAGTGTCTGCCTTTTGAAAAGGTCCACTTCTTACATGTAAATCCACAGTGAAATGAAAAACAATTTGTTATTCCTGACCCTAACTACATTTAAATCCTTTGTGGTTCATTCACATAACAAATACAGTCAATCTCAAGACACATATAAGCTTCTCAAAGTCATCTTGATCCTCCCGGATGTAAAAGGATTCTCAAACTAGTTCAGGTTTGCAGTAAACATGAGTACTGTCACTAAAATGATGATTACAAATAATAAAAAAATATTGTACAATGAAACATAAACAGCAAAGATTTTGAGTTGATTTAAGGAATGACAGTACCTTGAATCTTTAAAGTGTGACATGGCATCTCTCACTGTAGTATAATCAGCATTCAAAATGCTGCTACAAATATGCAATCATCAAATAAACTAAAGCACGAAGTTAGTGATAGTTATAAAGATGCATGAAGTTAAAAAAAAAACATGAAATGTGTACATAACAGACTGATATTTTTAACAGAGAGTTACACTGATGAAAGAAAAAAGCTTAAGGATGTGTAAGCTTTCACACTTCAACTGAATTGGCTTAAAATCAACACTAGAATCCTGCGTCTCTAAGAATAGCTACTATAATCATGCTCAAAAGGGCAATAACAGTAAACAGCAATAAATTCATACCTGCTCATGATACAGCAAATTTAAGGAATCATAATGAAGAGTGATCGCACTGCTTGCATGAGCAAGAACTGAAAGTAATTTCAGGAAACAGGGAGAAAAACTTCCTCCCTTTTGTGCTTAGGGTTTTTTAAAGGGACAGTGTCTGTCCTGAATGTCTGAGGGGCTTCAACCATGAATGAAGTAACTGGCTCTCAGTTACTATATTAGTCCAGACACCTGTTGTTGACCGTGTGAGTTTTTATCAAATAGTAAAGACTATTCCCACTGATCTGTTCTCAGCTGCTGAGAGACGTACTGACAGAAACACACCCCTCCCTCCAGGTGACCAGTGGAGCTGGGCTGTGGAAAGGGAAAGTGTCTTTTAGCGAGGCAGCAGGCGTAACCTGATGAGAAGAACATTAGAGCTCTTTGAAACATATCCTCAGCGCCAACCTGCTCAGAAAATGTTTCTGCAAACTCATGTTTGCAACCGTCCAAAGAAACATACACCAGATAGATTTTAGAATTGGACCGACAGCCCATTAACACTTTCTCCTCACAGAGGATTAGGTTTGCCTGGCCTATAGCTTTCTGCATCTTCCTCACAATATACTTAACTTGATCCCTTTTCCATAAACTAATCTGAATAATCAACCCTAATAAAACACAGCAGACACAAGAAAGAGTGACTGCCAGAGGAGTTTTATTCTTGGTTTCGATTAAACGTATGATCACCAAAGCATATAGCAACAGAGAACTGATAAACAAAAGAAACAGCAGTGCTAGATCCCAGAGTGGGTTCACTTTATTCTCAGAGACGCTGTTGATCATCCTCACAGCCTCTCTGTACTTCTCTTGGTCCTCAATGATCAGACGCAGTTGATCTGGCACCTCCATGTCACTGAACTGGCCACAATCCCATTTGTTGAGTCTCTCATCATTGACAGCAATCAGAGGCTGCAGGGCCTTCCCATTGTAGATAGAGGGAGGCTGGAAGGGCACCACAGTGGACCCTTGAAGCTGCTGGTTGGGGGTGCAGAGCACCTTGAGCAGCTTGTTCTTAAAGTCAGGGTCGTTGGCCTCCAGATAGGTTAGGTGGCATAGGTGAAGAGGAACAGGGACTCCTGGCTCCAGCAACACTGGGACAATGGGTTTCCTCTCCAGACAGTCTCTAAACAGAGACATGTTGGCCTCCAGGAGACACCAGCGGCTCCTCACAAACTCCGGGCTGAGAACCAGGAGGACCTTCTGGCTCTCCTGGATGCAGTCGGACATGTTTTCCAACACGGTGCGGCCAGGAGTGAAGTCTCGCTCATGGTAGCAGACCTGCAGGCTGCAGGACTCCAGCTGGTTGATGAGGGAGTGGGTCCACTGGTAGTCAGTGCTGCTGTAGCTGATGAAGACATGGTAACACTCACCATCTCTCAGTGATGGAGGAACATAAACCGAGGGAGACAGTGGGACAGCAGGCTGTGACTGAGTGTCTGCAGTCTCAAGTGAATTCATTGGCTCCATTATCTAAAGAGAAGACATAGGTGAGAAAATCAAACACCTTACAAAGACACTATTTATTGTTATGGTGCATCTACAAATGTATTTAAAAGTAAATTTATCTACAACCCCTATCAGTACGTGAGAGGGAACTTTGACCCAATTTACAACCCAAGAGTATGGACGACAGATTGAGGTTACATTATTAATCAAAATTTTAACACCTGTAAAATCTATTTGTATAAAGTATTTATAGTTTTTATTCAGTGTAATTGTAATTTTGTCCCAGTGGATGGCCTATGCAGTCAAACTACACTTTGTCCTGTAACAAATCCTACTTTCAGTTTTTTTTTTTACCATTTTGCCTCAGGTGTTTTAATGCGCAGTCTGCCCTTCTGTCTCTGTCTCCAGTAACATTATTAGTTTCACCAAACATTACTGGTTTCACCAAGGACATCTAGAAAATGAATGTATTCTCATACCTGTAGATTGTAGATTCCTGAAGCAGTGCAGCAATAGATCACCAACAACACTATAAGGAAGTCAGGAATGAAAAAGGCAGCTCTGTTGAGAGTTTTTTAAAGGCGTACATTGTCTTGTACTAGTGACATTATAATGTGGATGAGGTTGGTACAGTGACTGTACCTTTAATGAAATGAAGTGTGAAATTGCCTCACCCCTTCCCTGCATGCTGCAACCTGACTCCCTGTTTGGTGACGGTGGTTGCTGACTGTCCAACCTGTCATTGGTTAATATTTACAAATATATTGTAAGATTAATAATATACTCAGGTAGCTGATGTGGTATCACCCAGCAGAGCACAATACAATGGTGGTACAGCTGTATGAGGTGTCAAAAACATTTTTTATATATTATATAAACATTTCATTCACATTCACATTCATTCACAAGTTTATTAATATTGTTTTTTGTTGCACTAACCTGGCAGAAGACACAGTGATATCTTAGTGAATAACAACTGCTATGCCACTTAAGAAAAATTGATATGATACTGTACAAATGTAACAAAATTTGCAGAAACAAAAAATGCCAACATTTTCATCTGCAATGGCTGGTCTATATATACAGTGTGTATATATATATATATATATATATGTCTCAGTGTGTGTGTGTGTGTGTGTGTGTGTGTGTACATATATACACACACACACATGTACAAATGTTCATTTTGTGTAGGATAACTCTTTGGGAGCACTGAGATAACGTCTGGGCTTGTTTTGTTGTCATTTTCATAATTTCTGTTAACATGTTCTTTTGACTTAATGCTCATATGGCCTTTTTTCTGTTGTGGTTTTGGTGAGTTTGGCTTTTCAAAGTGTTGCATAGTGACCAAAAATAGCTTCATAATTCACACTTACTAATCCCACTAACTCTGGAGAGAGCAAAAGCGAGCCAGTAAAGATCCTAAGCAAGGTCCGTCTGTGTCAATGGCCTAGGGCTCTTTTAATATCTGTGAGATATTGAAAACTGAGGGGAATTTCATTCAGCAAAACCACCTTCCTATCCCAGATGACTTTAAAGAACAATTTAGTGGATGTAAAATCCAGTTGTGCCATCTCTCCTCTGACTTTAGATCCCAAACTGAGTTGTCCAAATCATTACACCAGGACACAAACAGAAAACATGAAAGTTCTTGGCCTTGGGGGTGTTTTTTTCCTGTTCTGTTCAGCTTCAAGTGTTTTCATACAGACTAGTGATCATTTCTAATCTTTTAGTGACAGACCTGAGCATGTGCCCAAAGGGTAGACATGGAAGCAGCTTTAACAATGTGAGGCTCCTGTAATCTGGACCAACATCTGCTGCTCTCTTGATGCACCCAGGCTAGAGGAGCACAGGATACTGAACACTTTTATACCCTTCACTCAACCCAGCCACAGAAGGGAAATGAAGCTTCTAAAAAGGACACAGAGTTAAAGTTACTGAGTACAGTAAGTGCACTGGGATTTATCTTGGCTGAATTGTTTTAACAGCTACTGACGGAAACATTTTTTTTTTGCACATTCATTGATTCTGAACCTTTCAATAAGGGAGAAGCCCTAGGTGTACTTTTAAAGAATTTCTAACAAGTTAATTGAACTTTTAATTTTATATAAAGGAAAGTCTGCAGGGGAGCTGTGGTAAATAATGTCCGGATGCTTTGAAAATGAGTTATAAACCATTGCCAAGTTTGAAAATCCCCCCAAAATGACAATGGCTTTGTATGTTTATAGGTTTGTAAAGAAGACTTAAACCCTTTTTGCAAGGTACTTACAGGATAGTTTGGATGTTTTGAAGTTAGTTTGTGTAAAGTAGTTATCTACACTCAGTGTATTACCTGCAGTGGATCATTGTCGGCACACCCAATTTTGAGAATCAGTTAGGCGTACTGACATGAAAGCTAGACAATGTACTGCTGTGGATGGGGTCAGTAGAAAAACATATTTTAGTCACCTCAAACCGGTACCAGCCAAAAAATTATATATCACTTTAAGTGTATGCTATATTAAGAATATTTTCACATCAGAGAGCCCTTTCTGACGAAGAACTGTTGCTCTCTTCAAAGCCGCCAGACTCTAGTGAGAAACTAAACACTGTATTTTAATGTTACTGAGCACAGGAGCTGCTGGTCTCAGCTGCCCCCATTGGTAGTTTATTTGATTCTAAAGTGTTTCCTTAGGTTTACCAAAGTTGCACAGTAACACAAACTATGGCCAATCGAGGCAGTGGTAGACCAGCAACTCCTGTGTTCTGTGAGGTAAAATTACTTTTTTGTTCAAAGAAGGTCTGGTGGCTTTGAAGAGCGCATAGATGGATGTAAGGGCTCCATTTCAGATAAAGTGTTGAAAACATTCTAAATATAGGTGCATAAAATAAATTTTGTTGCTGCCTCTGTAAAAGGCGTGTCAACTGAAATCTGCCATAGCTAAATCTGAACTAACCCTTGAAGAAAACAAAGTCGCCTAATACCACAAGGTATCACCAAGGCAGCAGTACACCAGCAGCTTCTGTGTTCATTGAGGTAAAATTACTATTTTTGTCGATGGAGTCTGGCTATGAAGAGGACATAGATATGTTTCACCTTCAGTGACTACCTTCTATTTTAGGTAAGATATTAATAAAATATTTCATTTAACCCCACTTCAAAAATCCAAGCTATACCTTTAACATTCAAACTACAGCCTGGATGGATTTTTGTGAAAAGAATTAGCATTAACTGAAAACTTGGTAGCTTATGCTATCAGATTTTTTTTGCTTGTAATTGACGATAAAGCACTCGTGAATCATTTATTAACCATAGTTAATGTATCTTAAATAATAATTTATTACCCAAAGCAACAGGTTAATAGAGAGTAGTTTCATTCATTTTTATTTTTCATAGGCACAAAATTTTCCCCAATAAATAGCAGCCCCACAATTTCAGTACATGACAACTGTGAAATGAAGTCATGAACTGCCCAACAACATGGTTTTATCCCATAAGACACTTCATAATATTCCATCAGCAGACAGCAGATCAAGTATAAAGGATCTTCATGAACGCCGTCACAGTTTACATTTTGAGTAAACTGAACCTGCAACCTGCAGCAATCATATCCATAGTGTCATATACTACACTCAAGTAGTGTTTCCACTTGCATATACAATATAAATCCCAGGTCTCACTGTATTATTCGTGCAGTTTTTTTCCCCCTAAATTTGGCAGTGACAAAGGCATGAAAGCTATTTATTAGTTATGACAGTTTTAGGACAGGTAGATGGGTAATGACAAGACTTAGGAGGCAGTGGAACATATGTCTGTGCCTTTGTGTCTGTGTCTCCAGGTTTAGGTATTACATATTACAGCTTCTGAGCTGGGAGAATGAAAAATGTTGTCCATTCCAGCTTCTTTTGTCACCACATCTACCTGCTAAACAGGAATTTTCCCGCCAAAGCTGCTGTGGTCTTTTTTAAATTTGTCTTTGTTTATGTACCAACTGAGATTTGATTAATCATCTTCTTATGCCTTTGCAGACATTAGTGACCTTAGCCCATCATTATGATTAATAGCGCAACACTATGATGACTTATGTATGTCTGGTCTGTTGGCAAAGGCATGGTCCATGTGGATTTGTACTAAATGCATTTGCACATGCAAGCATGACTAAGCATTGACATATCTGACTGCAGATGAAACAATGATCTGTTCGCACATTTTTATTAATGTTTGTGTCTTGCATGGATCTATGGATGGCAATGTCAGTCTGTTGTCTGTTTACTACTGTGGTCGAGGCTGATATATCTCAAGAACTACTGAACAGATTGCCTTAACATTTATATTATAATCATTATTGTGAGTGTGTGCATGTAACTCTGTGCTGCTGTGCCTGAGCTGCATGGCCATAGACGCTCTTGTAATGTTTAAAGGAATGCTCCAACCCCAGTACATCCATTTGCATATTGATGACTCACCCTGCATTATGTTGAATTAGTGAATAACTTTGTTTGTCTTACATGCCTCCATTAAACCAAGAATCCAAAAACTATGAACTTTCTTGATCAAATGGAGGGGGGTGTTTTTTTGGGAAAACTAAGTATTGTGCAAAGTATTATCCAAGTTTCATTTACCCAGTCGGATGCTCAGTATTTCCCAAATATACAGTCCTTTTTGACAGAGAAATAAACAAAAGGTGAGACTTTTAAAAGCCAGACTCTATTGATAAAAGCACCTCACTAAACAAGACAGCTGCTGGTCTACTGCTGCCTCGGTTATTTAGTTTTGTTGTTTGACTTTGGTGAATCTGAACTAAAATGTTAAAACACCAAAGTCATTCATTAACACAAAAAAACTAACATATTACATAAAATGACTGTTTTTGTCAGTGGAATCTGGCCCTGTTTGTAGGGGCTGTCTTTTTTGGAAGCATACAGCTGAATAAATGAAACTTGGATTATATTACACAAATTTTAAACTTTTTCATATACTTTGGCTGTTGTTAGACATGGCCCCCTTTCAATTAAATTCATCAACAATTTTCGCAATTTTTGGATTTTTCATTCATTGTGGATGCGTGTGAAAAAAACAATGTTTTTCTTCCAAAATTCAACACAACAGGGTGATAAATTGGTACACAAATGTTAATTTGGGGGATAAGGTCTTCCTTAAACAAACATAATATTCTAAAGAGAGAACTATCTACCTTTGCTGTTGTGACCTTTATTTTATGCTGTGTGCATGTGTGTCACAAATTGTTTTACTGTTTACATTTGTACTGTCTCTTTCTCAGCATGTCAGTCATCTATAAAGCAGTTTGAATAGTACTAACCTGCCATTTTAGCTCTTAATTTTTTCAAGTCAAAGGTGTTGAGGAAGAGAGTGGGTTGAAATCTTTAAATGTATGCAGTCGTCAATGTTAGGTGCACATACTGATGTCAAAGTACTAACAATAAAAGCCACTATTAGTTGCATGGCTTTGCACAGAGTGTTCCAATCATAAGTGATAAAAAATACCTGAAGTGTGTACTTTTCTTTCAATATGAAGCTTAGCAGAGTGAAAAGAGGCTTTATCCATCTAGGTCATCAGAATAAGCTTTTTGTTTACATATGATGATAAGAATGCATTGTCGAATCCCTCTACAAACAGCATATAATCTAAGCTAATATTTAGTTTTGTCTCAGTGCATAATCAGTCACTTGGCCCAGATCATAGAATAGAGTATTTAATGTTCATTGATTGAATGAATAATAGAATGAAGAGGCCTGGAGAGCACTGCATTCTGTCTATACAATATAGACAGAGGAAAGTGACATGACAATTTTAAAAAGTTGATTAGAAAATCTGAGAGCAACAACGGAAAAAGGAAACTTCATAGATTAGGATCTTCTGAAGAAGTAGTGGCAGTTCCTAAAAGAGCTAGGAAAGGTTTTTTGCTATAGACAGCTGGATATTTATCTCTTTACGGCATGTCTGGATCTTTTGCACACACAAAGAGAAATGTGTTTGTCATCTTTAGCCCTGAAATTTCCAGGAAGGCTTAAGGAAAAGAAAAAAAAAACATAAAAGAAGCATATGAAATCAAAGAGATCTGATAACCTGATTGACTGTAAGCCTCTTTTCATAAATTTTCATTGCAAAGTTTGTGTAAGGACACACTCTACATTTCTATCCAAGTAAGGCTCCAAAAACAAATCGTAAGTCATTCAGACTTGGAGAAAAGAACTCCTCTGTTTTTATCACATCAACTGTCTACGTGTGATCACCCCCTAACTCCAGCTTAATACTGATACTCTAGTGCTTGGGTTTATTCTTTAAAATCAGTAAACTTTCAGTGCATAATCTCCTTGACTGGTATCACATTGATACGTAAACCAACTGTCACTTTGATCTGTGATGTAATAGTGGTAGCCTGACATGATACTAAGCTAATAAACACTTCTGCTTTGTGTTTATTCAGTGTACCCATTTTGTTCATTGGCGTATATCCTGTGCAAATGCATTATGGCAATCTGTGTTGACACTGGGAATACACAGACAGCGGAGGGCATTGTTTGCCCAGTTTTAAAATAGGTCAGCTGGAGGTGCCACAGACAAGGACCACAGCACAGACAGGTCTCCAAACATTTCATGAAGCTATGTCTTATAGAACAAGTGCAGTATGTGCTCAGTGGCAAAAAGTATTTACTTTTACCATCACAATAAAGATTGAAGGAGGGACAATGAGATGCATATTTCAGAAAATGATATATGGATGTAATTGTAATATTAGGAAGCTACACCAAAATTTAAACTACCTGCACCATCCCCACAATTATAATCTTGACCAAAGCTCTACTGCATGCTCTTTACATTTAAGCTAACAATTTCACATGATGGATGCCATAAAAATCCACTTAAAAAAATGGTAAAAATTGTTGCAGCAAAACCAAATATATCATATTTTATATTACAGCTGTTGTTCTCTTTTTAAGAGAGTTGCTCTGTGGCTCAAGAAGCTAATACGGGTTGATATCCATGGTATGATGTTACCCAGATCTTCCGCATTGTGGGGTCCATAGAGCAAGCACACTTAAACCTTCCACCAGTAGAATGTCTAACCTCTGGTTTAGCACTCTGCTAACTTGATTGGGGATGAAATAATTTAATCTTGTGGCTTTTCTAGACTTTCAAAATGTTATCAGACTGAATGGATCTGATCCTGATACTGAGTCATTTTGTGGGGTTGTGACACTGAAAAAAAATGTATCCACTGATTTACAGACATTTTTTCACAATGTAAGTTTATGGGGAAAAAACCCTAATCACTTATCTGTACCTGCCTACTGTAAGCTAATGTATCCTCGCTTCTTTAATAAAGCACAGAATTTTCCTGTCTTCATAGGTTGTCCGCATTTGGGTCCTTGTCCTGCTGCCATGCACCCATCTGCCTCACAACTGGCTAATGTTACCCCAAGCTACCCCTGCTGGCATTCAGCAGAGATGAAAAGCATTCTACAGAGATCTGGTAAGCTCACTTTTTTTCTCACTGCACTTTCCCAGATTGTTTTCATTGTCGCACTTATAGTCGTCAGCACCAACAAACTCAGGCTCAAGTAGCATCAGCTAAGGCAGTTTATGAGATTTCAAGCAGCTCCCTCTGGAGCTACAAAAGGCATTTATAACTTTTTTCACATATGCAATAGTGCTCCCTAAGACCTGTAAACAGACTTTGCCGTGTAAATTTGGAGGAGTCTCTCTTCAATATAAAAGTTATTAGCTGCTGCTCTTGGTTTGCATCTCGTGGTATTTTTATCACACACTTATGTTCGGGAATTCAGCACACCTGTGCTAACTGGTAACTTGGCTCTGTGCTAATGAGAAACTGTGGGCAAAGCTAATGACAGGCAAACCTCTGGACACCACAGTGTCAAATATTGCTGACCTGTCTCTCCAGAGGTTTCCCCCATTTACTTTATTTCCAAGTTTTGCTTTGTTTTCTAGTTTTCCTTGTCTTCTGAGAGAGCTTGGGCTGGGTCAGGAAGCTGTGCTGTTGTGGCTTATAGAGCCCTTTGAGAAATTTTAAGTGAAACTTAATTATAAATAGATTTGTTTATTACTGTCTGATCTAAGTCATAGACAGCCAGCCAGAAGCATTTTAAAACCATTTATCAAGGTTTGAAATTCAGGCCGAAGCCCATTTTGTTGCACCTGCAGGATATAAATAGAAATATTTACCATGGTTGTTTTTTGTACTGATATCAACTATAAACAGTTCTAAGAAATGTTGCGAGTTTAATTAAAATTCAAGGCTCGAGGTGATATATTAGCTGTGGCTACTTGACATTTGCACGTTCCTTTGCAATCATATTATGCAGTGTGTACAGTCAATACTGCATCTTCAAATGATTCTGTCAATATTTATTTAAATGTCACAATTTAATTATCTAGTTGAGACCTCAACTGTAATATCCTCCAGACATGCAACACTTCAGACTGCACCGCAGGAAGCTGCATTCTGCACAGCATCACTTCTTATCTCTGTTGCTTTAATCATGAAGCTTAAATGCCTTTAAGTGTAAAGTTTAATGCAATTTATTTCAATGAAATATACTGTAATATTTAGAAATACATCCAGCACCTAAAATTGATTGCTACATAGGCCTTCTTTTCCGTCATGTAAGCACCCACTGCAATCATCCTAAACATTAAGCAGGTTTCCATTGCAGATTTACACAGAAATTAAGCGACATTTTCGAAATATTGATAAAACACAATTGCAAGATGACTGATGACTGTGTTTCCACTGTTTCCGACCTTTCTTGCAATGTTAGGAGTTTTTTTGATGTAATAACACCTTTTGTAACGCTTACTGCATCATGCACAAGGGAGCCAATTTCTTCTACCACCTCATTATAGCATTTTTTTTTTTTTCAATAAACGGGAATTTTTCAAAAACTGACATGTTTCCATTAGGCGTATTTTACATTTGCAATTTCAATTTGCACAATTTGGGAGTTAATAGAAACCCACCTAGTGTTTGCCCTCTTTGAAAGTAACAGATCGTGGCAGACACAGAGTTCTTAGGGCTCTGACACACAAAGCCAAGAGTCAGCTGTCAGTCAATATTGAGCAGTTGGTGAGCAGCTGTTGCGCTATTTTTTGTGGTGTTTCCTGCACAGTTGGCATTAGTCAGCTTTTGTCACCCTTTTTTTTTTGGCCAGTTCAGCATTTTGACTCATTGTCAGAGCTGGTAGAACTCTGGTGAATTAAACACTGATTGGCAGTTCAGCTCAGTGTACTAGAAGAGAAAGGAGGGATGTATGATGATACTGGCACATCTTCGGTATCGACAGATATGGGCTTCAAAATGAAATATCAGAATGGGCTAACATCACAAACCATTTTTTTTAAATTGACGAAGTGAACATGTATAAAACATCAACCCTAAATGTAAGCATTTTTCTTATTTTGCACCATGAATTAATATTACATACATGGAAAATCATTCCATTTAATGTCTCCATCTGCTGTTGCCACCACAATAAGAGTATGCATAATATGATGTTGAGTCCACCACAGAGGAAACTTGATGACCATTACAATTAGGTGTTGGAAAAAGTGGATGTATCCATATCGGCATTAATTATTAGCCAAATGAGTTTTTATATATCGGCATATCAGATATTGGCAAAAAATCCAATAACATGCATCCCTCTGACCAATCAGTGGTCTGCAGTTTCAGCTTCTTTTGTAACCCCAGGAAAGCAGGTACCACAAAAGGTGGTACCAGGTAAGAGGTACCAGGTACATTTTTCTAATGGAAATCCAAACAAGTAGAGTAGAGTGGAGTAGAGCCGGTACCATGTAGTGGAAACATGGTGAAAGTGAGGTAACAAACTACTTTTACGGTGCCTTGCTATCTGGAGAATCTTGATGTGTGCAGCATAAAATCAGATTATGGTCTTCATAACAATGACAATATTTTTTTTTGTTGTTTTGTTTTCTAACTGCCCCCAGACCTTTGACATGTAGTGTAAAACCAAGTTTGCTGTTGCCCCCAGTAACTACAGGTGTCACCAGGTCAACAAGGACTGAAATCTTTGAGATATTCTACTTTATACTATTTGGATCTGTCCCATTGCTGAAATATGATAAATGTCCATCTTACATTCTTCTCTCTGGGCTACCAGTTGTTGTGGTCAAAACTATACAAAGCTCCATTATACAAGTCACTTGGAAAAATGTTTTTAACCAGGACTGTAGGAACATTGGCCAAGCTCGACATACAATACTTTGAGGAGATTTGCAACAACACACAGCCACTGGTTTGCTGTGTACATACTGCAGGAGACATGAGTTCAATGAAATTCCAAGAAATCATGTAATCTTAGAATAATGCTCACATGCTTGTGTCTGGCTGGTTTGGGATTACTATACATTAAAGACATAAAGCCAGATTCTGTCAGCCAACTCATATGGAACAAATTGTTGTGTGAAGTTAGAATATGTACAGTATAAGTGTGTAAGCTGTGACCTCATCAATCCGCACGAGGCAAAAGTACAGCAGAGAGTAGAAAGTGATGACAGCGTACCTCCTATGGGAAGGTAGATTTAGAGCCGACATAGTGGATGGTTTGGGGTGGAGGTTTGGCTTTTTATCCAAACTCTGGTACCAGCAAGAGACAGCGTGGCTTTCAGGTGAGTGATATGGCAGCAAGAGTTAAAAGAACACTAATGGGTTAAAAACGGTGCCATGAGTAAAACATGCATTAGAGGCATATATAATGTTACTATGACAGGCAGCCCACAGCACACATGAAAATTTTGTTTTGTAAAACAAATCTGTTAGTCTCAAGTGAAGGTGATCTATTGATTTTTGTTGTTTGTGTTAGTGTTTGTTTTTATAGTTACATTTGTGTCAAAATTTTGCTCTGGGTGGCTTTCAGTCATATAAGGTAAACTGAAACTACTGTTATTCCAAGTTACAGTCGATGGACAAGGGTATCCTCGCTCTGTGTGTGTGTGTGTGCGTGCGTGTGTTTGTGCGCGCGTGCGTGTGTTTGTGCCCGGTCGTTGGTACAATTATTTGTGTCATACGCATCATATTAGCATTTCTAAAGTGACATAGCACTTATTTTCATCTTTGCAATGTAGCCAAAATCGTAGGTCACATAAATGGCTACAGTTTAACCCTTTGAAACCTGGGGCAACATTGATTTTCTTGTGCTGCTTTCAGATCACATAAACAGACGTTAATGACAATGACAAAGTTCAAACAAAAAAAAAAAAGAAATGTAAAGCTTCAACATATCCTCTGTTGACTCCTGGCATTATCACTTATGTTGTGCATCTCTGGATAGGCTAACATTACTTTTGCTTTGTCCATTCCATATACTGTATATCCACTTCAGAATACCTTTAACTTGTTCTCCTCCCTTGTTTCAGATGTATGTGTCCTTCAGGTTACATTTCATGTTCTTCATTTGCTTCTTGGTCAAACAGCTCTAAAAAAGGTCTTGGATAGATGCAAAAAAAAAAGTAAAACTAACCCACAAAATCACAACTTCTCCAAACACTTTAATGCTGGACAAAAGTTTCAGTGTGTGCGTGATGACAAACTGCATAAACGCAGCACTCAAAAGAGAAAATACAAATAATGTTCCGAAATGTGAAAAACTGATTGCTTTGGCTATTATGTAGGGTAGAAAGGTTTGCAATTCAATGCATTACAATACAGTGCAAAAGCCACACTAGAATTCACAAATACGACACATCTTCACAACAAGGCAGAGGCATTTTATACATAGAAAGCAGTAAGAATGCTCCAGCTTCATTGATAAAAAAATGTGCAGTATCACATAGACGAAGGCCGAGAATTAGTAAATCAAGAAAACATCATCAGGTGCAGCTGTAGAGTTTCTAGTTTGATTTATTTTTCAAATGCTCTTACCTGACTCGGCTTATGTAAATACTATGTGATACAGTCTTCAACACAAAATGTTCCAGCTTATTCAAAAGTAATAGTCATTTGACAGAGTGCATTCATGACACAGAGTGATAATTAAGAAAATATATTTACTGCAAATCAATTTAGTGTTTAGGTGTTGACATTATTTATTAATATAAAATGGTACAGTTCGCAGAACATCAGAACCTGGGCTGCTTTTCATCTCTGCGAAATCTGACCTTTTGTTTTTCACCAAGGTTCTCTTGATGCAAAGCCAAAGAAATATCGTGTGTCACTGAAATGCAAACAACATGTCTCAGAGAACGAACATGCAGCTGTTGAAATTTACAGCAATACACTTCCAAAAATAAATTCCTTAGTGTGTTTTACATCCCAAGAGTATACAGATTTATTCTTATTTTAAAGGGTATGGTGAGCCTTTCAGTTTTCTTGATTGTCACCATGCTCACAAGATAAGAAAGAAGGAGCAGGTGACCTTTTCAAGCAATTGTTGTTATTAAACAGTTTTTTCTCACATTCAGTGAGTGTTGGTTGTCAAGGCATAACAACACAAGTGATAATGATCAGCCTTATTCAAAATCCAATAAGCCTGTAAAGTATTTGTTTTTGTCTCTTATTTTGCCTTTGTTTCTGGATACATCTGCGCGCTAATGACGGAGCAGTCAGGTTTTCGATAGCATCGCATTTGTTGTTATTAAAATGGCATCATTAAGGAGCATGTATTCATTTGTTCCCTGCTACATTTTCGATTTTCATTAGAAATTTATGTTTCATAATAAAGGCTATGAGGGCTATGAACAAAAACCCAGAGGAGATGAGACACAGACAGCCCCTCATCTTCCTGTGAGTTGCTGCTGATGGTGTAATTGGCCCAATCAGTCTTCATTACACTTCCAATATGAGGGCTGTGGAGGACAAATTCTTCATGTTGTGTTCCTGAAGTTACAGCTGAGCTAAGAAATGTTAAAAATTAAACATTTGGTTTTTTAGTGGTAAAGTCGAACTGTATACTCAAAGACTTCTTTTTAAATATGAATAATTTATAGTTGATGAAAGCAGGGTAAACCAGACAGTTAAGAGATTTCCACTGCTTAGATTGTTTCATTTAGGTAATTTTTGTTGAGTATTTCACAAGAAAAGAGTGATGATGGAAAGGTACACCAAATTTATGCCATTCTGTTTTACCAGAAGCATGTTTTTCTTCTTTTCAATTCAACTGACCTTCGGTTAAGCCTTGCCCCCTGTAGTTGCACTTACATGATTAAAGGGAAAGGAAAAAAATAATTTAGTGCAGTGTCAGCAGTAGAAAATATAGAAATGATAGACATGACATAATCACAATATTATGTGTCAAAGAGCAAGATGTAAGGATTAGACAAGAAAAAGCAGAATTCAGAGTCCTTATTGCGGCAACAATATCAACTTTGCCAGCTGAAATGGACGTAGCTCACTAGCAAGAGAGGACACTCTCTTTAGCTGACTTTTTGACACTACTAAAATGAAAAGGGGTCTTTAATATCAACCTGCTCTCATTCCCAAGTTGTCAAATATCAACTATTCATGATGCTGCACAGCTCCTTATTGCTATGCAGAGCACTTTTTAGCATCTCTATGTGACGCACAGCTAAAACACATTGTAACATGTGGCTAATGTTGTAAAACGGTAGCCCGTATTCATTGCCACATGATGCGTTCCTGGATGGCTTCAGTTGAGAATGCGGCCGGACAGAATCGTTTACTGTGTTATTATACGCCGGTGGATGGCCAGATGGCACCTTCTGGAGCAGTATGATATGCTGACAGGCGTCATCACTTGAGAACACGGCCGTATAGAACCTGTCGCATCCGCATGATATGCTGCTGAACAGCATCAAGTTGAACGCTGCCTGTAATCATGCATTTTATGGAGCTCGAAGATCCCTATAGGATGGGCAGTAGGGGCGATCCAGCAAACCCCACACTGTCATACGGGGATCCGGTGGTCACTTCCCATCTGAATGTGATAGGGTTTTTTCTACACCTTACCATGTGCCTCTTTTGCCTAATCCTAACCATCCACGTCGGGATGTGATTTCACTGACATCCCAGCGTTGGTTGCCATGTGCTGTTGCCTGAACGTAACCACATGCATGTGCTTGTGTTGACATCATGGTAGCTGCATCCAGGAACATAAAAAGCAAACACAGAGGGATACCTAAAGTCTTATATGTAGACACAGAAGTCCACTCCAAAGCAGCAAAACTACTTGGTTAAGTTTACAAAAAGATCATGTTTTGGGCTAAACTAGACATAAATTTAACATATAACTAACATCCGTGCATAACGGCCGTGCATTAATTAGGTAACATTAAGTAGCTTTATGTTAAAACAATTCTGACTGTGGTCTCTGGGGTGTGAAAGTCTTGTTTTGTTTGACCCCCCCACCCTTCTCCGAGGGGTTTACACAATTTTAAGTTGAAAGCCTGTTGTAGCCCATTAAATACAATGTTTTTGGCGTCAATATCGCACATCAAAGGGGCACGATAAGGCGTAGATATTTGATGATGTGTTTACTTGATTGTGTGATATTCTCTTAAAAGGTGTAGGCCTCTTTTTGTCATAACTTCAGAGTCAGTTTGTATTGTATTGTATTGTATTGTATTGTAGTGTGGAGCTAGTTCGTCATATAAGGATGATGTGTAAACAACAAAATCAACAGGTGTGTGGCACAAACGCTAAACGCTACATTTTCACAATACTGAAAGTATTGAGTCACCCTCAGTTAAATTCTGTACAGCAGAGACACATCACGAAATCAGAAGAAGCTAGTAAAGACGATTCAATTCCATTTCACAATACAAAATACCTTCTAATGAAAACACATTTTTGCCTTTTTGGCTCAAGAACACATGCATGAGCGTGCTTCTTCCAAATAAAGAGGTGCAAAGTGAATTCAGACACACAAAAAATTCTGCGCAACTGGCAAAGCACGCATTGAGTGACTCTTCCTAATCACGATCCCTTACCAGTGTATTATAGTCTGCTGTAGTGTGCTCTGCTCCGAAAGTTAATTGCAGCTCCTTCAAGCCAAATTACTGGTCAGAAACAGAAAGAGTTACTGTAAAACACATGTTGAATTTCACATAATTTGACAAACATCATCAAAGAATGACCCTGGATAGTTTTTGCAAACCTCTATAAAAATAAAAGAATAAGTCAGGATCTGTTTGACAGATTTACGATATTATCGTGGAACATTCGGCAGGCGAAGTTGAAATACATCAGCTACCAAACTTCTGATAAATGAGAGGCTTCATCAAAACCAGATTTTTGATCCTTTTTGTCATTAATCTTTGCATAAGTTCTGTTACTAATCAGGAATAAAAGCACAAAGAAGGAGATATATTAACTATGTTTATTTTCTAGGGCTTAATAAGCTTATTGGCAAACTTCATAGACTCCTTCAACTACGATACTTTTTATTTACCTTTCTATTTAAATGTATTTCCTGGGAACGCATGTTGTACAGCAGTACTTAATCAGAGTTACACAACCGACAGTGATTATCCAGTCATGGCCTTCGCAGTCATAATGCTCATTAGATCTGTTGAGCTTTAGATTTCGTCACATGTTGAATTGGTGTGCATGTGGCTCTAGTAAGATGTAATACATGTAAGCGTCCATCTTTTGCATTCCTGCTTACCAGCTTCCAACCTACAATTGAAACCAACCATAACTCCCAAAGCCAAAGGAGTCAACAGGTTCTCTTACCAAGTACTACTGCTTTGACAGGGGACAGACATGTTAAAATATGACATGCTAGGTACCATCCTGTGTCAGATTTGGACATTCTGGGACGGCGTAATGCTAGTTCAATGCATTGTTTCTTTTCAAAATGCACTTCTGCTTTTACAGGAAATGTTTAGTTTCTGCTTGTAAAAATAGTCTTTTTTTATTAACATAACGTAATGTCACATGACGTCATGTACAGCATTTCACAAGCATATTATGCTACACATACTAAGACACTATGTCGTTACTATGATAACTGTATTGATTTTTGTGTCACACAGAAACCAACAGCACTCACTGTGACATATTTTCAGACTACAAAAGCCGATTAAACACTAAGATCTTTTAGGTTGACGTGAGCAGCCCTGTCCTTCTGTTATATTTGGGGAGGTTTACACTTCAGAAATGTCCGCCAACTTTAAATAGTGTTGTTTCAAACCTTTAACGTTTCTCTCGTAAAGTTAAGAAGTTAAATAAAAATATAAAACAATGTAGGCTCAGAAGCCATACACAGTTAAGTTTATTAATTTCTTAAAATTTTAAGTAATAAAACTGCCTCTATTATCATTTTAAACTGCATTACATGTTGCCAGAGAGAAAATAATTATATTCTAATATATGTATTATTTCAAGTATATGTTTTGTCAGTGCTTATATTACTTTCAGGTCCATTTAACTTGTCTATCCTAAAGTAACAGCTGCACAGGAAGAGAATATTTTTTTTTTAGATGTACAAAATGATCATAGTACTGTTACTTCCTGGTGTGGTGAGTGAGCTTAAATTTCACTATACTTTTCATTTTACTTTAACAAGGTCAGACAGTAAAATTATAAGGTTCTATCTGCATCAGTTACTTAATTTTGGTGGAGCATGAGAAGTTTTTCCAAAGATTCTTTTTTAAAGATAAGCAAAGAAGCAATGCCACAGCACCTTTGTTCACTTTGTTTTGATTGATCTTTGTATGTGCATTGTGCGCACACACACACACACACACACACAGAGAGAGAGAGAGAGAGAGAGTCAAGAGTCAAATTCCATGGATGTGCACTCACTTGGCCATTAAAGCTGATTCAAATTTACGGACTGTGATGAATAACATTACTTTCTATAGAAGTTCTGAAGACGCCCTCTGACCCCTCTGCCATATTTGGGCCTACATATTATATGATGTAGGTATGGAAGAGACTTATGTATAACAGCAGATTTGGAAATCATTTTTGAACGTTAATGTTTTATCGATGCTTTTACAATGATGGTATGCAGTTCTGTCAACACGTGGTGTTGCATGTGCTCACATCTCTCTGTGCACGATGTATGTGGACAGACAGCAGACAGATGATCAAGTAGTGCATTCCAGTTCTTTTACTGTCAGATAAAGGGCCAAGATAAGTGGAAACATGTCCACATGATGACACCAACCTGGCATGCCATCCTCTGCACCCATAATTCCCCTTAATCCCGGCCTACTCAGGTCAAGCATCACTCCAATGGGCTGTCTGGAGGAGACAGCAGCTGTCTTCAGTATAATAGGGCTCCAACAAGCAAGCACAGAACGCAGTTCAAGAACTCATCGGGAAGACCTCATGCCCCTCACCTTCTTGTGTCTACCACAAAGTTTCAGTTTACCCTCATTCATATGACAACTGAACAGTAGAGCAACAGAGGCATTTAATATGGTTATAGTGGGATTTGAACTGGGCTTTTTCTCCCCCTACCCCCGAACTGCTCAGCCCCACAGGCAATATAAATTTATGATACTGTGAGGTTGTTGAGTGAATCCTGGATGCTGTCTTGGTATTACTCAACTCAGATCGAAACCTGAAACACGCACAGGCCACGCAGTGAGGCCAAGATAAAGAGGTCAACACAGGGTTGGCATTGATCACAATTTGGTTCAGCAGGGGGTAATGACACATGATGCTAGTTACCTGATTAGCTACCTCGAATACACGTACCGGCCTGAGCAAAGACCCAAGGAAGAAAGCATGTGTATCGCACTGATACTTTCAAAATCATAATTCTGTGCAGATGTTCACGTGTTTCCTCTTTTTTTTTTTCTCTCTGTAAGTGGAGAACTGATACCAGAAAAGGGGAGGCTTTCTCATTCACAGCTGCAGTAAACAGCATATTTGCCAAGTTCCTGGTATAATTCTTCCATCTACATTATTTCACAGTGTTTTGTAAGAACGAGAATCATCATATATTGTTTTTGCGTGCCTGCCAAGTTTTGACCTCTTTATCATACTTGGTTATGATCTGCTGAGTAGCAGAATAAATTGATGGCAGAGATGGAAAGTAACAAAGTATTGTACATTTACCCAGTGTATGTATACAAGGTTTAAAGTAAAGTATAAAGCTAATCGTGTACTTCAAAATTCTTAGTTACATCACAGATAATGGTTTTACATGCAAAACATATGCTCATAAATGCAATAAATTCATCAATAATTTTACACAGGAAAACTTTTCTTGCTTATGAGCCTTCTAAGTTTCACAGTACAGTCGGACAGTATAAGGACTGTTTTTCATTGTTTTGACTCTACTCAAGCACATTAGATTTTAAATCAAACACTGCTTTGACTATGAGGATCAAATTTGGGGTATTTTTATCCACATTGGGTGAAAAATGTATTGTAAGACTTTCAAACATTTAAATTAACTAGGGATGCATTATATTATCGGCCATCATCAGTAGCAGCAGTAGATTTAATTCAGATATTGGGCATCAGCTAACATGTTGATTTCTGCCAATATTATATATATATATATATATATATTTAGTAAACATGCATAAAGCATCCACCCTAGGTTGAAGTATTTTGAAGTATTTGAAGTATTTTTCTTTTTTTTGCACAATGAATGAATATTACATACACTGAAAAGCACTGTGTTTTATGTCTACATCTGCTGGTGGGCCATCAAGATAAGGGTTTGAATAATGTGATGTTAATTTCAATACAAAAGAGACTTGATGACTATTAATAATAGGTGAGGAAAAAAAGTGTTTACATCAGTATCTGTATTGGTTAAGAGTGGCATATGTTGGCAAATCGGATATTGGCAAAAAAAAAAAAAAATCCAGTATCGTGCACCACTAAAATTAACCACAAACTTTTGGAAGATGGAACAGGACGATGATCCTAAACATATAAGACAAGGAGATGGAAAGGATGGATTTTTTTGATAGACTGTTAGATGTTCTTGAATGGCCAAGTCAGTGCCTTGACCTCTGTGAATCAGGCCATGGGCTTGACTTGCTGAGGAGGAGGTACTACCTAGATTTGTTTGGTATTCCTGGGCTGGTTACTCAGCGATTCTGCTTAGCTGGGAAATCACAATCATGGGCTGTTTAAAGAACCTGTTGTTTGGGATATTGGACAAAAGATGTGGTGTTATTTGTTTTTCCTGTTAATCTTTTTGTTGTGCTATAGCCTTACAGCTCTACAGATGGCAATGACAATCTGTCAGTTTGTATACACATTCATGTCCCCCCTCCAGAAGAGTTTTAATAATTTTGAAGATCCTCTGAATTTTCATCTGGAGCCATCAACAGATAAGAATGATAATTAATCCTCTTCTCTGGTTGATGACCTGATATCTGTGAAACTAATGACATGCCAGTTAGACACATTTGCACTGTGTAGTGCACAATACAAAAAAAAATGTTAACATGCTAACTTGCTAAACTAAGAGGGTGAACATGGTGAGTATTGCTTGCTAACCATATATTTTTAAAATAAATTGTAAATGTGGTCATGCTTACATTTGCCCATCTTCTCGTTATGGGTCAAGTACTGGAATAGACAACTCATCAATGAAACTCTACATCATATATGAAAAAAACAAAATCATCCAGTGGTGCAGAAAATTGGAAATATTAAACAATCAATAATACTGAAAAAGGAAAAATATCAGCTGCTAGCTTTAACCACAGAATATACACAGTGGCAGTTTGAAGCATACAATTCCTGATATATTACATGGGTGTAATTATTTCCTGTAATATGCTTCCTGAAGAATGTCAATTTGCCAAGCCCCTGGAGGGGTTTTAAGCAATTCTCTTTAACATTAGCCTGTCTTTTTAAAAAAAAATCTTTTTATGTGTAGCCTCAATAAAGAAACAAAACATCCACTCTAAGGTCAGCAATGTCATCTCAGTGTTTCCTGTAAATAGCTGGCATAAATGGATTACATCCACATGTCAGGCACTTACATTTCACCAGCTGTGAAAGCAGCTGAGGGGATGAGAGGAATGTTGGTGGCGAGAAAAAGCCCTAGTTGTGTCTGAAAAGCCAGTGGGATTGCCTCCCTGCTGAAGTGCTCATAAAAAGGATTATTGAGGTCTTTCAGAAAAAAACCTGTCGAACACTGCATTGTCTTTGATCTCTGCTCTGCTGTTGTCACCACTTCATAGATGATTACATATATGACACATTTTTGTTATTTCCTCAATAGTTTAGTGTTTGCTAACACAAAATGAGCATTACTCACTTGTTCCATTGAAGAACTCACTGTATTCTTTCCAGCTAAATGAGTGTGCCAGCTACACTTTCCCAAAACAAAAATTCAGGCAGCCTGACTCTCATCCGTCAGTTCACAGCAGTGTTCTGCTGGGAGCTGCTCCTCAGTGAATACCAGACTGATGTTTCTTTATAAATTGTCTTTTACCATTCCTGAGCCACCATATGCTTTAAAAGGTGAATGGATGCTGACACAGACTTTGGTAATTCACTGCCCTCTGTGGAGCTTTGTGTCTGTCTGTGACACTGGGACTCATTCTACGCTTTTGTCTTGGCTGTCAGTGAAAGTAGCAAATATTTCACCAAGCTCAGTAATCATTTTGTTGGCATGAACACTTCCATATGATTATTAGTAATTACAAACAGGCAAAAGTACAGTTTGAACTCAACAACAGATGACACAAAATTTCATGGTCTGCAATCACTCAGTACATCTAAAATTCCAGACCAGTTTTCAGAAAGCAAATTACTGGCATTGGTAAATTTATATATACACATATGGCAAAAAGTATGAACACAATGCACCCAAATCCCTGTAGCCAGGTTTCGAAATCTAAAAGTCTTTCAAGAGGAGTTAGGTGCGCAGTGTGAAGCCCCTTAAGGTTACTTTGTGATACTTGCCTGTATAAATAAAATTTGCTTAAGTCTGTTCAATCATTTTATTGCCCGTGGTTTTGGAATAAGATGTCCACAATCACATAAGGATGGGAAACATTACATTTATACTGTACACATGCTGTTTAGGTATTTTCAGCACCCAAAACAAGGAAAAGTACCATATCTCTTCTATCAACCCCCACTTGTGGTAAACATTCTCCTTGTTGTGCTCTTTTGATAGTTCCTTATTCCCTTTTCTGAGATTTAATTATAAACATGTGCATGTTTAAAGGGAAAGCTCACCCCAAAATCAAAACTATGTATTTTTCCTCTTACCTGTAACATTCTAGATTGTTCTAATGTGAGTTGTGCAGTTTTGGAAATTTGGGTCATAGAGATGTCTTCCTTCTCTTGAATATAATGGAACTAGATAGCACTTGGCTGGTGGTGCTTAAAGCAACAGAAAAATATTTTGAACAACTTAACAGCACTGCTTCTTTCCAGAAATCATGACCCGGTTACTCAAGATAATCCATAATAATGACCTTGTTGTGAGCGGTTTCATGCAGGAACTATTTTCTTTCTACCAAACTACACCCATTAGCCGCATCACTGCGCTGCAGATAGAGTGCATCGACTCACGGACATAAGGGTTCTGCACGCTACAGCGCAAGATGTAATCATTAATAGCGTCCGCCTCAGCTGAGCTGTAGCGCTAGGTGAGCTAGCAGTAGATGCACGCTTCCCTTTGCACGGCGGGTGTTGAAAAAATGTTCCTGCATAACACTGCCTAAAAACAAGGTCTATGGATTATCTTGAGTAATCGAGTCATTATTTCTGGAAAGAGACATTGTTGTTGAGTTTTTCAAATATTTTTTTTCTTTTGGTGCTTTGAATACTACAAGCTGAGCGTCATCTAGTTCTATTAAATTAAAGAGAAGTCAGACAACGCTACGGTCATTGTGTCCAACACTCGGCACCTCACACCCAAACAATCTAGAATGATGAAACTGCAACAGTAAAGAGGATAAATGTGTATTTTTTATTTTGGGATGAACTGTCCCTTTAAGGCTCTGAGAAAATAGCCAAATGCTAAAACAAGCCAATGTTTAACTGTACCTCCTAGCTGTTGGAATAGAGTTGAGGTGGGTTCACCTTTGTCACGTCAGTTCAAATGAATATGATTTATAAAGCCCAATATCACAAATTACAAATTTGTCTCATGGGGCTTTTCATTCTTTAGCTATAACATAAAACACCCTCTATCCTTAGGTACTTGATTTGGATGAGGAAAAGCTTCCCAAAAAACTTTTAAGTCGTTAAAGTGGAAGCCTCATCTGTACATACCTCAGGAAATGTTTCTCTGAAAGTGAGCTCTTAAATATATAAACCCTCTGTGCTGGTTTCCTCCATTTAGAAACCAGACAAGTGAGCAAATAGTATGGTGTCTTAGGTCCAAATATAGTCCAAATTTGTCTATTACATCCTGATTATTAATACCCATTTTAAAGGAAATTTGTGTCAGGCGTCATGCCAAACACATTACTCTTCTATAATACTACAGGACCTAAGTGAATGATGTATATATTTTGGATGTGAACTACTCCAAACCAAACATGTTGTTACCTCAGTGTCCCTGAGAATGTTGTTTCAAGTACAAAGCATAAAGCCAGACTGTCTTTGTTGGTTAAAAAATGAATGGATATTCTTTTCAAGACTTTGAACATTGAGAGCACCTTCAAATTTCACAGAAGTCATCATTCTTTAAGTTACTAAAGAAAATATACAATAAATGGCGTGTTGTGAGAATATTTAAAGACTTGTATCTGACAGAAAAAAAGCTTGGACTCTCAGGAGTCTAATCAGGTTAAAACAGTCTGTTTTACTTTAGCCACATAAATACAATTAACTGATGCCATAATATATTTTTTTGACAATAGGCGTCCCATTTTTCATTCTCTTACTAAATTAACCCTATAGCAACCTACTCCAGGAGAAACCAGGCGACTGATGTTATCTTTTTAATCCACCCTGTCACTTCAGATCTTCACTCTCCATTGACATAAACCACATCTCTCAGTCCCACTTCCCAGCACTGTGTCTTCTGACAGCTGCCATACATTCAATATCATTCTCATGTGTTCATTTTTCCAGAGGCATTATATTTCTGAAAGACTACACTGTTGTTGTCTTGCAGATTATAATGGCATGGAAATCATGAACCAACATGTGAGGTGTCATCTCGAGTGAAGAAGAGAAAGAAAATAGAGACATCGCAGTAATCCAATGGCTTTTCCAGGTCAGGAGGCACACTTTAAATGTCTCAGAGGAACCTCTGATGATAATGAAGTTTGGCAAGCAGGATGAAAATCTGATACAGGAATTTGCATTCAGATGCTAATAATAATTCATGGAAGCATCGGAGTATTTTATGCATGACTACACTGCACTCCCCTGTTGATAATGAAACACAAAACCACAGTGTTGATTAAAACCTGAACTCAAATGTAGTCAATGCAGATCAGCCGGACTTTACTCCATTTTACACAGAATCTTATGATAGAGCTGCATAGTAGACCCTTCATTGAGCAGCTTCACTCTTTTATACAGAACGAAACAAAGCAGACATAATGCCTCCCCAGTGTTCGACCTCAGAGACCATAATGGTGTTCTGGAAGCATTAGAGGCGTGATGGGCGTAACCATGGATGTACAGTGAGAACTGGATACAGCAAAGGAGGCGGGGCCCCATTCATTCCTGTAAAGTTGCTCAGTGGTGCATAAAGCCAAAAAAGTTCAACCTCAAAAGTATAACATTACATGGATCTTCTGCATCATTGGACCTATAGAGCAAGCACACTAGAGACTACGCCAGCTGAGCGGTTAACTTCGAGTTTAACCCTTCGCCAACTTGAATGGGAATAAAATGATTTAATCATGCAGCTCTTCTAGACTTTCAAAATGTTATTTGAACAAACTGATCAAATCCTGATTTGTAGTTCTTGATGCTTAAAAAGGTTTATCCATTGTCTCTTTCCTAATGTAAGTTTATGGGAAAAAGTCATTTTGGGCCCAATGACATTACATGACAGACCCAGAAGTTGTAGTTACATGCTTTGACCACTATGTCAGATTGGCTTTAAAGTCTGGCACACTTGCCTCAGAGGGTAAATAACTTCTGGACCACATTGTTTTCCCAATTTTGCAGACAACTTCTGCCGCTGTTCCTATCCTTTGTGTTAGCTGCTTTTTAAATATGCAGGTGGGTTTTTATTTGCACACATAACAAGTTGTCAAAACATCACACCTGTCCCGTCCTGCAGGCTGTCCGTTTTACACAGATGACAATTTGGCGCTGTTGTTATGTCTGCTGGTAGAGGGACCCGGGGCTGACAGAATTATATAGATTGCCTCGGGTCCCTGGGAGGAGCTGGAAAGTGCTACTGGGGAAAGTGATGTCTGGAGTACTATGCTCACCCTGCTGCCCTCACAATCTGGCCCAAGATAAGTGAATGGATTACCTCAACTGCTGGCTTAAAGGCGAGACAACTTTGTCCCCTTGTTCCGCAATTGTACCTTTTTTAAGAAACAATGAGGCAAGATGACAGCACCTTGGAGAGGCAGTGTAAAATGGGCTTTTAGTCCAAGGAGTGATTTTCTTGGTGAGAAGCGTGGGCTTGGTCTCTGCGAGTCTGGCTTGTTGATTTGTTTGGGTGATTCTCCCTCCTGACATACAGAGCTATAACATTCTCACTTAAAGAAAAAGAAGAGGGAAAGGAAAGTTCTGTTTTTTAAGTTTGTGGACCCAGTATTGAATTCTGATGATTGACTCCTGGCACTGCGTTAACTTTGAGAGCGGCCCTCGTCCTGAACATGATGGTAAGGTCATTTAAATGGTGAATCTGAGTTGTGGTGAGATGTGCAGTAGGTAAAGCAGACCACAAGTAATGATACATGTGACTCAGACTTTCCTAATTGCTGAACATTTTTTGACCTCAAGCAAATATCGCACACAGTTTTTTTCTAATAGGGTACATGAGTCCTATACATTCCATCAAATACTAACCAAAAAAAGGAAATGTATAGCTGCTATACCTTTAAAATAATAGCACAGGGAACTTTTACGAATCCCGTCTCTAAAGATTTACACACATATGCAGTTAATTTGCAGATAACAATTTATGTTCACTGGAGCCATTTATGTCCACAGCAGGAAGCAATGTGGCTCTCAGACAGCCAAGAAAAGTAAGATTGAGGTGGTCAACACTGAAGGCTTGGGTTTGTATCCCATTGCATCTTTTAAGGTAGTCAGGATTTTTTTCCTCTAAAATTCAAAGGTGTACTCGACAGGATTTTAATGAAAATAGTGTATTTAGTAAATTTGTGGCGGCGGTGTATTTTTCTGCTGATACTTTGCCCTCTGCCCTATTTTCTTATTAATTTGCCGTGTTTAGGACGCTCGAGGCACAGCTTGCAGGTGAGGTCGGACTTTCTAAAAAGTTACCGACCAGATGCCAGACTGTAAACAGCACACACGTGAGTGAGGTAAATCATGGACGCAGCACTAAAGAAAGCAAACATAGTGAATGGTTTGCAAACAACCGACAATTCCTGCATAATATACCTTTAACGAAAACCACAATAATTTCCCTAACCTCAAAGGAATACTCCAGTAAATATTTATTCTATGCATATCAAATACTCACTGCCTTTGGGCTGGAAGGCATAGGAGCAGAGCAGAGGGCTTTTATTTTGACAAAATTAAAGACATTTACACCACAGACTGACAAGGAAAAGGCACGAATACATGCATTACAATTCATCTGAATGCAGGAACTTAAAGGGAAACAAAAAATAAAGTAAGAAAATATGTATGTTATTTCTATGGTCTTAGAAAGTTTAATCAATATTTATGAACATGAGCTACTCTCTGTCAAAACCAGAAACTTGAGAAGTAAAGTCTGGAGCTGCTCCATAGACAATAAATGGGGGCCTGGTTCTGTGGTTGTTGTGTTCTCCGTCCTTAAACAGGACATGAACTCAGAACATTCCTCTGTGTGCTCTTAGTGTCATCTGTAACATCATTCCCTATTCATTGTCAATTGACAATCTCCAGACTTTATACCCAGTGACACCACAAATTTGAATTTATCACTCACCTTTTTGATTTGGGAGAGAGTTGTTTATGTTATCTGATAGTTTTGGATTGTCTTAGACCATAGGAATAACATGTAAGGATTTTGAAAAAGGGCATGGTTCCCCTTTAAGTGTTTGATGGTCAAAATTTATGTTTGAGGACCCCCAAACCCCCTGTGTCCCCCAGATGTTGAAACAAAATCTACCTCCTTGTTTGAATGGCTGCTCTTCTGGTTTATGGCATACCCATTTGTGAAGGACCACAGCTAATCAACATGGTTCGACAGCAGTTACAGTGGCAACCCAGAGTCACTGGAAAAAAAATATTGTAATAATCCACCTTTCGCCCATTAATCTGTATATCTAGTATATTCCAAACAATCGTTGCCTCTGCAGTATGCTGTTAAATATGTTAGTTCTGACGCACATTAAGTGACTGGGATTGTTTGGAACATATGGGTAATTTAGCCCAAACTACTTACCCTGAAACAGTCCTGACCCATCGGGATTACGACTTAAATTCCCTGATTACTCCGTCACTGGTTTCTCAAAACCTGGGAACAAAGTCAAAACAGCTTTACAGTCTGTTTGTTGATACTTTATAGCGGACCCCTTGCACTTGCGACTGGATTGCATCACATTCACAATCATTTTGCAAACATCCAGCACTGCTCCTGTTGGGCCTTTTTTTGCCAGAGGTCTGTGAGATTACATGGGAAATAAATCCAAAATTATTTTGTGGTTTAGCTTTGACCTTTTGCTTAAGAGGGGTGTAAGACCTTGTCATGTACTCTTAAGTCAGTGTGTGGATACTGAAAGTGTATAAACATTGTGTAGTACAGCCTCTGGTCTTATCTGTGGTAAAATAGAAATGTGTTAATTAACCAGTCCCCCATTTGGATACCACTAGATGGACATTATCTGATTTTAACAAAATAATGATTAGCATTTAAATGGAAATCAGTGTAATAAGTCTTCTAAATAAGGCAACATTTTTAAAGGTGTGTCAAGTGTTTTCCTGGTGTTTATCTTAAAAGAACACACTGAATCCAAGCGTGACAGCGTGCTTATCCTTTCTCTCCACTGTGCATCATAAAAGTCCATGGGATTTCACTTGGTTCACATTTGTTAACAGAGTCGTTGTCTTTTCCCACATGTTCAGATTTTAGACACACGCAAACTGGCAAACTGGCCTCCAGTGATACAATGTGAGGATAAACAGCGCCTTTTCTGGGCCAGGATTCTCACTCTGAATGATTCCCTGAACACTCTACAAACCAGGTGGAAACACTTGGACTTCATCAAATGTGTTTATGTAATAAGGATATTAGGTGTGTTTTTGGTTGCAGGGGATTTTTGGTGTTTCAGTGTTTGTTTTTATGAATCAGTCAATAAGTCATGTGAGGGTTTGTTTTAAAAGTAGTTAGAACATGTATATGAAGTTACAATGCCTTACATGTGTTGTAAATTATGTGGTTTCATTTTGCAATGCACAAAACTCTTTCATAGGGATGGCTGGGGCCACATCTTGGGGTGGAAGACCAAAACATAAAGTCATAACTGAATTTAAGGAATTTGATCATGCTGAAGAAATATGTCAATGTGAGAATTCAGTAATCACGCACTGATATAAATTTAATATTACTAGTTATCTGATGTTCATAGACTAATACCAGTACAGTTAACACTTTCAAATCCACAACAGTTCTGCTTTTATGTGTGTATCTGTCTATACATGTTAGGTGATTCACTTTTTTCAAAATTGGATAATACCTTTTCCTTAAAAAGCAACAAATTCTCATCTCAAATTGTCAACTGTCACTGCTTGGTCAGTGCCATTAATATATGATGGTCTAAGTATCCCCCTGCATCAGTTGTTGATGTTCTTGGATGATGGATCAACTTATGCCTGCTAAATGTATTGTGTCTTTTCAAAATATTTCAGTCTTTTTTAAAATAAACTTACAACACCGGGACCTTGTAGACCTTTTAGTTAGATTTAGGCAACAAAAGCGGGTGGTTAGGTTTAGGAAAAATCATTATGGTTTGCCTTAATGGTTATACAGGAAATAAACAATGGGAACCTGGATGAAGGTCCACACCATAAAAGACAAAAAAGCAATTCAGTCAACCCTCACAGATATAAACTAAGCAGAGAAAGTAGCAGAAACACCTCTCAGCCTTCAAAATAACCATAAAATGAAATAACCAGCACTCTAAAACAATTTCAACAAATACTCAACAGTAGAACCTTGAATTTAGGCTTCACAGATTAAGTTTTGGAGTATGTGTATGTATAGATGAACTTAGCTGTAGTTAGGTGGATCTTATAAACTGGCAACTGAGAATACAATACTGTATAATCAAACTACATCTCAACAACATCATTGGGAGACCCTGCTGCTCCGTCATCATTAATGTCTTTTCTCATGGTTGACTCATTTAACATTAACTGTTCCACTGAGTAATTGCGTGCCCATGCACACCCTCCCACCTTCTCAGCTGATGTGACTGAGGCAATTGCTGTGATTTCCTGACAGCAAGCCAAAGTTCCCAGCCGAGCAGACGATGAGAAACAAAATCCCTTCCAGATGTTCCTACCCATGGCCCTTATTTTTCGACCGAGGAGTGATTTCCTTTCATTCTACGGCAGCAGGACTCGTCCCCAGTGTCCTCAATTGGGGGTGAAAATACAGGGCTATGTTTGTTGCCTCACGCACTGACCCCAATAAATTGAACTAACACTAAGACCATAAATGCACAGCACTTAAGTTTATGCTTGCAGCAGACAATGTTTACATGTTAAAGAAAAGAATGAAAAAAGCACATCTGAGCTTGAGATCAAATTGAGCCTCCCATGAAAGGAGTATTGTTTTAGACTCAGTCAAGAAGCCTACTTAATGCATAGAAAAATAAACCTTAGATTCTGTGGCTCGTGCTCATGTGGTTTCAGACATCTGCACCAATATAACTGTCTATACCTCTGCCCATACTGCTTTGTTGCTGTGTCCCTCCTTTTCCTACCTCACTCGTGCTGACCACCATGCTTCTGTCAGGCAGGTGTACATTAATTCTTGAAATGAAAAAGATCATGTCACTGCTTTTAATGTGTTTAAACACCATACCCAAATCACTGGAGGGGAATTCAGTTGATAAAAGAGAGAAAATGACTTGTTTTCTATTGAATAAACATGCTGTCCAAAAGACAACATGTTATTTGCAAAGATTATTTGCAAAGATGACTGAAATGCTAAGTGGGAGCCATAGTGGTTTGTTAACTTCCCATGTGAAAATCAACAGGCACAATAAACAACAGAGTTGTGAATCGTGGGCGACTTTTCCCACTTCTGTTGATTGTCATAAACAGCTGGCATGTGCAGATGCTTGACGGCATTGCAGATGCTTGATGGTAGCTGTGGGAATTTTTGGAGTTTGTCTACATTTAACATACATCTTTGGTGACCCGATCATAATTGGACACCTCTAAGTCCGTCTGTTTACACATGGCATTGTAATGCATCTCCACATTCATTTTGTGTTTCAATTCCCCATTCTCTATGCAAAAAAACACATGAAGATTCATTCACCATTATAGCTGACTCCTGCTGTGGGAGTGTGAGCTCTACACCGGAGACAGTTGGTTAAAGTCCACACATACACTGTAACAGGACTAACTGTTAGCATCACATGGCAAATGATACCTAGCTGTTATTAAAAGTACTGAAAATTAATGGAAATTTTTATTTAAGATTAGGACAATTTAGTTTTACGATCATTAAGTTTTAGCTTTGACACCACCACAACGTCCGTTTAGCAGATGTTTTGGAGCCTGGCCAGTTGTCATGGCATCAGAAATGTTACTCTTGTCCATGTTTTCTTAGAAGGTGAAGTTCATTCTTGACTTCCATTTCTGATGTTAGTGTAAATGGTGCTCACTTGGTGCATACTCCAAAATAAAATTGTTATTAATGAAATTAACACAAACTATCTGACACAAAGAAGTCATGTGTCCTTTCCGCAACCACGGATACATAACATTTGTATGTCATGATTAAACAGACATGTTAAAACTTAACATTTCTTAATGGTTTAACAACGCTGTGGTTAACGTGGTAAGGTTTTGGCACAAAAACCACTAAGTTATGGTTAAGGAAAGGAAAGGATCGTGTTTTTGCTTAAAATGTCATCTAGAAATGCAGTGATGTCTTGGTAAAAAAAAAAAAAAATTTGATAATGCTATCCTGGCTGATAAAACAGCAATGTCTCTGTAAAAAACATTCACTTTTTCTGACACTATCCCAGCTTAAGACACAGCAATGGATTGCTAAAGACCTACCAGTTTTGTTGTTTGTTGGTCTTTAACAGTGGTCCGCAATAGTACATTTTTGCACTGGTGCCTCTTAGCTACCTGGCTATGTGTCTGCTATGTACTTAAAACAAAATGACACATCCTACGACTGATTGCGCAAATGTAACTGATAAAAATTTTGTGTATAAGAAAGTACAGTCCTGTTTAGGTCGAGTTGTTCCAGAAAGGAATTACATGGAAGAGGTTCAAAGTGTCTGAGCACATTTTCCAATTCTGTATTGGACACCTCATGGCACCCAACATAGCTGCTACTGGTTTTTATCATCACTCTTTGGACAGCCTCCTGAAGCCCAGTGATCTTGCTCAGCAACACATGTTGTAAACACCATCAGTCATTTCTACATGTCACCATTCCAGCTTCGCCAGCACATTTATTTTAACCTCCACCCCTTCGCTGCACTAGTGTTACTCAAGTCAACCTTTATCATGGGTGCTCTCGTTAATTAGTTTACTATTAGTCACAGGGTTTCATCTCATTGCATATTGCCCAAAATCAAAACAAAAGATTAACCTCAATGACCCCATGCATACTGCACTTTCTGTGCTGGCTGTCAAACAGACACAAACACAAACAACATATGTGATTATAAAATCAACATAAATATCCATGATTAAAGAAGCCGTTTGTGTCAGAATTGGCTGCAACTAGTTCTTCAGGCAAGTCTGTCTTCAGTAGAACGCATTTTAATTATTTTGGCACTGACCATCAAAGGTGGAATATTAACTTACAGGTTTACATTTCACAGACCGTGATGTAGCAAAGATGTTCTTCCAAACTTAACAAGGAAAACCAAATGTTCTCATGGCTTTTACCTCAAGTTGACTTGTCTTGCTGTTGTAGCAGATTAAACTTAAATTCTCTATTTTTTTTTCCATACTTCTGTACACAAGCAACAGTAAGCAAAACATATTTCACACTAAATGTCTTGTCTCGATGATATGTGGTGAATAAACAGTGAAGATTCCATGTTGAATGAGATGATTTTTTCCAGATTTGTAGTGGTTATGGCTGCTATAAAATTAGGCTTGTTGAGGTGTTAAAGCTCCAACATCATTTGGGTCTTCTCCCCAGCTACTACTTTGACCTTTCACATATCACTGATCCAAATTCTGTTTACTGCTTTTTATGCCTCCATGCTGGCGATAGCTGAGGCCAGAGGCATTATGTTTTTGGGCTGTCCATCTGTCCATCTCTACATACATACATCCGTCCCATTCATGTGAATGCCATATGTCAAGAAAGCCCTCAGGGAATTTCTTCAATTTTAGCACAGATGTTCAATTGGACTCAAGGACAACCTGATTGGATTTTGGTGGTCTTGGTAAAAGTCAAGGTCAACAGTCTCAAGAACACCTTGAGGGGTTTTTTCAAATTCAACACAAAGGTTCACTTGGATTTAATGATGAATTAATTAGATTATGTTGGTCAGAGGTCAGGGTCAGTGTGACCTTGCATTAGTCTCATTTTGCGAATGTAATATCTCAAGAACACCTTGAGGGAATTTCTTCCCATCTGACACAATGTTCCCTTAGACTAAAGAATAAAGTTATCAGAATTTGGTGGTAAAAGGTAAAGGTCAGGGTGGCCTTACAAAACATGTTTTTGGCCATAACTCAAGAATTCTTATGACAATTATGACAAAATTACATGCAAATGTGTAAAAGTATGTATGACGAAGTGATGACATTTTCTCTCTGAAAGGTCAGCTTCACTGTGACATCATAAAGTTCTGCATAAAACCATTTTCTGGCCATTATTCAACCTTATATCTCAGGAAGAGGAGGGGAGAGTATTGGTCATACTGAATTGGTGACACTAATCTTAGGTGTCCACCTTGAATCTGTGAAGATTGTATAGATTTTTCTTTTCTTTTTTGCTTCTGCTGGGGATGTGAACGAATTGTCTGAAGCATCCATGTTTTCATAGACAATGGTGCAAACTGAACTTGATTGGTGCTCGTAGGCATGAAACTGCAAGTTTAGGTGTGGAAGAAAGCTTTTGCTGTTATGACATATTGAATTCACTACATCAAGTAATCAGCTTTTAGCTCACACTTCACTTTTATCATTCCAATGTGAAATATTTAGATTCTTGTCACAGGAATGTTTTTGCTTTTAATAACAATAACAATATGTTTCTACTCATGAGTACTTATTAGTTCCAAAAATGAATCATGTAGTGGTAGGATTTATCTTGAGTATTCAGTATGCAGGACTGAATGAAAGAAACAGATCTCTGCATGCAGAGATAAACCTGCTGACACCTGAATCCTAATTGTATTTGGCAGGGTGATTATTTTATTTTATTTAGTCAATTCTTATTTTTTCTACAGAACTGTAAAAACCTGACTGCACTTTTGCCATAAATACTGAATATATGAAAGAATATAAATATATACATGAAAGAACAAGCATTGGCAATCCCATGTTAAGCTCTGATCTTACAAACAAACTGTAAACATTAACATAATTTAGGTTACCAAATGGAACCCAATAATCTTGGAGGACTGGCCCAACAAACTCCTAAACATTGCCCTGGTGCTGAGGCCACAGGGAATGAGCAATGACACTTTAGGAAAGGTTATTGTGTCTGAACAGTTAATAGCTTTAAAAAAAACACAAAAAGCATTTTGTGTCAGTAGCAGGTCAAGGGGTATGCTCATTAAATGTTATGGCTTTGTCTTGGTGGGATTCTAAATTACACCCAACAAATCTCATGCGAGTGTGATCATCAGTTCCCAAAATATGTTGGTCATAGACAGACGGACAAGTAATTGTATTTAATTGCATTACCTTGTAAACTTTGAAAATGGCAATTAGATAATAGTAGTCCACTAAAAGAAAATGACAATGTGTTTGATATAGCACACCTGTGATTTGCTGTAAACCTGATTAGCTGACTGAATTAATCTAACACATTTCCTCTGATGCCAGTGACAAAATTAGCACTATAGAGAGCATTTTTAGCATTTCCTTGGAAAATTATGATGTAGCTTTTTCTGTCTCAGCACTGTTCTATATGCATGAAGTTATTATGCCCCACAGATGAATCTCTGCCCTGCATTTCACCACATGTTATATATGTGTGTATTCATAGTGTATCCTTCCATGCATTCCTTGGGTCAGAGGGGAGCAATAAGAGACAATTTGTGGAAGGGGATATTTCTACGTGCACTTCCTTAAAGCTTGCCCCATCCTGAGCTAAAAATGTCTCCAAAAAGTGGCCTTAACTCTAAAGCCACTCGAGTGGTTTCAATTAACCACACCACAAAATGACATCAGTTCTCAGATGAAAAATGTGAAACGTGAAAAAACGCTGACTTCCTGTTTTAAACCCAGTTACCTCTGAGCAAAGTCAACTCCGTGGGAATATTTTGTCCCCTTAACTTCCAGTTTAATGACACAATCATGTACCATCAAGGATGTTAGGCATGTGGTCTTGTTGCTGGCTGCTTAATTGCGAGGAACATGAAGATCACAGTGACAACATTTTCTGGTTTTAAGGGGAACTTGAGAGACCCTGTAAAGGAGAGAGATCTATCTGCATACCAAGCAAGGTGATGTCAGATTATAGTGTATTAAATTATTATTATCAGTGCACACTCAATCCAAGATGTTATTTTTTAGATGCATTTATAGATAATGGTCAGCTGAGGCAGGCAAAAAACAATTTCCAAGCCTCAATTTCCTGTATCAACTCACTGTTGACTCACAGTGTAAACATTGAATTACTGAAAAGGTTACTGATCCTGAATTCATATGTGAATGTTGTTTTTCTTCCCCAAGCCACATATCCACCATTAACACAAACACTATATTCAGCCTTCGTGGAAGGACCATTTGTTGACTGTCAGTCAGTTTGAAAGGTGTTGATTAGCTCCTTATGAGAGAAAGTGCAGTCTTGTGAGGCAGAGCTTGGGTCCATCAATGCGGCAGTGTTTTTACAGGAAAACACCAGTGTTCCCATGATGTGAACAGGACAGAACTGTATCACATTAATGTTCAAGCTGTTTCTATATAAACACAGAGCGGATAAATGAAAAATCTCGAGTTGTTTAGGTTCTTTTATTATTTTGTCCACTTTAAACAAGCATGCTTATGAGAAAATGTAAATGAGTTTGGCATGTACAACCCCTGTCCCCTGTTTGCCTTTATCATAGTATCCATGAACTCTGGAGGAGAAACTGATTTGGTGACCTTGCCTCCAGCACCAAAAAAGGGTTGAGGTTTTTTTAAATTTTTTTATCTTATTCACGCATTTCTAACCTCTTGT
This sequence comes from Plectropomus leopardus, assembly GCF_026936395.1. NCBI lineage: Eukaryota > Metazoa > Chordata > Actinopteri > Perciformes > Serranidae > Plectropomus > Plectropomus leopardus. The sequence goes on along the minus strand of NC_142182.1, from coordinate 25,940,723 downwards.
TTGGACTATTGTAATAGAGTCCTGTTTGGGGTCCCCAGCAAAGCCCTGGACAGGCTCCATTATGTCCAGAACTCAGGCACCAGGGTTCTCACCTGTACCAAGCCCTGGCAGCACATCATCCCATCCCTCATCCACCTTCACTGGCTTCCGATCAAGTTCCGCATTCATTACAAAATCCTCCTCCTCACCTACAAATCCCTTTATGGCCTTGCCCCTCAGTACCTCTCAGACCTCCTCCTCCCATACACCCCATCCCAGAACTTCCACTCCTCAGACACAGGCCCGCTCTCCATTCCCCACACCAGACTGCGTACTCTCGGAGACAGAGCCTTCAGTGTCACAGCCCCCACAATCTGGAACACGCTCCCTACAGATATCCGAAACACCTCGTCTCTGGACATGTTCAAAAACCTCCTCAAGCACCATCTGTTCACCACAGCCTACAACCTCACTTAACTCTGCCCCCCCCTGCCAGTCACTCATCTTTGTAGCTCTGTTCAGTTTGTTTGTTTGTTTGTCCATTTGTGTTTCATTTTTATTCAATTGTGGAAAGCATTCTTGGGTTTCTTGAAACGTGCTATATAAATTTAAGTTATTATTATTATTATTATTATTAGTATTATTATTATTATTATTATTATTATTATTATTAGTTAAATAATTACCATGAAATTTGGTAAAGATAACCATGTTGCTCAGAGGATTAAGCCTACTGAATTTTACCCCCTGAGTTTTCATCTAGTGCCACCAGTAGGTCAAAATTTTTAATTGTCCATTAAAAAATAATACAACATTTTACACAGATATTCATAGGTCCCAAATGTGTGACCCCTAATGATTTTGGTTATCCACTGACTTTTCATCTATTGCCAACACTGGTTCAAAATTATAATTTATGCAATATTTAAATGTATGTCCACATACCATAGACCAGGCATGTCAAACTGGTCCACAGGGGGGCCGGTGTGGCTGCAGGTTTTGTTTCCAACCAAGTAGCAGCACACCAGACTTGACTCATTTAATCAACTGATCTCCGTCTTCAGACAGTTGATTGGTCAAACTGTGTGCTCTTGGTTGGTTGGCACAAAAACCTGCAGCCACACCGGCCCCCCTGTGGACCAGTTTGACATGCCTGCCATAGACTCTATAAATAATGAACAAAGCTACCATGACATCACCTACTGATTTGTAGAGTGCTGTTCTAAAGCCTTAAGTTCGGCACGTGTACCATCACTGTCGAGGAGCAAGGGGTAGATCTGATTCACAAGCTGTTTTCACACAGAGATTTGGCTATAGGGCTGCCACGAAGACCCTGCTTTATACGGACCTTGCATTTTTATACAGAATCAAACAACAGCGGAATCCTTCCACTCCAGTGTGTGATTATTCACTGCATCATGGCATCTTGCAATCAAGAGAGGCATTACGGGTGTGACATGCAACACAACAGCGTCTGCCTCTATATAACATGCATCACCAGTGCTTTCTAAAGAATAACATGTCAGTCACAGTCATTTACCTGCTCTGTTATATGACGGCTGATCCTGTCCTCTGCTCGGTGGGTAAAAAGCTCCCGAATCTCATTGTTTTCCCAATATGCAAACATTTATGGCCATTGTTCTTCTTCTTTGAAATAGCTGCTAATTGCATACAACTGCCTTTAAAATCCCCCACTGTGTGATTGCCAACATAATAAATATTCTTAACTTCACAACTCCTAACCCATGGTCATATCTTTCCGGCTTTACGTTTTACACAGACCTCATTATAATGCTGTTAGTACCTGGTGAGACCACTCTCACTCCCCATTCTGCATTAGGAATTATAGACAGAACGGCAATGCAGCATAAGATTCATGAGATTCATGCAGCTACAGACTGCAGTGACTGGTAGCAAAAATGCAAAGACAGCATGTCACTCAAGTGACCCTGCCCTTAAATATGCATAACTTTGGGCCTTAATAACTTGTAAACATGTGAGTTATTTTTAAAAAAAATAAAGTTATCATGAATGCTGATATTAGCTACAGAGACCAAAATCATTTTACGTATCAGGCTGTAAACATGTTAATTTCTGCTGTTAAGTTGGTATTTTAACATGGGGGTCTATGAGGATTGACTTGCTCCTGGAGCCAGCCTCAAGTGGTCATTTGATGAACAGCAGTTTTTGGCACTTCCACGTTGGCTTCATTTTTCAGCCCTAGAGGCTGACACTTAATGTTAGCATTATAACTGTCTCAAACACAAAAAGCAATATAACTTCTAAAACCTTGATGCTCAATTTTTACGGAGCAGGCAGACTGGATTTTAGATTTTTACCATCAGTGGAGGTGGGCCAGACACAAAAGCACCTCTGAGGGAAATAGCTTGCTGGATGGCTTTAAAACAAGGCTTCTTCAGATTGAAAACACAGCTTGTGATTAAGCATGATGAGCTGGGTGAGTGAAAATATAGTTTGCGCACCTGCAGTGAAAGATTCAATTTAAAGAGGGGAAACAAGAGACGAGACGAGAGATGTGATGTGCATCTGTTTATGTGTGCATGTCCCATTGATAAAGATTGCAGAGAGCCGACCATCACAGAGGAATGCTGGGAGACATTTAATTGGTCTGAGCAGATTGAGTCTAACAATAACAAAAGAACTGCTCTCTAGACTTTTCCCATTTATTGCAACAAATATTGGGACTTAGAAAATCTGCCTCAGTATTACATCAGGATAGGTTTTTATTGGAGTTGGTTAATAACCCATGTCATTAACACACTACAGAGTGCATTTGGCATCAATATGACAAAACGACAAAATGACAAAACATCATTATTTGACAACCTAGGAATGTCAACGGGCTGGTCTTCCATGGTCCAGACTCATGGAAAATTGCTGGAGTGTTAGCTCTTGCCCATCAAATAAAGACAGATAATAGATTATTGTTTTGTTTCTTTGGATTTTGCCTACAAGATAAATAATAAAAATATATAATAACTAGTGATATATTGACCTACTAACCCTTAAATGAAAAGATAATTGAATGTCTAAAGTGTGTGATAGGGTACATGCAAGCAATTGAGTTGAGGCAGTTGTCTCAAAGCCTCTGAGTCAATATTTGATGGTGCTCTCCAGTAAAACTACTATGATTTACCAGTCATTGGATTTTGGGGAGGATTAACTGCAGAATGAAGATTGTGTATAATGACGTCAAAAATAACTTTTCATGACATTTATTGTCAAAGTTAATGCCGTAAAAGGCCTCAATGAATTCCAATATTCACCTGTAGTCTTGGGCCAGCACATCTGTTCAACAGAACTGAGGACTCTAAAACATATTGAATTGAATATCAAAGATATTGAATTATTGGCAGGAAATCTACATGGATAATTCTAGACAACTTCAATCTACAAAAGAATCTTTATCAAGAATCTTTACTTTATTAAGATGCCTCAGATTTACTTAGGATTACTTTAAATAACGTTTTTAAAAAGCAGTTTTAAAGGAATTTAAAACAAACAAACACACAAAAAAAAAGCCATTGTCATTATTGTTTTAATTCCAAAACATACAGGGCTGAATACACAAACAATGTACGTATATGTGATCAATGCCTCCTTAGCTGATAAGCTGTTTCAGAATCAAATTAATATATTTTGCTCTTCTTGTCATTACATTTTCTTTTATGTATGGTATGCCTGGTTCATAATATGTCAGACCTCTTGACAATGTGTTGTGACATTGATTGGTTAATGGTTCACAGATAACAAGCACCTGGGATTTGACTTAAAATATAACTCAGACTCATTGATTTCTGGCACAGAAATATCTCAGATTCCAGCAACTGACAACACCATAAGCATGCATGACACCAGATAATTCCTTTCATAACAGTGTGGTTGATCACAATCCCATATTGTATTGTATGTAATAGAAATGTCAGGTAATCAGCTAGAGGGAAAGAAATACATTGCATTTCTGTTACGTTTTAATATTATTATATTTATGTCTATTACATTGTCTCTTTAATACATAGACATACAATATAGTAAGTTGAGTATTACAGTGTAAAATTTCATTCTTGACTTGGAAATAGGCTAGTAGGTCCACTTAGGGACTGTATTTTGTTTATTAGAGGAGAGGGATGATTGGGGTATGACTTTATTTATTTATTTATTTATTTATTTATTTATTAATCTTGACCCTCTCTGAAGCTACAGATACTGTTTGTTAAGCCTCCCCGAGTTACCTGGGGAAATTATTACCCTCCCTGCACCAGAAATAACCATATTCTTTTAAGTATTGACACCAAATGTAGGTTTTGGAGCCAGTGCAACAAGTGAATAGCACAATAGTGAGAGTTATAAAACAAACAGCCAATGTCTCAAGCAAAATGCAGATCCTTCCTAGAAATCGCATCAACACACAAGCTATCTTTGCGCTTCAGTAGAATATAGCAGCCACTCATCCAACCAACACAGTTTAAGGAGCCTACACAGCACACGCATCTGGCTGGTGTGAACGGTTTTGGCAAAATTTTGGATGAGACATGTAGAATCAAGTAATCTTAATAACAGAAGCCTTCATCTGTATGATGTGTTTAAGGACTGTTGGAAATATTATTAAAATCAAATAACTGCAAAAAAACAAGAATAAAGTTGTATGTCTGTCCCCTAAAAACACATTTAATGCATGTGGCATTTTGAAAAAAACATTTTGTCAGTTAACCATTTCAAACTACTATATATTTCATTTATTTAATAATAGACTATTTTTTTCTCTGCAGATGATAAATAAGTGAAATTTATTTCGTCATGATGATTTTGGTCAATTTCCTTAACATCCAGACAACTGTGGATGGAATTTTTTTCAATCTAAAACTTTCTTAATCTATATCCTAGAGGTGTAACCAGCAATACCATCCCCCCCCTTTAGGCAATGTAATATTGCTCTGTAACACCATACATAAATGCATTTTTTTAACAATGCTGTCAGCAACAGCACAAAGTAATTTTGAGCAGCCATGCTTGATTGGGAGTGAAATAATTTTCTGACAATTCAATTGACTGTATCACAGTGCTCTGTACCTTTCTATTTAATTCTAATTCTAATTCTAATTCTAATCAGGGTATACTGTTATATTACACCTGAACAGAGCCAGACTCTTGGCAGCAATTTTCAACCTGTACAAGAACATTAGTCACATTGCTATCTTGCTGTGCATTCATCCTGTCAGGGCGGTAATTGTGTCACCTCAGACGTCTCATAATAAATTTTCAGTTAGTAAGTGCACCACCTGGTATCTAAATACATTCATATCAAATAAAAATTATTTACCAGATGTTACACATGTCATTCTGTAAATATCTTGTCAGCAAATAATTAATAGGAGTCAAATATATGAACAGGAGATGTAACAATATTTCGTCCATTTACTTGGAAATAAGACAGCTCTTAGAGGATTCTTTTGATTTATCACATTCAGGGGGCTATTTGGCAAAACAGTAGCTGATAAACAGGTGAGATTGAAGATTTGGTTTTCTGGAAACACGGACGCCCACATGGTCTCGCATTTCAAGAAAAGACCTCAATTCACATTTCAAAAAGCAGAACATTGGCTGACAGAGACATGAGAATGCTGTCCTGGATCTCGAGTATTAGAATGGTTTGACTAGTTATGACAAACAACTGCAATTCACTTTTATGGTTTAAAGTAATTTTCACTAAATTATAATTAGCATGGTTGCACATTACTTTAAACAGGTGGGATGACTGTATGTTTGTCAAGCAAACTAAAGCTCTGCAAACTTTTAATCTGAAGCTCATGTCAGCTGCTTGCATTATAAAAACACATTTGTATTTGTTAGTGTTTTGGTTTCCCTCAGGGAAGACATTGTAAGCATGACTTGTCTTCTGTTGGCAAAATTTTGTGGTTGGCTGTAAAGCCTAAATTTCATGGCATTAGAAAAATATGTTAGATGCCTCCAAGCGTAAGAATATAACTACTCTATTCCCCATAGTGGTTAAGCAGAAGCAGATTGTGAGCATAAAGGAATCTACATGTGGTGAGCAACAGACCTAATACACACATTATGTCAAGGAGGTCTGGTAGAGCATGTGCGCTAGTCTGTCTGTACTATCTCAAAACATATATTGTTATTTATTTATTTATTTGTTTTTATTTTTTAAAGGCCAGACGAATCTTAAGAGCGAGGCCTTCTTCATTTTAAGGGGTGCAAGAAATCTTTTTAAAGAAAGTTATAGTTGGTCTGTGTTTTTTCTTGTGGTTTATGTTTTATTTAGTTTCAAGATATGCATAGATAATGACAGCAGGAATTTGCATAATAGATAGCATTGCAGTAAAAAAAAATAAAATTAAAACTTAACCAAAGAAAAGTAATGGCAGCACTATAAGTTATAAAATTACAGAAGTTCTTGTATTTTACTTACTCATCCAACATGAGAAAGTACTTTCTAGCACCATGCAACCTAGCTACTTAAATTTCCATATTAACTACATCAATTTAAACATTTAACCAATGGGATTTTATGAGCGTATGTGGAGGGCTTTTCGCAGTTAGACCAGCTAGTAATTTTCGTTTTTGATGTTGTGCCATGTATCTGTATTTCAGCATTTCTTGAATAGCTTTGTCATTTTTGTTATGAACTTTAATCTCACAAGATAAGGGCACAGTGAGGATTCACAGTGAAGATTCACTCACTGCTAAACAGCCTTGTTCTACATTAGAAGAGTGTGCAGTTAAAACAAAGAGCTAATAGAACAATGGACAAGTGTGATGGAGAAGAACACTGAATTTTCCCTCAGGAAAAAGCTTACAAACACTGTTCTAAATAACTGTATTGTGTTGAGCAAAAAAAAAAAAAAAAAGTATGGAAATTGGCTCTTGTACAACTCTGGGTTCTCTGCCGCTGGCAAACATGATTTCAACACAAATGTCACCATCAAGTGGTAAATTTTAGCCATTACACAACAAGCTTCCTTCGCCTCCGAACAACCCTCAGTGGCATGTAAACCAACCTTTTACACAAACAGAAGCCGCCTATTGGTCAGTGAAGAGTGTGCTACCTCGAAATCCTTTCTGATTGGTTCCTTAAAAACCCAACAGCCAGCAAGTTTCTGTCAGCGTACATTCGTTAGCATTAGCCCTGTTACAGTGGTCTGCCTCCGACAATCAACAGGTTAGTGTTTGAATTAACAGACGGTCAGTAAATAAGCAGTGTTTACATACATGTTTGTGCGATTAATAGTTTTATACCCTCGCGTACCTCCTTTGTATTTATCTTAAAGTTAATCGGTCTTAGTAAACTCATACCATCTCGGCTTTGATTTCTAGCGTCTGCTTATTGCGTTAGCAGGGTTAAGTTTGTTTCAGCCCGGTTAGCATTAGCTACCAACTCCTGCTTGCTTGTTTGAAGAACAGCACGAGTGTCTATGAACTGAAGCGAGTCTTACAAATTAGCGCTAGCTGTCGTGACAGTCATCTTTGCTCGCCTCTGCTACTAATCCAGTTTGAATGTGGCGGTTTGCAGCATTTGTGAAGTGACGACGTGGGAGGCGCAGCACGGAGCCAACGGAAGAATCCAGAATATAAAAATAGTTTGACCAGAACTTCATCGTTTTCTTTTGATGTGGTAGCTGTAGATTTAGCAGTGTGCACTGCACAATGGCACCAATAAAACCGAGTTTTTATTCAAAACGGTTCCAAATTGGATAACATTTTAATGCTATCGTGACGTTAGCATACCATTTGTACAGTCAGTTACCATGGTAACAAGCCACAAGACATAACGCTAACTACGTTCATATAAACAACGCTAGCCAATTCGGACATTTTCGGTTCTGCGCATCCTAATCGCATTGAAATCGTTATTATGAAACGCTAAAATGCTTTGGTGCTAAATTAGGTAACGTCAGAGGACGTCCTGGTGTCAAGAGTACAGGTACAGTCAAGAAAATGAGGATGGATGTAGCTTAGTTAGCCGTTAAAGAATCGCTGCCTTTAGCATGACAGTTGTGTGTTTTTACCGTCGCTACATTAGATACAAAACGTTAGGCTAATTATCGCCCAATATATGCAGTCGATTGATATGCCGTCTATGCCCTAAATACTTCACTTTAGATTACTATGTGAGAAACAGTATTTACGGTAGTTAGTTGTATCTTTATATGAAGAAACACCGCTGTGTTCTCAGTATGGTGTTATAGGCTTCTAATCCGCTTTGTACGTCTTAATTAGGGATGGGACAGCCGCCTGTGGTGATCCTCCAGCACCTGATGACTGACAGGTAGTGGCGGTGCAAAGGCAATGTTGTGCTGCCTGGTACAATGAAGAAGATATTCAGCTTCACTAAGAAAAAGAAACACCCGTCCGGTACTCCTGACAACGGGAGTGTGCTTTCTGCTGGCTATGATCTAAAAGAAAAGGACCTCGGGAAGGTTCACAAGGCAGCCTCAGTGGGTGATTTGGCCAAGTTGAAGCAACTTGCTAAAAAGAATGATATCAATCAACTTGACAAGGAGAACAGGTAAGTTTGATCAAAGTACGTCAAAGCAATCCATGTGAATAGCTTTATGTCACAATCCTTTATCTGTCTCATACTTGTGTCTATACACATTATTTTTGGAGCCTCTTTTTCCAACTTTGTCATCAGTGTTCTTATAGAGTATACCCTTATTTACCACTTGACTTGTTACCTTGAAAGAACAAAGCACTTTAAAAAATATTGTTGCATTGCTAGATATAAAATGATAATGGGGCAGCGGCCACTCTAAGGTACACAGTTGAGAATATATTTATTCATTTTTTAAATTTTTTTATCAGTTTGTTTGTGATTTGCTTGGTTTTTTTTGCATAGTAGAGCAGGATTGTGGTTAAATGGTGCCCAGTATTTTTTTTTACTGATAATAGCTAACTGACAGCTGTTTAAAGCACCAAGTAAAACGTACATGACACCCCATTGTTTCTTTTCTACTTATGTTTCAAGGTAGTATCTAGTTACCATTTACAATTAGTGTGTGTTTCAGAAGTAACTGACTGGTGTACATATCGTACTTGATACAATTTACAAAAATGGCTTATGATACATTATCATTGATGTGTAGTATGCTAGGCTCCTCAATGAAGTAATGGAACATTTAAAACAATATATTGTTAAGATGGGAGAACTTGCATAGCGGAAAAAAATAGTTGTAGAAATCCCTGTATAGGTAAATGGAAGTGTGGTAGTATGAAAAATAACTCTTTCCTTTGCTGTTTTAGAACTGCACTTCATATTGCCTGCGCCAGTGGACATGCCGAGGTGGTGCAATTCCTTGTTGAGAGCAAAGCCAAGCTTAACCTATGTGACAATCAAAATAGATCCGCCTTAATGAAGGTAATCCTGGAATGGACACTTCACGGCAGAGTGATTCTTCATTTAATGTTTAACATTTTTGTAATGGTCCCAGTTGGCTACTTTCCTCATACATTGTTTCAGGTCTTATTCAGGCCTCTTCATTCATGTCAATTTTCCCACCATATTAGGCAGTGCAGGGCCAGCATGAGCGCTGCGTGAGCATATTGCTGGAGAATCATGCTGAGCCTAACCTGGTGGACATCAATGGCAATATGGCCCTGCATTTAGCAGCAAACATCCCATCCATTCCCACTGCGGTCGTGCTACTGGAGCATGAGGCTGACATCAATGCACAAAATAAGGTGATTTTGTCTTTCTGTCTGCCACAGTACAATTTCTTAGCTTTTCGGAAAAACACCAGGATGATCTCAGTTTATACAGACCTATTGTCGTGTTACCAGATGTATTTGAATTGTGAGTGGTTTCAGTGAAGATGCTAGGGATTGGACAATATGTGGCTCATCTTGGGCTCTGGGAAAATACAAAGGGTATTTTTCACTATTTTCTGCCATTTTACTGACAAAATGATCGAGAAAATAATGGGCAGATTTATCAATAATGAGAATAACTGTAGTTGCAGGGCCTACCCCTGTATCTTTCTTGATTAAAAAAAGTATTACGTTATCTACTATCACAGCTTATATATCATAATATCAGTCCGTTGTGTAACCAACTATGTCCAGTAGGAGTAGACCTCTTAGTGTCAGCTGGTCTTATACCACAAATGATATTGTGCACAACACCAAGCATAGCATGGCATGTCAAAATAGACCAGAGCCATCATTAATTTAATAGGTACGTGTTTGTGCTTTATCTTCTATGATGGGCACAAATGTTTGCTGTGGGAAACGAATACTGTGCTCATTATGTGTTTGGATACATCTAGTGTGGACAGTGATGTGTTTCTGTAGGCTACAGTAAAAATCTTGTAAATAAAGAAGTATTAAAAAATAAAGTAGCAAAACGTCTCTGCCACCTACGATATTGGAGAATCAGTGTATGATTTGTTTATGCTGTTCGGATGACACCTATCCAGTAAATGAGGTTGTTTACTGTGATCTAATTTTTAGGAGGGATTCACACCGTTGACAGTAGCAGTCCGTGAGGATCATATAGAGATGGCTGAGTTTCTCCTCAAGGAGGGTGCTGGTGTGAATTTTATGGACCAAAGCCAAAGGTCAGTAAAAAACCACGACTCATTTGTGATACACATCCAATAACCTCACTGTTGCTAAGTTGATTCTTAACAGTCATGTTGCCACCGTTGGTTTTACCTGCAGGTCTCCATTAATGATAGCTGCTGGCAATGGACAAATCGGTATGCTGCGGCTGCTGTTGCGGTTTGACGCAGATATAACACTAAAGGATACCAAAGGATGGTCAGCTGATGACTATGCAGTGATGAATGGGCATCATCCGTAAGCTGTGCTTCTTTGCTTTGCACATACTGTATGTTCCTAGAGTGGTATGCGTTCTGTACGAGTGTAATGGTGCACAGATTTCAAAATGCAGAACAACTCGTCTTCCAGGTTGTTTTTGTCATGTGCTGACACATTTGGGCAGTTCTGTCATAAATTGAATGTTTTCTGCAGATATGCTAGACTTCAGTTGAACAATGTCAGCATACACACATTTACGTACAAGTAACCTGGCTAACCATGCTAGGCCGACTAGGATGCTACAGCTGATAGACAGCAACTAGCGCATTGCCAAAACATTCCTGGGAAAAGAAGTAGAAGACATAAATAGATTTTTTTTTCCTGTGTTGGTCTAAGGGCCTTCCAAACACATGTTGCATACAAAACAGAACATCCTGTAGTGAACAGCTCGGGCATAATACACGTAACATTACGCCACTAGTGTTCTGTAATTTATGCATTAGCGATGTGTGAGAGGAACACAGAACTGAAACAAACAACCAGAGTCCACAAATGGGTAATTTAATTTGTTTATTCATAAGAAATGTGGTTGTGACATTATGACATTTTCACTGTTTTAAATCTCTTGTAGTTGTTCCCTCCTGATAATTGAGCATAGCACCCAGAGGAATGAGGGGCCCTCCCTATCACAAGGTCAGAGCAAAAAGAAGAAACAAACACTGTTGGGCAGTCCTTCCCAAGACATTGAAGCAGGCTTCTCTTTGGGAGGACCAGCCACTGACAAAGACGGTATGGAGATACATTTTCAGCACATAGTATAAAATGAGAGTGGTGTGAGGATATTATTGTGTCTATTCATTATTGACTTTGGTTATTTGATTTATTCCTCATGCATTACCCCTTGACTGGATCTAGAGCATGGAGCAAATGAAGCAGGGGGAGGTATTACTTTGCTTAGATGAGCTTTGTTAGTGAAATTAGTCAAAAGCTGTTTGTTTCGTGCCAGTAAAGATCATTAACTGTTCTTGAGGACTGATACTCACATTACCAATGTTTTCAAGAAATGCTTTTTTTTTGCTGCTTAGATTTTCTGCTTTTTAAGATTTAGATGCTAGCAGATTTTGCTATTTGACAGTTGTGATATTCAAATATGACATGAACCTTCCTAAAACTGATTCAGTTGAGGCTGAAAACAAGCTCCTCTACTCTGTTGCAGACTTTGAAGACAATTCTCAGTCAGAGTCATTAAGTCGGTGAGAATAATTTCCTTCTGATTTGCAGCTTACAATTGCAGTTGATTTCCTGGCTTAAACCGTTCTTCTTGCCTCATCAGGGTTTCAAAAAGTGCTGCAGATGAATGGCCTTCATCAGAAGATGATGATGAATCAGTTTTAATCGAAAAGGTTGGTGCTGTGTTTTTTCCCATAAAGTGTGTTTTTCCAAAATTCCGCTCTGGTCTTCATTTGAAATGCTATCTTTCAGAAACCACAGAAGGTAAACCTACGGAAAATGATTGCATCTAAAAGAGGAGAAGGTACTGAGAATCTTTTAAACCCTGTTCACATGTATGTGTCCCTCCATAGTTTGTGTTTTCTTTTGGTAGTAATGTTTTATCCCTCCCTGCCCTGTAGCTTCTGCACTGCCTGACCGATCCTTGAGTGGTTCAGAGTCTGAGCCAGAGAGTGAGAATAGAGTCCAGAGAATTCCATCCCTCCTGAAGGCTTTACCATCCAGCAAAGCCCCTCAGCTCCCAGTAGATCCCTCTCCTGTTCCCTTTCTTTTCAAAGCACCCCAGATGACTTCTAGCCCTCTTCCAAGCTACAGAAAGGTACAATATTTGTATTGAAGTTTTGCCTCTTGCATTTCTAAGACATCTGTCTCTCCTATTTTTCCCCCAATTGCGTATAAAAAGCAGATGAGCAGGATAAAAGCAAGCAGCCTTCAAGTAGTAAAGCAAGATCAGACTCTCCAGAGGGAAGCCCAGAAGGTGAGGACTCTGAGGAGGAGGAGGAGGAGGAGGAAGAGGAGGAAGAAGAAGAAGAAGAAGAGGAGGAAGAAGAAGACGAGGATGACGAAGATGATGAAGAAGAAGAAGAAGAAGAAGAAGAGGAGGAGGATGAAGATGATGATGAAGAAAGTGAAGAGGGTGATGGGGAAGAGGATGAAGAGGAGAATGAATGTGAGGAGGAAGAGGACAAGGACAAATGTGTGGCTTCTGTGCAAGGCAACGCTACTGAATTTGAAGATGTGCAGAAACCCCCTGGTACTGGTGTTCTTAAGATCATTGACAATGCTGATGTTCAGAACACACCAGGTCCTGACATCTCTTACAACAGTCAAACTACTCCTGGTGTTTTAGGTGAGAATGTAGATGCCTTGGAGGAAGATGCTACAAAGGAGACTAAAAACAATGACGGCCCAGCTGAAAAAGCGACTTATGCACTGCCAGCAACATTAGATGTAGAAGAGGACTGTGTTGTGTCAGCCATTAGGGTAGAATCTAAATTCTCTGATGAGGATGACAGCCTCGGAAAGGATTACAATCTGGGTCCAACAGGAGGCCCAACGGCACCCAGACATCCTGCAGAAACCTGTTCACCTACTGGGGTTAAAGAGGAAGAGTTTGAAAGCGAGATAGAAAAAGATGATGATGACTCCTGGAGCAATAAACAGAACAGTGGTGATACAGTGAGCAACGGCAGCGATGATGAAGAGGATAATCATACTGGAGGATTTGGTCGCAATACAGTACTAGCCAATCGAAGAAATGTGCCAGAGGATGGCGCAGAAAATACAGATGCTTCCTCCGATGCTGAAGATGCTCCTGGATCAAATGAAGAAGCTTGCAAAGATGTGAAACGCCGATCCTCATGGGGCTCCTCATTAGAGGACAGTGATGCTGACCTTCCTAAAGAAGAGGAGGTAAATGATGGGATGCTTGATCAGAAATGTGATGTTCAAGCATCGGATTTTCCACCAGAAGTAGAAGCAACTGTGCATTCAAAATGCTCATTACTGCAACCAAATGAAGACCACCAGGATACCTCATGGGATTCTTCATCACCAGTGGTACCATCTCCAAAACGTGTCTCACCTCAGCAAGTGATAGATGAACCTGTGTCCTCTTTGGGATTATGCTCAACAAGCACTCCTCAGTCCGATAACAGACCAGCAAAAGCAGCAGTAGAGGAATCAGAGTGGGATTCGTGCTCTGAAAATAACGACCAAATTGATAATGGCTCCTTAACAAAAGGTGATGAGCAGTCACCAGTTTCTAAAACAAATATTGCAACAGCAAACCAGACTGGCTCTTGGGAGGAAGATAAAGAAAGTTCTGAGAAAGAGTCAAATGACCCTTCCCCTGCAGTGTCATCAGTACATGAGGAGGAAAAAACAACCAGACACCAAATAATCAACAAAGATGACACTGAATCAATTGGCCAGTCATCACAGGTGGAAGGAAAATTAGACTCAGAGAATGAGAAGGGCGATGATAGCAGCTGGGATGATGAAGAAAGTGATGAGTCAGAAAAGCAAAAGACAATGACGACAGAGGATGATGAAGTTGAAGCCTGTGGTCATGTCTTGAAGACGTGTCTCTCTACCCCAACCAAGTCGAGGCCCTCAAGTGCAATAGATAAAAAGTTACAGGGAGATGAAGACGTTGAAAAGGCAACTGAATCAGTAATTGATGAAAAGGATGAGTCTCCAGAGGATAACAGGTTGGAGGAGGAAAAACTAGTGGGTTTTCAGAAAAACAATCCCAGCAAAGACCATGAGTCAAGTGAGGACTCTGACAGTCAGGACCAAAAACTGCAGTACGATTTTGTTAGCGCTACAGTCAAAGTGTCTGATGACGATGAGCATGATGCTAAATTAACTGCATATGGTCCTCTCGAAAATAAAAGTGCCATTGTTCCCCAGACTGATGACCTTCAGGAGGAATCAAAAAGAGAAAAGAGAAAGATTCCCAGTGCTGATCAACGTCTCGATTTAGACGGGGACCCACTGTCTGAAGAAGCTTTACCTCAGACTGCCATTGATGATGTGGATTTAGACTCACCTGATGAGGCAGAGAGCATAGGCACGAGAGATCAAGAGCTCAGAAACATTGACGAGCCTGTCCAGGTAAAACAAGCACACAACAGGCAGTTTTTAGTTGTAGTGTAGCAGCTTCTGAAATTTAGTGTGGTCTGCTGAAGCAACCTTTCCTCACTCATTTTTCACATGCCTGTTCCCAGTTTGCTTTTCCATTTATTGGAGATGCTTCTTGTGGACGCATGCACTAATGGAAGTGAGTTTTAAAGTACGCGGTTATGACCAAGCATTCTTTTTTTTTTTTTTTACACAGAAGGAAGATTCCACTGGAGATGAGGATGAGCAAGAGGAGGAGAGAGATGATGATGATGATGAGAAGGAAGAGGAGGAAGAAGACATCTCAGATGATAATGATCAACCTGAAGAGAGTGGAGAGTCCCTTGATGCCACTTCACCTGTTCCTGAGACAGAAGTCTCCAAAGATAAGAAAAGAGGTAATGAGCAAATCCTTAATAATAGATGTTCTGAACAACTGCATATGCTTCACAAAAAAGTGTATTCATCAAAATGTACAATACCACAACTACAACGTTAGGGCTGTACCCGACTCAAAATGATGTCAGTCGAATTAAATTTTGACCTTTTAATACAAATAACTAAAACAAAAAAAAATCATATAAAGTTTTAAAGTTTGAATGGGGCTCAGCAGGACGTGCAACAGCGACATTCATATAATAAAGAAGACAAGTACACGGCTCTGAGGAGGGATTGGAGAATGTGCAACAGTATATTTTTTCTAACAGTAGATATTAAACAAAGGCCAGAGACTGTATGGTATTAAGTTCTTGTTAGCTGTAAAATTACACTCCTAACACTCAGAAGATGATTGTATGACCTTGTGATTTTATCTCAGAGCCTTACGCTGCAGAGTCTCTTTTCCTTTGTGCTGCTGTCTGCATGTCAGCAACCCTCTGTACCACAGAGTAGCTGTGGTACAAAATCTACACACCGCACAGTACACTGACTAGACTGCTTCACTTGAAGCAACCCTAGTTGACTGAGTGGACTCTGACTGATAATTCGATTCTTAATTTCAGGGGGCAGCCCTACTCACCGTATACCATCTATATTTACTTTTCAGTAATTTTTGCTGGACTGTAAGTTACTGGTTAATAGCCTTTATGCACAATCTGCCTTTGTATATGTTCACACATTTATCAGCAGTTTGTGTTATTAATAGTTACTAAGTTGTTTGTAATCATCGTTCTTGCACCGTTTTAGTTTAATCACCTTACATTTGCAATAGCTTCATTAGCACATACATTAAAGTCACAGCTCTCTGTAGTAGCTAGACCATCATTTCGCCACTGTGTTGTTTTTCTTATGTTCCTCTGCATTATCCCTGTGTGCATTTGTGTTTTGTATGTATAGTATAAGTTAGTGGATGCCAACATTTCCCTTGGGATTAATAAAGTACCTTTCTACTTACTATGGCCACCTAGAACAACTTACTTACACATGGTGAGCCACTTGGCTCTTTGATGTTGCTTGGTCAACTACCAGTTCTTTTCAGTTAAATCATCGATATTAATTTACGTCTGTTGAAATAGATTTCCTCTCTGAGCTGGGTCTCGAGAAAGCGGATGAGGAGCAGGATTCTTGGGACTCTGAGGTAAAGTAAAGACACATTTTAGAATAATAATATCTTTTTGTGTGTGCATCTGGGTGGATTGTCCAGCGTCAGGATCATCTCAGTCAGTTCAATGTCTGCCCTGTTAGCACGAGCTAGCACAGCAGCAGTGGCTAACACCCAACACCAAGCCGTTAAATGGTTCCAACAAACTAACATTGATATTCTGTCCACAACTCCAATTTTTTTTAGATTTTACTTAGAAAAAAATGCAGGTCATTTTCCTATACAGATTCTTAATATTTTTTTTCTCTTTTAGTCCCACTCTGACAAAGCCAAAATGCCACATGAAGAGAGCCAAGGCTTACACACTCAGGATTGTGAGGACAAGTCCACTGTTGAAGAAGAGACTCGAGACAGTAGGTCCACTTTATTTATTCCTTTTTGTTTGATTTCAAAGCAGTCAAATCATTCCAGGCACCATTTCATGCTGCAGAAACAGTGTGATGTTATTTGATCATAATAGTAGAAAACTGTGCTTCAGTGTATGAATGCATGCATTATGTTTTCAATGACCAATGGTTCAAGCTGTCTTTTTTCAGTCTAAATATGATATAGGATGTGCAATGCAATATAGTTTCCATCAATCAACACAGCTTCTACATCAATAGACCACTTTTAGAGTGTCAGTAGTAAACACTCCAAATGTGTCTGAGTTTATTTCCCGTCGCAGTCAAGGAATCTCTAAACCTCTCTGCAATTCAAGTGAAACTGTCTATATGTGACATTTTTTTTGTAGACTTCTTTTACATTCCCTCTTTTTTGAGAGGGGATGGAGGCAATAGGATGGCAGTCGTAGAGCTTCGGAGGAGTGTAGGCAGGCCAAGAGGCAGCAGGGGAGAGGGTATGAATGTCTTTACTCATAGGTCTGAGGAACAGCATGTTAACCATACCAGAGGCCCTGACTATCACCTTATGATCACCATAAGAGAGTGCATGCAGCATACACCACTCCACCCCTGCCTGCTATCCTTGAACCCAATTTTCCCAAATTTGGGGTTACAGGGTCTTCTTAGCTTGCTTGGTTTCAACAGGTTTTGGCTCCAATGAGTGCAGCACTTATCAGCATTCTTGTGTCTTGTGACTTGTGCTCCAGTCCAGAACGAGGAATCCAAATGCCTTTCTGAGACCTAACCATGTATCTTCACACTTATTAACTGAGCTCATTTGCATGGGAATGCTTTTTGCAATGTTCTGGCAAACTCATCTAGCTTCGTCAGAGTACATATACTGTATATATATATATTTATTTTTAACAGAAGAAGTTCATTGTGTTGTCTCTAACATGCCATGTCTTGTCTCTTGCAGTTGGAAATGATAATGGAGACGATCATCATGATAAAGATGATACTATACAAAAAGAGGTAGGTTCAGCAGCTAAATGCTGTAGACTGTAAAAATTATTATCTGTTGGACTCAATAGCATTTTTGTCCTACCAGACTGAAAAGGCAAAATGGGAACCACTTCGTGTTTTGAGCAAACTTGAAGGGGACAATGAACGAAAGACTGGTAAATAATATAATTTGGAGCATCATAATTCATGTAAGTCTAAGAATTGATTATTTATTTTACACTGTATTTAACATGTTACTTTGTTTCTCTTTGACAGACTTAATGGAAGAGCTTGGCCTGGGGGATGTTGATGATCTTGAGGGTAAGTTAAAATAAGAAATTCTCCATTTCATTCATTTGTCGACATGATCTTGAGGCAGTTGATCACCTCGGGCCCTGGTAAAACAGCATGCATGTTAGCAGCCTGGGACGGCTTATTGTAAATATGAAATGAGAGTGAAGCGTCTTGCTTGCTACTTTTGCGTAGCGGAGTGCTCCCTGTTTTTCTTCTCAATGCCCCTTCTGTTTTTGCAGAAGTGCCCTAAATGCCTTAAGTTGAAAAAAACTTCACCTCAGAGAGGGAGAGCTTCTAATGTCGTTGGGATTTTTTTCCCATTGTTCAATCAGATGAAATGAGAGGCAAGCCCTCTGTGTTAGGCATCAAGTGGTAGTGTATAGTATGAAGCTAATGTTTTGTCATTGCCCCACCAGACAAGCTGCAAGACATATTTGAACAAATTATAGTCTCAACTACTTTCTAACATTTTCCCAACTGTAAATAGGCCCGAATATATGCAGCAGATTGGCCTGGATGATTTTTTTAGACTGAGTCGGGGACAGTTTGACAAACATCTGGACAACCTGGAGGTCCTTCCTGTGATTTCTTCCCCTCACACGTACCCAGCACAGATATGTGTTTCCCAGTGTCCTGTCCCCAGGTGCTCTCAGCCTGTCCATTTTTTTGTACAGATTTTTAGGTACAAATCTGTGAGATAACTTTACAGTGAAATACAGGTTAAGCTAAGGACACGTGACTCTGCAGTTGCCTTGCAACAATAAAAAAAAAAGGACGCAGCAACATACAAAAAGTGCTCTCAGTGTTAGGGGCCGCCTTTCGGCCCTAAATGTAATGCACATGCATCCTTTATAGGGTTACTGCTTGTAAACCGTCTTATATCTCCACAGTAGTGCCCAATATCCACATTATGAAAGCTTTACTTTCAAAAACGTAGCAGCTGCTGTCTTTCTGAAGCTTTTAATTAAATGACCTGCAGTATCCATATTCAACACTCACTTCACTACCTTTGTATGTTTCTGCCTTCGGACTCCTTGAAGCTAAAAAAGCAGGTCAGTAAACACGAACTAGCTGATTAGACAAGGTGGACTGTATACACTGGCAGCTGTAGTTCTTGTTTAAGACCTCAGATTGATGAAGTGCAATAGCTTTCCAGCTTATCCCAGGTCTTTTCCACTGAGTAGTGTTCTCTTGTGTTGTGGTCATCCCGATGTAAACCGACCTCTGACCCTTCAGAAACATCAGCATCATATTATATTCATTGACCTACAGCTTCTTGTATTCATGACCCAGATGCATCAGACTGGGACTCCGCCAGCACTACCAGTAAGAGAACCCTTCCTGGCCGCAGACTGGCCTCCCCTGGACTTGAGGAGTTCCCAGAATGCTCCTATCCATCTGTTAAAGAACAGGATGAAGACGTTGCTCCAGCAGCACCCCCAACACCTCAGAGGAGCATCAGCTCCAACAAGACACTGCCAAGCACACCTTCCCAACCCGTGCCCCAACCTCGAGCGAGGAGGATGGTGTTTCAGAAACCTGAGAGTGAAGAAGGTAAAGCATGTTAAGTCCTTATGTAATCTTGCAAACATGCATATTTATAACTGACTGCACCATTGTTATCTTTCTTTAAATGCTTTGAAATTCAGATTCAGATTGGGAACCAGACAATATGAGACCTCCTTGCAGTACAGTGCAAACTGACAATCAGCTGCAAAACATAGCTGAGCCTCAGGCAGTGGTTATACCAGGTAAGGCTCACTGGTCTTTTTTAATATGCCTACAGATGTTTGTGTGCACTTTTTCTGGATAAAAACTCTGTCTTCTTAGGTTCCCCTGAGCTCTCACTGATGACAAGAGATGGTAAAAGTAATGTGGAGTCTGACAAGCAGCAGCAAAAGGTGAGAAATACCCAGAATATACCAGCTTTACCACAATCCTTTTTTAGTTTTGAGACTTTTGACCCAGACACATGAACAACATTCATGTTCTCTCAATTTCTGGAAAATTAAAATTCATCATCAAGTCAGTCTATTGTTTAGTATGTGCATATTTCAAAGAAGAGCTATGTATTAAAAATGGGGCTGTTAGCGTTAATGCGTTAATCATGACATTTTATTTTTTTAACTGTGTTAAATGCTGGACAGTATTTCTGTCTTTAAGAGGCTGTAGCAGGCTAAGTTTTAAAGCTACAGTGATTAGTGTTACCCCTACCGTCACACCCCCTCCAAAGTTTTCTTTTCAGCCCGCAGGAGACCATCGTCATCCAGCCCAGCATATCGCGCCACACCCTGATCAGATACTTGAACTCTATATGTAAAAAGAAAAAAGCAAATAGTTGAATATATGTATTGGACAGTCACATCCAATTTGACTGACATAATTCTGACCGGGTACAACAGGGTACAATGAGAATGAAATACCTCCATATAAATATGAATTTTGTGTTTTATATGTGCTACATGCATAACTTACTCCCTAAATGTGACATGAGTCCAAACTTCTTGTTTTGCATTTTTGTCTTGTTTGTTTTGTGTTTATCGTGGTCCACCCATGCCATCAAAGGAGATAGATGATGCAGTAGACACATGTGAGTTAGATCTAAATAACCCACACCCATCTGGCCATGTGAGCTCTGAAGGTGGAGTACAGGACAAGGACTTTAAAGATCAACGCAGTCCTGAAGAAAGAGGTGAAGCGGGGGAAAACATCCCGTGGGAGAATCGTTATGAGAAGCTCTGGGTTGAGGTGGAGAAAAGGGAGGTAAAATCCACCTTCAAGAATGTTGCTGGTGAATTAAAAGAGAAGTTTGGAGAACTACTTAAATCAAGACATTCTGCGGGAGACGCCACAGAAGAACAGGCCATGGCTGAATCAACTTCTGCAGAAGAAGAGTCAAGCGATGACGATGAAGGGGAAGTCATTGTGCGTCCAATGGCCAGAGCAAGGAGTACCGTCCTTCTCACTATACCTGAGCAGAGGGAGTCTGGACTGGAAGACTCTGCAACAGAGTCAACAGACAACTCCTTACGTGAGGACAGAATGCAGGTCTGTATGACTCCAGCAAGTAAGAGCCGCATGTGTCGAGATCCAAGTCTACTGCCTGATGATGCTCTGGAAAGGTTCAGGTCTCCCTTACCAAAACCCACCACAGCACAGAGAGACAGCAGCATAGACCCTGTTCCCAGAGCTTTTAATGATGATCATACCATACCCACATGTGATGTTGACCGTAGGACATTCTCAAAAGATGAGGCCAAACTTGGGCCATTAGAGAAACAACATCTGGACCTTACGTGGAAGGAAGACACTGCAGATGTAACTGAGAAGAACAATGCGAGTTCAGTAGAGGATCCTGAGGAATTCACCGGGTCTCGCTCTCCGTCACTAAGCAGACGTTCAGCATCTATCCCGGGTGTTTCTGATGAGGACCTGGAAGAGGACAAGGAAAGATTTAAACTTGAGGTAGGGATGCTGAAGGTTGTCTTCCTGGATTTGGAGAAAGAAAAGGCCCGACTCAACAAAGAGGTAGAGGATGGCCGCCCCTCCCTTAGTACCTTCTTGATCGTTTCTCTTTGTCTTCATTTCATCCATGTACTTTTTTTAAAAATTTCTTTTAATCTGCTGTTTCAAAAGGACCAACCTTACCATACATCATTACCTCATCTTACTTCCTTCTGTTAGTGTCGTTTTTCCATGTCTTGATGTGCATTTTGTTTAGGTTTGATTTCAAGTAGAAGCGCATGTTTGTCCCTACATTTTTGTGTCCCTTTTTTACTAATGTAGAATTGAACTACTACATGCTGAGGGACATTTGCACTGCACTCAAGTAACCTAAAACAATATATGTATTAATTGTTTGGCATTCTTGATTGTACTCCAAAACTAAACAAAGTTCAGTCTTTTGTGGTCTTAAGTAGTGACTCATTCTTTTTCATGCATGGACCTTGCATGTATCTTTATGTTGAATAGTTTCAATTGTATGAACTCTCTTTTCTAGATGATGTGGTTTGAAGATTCTGCAAATAATAGCCTTCTTTTCCCAAAAAAGAAGCGCCATTGCAATGATATTGCAGTTGTATATATTTTTTGTCTCTTTATGCTTACTATGCTTAAAGATAGCGTTTAGAATTTAGCAGCATTCATTGGCAGAAACAAAATATAATATCCATAAATATGTTGTAATTAGTTTATAGTCACCCAACACTAAGAGTCGTTCGGTTTTCATAACCTTAGAATAAGCCGTTTTTATCTACATATGGAGCTATGTTGTTAATTAATAGATGTATTTTTGGCCAGCCTTTTGTTGAGTGTTCTTATATTTCCTGAGCATACAAGGAAATATGAATGTAGTGCTATGTCTTTGCTACACAGTTTGGCTTTTTAATTCACAAATGCAGTCTATAATATTGAATGTAAGAGGCCATTGTAGATAGCATACATTTTAAACTGCCAGAGAGAGAGATAGTATTGTAAGCGATATTTATATTGTAGCTTTGCTGTTATGAAGTAAAGAATCTTTGAATTACAATTTCTTTAGATTGTAATTTTTGTGTTTGAAAGACCACTGTCTTTTCTAGTTTTTGGATGTCTTATCAGACATTTTTCTCAGGGCAGGTATTGACAATGCCACAGCAAGCATTGTAATGCATAGAATTCTGCATCCTTGTAATTAACAGAAAATACCACATCAAATAGGGTAACCACACTAAGGTGTTAGGTCTCAGAAGGGAGGGGTGACACTAAATTATGCATGACAAAGTGTACAAGTCCCTGCTCCAAAATGCATTTTAAAAGGCTGGCCGCAACCTGTGTTAGATAGGATTCATTTCTCAAATCCAGTTGTTAAATATTTTCCCTTTGTCTTTTCAGGTTGGCAAAAACACGACGAAGACTGAGATGGAGGTGGAAAAATCCAGTACTTCCTGGAATACTGATGGAACTACATTGGGAGACATGGGTACTAAGAAACCTGAGACAAGGTTAGGATGCCTGTCAAGTCAAGCCAGAGCAGTTCAGCAGGAACAGCAGCCTGCAGCCACCAAGAGGTATGCATTAGTTTGCTTTTGTACAGTAATCATTAGCAAATGTTGACTAATGGTCTTAGAATTTCAGAACACATCCACAATCCTCCTCTAGATTCAGTTGGCAGATATTTTCTTTAAGAATACATTTTATTTTTGCTTTGAGTGTGTATGTGTATGTTGTTGTCTGAATAAATCGTTCTGTAATACCCTTTTTGAGAAATGCTCTTTAGCTACATTTTTTTTTCAATGGCACATTCAACAACAAGAGCTCAGTCCAAACTTTATTTTACTGATTCCATTTGATGAAGTTTTCTTTAGCACCATCTCAAAAGGTCCAAGGTGTAGATGTCACAGCTCATTGACTATCAGGTTTATTGCTCTCCATAGCACCAACGGGGCACCAGTGCAATTGCATCTCCCGCTCCAGCAGACCTACAATAGCAACAAACAGGAGGGGCAAGCTGTAGAGGAGACCTTACAGCTGGAGCTGGTCAGAGGGGCCCGGCGCAGCAGAGCCCCTCAGACCAACACTCATGTCAATGGAGACCCTCTCTCTGTGTTTGATGATAGCACTTTAAGTGAAGTGTCGGACGATGAAGGAAGGTATATATGCAGTATGCCACTTTTTGTATCAATTTTTTCTCTGTCACTAACCAGTAAGGGGTGTTCAGACTGAACGCAAAGTGAATTATAAAGTTACAACAGCAAGTAGAGGCCAGTAGATGTGAACAGTCACCAATTTGCTCTTAGGAGAGTTAATTAAGGTCTCTGTGCAAAACAAAAAATAATCAAATAAAAGAAAAAAATGCATGCTAATCCAAAACCTGTAGTGCATCACTTAATTAACATACAAGGAGGAACATAAAGTCCGGTTCAGACCAAAATTTGTGAAAAGGCAAAACCGTTTTAGACCATCGCAGAGAAAAGTTGCAGTGATGTGAACTAACCGGTCTTAGCTAGACTCAAGCCGGCTGATGGTATCACCTTTAACTCAGCTTGTAAAGTCACCATTGGCTGGTTTTAGAATGCAAGACACATCGCCTTTTTCAACAGTAAAGTTGCTGGCCTAGTCGGTTATGATTTGTCAGGAAGCAGGGCATTCTCTGATGTCCCGCCAAGGCAGAGTCCATCTTATTTACATTCCCTCATGGTGTGTTGGTGTTGGACGGTGTGTGGCTGCTGCTGCTCACTGAATGTGCATATGGCACACCAACTCATTGACTGATTCATCCCACTGGTTATTGAAATTATTTTTGTGTATTTATGACTACGCTACATCTAAGGCTCATGTTTTGTTTATGCTTTTTTTTCATCACTACTAGATCTGCAGAAAATATCTCAGCATCACTATACACAATCATACATTACAAAGCTACAAATTAATAGGCCTTAAAAGTTTGAAATCATAACTGAAGTACAGAGAATTGTTGCCATGGAGATGATGCACTGTTATGTCTAGCTGCGATGGTTGCAAGTTTCAACTTGGTTCATCGCAAATCTTTGGTCTGAACTGAACTACTAGAGTTGTTGGTAAGTTAGAAAGTCTTGTTTGTGTATTGTTGGTTTGTGATGAATAAACACAATCTTTCAATATATAAACTCAGAAACTGAGGTAGAAATTTGCTTTGCAATCAGTCAAAACAAACCTTCACAGTGCTGGTGGGGGGTGATCAGTAGGATTCAGTTTTTCTTGATTTTAATTATTTTCCTCCCTACACAGTTGCATGACTAACTACTATTTTTACAAAAAATAATAATAGTATACTGCATTATACCATTTTACTTCCAACAACTTTTCAGTGCAGCTGTCCTGTCTTGAGAACATGTGCTTCAGTTTTTGAATTAAACCCTGTTTTTCTTCCCTGTGTTTGCTGGTTTCAGGTTTCCAACCAGTGGACAACAGAAAACTGAGGTAGAGCATGAATTCTGTCAGTAACTTGTCAGAGATTTGTCATACACAATACAAAATGAGAAACTGAATGACTTTTTAACCCCAGTTTGTTTCTAAATTCAGAACCCTAAAGAAGTGGAGATGGCAGAAGACTTTGATGAACTTACTCAGTCATCAGACACAGCCACAGATGACATCGACTCTCCCACTTCAGGCTACCGTCACGCCTCCCTCCTCATTCAGAAGCTCGATTCAGCCACTCTGGGTACTGATTCAGCTCATTCAAAAGCTAATATTGCACTGTACTGTACATAATTCACCTTTGAAAGCAAGCTAGTATATGCTTTTAAGTAAATGATTCTGCCTCTGCCATATTATATCTCACAGACTCCAGAAGCATGGTGAAGCTGCAAAACATTTTCCATGAATATGAGCGCTCCATCCAAAAGGCACGGAGTCGCCATGGGTACCTGGCAGACAAGGTGAGCACGCTGGAAATGGAGAGGTCGGAGTTGAAAGGCTCTCTAGAGGAAGTCAAAGATGTTAAATCTGCCTTGGAGCGCAGCCAGCTGGAATTGCAGACTGAAGTTACAAACCTCAAGTGAGTATTACTTTTTAATGTTCTCTGTAGCCATTTCTGTACATGCATAGTCTTGCATTCTTTTCTGATATGTTTGTGCATCATATCGTATGTGTTTGCTTGTTTTATGGATCTCTATTGTGGTTTATTGACTTGAAATTTCTGCCTGTGTAGATTTCAGCTGAAACAGGAGCAGGAAAATCGCCGCAATGCCACCATGATGTACAACACGACCAGAGATAAGCTGAGGAGGACGGAGGAGCAGCATCAGTTGGAGGTGCAGGAGCGACAGAAGGTTGAGCTAACCCTCAGAAATCTGGAGCTGGAGATGAGAACGCTGGTCAACAGCATGAAACAGGTACACGCTCTTTATTTCTCTGTTCAAAGTGAGCAGTGATGTTATGCTGTTTTCCTTGTACTGATGTTTGATAAAGTTTTATTAATAATGCGATATAACTGTGTAGATATTAAGATAATTTGACTTTATTATTTGGATGATTTTGAGTGTTTTACCAGTACCTAGCTTGTCCAGTAGTTTTTTTGGTGTATATGTGATTGTTACATTGGTTGGTTATTTGTCAATCACCCAGCTTGAAGAGGACCACAGTGAGACTCAGAGACTGCTGGCTCAGGAGCGGAGTGCTCGGACGCTGCAGGAGAATCTGCTCAACAGCCATCTTCGTAAGCAGCAAGAGATAGAAGACGAGAACAAAAGAAACATTAGCAAAAGCAATGAGGTAATATTCACAGAGCGGTATTCATTATTTGGGAAAACATAATTTTGATTTGTGGTTTAGATGATCTTCTAACAGTTTGCACCCACTGATGTGTTTCTGTGTAAGTGGCTGGACATGAACAGAAAAATATTCTGAAACTTTTAGGAATTGTGAAGTGAGAGTTGTACAGTCTTGTGTTGCTATTAGAAGATTACCATTTGTAAAAATGCAGTTTGGGAACAACTAATCCATTTTGTAATCAGATCTTAAAGAAAACCTGTTGATTTAAGGAATCTTAACTTTCTTGTGATGTCTTCAGGCCTTGTCTCAGCTCACTGAGGCCAGTGACAGAGAGAGGGAGTTGCTTCAACAGACTGCTACCCTCCAGGAGCAGCTAACCGTCCTGAGAACAGACCTCGAGCGTTCGCAGGCCAATAGCAGTCTCAAAGAGAGTCACCTTACAGAGGAGAATGAGGCCCTTAAGGAACAGCTGGAAGATGCTCGGCGAGATCTCAAACTCAGCAGTGAGGCCCTGACCCAAACTGTCTTCAACTGCAATAACCAGGTGACCGCCCTGAAGTCTGAGTTAACTATAACAACAACCCGTCTGGAAAATGAGCGGCAGACTCGTGAAACACTGGATGCAGAGGTCGAGTCCACTCGTACGCGCCTGGCTGGAGCCATAAAGGAGGCAGAGCTATGCCTGGCAGCTCACACAGAGACAGAGAGAGCTCTGCTCCGGGAGAAAGAGGAACACCAGCGTCTTAAAGACAAACTCACAGGTTAGTACTTTTTTCATGAAACAGGCACATCCATGTGGAAGAGCAGTTTGAAATCTAAAATGCACCCACTGTGTAATTCATGAAATGTGATTTCATCCTTTATGCACGTACATTTAAGAGAAGATCCAGTCAGAAGGGCTTGACTGTAGCAGTTGCTCAGTTGTCATTGACAGCCAGATTTGAATAAACTGTTGTGAGCGTATTTATTTATTTTTTTTTAACTCTTATGTTTTTTACTTTTACAGGTGAAACAGCCAGTCACCGTGAGGCAGTCAGCGGCCTTTCCCAGAAGTTGGCCAAAGCAGAGACTCGTGCAAACAGCCTGGAGAATGAGGTTCATCGGGCCACGCTGCAGCTGACAGAGAAAGGCCTTCTGCTGGAGGTCCTACAGCGGGAGAAGGAGCAGGCGGCTGCTCGTGTCAAGGAGCTAGAAACAGCTCTGCAAGCTGAGAGGGAGGTGGTCAGCCGTGCGGGTGCACGGCAAGAGGCCACACAGGAGCGACTAGCTCAAACCCAGAGTGAGGGCATGTTACTGCGGCAGCAGCTAGAGGAGGCCCAAAACAAAGGAGTTGCAAAGGAGCGTGCTGTGACAGATGCCCAAGAACGCTTCAGTGACATTCTGTCCAAGCTGCGCTCTGACTGTGAAGAGAGAGTGCAACTAGTGGAGGAGAGAAACAAAGAGCTCGCCAGTAAGGCTGCCGATCTCCGAGATCAAGTCTACAAGTTAGAGGAAGAGAAGAACGAAAGAGAGGTAAGATTAGGACTCTGCAGGGTAAGAGGATTACCGAACTTCCTCCACCTCCCACTTTTAGCCTTTATTCTACAAACCAGTTAAGGCTCTCTTTATATCTAATCAAATCCTGTTGTATTTGGATTCTTTCTGAGCACAGACTAGTCTGAGGAAGCTACAGCAGGAGCTAGCCGACTCACTCAAGAAGCTGTCAATGAGTGAAGCTTCTCTGGAGGTCAACACACGCTACCGCAATGACCTGGAAGAAGAGAAGGCTCGTCTCTTTAAAGACTTGGACAGGCTCAAAGGAAAGGTAACAGCAGGGAACAGTGCCACCCTGTGGCAGCACATTATCACCACATCTATAGTACCCACTGTGTGTACAATTATGAAACACGCACTTAAAGCTGTACTGAGATTTGATTGCTCATTTTGACATTTTTACGGCAATAGAGCAGTTGGTCATAAGCAGTAATAACTTTCAGTATATTCACTGAACAGATATTTAAGTCCAACATTACTGATGAGGTTAATGCTTCTCTGTCTCTGTCATGTAGCTGGAGGAAAGCGAACACCAGTATGTGCAGGCTGAGAGACGCATTAACAGTCTAAAGAGTAGTCTGGATGAAAAGGAAAAGGAACTCAACACTGCTGCTCTGAAACACCAGGAGGCGCTGTCTGCCTCAGGAGCCTCTGAAACCACCATTAAACAGCTGGAGGAAGCTGTGCAAAGGTATGTACGAACACATGCTTTATGCACACACACAGAGATCAATCGATGTATTTTATTTTATTGGGTGTCATATGTATAAAAAAAATCAGCTTGAAAAGTAAGCCAACTTCACGACGGAGAAATAATTATAAATCCATTAAAGTGTGTTAAAAGCATTTTCAGCTTTGAGTTCAGATATGTTTCTATGTGAATGCCTGTGATGCAGAGTGTGTCAATGTAATGTCACATTAGGCTCGAGATAGAGAACGCCAGACTGGAAGCTGCTGCCAAACAACAGTCCAACAAAATTGAAGCACTACAGAAAGGAGCTGAGAAATCTGCCAGGGTGAGTGCTGCTGAAAATCTGAACCAATATCCTGCGCACACACATTTTACACAGGAGCCTGGTGGCGCCTTATCTTTTTTTTGTGACTAAAAAAGCAAAATTAAATATCTCAGGATTCTGACATTAAAGAGCTGACTCTACATTATAAAGTCATGGTTATATTTTAAGGTATCCCATCTTTTTCCAGCTATCTGACTGCTCGCCTGGAGAAGGGGTTGGTATTGTGGATGTAGGCGTAGTTTTTCTGTGTGGGTTTTCCTCTGTACTGCTTTGTAAATTATATAGAAATCGACGGGAATAATAAAATCATATTAATCTATTTTCACCAAGAAATGCACCTGGGCTTTTTTTTTTGACTTTTTGCAAAAGCTGCTAGACCAGGAATCCAAACATACAGAAGTTTAGCTTTGTGCTAGTTTGGGGTTTTCTTGGTGACATCAAAATGTGTTTTCTCCTTAAAGCCTGATCTTGGTATGGGGGTCTTTTAGTCCTGTTTCTCTCAAACTGCATGATGCATGTTAATACCTTTAGTCCAATGTGTTCTTCTTCTCGACTTTATAAATTGATGAACAACTTATTTTTTTACAAGGCTTTTCTTATTTCTGTAGGTCAGAAGTCATTTGGAAGACTTGGTTACAAACCTCCAAAGCAGTAAGATGACTTTGGAAGACCAACTCAGTCAAGAGGTTGGTGGTATATAAAGTCATACTTTTTTTAAACATTATTTTTATTGATTTTTAGAATAAACAATAACAGGCACAGACATAAAGCAGAATGGGTCAAAAGGGTAAAGTTCAACAAAAGCTGCTTGGATTATATAGCCCCAAAGTTCGGAAAGTATTGAGCCAAGGAATTTTCACATTTCTTCCAACAGTGACCACATCCTGTATTTGTTTCATCTTTGAGGTGATGAAAAACCTGTTAATATTTTTCCATTTGAATTCTCTCCATTGATCTGATCTTGAAGTAGTTACTTGTGTCTTACAAATTTTAAGCTGTTCCTCCTCTGTGAGAGTTGAACTGGCTTCTTTCTCCCATTTAGATTGGAAATTATTGTGGAGCGACACTTCGCAGACAGAATGAATAAATTCTAGCAGCTAATTTTCTGTGGAGATTGGACTTGCATGCATCATTAAACATTAATCAGAGTCATCGCTTTCCTGAGTAACTCTAATATTTCTGTTAAAATGGTGCCTAACTTGGAGATATCTGAACAAGTCCTGTCTTTCTAGAGAGAAGTTTATGACTTTCGGGGTGGATAATAAATTTTTTGGTCCATTCAGAGCTGATTAGATCAGGTCGATGGATGAGAGGTGAAGCTCCTGCGAGTGAATGCAAACTTTTAGACCCAGCAGAATGAACAGTCAAGCTTCACTTTTAATGTGCCTGACTTTCTGCTGCTCCATCTGCCCCGGAGTATACTCTGCGCTCCAAGAGGTGCAATGCATGAGCAAATGCTATGTGTATCTCAACAGTGCTCCTAATGAACGATTCAGCTCCAAAAATAGAAAATCTTTTAGTGGTGGCACCTTTTTTTTTTATTATTGTGGGAGGCCACCACAAATAAATGAATGTGTGGGAAACCGTGGGTTAATAGTTTCTTTCAATGAAAAATTAGATCAGGGGCATGTTAAATCTGTACTAATACAGTCTACCAAAAAATACATCTAGTTAAACTATTGGGAAAAAGACCACACTGTTACAGTATATTTGAAACAGTTTCTCACAGGTGCAATGAACAGTCAGAAATGTGATTATTGTAACAAGCTGAGGAGAATGTATGTTTGTAATATGTACATGTATAATGCTTATATTTACTGCTTCGGTCTTTCTCTACCTGAGGTCCAGAAGCAAAGCATGCTGTCTCACACAGCCCAGAACTCTCAGGCCATGTGGGAGGAGGAGCTGAAAGGCCGCTCTAAGTTAGGACTGCGCCTGGCGGAGCTTGAGAAGGAAAAAACAGACCTGAGCACCCAGGTGATCACAGTGAGGCATTCATGTGCAGGCTAATGTTGTATATGATTTTTTAAGTTATCCATCCTGACAGTATACCACAGTTTGGCCTCAAGAGTTATGTTGACTTTGTTCCAGATGGAAATAGAAAAGAAGAAAGCCAAGAAAATAGCAGAGCAGAAGAAAGCCATTGACACCCGGTTGGATCAAGAGATGAAAAGAAACACAGAACTCCAAAAAGAAATGTACAGGTGACTCCTAGCTTCCTCCCTCTCGCACCTTCCTCACCCATGGCAGTCCTTCTTCCTCCTGTTTAGACACAACTGAGATCCAGTAGAGCGCAGTCTTTCCTGGCTTATGTGGCTGTGGTGCACCAATGTGTGTATCTGGTGTAAAGATATTTTACAAACTCAGCTCCTATTCAAGTATTATAAGTCTATCTGTGTTTCTCTTGTTTTTGTATTTTGTGTGCTCACTTATTTGTGACCAGTTTAGTGTTTCTTTTTCTTCGACGTACCTTATTCTGTTAAGGAATTTGAGTTTGCCTTTAGTAAGATGTTGTTTTGATGTTATTGGGTGTTTTCTTTTTAATCTGAACCTGTCACATTTTAGTATAAATGAGTTACAAGTAGTCAAAACTGGTTTTCATTTTGCAGTATGTGGGAATACTATTTGATATAATGACTTAACTTTGTGTATCATTAATCAAGCTAATATATATGTTGTGTTTGTATTTTGTGTTTTGTTTGTGTATATGTGTTTAAGGTTGCGTACTTTATTGAAGACTGCAAAAAAGAAATTGCGGGATCAGGAGACAGGTGGGGCTGAATTTGGCTCTCCTATGGGCAGTCTACGGATGGACCTGGGCAGACACAGCCAGGCTGAGGGTGCCTTTGAGCGCATGAAGGAAAAGGTTTGTCTGGTACAGCACCAGGATTTCACTGTAGCCTCAGCTGTTAGCCCTCAGCCTCAAAACATCTTTGTTCTTTCTTATGTCACCAGGTGGACGATCTGCAGGCGCAGCTGGAGAAGGAAGGGTCCCGTCGCAGCCAGCTGGAGAAGGTGAACGGGGAGCTGAAAGATCAGCTTGCCTCCTTAAAGAGCATGGGTCGCAGCAATGACCACCTAGAGAGGAGTAAAAGGCAGTTAGAGGAGGAGGTGCTGGACCTGAGACGCCGAATGGAGGCCACTCAGATGGAGCAGAGCCAGGTGGAGCAGTACCGCCGTGATGCAGAGGAGAGGGCGCGGAAGGAGATCCAACAGAAACTGGAGCAGGTCAACAACTTCCTGCAGGTAAAAGATCTGCTGGGTGAATTTTATTGGTTTATATTAACAATTTTCTTTTCTGAGAAATTCTTTGATTACAGCATCAATTAAAGCATCACCAAACCTGATTGAATAGAAT
The DNA here is from genome assembly GCF_026936395.1 of Plectropomus leopardus. Taxonomy (NCBI): domain Eukaryota; kingdom Metazoa; phylum Chordata; class Actinopteri; order Perciformes; family Serranidae; genus Plectropomus; species Plectropomus leopardus. Next base: position 25,908,446 of record NC_142182.1, on the reverse strand, counting down.
TATATGTGTTTGTCGCTCAGAACCAGGCAGCATCCCAAGAGGCTCTGGATCAGATAAAAGCGGCCAATGAGGCCAACCTGCGCTCCCAGCTGGAGCAAAAGATCCGTGAGCTGGAGGGGGAACTGACCCGGGCCCGCACTGTCCATCATGACAGCCTTAACCAAAGAGAATCCACGCGCACTGAGCTAGAACGATACCACCAACTCTACAGAGACGAGCTGCGCCTCCGCAAGTCCCTGGCTGCCAAACTAGAGAGGTGAGATCAGCTTGCTCTTCACAGTTTAGTGCCATATTTCTAGAATGGATACTCTGATCAAACTTTTAACACCTTGGCCCCTATCTCAATACACCCCATACCCCTCTGTTTTTACACATTTACATCTAGAGGAAGGATGTACTGATTCTTATTGGGACAGAGCGGTAGGGAGAAGTGAACATGTGTTTCATGACCCCCCAAAACAGAGGCACACTTCAAACCCAGTGTTATGAGAACTCACTGACAAGATGGCTGTAAGAGCAACAAAAGAAAACGACAAATGTATTTTCTTCATTTATAAAGATTAAAAAAAATTATGATTACCATCGTATTATCTTAGTTTTATGTCGTCTCAACTTATTATGGTCCTTTACGTCATAACAAGCATAGCAAAACTACCTAACGCTGCATTGTCATTGCTGACTTGTACACACTCTACCAGGTGAGCAAGAGGTCACCCCATGCCCAAAATATAATTAAATTTGGCAGTCATGTTGCTGCATTTGTTACAGCTCCACTAATATTAGTGCAGACAGGCAAGGTAGGAGCACTGGTCGCTAACGTTACATAGCACCTCCAAGGTGGAAAAATGAAGGCAGTGCAGAAGTGCCAAAAACTGTAGTTTATAGAAAGGCAACTTGAGGCACTGTTTAAAGACCCCCATAACAAAATGCCCAACTTAACAGCAGAAATAAACATGATTACAGCCTGGTATAAAAAATGTTGGTCTCTATGGCTAATTACAACATTCATAACAACTGTACAGAGGGTGAAGGTCTTTATAACTCACCCTTTTACATTTTATTAAGGTGCAAAGTTATGCACATTTAAGGGGCGGGGCTGCTTGAGTGACAGGTTGTCTGCGTCATCGCTGCAGTCTGTCAGATCCACCCCTCACTCCACAGCCCCAGCCTCTCATCCAAATTTGGTCCCTTCTAGCTGCAAAAAAACAAAATGGCGACAGCTGAAACTCAGAACTCGAGATTTCAACACGGCAATCCACCACCTATGGATTACATCATGGTAGCTATGTCTATTATTTATATAGTCAAGGTAATGAAGCAGTGTTTTTTTTTGTGCTGTTGTTTTTAGAAATTTGATGACGGATCGATTGATAGTATGAAACTTAAGTTGTTAATATATCCCAAGTGTCCTGAAGATCACAAGAGGCTGCCTGTAGTCCACACAAGAGAAGTTACCACCGCAAAAGATGGCACATTCGCATTGTCCAGCAACACTCGTCTCCTCTTTTGACGTAAACGCCAGCACACTGATGGCATATCAGGGTGTTGAAGGGTTGTCCTTTTCATAGGGGACGTTTTCAATCACTACCCTTTGTAAGTCTGTTCCAAAGTGGCAAGATGGCACTTGAGAACGAGAGGTAAAAATATGTAATGGGATTTGGCTTTGGTTATTATGTTGTAATGAATAAACTGGTAAAATAATTGTATTGTATTAGTAATTTTTATTATATCTTCTCTACAGGGCCAACGGTCGGCTCGAAGAAGCCAATGCCAAGTTGCTCAATGAGCGCAGCAGGTCTCTGATTACGAGCAGCATTGCCAACGGTAGCCTTGTAGGGCCCTCGCTGGATGTGGGCTCTTTAGCTTCACCAGCACACTATGGTGCCACACTGGGGCCCCTCAACAGGAGCCTAGGCCTGGGAATCTCCCTTCTCAGCCCTGTGACTGAGGGGCAGAACAGCAGGGTGGAGGACTACCTAACCAGGGTCTGTACAGTCATGAATTCACTCTCTCTCATGTTGATAGAGCTGGAATTTTCTTTATGGAGTCAAATCTGTTTACTTTGGGCCATTCTCATTTCCATAACATCATGATTTTGAGCGTTGTTATTGTGTAACTGTTGGTGTTTTATTCAAAGATGTTGCTTTTTATACACCGGTTAGTGTGCTGTTACATTTTCATAACCGCAGAGACATATTAATATGTGGGTTTTCAGGCATTACACATCAGATGAGATTATGAAAAAAAATCTAAATTCTCCTAACGCCTGTCTTCCCTCTTCAAAACTGAAGTCATATCTTCCCTCTTTTCTTTTCCTCCTCCTGGACATTGCTTCTCCTTCACTCTGTCTCTAGCCTTAATGGTAGCGGGACTTTGCTTCTAACCTGTCTTCTATTTCTCACTCTTTTAGCTTCTAGCTCAAAAGTCTGTCTCTCATCTCTCCTCTCTTCAGCCAGACCCGTAACCAGGTGTGTAGATATATTTAGCTCAGTGTCTGATTGGCTGCTGTTCCCTTCAGCCTGCTGGTGGGCCTACACATATGGCTCTGTTCACATGCAAACCATGATGTTCAGGGTTCGCACTTTGAAAAAATAGTTGCTGAGGAATGTAAAAGTAACAGAAAATGTATATATATATTTACTGATCTTTCAGCTGTATTTTAGAATTCTTATATAGTGGTCTACTTCATAGCAGATCTTTTTCCTGCTTCATCTTTCAGGAAAATGACTACTTCAGAGACAGTTGATATTATGACTCAAATTGTCAAAAGTGACATAACAAATGTTATCATAACTCAAAGGTTTAATGGCAAAAACTGCAACAGTTGTAAAAATGTAAATGAAAAATTAAAGAAATTAAGGACGGCATAGAATTTCCCTGGTGAAATGTGCGGCAACCCTGGGTTTGTGGCTTGTCACGTAACTAATTATACCAGCTGAAATCTCACATCCTCCCTGATTCTCTGCTTTAAGTTGATTTTCTTCATGTTCTAAAGTTGACCGGTAGAGTAGAGAAGATGTGGCTTTCTCAAAAAGTTATTTATACCTTCATTCTAAAGCTGATTTTAGTTTGCTTCACTCTTCTGTACTGGTTTGACTTGAAACTCAAATTAGGTTTATTTAATGATACATCCATTCATTATAAGAGTGCTTAAGTATACAAAGCAACACAGTTGAGTAGTGCAACACACAAGACACAGAATAATGTATTTGCATACACGAGAAATCCTACAAATAAATCACCAACAGACCAACCATGCTGAGACACACAACCTGCAAAAACTGTGTTTCTAGCAGACACACGTCTGGCCTATGGGGATATGTGTGGGGGGAAAAAAATCAAAACTATAAAAACTATATATAAGTCCTGTTCCATCTAGAAATGTCCATGTCTCTATATTTGTGTAGATGTAAGGGCTGGACAATATGGCCTGAAAGTCATACTGCAATATTTTTAGGCTATATTGTGAATCAAGATATTTTTAATCTCCTGTAAAGTACTGTAGGCTACTAAAATACTAAACTAGGAAATAAATTACTGTTAGAATAAAGTGAAATAAAGTACTGTTATAATGCAGTTACATAAAGTATTGTTGTGATAAAAATAAATAATGGACTGTTATAATAAAGATAAATAAAGGACTGTTGTAATAAAGATATATAAATTTAATTTTATATTTTTATTAATTTTTAATTTTATAAGTTTTAAGTTAAATAAGTGGTATAATTAAAACATTTCAGATCTGCAATGAGGCAAATTATATCAGACAATTAAAAATAAAATGATTAAAATAATAAAAAAATGACAAGAATACCAATAAATTTAAAACGAAGAATATGTAATGGACATGCTTGTGTGTATATCGTGTTTGTATATAGACAGGCATATCTAATTGTGCATGTAGCTACACACGGTGGAATAATTACAGATATCAGAGAAACACAGTTTTCATTGATATGTTGTGTGCAGAGCTTTATGGTTTTTCATGTTATTGTAATGTTTTATAATAATCCTATTATTATAAAAAATGTTTCTTTAACCTAAGATTCATCCGGATATTTACCAAAACGCATTTTATCATTAGTTTTAATCTTGTATCAACTATTTGTATAATATCGGAAGAAATCTGACATCAGGCGTCCATATTGACCCAGCTTTTGCCACTTGCAGTAAGATTTTAAAAGGCAACATCAAACAGCCTGCAGAAACTCTACACTAAAGCAGAGCTTGCATGCTCAGCATGTCCTGCTGTGTTTCACATAGTGGTCCTGATTTTCTTGCAGTGTCTTTTCCACTTTCCAAGTATTTGCCATTACCATAGTGTTGTGTTTGGTGGTGAAATATCATCCTTGTTTCTTTGTTTTTAAAATGTATAAATTTCTATTTTTAAGGCTTTACTTTTTCACTTTATGTTGGCTGATGTTTGCTGACAAAACATTTAAACTGAAACGACAACTTTGTCTTTATTTTCCAGATGCAGAGTGAGTTGGACAAAAGCATATCAAGGGAATTAAACAATGGTGAGTGCACTGAAACTAGAAACATGACACAAATCTTTATATAAAGTCTTTAAGTTATGACCTGGTGGCAGTATTTCACCTGTAGCTGCTACTGAATGATAGTAACTGTGCTCTCTCTCTGGTCCTCAGCCACAGCAGAGCTGGACGCTGCTTCAGCCCGCATGTCACCGGTGGGCTCGGTCTCGAGGGTGGAGCTGGACCCAGTCAGCAGGGCAACTCAGCAGTACTTAGAGGTACTAAAGAAGAACAGTATGATCTGAACACAAACCATAGCTGCTCACAATTAAATATTTTTCAGCCAGTAACAAAGTTAAAGCCAGCGGCCATTCATGTAACACAAATAATCCAACTTTGTACCGATTTACACTCCCTTCTTTTATTAAAGAAAGCAAACATAATGCACATTGCACTTAACCACTCAGGAGCAAAGGGCAGGAGTCATATAGTATATGTTGCGTCATTGATGGGTACAATTATAGAGAACCTCGAAAGTATTTCTTCTAATTCTGTTCAATCTGTAACTGTTTTGTTTCTATTAGCACAATATATATATATACAGAGTCCTGGTTTTGATTTCTATTTGTGAATATTGGTGTTGCTAAATTTTTGAGTATTTGATGTATGCATCATTAATTTTGCCAAGATATTACATTTGGTACGTGCCATCAAATGGTGCAATATCTGTCTTGGTCTTAGACTCATTGGAGTATTGTGTTTATGGTTATTTTATTTATTCATTAATATTTGTTTTTATGATCATGATATACTTGAATAAGACGAGCTGGAATCCTCTCTGGCTATTGAAACAGGGTGACTACATTCGTATAACTGTCCTTTCAGCTTTTGGTTGGCTTGCTTTTAGGGCCACCATTAGTCACACACACTTGTTTTTTGTGTATTTTCATTATTCATAAATACTGTAACAAAATACATATAGGAAAACCTTTATGACACCTGTACATTACAGAAGACTCTAAACTTGTAAATAAAAATGAAAAACCCTAAAAGACCCAATAAAATGACCAGGGACTTATACCAGCTTCTTGTTTGCTGTAAAGAAGTCTGAAAATGTGACTGATGTGATTTGGTTTTTATTTGCACTAAATAACATATATACATGGATGGACATTTTAGGTTAAGTGTTATGTTGAAGTACTCACATTAGATTGTTGTAGAGTACTTGAGTACTCACATAAAACAAAAAAGTCTGATGTAATAATAGGGTTGTTAATTGGCCATCAATAGAAAACACGTGCAAGAGGAAATTCATGTATTGAACAAAGAGGCCGCAATTGGCCTATTAAATATATATATATATATATATATATATATATATATATATATATATATATATATATATATATATATATATATATATATATATATATATATATATAAAATACATGAAGATAACAGAAAAATCACCAAATGTTCTGGTGCTACCCTTACATAGGTTAGAGGCAGCACTAAAGACTTTCACTGAGCTGCGCTCCTCCCAGTCAACGCTCAGTCAGCTCTGTCCTGGAAACCTTTCACAACTGTTAGGTATCGATAGCCACGTGATGCTAAAAGCTAGTCACTGTGTGTGTGCAAGGGGAGACTCTAAATATTGACAAAACAAGAAAAAAAGGAGAAGAAAACCAAAACAAAAAGTCTGATCAGCATAGGATGCTGATTTGCTAAGAGATAAAATATAAAATAAAAAAAAGATATGAACGATGAATAGCTTGAAACATGCATAAAGTTGAAGCACGACATCAGATAGAATTGCTAAAAGTTAAAATAATTTATTTCTATGGTGACCTAACCAAAGACAGCTGTGCCTCTGCATTATCATAAACTTCAATGTTTTGACACATAATTTAATTATTGTCAGTGTTGTGCTTTTTTTCACCTGGAATCAGATAAATGGTAGATGGAAAGCAGGATATCATTTTAGTGGACAAGAGCAAGACGTTATAATCAGGTGAGGATGTTTTGTCCCTCCTTTACACAAGATGGAAACACGGGGGATCTGGACTATTAACGGGTGTTACTTGAACAATAACATAATATTATAAAGACAAAAGAATTTTATTTTATATGTGCTTTTTTGGTAAACAATACAGCATCAGCATCATACCACATGTTCATGAATGTTTTGTGTTAGCTCTGCCATTCTGTGTGCTGCCACAATTTGTTTTCAGTCTGCTGTCGACCAACTGTCCTGATTCCATGTGAACGCAGCATCACTTATCATACAAACAGTACATTAACTGAATATTAAGTACATTTGTGGCACAACCATTTTCCTTTTACTATAAAGAAAGGTTTATAAATAAACACATATAGATAAACAGTATAAGCATGCAGAAAATAAAAAAGTATTTGCTTATTCAGTTCATTTCTGTTGTAGATAAAGAGAATGTGCTTAGTGCCGACTTCTCTTATACTTTAAGAACTCCTTGTTCTGCGGTTATTATGTGCAAAACTTGCTCTCAGGTATCTAAATTCAAGATAACAATTCAGCTTGCCATCAGTATTTCATGCACAGCCATTTTTAACCCAGCCCTCATTAGCTATGTTTTGATGTATTTCACTTTACTCCCCCCTTCCTCCTCCTCCTCCTCTCGCACAAGAAAACACATGAAACTTGATGATATGCGCTGGTTTAGAAACCATTCCCCTCACTTATTAAAATGAGACAATGTGTTTATGATTGCCCCCCTCTGGTGTGTCTCTCTTCCCTTTGATCCGTCCTCTCTGCGTCAGCCTCAAATGTTAGATATTCAAATCTGGTTACATTTATTTTTGTTTCCTTTACAGCAGATGGGCACATCTGACAGACTGACTATTAGGTGTTATTATTTCCCCTTTTTTCAATAGACGCCACTTCATACACTACACGTAAACCTCGTTTTGATTGAGGAGGTTACAACCATTGTCATGAAGCTTTGGAGGCAGGCGAGAATACAAATAGACAGATTCTGAGTAATAAAAAAAAAAGTGTTGAAAGGGTTGTTTTTGAAAAGCAGCTCAGGTTTAAAACAAACTGCTCCTCATTGGGTCATCCTCCGTCTGTGATGCCCAGTCTTGTTATCTCAGACTGCCAGTCCAACAACTGTTAAGAAAAAACAAGGTGTCGGATTTCAACCTCAAGCCTCAGACGCATGATGAGGTTGTCAACTGAAAAACCCATTTTATTTATAAATCTTCCTACCATGATACCAGTGTGCAAAGGCATCTCTCAAACTCTGTTGCCCAAATTAAAGCATGACATGAAATAACAATGAAAGAAAAGTCAAACATTTTTGAAGCTATCTCAATAAGCATGGCACTCTCTCGAAGCCTGAAACCAAAACGGTCTCTTTATGTAGTCATTTAACTGGTCATTTATACTTTATGTCAGTTGTATTTCACAGTATTATGTTTTAAATCAGGTATCTGCAGGTCCACGAGATGTTTCAGAATGCCCCTTAAATTAGTTTTATTTCTGTTTGTTGTTTTTCCCTGCTCCTTAATTTTAAAAAATCATCTCTTTATTTTATGTTTTAATTATGATCCAATTGCACCTACGAGGTGTCTGCAGGTCATTAAAAAGTCTTACATTTAATTCTATAAAAATTGGGCCTTTAAAGTCAATAAACAGTCTTAATTTTGAATTTGTGCATTCTTAATTGTCAAAAACATTATTCTTTTAATTATGACTTTCTTCTTTTAAAAATGACTTACGCTCAGCTCCACTTTTCTGATGCTACAAATCTTCACATCTACCCCCTGAAGCTGCCACAGTCTTTATACTTGAGACAAGGAGAAATGAAGTAACTGAGTTTTTATATGATCTTAAAGAGGATTATTAAACAAGTACGGCAGTATGAGAGACACAGAGAGAAGAGGGGTCGACAGATTGCATAGCCTTAGTGTGGTTATGGTTCCAATCTAAAGCTAAACAAAAAAGCTCAAATTGGAGTAGCAACCATGAGCAACCTAGCTGGTAGAACCCAGCTACTAAAGGTTTGAAACCACCTGTATAAATCATGTTGTTTTTTTTTTTGTTTGTTTTTTTTGGGCCCAAAAGTAGTCATCAAAAAATGTTATCAGCCTTCTGATTATGAAATATAAACTCAATAATTAAAACCCAAAATCTCATGAAAATTAAAACAGGACAGAGTGTTAATGAAGATTTAGTTATGCACAACAATGTGTGGTTATTACTTAAGGATAATTTCTTGTAATAGGTTTTCACTTGTTGTGAAACCATAACTCCACTAGATTTAACTTTTTATACTGTCATTTCAAATTTTCAATACCCCTTCTTTTTACATTCACTATTTTGTGATTCATATTTGTATTTTACTGCAAAAGAAAAAGAGACAAATTTAAGAATTGCAACTAATAATTATCAGTATGAATTATTGATTCACCTGCAAATAATTTTCTTTTTATGAAGTAATTGTTGAATCTAAATGCCCCTTAGCAATTTCTCGAACCCCAATGATGTCTTGAAAATTTAAGACATACTGAAGATATAAAATTTAGCAAGTGAAGTCAATTTTATAAATATATAAAGCCCATTATCACAATAGTAAATAACGTTGTAAATGTTGTAAATAACAGTTGAATTACAATAATGACAAAAAGGAAAGAGAGAGATAGAGATGCACAGCAATAATGGTATTATATGCATGTCATATTACAATAATGTATTATATAGATTAAAAAAAATGCAAATTCTCACAATTGAGAAGCCAGAATGAATTTAAATTTTTGCTATAAAATGACTTAAAAGTCCAGTGTTCAGGATGTAGTGACAAAGAGTGGTGACAGAACTGAAACTTCACCCCTGTGTGAAGTGTAGCAGAAACAATGGCCTACGCAAATGGCCATGTGTAGAGCCAGTGTTAGATTTGTCCATTCTGGGCTACTGTAAAAACAACATGGCGAGTTCTGTACATCAGGACCTGTTCCATATAAACGTCTCATTCTAAGTTAACAGAAACACAACAATTCAAGTGATTTTTATTTATTATAAACCATTTCTGCAAATCGATGCCCCTAAATCCTACACACTGGACCTTGAAATAATTAAACTATCAACAAAATAGTTACCAAATAATTGTTGATTGGTCAGTGTTACTGCAAAGTTTCATGTAAATAATCTCACCAAAACCTGTTTTATTGTGTTTGTTTGCAGCACCATTAAATAGTATTTATTTAAAAACAAAACAAAAAATACTGGTAATTTTAAATCAAAAGTCAAAGGAAAATATGTTCTGTCTTAGAACAATGTATCACGATGTGGCTGTAACATATGTAGGTTCTGATTTCACTCTGACATTATCAGCTGTTTGTGATTTGCGGCGGTAGACATCAGGTGTGGGTAAAGGGTATAACAAATTGAGGGGGACAAGTGGAACAAACCTGAGTGTTTATTTGTTAGTGTATGCTTGCCATGCTCTAAATTGGACGTCACCGCTGTTTCTTGTCACCAGCAGAATCCAAATGTGTTGTGGGCAAAAGAGATACTTAAATTCGATTTACTCGCTGTAACATGATTTAAATGAGCCTGTTGGCTGGCCAGGACAGATTGACAGCGTTGTCTTTATCGCCGCTTTGTTTTATTTTTGGCTGTTTACTCTGCCTCTCTGCTGTCATCCCACACGACGGCTTTAAAGGAGCCGGCTTCGATCTTCCAAGATCTGCAGAGAAAAAGAATCCTTTTATGTTCTAAGTGCTTTATATGACAAATATGAAAAAGGATTCAAGAAAGAGCTGACAAGATTTTTGTCGCCCTGTTCCTCAGCTGCAAAGAGCTGTGCACGAAGGAGTCAAACCTGCAATCTTATAACATGAGAACACGAGCATAAATGAGCAAAGAGGTAGACCCGACTCGTTCAAGGGTCCTGCTGGGTCAAAGTCATTAAATGCAACTTGATGTACAAACAAAAGATTTTATTTCTGTAGAATAAAGCCTGAACGTGTGGCAGTGCTGCAAGTTTTTGTGCTTGTTTATTAAAAAAATATGACCATTACATTATGCAGCAATGTGATGGTGAACAACAACATTAGAGGATTAATTAGTGCTAATTTTATTCACCCTGGCTATCCAAAGAGATTTCACAAACAGAATAAATGACCTTGACACATTTCTTTCAATATTTCAAAAGGTCCTTGAATTTATTTTCCTCAAAATCAACCAGGACATAAATAATGCAAATATTCCTTCCTCTTGTCAGCATGGTTGTGATGAGATAAAAAAATGCACAGACGTTAAAGGAATAGTTTGTGAAATACACCCATTCATGAGAAGATTGATACCATTTCCATACAGTTCAATAAATAGTCTCAGCAGCTGGAGCTAGAGAGCGGTTTGCTTATTTTAGACGACTGGAGACGGTAGGGCTTTAGTTTCATATTTAATGGAAAAATAAGAGTGGAATTAACCCTCTAATCCAACTTTAGGCAAAAAGACAAATAAGCGTTTTTCTCACAGTGTCAAACTATTCCTTATTCTGCTTAAAAATAAGTATTTCACCAATATTACTTTCTCTGCAGTAGAAAGTTGCAAATACTTCTGAAATTAGTGCTACATGACCAGAGAAAAACGATGATTCTGCTCAGGAGGCAGAAAACCTGCAACTACCAGAATGCTTTGCTCCTGATCTGACCAATAAACACTCCCGCTGTTTGATGATGTAATGTGCAATGGTCATGTGAAACAATGGCGGCCAGCTCGATCTCATGTCACAGTTAATTGGTAAGCTAAAACATGTTTCTGAAAATATTTGAGGTAAGAAAAATACAACACGGTAACAGAATGTTGGTTTACATTTGATCAGCGCTGCTTAATTTTACCTTTTAATCTCTTTTTTTTTGCCTTTTGTTTTTACTATGCAGGAAGCAGTAAGGTGCCCAATTTGTATTCACAAACTTTTGCACCACCTAGTTGTACCGTTTTATGGCATTTCGGTCTGACTTAGAGAAAGAGAGCGAGGGCAGGTAAGTCTCTTTTGTGTCCGCTGTGTCGGGAAATGTTGAAAATGTTGAAATACAGCCTGCAGTTTGAGCAAAAGCCCAAAAACCAGAGAAAAAGCACCAAAAATCAGCAAAGTACTCTTTTACAACTGTGTGTGTGTGTGTGTGTGTGTTTTAAAATCATTCTGTAGCTTTCCAGTAGTGTCCTTTGTGTATTCAAATCCCAAAACTTTAAATTTGAATGAAGTATGTTTTGACAACAGAATGCTATTTTCTTCATTTTAATATTAATGTGGTTCTAAGTCACACAATACCACGAACTAACTAAAAGATTCAGGCTGTAGTAAACTGGCCAGCCCATGTTCTGTAAGGGAAAATTACTTTCTGTCAATGTAGGAGAGTAACGTAACAGTTTCAGTTCCCTGTTCGAAAGGGCCGTCTGACAGCAAGGTATATTGGTAAAAACAATGTAAATATTGTGTATTTCGAGTGTCAAAACATGTCACTGCAGTTCTAATGAATCTCACGTTGGTTTTAATGTCCCTTGTTTCAGTCTCCTCTCGTCTTATACTATATTAGTCCTCAGGCCTGCTGCTCCAGCCACCTAGCTTCCTAGCTGCGATGGCAGATCTCGCAGCATTCCAGACAAAACTCGAGAAACTCGGTTGGCTCACAGCAAGACTCGAACAGCACCGAGTGGCAGTGGGCGTGGCAGTTGAGCTCTTCCACCGTTGTCTCCTGTATGGCCGAACAGCAGCGGGCGCAGGCGTGGCAGCAGCAGGAGCAGGAGCTGTGGAGGCAGGAGAAGCAGGCTTCCAGCAGACCCAGGAGCAGCACGGAGCACTGGCACGACAGGCACGCCAGCAGCAGGTGTAAACAGGAGTCTGTGGGTGAGGAAAAATGAGACAGAAAAGTGATTTAGTCACAAATATCACATCTGAGGTCACAGAGAAGCTGTTATAAGATCTAAAAGCCTGTCAGACACCATCAGAAACAGGGATTAACGATTCTATTAACCCTAAATTAATCTCTCGCGTGTTTATTTGTCGTGCCAACTAGAACTTAAAAGAGAAACAACTGTGCCGCGGTGATCAAGTGTGATTGTGTTTACTTAATCACAGAGCTTCGTTCAGTCCTCGAGGGAAAATAAAAAAGGCCACCGAGGCTGCCAGTGATGAACAACAACTAGGAAGAAGCTGTCACAGGATAATTGCTCTCCTGCCCAAATTAGGTGGAGATGAAATTGCATATATTAACCCCACTGGTGTGTTACAGTGCATCTCTCCTGATCCTACCCATTGTATTGTTACTCAGTTACTGTTTTCATCCTCACAAGGACCAGGTAGTGAGTGAGCTCATGCAAATCGAGCTGTTTTATCCTGTTTACTCAAGGAAGTAAATGAAAAGCAGATGGCAGAATTCCCTGGGGAGTGGGGTCCAGCTTTTTCCTGCTTAGCCGCTCGAATTATACACCCCAGCACATAACTTATGCTAATATCTATATATGTGTGTAGATGAAAAAGGAGCATTATGTGTGGCTACTGTATTGATTTAATGCATAACTTCACAGAGATAACAACATGAACACAAGGATAAACAAGGAGTGCACGCTTTGATAAAACTGTAAGAAAGTGCAGCAGTTTGAAAGTCTTTAAGAGAAACTTAACTTTGTGTAAGCACATAGATTTTGTTTTGGTACTAACAGAAAAATCATTTGAATGTTTTGCGTTATTTTATTATACTCATTGTAGCAAATTTTCAAAAATGGTGGATGGTTAACCAAGTCTACCAATACTACCAATATCAACCCAGAGTTTAGTCCAGTATATGCAATGTCATTCTGTAATTGATCTAAATATGGTTATAAAAATAGTATATATATAAAAAGGTAATTTTGAGAACAAAAGTTTACAAATGTATTAAAATGCCTATCATCATCAATATAGATTTTGCAATTTCTCGTAATATTAATTTTATATCATATTGTTCAGTCTAGAGCTGCCCCTTGATATCTAAGGATTCAAATCATCAGTCAGAGACGCTCAGTTGACTGAGACTGCTACAAGTCGAGCAGTCAGGGTTATTTTTGTGTGCATGTGTGGTGGGGATTCTGTGCAGTGAATGTCTGGGGGACGTTTTGGTCCCCAGGTTTTGCTGCAGAGTGAGTGCTCCTGACTTTAATAATACTCTCTGGTACAGGGAGTTGGCGGACATGCAGGCAGCGACACAGAGAAGGAGAGAGGAGAGACCTTCTGCTTAAATGTGGTGAATTTACAGCCCTTAATATGATGCAGTCTCTTGCTCTTATTTGATATCTAGTGTCTGCAAAAAATGTTGCAAATTGACGACCTGTCGTCACCACCATTAGCTTGTTTACTATATTACATGAATGCTGCTGTCTCATCAAATGTCCCGTGGAGTTTGTTAAAACTTTTTATGGAAAACAAAACAAATTGTCAAATATTTGTATTGAATTGTGCCAGTCTGATTCGACTGGCACAATTCTGAGACGGATTCAGACCTGTTCAATCCTATTTACATCATTGTGCCTACCAGCAGGTGTAGCAGTAGGTTGGTGTGAGCCAGCCGCACTCCTCCTGCTGCTCCTGCTCTTCTTGCTGCTGCCGCTCTTCACCGACAAGCTGGATCCCTGCAGTGGACTCAGGCTTGGGGAGAGAGAGGGGAGCCTGTGGTCTGGGACTGTGAGGCCACATCGTGGGCATGTGGGCTGCTGGAGGTCACAGTGAGGCTTCTTAAACTTTGCTGCCTTCTGTGAGGCCTCTGCAGATGGGGCTGCAGCAGGAAGAGGCTGGGCTGGGCAAAAAACAAACATACAGCAAAGACCAATTCACTGCATCACCAGAGAACAGGAATGCAAGTCCTTGATGGTAAAGCTTCAAAGCAAGCACTTAAAGTTCAAGCTGTAATTAATCTGGACTTAAAAGGGATAGTTTGGATTATTTGAAGTGGGGTTGTATGAGGTGTTTAGTCATTGAGATACATATTGTAGATGGCGGTCGACGTGTCCCACAGTTTGGAGAAGTAGTTATTGAGTGACTTTGGTGTTTTAAAGGGTTAGTTTAGATACACCAAAATAAAACAACAACACAGACAAACTAACAAATCAGGCAGAGACCAGCAGCTCTAGTGTTCTGTGAAGTAAAACTTCGGTTAGATTTTTGTAGGTGGCTAAAATGCATTTCACTGCCGCCCCTGTCCACAGCAGTACACTGCTTTGTTTTTAAGGCAGTACTCCTGCCTGCCTCTCAAAACTGAGGGTGTGCCGATCGCCATCTACTGTACGTAATACCCTGACTATGAATAACTACATCATACAATGCCACTTCAGAAAAATCTGAACTATCACATTAAAAATTGAAACAGACTGGTGAGTGTAAAACACATTTGGATCCTAAAACTTTGTTTTACACCTATGAATTTATCATTTTCTTCAGATGTTCCAGTACCAGATAACACCTGGACAAGAGAAACAACATTTAATTTTGGTCACTGCATTGTTTGCTGTAAAGATCTCACAGTTTCCACTTACTGCTAATGAGGTCAGTGAGGGTGGTATTTCCTCTGCTAACAGGGTCACGTGCTGAAAGGATTTCCTGTGCTGAATTTATAGACGCACTACCTTGAGACACAATAAGAAACTCATGTTGAAAAGCCATCAAAAGATATGAAAGATTCCTCACCGACCACACTGACATTAAAAGTCTGTAAATCCATGATTTTGTAAGCGGTGTGCTTACATTGGTTCAGATAAAGACAGTAGTCATTTGTGAAAATTGCCATAATTTTATTTTGTGCAGTGTAATTCTGATATAAAGAGCTTCTAAACCTCACATACTAAATTAAGATAGTTGAGTGAATCATGTTATCACTGTTTCAGGGTTTTCACCATCCTGCCCAGTGTGAAGTTTTTAACAAGAAAAACCAAAAACTTACAACATTGTTGGAATAAAAAGGTAAACTTTAAACAGATAAACAAATAATGCGTCTCAGTACAAAATGCCCCTTTGAAGCTTTATAACAGGTAGCCAGTGCAACATTTTACTTGCCTTCAGTCGACTTGTCCTGTTCCTCCGTCCCGTCCACAGGTGAATGGTCTCCTGGTAACATGTCTGATATTCATGACTGCTCAGGAGCTCCGTTACACTTTGTTAATCGTTCATGTAGTTCATGCTCCTGCTTCTGTCGGCATCCAGCGGTCAGGAAACCTCTAACAACACCCAACATGCCGGCCTGAGTCACTGCTCAGGAGACTGTGAGCTGTACACTGTGTGTGTGTGTTTTGTTGTTCAGTGACTTAACAACACTCCCCTTCCCAGCAGATCCCTGAGTCGCAGTTCGAAACATGCTGATCACAGAGCAGCTGAGGCAGCAGAGGCCTGGTTGTGTTACTTTAAGTTGCCTTCTCTGTTCTGCTTTTAGTCACCTAACACAATGGAGGCACATACCCCACAAGTGTGTTAGCTGAATACTGTATGTATCCAAGCTCTCTGGCCCTCACATGCACACACACGCACACACACGTGTGTGTCATTATTTTATAAATTATACTGTTTTTTGCAGATAATCTTAATTCAACAGCTGAATTAGATATTAATAAAATGTAATACTCTAACTTAGTGGATGATTGCAAACTTCATGTCCATGCCTGACTGAGTGAGCCACCTTGTGTTACCTTTGACACCTCTTAACATACGGTAAAATTTAAGTAAAAAACTGTTGCTTGATATTTCACCAAGAAGAAGATTGGTTACTCAGCCTTTGTTACACTGAATCAGCATGCCTTGATGGTGATTAAAAATCTAAAAACAGAGGAAATTCTTATTGATTCCAAGTAAACGGGGACTGCATTTAACAGCAGCAAAGTCTCATTTGTATGTATGCTAAGTACTTCCAAAACACATGCATTGTCACTAAAACGGAAAGCATCTTTGCATTATTAGTCACAAGAAGAAGTGCAAGCACATGCTTTTGAACTCTGTTCAGTAGAATGCATGAGCAGAGTTCAAACACATATGCTTGTAGGGTTATTATACTGTAGCTAACTAAAACTTAAATAAAAACTAAAAATAGGTGTGAAAATACATTTTTATCAACTTGAAAAAAAACTACAGGGAATAAATAAAAACTGCCTGAAACAATATTATATATACTTATATTTATATTTAAGAATCATAAATGAAATTAATACACAGAAAATGTGTTTTAGTCTTTCTCATTTGGGTCAAATTTGTCAACACAGCAAGCATTGCTGCATATGTTAAGAACTGGGATGTCTACATTACTTTCAGTCAAGTACCTTCACAAAGTGTGTATAGTAATACCTATTCTGAACTTAAACTTACCCCAAATACTTTTCGTATGTTAAAGTGTTCTAAATAGTACGTTTTTAGCAAAATGCATGTGTCTGGGAAGTATTGGACATGTATTATTTTATACTGCACGAGCTGTGTGAAACTTTGTAAAAAGATGTTTTGATAAAATTTGCAGTTGTTTAATGTGGCTCCATTTACCATTAAGGGCAAGTTTTCCTCCTGAACAAGGAGTGAGTAATTGATATACAAATGATCACTTTTGATAAAATAGGCCTTTAATGGTATACTTTAAGAGTATAACACAATAACTAAGATGTTTCTTTTTAATTTCAACTTCCCAGAGCAAAATAAAGTCATTAATAAGTAATTAATTGCAGTCAGTGACGTTTAAATCTCTGTATGTCGAAATCTTGTTTTCCCACAGATGAGTATTTCATGGAGAGATTGTGCACACGGGTGAAAACATCTTCATTACACGCTGATGAGAAGCTGAGCAGAGACCAGCCCTTTCAGAGGGGCTGTTGACTAAGTGCTGTCAAAAGTGTTGCGTGGAGAAACATGTTGACTCGCCTGCCTCGCAGTGAGTATATGGCACATCAAAGCAACACATAAGTGAAGCTGTTGAAGTTGTCGAGCACCATGCTAACTTTCAGTCAGTGAACGCAGCAGTGGAGAGGCAGTCAGAAGAAAATGTCATCTAATAGGCTGACAGCGAATCAAAGGGAGCCCTGAGAGGCAAAAGCAAACTTAAAGCTTACTCGTTATCAGCAAAGACAATTACTGACATTAGTCAAAACAGGGAGCTGAAAAATCTGAGGCCTTTGTTCTGTATTTTGTGATGAAGTCTACAATAACAGCTTCACTTCATGCTGTGACGCCATTGTTTATTCATTTATTTTCCTATTCTAGCATTATACGTGACGATGTGATAAAAGGGAGGATAAACAAAATCTTGTTTCGGTGATCGTCAAAAAACAAACAACCATGAATATTAACAAAAGTGTTTGAAAATCATTATGATGATTCAGAAAAACAATCTGCTATTTATGTAACAATTTTAATGTCAATCGTCATTATTTGCAGTGGGTATTACATGCATTTTTACTTTCCTCATATATGTATCTATTATTGTTTTCACTCCAAACACACATATTGCTAAATAAACATGCAAAAAAGCATATATATATTGTGATGAGTATCTATGTGAATAGATTTATGAATATGGACTTTTTAAAATTTTTTTTTTTTTTTTTTTTTTACAAAATTCATAATATTAGAATAAACCAAACTAAAAGCCTTGAGCAACATGGCTGTGAAATTTCTTTTGAAATTCAGTCAAAAAAAAAAATAAATAATTTTTCCATCAAAAACACACATTTACACTCTCACAGGTGTGACCATGACAGCTTATTTGCATTATCTGGTATTAAGGCTTTCAAAATACTGTTTGGTAAAAATAACATTAAATATTGACTTATCCAGTCTGGCTGTCTAAGATTTATATCAAAACACAAATGTATGAAATTGATAAAATGACCATTAACTGACATACAATTGTAAGGTTTTCACATATTTATTACATGATAATCAGACAGCATGGGCATACAATTACAGACTTTATAAATGTTATATGTTGTTAAATGTTATAAATACAGAGAGTTTTATGTGCTAAACATCTATAGTAAATACTCAGAATGATGGTGAGGTGTGTGTTTGGAACAATCTTTATTTAAGTGGAAACACAGTATTAAATACAGAAGTTACACAGAGAGAAACAGGAAAACACACAAGACAGTGACTTTGCTAACATTGCAAAAACATATTTCAGTAGACTAATGTGTATCTTACAAGTATTTTCAATGTACAAAGACAACAGAGAGAAGCCACGGCACAGACTATAATGTATGTTTTCAAATATATCATCAACAGAAAACAGTCACTACAAAGCATCTCTCTCTTTGCTGTAATGTAACATTCACATTCACCTGGTGTTAAATCTGTCAGCTTTTACAATAAACAGACAAAACATTTATTCTTTACATCATATTATAACTAATGCGTCTGTATTTTTGGCCTTTGAAGGCAGTCATTTACTTTATTCATTGTGAAAAGGACACACATTTCCTTCAGAATATCAAATCCCAAAATTCTACTGTTTTTCTTTTTTTTTTAAAAAAAAAATAAAAAAATTGATGCTTGCCATGATGCACTTATTTTGCTCTTGTTCTCATTTAAAAAAAAATCATAACTTTCTTGTTTGGGTAGTTACAATGTCAGCAACAGTATGGCTTGAATACACTCTGAATCACATATTTAACTATCAGAACTTTTGGTCCTTTTATTATATTTTTAAACTGTTTTTTTAATTATTATTTTTTTTTATCTGTAGATAATCAGAAAAGCAAAAAAAAAACAAACAAAAAAAAACATGTAAATCAAGTGTAAAAACCACAAGTGGCACTGTATTTCACTTTCTTTTCTTTAAGATAGAAATGTAAAAAAAAACAAACAAAAAACAGTGCACTGTGGCAGGCAGACATGTAAACATCCATGACAAAAAAAAGTTCCTGTGTGTGTGTGAATATATGAACCATATAATAAACCACAATTTTGAATATCTTTGATTAATTTTGTGAGTATTTCAGGCAGCCTGGCTCTATACACTGTAGATTAACGTGAAGTTAAGATGGTGTGCATCCCTGAATGTTCCACATAGGCTGACTAAACTGCTCTGAAACTTGTTATTTCTGAGTCTGGAACCATTGTTTTTGTCATTCAAGGTCAAACAAATGCTCATCATCATCTTCAGTCACGTCCTGCTGTAGACTGACCTTTTTTACTGTTGGCATCAGAGATTCTTGGTCATTCAGATTCAGCGCTTTGTCTTTGTGGAACAGAGACCTGAGCAAGGTAAAAAGACATTTCAATACATTATTGCCACACACCAGTAATGCAAAAGAAACGAAAGGCAGTTATTTGGGAAAAGGCAAAAACAGCAGAATTTATATAAACACCCCCCTCCTGCAGCTCTCTGTTCTAAGCCCTTCACACCAGACAACCACGGGCATATGCACATGCGTCATACAGAAACTCACTGTTTCCCACACAATGATTTATTTCATTTTAATCTATTGTAGAATGCATGCAACACATTCACTTAGCCCGTTCTTGCCCTGCCTCTCTGTTTATCAGACCACAGATGAGGCTAGAATTAGCTAGCAGGCCACCCTACGCTCCCTCCGCCTCCCCCCAGCCAATGTGGACTGCTTGCCCAGGAGGATAGTGTCTCAAAACACGGACCCTCAGTAAGCAGCTGTACAAAGCTGAATTCAGCCAACGGAAACCCCGTAGCACTGGATATCACAGCGGGCTGTTGGCCAGCAGCAGCACTGGATCTAACCTGTGTAAGGGCAGCAACAGAAAGTTTGTTGATCAGGCAGGGAGTTAGGTCTGCCCCGCTGGATTCAAATTGCTACAGCTGTTAACTGATGATCCGTCCCTGTAAAGTCCTTTGCTAAGACAAACTGTGACACAAGGCTCTGTAGCTACAAAAACATGAACTTGTATTAGCTGCAGCTGTGGGCCTTTGACTCCAGTTAGGAAGAATGCTAGCAACATTTTCTTGCCATCTCTGAAATGCTACACCGACATTAACACGTGTTTTATTTCATTTGTTGTATGACTTTCTTTTACACTATCTTTTTGATACGTCCATCTTCCTTATTTTGAGTTGCTTTGCAATGTTGGCAGTTTTTGTCAATACTGGAAAAGCCAATTTCTCAGCAGGAGTCTTTGCCATTGAGTCTGGCTTTTACCAAAGGGACATGCATCTGAAATCTCTGAAATGACTTGTGATTGGAAGTGTCCCGTCACAGCCTTATTTTTCTAAAGCCTGAAAAGAGAGCCAAAAGGAGATAGGGAAGTCCAGTTTTCTCTCAGACTACCTCAATAACAATATGCTAAAAAGTTATTATGGGATATTTGCCCAGTGATGCCAAAATATAACCCACCCCAGATTTGCATTTTTGGAGTTTACAATAAACAATACTCACTGTTGGACTCTTGAAGAAAAGTTTTGTTTACTGTGGCTGTTTGTTGCATTGTTCTCCTGTATTTGACTGCGGGAGTTTCTGCTAACACACTCCTTCTTGAATCCCGGCAGTGACGCCTCAGCTAGTGCCGTCTAAAAAGAAGATTGATCGGAATCAAACAGCGACCTCAACCACTTCAGACTACTCAAATCAAGAACTGGTGCTGCAGTGGCTTGAAAGGTGGACTTTTACACATCCTCTCACCTGTAAGCTGGCGTTCAGAACGGTCCCAAAGTCAAGGCTGGATGACACATTTTTTAGCAGTGATGGACTCCTGAGGAATAACAAAGGTAACAGAAATTCAGAATGGACACAATTTATGTCTAATTCATGACAAGCAAATCAATACTTTGTCCATATTTCACAAGTCACAACATGGTAAACAGCAATAGTTTGAGGCAAGGTCGTTTATGATGACAAATAATTCAGTTGTTGAACAACAATCAGGAAAGAGCCTTGAAACTGTCCCCAGGATCAGTCCGAACATATGTGTCATTCATTTACTGAGGCCTATTATTAAGAAACAAACGTGTGCACCACTGTGGAGGCAAGATAGGACCTATTTTGAAGCAGCA
Organism: Plectropomus leopardus; assembly: GCF_026936395.1. NCBI lineage: Eukaryota > Metazoa > Chordata > Actinopteri > Perciformes > Serranidae > Plectropomus > Plectropomus leopardus. The sequence goes on along the minus strand of NC_142182.1, from coordinate 25,886,973 downwards.
GGGATTATACATGTAGTCAGTTTTGACTCATTCATTTTTGTTTATTAAACTGAGGTCTAAAAGTACCGCCACAGAAGCTAAGCAATTTCCTGCTGTGGACAGGGGTAGCAAAATATTTTTAATAGACACCTAAAATAGTCAATCAATTTAATAGTTTGCCATATTTAGAATATTTTCATCAACATCCCTTTCCAGGGCACTGAAGCAGTTATATCCAACAATGCTCTCTAGAAAGCCACCAGACTCCTGACAAAAACAGTCATTTTACCTTGTAACACATGTGAATTGCTGGTTTGCCAGTGCCTTGATCAGTTAGTCTGTTTTTGGTATTGTGTGACTTTGGTAAATCTAAACTAACCCTTAAAACATCAAAGTTACCCAATAACAAAAAAATACTGATTACTGATCAGTGCAGCAGCAGACCAACAGCTCCTGTGTTATAAAAGATAAAAATAATGTTTTTCTCAATGGAGTCTGGTGGCTTTGAAGAGTATAAATAACAGATTCATTTCTCTGTCGGAAACGGCTTATTGCGGCAAGTTAAATATAGTTAAACATTTTAGAGCAACCACTTAACTGATACTGATTTTTTTTTAGCTAAAATACATTTTGCTGCTAATGATGATGTGATACCAGCACTGTGGTAAACAGGAAGTCATCTACCATACCCTGTGATCTTCTGGGATCTCCTCCTCTGGTACTCCACCTCATCCACCGTCCACACTGCACCTTTCACATTCTCCACGCGCACAAAACACTTGTGTAGGCTCAGGTTGTGGCGCACTGCGTTCTGATTCAGAGAAAATCAGAGTGAAGGAGATATTACTGAATACATGCTGTATAAATAGGATATGACACAGACTTGGATCGCACAGTTAAATATGTGGGGGTGAGATATACCTTCCAAGTGGCAGCGTTGCGTCTGAAATAAGCAAATGTCCGTGTGAACCAGTTGTATATCTCGTTCAGTGTTAGTTGCATGTCTGATGTTTCCATAATAGCCTGTAGATGGGATGGGAAAAAAAAACTGTAGCACACTACCAGACCAAATTAAAGTCCTTACATTTTCACTTCTGATCCAAGGGGGGAAGGGACAGTCGCTCATTTACAACTCTGATGCTTATTTTCTTATTGACATTATCATTTTATTTTCTTATTAAATGAATCAAATGCCTTATATAGGATAATTCACTAGAAATCATTTTACTGACACAAGGCAAATGCATGACTGCAAATAAGGTTCATATTATGTGAGAAGATAGCAAATGGACCCATTTAAATTCCTTTGTTGTCTAATAAACCCAAAGATATTTATCTTCCCTATCACAAAGTGGCCACAAAGCAAGCCACCAAACATCATATTTAAAAAAGTGGAAATGGGATTTTTGCTTGAAAAGTTACTTAATTAACATGGTTAACTGACTATCAAAATTGTTCTATCTGAACATAGAGAGGTTGTTTATCAGCAAGAAAGTTCTCTAACATGAAAACGTTGATAATGATAAGAAATAGGAAAAGACTGAGTAAAAGGAAAAAAATATCTGGATGCATCTGAACTACAAATTGTGCAGTTACTCTCAAAAAGGATGTAAATTACAAAAACAAACAAACAAACAAAAAAAACCCCAAAAACAACTGTACAATGTTCGAAGTTAAAGCTGGGGTAGGCAATTTTATATTTTGGGGGCATCTTTGGGCAAAAATCCTCTTATGAACTCTGAGCTTATTGTAATTCAAGTCGACTGAGAAAAAAAAAAAAAGCATTTGAAAACCAAGCCCATGACAAGGACTTTGGCCCCCCAAAAAATCTGAAAAATATCTAAATAAAATGTGTCAATTTCAGTGAATTGTGCCAGAAATTAAGAGAAAATATTGCAAATAGTTTAACTTTCTACTAATTGGAGCTAAAGGTTAATGGCTGTGGCTAATTCATATTTATGTTTATGTTAGCTAGAATCTGAAATTACAGTATGTCTTCTCAACGGGTTTTACAGGTCAGCATGTTTGCAATGAAAACAAAACGATAATTCTCACAGAATTGCCGCTATATAAAGACATCAGGGTCATAATTACAAATCGGGATGATTTAAATGAATGACTAATAATCGTACATGTTACTGTATGAAGCTCATATCATATGTCTGTGTTTGTCTGGTAGAAGGGGCTTTGGACAGTGGGGAAAGCTGCAGAAGCAGGGCTGAATTTTCAAATTCAATTATTTGTTTTTCCTTTGCCAGAAAACTGCCCACCCTGGTTTTAAGTAAAGACAGAAATCACTTCTATTCCGAGTCATAGACGGTACCTGTCTTATCAGTGTTGCATAAGTGAAAGGTGGTCTGATATCGGTGTTCTTGTAAAGCTCATATTCATTTTCTGAAAGACAGTAAGAATTAAGAATTAAAATTTTGCTCTGAAGTTTTGAATTTTGAGTGAATTTATTTTCTGCAAGAACATTAAAGTGATTACAGTATTTAATTTACCTGAAGACAATGAGTAGACCAAAGGCTGATGGCGATGTCTTATGGCCCCAGGACATGATGTATGAGTGGACGACTCTTCTTTACACCCCTGACATGGAGTGCTGATGGGGGCCAGAGGCTGAGGGGACACCTGGGGTGAGTCTGACGGACTCAGCGAGGGCAGGTTGTTGTTGGCAGCGGCGACTGAACTTAGCTGAGAGCGACACAAGCAGACGACCCAAGTTAACAAAGGAAGGAGTGAAATGAAAAGACTGACAGAGAAAGAAAACAGAGAGGGAGATTTTTTAACAGAGTGTAACAGAGCGATTTGATTCGCCTCCTCAGAGGTGATTCCGCTAATATCGCACAAAGAAGGAAGCCAATTATTGTTAATTATAGGGTGAAATTGTTTGGTGAGTGTTGTGATTATGGTGCAATATTTGCAAGATTAACATCTGATTAGCTTCTGCATTATAGAGAGCATGTCTGCTGTCTGAAAACACAATGGCAGCCATCTGGTGCCAACAGCTGGGCACCAAATGGGAAAAAAGCGCTCACATCATGCAGCAAGTCAGACTCAATAAGGATGGAGATCTAAACAAAGGGAAAAAAAATTGAAAGTTATGGTAAAAAAAAAAAAAAAAAAAGTGCAAAATTTTTAAAGTTTTTCAGGAAATGCATTTGTGATTCAATCTGGCATCGTTTTTCTGGGCAGTTTCAAATATTTGTGACCCTCATCTCATGCAGGTTTACCTCTAAGCCATGTTTTTGTGGCAAATGGCAACATATTTTTGCAACTCATCCAACTGTAAAAGTTCACCAGTTCAGCAGGCCGGCAGTATCTTCATCAGCGCTTCATAGGATGTGATCATTTTCACTCTCCACCACATATTTGGAGTTTTGCTTACAGCTCTGAAATACTTTGCAGTTTACGGCTCATTTAGTTTGTCTCTGTTGTTCACCCAGCTATCAGTGCACACTATCTACCTGGAGACAGTGTGGGTCAGCAGCTGTATCAGACGGTGGCAGCTGTAGACTCGCGGGTGCAGAGATCGACTGAGACTCTAAAGATGGCAGATGCAGGTGAGCCATCATCGCTCGGAGACGTTCCCGTTCTTTGCAGAGCTGTTGGAGGAGATGAAGGGAGGGGGAAGACATCAGAGTGGATGCAGATTGAACACAGATTGAAATGGAATGCTGTGAACCAAACACATTTTGGAATATACATTATCTTTCAGTGTCAAACATCAGGAAGGAGGCAGTGTTTGGAGAATGCTATGAATATTTAGCACAAGCAACAAAGTGTTTAGGTGGTGAAATTTAAGAAAGTATCCCACATTGCAGACACTTATTGCTTCTATCAATATCAATTTTTAAAAATAAATTAATATACTATAGTTCAGTAAAACTAAAACTATTTACAGTGTAAACTCAAAATTATATTTTTCCTATTTGACCCAAACAGAGCAGGACAGGTCTGCATGCCCGATAGCTAACATTCAAGCAGCAGATGTAACTTTTGTTGTTGGACATCTTTACAGGACTCACGCCTACCTGGAGCTCAAGTTGCTGAACCACCTGCATCTGGACTCTGCACTGCGCTGTACTTCTGTCATCCAGAGTGTGCTCGCTGCTTATGTGCCTGAAATACACACAGGGGCATTAAAGGTAAAGTAGACTAAAAATCTTTCTATTGAGTATGAATTACTCTGAAAGGTCTGCAGCTCGCTCCTTCACAAAAATAGTTATTACAATGGATTCCAGTTGTGACCCTGAGTTGTGCTGAAAAAAAAAAAATGTCAAAATTGATCAAAACAATATAATAACTTCATTCAAACCACTTGTGCAGAATTTCATGATTTCTTGGCAAAGTAAGAATCGTATGTTGAATGCTGAACATATGCATCAACGGCAGAGAAGTGGATTGAGCTGCAGGATTTTCTGTGGATGTTTTTACATGATGTGTATTTGTTTTGTCTGTTTTCACCATTGAAATACATTGTGATGGTTGAGAATCTAATCTGACTAACATTTTAGTAGTTTTTGCCTCTTGTGTCCTATTCTTACTTTTAAGACATTGAGATAAGCATCAGTTTTTGTGAAAGATGCCTTTACACTTCATGCTGTTTAATAACCTCATATATTCATCTGTTGGTCTGGATAAAAAAGATACCTCTGTCTATTGCACCATAAATCTGACTTTTACCTAGTTAACCCTCAGCCCAGTTGCCAGAAAAAAATGTTGGCATTGTATTTTTTCTACAAATCATAAATATGTTGCATTTGTAGGTTTCATATGTGTTATGCATTAGTATTTGAGCTGATTTTGTCATTTGGGAGTTGGAGGGGATGGTGAATGGTGTGTCACCAGGTTAAGATGTCTGTCAGGCTTGGGGCCACTGCAGAGCAATGTTTGAGACCAAAAGACAACAAAAAACGTTTTTTTAGCAAGTCATCCATGTTTTTCCAGTGGCTTTTTAGCTACCACAGGTGGGTGTTTTATAGGCACCCCATACATCTTTTTCAGTGGGGATAGCGCTACAAAAAAGCAATTGTTTTTATTGAGACATTGCTGCATTTCCATACTGGATAGTAGCATGAAAACAATGCTGTGTTTCTGCCATGATAGTGGCACACAAAGTGATTGTTTTTCATTGAAATATTACTGCTTTTCCAGCTGGGATTGTGCTCCCAAAACTGAAAAATTAAGCCAAAACATGATCTTTTCTTAACCATAACCAAGTGGTTTTTGTAACTAAACAAAAGTACACAGTAACCACAGTGTGTATCTGCTACATAATAATGTGCACATGTAACTTATCTGTGGTTTTCAGAAACGTACAATAGCAACATTTATTCTGGCAAGTGGGTTGCATAATTATCTCACTAAACAACGGTGTTAACTGGGAATTTTTCTATTTTTCTTTTCTTTTTCTTTTCTTATATTTTTATTTTTTTTCGTTCCTTGTAAAAAATAAAAAAGGCAATATGTAAGTTTTGATAACCTAGATTCTGGAATATTTAAAACTACCACTTGGCAAACTGTTTTTTTGTTGTTTATCTGTTTCTTTGTTTTGTTGAGCAGTGGGCAGATGTTTTTTTTTTTTAGATCCAGCTCTTAACAATCCCCAAAAATATTCTTTACAAGCAGTAATAAGTGTTGTTATCTGACTACAGTGTTTATCAAAGATTACTAGAGATTTATTGAATGGATGTACAGCTCTGTAACTTAAATATAGCGACAAAACTGGGACTAAAAACACTTCAGAACCACCTTTAAAGCCTGCACTGAAAACATTTTCTGTGGGATTTTCAATCATTATCAATTTTCAAATCATTATCAGAAAGGTGCAAAGAGTCAGAGAGTGAAATATATTAAGATAAGTTAAAACCTACTTGATGAACTGGCTGAAGTTTTCACACACCGACTCGCATCCGGGCCAATTACAAACACCGTGACCGTAGAGAGCATGTGTGGCAGTGCGATCAGCCTTGACAGCACTGGAGTGAAAGATTTGTCATGATTAAAAAACCACAGCAGGCAGACAACCGCATCAAAACGAGAGCAAAGCAGCAATAAAACAGATATAAGCGTGCTTTTCTTTTCTTTTCAGGTGGCAGAAAATGACAGAGAGAGGTGGATGAGAGCACTGAGAAACAAATGGAAAACTATTTACTTTTGATTTGGGACATGTAGTCATGTAAACTTTTTCTCTTTGCTGAACCACTTCAGGTGGTGGAACACAAAGCAAACAAACAAGACAAAATATATCGTCCCAAGGGGAATTAAAAGTGAAGTCTCGCTGTGAAAGCAAAACAGCTCCTCACCTGCACCTTAAGAGAAAGAAAATGTCTACAGATGACGAGCCTTTGATGTTTAGAGAGAAGCAGTATCATCTCAGTTTTCACAATCACTTTACAGAACGAACAGACAGATCATACCATTCTGCCCTGCGAGGAGAGGGAGACTGCTGGTCACCGCTCTGCCTCCCTGTGACCTTTGTTGACATTATGTCGTTAGCTGAAGAGTCCTGATTGCCCTTTGGTGTGGTTTTATCTTCAGTTATTCCATTTGCGAGCTCCTTCCATACCTGCTGCATCTCTGCAGGGCTCAGACCAGCTAAAACATCAGAAAACATACAGCATTTTGTACATTTCTAAATTCATATTTTACATACTGATTGACTGCAAAGATAAGAGGGGCTTATGATCAATACATAATACTTAAAGGCAGCTGACTTGTGCATATTTTTCCAGAATTATGATATTTACTATTTTGTGAGTATAATTTATTTTGCTGTTCACACTTGCATTCTTTTGTCTGTGCTCTAAATTCATACAGTGTCTACTTATTCCCATCTCAAAGCTTGAGAGCAAAGACGGGGAGAGCAGATCTTTCTTGTGACCTCATGTCACCTCTTGACTGTAATCCAGGAATAATTATCACGGCTATAATTATGAGTAAGGATGAATTGTCTACTTTTAGGTTTCGTCTTTCATTGCGATCTCTTTTGAACTTAGTGCAGTTATGTAACTGAACATAAAATCAACAAGAAACAAATCTTCCTGTGTGGATGTGTCTGGGACAAAATTGTATCAGATGTCAATATTTGTCTTTTTGTGTCCTTTTGATATGATATAACATGATATCATAACCTTATTGTAAACAGCTGTTATCACAATTGCTTTCAATAGACTCTGCTACTGAGGAAAATGAATCTTAATGACCTGGAGAGAGAGCAGGAGAGGACAGGACTGGTCCCTGCACCCGGAGGAGCTGCTGCTGAAGCTGGAGGAGCTGCTGGAACACGAGCTGCTGTGCAGGGAGCTGGAGGACGAAGAGGAAAAATTTTACAGAAAAGTGAGGTACTATTCATGTGAAGCTTTGCTCACACTGTATTTTCTCCTGATGCTGATCCAGGTACTGATCCTATAATTATACTGTATCTCTTATGGCTTCCTTAAACAACCTTGTCAAGAAAAATTGTTCTCAAATTACAAAAACAAGTAACAAATCACACAAAAATGTTCTTACTTGTTTAGAAATTTCTGTTGGATCTCCTATCTTCCTCCATCCATCCTATTAAACTATGTTTTCATTATTTGTGTCACGTAAAGGCCACTTAGACCAGAAATAATTTTTCAGTTGATAACATTTATTGATCTTACCAGAATCTTACCAGAATATATATATATATATATAAAACTAAACAAACAAACAAACAAAAAACCAGACCACAAATAAATACTTACCTCTTTGACTTTTTTGCTGGGCTTTTGTTGAAGCAGCTGCAGGTGAATCTGTTGTTGTTGCTTCTTGTAAAATTCTTTCAGGTGTTGCTAGAAAGATAGTGATGGACCATTACTATTGTTATTATTATTATTAGTAGTAGTATTACTTAAACATTAAAAACATTGACCTTAATGAAACAATTATAGTCAAATCAGTAAAAAAGTAAAACATAGTCTAACATGTTGAATTAAAAATAACCAACACCAAAATTATTCCCTTGAGAATTTAGAGGTCTTATACAGACAAATTTTAACTTTTGTTTGACTACTACCAACACTGAGCACATCTGAGGCATATGGCACAGTTTTGATGCAATTATTGTTGTTTACAATTATTTTTCATAAACACACACAAATTTGTTTTTTGGTCATAGGGACACTGACGAGAGGAGACTTTGTTAAAAATGCTAAATAACTTATAAGTGGTGGAAATTGTATGGTCAGGTAGGCTACACGGCTAGCCTAAACTTAATGATTAGGGGGGTCATTTGGACATTTTTTCTCATGCTTACCTGACCAGTTTGTTCACCAGATTAGCTGCCGTTTATCTAAATAGTGATTTGCGGTTACATCAGCTGTCTAAAATAATGTTCCCACATATGATCATTACTTGTTACCTAATTATCTTGCTTTGAAGGATGTAAACTAGGGGTGAAAATCACCAGTAGCCAGACGATAAAATATTATCATGACACATGTTTCATTACAATATTATTGCTATTTTAAACATCTTGCAATATCCTGAGTAATGCGATAAAACATATTGCAGTATATTACAATTAGCAATATTAGCCTACCTTTTTTCAACTGCTAAATATGTCCTCAAAGGAAAACTATCAACATCGTTATTATCTAATACATTTTTTTAGCTGGTTTAAATAATTTCAGTCATTTTTATTGCAGCAAAATATGTAAAGTGGAATGGAATTAATTTGTATTTGTAATAATCATGAATTATATAATATAAAAATTGATACTTGGTGCCTCTGTAACAATATGATATTACCACACAAAACTGTTGTGATACTATGCTGTCACGACCCCCCCACCCCCCTTCCCCTGATATGAGCTATTTTTTTGTTTAACTTGACATTAAATAGTACTTGAGTTTAAACTTATTAGGACAACTGTAACTTCTTACTTCATTAACACACTTATAGTTAATTTTAAGGTTGTGTTGCATTTACCCCTTTAGTTAAGTTACAGTAATTCCAATATAATAAATAGTTATATACATGAAACGAAAAATTTATTATGCAGATGCACGGTCCAGTAAACCAGACTGCAGTGTATTCGTAGAAGTGGTACCTATATTAGTGTTAGTATTGTATAAATACCTGCTGAAGCAGAAGAGCTTGTTGCTTGTGGTGGATCAGAGCCTGCAGCTGGTTTGGGGACAGAAGCTGCTGCATCTGCTGAGGAGCCATCATAGCCAGAAACACCTGCAAGGAGAAGAGGAAGAATAAAATGATAGAGGAACACAGCCTACAAAGTGAAGGCAAGAGGACGAGTGAGTGAGACAGAAGGCAAGTGTCAGGTGTTAAACAGTAATAACCATCGAATTGGGAATCTTTCCAAACCAATTACAAAACAGCCCTGTCAACCTTTTGTGAACACCATCATGCTGGATTGTGTCATTGACCCAAAATGAGATGGGAGATAGGATGACCAGTTAATTAGCAACACAATTACATGCTTGTTTTGACTCCTAATAGAAGTGTATGGGTATTAATAAAGGCAAACACTCTCAGAATAATAACCGATCTGCACTGTTACTGATCGAGTGACAAATAACACAGTGATTGTCTCCTTTTGTATTCAAGCAGGGGCAGCAGCAATTGCCGTGAATGCATTAGGAAACAACAGAAGCCACTTACAAATTCGACATGTTGTCTTACAAATATTGCTAAAGACAACACAAGTGTTTCAAATTAATTCTTTGGGAAAATATAATGTATTATCTGAACAATATCTTGATTTACTACGTATAAAGTATCAATTGCTGCATACAGACATGTGTAAAGGCTGTGACCTGATGTTCTTCATTGGTTTTAGTGAAGCCCTGTGTCTATATTGGAGTAATATCGTAGTGGCTTGTAGGATGTAATGAAAGACGAACACATCAGGGACCTCAAGTTTGTCATTTTTGTCTTCTGTCCTTTGAGATAATATCTACTGTATTTCGACCAGACTGATAGATAACTAGAAAGTTAAGAACAATGAAAGCAGATGAAGAATTCACACTTTGGCACAACAGCCATAATGATCCGCACTCCTTGTATGACTTGGTCTTTATTTTATTAGAAAAACAAAACAAAACAAAACATATTTTTTAAAAGACTTATATGTGTGTAAGCATTTACAGCCTGTTTAATGTGGGGGTTTGCTACTATTCTGTCATATCTATAAAAATATAATATTGGTTTGAATGAAAGGAACAAGAGACAGTAACAGAACAATTAGAACGAAAGCATAGGACAGACAAAATTGTGAGAAGCAGAAATGTGCAACAATTTTCCTTCTTGCAAAATTTGAATTTAGTAGAAAGATTCTCTTACTGTGAAGGGAACAAGAAAAAGTGGTGTTGCCAAAATAAACAAAATAGAACTTACAAAACTCAACTCCACTAAATAAACTACACACAAAACTCTAACTGATTAACACTACAGTGGATGCAGCTTATGTGTCTGTGTCTGATAAAAAAATCACCTCTGTGTGTAAAAATGCGCAGGGTATGAAGTCCTTACCTCACCGTGTACCTCTTAAACCCAGCTGCAGTCAGTTAATTAGACAAAAGAAGAAATTTAAAGAGGTCACTCTGGTCATAATGGTGTCGCTTCCATTTCTTTACATTCTCGTTTTGTCTCCCTTCCCCAATGCCATCTAGCTGCTTATTCACTTAGTGTAATTGCTCTTTTTGTACAATTTTGTGCAGATGATGTTACAGAGTCTCTCTTCACCTCCCTGCTGTTGGAGTTGTGTGTAATTCCTTTGAGTAAATACATAAACAAACAAAGTTAAAGATTAATTTGACTGATAGGATAATTTTATTTTTCCAACATACTCTCGTTATTGCAATAATATTATTGTCATGAATTCTTACGGCCACATTAATCATATAGGGGAAATCTGATATCGTGCCAGCCCAATTTGGGATCAGAAAATTTGAGATTTTCTGATTATGTACTGATTAAATATTGAATGGACTGATTATAAAAAATATATATACTGAACAGATTAATTAATAATGAAAACAATTTCTAATTGTAGCACCTGTCTTATACTCTTTTGTCTTTTCTAAATCGTAAATAAAGTAAAATTGTTTTAAAATAAGTGATTGATAAGTGAATAAGTGAAATCTGTGATTTACAAATAACTGGGTAAGATTTTTGGATGCTTCAATTAGAAATGAAATACCTCACAGATGGAAGTCGTTAATTTTTGTCGTAAGAGAAAACCAGTGTTCTTTGCAAATCGTCTTCATTTTTAACATTTTCAGAGTTTGCAGGTTGAAATATCTCATGTCAGAAACCATTATTATGGGGGAATCACACCCTGGCAGACAGGTAACATTGCAACAAAAGTGTTATGACATCGTCACTGACTACAGTCTAACTGAAAATTACAAATACATCACATTTATATAGTAAGCTCTCATGGTTACAGTCAGTGCTATCAGACTCTTTACAATGCTTTGTACATTCTGTAAGCTCACATGTAGAGTGCCTTGCACTGATTTCAAAAGTGAATTAAGATAAAAGAGTAGAACAAAACTGACAGGACAAGACAGCAGACTGAAGGAAATGATGGCTACCAGGCGTTCATTATCTTGGTTGTTTTATTGATCCCCTAGATTAAGATTCCCAAGGATGGAATCACAACAGACAACCATAAAATTATGTTGGGTCATGCCTATTTGCCTTTCACTTGCATCTGTTTGGCCTGGGTCTGTGGACAATTATTCCTCCCTGGCTCTGGCTCACAAACTAATAATGAAGGACAAACACAGTTCTGCGTGTCAACTCCCAACCCGGATCAGATCTCATATGAAATCCCGGCCACTGTCAACAGAGCTGCAGGCTCTGGGTTTTGGCATCCTGTCAGAGGACGTCCAATATGGTAGCTGGTATTTCTCTTGACATATGTTTGTCTAAGACTGCTCTTATGAAGAGGAGGAAGAAGTAACGAAAGACGAAGAGAAGGATGCGGGGGAGGTTGTGGGGGAAAATGAAGATACCTGTTTATGGTGAAGACTCTGCCAGTTTTCACCGCTCACTCCACTGCAGGAGTCCCCATTTGCTACTCGCTCTGCACCAACGTCCGTGTGACTGAGGAGGCTGCTGGCTGGGGTTTGACGGGCTGCTGTGGGACTAAGAGGAGACTCAGGCATCCCAGCTTGGATCCTAAAAGAAAACATTACATTAAATGTAATACTCAGACATTGTAGATTCAGTTCAGCATAATTACTAAATTACATGTTTGTGGGACTTTGCAAAAAAGACATGGCAAACAAAAAATGGGAAAAAAAAGAAAGACAGAATGACAGGAAAGCTTTTTCAGTTGCTGGTTAATAGGACATAGAAGAGAGAGAAGAAATATAATCAAAATAAAAGCATCCTTTGCACAACTAAAATAATTCAAACTTTGAAATCCAGTGCATTTATATAGGTGATTTCCATGGAATAATTTAATTGTCTGTGAGTGGAACATCAAAAAGCATTTGCATTTCTGCATAGTTAAGTCACATTAAAAAAATGCCAATTTCTGGGTATTAACATCATCCACACCTCATGCACAAATACTATTGACACACTTGCATGTTGAGTTTTTTGTCATGTTGTCAACAGTTGGACATGCATAAAATACTCATTGTATAGTGCCACTTACTATAATTTTAAAGTATCACGACTCAAATCAGTGTTACTTGAAACACAATAAAGTCAGTGTCGCTTCTTATTGGCAGGGCATGAAGATTCAGGAAAGCTTACATAGAGTTTTTCTCTACTTTTCATTCCATGTCCTCATTTACCTCGGCAGTGCATGAAGAAGAAACTTAAAGGCTAAGAAAAGTCCTACAAAAATGCAAGAGTGCTGTGAAATACAGCCTGTTATCTCTACAAGTGAGCATGAAAAGGAGTTTAACTTTAAGTTTGAACTTCTAGAAATATACACGAGGTAAAATCTGATCAAAGCTCCCAGTGTCCTTTTTGTCTGTCAGAATAATGTTAAAGCTACATACCGTTAAGGTGAAGATGAATTCAGAACAGCCAGGCAGAGTTGATGTCTCAGACTTGAAGTCATGCAATTTGGAGTGAGAATGGGAGAGAACTGATGGAGTTGTGTGTCTACCTGAGGGGGAGGAGTCCCAGTGTCAGCCAGTGAATTAGACACTGAGAATGGTAGATGATTACTGGGATGTGAAAAACTGAAAAACAGCTAAAGCTATAAATCCTTTTTTTTTTATTTTAGGCTGAAGCTTACCTGGTGAGGGTCGCCACATTTGGAGTGATGATTTTTTTTGCATGTGTGAAAAGTCCTCTACATTTTGTATGAACCAATAAATATTACATCTGTAAAGCACTGATTTCAAAACGTTTGCAGTACAAATCCATTTTTGCAGCCACTGCTCTTCTTTGCTGATATTCATAGGCATACACAACTCAATATTAAAAAACAAAATGCCTCAAAACAAGCATAATTTATTGTCTTTCATGATTAAAACAAAGGATCCGCTTTGAGAAAGGACAAGTATAGTTGTCTGTGACTTTATTTAGATATGCAGTATCAACAACAAAAAGAACTCTGCAGCTACACATCTGTCAAACTGTTATCAAAGAGCTATTTACAGTATTGTTGGCACTTTTATTTGAATAGCATATCAGTACATCTTAGAAAAAAAACAAATAAAAGTGTTTTAATTTTGGCTGTTGATAAATGCAGTGTACCCTAGAGTGTAAAACTTCAACCAAACTACAATGACAAACAATACCTGAGGTGACTCAGAACTTTGTAGGGAACGTTTCTGCACAGTCATGTCTGCATGTTTTTAAAACTCTTTTCTGTCTTTTCCTCTTTTAGAAACCTTTATCATATTCCTACGGTTTCTTCTTGTAATGTGGGCTCTTATTTGCAAAATATGTTTTACAGATTGCGAGGGCATGACAAAGGAAGATGATGAAGACCAAAGGCTGGGCTGCTCCAGCGTCAGGAGCTATTATACCTCAAACGAGAGGGATATCAAGGTAAAGAAAAAAGATCCTGAATACATTATTTCATATTTTTGCTCACACACACAGTGTTAAGTGTTTTTCTCTTGACAAGGCATAAGAATGAAAAAATAACATGGCATAGCTATGACTCTACACAACAAGATGAAGCTTTTTGCACCATGTTAATAAGGCTTAATGCTGCACATTTAGACGAGATGCATTCATATAAGTGATAGTTAAGCAGAGAGGCCGAATCTCTCTTCAAAAAAATCTGTCAAAGAAAGAAAGAGCAATCAATGATTGAATTGTAGATACTGTTACCAAGGTAACTTTCTGCCACCTACTGGATTTGTATTTACCTGCCCTCTAGTTTTCATTGAAAGAAAACAGTAGAGTGGAATCCACTTTGCTCTGTCCGGCTTTAACAACAAACTTCAACAAAACTGTAGGTCTGGATCAAGGATGACAATTTTTTGAAAGTTTCCTGCTTTATACATAACTTTCATTGCAGTGTAACTTTTATTCCTGTATTGAGGAAGTCTAATTTTATCTTATTTTCTCTTTAATGTCATTTCTGATTGTTTTAAATGTTCTTTTATAATGTCTTTCTTTTGGACTTGGTCTCGATGCTTTTGATGTTTTTTGTAGAGCACTTTGAATTGACTTGTTGCCAAAATGTGCTACAAAAGTAACTAGTCTTGTCTAGTCATTGTTACAATGATTAACTGCTTATATGGATCAAAATGTTCAGGGCATAGTCATGCCTATGCAAATGATGTTTAAATAATTCAATTATAGTGATCAAGAAGTCCCCTCACAGTGGAATTAAGAAAAAAAAAGTTATAATAATCATCTGCTTATAGTGATCAATCTTGACTCAAAGAGATGTGATCATTTTAAGAGGATTCAAGTGTCATGACAATATCTTCTGAATATTAGAAACAGGGGGGGAAAAAAGCTTTTCATGTAGTCTCCACTTTGTTTTTCTTTTCCTTAAACTACTCAAAGACAGTTTACTGATAAAATTAAAAGTTGGCTTTGTGAGGAAAAGGTGTTATTAAGTATTTAATGACTGGAGACATACACCAGCAGCCAGGAAACCTGAGCTCTTGTACTGGTGGTGCCATGAACCCACCGTCATATGACTCTGTCATGCCCTTCAGAACTGGGTCAATCATCTCCCAGCAGTTCAGTCTGGAGGTCAAGGGTTGACTGTTGTGCCCTCTCCCAGCTGTAGCCCTGCCACATGAGTCATGTAGCCTCTCTGCAAAGTAGTAACGTCTTATCCAGCTGGGGGATTGTGTCCAGTCCGCACTGACACCCCACGGCTGATAGCGTGGTATGATCCAGTCCCAATAACTCATCTGGTACCTCCTTGGTTCCTGCAGAGGGCATTGTGGCTCCACACAACCCAAACATTTGCTCTCATAGAAGCTTCCCAGGAAGCAGCTGGTCTCCATCCAAGTCAGACACCCTGCTGGTTTTTCACATTGTCCCCTCTCCCTCCTCACCCTGCTCTTCCTGTACTGCTTGAAGTTCCCCTGCTGGAAGTCTCTCAGGTGAGCTTGGTGGACCCCCCAGTAATGGCCCCGACCGTCCTCACAGCGGCCCACCTTCACAAAGCAGTCATTCACGGACAAGTTGTGCCGCACGCTGTTCCTCCAGCCTGGACCACGGCTCCTCAGATAGGGAAACTGCTCCTCCATTGCTCTGTAGATGGATGCCAGGTTGAGTTTCTTGGACGGGGAGGACAGGAGGACTTTGGCAATCAGGGCAATGTAGGAGAGCGAGGGTTTTGACAACAGCTGTGTGTCCTCAGAGGAAGGACTCTCTGAGGAGCTCGTGTTGTTTTCTGCTGGATGTGGTGGGCTGGTGATGGTGCTGTCAAAGCAACTGACAGCATCTGTCATTGTTGCAGACTTTTTTTGCACCAAAAGTTCTTCGCTGCTCTCTTCTGTTGTAGATGCATTCATGAAGTCACATCCCGCTTTTTCTTCTTTCATGTTTGAAGTATCTGTGAGATATTGTCTTCCTTTCTCTGTATTCATGGTTTATTTTATTTCCAGGTCACTGCATTGCATTGAAATTTGAAGTATCCTGTTTGTATCAGATCCCACAACATATGACAATTAGCTTCTTTCCTGCTGGACAAAACTGTTATCACCCAGGCAGCTTTTACATGTCTTTATACTGTTCATAACCAGTAAAGGAGGGGGTTTACCATTCCTCTGTTAATACTCTTACTCACTGCTAAAATATGTGTTTTATTTGCTCAGTGAGACTGAGGACTAACAGCTTTGGTCATGTCCTTAGCTGGACATGCCACTTTGTCACAGCTGTGAGATAAACACAGGATATTGTACAAACACAATTCATGACTGTAAGCTTTGTAACTGACCTGCAGAAAAATCTTGGTATGGATAAGCAGATAAAAGAATGAGTTTATGTGGTTGTTTCCTACATATTATCAGGCTTTCCCAGTTATTTCACCATCAGAGAGTCAGGGATTGGTCAGTGGAAATTATTTTGGAGGCATAAACAGTACGTGACAGCCATTTGTTCTGTTTTGGACCTCATGTGACCCACTGTGATCCAAAAGCAACAAATAGCTGCCATGGTAAATCTCATGCTTGTTATACAAATAGCATTACAGCCCCCAAGGGAAAATTTAATAGTTATATCAGAACAACATCCACAAAACTTTAGGGCGTTGGACTTCTTTTGCAGTATAAAGAAGTTGTGTATTTATCAGTCTATATTATAGATTTTATCACACAAAAGCTGTGCGTCTGATGGGCAGGAGGATGATATTTTCTCCCCTGAGTTCAGACTACTGTACATAGTTTAAGTCCCTTCTGGACTATTTATAGTGCTGGCCCTTGCAACAATGTCATCTGTAACTCGACTCCATCTGTTAAGTCGGAGCATGTTGAATGTCAGTTGCCAGCAGCAGACGCTCTGCAGTTCACTTCCCGCTGACTCTCCTACAGAGAGCCCCATGGAGTTTGTGGGGCAACCAAGAGTTTCTGGGGCCTGTAGCCTCTTAGGAGTGCCAGGCCTGAGCTCTGTGGATGTGGACGATGATGACTGTGAGGTGGTGATTGGCATCAGGCCCAAATCTTCTCCTCTACCACGAAGAAGGAGCTGTGACAGTGACGAGGACTCTGAGTTTGAGCCACCTCCGTTGGGCTCCAGGAGAGTGTCCTTTGCAGACGCTAAGGGCCTCAGTTTAGTGCAAGTGAAGGAGTTTGGCACTTGGGATGATCTAATACTGCCTGTATGTGACTCTTCTGAGGGCAAAGGTAGAGATACAGAAGAATACTTCTTGTCCCCTCTCACTTTCTCACTCCCATTGTCTACTGAGGAGCTGTTTGTCAAAGTGCGAGAGCAAAAAGTGGAGTTGGAGACCATCGAGTTAATTCCAGGGACCACAGTACTGAAAGGGGTCATCCGTGTCCTCAACATCTCCTTTAATAAGGCAGTGTACATCCGAACCACCTTGGATGCCTGGTCTAGCCACTTTGACCTCCTGGCAGAGTACATCGGTTCCAGTGACAGTCTCATGGACCTTTTCTCATTTAAGATCACCTTAGTGCCCCCGTTTGGGGAGCAGGGAGCCAGAGTTGACTTTTGTCTGCGGTATGAGACTCCGCTGGGGACGTTCTGGGCCAACAATAATGACAGGAACTACGTGCTGTTTTGTCACCAGAGAGTTAAGGAGAGGAAAGAGAAACCACAGAAGGAGAGTATGAACAAAAAGAGTTGCCTAAAGACTGCCAGGTGAGGATTTTAAGTGTTAATGATGTTTTTAGACAGAATGAAACATAATTTAAGTATAAAAGTTATACACAGTCAGGAGAACTGTCCATCATGCCCTAGGTAGAAGAGTAAATTCAGACTGGACAATTTCTGACATACCATTTGGGTTTGGGCAGCACAGTGGCTTTGTGGTTAGCACTGTTGCCTCACAGCAAGAGGGTCCCTGGTTCAAATCCTGGTTTGAGCAGGGTTCGGTCCAGGCAGGGGCCCTTCTGTGTGGAGTTTGCATGTTCTCCCTGTGTCTGCGTGGGTTCTCTCTGGGGTCTCCAGCTTCCTCCCACAGTCCAAAGACAACTGTAACCGCTTGTCCCTTACGAGAACAAGCAGTTACAGAAAATGACTGACATGACTGACATTTGGGTTCTGTTAAATCTGTTGTAACAGCTGGACTATAATTGTTTTAATCATTGTATGAAAGCTGTTACTTTTCAATAAGCCTTGATAAGATAAACAGAATAGAAGATAACTATCCAATCAGGTTTATGTAGATGTGGATTTATTTGAGGTTTGTCTTTTCCTTAAGTTTGAGGCAAATAATGTCAGATTACTGTTACTGTCTATACAACTGAATGAATAATACGAAGGACTGACTAATCTGGTAAAGTGCAGGGATTGTGCAACCAGTACAGGCTGTTTGTGAATAGAAAGAAACATTAATATAGATTATTAACATCTTGCACTAATAAACCATCAGCAAAATTATTTTATTGTTATTATTTCTTAACCAAAAAGATGTATCTCACCATTGTCGCCATAAGTGGTTTGATGATAGTCACATGAAAGTATATAAGACAGGCACACTGATTAAGTCTGATCACAATTTTATCCATTCACAGTCAGAGTTTCTCCACTGTGGAAAATGCTACACCAGTGGAAGCTTCAAAACAGGAAAACATTGCAACAGGTAAATATTTATTTTGCTGATTGTGAAATTAAGAAAATAATTGTGGAATTTTAAAAACCTGGCTGTGGTAGTGCTGCCTCAATGTAAAAGTAAAATGTCTCTTTTCTCCAGTTGTGTCAAAACATGAAGGGAAAGCTGATGCTATGAAAGACGTGCAGATTTCTGATGGCCAGTCTAGAGCATCAGAGGAAGAGCGGCAGAAATTACTGGTGAGTTAAAAAAAAAGAAAAGAAAAAAGAAATACTCTCTTTTGGCACATATAAAATAAGACGTAACAGTGGACTTTACTAATACATTTAATGCTTTGTCTTTAGACTTTCCAATAAATATGTGCTTGTAACTCAAGTGTATTGGCATGTTAAGTATTTGGCGACAAACTAATTGCTCTGAAATATTAACTCCCTCTCATTAGACACCACAAATTCTGTCGGATTGTTTACCAGTCTCCTATTGTCAAGATATATTTGACAAGTTTGGTGCATTATAAAAGGGAGTTTAAAAACACCATGATGTGTTCATGAGGATCAGGAGAAACTGAAAACTGGACATGACCCCTAGTGCACTTTCGGAGAGAATATCACATGACTGGGACCTGAGTAGCACCAGAGAGACATAACGTACCGTGCACCTAAAGGACACTGTGCGTGCCGCTTGCACTTCCACAGTGTGTCATATTTTGTCATGCATGCTATTTTAATACTGTTTTAGTAATTTATCTTCGAAATCAAAATTCCATCAAGGATATTATTTAACCAGAGCATGTTAGTGTGTAACATGCAACTTTAAATGTCACCCGCTATCTGTTTTATTAAAACAGCACAATTGCTGCGAGAGCAAACTGAAATGAATCTATCCCTGTTGTTGATAAACAGGCCGAGAGCAGACAGAACTGCAGCCGAAAGAGTCGCAGGAGGGCTGCACGGATGGCTCGGGTGAGGGACTACTTTTCTCAGAAAAATGACACTGGAAGAGATGAATCACCTTCAGAAGTAAAACAGGTCACTATAAAAGAAACCTCAGAGGAAAAGCACTTAGATGTGAGATCATTTACTGAAGGGATCAGTAAATCAGAAGCCTCTGTGTCACTGGAAACATGCAGTGAACCCCTGCTTGATGTTACACATGATACGTCACCAGACTACACGTCGAATAGTGAAGCAGCGAAATCTGATAACAGCAGTTTGGCCGACTCGGCAACATTAACAGGAGGTGAAAGTGCCACAGATTTCCCAAGCAACCCCTCAAATGATGAGCCTGCTCCTGCAGAAAATATCAACAAGTCTGTGTCAAAAGCTAAGGATAGCAATGCTGCAGCTGAAGCAGCTGAACCAGCTGACAGCGTTATTTCAGCAGTGAGCAGCCATGTGGGCCAGACCAACAGCTTCACATTTGGAACTGTTGTGGCTCCGTTGTATCATCAGGTATTTGGCAGAGTGGGAAGTGAAAGTCAGAGCGTCTGTGATTTGGGAAATTCAGTACTGGATGTTGGAATCTCAACTCAAAGTTATCCTCACACTGAAAAGAGACAGACTAGCTGCACTTTGCCAACAGATGTGAGAGATAACAATGACAAAGTTCAGGGAAATGCAATTGAAACTCAGGAGTCAGCGGCTGCAAATAGTCCTCCCATGAAAGAAGACGAAACAAATTTGAGCACAACAGCAAACAATATCGTGGACTATACAGAAACTCTGCAGGATCCACTTGATATTATGCAGTCAGACCAGAGTTGCATGGTTCCCAAAATGATATCAGGAGACACAGAGGTACATCCAAATACTGTAAATGTTTTAAATACGGATTTGTTGCATTCAAAAATGCACATAGCGAGTTTAAATATTCAGGTAGAAGAAAAGGATGATAATCTAACCAAGGATGTCCAACTGCCAGAGCATACATGCAGACAAACTAAAGAAGATGAATCAATTGCAGACACTGATGTCATGACCAGCCCAGAAGCCTCATTTATGTCTTGTCAACCCTCTGAGAGTGTATCAGAGCATGTTAGTGATGAGACAAACCAACAGATCAGTGATAGTGGAGCAAACCATTGCAAATGTGTACAGGAGTCAAACAAAGACAATGTTGTTGGCAAAACAGCTTTATCAACAGCCAATGGCCTTTCAGAGGAAGATAATCGATCTGCAGCTTTGAATGTTGAGCACATCAGTAATTCAGCTACGAGGGAAACTGAGAATAGCCACATTTCTTGTTTTTTAATTGTGGAGGAAAATGATATCACATCACTGCAGGTATCTCCTGAAACTAATGATGTGGAGGACGGAAATGCAGTGGTGAGCAACTTGTGTAAAGATGAATTTAAGACAGTTGAAGAGATAGCTGAGTCAACACCTAAAACAGTGATAAATAATCACATACATGGTGATGTGCTCATGGAGCTGAAAGATGAAGACGCACAAAAAACAGAGCATCGTGAAATGGAAGCTGCGGTGTCAAAACAGGAGGATTTTTGTTTATTAGACACCACTGAGGTCAAAAACTGGGAAATGATGGTTGAAGAAGAGGAGGGCAACATATTACCAGATGGGGAGGAATACAAGACAGAAAGTGTGGAGAAGGACCAAGGACAGCTGGACGACGCAGGGACAGAGACGACATCAGAAAAAAGAGATACAACAGTGACAGAAAAAGAGAAGACGGAGGATGAAATGGTGAAGTTTACTGCTGCAGGAGAAAAAGAGAACCAGGCTGAAGATTCAGATGTTTTAGAGGAAGAGCAGACAATTGAAGAGACAGAGATAATGACTGGAGAACATATAGAGGAAGTTGAGAAAGAACTGGAATATGTTCAAGCCACAAAGATAGCTGGAGAGGAAGAACTATCTGAAGTGATTGAAGAAGAGGAAAGAGAGGAACAAGAGAAGACAGAAACTGAGAAAGACAAACTCTCTACATTCATACAAGAGATCAATATTGAAAGGATGAATAGTCAAGAGGGAGAGGAGATAGAAGAAAGGGAAGAAATTGAAATAGACTTGAAAGATGACTATGACGCAGAGATGAAGTGGGAGTATCAGATAAAACCAAAGGACAAAAACTTTGAGGAGGAAAATCCTGAAGAAAAAGAGGGCATTGTTGTTGACAAGACAAGAGAGTCAGAGGTTGTAGATGCAGAGTCAGAGAGCATGATAATCGAGGACAGGGTGAATGAAGCTGTGTGTTTTGAAGAGAGATTAGACATCACACAAAACAAGCCTGAGGATGGTTTATTTGCTCCGGTGAACAACATGCAGGACAAGAGAGCAATTGACAAAGACAATACAGGAGGGAAAAATGGACGCATCCCAAATGAAATGCATCTTTACAAATATTTCCACAGCATTGAGACTGTTACACATGACCTAACAAGAGCTGAGAGTGATGAGAGTGACTCCGCTGCTGCAGAAGGAAGTTCATGCATTTTGAGAGATGAACCTGAGAGCGACCAAGAAAGCAATGACAGTGCTTCGGCAGAGTCCGATTCAGATGACGAGGTGGAGTTATACATGCACTGTCTGAGGGCTGTTCATGCTGGGGCTCAGGCCCAGAAAGACAGGAACAAAGATATAGGTTTCAGTGTGGGCAAAAGGCCCTCTGTGAGCAGAAGCAAACGGCTTTCCATACCCATGCCATCAATCAGTGAGTCTCTGGATGAAGAACAACACCTTAGCCACCTTCTGGACAATCATGAAGACATGGAGATGGCAGACTTTCAACCCACAGTTGCAGCTCTGCCAGCGTCAAATGGACAGGAGAGCATCAATAGAACCGTTTCATGGTGGAAAGAGACTTTTTCCTGCAGCAACATTTCAAAAACATTGTTATATGCCACCTTCTTGGTGGTATTTTTCGTTGTGGCCCACCGGTATGATTTTCTTGCCTGCCTTGGGCTCTATTTGATGTCAGCGGTTTGGCTCTTCTATCAGGGAGACAGACAGCCAGAACAACAAAAACAACAACAGAATCGGCTGAATTAAAGTAATTCGGTTGTGCAGCTGTCAGAAGAAAATGTTGGCACTTAGCAAACCACAAATATTATACATTTGTATAATTCATAAACTACAGACCCTTGTTCAAGACCAATGAACAACAAAACTGGTTGTTTTTTAGTGACCGGTTGCTGTTTTTCCATTAGCTTTTTAGCCCCCTCATTTAGGTATTTTTTAGGAACCTGTAGATGTGTTTCTTGCAGCTTTTTAACTCCCAGAAGATAGTGTTTTTAGCAACCTGTGGCTGCTTTTCCAGTACTTTTTAGCTCCTGAATCTGGGTGTTTTTCAGCATCTTGTTGCTGTTTTTCCATCAAGAATAATGCCATGAAAAGCTGTTTTTTTTTTAACAAACATTTAGACATTGCTGCATTTCCTACCGGGATTGTAACACCAAAGCTGCGTATTTTAAGCCCAAACATGATCTTTTTTTCCTTATAGCTTAGTGGGTTTTGTGCCTAAACCTCACAGTGTTGTTGACACATAAAGAAATGTCAAGTTTCACCGTACCCTCTACATAGTACCGTGCAAAAGTAATTTACCCGTGGTTAGCAAAAATGCAATGCCAACATTTTTTTTGACAGCTGGGTTGGTTTATAAGTGAACTAGTCAAAGTTCTGATACAAAGGCTTAGTAAATTTAAAGCTCTCTTTCTGCAATATGCTCACACTACCATTTCATATTCATCTGTAATCTTTGAACAATAACTACACAAATACTGAGGTTAGAGGAAGACACACAACAGTGAACGATAATGGGCATTGATTTAAAGTATATATGGCACATATCAGAATAAATGCTGTATATTCCCTATGGGAGTAACTCTGTTGTCAAGAGTATGAACCAATTTTCTTTATACTTTACTGTACATAAAACTTAGTGTTAACTCAGACAACAGGCTATATGGACCATTGCTCACACTGATCAGTTCTGCAGAGTGTTATTACATTTTTGAGTTTCAAATTAACTCATCAGTGTGCTGTGTGTTTGGATGCCATCTAAAAATTATTGTGTTTGTGTAGGATACATTTAGTTTTCGTAAGTCTGGAATGAATAAATCGTACTTTAGACAAATAACTTAATGTGTTGAATGGCTTTTTATTGCTGTAAGTGATACAGAAGTAATGGTAGATCATCAGTAGTCGAATGACAGTAATTTGAATAAATATCTGCATTATAATATCAACCATGTGCATTAGAAATAAGCCTATAATCGTGCTAGCAGCTATGAGGCAGTGCTTTGAGCTAAACAAGGTCAGCATGCAAACATGCTCACAATTACAACTTGTTTAGCAGATAAGTTTAGTATGTTAGCATTCTCACTTATTATGATTAACTTTATACATAAAGTTCAGCTGAGGCTCAAAAGAATGTATTTGGCTTTGCAGGTATGTAGTAGCCTAAGAACCAGATGAATCTATGAAGTCAGATTTTATTTGCTCTAGCATTTGGGAATTAGCGATGCAAGGCTATGTATTTGGTCATGAACCAAAGAACTGGAAAAATTAAAGTCATAAAATTTTGACCACGCAATTTCAATAGTTGAAAAGTTCCTATAGTACACTGTTAGAGAAACACAGTCGTTGGTTCCAAATTTCATGGACATACATCCAGTAGTTGCTGAGCCATGCTGGTGCTAGAGGAGAAGTCAGGGGATTACCAAAGTCATTTGGAGTCATTTTGGACCCTGAATATCTGCATAATAGAATTCCATGCCAATCCATCTTTTAGATGTTGAGATATTTCTTTTGGATACAGACACTATCTTCAAATTACACTTTGTTTTGATAGACTGGCCAGCACTTAAATTTACTCGCTTACAAATAAACAGCAGGGTTAATAGACTTAGAAAACATTTTATTTCCTCTAAAAGCAGGCTAGTTACAGGTAATCCAAATTATTGTCTTTTCAATAGAAAATATGAATACCATCGGGGGTATGTCATGTCAGAGATCTGCAGTCATATCCTGAAAGTATGCAAGAATGCAGACACTGGCTCTGACCTGGCAGCTTGTATTCTTATTTATATTTCTGGTATGTTGAAAAGTTATTTTTCCTTAATCTCGGCTGCATTCTCATCAAATCAAGCATATCTTGTTATCACCACTTATCAGTGTTGAAATATGTTTGGCAGCTGACCATCGGAAGTATCAGCTTTTATACTGTTTAGGTGCTATGTCCGGAGTTTTTAAGGTGTAGCCTGAAAATCAATATTTGTGCATGAACCAAGAGCTCCTGGGACACGGTAGAGGTCAGTAGTTTTTAAGGATTATTCCTTCCTTTTCTTATCTTTCTGTGGGAAAGAGACATTTTTTTATGGGAGAAGTTCTTCTAAATAGAGGTCAAACCTCGAGCCAAGTCCATGTGCATTTCTGACATGCTGTCATTAGTCCACAAGAGTAAATCTAGCAGAGCACTCCTCTGAAAGTTATTGATCGCTGTTTGTCTCTGGGAGCCAAATCGAGTCACTTGCAGTGATAGCATGTAGTTCCTGCCCCCTAATTGAACTTTGGCTTTTAGCTGTGTTTTGAGCAGAACACAGCTGCAGTAATGTACTCGCCAGGGGATTTCTGGCAGTCTACTGGGAGGATTACCACTCTCTTTTGCCAAATGAGTAACATTTTTAGCCACCAAAAGAAGCAAAACAACATTTTTGGCAAGTGAGACATGCAGAAGAGCATACTCCATCACACAGCTCAAATTCCCAATACAGCTTTCAGTGACAGGAGTTTATAACAAGTATCCTTTTTAATAAACTATTAATGTGTGAGTTCAGTTTTGCAATTCAACCCACACTTGAGTTTCTGCATTTTAGAGGAACTTGTAATGTTGATGTTTTAAAGAGTAACAGATCTGTCATACAGTAACAAACTTCCTCTGTTAGTGTATTTACTTTTTGAACATGATCTTATCATTTGACCTGAAGTGATAGGTGTTGCTCATGCTAATTTTTATTAGCCACGCTGGTGGAGCTCTGTTGGCTGCAAATCATCAGAGCACATTGGCTGACCCCATCACCTGTATATTCTGATAACGACCACAGTATTAAATAGCTACTGCAGGCAGCCAACTGTCTTCATGTCCACACCAACAGATGCCTGTCTGACCTCTTTCTAGGACTTTTATTACTCAAGTGCAGTAATAAATAAAATGTGCTATGAATGAGCTGATCAAAGTTTAAAGCCAGAAAATCTTGTGCTTAGATACAGTAGTGCTGACTTTATACATGAAGGGTGAAAGACATATTTTCATATTTGTGTGCATAAATATTAAAATAATAATAATAATAATAATAATAATAATAATAATAATAATAATAATAATAATAATAATAATAATAATAATAATAATAATAATAATAATAATAATAATAATAATAATGATAATAAATTGTTTATGATCTGTAGCACACACTTACAAAAAACTTACAAAATCCAAATCAATATGCATAAACATACCAGTAAAACACATCAGAAATACGTCAGAAATAACTTTTCCTGTTACGAGAGCTATTATGTAAGAGCTCACATGATGCTGCTCTATTAATACCTGCTATGTTTTTTTTTTTTAAGTGTAATTACATCCTGCCCACCCATGACATGGTTACAGTGCAACACGCAGACATATCTGACTCCAAAAAAAAACAACAGTTAACCATCATGTGCAGTGTGCTATTTTTAATAGAAATTAATAATTATGCTCTGTAATAATGTAGAAATGCAGTATGGATAACAAAGCTTTAGATTCAGCAAAATAACGTTTTACTTCACACGAAATTCCACATTAAATCAGGATGAAAGTAATTTTGAGACTGTTAAAATGATTTCTGACTCACTGGAACCATTGGGTGGCACTATAGCATGTTTTTTTGATGAAAATAATTTAAAGTAGACAACAGGTAATTTATGTGGTTTATTGTTATATGTTGTTGTACAATACTTAGCTGTTTCAATGAACATTTTTTTTTCTTATTGATAAAAGTAATTTATTAAAGTACTTTAAGCACAGTGTACTGTGTCATTTCATTATGTTTTATTTTATCCTCAAAGAAACTTTATGTTTATTTAAATTTTACATTTACAAGCAACAGTGGGATGTAATGCTAGTGGGTAGCCTAGAAACATAAATGACAAAAAATATTTTCAAACAAAACATGCGTGTGCTATACAAACAAAACATGTATCAAATTGCAGAAAAGCTGTGCTGAAAGGCTATTGTGCAATGACTAATAATATTAAGAATCAGAGTAAAAATTGAAATAAGTGAAAATAAAGTGATAAATTGAGCTATACAGGTTAAAAAAATAGATAACAAATATAAGTACATGTAATATACAGTATATATCAAAATGTTTGATATATGAATTGATATACAAAAGAATAGATTAAATAGAAAAATAAAATAAAAAATGATATGTAAAAAAAAAACCCCGAAACCCATAAGGAATAAAAGATGAGAAATACATTTACACAAATAGGCTGCATCTGTTTTGCTTTTTTTTTTTTTTTTTTACAGTAATAACAGTCTTTTAATTCAAAGAGTGGGAAACTGTTTAAATAAACAATCAGAAATACTTCATAAAAACGTATTTAGAGACAGAAAAAAAATATTTTGTGTGATGTCATAAGGTTTTGAGTTAACTTCAGGAGTTGTGGCATTTCCAAGCCGCACTTAAACGCCCGATAGCACGCACGCAGGCTCCAGGTACCTTTCCCGGCCTGTGATTGGACGACGGACTGTCAGTTCCGAAGCATGTCTGTCAAACTCAACCAATAAGCATGCGTTTTGTTGGCCGGTGCACCGGTTCGCCGGTCGGTTTGTAGCTGGGAGAAGGGGAAGCAACTTGGCGAGGGCAGCATCGGCGGTGCGGTGCTATGGACCTCAGGGACAATGTCGAGACCGGGGAGACGGAAAACCAAACGGAGCTGTTTTCCGTGCCGATCCCGGACGAAGCACCGTGCAAGAGGGAGCAGGAGAAGCTGTCAGGGGTCGTCAAAAACGTCCACAGAAAACTGCGCAGGAAATACAGAGAGGGTAAGCAGCCTCAGCGGGCCCCTTCATCTGTCTGTGGCCCTGCTGGCGACCGGCTAAAACTCAACGTTAGTCCAAAAATACTAAATTAAATCGTTTCTGCTAACAGTATTCCCAATAAACATAACTTAATCTGCTCGGTAACGTTAGCCCTCCTAGCTAACGGTCTAGTTTCGAGGCTAGTTAGCTTGTTATGGAGGTAGACCGCATCCAGCAAACAAGGCCTTTAAAGCTCTTTAACAATGACATTACACACACTACTAAAATTATTGGTGTTTATACACATAATACTCTAATGTAAACACGCATTATCGCTCCTTTAGACCCAGTGCACTGTCAGCCGAAACATTAATAGATCACTAATAAGACATAACAACGCAGCCTATTTAATGACAATGAATGACTTTCTATCGCCTCTTTATTGCCGATAAATTATAACTCAGTGGACTGAACAAACATTTGGTGCATCTTTTACAACCGAGCTAGTTTTATTTACGACTAAAATGTTATTCAGAACTAGACAACACATGCAAAATAAGTTAAAACTTCATACAGATTCACGTTTTGCGTGTAAACATGCGGTTTAAGATTTCGTGAGTGAATGCAAACTCAAAAGCTTATTACATATTTAGGATTTCAGAGAAGGATATGAAGGGTAAGAGGAGGCTGGTATTGTTAAAGCTAAGCTAGAGATTGGCCATTTATGCTTAGGGACTGATCATTGTTATGAGAGGGGAGGGGTGATGCCAAGAGGGGGAGGTATGTCAAATGTTTTTTTTAAGCACCACGGAGGGATTTGTGTTTTTTTATTTTGGCTTAGGGGAGGGGCATACAACCTGAAATAGCTGTAGTTTGTATTTATGATACAGAAAACATGCATGGTTTTGTTCAGATTTGCCTAAATTACACTAGAAGGTATATCAGTTGCTCATTGCTGATAGACTCATATTTGCTATGACTGATTAAAAGATAGATGGATAGAAAGATGGTGAAAGTGTCACATGAGAACTCTTTATTTGCACTTTAGAGAGAAATGGTACCTATATATTTCTTAAAAATATAGTTAAGATCCAATCTGACACTTCGGATACCACTTTGGGGTGGATTTACTTCTGCTTTTGTGATTTAGGGAAGTACAAAAAAGGCCCCCAAAAAAGAGTACCAACTTTAATTGGAGCAGATGATACTATGTCTTTGAAGTTGTGATTTTTTTTTAGACAAAATGTTTAAATTCACCTGGGGTGTTGCTCTCAATCACCTCATCTGTCTTCACACAGACCAAGCTCATATCTATTTGCCAACAACATTTGCAAGACTTTAATCGACACTTCTGGATCCATATATGCAAAACTAAATGCAGCTTAATTATCTTGTGTTTGTGTTCCAGTGGCTTAAATAAAAAGCTTATAGACAGTTCAGGGCTGGATTTCCATAATAATTGTTCAGGTATGTTTATCTGCAGCTGTCAGTCCTTAGAACAAAAACATCTGTCTTCTTTCCTATTATGAGTCAATCTTGATAAGAGTGTGGTGTAAAATGGGAAGTTTGGAAAAACCCTTTTGCTAGACATCAGCACTGAGGTATGACGTTAGTGTCAGTCTGAATGCTCAACATCTTTATAGTTTAGAAAAGAAATGTTTCACTCTGCAGCACTGACACAGGGGTTCATTTCTGAGCTTGAAGTTAAAGACTGTTTGTAGCTTAAAGTGCCTTCTAGAAATGTTGGGATTTAAAAACTTGCTACATTTCCTACCCACACTGAATCTTTGTGCTACTGTAGGAACTGCACTCTCTCTCATTCTCTCTTTCAGAGGAAACGCACAGTCCTACTTAAGACTGTGTAGGAGGGGACTGCAAAAAACTTGCAAAATATTTAACTTGAGAAAAGAAATTTAACATTAATTCATGTTGTAATTAG
The DNA here is from genome assembly GCF_026936395.1 of Plectropomus leopardus. Taxonomy (NCBI): domain Eukaryota; kingdom Metazoa; phylum Chordata; class Actinopteri; order Perciformes; family Serranidae; genus Plectropomus; species Plectropomus leopardus. The sequence continues at coordinate 25,857,354 of NC_142182.1, read as the reverse complement.
AGCATAACTACAGCTAACAGCTTGTAGGTTATATAGGATTTATTTGACTTTGCACTTACAACCCCAACTTCATTTGTGACACTATGGAAAAACTAAAAACACAAAGCAATGACTTACAAATCAGTTTCCAAATGTATTTTTTGAAATACACACAGGGACAATATGTTCATTGTTTTAACTGATAAACCTTTGTGTTTTTTTTTGTAAAATACACTAATTCTGAATTTGATGCCTGTAACACGTTCTAAAAATGTTGGGACAGAGGCATGTTTACCACTGTGTTACATCACCTTTTCTTTTGAACACAGAAAGCGTTTGGAAAATGAGGACACTAACTGTTAAAGTTTGAAAATGAAATTTCTTTCATCCATTTCTTTCAGGCCAGATTAATGAATGAATGAAGAATGAGCCAAAATCCCATCTGAACACGGTGAATTAATAGTTTAATTACACAGGAAACGTCATGAAGCTGGCATTGTAAAAAAAAAAAAAAAAAAAAAGCTTCTCTGCTTATTTAATTAATTAAGTTAGCATGTTTTAGCATGTTTAATACTTTGAGTCATTTGCACATATTTGTTATGGACTGAAGTGTTACAGTTTCGTAATGAGTCTAGTTTATTGAATTTATACCAGCGTGTGGTCTAAATTGCATGTGAATAGCTGCAATAGAAATGTGTTTTATGAAAAAAAAGTATCTGATACTTATCTACTTCGATTTACTACTACCTATTTCTACTTTTCAGCAATCCCTACTACTTCACCTTATTCTAATACATTTAGGCCAGTAATTAAGTGTTGCATAAGTAACACAGCAAACCTTTACATACCCTGCATTTTTAAACATTACTGCCATTATTTAACTTGTAAACTGGAAATTCAGTCATGCATAAGCCTTTAAAAATATTTCACATCAATTTTGAATTATTGGTGTTATTGAACTTATAAAGACATTTACACTTATTTAAGCCATTTCCACTTCTCCAACTGCTCCAACTACTTACCCTTTTTCTAACATTTTTAACAGCATTGCAGTGCAGCATCAGCTTTTCAACATTAAGCATTCACACCCACAATTTCTTCAGAAAAGTATTAATTACATTTTAGTTAGCACGTTCAGTAGATTGTGTCATTCCACCTAATTGCGCATATTTTTCGAAATCTTACAATTTCTATATCAGTGTAGTTTTATTGAGTTAATACCAATGTCTGGTCTAACTTTCACGTGAATTGCTGCGTTAGAGATATGTTTAATGAAGAAAAAAAAGTGTCTGTATGTATGTCAAAAGGGATTTGCACATTATTGCATTCTGTTTTCATGTGTGTTTTAAACAGTGTCTTAACTTTTTGGAATCAGGATTGTATAACAGCCACAAACATCATGATTTAGGATGTCTCTTGCTTGAATGCCTCGGCTGGTTTTAGGGATGCACGATACTAGATTTGTTGCCGATGTCAGATATGTTGATACACAACAATTTATTTGGCGGAACCGATACTGATATATTCATTTTTCCACCACCTAATTTTAGTAATCATCAAGTCTCTTATGTAGTGAAATTAGCATCATATTATGCTTAATCTTACAGTGATGGCCCACCAGCAGATGAAGACATAAAATACAATGCTTTTCAATGTATATAATATCCAGTCATTGTTCAAAATAAGAAAACTACTTTGATTTAGGGTTGATGTTTCTACATGTCAACTATCGGCAGAAATCAGCTTATTGGCTGATTCAGATATTTCATTTTCAAGCCAATATATGTCAATAAAGATGATGTGCCGATATTGTCGTGCATCACTAGGTGGTTTATTTCCCTTAGCTCTGACTCAAAAATCTGCATTTGACCATTTCACTGCTCTTAAACACGAAAGTAAACAGCAGAAAGAGAAGACTCAGCACAAGTTTTATAAGTTCAAAACAATTCAGCAAAAACATAAAAAAGGAGCCTCAGTAATGTTTGTGCAGTCAGTCTTGTGCTGTAGCAAACGTTGTCACATTCTCTACTATCTATTTATGTAGCAAACAATGCATAAAGAGGTCAGATTTTGTTGTTGTTTGTGTGGACTCTGTCCTTCTGTCCACCTGAAACACTACATAACCACAAAGTAGTGTTTAAATTATGTCAGACCAAGTCATGTTTTGAATAAGTCAGAAATTGTCCAGAAGGAAAGAGTCAAGTTGGTTGTTTTTTAGAGACTAGAGGTGCACAGAGAAGTCGTCGCGCTCACAGACCTCATGAGTGGTTAATAAGTAAAGCATGATCTGGTGGGCTTGGCATTGAATCACTGTGGTCATGCTTCTGGAGTGCTGCTGTTTACCACCACTTCTCTTGTTGTTCTTTCATTTCTGCAAATCTGAATGAGAGTTTTTGCTTGTGGTCATATGATTTCTCCCTTATCAGTGTGTTTGCCTACGCTACGGGCCATAAACTGTGAAGATGTGCTGAAGGGAATTTTTGTGGACTTTATTATAACTGTGAAATGGCTCTCTAAGGATGATTTTCAGAGGAACAGTTCCACTTCTGTGCTGGCAAAGATGAGCAAACTTGTAGGCATTGCAGCAAATTGCAATAAATGTGTCCTGAGCTTTTTTTTTTTATCAGTTTGTTTTCCAAAGGACTACTACCATGTTTTGGTACTCAAGGGGATAACCAAAGTTGGCAAGTAGGTTGTGAATATTTGTTACTTGTTGTGGTTGAATGTCAGACTAAAAGATAAAATTGGTTTTCAGCATGATGACACAGTAGCTTAAACTTTAAAAGTCACAATTTATTCCTTTAAGTTGTGAGGACTGTGATTTACTTTTTGTGTTGTTTTTAATTTGTTAGCTCTGTTCTAATATTATTTTGCTTCCTTAGTGGGCGACTTTGACAAGATCTGGCGCGAGCACTGTGAAGATGAGCAGACGCTGAGTGAGTACGCCCTCGCCATGAAGAATCTCGCTGACAACCACTGGACCAAAAACTGCGAAGGAGAGGGGCGCATCGACTGGTGTCGCAGGTACTAATCAAATATCTTACAGCTGCACTCTAAGACCTCATGACTATTAAGTCTTTTTTTGTTTGTTTTTGTGAACAATTATTTATTGATTAAACAGCAAAAAGGGACAATATGTAATATGTATATATGAGTATGACACTCATCATCATTGAAAATGAAAGATGCAAAGTTTGAAGCATGTCACAAAAACAAAACAAGCAATAACAGCAAAACATTTGATGCAAGCAAACAACATCAAACACAAAAAACAAAAAAGTTACTCACAAAAAAAGTTAAACAGAAAATAGCAATAAATGCCAATCTTTGTTAGAAAATATATAAAGAAAACTTAAAGTGAGTGATGGCATCAGTCAGTCAGTTATCAACTGCGTTACTGTACTGTATGACTGTGAAGTCCAGCTTATCTAAATTTATATGCTGAGCTTTAATTTCACTGTAAAAGTGTGAGTTGTGTTTTCAATCTTCTTTCTCAGTGTCTGTCAAGAATATTTTTTGGATGGCGGGATGAAGAGAATGTTAGAAAAGGATGAGAAAAGTGCCATGCTCGCCATGGGTCTGACTGCTGCATCTGTAAGTGCCCAACCGAACAGCACCATTCCCAGGTGAGCACGCTGCACCTCATGCTATTATTCTCTGGAATAATAGATATAAACTGCTGCGGAATAAATCTTTATTCTATAAAGACGGGTTTGAGAAAAATATATGGTCTATAGCTGATTGATGCTAGTGGTAACTTGCTCAATTGTGAACACACCCTTTAAAATCTACTACTAGGCCAGAAAAGAAATCATTTCTCTCTCTCTCTCTCTCTCTCTCTCTCTCTCTCTCTCTCTCTCTCTATATATATATATATATATATATATATATATATACATATATATATATATATATTTGTGTGTGTGTGTGTGTGTGTGTGTGTGTTTATAAATATGTATGTATGCGTGTCTGTGTATAGTGTGTATATATATGATAACATTTTTACAAGATAGTTTCATGTTATAATAAGATGTCATATGTTATAGAGCAAGTTATTAATAAAAGAGACTAAAATATATTCAAGAGGCAATAATATTGCTTGTTTTATACATTAAGTTATAGTACCAGGCTAAAAACTTCTGTTAATTATTCTGCAACATGATACCATACATAGTCAAATGTAACATACACTTCAACAGTTGGATTTTAAAACCATTTATTTACATAATATATATCCAGCTGTTTTAACTCTGTTCTAACTCTAATTTAGCAAGAATTCTGGAAATTTGAGTCTGGAAAAAAAATTGAATTTTGAAATGAAAAATATATAGGAACCCGATTTGCAAATTACATGTAAACTTTTCTTCTCATAAAAAGCATCTCTATATATATATTTTTTTAACCCATCAAACTTGCATTATAACAAGTTTGAGGTTGTGTGTTAAAACATGAAAAGATTCAGTGGGCCCTCGCATGTGATGTTGTATTTGTTTGTTGTGGGGGGAAAAAAAAATCTGTTGATATGAATTTAACGTTGTGATTTTTACAAGACAAAGAGCCACTGTTGGACGCACATGATGTTTTTGAAGATGACACTTATTCTACATTTTTGTTGCAGTTCAATTTCTCAGCTGGGGAAAATGCGCCTTCTCGACGTGGGAAGCTGCTTCAACCCTTTCTTGAAGTTTGATGAATTCCTTACAGTTGGTATTGACATAGTGCCTGCAGTTGAGGTACGAGGGTTTATTTATTATGCTCATTTTTTGTTGACAAAATGTTGACACGAATAAAATGCTTGAGGTTTTCGAGTCTGGTGAGACAGTGCAGGCATTACGGAGCAAAAGTAGCGGCAGAAATGAGTCACTCAGGGGTATGTGTTGTGGTTACACAGTGTGTGAACGAATTCTGCAGAAAGCAAAACAAAAAGCTCCTCATACTTTGCAGCTGCAAGCCTTAAAAGTGAACTTTCTGCTTCTTTTCTCTCCTTCAGAGTGTGTACAAGTGTGACTTCCTCAACCTTCAGCTCCAGCAGCCTCTCCAGCTGGCGAGCGATGCGGTCGAGGCGTTCCTCCGCCAGCTCCACAACCCCATCGACTCGCTACCTGCCCAGCTTTTCCATGTGGTTGTCTTCTCCCTGCTCCTGTCTTACTTCCCCTCTCCATACCAGCGCTGGATCTGCTGTAAGAAGGCCCATGAGCTGCTGGAGCTGCACGGCCTGCTGCTCATCATCACGCCCGACTCCTCCCACCAAAACCGCCACGCCCTCATGATGCGCAGCTGGCGCGTCGCGGTGGAGTCGCTGGGCTTCAAGCGCTACAAATACGTCAAGTATTCCCACATGCATCTCATCGCCTTCCGCAAGGTGTGTCTGGCCACCACCAGCGACCTGGTGTCACGCAACTACCCAGAGATGCTCTACATCCCTCAGGACTTCCACTCCAATGAGGAGGAAGAGTGTGCCGACGTGCCCGTGCAGGTGCGCTCCGAGTTTGAGGATGACCAGATGGCTTGGGGTTTCTCGGAGCTACCTGACACGCCCTATGATTCAGATTCTGGGGAGAGCCAGAGCAGCTCGGTGCCTGGCTTCCACGAGCTGGAAGACCCCATCCTGCTTCAGAGCTAGGCTGAACCAGCAACCCCCCCTCCACCTTCCTCCTCTCCTTTTCTCGAATATCACCTCCCCTTCAACTGCTGCGCTGCCAATTTTAACCTGCTGCATTCTTCTCCTACTTCTCCTCCCTCTCCCCAAAACAATGCAGTTTGCACAGTGTGAAAGACAAAAGTTTACAGATTATTTTCTCATGTCCACACTCCTCTGAGAGTACACACACATACACAAACACATATTCACATACACACACACACTAAGATGGATATATTTTGATAAATATCTAGGTTTTTTAAGAGTTGGAAAGTGAATGCCCTTGAGATATCTAACTCCCTGCTCCTTGATTTCCATATCATCTTCCTATCAGCTTTCAATAACAAAATCAGCTTCAGTCTCTATTTGAATAAGCTAGCGTGGCAGGCTGCTTAGTACAAAAGACAAACAACCTGAGTGGTCTGACGGGAGTTTGATTGCACTGGTGAGACTGAGATGAAACGACTGGACTGGTACGCTTGCTTCTGTCACAGTCATGCAGCTCAACTTTCTGAAAAATCCTTGATGTGCATTTAGTTTTCCAAGAAAAAGAGAAGTTCATTGTTTTGAAATATATATATATTCTCAACAGTCAAAACATTGGTGTTGTCCAGTGTAAAGTGTGGCAGTGCCATTTTAACTTGGCATCCTCTGAATGATTTGTGTATCTTTTACAAGAAAGTGGTATTTGTAGCATTTTAAGCATTTTCAGAACCATACGGTAGGAGTATTACTAGGTTTACTAATGTGAAACTGTAACTGTGTTTACTCGTTGTGTAACAAGGTACGAGTGTTCCAAAGTAGGTATTAGATTTTTTCCTCCTCTCGTTGTCCTCACGAATATTGAGACTGAATTATCTCCAGTATATTTTTGTTCTCCAGCGGAGAAATAGTACAACACGGCATATCAAATCAAGCACCTGTATCCTTTGACACAATTTTGTAATGAAGTACTCTGCCTCTGTTTTGTCATACAGAATCTCTGAAGCAGGTGAGTAGATTTAAGCAATAGCAAACGAGAGCAGATCTGAAGACATTGTGTCCGACGGGGGAGGTTTTAGCTAAAGACACTACCAGTTGAAATGTGTTCCTGCTCGTCCCTGAATGAGCTTGTTGTGTGGGTGTGGCTGAGTTTGACAGTGTGAATGAAGGAATGAGTTTCATGTGTTATTGTCAGTGGCACTTTATCATTGATCCCAAAGGGTGTCACAAAATGTAATTATTTTCCAATGATGACACTTTTACAACCAATATGACGGGCCCATAAGATAATAACTGTAAGTCGAAGGTGCCTTCTTTGTTCACATTTACTGTATGTTGCAAACAGACTTTCATGCCCCTGGAGAAAATGAAACCTTTTAACAAAAAAGTTATCACGCTTCTTTGGCCAAACAGTATGTACAAACTGTCCAGTTCTCCTTCGTCATATTAATGGTTAACAAGAAACATTTCCAGTGTTGATGTAATGCAGTGTGTTGTTGCCATATCATTTTTCCAGTTAATGCACATCTCTATGCTGATATCTTCTCTGTTTTAACAGGAAAAAAAGAAAAAAAACATTTCACAGTACCACACATATTCAGACATTCAGGTTTTGTAATTAATTGGTGCATTTGTCTTCCAATGTTTCTTTTTGGTCCATATGCATGAGTTGTTTCATCTTCATTATCAAACATTTTCAACAATGCAGAACAATGTGTGCTTATAGTATGGTTGTATTTCTCTTTTATAAATGAATGTAAATGTAACGTATCTGTGTAGAGTTTTTTGTGTCTATTGCATCTTTATCTTTGAACATTAAAAATACTGCTCTGTATAGTGGTTATGGAGTTATGAAGGGGCATTTGTAATCCGAGCAGGTTGTGGATTAAGGTCTTTTGATAAACAGACAATATTTGTTAACATTGGTAGCAGTTTCAAACACGAATGAATGAGGGGTCTGTATGAAGAGGCAGGATTACTTCATTATACATAGTAATACTATTCATTATGCATAGTCTTATACCGAAATGGACAGTTCACCCAAAAAGCAAAAATGCATATTTTTCTTTTTGCCTGTAGTGCTATTTATCAATCTAGATTGTTTTTTTGTTTTTTTTGTGAGTTGCAGAGTGTTGGAGGTATCGGCTTCTTTCAAATATAAAAGAACTACATGGCACTTGGCCTGTGGTGTTCAAAACGAAAAAAAAAAAAAAAATTAAATCTGAAAGCCGAATCTCTCAAGAGCAATGCCACTTTCCATAAGTCATGACCCAGTTTGGCAATTTTATCGGAAATATGGTGAGTTGGGGAGGTTAAACCCTCGAAGTGTGTCATCAGTTCTGATTCTGCGGCTGCCTTGTTGGCATTAAAAGAGGGGAAAAACTGCATCCTGCACTGATTTGCTTCTGGAGATTATGTGTGGCCTGTTCAGATTGGGACTTTGGGGTGTCATGTTAGGTTTTTGTGGGTACTGGGGCATACAGGTGTTGTAGGGAATGAAATCTCTGATAAGCTGGCAAAAGAGTCACGCTTGTCACATAGTGCTGATTTGAAAGTCTTTTTGGGGAAAGGAGAATGCTACAGCCTCTGCAAAGACAAGTTAGAGCTTCAGTGGCAAAAGGAATGGGATGAAGAGTGAAGGGGCAGGCATTATTTCTCCTTGCAACGGTCAATCAAAAGGAAGAGGCTGCTGCTTAAGTATTGCCGGAAGGATGCTGTGGCTTTAACTAGGCTGAGATTGGGTCATTGTGGTCTTGCCAGCTATCTGAAAATCATTGGCAAACATCCTGATGGTCTCTCTCTCTCTCTCTCTGTGTGTGTGTGTGTGTGTGGACATGAGGAAAGAGTTCACCATGTTGTTTTTTCCTGTGACAGCAAGTACAGGAGTGAAAGGCAACAGTTGTTCCGGGAGCTATCAGATGTGGGACTCTCGTCTCCTTTAAGTCGATGTTTTGCTCTGTGTCAAACTGACAACCTGTTGCTGAAACGCTTGTTTAATACCTATGCACCACGGGTCTGTACTCTAAGCTGTGAGTTAAGTACCCATTGCTGGACTGTGGAGGGCAGCAGCACACTTTCCAGTGTACAGCCTGCCGGAACGTCATTAGAAGAAGACGACTTTGGTGAAATGCTTTTTTTACCCTCAGCGACTGCCGTAGATGAAACCACTGTCATGGCGAATGTCAACCGACAAAACTTTTTGACGTTTCAAACTTTTTTAAACGGATATGCCTCTCACAATACTGACATCTTGTTTTCAGGCGTTTCATCGTAGACTTTTTAATACCGTATCGGACATCAGATGAACGGAACACAAACGCCGATCATCAAGATGTAAATATTTCTCCGTGCTAACTTTGACTGGTGCAAAGATGCATCGCTGGTAACTAACGGTAGTTAAGCTAGTCACTTTGAACAAGTTAGCTAGCTAGTTAGCTAAACTTGGAGTTTCAAACGTACACAAACTGACTATAACTCATTAAAGTACTCGTTTTTGGCTTTGGATAGTTTTACGTCAAAATGTGTCGCTTCCTCCGCTACTGTGTCAGCCACTGCCTTCATGCAGCGATGACCCGGCTGGAGGAGGTTAACGGAGAGGTGAGCATGTGGTCGTCTGTCCGGTGGCTGGGCTACCTGTCCGGTCTCAACCTGCTGGTCGCCCTGTGTTTGGGGCTCTACACCCGGTGGGAGAAGACCGCAGAGACCACTCTTCTTGTTATTTTCGTTTTGGCTCTAATTGTCCTCGGGATAGCAAGTATAGTGTACTATTACTTCCGTATGGAAAGGGTGAGCCTCAGTCTCCTACACCTGTGGTTCGGGTTTTTGCTAGGATTGCAGTGTTTCCTCAACAGTGCCGACCTGGAGCGTGACGTGAAGGAGCAGGCGGCCAACTACCTGCTGCTGGCCAGCGTGGCTCTGAGGACGCTGTGGGCGCTGCTGGAGAGACTGTTTGGATGCGCCAAGTACCGTCCTGCCTTCCTCACCTCTGCGGAGCGGCTGGAGCTGGTGGGTTTTGCCACCGCCAGCACCGCGCTGCTCATCCAGAAGTCACTCAGCGTGATGGTTCTGGTGGTGGCGCTGGCCATGGTCATGATCGCCCTCCGGATGAAGGCTCTCCTGGCTCTTCCCAACTTGGTCTCCTTCGCTGTCATCACCGCCATGCTGTTCTTCAAGTCTCTGAACATCAATATCAACCCTTTCGCCCTCGCCTGCTTTCTAAGCCAGCTCATCTGCGACCCTCTGCTGGATGTCTACTTCAGTGGCTTGTCTGTGACCGAGCGGTGGCAGCCTTTCCTGGTGTGGCGGGGCCTGTGGCGCCGGCTGTCCCTTCTGCCTCTGCTGGTGGTAGAGGTGACCTTCATCATTCTGGCCTCTCAGAAGCTGAAAGACCTGGACCAGTGGTACCTGATGATCCCAAGCTTTGTGGTCTGCTTGCTCTTCTGGGCCATCTGCCACACGGTGTTTGTCATCACAGTGTGGGGCTTTCACACCAAGCTCAGTGAATGCCAGAGGGTGTGCTTGTCTCAGGGGTCAGGTGTCAGTGGCCTGGACAAGGTTATGGCCTCAAAGGGCATGAGACATTTCTGCCTCATCTCTGAACGCCTGGTGCTTTTCTCGCTGGTTTCAACGGTTGCTGTTGCTGGTCTTTGTTGGCAGGTAGGGCCAGCCAAACAAAATATATCTTATGTCAATATGAGAGAGATGCCACAGAGCATCAACTGAATATCACAGGGCTTTAGTAACTATTCGAAATCTGAGCAAATTGGTTGGATTTCTTTCAAAAACATGAGGAGAAGGCAAAAAGAAACTTGACAAGACATAGCCCAAAATTTTGCAAAGAAATCTGTAAAAAAGTGACAAGAAAATTTATAAGAAAAATATAAATGAAAAAGTAAAAAAAAAAAACATAAACAAAAAACAACAAAAACAAACAAACAAACAAGTAAATGGCCTAAAAATATTATAATAATAAGTAATATATATATTCCTTTTTAAAAAAAAAACAAACAAATAATTCTCTCCTTAATTTAAAACACATTTTTATAGTAATTTTCTTCTGATTTACTCATTCAAGTTGGTTATTGCCTTTTTTCCCTCACGTTTTTGAAAGAAATCAAACCAACCAACACAGCTCAAGAAACCCATTTTAATGTAGTTTTCAAAGGCTTTATAGTCTGTCTGCTGCATATTTGGATAATAGAAAATGGCTATAGACAAACAGGTCCCAAACTTATTGCCTTCAGATACCTTAAAGGAATATTTCAAAGACCATTTGTATGTCAAATACTCAACTCACTACACGACTCATGTAGTTTAATCAAAGTCTCATTAATCTAGTCGTATGCTCAGTACTTCCCACACATTTCACTACCTCTCCATCAGCCCTTTCCAAAGGGGGCTAAAAGTGTAACTCATCTATGCTTTTACTTTTAGCCCCAGTCAGAAAGGGCTGATGGAGAGATCATGAAATGTGTTTGGGAAGTACTGAACATACAACTATAAATGAGACTTAGATTATACTACACAAGATGTGTGAGTTTGTAAATGGAGGTTTTAATCTAGTTTCGCTGTTGTTGAACTTGATCCTCATTGATTTTAAATAATCAACTGTGTTTGCCGTTTTTGGATTCTTCGTTCACCATGGAGGAATGCCCAAAAAACAACGTTTTCTTCACGAATTTAACATTACACCGGATGAGTAATAATGTGCAAATGGTCTTTTGCAGGGTTTAAACGAGTGTTTACCCAGATCCATCATTACTTGCATGCATCACAAAAAGAAAGTAAAGATTTGAGAAAAATCTGGAAGTAGATATATCTTTGTATTAAAGAAATAGATGTATGAAAATGATGCCACTTCACTCAAATGCAGCCTTTAACCAGAAAAAGACAACACTAGCAATATCCAAAATTTAAGACTATATTCAGTCTCATATCAGGATATATATATATATATATATATATATATATATATATATATATATATATATGTATATATATATAATAGTATTATATTTTCAGAGCTGTATTAAAGCACACATAAGATTTTAACTGTACAATATAAACCCTTATTACCATTATCAACATTATTGCTATTACATGTTGAGAGAATATTGTTATTCTCAGTTTATTGTACTTTGCCACAAATCTTGTAGAAGTTACGCAGGCGCACACCAATTTTAATTTGCATCCAAATTTGCTCTGCAGGCCTCCAGCAGTATCTTTATCAGCATGTTTCTGCTCGTCCTGCCTCTGGAGTCTCTTTTCCACGGGCTTTTCCATGAGCTGGGGAACAGCCTGGGAGGAACCTGTGTGGGCTACGCTGTGGTCATCCCCACCAACTACTGCAGGTAGTGTGTAATACATTACTACTGAGAGTGGGAAACAAAGACCAGTGAGATTAGGTAGTATGTATGGCCCTATCAGGGTAATGGTCATAAAAAATCCCATGATATAATGACAGTTGTAAGGGGTAAATGTCGAAATCGTGTGATGCATCTTGCTAAAAACAGTAAGAGACAGTAGCACGCTGTTAAGAATGACCAAATAAGCTCTATAATTTCTTTTTTTCAGCAGGCACACACTAAATTCTTGCATCTTTAGACAGGTCCTGACCTGTGCTGAATGACCGATCTAAAAATACACAAATCATTCACTTTACTCCTCTCTCTTATGTTTTCCTGCCTCGTAGTCCTGACGGTCAGCCCATGCTGCTGCCTCCAGACCAGGTGCAGGAGCTGAACAGACGCTCTACAGGCATGTTGAACAACGTGCAGCGCTTCTTCGCCCACCATCTGATTGAGGCTTTTGGCTGCGACTATTCCACGAGCGGCATAACCCTGGACGCTCTGCAGGCCAAGATCAAATCCTTCTTGGAGCTTCGCACCGCAGATGGGCCTCGCCATGACACCTACGTCATCTTCTACAGTGGTCACAGTCACCGCTCTGGAGAGTGGGCACTGGCAGGTGAGAGGGGCATCAAGTTGAAGCAATTATGATTAGTAAAGGTTGATTAAGAGTGCATTTTAATAATAACTTTGTGATGTTGTACTGTATATCATCGACCAAATCATAACATGACAGCTGTGATCTGGGCTGGGTTTACTGGGCTGTGGAAGGTTTTTCAGGTCAAAGTTTGGTGAAACTATGCAATAAAGGAGAAGTGGGACTTTACTGCTCAAATCAAGAAATGTGAATGCTCCTCATTGGATAAATTGCTCCATAACCAAAATTAAACTAGTTATTCCATGTGTCAGACGCAAGGAGAATAACAGAAATTTTCATCATAAAATATAAATGCACTGCATTTGGGTAACAATCTTTTTACAGTGCTGTTAGGTCCTAAAACCTTAATGCAAACTTTTGAGAAAGAAAGTGTAATTTGGTACAAATAATGAGGGAAACACGACAAAGGTCTGAGCCCGTGAATCTGTGATCTGGTCGTAGATAATCACAGATATACAGTACAACGTCACAACCTCGGGTGTGATATTGCTTTTATGCAACAGTTCTACAAGAGTCATTTATTAGTTAACAGTAATAAGGATCAATATATTATTATTCATTTGTTTATTTCATGATTAATTTTGCTCCACCGACACAAATAGTTGAGCAACCACTGGAGGTGCCAGCTGTTCCCTAGCAATGCATAAATATTTTCTTGCATGCTGCTTACTAATCGGTGAATGCTTGGTCTTCATGTTATGTGCAGACCAGCTGCTTAGTGTCATGAACATTTATCTCAGTGAAATAAGACTCTGTTAACAGACACTTAGACAGCCTGTGTTAAAAAAACACATTTTAGAATTTTTTTTTTGCTAATACATTGAGATTTAGTTTGGACACTGGAAAAAAAACAGTGATCGTCTACCACAAACTGATTGCCGTCTGCCGGAGCGCGCACAGCCTGTTAAAGATGTATCGCCCACTATCCACGTCTCCTGCTGCTCTCACATGGATCAAACAGTCATAAATAAATTCACATAACTTTATGTCTGCGGTAAGAGCATAGGCACGTCTCTGTAAAAATGCAATCTTTCTTGAAACCCCATTTTCATGTGTTTGGGATTTACAGTTTGATCAGGCATGACGTGTATGAGATTATAGACAATATTGTCTTCCCTGTTGTTTGTATATGTTTAATATGTCTAAAATCTTGTTTACATTTGGAGAGTAGTCTGTCATACATTTTACAGATGGGTAATGTAAAAAATAAAGGTATTATCTGCTGTTATTCTTATGAGCCTGCATTATGTTACCTGTTCTGTGTCTGCGATTGTAACCACTCCAGTCCTTTTTACTTCATTTTACCTGTTAAAATACCTTTGAAGAGCCAATGCAACGCATAAAAACCTGCCAAAAAGTGACTGCAGCTCCTGTCTTGTCACTAAAAGGTTGTTTCTACCCCAAAATGACTTGATTTCATTCATAGTGATGTATTTGACAGATTACAGCTCACCCAGTCCTTTTTCACCTGTGAAAATGCCTTTAAAGGGCCAATGCAATTTATAAAATGCAATTTCTGACATAATATACCATGACCGTATATACCATATACCATATTTTTTTTGCTCTTTGATTATACATATACATTTTAAATGACATTTGTAGGAATGCTGTACATATTTTTTATGGTATTTTTTATGGCATACTTCTCAATAACTTTTATCTTATATTGTTCTCCTCACACTTTGTGTGTTTTTGAGTCATCAGTAATCAACTAGTTTCTGCGTTTATCATCAGGAGGAGACACTCTTCGCCTGGATCAGATCTTGGAGTGGTGGAGGGAGAAGAACGGCAGTTTCTGCTCGCGCCTCATCTTGGTTCTTGACTGTGACAACTCCTTGGCGTGGGTGAAGGAGGTAAGAAGGGTTGAGGGTCTGTACGTGGCTGTGCAAGGAGCAACACTGGCTCGAGTGACAGACATTGAACTGCAGGACCCACCGCAGCTCGGAGACTTTACTTCTCAGTGGGTGGAGTATAACTGCAACTCAAACAGCGACATTCGTTGGTCTGAGAGAGGCAGGGCAGTTTGTGCTGCCTATGGCATCTCCAAAGAGTGGGGCGACTACAAGCTGCACCTGCCGACAGGAAGTGATGTTACCAACCACTGGAGCATTTACTTCCCTCGGATAACCTACCCAGTGGTCCAGTTAGCACTGTGGTGTGGTGGTCTGAACGTGCTGTGGCTCTGCAGCGTCTGCCTGCAATGTCTTAAGAGAATCAAACTTAACTGGTTTCCACCAGCGATATTGGACACTGGCCAAGGTTTCAAACTGGTCAGATCGTAGAAATATGAGCAAAAGCTACTTTTACTTTCAGAATATATTGCTTGGACCCTGAAAATAGGCAGCTATTGAATTGCTAACGCGTCGCTAACCAGTATTCTGTTAGTTACTAAAAAACAAATCATGTCGTTACTGATAAGTGCATTTTGATATGACTTTTAAGTACTTGTTTTTATATTTTTGCAAATGTTTCTATTGTGTTTCTAGCTTTGATTCAGAGAAAGTAACATCCCTGTCGAAAACATGTCAATGTGTAGGATGAGACTGAGCACAGTGACAGGATTTTGCACATTTTTGCATTGTAATAACTGTAAGATCTGATTCCACCTTGATTTTGAGAAAATTCCTGTTGTGCCTTAAACTGTAAAAACACCAAAGAACATCCAGCTCCCTCCGCTGTTCTAATGAGCCGTTAACCAAAGTGGCCATGGTACATTTTTAAAGGACCATCTCAGGCGTAAATCATATTTTAAGCAGTTTAGAGCAGTTTCTAGAGCTTGAAATGTTGTACTGTTCTTGGATTTTGATTGTGAAATGATTCCTCTTACAGCCCTCTGTGCTACAATATGCATTTAACTCTCCAAGTATATTCAGCGCACTGCTATCTATCTTTTGAAGCAGCGTTTTGTAATGCTTTTGGGGGTGATTTTAAAAAACTCCAGCTGCTTCAGAGAGTCCAGAAAGTTTTCTTTTTAAAAATTGTATGTACTAATGAATGCACTACACACAGAGATGTGTGCAAACTACAGTATTGATGTAATAATAACCCCCAGGAATTAAATTAATCACATGATGAGAGATATTTTTTTTCCTGGGGTTTATCACAGTTTACTGGGCTGTGGAAGGTTTTTCAGGTCAAAGTTTGGTGAAACTATGCAATAAAGGAGAAGTGGGACTTCACTGCTCAAATCAAGAAACGTGAATGCTCCTCATTGGATAAATTGCTACATAACCAAAAGTAAACTTGTTATTCCATGTGTCAGACGCAAGGAGAATAACAGAAATTTTCATCATAAAATATAAATGCACTGCATTTGGGTAACAATCTTTTTACAGTGCTGTTAGGTCCTAAAACCTTAATGCAAACTTTTGAGAAAGAAAGTGTAATTTGATACAAATAAGGAGGGAAACACGACAAAGGTCTGAGCCTGTTCTGTTAGATGGAGTTTATTGTTGTGCCATGTGTAAAAACAGTTGTCGAGTTCCAGAAAGATTTCCTTAAAAGAACTGCTCATTTTACAGTAAGATGAATATAACATTTTTGTATATGTTGAATTGTATATTTGCTTTTAAACAAACATTTAAATTTGCCCAAATAAATACCAATTACATAGTTATGTTACAAGAAAAAAAGTACAAGGAATTTGCAGACCCCTTAAAATAAAAATGTAAAAAACAAAATCCTATTGAACTCAGAAAATAAAGCACATTTTATCAGCATACTTCACCATCGCATATTTTATGCCATACTATACACTATGTTGCCCAAAAAGCATAAAAAGGTCATAGTATGTCACCTAAGAATTAAAAGAAGTAAGACTATAGCAATTATACAAAACCGCAAAAACAAAAAGTGATCTTAAAGCATGTTGTCCAAAAAAGCATTGACAAATCATACTGTATCAACTCATCCAAATTTACTAAAAGTAGATTAACTGTACTTTGTCCAAAATGAGATTAAAAGGTTTTGCGTAAATGTAACCCAAAACAGCAAAAAAAAAAAAGAAGTTTAGCTTACTGTCATCCAAAATAGCATAAAAAAGTACTTATAGTTTGTTGTCTAAAATAACATGAACAAGTAGTATGGTATACCATGTCATTCAAATAAATATCAGCAAATCATAGTCTACCGTGTCGTCTAAAATAGCATAAAAAAAAGTCACAGTATGTTGTCCGAAATAGTATAAAAAGTCATACTGTAGCATACTGTCCAAAATAGGATAAAAAAGTCATACTAGAGCATGTTGTCCAAAGTCTAATAAAGAAGTCAAATTATTGCATTTTGTCCAAAATAGCATAAAAATGTAATATTACAATATGTTGTCAAAAAAAACCCATTAATGCATCATCATCTAGTTTGTCGTTGTATGTATGGCATGTCTCGGCATGATTTTTTTATGCAGGTTTCAGCTGTTTTTGGGAAATGTCATTTTTTTCCATTTTTCGGCTTGCTATTTGGGTCATTTTTTTCATCATGCCATATTATGGTGTTTTTTGCCATTTTTGCAAAATTTTATGTTATGGCGTGTCTCAGCATGCTATTTTATGCAGATGTCAGCTGTTTTCAACTCTTTTTGGTACATGTCATTTTTCAACATTTTTGCCTGATTATAGCCTTGCTTTTTGGGTCATTTTTTCAAAATGCCATATTATGGTGTTTTGGGGCATTTTTGCAACATTTTATACCATGGCGTTTCTCAACACCGCACTTTATACAGTTTCCAGGTGTTTTCGACTCTTTTTGGGACATGTAATTTTTTGACATTTTTGCCTTGGTTTTTGGGTCGTTTTTTCAACATGCCATATTATGGTGTTTTTCGCATTTTTGCAACATTTTATGCCATGGCAGGTCCAAACACGCTATTTTAAGTAGTTTCCAGCTATTTCTAACTGTTTTTGGGACATGTCATTTTTTGTCGTTTTTGCCTTACTATAGCCTTGCTTTTTGGGTCGTTTTTTCAACATGCCATATTATTGTGTTTTAGGTTAATTTTGCAACATTTTTTGGCATGCCGTGTCTCATCATGCCATTTTATGCAGTTTCCAGCTATTTCTAACTGTTTTTGGGACATGTAGTTTTTTGACATTTTTGCCTTGCCATGCTTTTTGGGTCGTTTTTTTAACATGCCATATGAGGGTGTTTTCGGCCATTTTTGCAACATTTTATGCCATGGCGTGTGTCATCATGCTATTTTATGCAGTTTCCAGCTATTTCTAACTGTTTTTGGGACATGTCATTTTTTGACATTTTTGCCTTACTATAGCCTTGCTTTTTGGGTCATTTTTTCAACATGCCATATTAGGGTGTTTTTGGCCATTTTTACAACATTTTATGCCATGGCGTGTGCCATCATGCTATTTTATGCAGTTTCAAGCTATTTCTAACTGTTTTTGGGACATGTCATTTTTTGAGATTTTTGCCTTACTATAGCCTTGCTTTTTGGGTTGGTTTTTTCAACATGCTATATTAGGGTGTTTTTGGCCATTTTTGCAACTTTTTCTACCATGGTGGGTCCAAACACGCTATTTCATGCAGTTCCCAGCTATTTCTAACTGTTTTTTGGACATGTCATTTTTTGAGATTTTTGCCTTACTATAGCCTTGCTTTTTGGGTCATTTTTTTCAACATGCCATATGATGGTGTTTTTGACATTATTTTCAACATTTTATGCAATGGCGGGTCCAAACACGCTATTTTATGCAGTTTCCAGCTATTTCTAACTGTTTTTGAGACATGTCATTTTTTGAGATTTTTGCCTTACTATAGCCTTGCTTTTTGGGTCATTTTTTTCAACATGCCATATTAGGGTGTTTTTGGCCATTTTTGCAACATTATCTGCCATGGCGTGTGTCATCATGCTATTTTATGCAGTTTTTAAGCTATTTCTAACTGTTTTTGGGACATGTCATTTTGTCATTTTTTGACATTTTTGCCTTACTATAGCCTTGCTTTTTGGGTTGGATTTTTCAACATGCCATATTACGGTGTTTTTGGCCATTTTTTTAGACTTAGACACGTTTATTCATCCCACTTGTGGGAAATTTACTTGTCACAGCAGCTGTGTGTACAGAAATTTTTTTTTTTTTTTTATATATACATATATATATATATATATATATATATATATATATATATATATAAAAATATCAATATATACAAAATATAAAATATACAATAGTGCAAAAATAGGCATGTATCAAGGAAAACAAAAAATGTACAGGTTGTAAATACAAAAGTCAGAGAATGCAACTTTTTATTGTAGTGAGTCCAGGTTATTGTTGGCTCAGGCTGGTGTTGTATAGCCTGATGGCCGATGGAAGGAAGGACCTGCGGTAGCGTTCCTTCCTGCAGCGTGGGTACTGCAGTCTGCTGCTGAAGGAGCTGCACAGGTCTCCCACAGTATCATGAAGGGGGTGAGAGGGGTTGTCTATGATGGATGTCAGCTTGGCCAACATCCTCCTCTCACCTACCTCCTCGATGGAGTCCAGGGGACAGTCCAAGACTGAGCCGGCCCTCCTTTTGCAACATTTTATGCCATGGCGGGTCCAAACACGCTATTTTATGCAGTTTCCTGCTATTTCTAACTGTTTTTGGGACATGTCATTTTTTGAGATTTTTGCCTTACTATAGCCTTGCTTTTTGGGTCGTTTTTTCAACATGCTATATTATGGTGTTTTTGGCCATTTTTGCAACATTTTATGCCATGGCGTGTGTCATAATGCTATTTTATGCAGTTTCCAGGTATTTCCAATTGTTTTTGAGACATGTCATTTTTTGAGATTTTTGCCTTACTATAGCCTTGCTTTTTGGGTTGGTTTTTCAACATGCCATATTAGGGTGTTTTCGGCCATTTTTGCAACATTTTCTGCCATGGCGGGTCCAAACACGCTATTTCATACAGTTTCCAGCTATTTCTAACTGTTTTTGGGACATGTCATTTTTTGACATTTTTGCCTTACTATAGCCTTGCTTTTTGGGTTGGTTTTTCAACAAGCCATATTAGGGTGTTTTTGGCCATTTTTGCAACATTTTATGCCATGGCGTGTGTCATCATGCTATTTTATGCAGTTTCCAGCTATTTCTAACTGTTTTTGGGACATGTCATTTTTTGACATTTTTGCCTTACTATAGCCTTGCTTTTTGGGTCATTTTTTTCAACATGCCATATTAGGGTGTTTTTGGCCATTTTTGCAACATTTTATGCCATGGTGTGTGTCATCATGCTATTTTATGCAGTTTCCAGCTATTTCTAACTGTTTTTGGGACATGTCATTTTTTGAGATTTTTGCCTTACTTGCTTTTTGGGTCATTTTTTTCAACATGCCATATTAGGGTGTTTTTGGCCATTTTTGCAACATTTTATGCCATGGCGGGTCCAAACACGCTATTTCATGCAGTTTCCAGCTATTTCTAACTGTTTTTGGGACATGCCATTTTTTGACATTTTTGCCTTACTATAGCCTTGCTTTTTGGGTCATTTTTTTCAACATGCCATATTAGGGTGTTTTTGGCCATTTTTGCAACATTTTATGCCATGGCGGGTCCAAACACGCTATTTTATGCAGTTTCCAGCTATTTCTAACTGTTTTTGGGACATGTCATTTTTTGACATTTTTGCCTTACTATAGCCTTGCTTTTTGGGTTGGTTTTTTCAACATGCCATGTTATGGTGTTTTTGACACTATTATCAACATTTTATGCGATGGCGGGTCCAAACACGCTATTTTATGCAGTTTCCAGCTATTTCTAACTGTTTTTGGGACATGTCATTTTTTGAGATTTTTGCCTTACTATAGCCTTGCTTTTTGGGTCATTTTTTTCAACATGCCATATTAGGGTGTTTTTGGCCATTTTTGCAACATTTTATGCCATGGCGGGTCCAAACACGCTATTTCATGCAGTTTCCAGCTATTTCTAACTGTTTTTGGGACATGCCATTTTTTGAGATTTTTGCCTTACTATAGCCTTGCTTTTTGGGTCATTTTTTTCAACATGCCATATTATGGTGTTTTTGGCCATTTTTGCAACACTATCTGCCATGGCGTGTGTCATCATGCTATTTTATGCAGTTTCAAGCTATTTCTAACTGTTTTTGGGACATGTCATTTTTTGAGATTTTTGCCTTACTATAGCCTTGCTTTTCGGATTGGTTTTTCAACATGCCATATTAGGGTGTTTTTGGCCATTTTTGCAACATTTTATGGCATGGCCGGTCCAAACACGCTATTTCATACAGTTTCCAGCTATTTCTAACTGTTTTTAGGACATGTCATTTTTTGACATTTTTGCCTTACTATAGCCTTGCTTTTTGGGTCATTTTTTCTACATGCCCTATTATGGTGTTTTTGGCCATTTTGCAACATTTTCTGCCATGGCATGTGTCATCATGCTATTTTATGCAGTTTCCAGTGAATTCTAACTGTTTTTGGGACATGTCATTTTTTGACATTTTTGCCTTACTATAGCCTTGCTTTTTGGGTCATTTTTTCAACATGCCATATTAGGGTGTTTTTGGCCATTTTTACAACATTTTATGCCATGGCGTGTGCCATCATGCTATTTTATGCAGTTTCAAGCTATTTCTAACTGTTTTTGGGACATGTCATTTTTTGACATTTTGCCTTACTATAGCCTTGCTTTTTGGGTTGGTTTTTCAACATGCTATATTAGGGTGTTTTTGGCCATTTTGCAACTTTTTCTACCATGGTGGGTCCAAACACGCTATTTCATGCAGTTCCCAGCTATTTCTAACTGTTTTTTGGACATGTCATTTTTTGAGATTTTTGCCTTACTATAGCCTTGCTTTTTGGGTCATTTTTTTCAACATGCCATATGATGGTGTTTTTGACACTATGATCAAGATTTTATGCGATGGCGGTTCCAAACACGCTATTTTATGCAATTTCCAGCTATTTCTAACTGTTTTTGGGACATGTCATTTTTTGAGATTTTTGCCTTACTATAGCCTTGCTTTTTGGGTCATTTTTTTCAACATGCCATATTAGGGTGTTTTTGGCCATTTTTGCAACATTATCTGCCATGGCGTGTGTCATCATGCTATTTTATGCAGTTTTTAAGCTATTTCTAACTGTTTTTGGGACATGTCATTTTTTGACATTTTGCCTTACTATAGCCTTGCTTTTTGGGTTGGTTTTTCAACATGCCATATTACGGTGTTTTTGGCCATTTTTTTAGACTTAGACACGTTTATTCATCCCACTTGTGGGAAATTTACTTGTCACAGCAGCTGTGTGTACAGAAAAAAAAAAAAAATATATATATATATATATATATATATATATAAAAAATATCAATATATACAAAATATAAAATATACAATAGTGCAAAAATAGGCATGTATCAAGGAAAACAAAAATGTACAGGTTGTAAATACAAAAGTCAGAGAATGCAACTTTTTATTGTAGTGAGTCCAGGTTATTGTTGGCTCAGGCTGGTGTTGTATAGCCTGATGGCCGATGGAAGGAAGGACCTGCGGTAGCGTTCCTTCCTGCAGCGTGGGTACTGCAGTCTGCTGCTGAAGGAGCTGCACAGGTCTCCCACAGTATCATGAAGGGGGTGAGAGGGGTTGTCTATGATGGATGTCAGCTTGGCCAACATCCTCCTCTCACCTACCTCCTCGATGGAGTCCAGGGGACAGTCCAAGACTGAGCCGGCCCTCCTTTTGCAACATTTTATGCCATGGCGGGTCCAAACACGCTATTTTATGCAGTTTCCTGCTATTTCTAACTGTTTTTGGGACATGTCATTTTTGAGATTTTTGCCTTACTATAGCCTTGCTTTTTGGGTCGTTTTTTCAACATGCTATATTATGGTGTTTTTGGCCATTTTTGCAACATTTTATGCCATGGCGTGTGTCATAATGCTATTTTATGCAGTTTCCAGGTATTTCCAATTGTTTTTGAGACATGTCATTTTTTGAGATTTTTGCCTTACTATAGCCTTGCTTTTTGGGTTGGTTTTTCAACATGCCATATTAGGGTGTTTTCGGCCATTTTTGCAACATTTTCTGCCATGGCGGGTCCAAACACGCTATTTCATACAGTTTCCAGCTATTTCTAACTGTTTTTGGGACATGTCATTTTTTGACATTTTTGCCTTACTATAGCCTTGCTTTTTGGGTTGGTTTTTCAACAAGCCATATTAGGGTGTTTTTGGCCATTTTTGCAACATTTTATGCCATGGCGTGTGTCATCATGCTATTTTATGCAGTTTCCAGCTATTTCTAACTGTTTTTGGGACATGTCATTTTTTGACATTTTTGCCTTACTATAGCCTTGCTTTTTGGGTCATTTTTTTCAACATGCCATATTAGGATGTTTTTGGCCATTTTGCAACATTTTATGCCATGGTGTGTGTCATCATGCTATTTTATGCAGTTTCCAGCTATTTCTAACTGTTTTTGGGACATGTCATTTTTTGAGATTTTTGCCTTACTTGCTTTTTGGGTCATTTTTTTCAACATGCCATATTAGGGTGTTTTTGGCCATTTTTGCAACATTTTATGCCATGGCGGGTCCAAACACGCTATTTCATGCAGTTTCCAGCTATTTCTAACTGATTTTGGGACATGTCATTTTTTGACATTTTTGCCTTACTATAGCCTTGCTTTTTGGGTCATTTTTTTCAACATGCCATATTAGGGTGTTTTTGGCCATTTTTGCAACATTTTATGCCATGGCGGGTCCAAACACGCTATTTTATGCAGTTTCCAGCTATTTCTAACTGTTTTTGGGACATGTCATTTTTTGAGATTTTTGCCTTACTATAGCCTTGCTTTTTGGGTTGGTTTTTTCAACATGCCATGTTATGGTGTTTTTGACACTATTATCAACATTTTATGCTATGGCGGGTCCAAACACGCTATTTTATGCAGTTTCCAGCTATTTCTAACTGTTTTTGGGACATGTCATTTTTTGAGATTTTTGCCTTACTATAGCCTTGCTTTTTGGGTCATTTTTTTCAACATGCCATATTAGGGTGTTTTTGGCCATTTTTGCAACATTTTATGCCATGGCGGGTCCAAACACGCTATTTCATGCAGTTTCCAGCTATTTCTAACTGTTTTTGGGACATGCCATTTTTTGAGATTTTTGCCTTACTATAGCCTTGCTTTTTGGGTCGGTTTTTTCAACATGCCATGTTATGGTGTTTTTGGCCATTTTTGCAACACTATCTGCCATGGCGTGTGTCATCATGCTATTTTATGCAGTTTCAAGCTATTTCTAACTGTTTTTGGGACATGTCATTTTTTGAGATTTTTGCCTTACTATAGCCTTGCTTTTCGGATTGGTTTTTCAACATGCCATATTAGGGTGTTTTTGGCCATTTTTGCAACATTTTATGCCATGGCGGGTGCAAACACGCAGTTTCCAGCTATTTCTAACTGTTTTTGGGACATGTCATTTTTTGACATTTTTGCCTTACTATAGCCTTGCTTTTTGGGTCATTTTTTTCAACATGCCATATTATGGTGTTTTTGGCCATTTTTGCAACACTATCTGCCATGGCGTGTGTCATCATGCTATTTTATGCAGTTTCCAGCTATTTCTAACTGTTTTTGGGACATGTCATTTTTTGACATTTTTGCCTTACTATAGCCTTGCTTTTTGGGTCATTTTTTCAACATGCCATATTAGGGTGTTTTTGGCCATTTTTACAACATTTTATGCCATGGCGTGTGCCATCATGCTATTTTATGCAGTTTCAAGCTATTTCTAACTGTTTTTGGGACATGTCATTTTTTGACATTTTTGCCTTACTATAGCCTTGCTTTTTGGGTTGGTTTTTTCAACATGCTATATTAGGGTGTTTTTGGCCATTTTTGCAACTTTTTCTACCATGGTGGGTCCAAACACGCTATTTCATGCAGTTCCCAGCTATTTCTAACTGTTTTTTGGACATGTCATTTTTTGAGATTTTTGCCTTACTATAGCCTTGCTTTTTGGGTCATTTTTTTCAACATGCCATATGATGGTGTTTTTGACATTATTTTCAACATTTTATGCAATGGCGGGTCCAAACACGCTATTTTATGCAGTTTCCAGCTATTTCTAACTGTTTTTGAGACATGTCATTTTTTGAGATTTTTGCCTTACTATAGCCTTGCTTTTTGGGTCATTTTTTTCAACATGCCATATTAGGGTGTTTTTGGCCATTTTTGCAACATTATCTGCCATGGCGTGTGTCATCATGCTATTTTATGCAGTTTTTAAGCTATTTCTAACTGTTTTTGGGACATGTCATTTTTGACATTTTTGCCTTACTATAGCCTTGCTTTTTGGGTTGGTTTTTTCAACATGCCATATTACGGTGTTTTTGGCCATTTTTTTAGACTTAGACACGTTTATTCATCCCACTTGTGGGAAATTTACTTGTCACAGCAGCTGTGTGTACAGAAAAAAAAATATATATATATATATATATATATATATATATATATATATATATATATAAAAATATCAATATATACAAAATATAAAATATACAATAGTGCAAAAATAGGCATGTATCAAGGAAAACAAAAAATGTACAGGTTGTAAATACAAAAGTCAGAGAATGCAACTTTTTATTGTAGTGAGTCCAGGTTATTGTTGGCTCAGGCTGGTGTTGTATAGCCTGATGGCCGATGGAAGGAAGGACCTGCGGTAGCGTTCCTTCCTGCAGCGTGGGTACTGCAGTCTGCTGCTGAAGGAGCTGCACAGGTCTCCCACAGTATCATGAAGGGGTGAGAGGGTTGTCTATGATGGATGTCAGCTTGGCCAACATCCTCCTCTCACCTACCTCCTCGATGGAGTCCAGGGGACAGTCCAAGACTGAGCCGGCCCTCCTTTTGCAACATTTTATGCCATGGCGGGTCCAAACACGCTATTTTATGCAGTTTCCTGCTATTTCTAACTGTTTTTGGGACATGTCATTTTTGAGATTTTTGCCTTACTTTAGCCTTGCTTTTTGGGTCGTTTTTTCAACATGCTATATTATGGTGTTTTTGGCCATTTTTGCAACATTTTATGCCATGGCGTGTGTCATAATGCTATTTTATGCAGTTTCCAGGTATTTCCAATTGTTTTTGAGACATGTCATTTTTTGAGATTTTTGCCTTACTATAGCCTTGCTTTTTGGGTTGGTTTTTCAACATGCCATATTAGGGTGTTTTCGGCCATTTTTGCAACATTTTCTGCCATGGCGGGTCCAAACACGCTATTTCATACAGTTTCCAGCTATTTCTAACTGTTTTTGGGACATGTCATTTTTTGACATTTTTGCCTTACTATAGCCTTGCTTTTTGGGTTGGTTTTTCAACAAGCCATATTAGGGTGTTTTTGGCCATTTTTGCAACATTTTATGCCATGGCGTGTGTCATCATGCTATTTTATGCAGTTTCCAGCTATTTCTAACTGTTTTTGGGACATGTCATTTTTTGACATTTTTGCCTTACTATAGCCTTGCTTTTTGGGTCATTTTTTTCAACATGCCATATTAGGGTGTTTTTGGCCATTTTTGCAACATTTTATGCCATGGTGTGTGTCATCATGCTATTTTATGCAGTTTCCAGCTATTTCTAACTGTTTTTGGGACATGTCATTTTTTGAGATTTTTGCCTTACTTGCTTTTTGGGTCATTTTTTTCAACATGCCATATTAGGGTGTTTTTGGCCATTTTTGCAACATTTTATGCCATGGCGGGTCCAAACACGCTATTTCATGCAGTTTCCAGCTATTTCTAACTGATTTTGGGACATGCCATTTTTTGACATTTTTGCCTTACTATAGCCTTGCTTTTTGGGTCATTTTTTTCAACATGCCATATTAGGGTGTTTTTGGCCATTTTTGCAACATTTTATGCCATGGCGAGTCCAAACACGCTATTTTATGCAGTTTCCAGCTATTTCTAACTGTTTTTGGGACATGTCATTTTTTGACATTTTTGCCTTACTATAGCCTTGCTTTTTGGGTTGGTTTTTCAACAAGCCATATTAGGGTGTTTTTGGCCATTTTTGCAACATTTTATGCCATGGCGTGTGTCATCATGCTATTTTATGCAGTTTCCAGCTATTTCTAACTGTTTTTGGGACATGTCATTTTTTGACATTTTTGCCTTACTATAGCCTTGCTTTTTGGGTCATTTTTTTCAACATGCCATATTAGGATGTTTTTGGCCATTTTTGCAACATTTTATGCCATGGTGTGTGTCATCATGCTATTTTATGCAGTTTCCAGCTATTTCTAACTGTTTTTGGGACATGTCATTTTTTGAGATTTTTGCCTTACTTGCTTTTTGGGTCATTTTTTTCAACATGCCATATTAGGGTGTTTTTGGCCATTTTTGCAACATTTTATGCCATGGCGGGTCCAAACATCGCTTATTTCATGCAGTTTCCAGCTATTTCTAACTGATTTTGGGACATGCCATTTTTTGACATTTTTGCCTTACTATAGCCTTGCTTTTTGGGTCATTTTTTTCAACATGCCATATTAGGGTGTTTTTGGCCATTTTTGAAACATTTTATGCCATGGCGAGTCCAAACACGCTATTTTATGCAGTTTCCAGCTATTTCTAACTGTTTTTGGGACATGTCATTTTTTGACATTTTTGCCTTACTATAGCCTTGCTTTTTGGGTTGGTTTTTTCAACATGCCATGTTATGGTGTTTTTGACACTATTATCAACATTTTATGCTATGGCGGGTCCAAACACGCTATTTTATGCAGTTTCCAGCTATTTCTTACTGTTTTTGGGACATGTCATTTTTTGAGATTTTTGCCTTACTATAGCCTTGCTTTTTGGGTCATTTTTTTCAACATGCCATATTAGGGTGTTTTTGGCCATTTTTGCAACATTTTATGCCATGGCGGGTCCAAACACGCTATTTCATGCAGTTTCCAGCTATTTCTAACTGTTTTTGGGACATGCCATTTTTTGAGATTTTTGCCTTACTATAGCCTTGCTTTTTGGGTCATTTTTTTCAACATGCCATATTATGGTGTTTTTGGCCATTTTTGCAACACTATCTGCCATGGCGTGTGTCATCATGCTATTTTATGCAGTTTCAAGCTATTTCTAACTGTTTTTGGGACATGTCATTTTTTGAGATTTTTGCCTTACTATAGCCTTGCTTTTCGGATTGGTTTTTCAACATGCCATATTAGGGTGTTTTTGGCCATTTTTGCAACATTTTATGCCATGGCGGGTGCAAACACGCAGTTTCCAGCTATTTCTAACTGTTTTTGGGACATGTCATTTTTTGACATTTTTGCCTTACTATAGCCTTGCTTTTTGGGTCATTTTTTTCAACATGCCATATTATGGTGTTTTTGGCCATTTTGCAACACTATCTGCCATAGCTTGTCTCATCATGCTATTTTATGCAGTTTCCAGCTATTTCTAACTGTTTTTGGGACATGTCATTTTTTGACATTTTTGCCTTACTATAGCCTTGCTTTTTGGGTCATTTTTTCAACATGCCATATTAGGGTGTTTTTGGCCATTTTTACAACATTTTATGCCATGGCGTGTGCCATCATGCTATTTTATGCAGTTTCAAGCTATTTCTAACTGTTTTTGGGACATGTCATTTTTTGACATTTTTGCCTTACTATAGCCTTGCTTTTTGGGTTGGTTTTTTCAACATGCTATATTAGGGTGTTTTTGGCCATTTTTGCAACTTTTTCTACCATGGTGGGTCCAAACACGCTATTTCATGCAGTTCCCAGCTATTTCTAACTGTTTTTTGGACATGTCATTTTTTGAGATTTTTGCCTTACTATAGCCTTGCTTTTTGGGTCATTTTTTTCAACATGCCATATGATGGTGTTTTTGACATTATTTTCAACATTTTATGCAATGGCGGGTCCAAACACGCTATTTTATGCAGTTTCCAGCTATTTCTAACTGTTTTTGAGACATGTCATTTTTGAGATTTTTGCCTTACTATAGCCTTGCTTTTTGGGTCATTTTTTTCAACATGCCATATTAGGGTGTTTTTGGCCATTTTTGCAACATTATCTGCCATGGCGTGTGTCATCATGCTATTTTATGCAGTTTTTAAGCTATTTCTAACTGTTTTTGGGACATGTCATTTTTTGACATTTTTGCCTTACTATAGCCTTGCTTTTTGGGTTGGTTTTTTCAACATGCCATATTACGGTGTTTTTGGCCATTTTTTTAGACTTAGACACGTTTATTCATCCCACTTGTGGAAATTTACTTGTCACAGCAGCTGTGTGTACAGAAAAAAAAAATATATATATATATATATATATATATATATATATAAAATATCAATATATACAAAATATAAAATATACAATAGTGCAAAAATAGGCATGTATCAAGGAAAACAAAAATGTACAGGTTGTAAATACAAAAGTCAGAGAATGCAACTTTTTATTGTAGTGAGTCCAGGTTATTGTTGGCTCAGGCTGGTGTTGTATAGCCTGATGGCCGATGGAAGGAAGGACCTGCGGTAGCGTTCCTTCCTGCAGCGTGGGTACTGCAGTCTGCTGCTGAAGGAGCTGCACAGGTCTCCCACAGTATCATGAAGGGGTGAGAGGGGTTGTCTATGATGGATGTCAGCTTGGCCAACATCCTCCTCTCACCCACTTCCTCGATGGAGTCCAGGGGACAGTCCAAGACTGAGCCGGCCCTCCTTTTGCAACATTTTATGCCATGGCGGGTCCAAACATGCTATTTTATGCAGTTTCCAAGTATTTCTAACTGTTTTTGGGACATGTCATTTTTGAGATTTTTGCCTTACTATAGCCTTGCTTTTGGGTCGTTTTTCAACATGCTATATTATGGTGTTTTTGGCCATTTTTGCAACATTTTATGCCATGGCGTGTGTCATAATGCTATTTTATGCAGTTTCCAGGTATTTCCAATTGTTTTTGAGACATGTCATTTTTGAGATTTTGCCTTACTATAGCCTTGCTTTTTGGGTTGGTTTTTCAACATGCCATATTAGGGTGTTTTCGGCCATTTTGCAACATTTTCTGCCATGGCGGGTCCAAACACGCTATTTCATACAGTTTCCAGCTATTTCTAACTGTTTTTGGGACATGTCATTTTTTGACATTTTTGCCTTACTATAGCCTTGCTTTTTGGGTTGGTTTTTCAACAAGCCATATTAGGGTGTTTTTGGCCATTTTTGCAACATTTTATGCCATGGCGTGTGTCATCATGCTATTTTATGCAGTTTCCAGCTATTTCTAACTGTTTTTGGGACATGTCATTTTTTGACATTTTTGCCTTACTATAGCCTTGCTTTTTGGGTCGTTTTTTCAACATGCCATATTAGGATGTTTTTGGCCATTTTGCAACATTTTATGCCATGGTGTGTGTCATCATGCTATTTTATGCAGTTTCCAGCTATTTCTAACTGTTTTTGGGACATGTCATTTTTGAGATTTTTGCCTTACTTGCTTTTTGGGTCATTTTTCAACATGCCATATTAGGGTGTTTTGGCCATTTTGCAACATTTTATGCCATGGCGAGTCCAAACACGCTTATTTTATGCAGTTTCCAGCTATTTCTAACTGTTTTTGGGACATGTCATTTTTTGACATTTTTGCCTTACTATAGCCTTGCTTTTTGGGTTGGTTTTTTCAACATGCCATGTTATGGTGTTTTTGACACTATTATCAACATTTTATGCTATGGCGGGTCCAAACACGCTATTTTATGCAGTTTCCAGCTATTTCTAACTGTTTTTGGGACATGTCATTTTTTGAGATTTTTGCCTTACTATAGCCTTGCTTTTTGGGTCATTTTTTTCAACATGCCATATTAGGGTGTTTTTGGCCATTTTTGCAACATTTTATGCCATGGCGTGTGTCATCATGCTATTTTATGCAGTTTCCAGCTATTTCTAGTTGTTTTTGGGACATGTCATTTTTTGACATTTTTGCCTTACTATAGCCTTGCTTTTTGGGTCATTTTTTTCAACATGCCATATTATGGTGTTTTGGGCCATGTTTGCAACATTTTATGCCATGGCGGGTCCAAACACGCTATTTCATGCAGTTTCCAGCTATTTCTAACTGTTTTTGGGACATGCCATTTTTGAGATTTTGCCTTACTATAGCCTTGCTTTTTGGGTCATTTTTTCAACATGCCATATTATGGTGTTTTTGGCCATTTTTGCAACACTATCTGCCATGGCGTGTGTCATCATGCTATTTTATGCAGTTTCAAGCTATTTCTAACTGTTTTTGGGACATGTCATTTTTTGAGATTTTTGCCTTACTATAGCCTTGCTTTTCGGATTGGTTTTTCAACATGCCATATTAGGGTGTTTTTGGCCATTTTTGCAACATTTTATGCCATGGCGGGTGCAAACACGCAGTTTCCAGCTATTTCTAACTGTTTTTGGGACATGTCATTTTTTGACATTTTTGCCTTACTATAGCCTTGCTTTTTGGGTCATTTTTTTCAACATGCCATATTATGGTGTTTTTGGCCATTTTTGCAACACTATCTGCCATGGCGTGTGTCATCATGCTATTTTATGCTGTTTCCAGCTATTTCTAACTGTTTTTGGGACATGTCATTTTTTGAGATTTTTGCCTTACTATAGCCTTGCTTTTTGGGTCATTTTTTCAACATGCCATATTAGGGTGTTTTTGGCCATTTTTACAACATTTTATGCCATGGCGTGTGCCATCATGCTATTTTATGCAGTTTCAAGCTATTTCTAACTGTTTTTGGGACATGTCATTTTTGACATTTTGCCTTACTATAGCCTTGCTTTTTGGGTCATTTTTTCAACATGCCATATTAGGGTGTTTTTGGCCATTTTTGCAACATTTTATGCCATGGCATGTGTCATCATGCTATTTTATGCAGTTTCAAGCTATTTCTAACTGTTTTTGGGACATGTCATTTTTTGACATTTTTGCCTTACTATAGCCTTGCTTTTTGGGTCATTTTTTCAACATGCCATATTAGGGTGTTTTTGGCCATTTTTGCAACATTTTATGCCATGGCGTGTGTCATCATGCTATTTCATGCAGTTACCAGCTATTTCTAATTGTTTTTGGGACATGTCATTTTTTGAGATTTTTGCCTTACTATAGCCTTGCTTTTTGGGTTGGTTTTTTCAACATGCCATGTTATGGTGTTTTTGACACTATTATCAACATTTTATGCTATGGCGGGTCCAAACACGCTATTTTATGCAGTTTCCAGCTATTTCTAACTGTTTTTGGGACATGTCATTTTTTGACATTTTTGCCTTACTATAGCCTTGCTTTTTGGGTCATTTTTTCAACATGCCATATTAGGGTGTTTTTGGCCATTTTTGCAACATTTTATGCCATGGCGTGTGTCATCATGCTATTTTATGCAGTTTCCAGCTATTTCTAACTGTTTTTGGGACATGTCATTTTTTGACATTTTTGCCTTACTATAGCCTTGCTTTTTGGGTCATTTTTTTCAACATGCCATATTAGGGTGTTTTTGGCCATTTTTGCAACATTTTATGCCATGGCGGGTGCAAACACGCTATTTCATGCAGTTTCCAGCTATTTCTAACTGTTTTTGGGACATGTCATTTTTTGAGATTTTTGCCTTACTATAGCCTTGCTTTTTGGGTTGGTTTTTCAACATGCCATATTATGGTGTTTTTGGCCATTTTTGCAACATTATCTGCCATGGTGTGTGTCATCATGCTATTTTATGCAGTTTCAAGCTATTTCTAACTGTTTTTGGGACATGTCATTTTTTGAGATTTTTGCCTTACTATAGCCTTGCTTTTTGGGTCATTTTTTTCAACATGCCATATTAGGGTGTTTTTGGCCATTTTTGCAACATTTTATGCCATGGCGTGTGTCATCATGCTATTTTATGCAGTTTCCAGCTATTTCTAACTGTTTTTGGGACATGTCATTTTTTGACATTTTTGCCTTTACTATAGCCTTGCTTTTTGGGTTGGTTTTTCAACATGCCATGTTATGGTGTTTTTGACACTATTATCAACATTTTATGCTATGGCGGGTCCAAACACGCTATTTTATGCAGTTTCCAGCTATTTCTAACTGTTTTTGGGACATGTCATTTTTTGACATTTTTGCCTTACTATAGCCTTGCTTTTTGGGTCATTTTTTTCAACATGCCATATTAGGGTGTTTTTGGCCATTTTTGCAACATTTTATGCCATGGCGTGTGTCATCATGCTATTTTATGCAGTTTCCAGCTATTTCTAACTGTTTTTGGGACATGTCATTTTTTGAGATTTTTGCCTTACTATAGCCTTGCTTTTTGGGTCATTTTTTCAACATGCCATATTAGGGTGTTTTTGGCCATTTTTGCAACATTTTATGCCATGGCGGGTCGTAACACGCTATTTCATGCAGTTTCCAGCTATTTCTAACTGTTTTTGGGACATGTCATTTTTTGAGATTTTTGCCTTACTATAGCCTTGCTTTTTGGGTTGGTTTTTCAACATGCCATATTATGGTGTTTTTGGCCATTTTTGCAACATTATCTGCCATGGTGTGTGTCATCATGCTATTTTATGCAGTTTCAAGCTATTTCTAACTGTTTTTGGGACATGTCATTTTTTGAGATTTTTGCCTTACTATAGCCTTGCTTTTTGGATTGGTTTTTCAACATGCCATATTATGGTGTTTTTGGCAGTTTTTTCAACATTTCATGCTATGGCGGGTCCAAACATGCTTTTTTATGCAGTTTCCAGCTATTTCTAACTGTTTTTGGGACATGTCATTTTTTGACATTTTTGCCTTACTATAGCCTTGCTTTTTGGGTCATTTTTTTCAACATGCCATATTAGGGTGTTTTTGGCCATTTTTGCAACATTTTATGCCATGGCGGGTGCAAACACGCTATTTCATGCAGTTTCCAGCTATTTCTAACTGTTTTTGGGACATGTCATTTTTTGAGATTTTTGCCTTACTATAGCCTTGCTTTTTGGGTTGGTTTTTCAACATGCCATATTATGGTGTTTTTGGCAGTTTTTTCAACATTTCATGCTATGGCGGGTCCAAACATGCTTTTTTATGCAGTTTCCAGCTATTTCTAACTGTTTTTGGGACATGTCATTTTTTGACATTTTTGCCTTACTATAGCCTTGCTTTTTGGATCATTTTTTTCAACATGCCATATTAGGGTGTTTTTGGCCATTTTTGCAACATTTTATGCCATGGCGTGTGTCATCATGCTATTTTATGCAGTTTCAAGCTATTTCTAACTGTTTTTGGGACATGTCATTTTTTGACATTTTTGCCTTACTATAGCCTTGCTTTTTGGGTCATTTTTTGAACATGCCATATTAGGGTGTTTTTGGCCATTTTTGCAACATTTTATGCCATGGCATGTGTCATCATGCTATTTTATGCAGTTTCAAGCTATTTCTAACTGTTTTTGGGACATGTCATTTTTTGACATTTTTGCCTTACTATAGCCTTGCTTTTTGGGTCATTTTTTTCAACATGCCATATTAGGGTGTTTTTGGCCATTTTTGCAACATTTTATGCCATGGCGTGTGTCATCATGCTATTTCATGCAGTTTCCAGCTATTTCTAATTGTTTTTGGGACATGTCATTTTTTGACATTTTTGCCTTACTATAGCCTTGCTTTCTGGGTTGGTTTTTTCAACATGCCATGTTATGGTGTTTTTGACACTATTATCAACATTTTATGCCATGGCGGGTCCAAACACGCTATTTCATGCAGTTTCCAGCTATTTCTAACTGTTTTTGGGACATGCCATTTTTGAGAGTTTTGCCTTACTATAGCCTTGCTTTTTGGGTTGGTTTTTCAACATGCCATATTATGGTGTTTTTGGCCATTTTTGCAACATTATCTGCCATGGTGTGTGTCATCATGCTATTTTATGCAGTTTCCAGCTATTTCTAACTGTTTTTGGGACATGTCATTTTTTGAGATTTTTGCCTTACTATAGCCTTGCTTTTTGGATTGGTTTTTCAACATGCCATATTATGGTGTTTTTGGCAGTTTTTTCAACATTTCATGCTATGGCGGGTCCAAACACGCTATTTTATGCAGTTTCCAGCTATTTCTAACTGTTTTTGGGACATGTCATGTTTTGAGATTTTTGCCTTACTATAGCCTTGCTTTTTGGGTCATTTTTTTCAACATGCCATATTAGGGTGTTTTTGGCCATTTTTGCAACATTTTATGCCATGGCGTGTGTCATCATGCTATTTTATGCAGTTTCAAGCTATTTCTAACTGTTTTTGGGACATGTCATTTTTGACATTTTGCCTTACTATAGCCTTGCTTTTTGGGTCATTTTTTCAACATGCCATATTAGGGTGTTTTGGCCATTTTGCAACATTTTATGCCATGGCGTGGTGCAAACACGCTATTTCATGCAGTTTCCAGCTATTTCTAACTGTTTTTGGGACATGTCATTTTTTGAGATTTTTGCCTTACTATAGCCTTGCTTTTTGGGTTGGTTTTTCAACATGCCATATTATGGTGTTTTTGGCAGTTTTTTCAACATTTCATGCTATGGCGGGTCCAAACATGCTTTTTTATGCAGTTTCCAGCTATTTCTAACTGTTTTTGGGACATGTCATTTTTTGACATTTTTGCCTTACTATAGCCTTGCTTTTTGGGTCATTTTTTTCAACATGCCATATTAGGGTGTTTTTGGCCATTTTTGCAACATTTTATGCCATGGCGTGTGTCATCATGCTATTTTATGCAGTTTCAAGCTA
This sequence comes from Plectropomus leopardus, assembly GCF_026936395.1. NCBI lineage: Eukaryota > Metazoa > Chordata > Actinopteri > Perciformes > Serranidae > Plectropomus > Plectropomus leopardus. Next base: position 25,822,025 of record NC_142182.1, on the reverse strand, counting down.
TTTCTAACTGTTTTTGGGACATGTCATTTTTTGACATTTTTGCCTTACTATAGCCTTGCTTTTTGGGTCATTTTTTGAACATGCCATATTAGGGTGTTTTTGGCCATTTTTGCAACATTTTATGCCATGGCATGTGTCATCATGCTATTTTATGCAGTTTCAAGCTATTTCTAACTGTTTTTGGGACATGTCATTTTTTGACATTTTGCCTTACTATAGCCTTGCTTTTGGGTCATTTTTTCAACATGCCATATTAGGGTGTTTTTGGCCATTTTGCAACATTTTATGCCATGGCGTGTGTCATCATGCTATTTCATGCAGTTTCCAGCTATTTCTAATTGTTTTTGGGACATGTCATTTTTTGACATTTTTGCCTTACTATAGCCTTGCTTTCTGGGTTGGTTTTTTCAACATGCCATGTTATGGTGTTTTTGACACTATTATCAACATTTTATGCCATGGCGGGTCCAAACACGCTATTTCATGCAGTTTCCAGCTATTTCTAACTGTTTTTGGGACATGCCATTTTTTGAGATTTTTGCCTTACTATAGCCTTGCTTTTTGGGTTGGTTTTTTCAACATGCCATGTTATGGTGTTTTTGGCCATTTTTGCAACATTATCTGCCATGGCGTGTGTCATCATGCTATTTTATGCAGTTTCCAGCTATTTCTAACTGTTTTTGGGACATGTCATTTTTTGAGATTTTTGCCTTACTATAGCCTTGCTTTTTGGATTGGTTTTTCAACATGCCATATTATGGTGTTTTTGGCAGTTTTTTCAACATTTCATGCTATGGCGGGTCCAAACACGCTATTTTATGCAGTTTCCAGCTATTTCTAACTGTTTTTGGGACATGTCATTTTTTGACATTTTGCCTTACTATAGCCTTTGCTTTTTGGGTCATTTTTCAACATGCCATATTAGGGTGTTTTTGGCCATTTTTGCAACATTTTATGCCATGGCGTGTGTCATCATGCTATTTTATGCAGTTTCAAGCTATTTCTAACTGTTTTTGGGACATGTCATTTTTTGACATTTTTGCCTTACTATAGCCTTGCTTTTTGGGTCATTTTTTGAACATGCCATATTAGGGTGTTTTTGGCCATTTCTGCAACATTTTATGCCATGGCGTGTGTCATCATGCTATTTTATGCAGTTTCCAGCTATTTCTAACTGTTTTTGGGACATGTCATTTTTTGACATTTTTGCCTTACTATAGCCTTGCTTTTTGGGTCATTTTTTGAACATGCCATATTAGGGTGTTTTTGGCCATTTTTGCAACATTTTATGCCATGGCGTGTGTCATCATGCTATTTTATGCAGTTTCCAGCTATTTCTAACTGTTTTTGGGAAATGTCATTTTTTGAGATTTTTGCCTTACTATAGCCTTGCTTTTTGGGTCATTTTTTTCAACATGCCATATTATGGTGTTTTTGGCAGTTTTTTCAACATTTCATGCTATGGCGGGTCCAAACACGCTATTTTATGCAGTTTCCAGCTATTTCTAACTGTTTTTGGGACATGTCATTTTTTGAGATTTTTGCCTTACTATAGCCTTGCTTTTTGGGTCATTTTTTTCAACATGCCATATTATGGTGTTTTTGGCCATTTTTGCAACATTTTATGCCATGGCGTGTGTCATCATGCTATTTTATGCAGTTTCAAGCTATTTCTAACTGTTTTTGGGACATGTCATTTTTTGACATTTTTGCCTTACTATGCTTTTTGGATTGGTTTTTCAACATGCCATATTAGGGTGTTTTTGGCCATTTTTGCAACATTTTATGCCATGGCGGGTCCAAACACGCTATTTCATGCAGTTTCCAGCTATTTCTAACTGTTTTTGGGACATGCCATTTTTTGAGATTTTTGCCTCACTATAGCCTTGCTTTTTGGGTTGGTTTTTTCAACATGCCATGTTATGGTGTTTTTGACACTATTATCAACATTTTATGCTATGGCGGGTCCAAACACGCTATTTTATGCAGTTTCCAGCTATTTCTAACTGTTTTTGGGACATGTCATTTTTTGACATTTTTGCCTTACTATAGCCTTGCTTTTTGGGTCAGTTTTTCAACATGCCATATTAGGGTGTTTTTGGCCATTTTTGCAACATTTTATGCCATGGTGTGTGTCATCATGCTATTTTATGCAGTTTCCAGCTATTTCTAACTGTTTTTGGGACATGTCATGTTTTGAGATTTTTGCCTTACTATAGCCTTGCTTTTTGGGTCATTTTTTTCAACATGCCATATTAGGGTGTTTTTGGCCATTTTTGCAACATTTTATGCCATGGCGGGTCCAAACACGCTATTTCATGCAGTTTCCAGCTATTTCTAACTGTTTTTGGGACATGCCATTTTTGAGATTTTGCCTTACTATAGCCTTGCTTTTTGGGTTGGTTTTTCAACATGCCATATTATGGTGTTTTTGGCCATTTTTGCAACATTATCTGCCATGGTGTGTGTCATCATGCTATTTTATGCAGTTTCAAGCTATTTCTAACTGTTTTTGGGACATGTCATTTTTTGAGATTTTTGCCTTACTATAGCCTTGCTTTTTGGATTGGTTTTTCAACATGCCATATTATGGTGTTTTTGGCAGTTTTTTCAACATTTCATGCTATGGCGGGTCCAAACACGCTATTTTATGCAGTTTCCAGCTATTTCTAACTGTTTTTGGGACATGTCATTTTTTGAGATTTTTGCCTTACTATAGCCTTGCTTTTTGGGTCATTTTTTGAACATGCCATATTAGGGTGTTTTTGGCCATTTTTGCAACATTTTATGCCATGGCGTGTGTCATCATGCTATTTTATGCAGTTTCAAGCTATTTCTAACTGTTTTTGGGACATGTCATTTTTTGACATTTTTGCCTTACTATAGCCTTGCTTTTTGGGTTGGTTTTTTCAACATGCCATGTTATGGTGTTTTTGGCCATTTTTGCAACACTATCTGCCATGGCGTGTGTCATCATGCTATTTCATGCAGTTTCCAGCTATTTCTAATTGTTTTTGGGACATGTCATTTTTGACATTTTGTCTTACTATAGCCTTGCTTTTGGGTTGGTTTTTTCAACATGCCATGTTATGGTGTTTTTGACACTATTATCAACATTTTATGCTATGGCGGGTCCAAACACGCTATTTTATGCAGTTTCCAGCTATTTCTAACTGTTTTTGGGACATGTCATTTTTTGACATTTTTGCCTTACTATAGCCTTGCTTTTTGGGTCATTTTTTTCAACATGCCATATTAGGGTGTTTTTGGCCATTTTTGCAACATTTTATGCCATGGCGGGTCCAAACACGCTATTTCATGCAGTTTCCAGCTATTTCTAACTGTTTTTGGGACATGCCATTTTTTGAGATTTTTGCCTTACTATAGCCTTGCTTTTTGGGTCAGTTTTTCAACATGCCATATTAGGGTGTTTTTGGCCATTTTTGCAACATTTTATGCCATGGCGTGTGTCATCATGCTATTTTAAGCAGTTTCCAGCTATTTCTAACTGTTTTTGGGACATGTCATTTTTTGACATTTTTGCCTTACTATAGCCTTGCTTTTGGGTCATTTTTTCAACATGCCATATTAGGGTGTTTTTGGCCATTTTGCAACATTTTATGCTATGGCGGGTCCAAACACGCTATTTCATGCAGTTTCCAGCTATTTCTAACTGTTTTTGGGACATGCCATTTTTTGACATTTTTGCCTTACTATAGCCTTGCTTTTTGGGTCATTTTTTTCAACATGCCATGTTATGGTGTTTTTGGCCATTTTTGCAACATTATCTGCCATGGCGTGTGTCATCATGCTATTTTATGCAGTTTCAAGCTATTTCTAACTGTTTTTGGGACATGTCATTTTTTGAGATTTTTGCCTTACTATAGCCTTGCTTTTCGGATTGGTTTTTCAACATGCCATATTAGGGTGTTTTTGGCAGTTTTTTCAACATTTCATGCTATGGCGGGTCCAAACACGCTATTTCATGCAGTTTCCAGCTATTTCTAACTGTTTTTGGGACTTGTCATTTTTTGACATTTTTGCCTTACTATAGCCTTGCTTTTTGGGTCATTTTTTGAACATGCCATATTAGGGTGTTTTTGGTCATTTTTGCAACATTTTATGCCATGGCGTGTGTCATCATGCTATTTTATGCAGTTTCAAGCTATTTCTAACTGTTTTTGGGACATGTCATTTTTTGTCTGTTTTGCCTTACTATAGCCTTGCTTTTTGTGTTGGTTTTTCCACATGCCATGTTATGGTGTTTTTGGCCATTTTGCAACACTATCTGCCATGGCGTGTGTCATCATGCTATTTCATGCAGTTTCCAGCTATTTCTAATTGTTTTTGGGACATGTCATTTTTTGACATTTTTGCCTTACTATAGCCTTGCTTTTTGGGTTGGTTTTTTCAACATGCCATGTTATGGTGTTTTTGACACTATTATCAACATTTTATGCTATGGCGGGTCCAAACACGCTATTTTATGCAGTTTCCAGCTATTTCTAACTGTTTTTGGGACATGTCATTTTTTGACATTTTTGCCTTACTATAGCCTTGCTTTTTGGGTCATTTTTTTCAACATGCCATATTAGGGTGTTTTTGGCCATTTTTGCAACATTTTATGCCATGGCGGGTCCAAACACGCTATTTCATGCAGTTTCCAGCTATTTCTAACTGTTTTTGGGACATGCCATTTTTTGAGATTTTTGCCTTACTATAGCCTTGCTTTTTGGGTTGGTTTTTCAACATGCCATAAAATGGTGTTTTTGGCCATTTTTGCAACATTATCTGCCATGGTGTGTGTCATCATGCTATTTTATGCAGTTTCAAGCTATTTCTAACTGTTTTTGGGACATGTCATTTTTGAGATTTTGCCTTACTATAGCCTTGCTTTTTGGATTGGTTTTTCAACATGCCATATTATGGTGTTTTTGGCAGTTTTTTCAACATTTCATGCTATGGCGGGTCCAAACACGCTATTTTATGCAGTTTCCAGCTATTTCTAACTGTTTTTGGGACATGTCATTTTTTGAGATTTTTGCCTTACTATAGCCTTGCTTTTTGGGTCATTTTTTGAACATGCCATATTAGGGTGTTTTTGGCCATTTTTGCAACATTTTATGCCATGGCGTGTGTCATCATGCTATTTTATGCAGTTTCAAGCTATTTCTAACTGTTTTTGGGACATGTCATTTTTTGACATTTTTGCCTTTCTATAGCCTTGCTTTTTGGGTTGGTTTTTTCAACATGCCATGTTATGGTGTTTTTGGCCATTTTTGCAACACTATCTGCCATGGCGTGTGTCATCATGCTATTTCATGCAGTTTCCAGCTATTTCTAATTGTTTTTGGGACATGTCATTTTTTGACATTTTTGTCTTACTATAGCCTTGCTTTTTGGGTTGGTTTTTTCAACATGCCATGTTATGGTGTTTTTGACACTATTATCAACATTTTATGCTATGGCGGGTCCAAACACGCTATTTTATGCAGTTTTCAGCTATTTCTAACTGTTTTTGGGACATGTCATTTTTGACATTTTGCCTTACTATAGCCTTGCTTTTTGTGTCATTTTTTTCAACATGCCATATTAGGGTGTTTTTGGCCATTTTTGCAACATTTTATGCCATGGCGGGTCCAAACACGCTATTTCATGCAGTTTCCAGCTATTTCTAACTGTTTTTGGGACATGCCATTTTTTGAGATTTTTGCCTTACTATAGCCTTGCTTTTTGGGTCAGTTTTTCAACATGCCATATTAGGGTGTTTTTGGCCATTTTTGCAACATTTTATGCCATGGCGTGTGTCATCATGCTATTTTAAGCAGTTTCCAGCTATTTCTAACTGTTTTTGGGACATGTCATTTTTTGACATTTTTGCCTTACTATAGCCTTGCTTTTTGGGTCATTTTTTTCAACATGCCATATTAGGGTGTTTTTGGCCATTTTTGCAACATTTTATGCTATGGCGGGTCCAAACACGCTATTTCATGCAGTTTCCAGCTATTTCTAACTGTTTTTGGGACATGCCATTTTTTGACATTTTTGCCTTACTATAGCCTTGCTTTTTGGGTCATTTTTTTCAACATGCCATATTATGGTGTTTTTGGCCATTTTTGCAACACTATCTGCCATGGCGTGTGTCATCATGCTATTTTATGCAGTTTCAAGCTATTTCTAACTGTTTTTGGGACATGTCATTTTTGAGATTTTTGCCTTACTATAGCCTTGCTTTTTGGATTGGTTTTCAACATGCCATATTAGGGTGTTTTTGGCAGTTTTTCAACATTTCATGCTATGGCGTGTCCAAACACGCTATTTCATGCAGTTTCCAGCTATTTCTAACTGTTTTTGGGACTTGTCATTTTTTGACATTTTTGCCTTACTATAGCCTTGCTTTTTGGGTCATTTTTTGAACATGCCATATTAGGGTGTTTTTGGTCATTTTTGCAACATTTTATGCCATGGCGTGTGTCATCATGCTATTTTATGCAGTTTCAAGCTATTTCTAACTGTTTTTGGGACATGTCATTTTTTGACATTTTTGCCTTACTATAGCCTTGCTTTTTGGGTTGGTTTTTTCAACATGCCATGTTATGGTGTTTTTGGCCATTTTTGCAACACTATCTGCCATGGCGTGTGTCATCATGCTATTTCATGCAGTTTCCAGCTATTTCTAATTGTTTTTGGGACATGTCATTTTTTGACATTTTTGCCTTACTATAGCCTTGCTTTTTGGGTTGGTTTTTTCAACATGCCATGTTATGGTGTTTTTGACACTATTATCAACATTTTATGCCATGGCGGGTCATCACGCTATTTTATGCAGTTTCCAGCTATTTCTAACTGTTTTTGGGACATGTCATTTTTGACATTTTGCCTTACTATAGCCTTGCTTTTTGGGTCATTTTTTGAACATGCCAAATTAGGGTGTTTTTGGCCATTTTTGCAACATTTTATGGCATGGCCGGTCCAAACACGCTATTTCATACAGTTTCCAGCTATTTCTAACTGTTTTTGGGACATGTCATTTTTTGACATTTTTGCCTTACTATAGCCTTGCTTTTTGGGTCATTTTTTTCAACATGCCATATTAGGGTGTTTTTGGCCATTTTTGCAACATTTTATGCCATGGCGTGTGTCATCATGCTATTTTATGCAGTTTCCAGCTATTTCTAACTGTTTTTGGGACATGTCATTTTTTGAGATTTTTGCCTTACTATAGCCTTGCTTTTTGGGGTGGGTTTTTGAACATGCCATATTATGGTGTTTTTGGCCATTTTTGCAACATTTTATGCCATGGTGTGTGTCATCATGCTATTTTATGCAGTTTCCAGCTATTTCTAACTGTTTTTGGGACATGTCATGTTTTGAGATTTTTGCCTTACTATAGCCTTGCTTTTTGGGTCATTTTTTTCAACATGCCATTTTAGGGTGTTTTTGGCCATTTTGCAACATTTTCTGCCATGGCGTGTGTCATCATGCTATTTCCAGCAGTTTCCAGCTATTTCTAACTGTTTTTGGGACATGTCATTTTTTGAGATTTTTGCCTTACTATGCTTTTTGGATTGGTTTTTCAACATGCCATATTATGGTGTTTTTGGCAGTTTTTGCAACATTTTCTGCCATGACGTGTGTCATCATGCTATTTTATGCAGTTTCAAGCTATTTCTAACTGTTTTTGGGACATGTCATTTTTTGAGATTTTTGCCTTACTATAGCCTTGCTTTTTGGATTGGTTTTTCAACATGCCATATTATGGTGTTTTTGGCAGTTTTTTCAACTTTTTATGCCATGGCGTGTGTCATCATGCTATTTTAAGCAGTTTCCAGCTATTTCTAACTGTTTTTGGGACATGTCATTTTTTGACATTTTTGCCTTACTATAGCCTTGCTTTTTGGGTCATTTTTTTCAACATGCCATATTAGGGTGTTTTTGGCAGTTTTTTCAACATTTCATGCTATGGCGTGTGTCATCATGCTATTTTATGCAGTTTCAAGCTATTTCTAACTGTTTTTGGGACATGTCATTTTTTGAGATTTTTGCCTTACTATAGCCTTGCTTGTTGGGTCATTTTTTTCAACATGCCATATTAGGGTGTTTTTGGCAGTTTTTTCAACATTTCATGCTATGGCGGGTCCAAACACGCTATTTTATGCAGTTTCCAGCTATTTCTAACTGTTTTTGGGACATGTCATTTTTTGACATTTTTGCCTTACTATAGCCTTGCTTGTTGGGTCATTTTTTTCAACATGCCATATTAGGGTGTTTTTGGCCATTTTGCAACATTTTATGCCACGGCATGTGTCATCATGCTATTATATGCAGTTTCCAGCTATTTCTAACTGTTTTTGGGACATGTCATTTTTTGAGATTTTTGCCTTACTATAGCCTTGCTTTTTGGGTTGGTTTTTGAACATGCAATATTAGGGTGTTTTTGGTCATTTTTGCAACATTTTATGCCATGGCGTGTGTCATCATGCTATTTTATGCAGTTTCAAGCTATTTCTAACTGTTTTTGGGACATGTCATTTTTTGACATTTTTGCCTTACTATAGCCTTGCTTTTTGGGTCATTTTTTTCAACATGCCATATTAGGGTGTTTTTGGCAGTTTTTTCAACATTTTATGCCATGGCGTGTGTCATCATGCTATTTTATGCAGTTTCAAGCGATTTCTAACTGTTTTTGGGACATGTCATTTTTTGAGATTTTTGCCTTACTATAGCCTTGCTTTTTGGATTGGTTTTTCAACATGCCATATTATGGTGTTTTTGGCAGTTTTTTCAACATTTCATGCTATGGCGGGTCCAAACACGCTATTTCATGCAGTTTCCAGCTATTTCTAACTGTTTTTGGGACATGTCATTTTTTGACATTTTTGCCTTACTATAGCCTTGCTTTTTGGGTCATTTTTTTCAACATGCCATATTAGGGTGTTTTCGGCCATTTTTGCAACATTTTCTGCCATGGCGTGTGTCATCATGCTATTTTATGCAGTTTCCAGCTATTTCTAACTGTTTTTGGGACATGTCATTTTTGACATTTTGCCTTACTATAGCCTTGCTTTTTTGGGTTGGTTTTCAACATGCCATATTAGGGTGTTTTTGGCCATTTTTGCAACATTTTCTGCCATGGCGTGTGCCATCATGCTATTTTATGTAGTTTCCAGCTAATTCTAACTGTTTTTGGGAAATGTCATTTTTTGACATTTTTGCCTTACTATAGCCTTGCTTTTTGGGTTGGTTTTTCAACATGCCATATTAGGTGTTTTTGGCAGTTTTGCAACATTTTATGCCATATGGCGTGTCATCATGCTATTTTATGCAGTTTCCAGCTATTTCTAACTGTTTTTGGGACATGTCATTTTTTGACATTTTTGCCTTACTATAGCCTTGCTTTTTGGGTCATTTTTTTCAACATGCCATATTAGGGTGTTTTTGGCCATTTCTGCAACATTTTATGCCATGGCGTGTGTCATCATGCTATTTCATGCAGTTTCCAGCTATTTCTAACTGTTTTTGGGACATGTCATTTTTTGAGATTTTTGCCTTACTTTAGCCTTGCTTTTTGGATTGGTTTTTCAACATGCCATATTATGGTGTTTTGGCAGTTTTTCAACATTTCATGCTATGGCGGGTCCAAACACGCTATTTCATGCAGTTTCCAGCTATTTCTAACTGTTTTTGGGACATGTCATTTTTTGACATTTTTGCCTTACTATAGCCTTGCTTTTTGGATTGGTTTTTCAACATGCCATATTATGGTGTTTTTGGCAGTTTTTTCAACATTTCATGCTATGGCGGGTCCAAACATGCTATTTTATGCAGTTTCCAGCTATTTCTAACTGTTTTTGGGACATGTCATTTTTTGACATTTTTGCCTTACTATAGCCTTGCTTTTTGGGTCATTTTTTCAACATGCCATATTAGGGTGTTTTGGCCATTTTGCAACATTTTATGCCATGGCGTGTGTCATCATGCTATTTTATGCAGTTTCAAGCTATTTCTAACTGTTTTTGGGACATGTCATTTTTGACATTTTGCCTTACTATAGCCTTGCTTTTTGGGTTGGTTTTGAACATGCCATATTAGGGTGTTTTTGGCCATTTTTGCAACATTTTATGCCATGGCATGTGTCATCATGCTATTTTATGCAGTTTCAAGCTATTTCTAACTGTTTTTGGGACATGTCATTTTTTGAGATTTTTGCCTTACTATAGCCTTGCTTTTTGGGGTGGGTTTTTCAACATGCCATATTAGGGTATTTTTGGCCATTTTTGCAACATTTTCTGCCATGGCATGTGTCATCATGCTATTTTATGCAGTTTCAAGCTATTTCTAACTGTTTTTGGGACATGTCATTTTTTGACATTTTTGCCTTACTATAGCCTTGCTTTTTGGGTCATTTTTTCAACATGCCATATTAGGGTGTTTTTGACAGTTTTGCAACATTTCATGCCATGGCGGGTCCAAACACGCTATTTCATGCAGTTTCCAGCTATTTCTAACTGTTTTTGGGACATGCCATTTTTGAGATTTTTGCCTTACTATAGCCTTTGCTTTTTGGGTTGGTTTTTCAACATGCCATATTATGGTGTTTTTGGCCATTTTGCAACATTATCTGCCATGGCGTGTGTCATCATGCTATTTTATGCAGTTTCCAGCTATTTCTAACTGTTTTGGGACATGTCATTTTTTGACATTTTTGCCTTACTATAGCCTTGCTTTTTGGGTTGGTTTTTCAACATGCCATATTATGGTGTTTTTGGCAGTTTTTTCAACATTTCATGCTATGGCGGGTCCAAACACGCTATTTTATGCAGTTTCCAGCTATTTCTAACTGTTTTTGGGACATGTCATTTTTTGAGATTTTTGCCTTACTATAGCCTTGCTTTTTGGGTTGGTTTTTCAACATGCCATATTAGGGTGTTTTTGGCCATTTTTGCAACATTTTATGCCATGGCGTGTGTCATCATGCTATTTTATGCAGTTTCCAGCTATTTCTAACTGTTTTTGGGACATGTCATTTTTTGACATTTTTGCCTTACTATAGCCTTGCTTTTTTTGGGTTGGTTTTTGAACAATCCATATTAGGGTGTTTTTGGCCATTTTTGCAACATTTTCTGCCATGGCGTGTGTCATCATGCTATTTTATGCAGTTTCCAGCTATTTCTAACTGTTTTTGGGACATGTCATTTTTGACATTTTGCCTTACTATAGCCTTGCTTTTTGGGTCATTTTTCAACATGCCATATTATGGTGTTTTTGGCCAGTTTTTGCAACATTTTATGCTATGGCGTGTCATCATGCTATTTCATGCAGTTTCCAGCTATTTCTAACTGTTTTTGGGACATGTCATTTTTTGAGATTTTTGCCTTACTATAGCCTTGCTTTTTGGATTGGTTTTTCAACATGCCATATTATGGTGTTTTTGGCAGTTTTTGCAACATTTCATGCTATGGCGGGTCCAAACACGCTATTTTATGCAGTTTCCAGCTATTTCTAACTGTTTTTGGGACATGTCATTTTTTGACATTTTTGCCTTACTATAGCCTTGCTTTTTGGGTCATTTTTTCAACATGCCATATTAGGGTGTTTTTGGCCATTTTTGCAACATTTTATGCCATGGCGTGTGTCATCATGCTATTTTATGCAGTTTCAAGCTATTTCTAACTGTTTTGGGGACATGTCATTTTTTGAGATTTTTGCCTTACTATAGCCTTGCTTTTTGGGGTGGGTTTTTCAACATGCCATATTAGGGTGTTTTTGGCCATTTTTGCAACATTTTCTGCCATGACGTGTGTCATCATGCTATTTTATGCAGTTTCCAGCTATTTCTAACTGTTTTTGGGACATGTCATTTTTGACATTTTGCCTCACTATAGCCTTGCTTTTTGGGTCATTTTTCAACATGCCATATTAGGGTGTTTTGGCACTATTTTGCAACATTTCATGCTATGGCGGGTCGTAACACGCTATTTCATGCAGTTTCCAGCTAATTCTAACTGTTTTTGGGAAATGTCATTTTTTGACATTTTTGCCTTACTATAGCCTTGCTTTTTGGGTTGGTTTTCAACATGCCATATTATGGTGTTTTTGGCAGTTTTTTTTCAACATTTCATGCTATGGCGGGTCCAAACACGCTATTTTATGCAGTTTCCAGCTATTTCTAACTGTTTTTGGGACATGTCATTTTTTGACATTTTTGCCTTACTATAGCCTTGCTTTTTGGGTCATTTTTTTCAACATGCCATATTAGGGTGTTTTCGGCCATTTTTGCAACATTTTCTGCCATGGCGTGTGTCATCATGCTATTTTATGCAGTTTCCAGCTATTTCTAACTGTTTTTGGGACATGTCATTTTTTGACATTTTTGCCTTACTATAGCCTTGCTTTTTGGGTTGGTTTTTCAACATGCCATATTAGGGTGTTTTTGGCCATTTTTGTAACATTTTCTGCCATGGCGTGTGTCATCATGCTATTTTATGCAGTTTCCAGCTATTTCTAACTGTTTTTGGGACATGTCATTTTTTGACATTTTTGCCTTACTATAGCCTTGCTTTTTGGGTTGGTTTTTCAACATGCCATATTAGGGTGTTTTTGGCCATTTTTGCAACATTTTATGCCATGGCGTGTGTCATCATGCTATTTTATGCAGTTTCAAGCTATTTCTAACTGTTTTTGGGACATGTCATTTTTTGACATTTTTGCCTTACTATAGCCTTGCTTTTTGGGTCATTTTTTTTCAACATGCCATATTAGGGTGTTTTTGGCCATTTTTGCAACATTTTCTGCCATGGCGTGTGTCATCATGCTATTTTATGCAGTTTCCAGCTATTTCTAACTGTTTTTGGGACATGTCATTTTTTGACATTTTTGCCTTACTATAGCCTTGCTTTTTGGGTTGGTTTTTCAACATGCCATATTAGGGTGTTTTTGGCCATTTTTGCAACATTTTCTGCCATGGCGTGTGTCATCATGCTATTTTATGCAGTTTCCAGCTATTTCTAACTGTTTTTGGGACATGTCATTTTTTGACATTTTTGCCTTACTATAGCCTTGCTTTTTGGGTTGGTTTTTTCAACATGCCATGTTATGGTGTTTTTGGCCATTTTTGCAACATTATCTGCCATGGCGTGTGTCATCATGCTATTTTATGCAGTTTCAAGCTATTTCTAACTGTTTTTGGGACATGTCATTTTTTGACATTTTTGCCTTACTATAGCCTTGCTTTTTGGGTCATTTTTTCAACATGCCATATTAGGGTGTTTTTGGCCATTTTTGCAACATTTCATGCCATGGCGGGTCGTAACACGCTATTTCATGCAGTTTCCAGCTATTTCTAACTGTTTTTGGGACATGTCATTTTTTGAGATTTTTGCCTTACTATAGCCTTGCTTTTTGGATTGGTTTTTCAACATGCCATATTATGGTGTTTTTGGCAGTTTTTTCAACATTTCATGCTATGGCGGGTCCAAACACGCTATTTCATGCAGTTTCCAGCTATTTCTAACTGTTTTTGGGACATGTCATTTTTTGACATTTTTGCCTTACTATAGCCTTGCTTTTTGGGTCATTTTTTTCAACATGCCATATTAGGGTGTTTTCGGCCATTTTTGCAACATTTTCTGCCATGGCGTGTGTCATCATGCTATTTTATGCAGTTTACAACCATTTCCAACTGTTTTTGGGACATGTCATTTTTTGACATTTTTGCCTTACTATAGCCTTGCTTTTTTTGGGTTGGTTTTTGAACAATCCATATTAGGGTGTTTTTTGGCCATTTTTGCAACATTTTCTGCCATGGCGTGTGTCATCATGCTATTTTATGCAGTTTCCAGCTATTTCTAACTGTTTTGGGACATGTCATTTTTGAGATTTTGCCTTACTATAGCCTTGCTTTTTTTGGGTTGGTTTTTGAACAATCCATATTAGGGTGTTTTTTGGCCATTTTTGCAACATTTTCTGCCATGGCGTGTGTCATCATGCTATTTTATGCAGTTTCCAGCTATTTCTAACTGTTTTTGGGACATGTCATTTTTTGAGATTTTTGCCTTACTATAGCCTTGCTTTTTTGGGTTGGTTTTTGAACATGCAATATTAGGGTGTTTTTGGTCATTTTTGCAACATTTTATGCCATGGCGTGTGTCATCATGCTATTTTATGCAGTTTCAAGCTATTTCTAACTGTTTTTGGGACATGTCATTTTTTGACATTTTTGCCTTACTATAGCCTTGCTTTTTGGGTCATTTTTTCAACATGCCATATTAGGGTGTTTTTGGCCATTTTTGCAACATTTTATGCCATGGCGGGTCGTAACACGCTATTTCATGCAGTTTCCAGCTATTTCTAACTGTTTTTGGGACATGTCATTTTTTGAGATTTTTGCCTTACTATAGCCTTGCTTTTTGGATTGGTTTTTCAACATGCCATATTATGGTGTTTTTGGCAGTTTTTGCAACATTTCATGCTATGGCGTGTGTCATCATGCTATTTCATGCAGTTTCCAGCTATTTCTAACTGTTTTGGGACATGTCATTTTTGACATTTTTGCCTTACTATAGCCTTGCTTTTTGGATTGGTTTTTCAACATGCCATATTATGGTGTTTTTGGCAGTTTTTTCAACATTTCATGCTATGGCGGGTCCAAACACGCTATTTCATGCAGTTTCCAGCTATTTCTAACTGTTTTTGGGACATGTCATTTTTTGACATTTTTGCCTTACTATAGCCTTGCTTTTTGGGTCATTTTTTCAACATGCCATATTAGGGTGTTTTTGGCCATTTTTGCAACATTTTATGCCATGGCGTGTGTCATCATGCTATTTTATGCAGTTTCCAGCTATTTCTAACTGTTTTTGGGACATGTCATTTTTTGACATTTTTGCCTTACTATAGCCTTGCTTTTTGGGATTGGTTTTCAACATGCCATATTAGGGTGTTTTTTGGCCATTTTTGCAACATTTTCTGCCATGGCGTGTGTCATCATGCTATTTCCAGCAGTTTCCAGCTATTTCTAACTGTTTTTGGGACATGTCATTTTTTGACATTTTTGCCTTACTATAGCCTTGCTTTTTTTGGGTTGGTTTTTGAACAATCCATATTAGGGTGTTTTTTGGCCATTTTTGCAACATTTTCTGCCATGGCGTGTGTCATCATGCTATTTTATGCAGTTTCCAGCTATTTCTAACTGTTTTTGGGACATGTCATTTTTTGACATTTTTGCCTTACTATAGCCTTGCTTTTTGGGTCATTTTTTTCAACATGCCATATTAGGGTGTTTTTGGCAGTTTTTTTTAACATTTCATGCTATGGCGGGTGTCATCATGCTATTTTATGCAGTTTCAAGCTATTTCTAACTGTTTTTGGGACATGTCATTTTTGAGATTTTGCCTTACTATAGCCTTGCTTTTGGGTCATTTTTTTTCAACATGCCATATTATGGTGTTTTTGGCAGTTTTTTCAACATTTCATGCTATGGCGGGTCCAAACATGCTTTTTTATGCAGTTTCCAGCTATTTCTAACTGTTTTTGGGACATGTCATTTTTTGAGATTTTTGCCTTACTATAGCCTTGCTTGTTGGGTCATTTTTTTCAACATGCCATATTAGGGTGTTTTTGGCCATTTTGCAACATTTTATGCCACGGCATGTGTCATCATGCTATTATATGCAGTTTCCAGCTATTTCTAACTGTTTTTGGGACATGTCATTTTTTGAGATTTTTGCCTTACTATAGCCTTGCTTTTTTGGGTTGGTTTTTGAACATGCAATATTAGGGTGTTTTTGGTCATTTTTGCAACATTTTATGCCATGGCGTGTGTCATCATGCTATTTTATGCAGTTTCCAGCTATTTCTAACTGTTTTTGGGACATGTCATTTTTTGACATTTTTGCCTTACTATAGCCTTGCTTTTTGGATTGGTTTTTCAACATGCCATATTATGGTGTTTTTGGCAGTTTTTTCAACATTTCATGCTATGGCGGGTCCAAACACGCTATTTCATGCAGTTTCCAGCTATTTCTAACTGTTTTTGGGACATGTCATTTTTTGAGATTTTTGCCTTACTATAGCCTTGCTTTTTGGATTGGTTTTTCAACATGCCATATTATGGTGTTTTTGGCAGTTTTTTCAACATTTCATGCTATGGCGGGTCCAAACATGCTTTTTTATGCAGTTTCCAGCTATTTCTAACTGTTTTTGGGACATGTCATTTTTTGACATTTTTGCCTTACTATAGCCTTGCTTTTTGGGTCATTTTTTTCAACATGCCATATTAGGGTGTTTTCGGCCATTTTTGCAACATTTTCTGCCATGGCGTGTGTCATCATGCTATTTTATGCAGTTTCCAGCTATTTCTAACTGTTTTTGGGACATGTCATTTTTTGACATTTTTGCCTTACTATAGCCTTGCTTTTTTGGGTTGGGTTTTAAACATGCAATATTAGGGTGTTTTTGGTCATTTTTGCAACATTTTCTGCCATGGCGTGTGTCATCATGCTATTTTATGCAGTTTACAACCATTTCCAACTGTTTTTGGGACATGTCATTTTTTGACATTTTTGCCTTACTATAGCCTTGCTTTTTGGGTCATTTTTTTCAACATGCCATATTATGGTGTTTTTGGCAGTTTTTGCAACATTTCATGCTATGGCGGGTCCAAACACGCTATTTTATGCAGTTTCCAGCTATTTCTAACTGTTTTTGGGACATGTCATTTTTTGACATTTTTGCCTTACTATAGCCTTGCTTTTTGGGTTGGTTTTTCAACATGCCATATTAGGGTGTTTTTGGCCATTTTTGCAACATTTTCTGCCATGGCGTGTGTCATCATGCTATTTTATTCAGTTTCCAGCTATTTCTAACTGTTTTTGGGACATGTCATTTTTGCCTTACTATAGCCTTGCTTTTTGGATTGGTTTTTGAAAATGCCATATTATGGTGTTTTTGGCCATTTTGCAACATTTCATGATATGGCGGGTCTAAACATGCTATTTTATGCAGTTTCCAGCTATTTCTAACTGTTTTTGGGACATGTCATTTTTTGAGATTTTTGCCTTACTATAGCCTTGCTTTTTTGGGTTGGTTTTTGAACATGCAATATTAGGGTGTTTTTGGTCATTTTTGCAACATTTTCTGCCATGGCGTGTGTCATCATGCTATTTTATGCAGTTTCAAGCTATTTCTAACTGTTTTTGGGACATGTCATTTTTTGAGATTTTTGCCTTACTATAGCCTTGCTTTTTTTGGGTTGGTTTTTGAACAATCCATATTAGGGTGTTTTTTGGCCATTTTTGCAACATTTTCTGCCATGGCGTGTGTCATCATGCTATTTTATGCAGTTTACAACCATTTCCAACTGTTTTTGGGACATGTCATTTTTTGACATTTTTGCCTTACTATAGCCTTGCTTTTTGGGTCATTTTTTTCAACATGCCATATTATGGTGTTTTTGGCAGTTTTTGCAACATTTCATGCTATGGCGGGTCATCATGCTATTTTATGCAGTTTCCAGCTATTTCTAACTGTTTTTGGGACATGTCATTTTTGACATTTTGCCTTATTATAGCCTTGCTTTTTGGGTTGGTTTTTCAACATGCCATATTAGGGTGTTTTTGGCCATTTTTGCAACATTTTCTGCCATGGCGTGTGTCATCATGCTATTTTATTCAGTTTCCAGCTATTTCTAACTGTTTTTGGGACATGTCATTTTTTGACATTTTTGCCTTACTATAGCCTTGCTTTTTGGATTGGTTTTTCAGCATGCCATATTATGGTGTTTTTGGCAGTTTTTGCAACATTTCATGATATGGCGGGTCCAAACACGTTATTTTATGCAGTTTCCAGCTATTTCTAACTGTTTTTGGGACATGTCATTTTTTGAGATTTTTGCCTTACTATAGCCTTGCTTTTTGGGTTGGTTTTTCAACATGCCATATTAGGGTGTTTTTGGCCATTTTTGTAACATTTTCTGCCATGGCGTGTGTCATCATGCTATTTTATGCAGTTTCAAGCTATTTCTAACTGTTTTTGGGACATGTCATTTTTTGAGATTTTTGCCTTACTATAGCCTTGCTTTTTGGGTCATTTTTCAACATGCCATATTAGGGTGTTTTTGGCCATTTTGCAACATTTTATGCCATGGTGTGTGTCATCATGCTATTTTATGCAGTTTCCAAGCATTTCCAACTGTTTTTGGGACATGTCATTTTTTGAGATTTTTGCCTTACTATAGCCTTGCTTTTTGGGTCATTTTTTTCAACATGCCATATTATGGTGTTTTTGGCCATTTTTGCAACATTTTATGCTATGGCGGGTCCAAACACGCTATTTCATGCAGTTTCCAGCTATTTCCAACTGTTTTTAGGACGTGTCATTTTTTTGACATTTTTGCCTTACTATAGCATTGCTTTTTGGGTTGGTTTTTTCAACATGCCATGTTATGGTGTTTTTGACACTCTTATCAACATTTTATGCTATGGCGTGTGTCATCATGCTATTTTATGCAGTTTCAAGCTATTTCTAACTGTTTTTGGGACATGTCATTTTTTGAGATTTTTGCCTTACTATAGCCTTGCTTTTTGGGGTGGGTTTTTCAACATGCCATATTAGGGTGTTTTCGGCCATTTTTGCAAGATTTTCTGCTATGGCGTGTGCCATCATGCTATTTTATGTAGTTTCCAGCTATTTCTAACTGTTTTTGGGACATGTCATTTTTTGAGATTTTTGCCCTGCTATAGCCTTGCTTTTTGGGTCATTTTTTGAACATGACATATTAGGGTGTGTTTTGCAATTTTTGCAACATTTTATGCCATGGTGTGTGCCATCATGCTATTTTATGTAGTTTCCAGCTATTTCTAACTGTTTTTAGGACGTGTCATTTTTTTGACATTTTTGCCTTACTATAGCATTGCTTTTTGGGTTGGTTTTTTCAACATGCCATGTTATGGTGTTTTTGACACTCTTATCAGCATTTTATGCTATGGCGGGTCCAAACACGCTATTTTATGCAGTTTCCAGCTATTTCTAACTGTTTTTGGGACATGTCATTTTTGACATTTTGCCTTACTATAGCCTTGCTTTTTGGGTCATTTTTCAACATGCCATATTAGGGTGTTTTTGGCCATTTTTGCAACATTTTATGCCATGGCGGGTCCAAACACGCTATTTTATGCGGTTTCCAGCTATTTCTAACTGTTTTTGGGACATGTCATTTTTTGACATTTTTGCCTTACTATAGCCTTGCTTTTTGGATTGGTTTTTCAGCATGCCATATTATGGTGTTTTTGGCAGTTTTTGCAACATTTCATGATATGGCGGGTCCAAACACGTTATTTTATGCAGTTTCCAGCTATTTCTAACTGTTTTTGGGACATGTCATTTTTTGAGATTTTTGCCTTACTATAGCCTTGCTTGTTGGGTCATTTTTTTCAACATGCCATATTAGGGTGTTTTTGGCCATTTTTGTAACATTTTCTGCCATGGCGTGTGTCATCATGCTATTTTATGCAGTTTCAAGCTATTTCTAACTGTTTTTGGGACATGTCATTTTTTGAGATTTTTGCCTTACTATAGCCTTGCTTTTTGGGTCATTTTTTTCAACATGCAATATTAGGGTGTTTTTGGCCATTTTTGCAACATTTTATGCCATGGTGTGTGTCATCATGCTATTTTATGCAGTTTCCAAGCATTTCCAACTGTTTTTGGGACATGTCATTTTTTGAGATTTTTGCCTTACTATAGCCTTGCTTTTTGGGTCATTTTTTTCAACATGCCATATTATGGTGTTTTTGGCCATTTTTGCAACATTTTATGCTATGGCGGGTCCAAACACGCTATTTCATGCAGTTTCCAGCTATTTCCAACTGTTTTTAGGACGTGTCATTTTTTTGACATTTTTGCCTTACTATAGCATTGCTTTTTGGGTTGGTTTTTTCAACATGCCATGTTATGGTGTTTTTGACACTCTTATCAGCATTTTATGCTATGGCGGGTCCAAACACGCTATTTTATGCAGTTTCCAGCTATTTCTAACTGTTTTTGGGACATGTCATTTTTTGAGATTTTTGCCTTACTATAGCCTTGCTTTTTGGGGTGGGTTTTTCAACATGCCATATTAGGGTGTTTTCGGCCATTTTTGCAAGATTTTCTGCTATGGCGTGTGCCATCATGCTATTTTATGTAGTTTCCAGCTATTTCTAACTGTTTTTGGGACATGTCATTTTTTGAGATTTTTGCCCTGCTATAGCCTTGCTTTTTGGGTCATTTTTTGAACATGACATATTAGGGTGTGTTTTGCAATTTTTGCAACATTTTATGCCATGGTGTGTGCCATCATGCTATTTTATGTAGTTTCCAGCTATTTCTAACTGTTTTTAGGACGTGTCATTTTTTTGACATTTTTGCCTTACTATAGCATTGCTTTTTGGGTTGGTTTTTTCAACATGCCATGTTATGGTGTTTTTGACACTCTTATCAGCATTTCATGCTATGGCGGGTCCAAACACGCTATTTTATGCAGTTTCCAGCTATTTCTAACTGTTTTTGGGACATGTCATTTTTTGACATTTTTGCCTTACTATAGCCTTGCTTTTTGGGTCATTTTTTTCAACATGCCATATTAGGGTGTTTTTGGCCATTTTTGCAACATTTTATGCCATGGCGGGTCCAAACACGCTATTTTATGCGGTTTCCAGCTATTTCTAACTGTTTTTGGGACATGTCATTTTTTGACATTTTTGCCTTACTATAGCCTTACTTTTTCGGTCATTTTTTTCAACATGCCATATTAGGGTGTTTTTGGCCATTTTTGCAACATTTTATGCCATGGCGTGTGTCATCATGCTATTTTATGCAGTTTCCAGCTATTTCCAACTGTTTTTGAGACATGTCATTTTTTGACATTTTGCCTTACTATAGCCTTGCTTTTCGGGTTGTTTTTTCAACATGCTATATTAGGGTGTTTTTGGCCATTTTTGTAACATTTTATGCCATGGCGGGTCCAAACACTCTATTTAATGCAGTTTCCAGCTTTTTCTAACTGTTTTTGAGACATGTCATTTTTTGAGATTTTTGTCTTACTATAGCCTTGCTTTTTGGGTTGGTTTTTTCAACATGCCATATTATGGTCTTTTTGACCATTTTTGCAACATTTTCTGCCTTGACGGGTCCAAATACGCTATTAAATGCTATTTTATGCAGTTGCCAGCTATTTCTAACTGTTTATGGGGCACTTCATTTTTTATAATTTTTGCTATACTATAGCCTTGGTTTTTGGGTGGTTTTTTCAAAATGCCATACTATGGGTTTTTTGGCCATTTTTGCAAAATTTTATGCCATGGCATGTCCAAGCTATTTCATGCAGTTTTCAGGTGTTTTCAGCTCTTTTTGGGACATGTTATTTTTGGTACTATTGCCTCACTATAGCCTTACTTTTTGAATCATTTTTTCAACATGCCATATTATGGTGTTTTTGGCCATTTTTGCATCATTTTATGCAATGGTGTGTCTCAACACAAGATTGTATGCAATTTGCAGCTGCTTTCAGCTGTTTTTGGGACATGTCAATTTTTTCACATTTTTGTTTCAGTATAGCCTTGCTTTTTGGGTCGTTTTTTCAACATGCCATATTTTGGTGTTTTTGGTCGTTTTAGAAACATTCTATATGTCCCTTTTTCATCCACTTTTCAGCATTTTCCAGATATTTTTGGAAAATTTTCCAGATATTTGAAAAAATGATGTTAAAATTTTTTTAACATCATACTTATCAGATTGTTCCAATTGTTCACATCAATGATCAATCCTCCAAACTAACGTCTGCTTCGGAGTGTCACAGGATTCTGTGCTTGGAACAGTCCTTTTTACTTAATATATGCTTCTTCTAGGCAACATCATTAGAAAACGCTCTATAAATTTCCATTGTTATGCTGACGATACGCAATTATTTCTATCTATGAAACCAGATGAAAGTAATCAGCTATCTAGTATTCAAACATGTCTTAAGGATGTAAAAGCCTGGATGAGCCATGATTTCTTGATGTTGAATTCTGACAAAACTGAAGTTATTGTTCTTGGCCCCAAACACCTCAGAAGCTCCTTTTCTAATAATGTAATTTCTCTAGATCTAATTTCTCTTTCTTTTACTTGCATAACATCACAAAAATTAGACATTTCCTGTCCTAAACAGATGCTGAAAAATTAGTTCACGCATTTGTTTTTTCTAGGCTGGATTACTGTAACTCCTTATTATTCGGTTGCCCCAACAAATCTCTTAGTTCTCTCCAACTGGTGCAGAACGCTGCTGTTCGTGTTCTAACAGAAACCAAGAAAAGGGATCATATTTCTCCTGTTTTAGCTTCTCTGCACTGGCTCCCTGTGAAATCCAGGATTGAATTTAAAACCATCGTCCTTACTTACAAAGCTCTAAATGGTCAGGCTCCATCCTATCTGTCGCAGCTCATAATTCCTTACCAACCCTCAAGATCACTGTGCTCTGAAAATTTAGGATTACTTGTGGTTCCCAAAGTTTACAAAAGTAGGATAGGAACCAGAGCCTTCAGCTACCACAGATCTTCCAGTTTTGGTCAGGGTGGCAGACACCATCTCTACTTTTCAGGGTAGACTAAACCAAAAAAAAAGGGTAAACTAAACAGACTAAACATAGGTTTAATCTGCCGGGGGACTTCCTATGATACGCTGAGCTCCTTTTTCTTCTCTTACTCCTGCCATCTGAAAATCATGCATGTCTGTTTACTGCATTACCCTCACTGCTAAGCTTAGCCTTGTATCTGTGACAGCCATTTGTAAGCTTAGCTTAGCCACAGTAGTTTAACTTAGCCTTGCATCTGTGACAGCCATGTGGTAGTGTCACTACCTGGGGCTCGCGATTACGGAGCCTGGGTCTGTTGAACTGCACTACGCTAATCCCGTTGCCTCTCTGGAGCATTCCTGCTCCCTTGTTTCCTAGTTTTCCCGAATCCTGGCCGTAACCTTGGCTGTGCCTGATCGTGGTGATAGCTATGCTGATGCTGTGACCCTGCCTTTGGTTGTGCTCGTGCTGTGGCTGCATTGATATTGTGCCCTCTGCTCGTGCTGATTGTGGTCTCGTCCTGGTTGCGCCGATGTCGTGATCTTGCCTTTGGACACCTCCCTATCAATATACGCATGAGACTCTTATCATCACCCTCAGCATCATCATAAAGTGCATTTAATAATTTCACACCTATTGTTAATGTAAAATGACATGCATCTGTTTCCATTACTGCTGTGCCTCTCTCCCCCTCTCTCCCCTCTCTCTTTCTCTTTCCTTTTTGCTATGATTGTATTTCATTTGTTATTTACAACATCTATTGCACGTCTGTCCATTCTGGGGGAGGGATCCCTCATCATCCTCTCCTGCTCTTCCTGAGGTTTCTTCCTTTTTTCTTCCCCCGTTACAGGGGTTCTTTTTCGAGAGTTTTTCTTTGGGTGATGTGAGGGTCTAAGGGCAGAGGGATGTCATACACTGTAATTCCCTCTGAGGCAAACCATGTTTTGTGATAATGGGCTCTATAAATAAAACTGACTTGACTTGACTTAACATTATTCACAATACTATAGCCTTGCTTTTTGGGTAATTTTTTTAACATGCCATATTATGATGTTTTTGGCTGTTTTGGGATATGTCATTTTTTGTCATTTTTCACCATACTATAGCCTTGCTTTTTTTGGTCATTTTTAAAGTATGCCATGTTATGGTGTTTTTTGTAACAGTCTATGCAATGGTGTGTCTCGGCACGCTATTTTATGCAGTTTTTAGCTGTTTTTGGGACATGCCATATTTTGACATTTTTGTTTATACAATACTACACACGACATACTATAGTTGGACTTTTTTATACTATTTCAGACGACATGCTGTAGTATGATTTTTTTAATGTGATTTTAGAACATGCCATAGTATGACTTTTTTATGCAATTTCAGAAAACATGCCATAGTATGACTTTTTTATGCTATTCCAGACAAAATGCTTAAGTCTTTTTCCTGCACTTTGGGACAACATGCTATAGTATGATTTTTTTATGCTATTTCAGAAAACATGCTATGGTATGACTGTCATGATCTTTTGGAAGAAGGAGTTTTTCATGCTATTTTGGACGACATGCTATAGTATGACTTCTATATGCATTTTCGAAAAATATGCTATAGTATCATACATGTTTTAGACTGACTTTTTTTTGTGTTGTCGGACAACATGCAATAGTATGACTTTTTTCTGTTATATTGGACGACATGCTATCGTATGTCGCCTTTGGAGACAGGGCTGAAGGGCGATGGCTGGGGCTAAAAGGTGATGGCCAAGGCGCATCCCATCTGGAGACAGGCCCGGATAGCGATGTGAGTCCCATCCGGAAAAAGGCCCGGAGGGTTATGGCGCATCCCAGCCAGAGACAGGGCAGCTGGTCCAGCAGTGTCGTCAGACGACCCAGAAGCAGCGGTTGCGTCAGTCGATCTAGGAGCTGCAGTGGCATCGGTCGACCCAGAAGCTGTTATGGCGTTGGACGACCCAGAAGCAGGAGCACTGGAAGTGGCTCCAGCTGAGCTAGCAACAGTCTCAGAGGTACAAAGAAGTACATGGGGAGGAGCTCCAGCCAGGCAGGAAACAATTCGAGGAGCACAGGGAAAGGCTTCAGTTGACCCACAGACATTCTCAAAGTCACTAGGTGGTGTGGACCATGCCCAACAGGAGCTCTGGGAGGGGCTCTGGCCGAGCTGGAAGCATATGAAGCGTTGTCAGAGGCTGAGCCGAGAGCAGACGAGGTGTCGCCTGAGGCCGAGTCAGGAGCAGATGAGGCGTCATCGTCGGAGGCCAAGCCGGGAGCAGACGAGGCATCGTCGGAAGCTGACCGAGAAGCTGCGGAGCTGGGCGACGTGAAGACCCCCATGGAGCTGGGTGTTGTGAAGTCCCCCGTGTAGCTGGGCAATATGCTTTAATTTAAATTTTTTATGCGTTTTTGGATGACATGCTATAGTGTGACTTTTTTTATGCTATTTTGGACGACATGGTATTGTAAAACTTTTCTTATGCGATATAGGACGACATGCTATAATATGACTTTTTCAGGGTGATTTTGGATGACACGGTGTGGCATGTTTTTTTATGCATTTTAGCACAACATTCTGTAGCATGACTTTTTTATGCTATTTTGGACGACATGCTATGGTGTGACTTCTTTATGCTTTTTTTGACAATTTGCTATAGTACGACCTTTTTTATGCATTTTCGGACCACATGCTCTCAATCTCTCACCATCTCAATGAAAGCAACCTACCCATTAAGAGCATTGGTGGTTTAGTGTCTTAGTTTAGCACACTGTAGACTGATTAGGGATTTGCCTCTAGGGAGCAAAATTTAACAGTTACAAGACTAAGTATAAACTCTATACTTTCACATAACTACAATACATGAAATGCCGTTTTAGAAAAGTTTTATGAACACTTGCCTCTCTTTGTGATTTGCTGACAAGCAAGCACACTAAATTTAGGTTTTCTGTTGATTTTATTGAAAACATTATAAAATTATGTGTTGCAGCAGCATATTTCAGTTTTAAAGATCTTCAACATGTTCACATTTACACAAACCAAGTTGAAAATGGCTTTTACAGCAAGTTGCAAATGATCACTGTCCACAGAACAAAACACAGTGCAGAGATCTTAACAGATCATCTACCACCCCCATGTGGCTGCAGGTGAAACTACACTGAACCCTAAAGCACACTTATACAAGAGGTCCTTTTTTGGGACTGGTTCCTATTTCGTTTAACAGCTCATTAATGAGCACAGCTCCTGATTTCAGTATTTTGATGTGCAAATTCATGACTTGGGTTGGTTTCAAAATCGCTTGCACCAATCCAAGGTATGACACAGGTACACAGTGGACCCCCAGCCCATGTCTAAAAGCTTTAATTTAAGAAAGGAGGAGAAAAAAGCAAACTTCCTGAACTTCTACCAAGTTCACAAGCAACTGAATTAGCACAGCACAGGATAACGAGTACAAACTGACAAATCAGCTAAACATAATTTTAGGGTTTCAAATTTGCACAGCAATCACTGTATTCAAAAAAGAGGGTGAACGATGCAAACATTAACAGACCGGAGGACATGACAATGAGTCTTGAAAAACAGCGAACTTCTGTTTAGTGTTTATGGCAAAATAAACATGACCAGACCCTCTCATTTGAACATCAGATTCTGCTGCATAACATTCACAAGAAAATTACGATAGTGTCATTAAACATCAGCCTAGTTTACAACAGGAAAATTTGGAGCTAGATTCACAAATGTCGTCTACTCTGTCTTCAACTATGCAGTATGTAGCCACTGTGACACAATGAGTGACAGAAATTTACAGCTGATTTCGCTGACAGTCACAAGACCTGAACAGGACAAAGACTAAAGCTTTCTGTGGGACATTTTTGGGAACAGTGAATATCCAGACTGGAACACAAGAGTGCTATTCCCAATTTGGACTTCAATGTAAAGTTTATTTTTTGGAGCATTATGAAAAGTTCAGAACATCTAACTAAGGCTGCAACTAACTATTAATTTAATTATTGATTAACGTATTTTTTCGGCTAACTGGCCATTTTGTTTAGAGAGGATCCGAAAAAATGGCCATTATGAGATACTTATTTTAATAATTCTTTGTTTTTTTTCCCCAATATACAAAGATATTTCATTTACTATCACATATGACAAAAAAGAAAGCAGCACACTGGAGAGGCAGCTACCGTAAAATGTTTGGTGTTTTTGCTTGAAAAAATATCACAAACAATTAATTAAATATTAGAATAGTTTTGAATTAATTAATAACTACATTTAAGGATAATGCAATTGGCAAGGAAATCAAAAACTACTGACATGATACATTTAGATGGAGAGACAATGTTATGGAAATGAGGAAGTGGAGGTCTCCAATTTTTTGCCACAAATAAATTTGGTTTCAGTACTGTTTCCATGTTCTGACCTTCAGGTATCAATCTAATTTTGCAACATAAAAATTGCCGTGACTGATCCCAATGGCTTTGGGATTCTGCTTTAGTTGAAATGAAAAGGAATCTTTATGAGGTTCAACAGCTGTTTGAGCAGCTAAAGTGGGTCTGAGAGGCATTTATGGCTTTAGCAAGAATGACATCTAAGCTTTGGCTTGTTGCATGTGCAATATGGCAACCCTGCAGAGCTGGAAAAAGATGGTTCTCTTCCAAAACATATCTAAAACCCGATCAGACAGAGCTTGTTTTAGCAGCCTGGACGGCTTTTTGTAATCATTTTTAATGTGAGTAAAGCACTTTGCTCGCTGCTTTGGCTTTGCTGAGCACCTCACATTTTTGCAGGAGCACTATAAACACCTTGAGTTGAAAAAAATTCAACTCAGAGCAGAATAAGAACCTGATATCATCAGTGTTTTTTTACCCATTTCAAATCACATCAATTAAGGGCCTTCTGTGGTGGCGATAAGTTTGTGTGAAGCTGTTACCCCACTTTAACATCACCTAAGGTAAGCAAGAAAACCACAAGGCCTGACAATTGAGAGTACATTGTAAAACTGTTCCTGACTTGTCCTAAAATAAGGATCAGGACCAGGTGATGTTACGCCCTGTGATTTCTCTCGTTCTAAGAGTCTCATATAACCATACAGATCTGTTTCCCTGTGACATACGTGACATTTGAGAACAGCCTGTCACCCTTAATCCGAGCCATAGCAAGTGCCCTCAGCCTGTTAATTTTTTATGCAGATTTTAAGGTACAGATCTGTAAGTTAAAAGTCATAATAATAAAAAACAAATAAGAGAAGAAGAGCATCAAGAAGAAAAAAAAGAAGCAGCACGCTCTGTCTGACTGGGGCCTAAATTTGTACTTCTCCCCTGTTAATTTTGTTTTCATTTTGTTTCAGCTACTTCAGACACAACACAACGTGATATCTGAATAAAAATCAAAGCATTGAATAATAAAAAAAAACCATTTAGCATAAAAAAATGGATATTGAATTCACATTGTGATGTGACTGAATCAGTTGAGCCCTGCATTACAGTCCTGCTTCAGTGGAAGGACATCCCGATCTCTGCCATTCGTTACTGTGCTGTGTGTGAGCCATCATGTCTCCATCAGGGCGGAGCACATCTCTCTATCAGTGTGATTGTCATGGATGTGTTCATTAGAGTGCTGCAGATTTCTCAGAACCTCATTTATACAAAAAGAAATTGAAGTACAATCTAGTGTTCAGAATTGTTTTACCCTAAAGAAATAACAATAGTGATAACAAAACATCTAAAAAAACACCCGAACTCTACCCCATATATCACGTATAATCAGCAGTTAAATAACTAGAATATGGTACATCTTAGGGTTTTTTTTATTTAACAAACTTGTCGTTCTTTTCAAGAACAAAGTCTGAGAGAAAAGAACTGCCTGGCCAGTTCCTCCTCTCTGTGTCAGACTGAGTGAGGACCCCAGCAGTTACAAGGACCTCAAGGCTCAGTGCTTCTAGAAACGAGAACCCTGAATTGTAAATGAAAAGCTCATATTGTCGCCTACATGTAAACAATGTATCAGGAACTTGCGACCAAACCTAAGAAAAGAGTACTCTTAACTGTCAAAAATGCATGGGAATCAATGGACAAAAAAAAAGTGGAAATCTAACTGAACATAACAGAAATGTGTCATTATTGACCAGGCTCCATTTTAACTGCTGCTTGGCAATACTGTGCCCAAAATCTCAGCAAGATACTGAACATCAGTTAAGTTACAGAGACGCATCACTGCTCTGAATTTCTCCTTTTTCTCATCTGCACTGATACGACTACACAAAATGACGCATATTTACAGTGGTAGACATGTTTCCGCAATCTTTTTCTATGTATGCAGCTGAGAAAACGGGAAACTGCTGTCAATTCTTGGTCACGAGTCTATCTTCTTCCCTGGTTATCTGGTTACCTTCTTCCCTTGTTACTACCCCCCTCCACTTTTCCCCTCATCACCCAACATCTAAAGTAAAGTATAAATAACAAAAAAATGTATCTGGTCCTGTGTAGAATTCCCCAAATGCTCTTAAAAATATAATGAGGTAAATCCCTGTAGTAAGACAATAACTAGGCAATGCACTGAATGAAACTTGCCTTTTACACCCCTCGCCTCTGCTGAATGACTACTTGGTTCATGTAGGCACAAAAAAAGTCTACACAGCACCTACATGTGTCCATCCGTTTGTCTCTACAAGTGTCTTTGTGTCAGACTCTTTCAGTCTCAATTTTTCCCCCATCAAACCTTGTCTTTTCTCCTTCGATTGTGGCTGACTAACTGGTTACGACTCCCCCCTCAGGACTTCCTCTGCCGCACCATCTCTGAGCTGCCGTTCAGTTTGCTCCGCCCGGATGGGGTGGCTGTGCTGCCATTACCCAGAGGACGGTCCCGGTCTGTGGGGACTTCCTGTTTGCGTCGACGGGTCTCTTTATAACGGAGTGTGATGTCCCTGTGAGAGGATTGAAGAAAACCAGAAACAGTATTAATTTAAAAAAAACAGCCTCGGAAACACTTTTCTGTTTTCTGTTCCATAAGCATCAATGTGTTATTCCACAGCAGGACACTTTCTGAATATATGAGACATGCTCCTTTGGTTTTCTGTCCATTTCTTCGCTAAATGCTCTTCTTGCGTTTAAACTTCTTCACAACAAAGATAAAAAGGTGCTTAAATTTAAATATCTGCTAGTAAGGATGTTCTTTTAAGAGTTTCAGTTTTTTTTTAATAACCAGTAAGCTTTAACATTATATATGAACCATTTTGTTGTTTTTTTTGTTTTGTTGAAATGGTACTTTGATGCTGCTGATACATTTACTTTCTTAGGGTAATGATAAGCTACCTCACTTTGTCCCTCTCTATCAATTATAGCTGTTTTTTGCAGGAAACATTCTAAATCCACCTGGACAGAAGAGCCAAAAGTTCAGTTTGGCAGTCTCTTCTACAGTGACAGAGATCCTGAATTGCAAGGTTAAAAAAAAAGAGAAATATTTCACAACAAAACGTAAGTTTACTGCAGTGCATTATATTAATTCAATCAATTCAATATCAAGAAATCAATTAAAATGTCTAATCTGGCTACCTCTCGTATGTGTAAGTCCTAGTTGTATACCATTTATGTGTTACAGATCAAGACATGGGTCAGTCTGACAACAATCAATGACACAGACTGAGGGGGGATTAATCATTTATGTTAACAACAATCTGCAGCACGATTAATAGTGGAGCACCAAAATTCTTCAGTGTCTTCAAAGATGAAGTGATACATCTCCACAATACTAACCATGGTCTGTGGATGCCAAATGCAATATATAAGATGAGGGAGAGGGACATGACGCACCTAAACCTGTACAGCTGGGTCAAATGATATTTGAAGATAATTCTTTGCTGTTTGTTTTAAGTCTGGTTCACAGTGGCATCTTCGATCCTGTTCATACTAGGTATCAACATATGTCATGGCTGATCACAGGTGGACACCGCAAAATAAAAGTGTAAACCACCAAGTCACATAGTCATCTCTCAAACCACTTGCTAAGGTGGTCTGGGATGCAACTCACCATGTACCTTTTGTAGTATAAACCCTGGGCTAATGCGCCCTGATGCAAATGCAAGTGTTTCCTAGGATCACCAATGAATGACCCGCCCTACTCTTCCTCTGACTGGCTTATTGCATTCATTGGTTCGGTGAGTAAGATGATTGGTTAGGGTTAGGGTAACAATGTCAGGGCAAGCCGAGGACATGGGTATGTTGAATGGACAGTGTTGCATGACCACTCATTATTTTACCCTACAAAATCTAAGTGTTGAATTCTGTTGACAGCGATGAGTGTGGCAGTAATAACTGCGCGCAGGGCCCTTTGGCCTTCAAGCGTAACCAAGGCAGCAACAAAATCTGAACACAAGTGGTAAACTTGAGACACATGAAAGACACAGGTGTAGACGGTGATGTGTCTCAGCTGTCCACTTTTGTTTGATCACCGAAACGCAAGTTAATACCAGGTAAATACAGATTCTGTGATTGGTGAGACTAACAATGACATAAAGTATATATATATATATATATATATATATATATATTTTTTCCCACCAAACACATAATGAAGGTTAAAATGCTATTTTGGGAGATAAAGCCAAACTATTTGTAACCATAGAGACCTAATACAAAGCATTAAAACTATCTGCAAATACAATTTCACCCAGGTGTAATTAACTATTAAATGGCATGCTTTGGTGTCTGGTGTCGTTGATGCACTGTGCTGTTTGACTGGAGGAGGTGCACCATGAGAAGTGGGGAAGCTGATTTGATTGGCTCTCATCATGTGATGGGCAATTCAGTCCGAGGAGCTGGCATGCCGACGGGCACATAATGTGTGTGTGAGGTGTGCAAACATTTCCTCTGGGTGACATTCAATGAGTCTTCATGTCTCCTGTCTATCACTTCTACACTGTCAGCAAAAGCTGACGTTCGTATCATGTGTTTGACTCACTGCAACTAAGAATAAAAATGATGTGAAGGGGAATGCTAAAAATAAAGATGATACATTTCACAGCAACAAAAACAAAAAGTGCCATGCAGAAGGACCCATGTGGAGTAATATCTGTCTAGAGGATCCCAGAGATCTTCTGAATATAATTATGGATCCAAACAGTGGTGTATCAGAGGGGAAATAAAACAAAATACAACACTGCTGATAGGAGGGACCGCCTCTCTCCTATACCTACCTCACTGGACATGGACATAACTGTTGAGCATGGGCAGGAAGGAGGTGGGAGGGAGAGAGGAAGGTAGGATGGGGGAGGAGAAAATAGACAAGAAGCTTAGCATGCTGGGGCATGGCTACGCTTAACAGGAACACTAGAAGGCAAATCAAACTAAAAGTAACCTAAAATATATAGCTGCATGAGGTCAGAAGGAAAAAAGAAAATCAGAAACAGGGCCTATCGATGAAAAAAATCTAATTGGATGGGATCACATGCACATAAACCCATGGCTCCGACAGTCATGAAATTCCTGGAAAATTTATTAAAATAGTAAAGTAAATATTAAATAGTAAAACCATTTCCAGGCAACAGACAAGTGAATTGACAGAATGTTTCAGAAAAGATTTGAGAGTGTTCTGGATATTGTTTCAAATACGTTCCTAAAAATTCCAAAACATACATGAAATGCATGTCTTGTATTACTAATTTAAAGTCTAGGGCTAAGCTGCGTAACCGCTGAAACATACTAATATGACATCATACATATAGACCGGCATCCTGTCATCACCACGGCTGCACACGCTTTTGGTAGAGAAAATGTGCTCTCAAACAGGAGGGAAAAGGTAAATATTGAGGTATACGTCTATATTTGTATGACTATCTGAATCTGCAATATTTGGTGACAGTGTTGGGTCATTGGACGGAGAAAGACTGACAGGACATGCGGGCGATCAACCATAACTTAAGGTATTCTGAACACTCAGGTTCAGGTAAGGCTACAAAATAATTATTAGACATGTCCGTAGACCAGACTTTTGAATTAATAAGAAATAAATGCACAAATATTTGTAAAGTTAGAATCCAAACACACATCAAATTGCACTGACATCTACAGGATCTTCAGTTTTCTATCCCAACTACAGGGGAAACGGCCATGACATTTTTGGATGTATGTGCCAGTCTGGTTGATTGGGGTATGAAACTAGTTGGCGGAAGGTCTAAAGCTAGTAAGTCCTAGCAGTAGTGCTTATCCGCAAATGCCTGGGGAGTGCGTGTTTAGTAATGTACGACTGGATGTGGCCTGTACATTAGCCAAAATATTTCTATCTACCTAAATAAGATTATGAAAATGGGGGAAAAAATGATAAGTTATAGAAAGGTTCTGACTATTCATTGGTAAAAATATGTGGGTATCTTTCAAACCACATTCATGAAACTCAGTTGATTATTGTGATTAAACTGTACTTTTTGCAGCGCAACAGTGACTGAGAACAGACTGACAGAAAAAAGCAATTTATAGATCAATTATTTCTTTTCTTCTTTTGACACCTGTCTTGAATCCCACTCAAAGAAAAAACACAGCTATCACATTCTGCACTGATAGATCTCTGAACACAAAATCTGGATTTTTAAATAGTCATAGCTGTAGACTACTTTTGTAATTTACTTTAAGTCAAAGGATTGATTGCAAAAAATATCTTTACTTGAATGAGCAAAGCATTTTGTAATTATTTTAGGCATACAATGTCAAAGTTTTTTTAAGTAGCTTTATAACTATTTTTATTTTTAAATTCCCAAACCATTTACTTGCTCCCCCCCTGCCCTGTACCCCACCCTGCTTCTTACCGGATGAAGAACCGCCACAGGGTCCAGGTAAAGATGAGGAGGATTCCTAAGAACCAGCACTGCATGATGAAAAAGGGGATGGGCAGCATGATGGTGTTGGGGTCGTACTTGACCACTATGAGGAACTCAGTCACTGTGATTGCAGCCACCAGCCACGCCTGCTGGCCAAGCTTCTTGTGGAACTTCCTGTAGGGAAAATCACAAGAAGGTGTTTTCATGGAAAAGAAATACAAATGGGAGAATGTTTTCACTGTTAGTTGGTAGGCTTGTGATGCAGGCAGCACATAAAAAAACACTCTATATCATAGTAGTATTAAGGTTACACAGCTGCATAAAAAGCATTATACATAGTCCTTTATGTACCTACAAATAGAAGAGCTAGTCTGTAAGTTGTCTGAAAGCATCAGAATAGTTATACCCATTAATAAGACAAAAATGTCATGCTATGTACAGCTGATTGTTCGTCTTTGTACCCCAGTTTCGCCCCACTGTTTCTAAAACCAAGTCACTGTGCTGTAGTAAGTTGGACTATGTTCTGAATGACGAACATATGTCAACTTAAGACTTTCCTCAATGACGACCTCAAACAAATGACTAAAACCATTTTGCCAGTACCCCTCTAATACAAGAAAGTGTTGTCAATTGCTGAAGTGAACACAAGAGTGTTTGCATATTTGTCAGATATATTTGCTTTCCATAGGCGGATGTGATAAGAAGCTTATACTATCAGTCAGATAAATAAACGCCCTCCCTAAGCTGCTCCGAGTTTCCTAACAACAAGCTCACATGCAGCACATACTGGCACATAAAGTAGAACTGAACTGGAAAGTTTCAATGGCCCACACAGATAACCAGCAGACTATACATCTACATACAGTAATTGTGAGCACATTTTTTTGACCAGTCATTCCCTCACTGGAGTGTTACTTATTGTTACTTTTTTCCTCTTTTTGAGAATGTAGCAACACTACCCTTTCTCACATTTAGCAGCCTCTCAAACGTAAAACTGTAAACACAAAAATCTTGAGTAAAAGCTATAGCATGTTTCAGCTGTATGTGGTGCGCTCACAAAAATTTTAATGCCACCAAGTTTCTAGTGCATCAACAATTTCTGATGTTGATCAGTATTCCAGACGCTGTATGGTTTTACTCACTGTATTTGTATATGTGATCGACCTATGAACTCAACCAACCCCTGCAACCCCCCACAAGCCAACTTGATGTAGCTGCTACTCACGGGTCATCCATGAAGTCGTAGATTTCCCTCATGGCTACACCTCCGACGTTAACAAAAAACACCAGGCGGAGTAGCACCAGGTAGTGTTCTGGAGGCATCCACAACACGCACTTCAGGTAGAAGGTGTTCAGCTCTGCCAGGAGGAACTGGGAAGGGAGGAGATAAAATAACAAGTGTCTTTATTTCGGGGCATTAACAATAAAATACATCAATGGTAACAGAATAGGACGTCACTTCAACGGTATGTCAGTGTACCTACATTTGTAGGTCTTGACTCAAATTATTCCTATGTATCTTTTAATAAAATGTCAAATTTTATTGGTACTGAGAATTTATTTTAGAAAAAAAAATTCTATATTTTCTTAACATACCTTATCAAAGTAAGGACTTGTCAAAACAGAAATTGCTTTTTACTCTAAATTTTAACAAATGCAGAATCAAGGTACTTGCTAGATAGCTTCAGAAAAAAAAAAATCTGACCACAAAGTGATGCCTAAAAAAGCCTATATTGTATAGTTTATATAAGCCTTTAAGAAAACCAACGAACACAAATGTAATCATATTACAAAAGGAAATGTAGAAAGAAAGCAATCTTTTAGGCAGGGCACAGATGTTAATATCTTTACAATTTTTCAATGTATTGTAATCTCATTCTTTGTTGCCATAATGACCAAAAGTCCCTTTTTCGTGTCAATAAAGAACAGGATAATTCTCACCATAAAGATGATGCCTAACACAGCAAGCCAGCGACGAAGGTTTGAAGCAGGCTTCCACTCAAACTTTACCCAACTGTAGGGAGTGAACTGGAAAGCTATACGTTTTATCTTTCCCCTGTAAGAAGACACGGCCGAGATACAAATAGAAATAACATTAATAGTATTATAAAACAGCAAAGTGGGTACTCCTGTAATCAAAGGTAGCAATACTAATACACAATATTTCAAAGGTCAAAGAGGAAAATACTTTTGAGCGTGAACATTATCCTTTGATCTAACATCAGTGACACAAGAGAATTAGAGACAATAAATAGGAGAAGTTCAGTTGAAGAAATATACCTTTAAAATTAGTATAATTTGTTCAAATGTCAGGGTATCGGTTCTATAAAAGTACTATTCTCTTTAGAGATGCACCCATAGCAACTGTCTTGGCTGATTCCAATTTTTCTGATTTTTTAAAAGCTTGACCATCCAAGATTTTAGCCGATTCCAATGTTCTTTCTTCCTAAGAACTGTAATTTACAGCATACACAAACATACATATAACTTTTCTTAGAGCACTTGGAAACATGGCTTGAAATAATATTAGCCTGAACCATGGTGCAGCGTGTGCATGTATATGCGAGCTGCATAGGATCAGCTAAATCAGAGACTGACTGATCAGTCACTAGTCATAGCAGATCAAGCTGAAAATCCAACGATTCCAATCACCAACCAATTGATGGGTACAACTCTAGTTCTGATAATGTGTTATACATCTACATATACAATCTTGCTTTAGAAAGGCTGATTTTTTTGCGTTTAGTGTATTGAGTTTTAAGTCGTACTTGTATGTAGGAATGTTCCACAGGCCCTGCCACTGGTAGGGCTTCATTGATAACCAGGCCAGGGTCTTCATCCCACAGTAGATCCCCAGACCGTTACACACCAACACATCCATGATCCACTAAAAAGAGAGAAAAACATATTATTCTATTAAAGAGTAAAAAAAAAATAGCCACAGTAAAGCTCCTACCCTACTGTGATCCACCTACACAAGTCAGACCTTTTCTTAGGACTGAGTGGGAGTGGACAGATTTCCTTGGTATATCTCATATTAGTTTGTTGCAACCTGGGAGGGAAATCTCACAGCATAACAACTTGTTGTCACAATTGTTTCTCTTTATTAAAATGATATACATATATACTAGATGTTTACATGCTTTTATGTATAAACTACGTTTAATTTGTATTCCAAATTTACAGTAAAAAAGTTATTGTTTTGTAATAACTTAAATAATACCCGTTACTTCCAACTGATACAGTCTACTTTATGTGTTTTAACTGTCAACAGTCTGTCCTTTAATACCACCACTATTTGTCTGTTTACAATCTATTATGTAGCTTAATAGTTACTTATTTGCTACTATAAAGCGTAAAGGCAAAAATGAAACAGCTTTAATAAGGCACAAGCAGGCAGCAGGTTCTGGGATATTACAAAATCACAGTGACTACATTTATATGAACACTAAAATTACAGTATTGTTCCAAAATATGACAATATTCTGAATTTAATATGGCTCATGTCAACAGCATACATATTCCAATTGGATCTTCTGCATTTGGCCTTTTTTCTGATGGAAGCATTTTCTGATTAAGAAAAGTGGGATATTTTGGGGGGTTTAGAAGCATTCTCTTGATATATATATATATATATGGCACATTCAGAATAAGCGTCTTAACTGAGGTTTTGAGAAGATGCATGCCCAAAACAATAGCCCACATTTCTGGTCAGGAGGAAAAACACACCTATTTTAACATCATGAAAGGCTTGCATACAAACAGTTTTTTAGATATGTACAATTATTGCAACACTGGCCTTTTAAAGAAGGTGTTTGATGGAATAAAAGTAAAGGAAATGTTCAGCACTGTTGGAGAACCTTGAAAAAATCTTTTTTTGCTGCAAAGACACAAAATGGCAAAAGCAGTTATACAAGTCCATATTTTGATGTGATAAACGGCATGTTAGAGCATGTTAATCATAGTAAACACAGCTGCAAGTAAACAAGAATAATCATTTTCATTAGACATGTAAACAACTTAGTAGGAATGTTGTCTTTTTTGAAGTAAGGACAAATAAATATTGAATGTGCTCACGTCTTCCTCAACTCTTCATGCAAGACAACTACCTCAACTCTTCATGCAAGACAAGGCTTTGGATTGTGCTTTCAGCAGT
The DNA here is from genome assembly GCF_026936395.1 of Plectropomus leopardus. Classification (NCBI taxonomy): domain Eukaryota; kingdom Metazoa; phylum Chordata; class Actinopteri; order Perciformes; family Serranidae; genus Plectropomus; species Plectropomus leopardus. Next base: position 25,784,477 of record NC_142182.1, on the reverse strand, counting down.
CACTGCACTGCAGAGCAGCAGCTCAGAGGGACAGTGACCTTAGTAAACTTGTGGAAAGTCAGTACACAGAGAGAAGTTTACCAATCTGTGCTGCTGAATAGCATCTGAGAAAACAGGGCTGAGTAGCAGACTTTGCCAGACTTATTAAAAAATGTCTACCAGCCTCATTCACTGCACCCTAACCCTCAATGTCTGCAACTGCTAAACAACATCATGCAACATGTTTTTTTTTTTCATTTACTGCTTCTGTTACACTACTTTTGAATAAGTCTGTACACAACTGCAAGTCACGTCTGTTCTCATCGTGACTTACAAGAATCTCAGTCATATGTGGACACATTTAGACAAACACACCCAGGGTCATAATGCTGTTTGTTCTCTGCAGTATGTCTATTTTGAACACCATTCTGAGGGCACACCTGTTAACCCTTAGAAGAAGAACCGTAATATTGGTACGTACATGGTCCCACCAGCACTCTGAGAAGTTAGGTAACTGGTGCTCCAGGCTGTATTCCAGGAACTCAAACATGACACTGATAATCATACACATCCACCAGTCGCGAATCATCAGAGTCTGAGGAAGAGGAGAGAACAAAAAGGGATGTGAGTGGGGGGAGGTCAGCAAGATACCACAGAAAGAAACATTTATCCTACCTGAAAATGCAACACAGCATAGTGGTGCTGTCAGTCTTTTTCATACAACAGAGGGCTGGTTGTCAATTTATGACAGAAAAGACTGATCATGTTTTAAATGACAGTTTTTTTTAACATAGTGATCATATTAAAGGTTAAGACTGAGGTGCTTGCAATCTTAGGGCCTGTGTCCACATTGTTTTTTTTTTTCCTTAGCACTAGCATCTTTTTCTACAATTGTTTGAAGAGAGAGCCTATACAGCTGCCTTGAGTAAAAGCACAGTGCCCTGTGCATTTTTCAGAGGACTTTGGCTTTTTTTGGGTGGCTGCTCAGAGGTGCTCTAGGTAAAAATCTCTGAACTTTTCAGAGGGGTGGTGCTGATGTCACTCTTTTAGCTTGATTATTGTCACAACAAAACAGAAAAGCCCATTTGTGGGAGCCAATCAGCAGACAGACACTGGATGTTGCTGGTAAGTGTTGTGCTTTTATCACTGTAACTTTATAAGCTTGTTTTTTACTGTATTTGACCACTGTTATCTGTATTTAACCACCGTTAATTTAGCGGCGCATTAGCTACCCAGCTCACATAAGTGTCAAGAAAACATAAGTAATCACACAAAGTAATCACTGAAAAAAAAATATGCTGGGGGTGCTTTTTTAAGAAGCGCCTGGATGCAGCTATCCCCAGCATCCTGCCACCACTTTTCTGCTGAAGAAAAATGCTATGTGGACACAGGCCCTTAGCAAGTCACAGTTCTAGTAAGCTAGCCATCTTGATCTTCGTCCGTCCTGGAAGATTATCCCTCCTCAGTCGCTTTTCCTGAGATTTCTACAATTTTTTTCTCCCGTTACAGGGTTTTTTGGGGGAGTTTTTCCTTGGGTGATGTAAGGGCCTAAGGGCAGAGGGATGTTGTATGCTGTAAAGTCTTCTGAGGCAAACTGTGTTTTGTGATAATGGGCTTTATAAATAAAATTAACTTGACTTTACTTGATGCGCACTGCACTGAAATCCCTAAGATAGCTTGCCCATGTTAAGTTTCATTCTCAGCTTTCAGGGAAATTCACAGACATTGCCCCCTTCAGTAGAGGAATGTGAAAACGCCTCTCTAATGACAAACATTGCACAGATGCAAGTTTGCATAGTCGTCTTCATATATTTGTGGGAACATAAACATAAGAAAAACATGTATTTTCTTTGTAATCATTGGCTAGGAAACATGCCATCCAGACTGACTGCCACAAATCTACTTTTTTGTTGTAATGTCACATGCTCAGCTGCTTTCATGATACTGCAACTAAAAATTATTTTGTTTCAACTGAGCAGTTAAAAAGCTGACAGCTGTTCTCTAAGCCACCACTGGGTAGTAACAATAAGGTTGAAGCATATCAATTAGTGCACACAGGTGTAGTGTTCAGTCACTACTCCATACATACCTTCATATACCATCCGAGGAAGTGAGCTGGAACAAAGCCATCCATCTTGTCCTGTAGAGAAAAAAAACACACTGCTAATATAACAAGTTCTCTTTATAAAGTCTTACTAAATTTATATTTATCATTATAACGTTGGTACTGACACACAATATAATAGACATTTTCAAAATGTTCTGACAGATTCAACCATTCATTGACAAAATAATCAGTAGTTGCAGCCCTACTCTTAACTGCAACCCTCCAATGGTCCAAGACATGAACTACATCTAGTTCACATTTGTACCAACCAGAGAAATGAGCACAGTGAGTACTGGGTCACTGAACAAGACAAAAACTTGCACACAGGTATAAAATACATCTAAAACCAGCTTTCCACTGTGTTTTTTATAGCATAGTTAAACCCCATAGAAGCATTTGTTTTCACTTCTTTCTGCCTCCTATTTTAGAACATTTTGGGGGTTTTTTTACCCTGAAGTCCAAGATTGTCTACAACCTCAACTATTTCCTAAATATGTGGTAATAATTTGACATTTTAAAAAGGTCATTCACATAGGTTAGCTGTAATTTAGAGGAGGCTGTGGTGAGTCTGATCCACTTTCAGAGACTCAGACAGACAGACAGTAGAGATGGGGTCTGGGTCATTCTGCCGATGAAAGCAGACTGCCTCCCCAGCGGGGAAAAGAAGGCCGGGTTCTACTGACGGCTATAATCTGCACCAGACGCAAGGCTCTAGAGGCAGTCAGCACACAGCCACACTAACTGTGAGTTTGTGCATGTGTGTATATGAGAAAAAAGAGAGAGAAAGCAAAGTAGAAAGACACAGGGAGGGAGAACTTGTGTCAAAACAGAGAATGAGTGTGTTAAAGGATGAGGGAGAGAGTCATTCAAGCTGGCACCCTATTTGATTTGAGATCTGGGTCATTTCCTCATTAGTAATGTCTAAGGGCAAAGTGTGCCACAACAAGCCAAAAATGTTACTTCTTGGAAGGAGGCTTATTGCCAGGAAATTTTCAAATGTCAGCAATGAGCATGAATGGAACTGCATATTCAAAATATTTTTTTTAAATGGGCATGTCTGTACACTACAAATGATTCATATAACCTTCCATAACTGGAAAAAACACAGGTGACATAAAATAAATAAAAACTCTTACCCAGATGTTGTGGAAGGGGTCGGTGGTGTTGCCTGGGTCGTAAATAAGGCAGTTTCCTCCATAGTCACGCTCGGGCAGGGGTACCCCGAGCTTGGGGTCAATGTACTTCATAAACTGTCGACCATCATGCACCGTCTGGATAACAGGGGTTTAGAGGAGAAGTAAAAACACTATCAGCTGTTATTCTCTGTAAAAAGGGAGCTCATATGGAGACACAGAGCCATATCAAGACTGAAAGGCGTGTGTTGGAATTTGACTTCCCACTACTGACTGTTACAGAAAACTGACATATTCAGAATATCGAAATGTTTTTAAACAACCATGATTACAATTTCTACCAAAAGATTGTTTCACTGTACCTGTGCACTATAAAGAAAACTATAGAAGACATGTTAGTTTTCTCTGCAAATCATTTTTTACAGTGTTTGTACAAAATTGTTAAAAATAACAATTACAGCAAAAATGCACACCTCTTTAATCTTTTTACATGGATTTTGTGAAACTGGGAACTCACCATAACAAGTTACTTAGTTAGAAAACTTCCTTTTTTTGCTTCTGTGAGTTGTACATCTTTGTGGCACAATATTACAGTTTTTAGAGGAGGATTTTACCAAGCTACAATTTTAATTCCTTGCACAAGTCAAGGAGGAAGATGGCTAAGTATATAAACTTTTTAAACAGTGTTTATGTCTTATTTTAGATACAGTTTGCCAGCTGGGTCTGGCTTAGTGTCATTTTAATTAAACTGAGAGAGGCTTCCAGGATTGCAGATGTAGGGGGATGACAGCAGAAGAAGTATCAGAGAGTGAAGCAGAGCTCTGAATAAAATCCTTTATTTGGCCAGTGTTAAATTCTGATTTTAAGATAACTTGTAGATCTCCACCACAAGGTTTTCCAGGATGTAGCTACTTTGCTTTGGTTTGTGGACACACATTCAAGAGCTTTACCAAATGATCAATGTGAATGTACAGAAAACTGACAGTTCTGTCAGAAAAAGGTTCCTGCTGCCTTATTCTGCCAGTGGAGACTAAGTATAAAACCCAAGAAAGACGAGCATGTGGAGTAATAAACATTTTTTATGTTTGCATGAATAGTATTTGGTATTATTATTCCCTCTGCACATCTGTTTTGGGATGGGAGAGTTTCAGTCAAACAAGGCATCCGGATCATCAGCACACCAACCTGGAACAGGATGAAGATGAGGAACAGCTCGTAGACAACAGTCACACAAAGCCAGAACCGCCAGTAAGCTACAGAGAGAGAGAGAAAGTGATGGTGAAAGTTGTACAAGCAAGTTACTTCTGAAAAACAAAACATGTTGGATGGCGTGGGAATTAATATCACTTCGGTTTTGTTCCTCTGATATTTCAAGGGGGCAGATTAAAGACACATGTACAGTACATGTTATACAGTCTCAATAGAATCTAACTGATGATGTATTTTATGTTGAGTACCAGCATGTCTCACTATGAATTTACAAGGTTATGTCATATTGACTTTTATGTTCCTGCCCTAATTGGACATTTAGCCCTTTCACTGATAATCTTTATATGCAGAACAACATACAATGAATAAATGGGTAATGAAGCTTTTTGTAAGAACTTTTTCAACAAACATGACTGAATACAATGAGCTGCTTTTGGTGCAGGTTTTAGTACAAATACATATCATGATGTGATGATTTTAATATTGTGTTTCCCTCCATTATTTAGTACTACTGTCAGGGGGACTGCAACTAATAATCGGGCTTCCAATAAAGCTTAGCTTCAAGCTTTTACCTAGGCGCAAATGTATGTTTTCAACGGTTTTCACTGAGAGAGCATATGCTGCTGCATGTGACCATCTAGAGAGTAAGCTCTGCACCCAGCATCTGTTTTCAGAGTGCTTTGAGCCTCTTGTTTGACCCCTCTGAGCACTTCTAGCTGAGAGTCTCCGAACATTTCAGAAAAAAGCTAGTGTTGTCTCTGTTGCTTCTTTTCAGACAACCGATTATATATTAAATGGGGCGGGACTCATCCCCCTGGTAACCAAGGAAATATTGGAGAGGCTTGTTCTGGCCATATCTGTCTTTCCCGATGAGCTGTATGCCAGACAGAAACTATAACAACAAAGACAGAAACATGCATTTCAAGATGGATTCATTTCAAGATGTATCTCATTGACAGAAAAAAAATGCTTAATGGATACTCGCCCGTAGCGGATGTGGTAAAAGCCTTAAGCCTTTGTAGCAGCACCTTGTAAAAAATGACCCACAAAAGGATTAAAGTCAATGGCCACTGTTATTGTTATTTCTTGTGAATTGATGTTTATGAGCTTAGTTTGCTGTCTCACTCCCAGCTGGGAGTAGCAGCTTGTAATTCCTGAAGTCCCTCTGGGTCTTTCCCCAAGATACAAACCTGTGGAGTTTCAACAAAACTGCATCAAGGTGAACAACAGCTGAACCTACTTGGCTGGTTGAACAGGTCAGGGAGTATGACACAGTCACTCACATACACAAACACACACACAAACACACATAAGCGCACACACGCACACACACACACACACACACACACACACACACACACACACACACACACACACACACACACACACAAATAAACCCTTGTCTTTCAATCTACAAAAGGAGGGGGCAAGAAGGCACGAGTAATGCAATAACAGCAGCCAAAATTCTTGCTTGGCCACTTCACGCCTCCAACAACCGACAACTTTCAGTGTCTGTCTCAATCTGATCTCCACACCCTATTACCTACCTTCCTTCCTTCCTTCCTTCCTTCCTTCCTTCCTTAACCCCTAAACTTGGTAGGAAACATGTTGTGTAAGAGACGCAATGAATTTCCTGCATGGGTGACCTGGTTAAAAACCCAAATAGCAAACTTCTTTTAAGAGCTACATTGTTTAAATAGCAACATCTGTTCAAAGCATTTTTTTTATAAGGTAGTGTCACAGTTAATGCACTAAGCAACATCAAAAATGGTTTGCCATTTGATATATACTGCCACCACCACTGATGAAAACTATAAGTACATAGCTGATGCAATCAATAAAGCAAGCAACAATAAGCTTAAACCCTTGAGTAGTGAAAAAACACAGAAGGATGCAAACTCATATCAACTGTTAATAGAGGTATCCAAATGCCATGGTGCTCCTGCTGCATTTAGGGACCATATAGTTTAGCTTACAGCTTTCCCACCCCCTTGCACACGCTCTTTAAGTCCCATGACTGTCCCTACCTACAGTTTGAATACTAGCACAATGAGGTAGAACTGGAAACTAACACCTGTACCAGAGGTGTCCGGCTACACTATTCCGCTACTAGACACCTGCCAGCCAATTACAATCAAGAATTCACTGTGGGCATGCCATAGTGCCAACTATCTTCAAGGGCTGGTGTTTAGTTACGATGTATTAATGTACATTTTTCTCAGTAGAGTGTCATGAATAAATGAAAAGTGGTAGTGGTATGGCAGAAATAAAAACATAAGGAACAGAGCATTTATGCATGTTGTTGAATGTCTGTTTTTCTGCATCTAAACAGCTGTTCGCTGATCAGTGGGAAAGGTTTACGTGTTGAGGTGGACTGAGACAACTCCTGTTAAATGGCATGCTTCACTGTCATATTCATTCATGCTTACTAAGCACTGTGGTCCTTTAGATATTACTGCTATGAGCCAGGCGAGACTTGTGATGTTAACCCAGTGTGAGCTTGTATGTTGGTGTCCACTTGCTCTGAACTAAACCATGCCAGGAAAATGCCCCACCCCCTTTCATTTACCCAGATGTCTCCTTAATTTTGACAATTAAATTTAGTTAGCCATTGTGTGTATTGATTTAGAGCACTCAGAGCTTCTTTGTTTTATATTCGAGGCCAACATGAGATTCTCAAATGCTGCTATTATTGGTAAATGCTCTCAGGTACTCTTACCAATCTACACAGTAGGTAATGGAGACATAATATACACCATCAAAAAAAATTAATTCAAACCTGGGCTTCGCTTGATAACAGCGAGCTATATAAACAGTAAAGTTCCTGTCAATTAGTGTAATGGCAAATATATTTTTAATATCGCAGGACAAGTGCATTTAAGTGCATAGATTCCTATTAACTTTTAACTTATTTGAAAGTTATACTCTATCAGCACAAACAAGTATGACATATCTTGTGCAGTGCTGTGTGATATGACAAAATATATTGTCTGAAGATGAAAAAATTGATCGTTTCATATTATGCTATATTGTTTATTTCGTTTATATCATTTGATAAGGCTTTGCATCTGTCAACGTGGCCGAGGGAGTGTCTACACAATGCGCGGCACCGAAACAAACAAACATAGAGGAGCTGGAAAGCAATACTGAACATTGACCAGCCTAATCAAAACAAGGAGGAGCTTGTACCCAAAATAGGGGCTACTTCTGTTGTTTGGACGTGGTTTGGGAATGAAAAGTTAGGCACTCAACTACGGGTAGGTGAAGATACTCAAGGCATCGCAGCTTGTTTCATGTGGGTTGTATGAAATGGCTAGCACAACAGTGAGTATAAACTGTCTTGTTTTTTTGTTTCTTGTCACAGTCATGAGCCTCGCTTCGGTGTTTTGTTTTTTCCTCTCTTCCTATGGCTCTCTGCCTCTAACAGACACACACACAAAAAGCAGGGCTTTTGCAGAGCTCTAGACCCTGACTATTTAGTCACATTTTGCGACCGTGGAGCACCACTATGACTTGCAAATACTATTAATATATGAACTGGAGAGCTGTTAGTTTGTTTCCAGCTTTCAGAGCTTTGCAGTAACAGTCTTACATAATGAGTGGTAGTGGGGGTAGTGCGAGCAGGTAAGTTTTTGTATTTTTCTATCTGCAGAGCTCCGATCGTGACTATTTATTCACATTTTGCGACCACGGAGCACCTGTGTGACTTAGAAATCTTTGCAATATTTGAACTGTCCTGTTAGCACATTTGTTTGTTTCCAGCCGGCATTAGAGGAATTTTCACGCTGCGGTTACAGTTTAACTTTCTGCTAATGCTGCTGACCTAATATTGACCAAAAGTCCACAGCAAAAACCCTCTCACTTTCAGCCTGACATGAGCCAGGTCCTTCAAAATAAAATCACCATGGGTTCCGCTTTGATTTGTTTAGTTATAAAAATAAAAACTTATTACTAAAAATACTTTATTTAACTCTAATGTAACAGTACTTTACAGTTCTACTTTATACTTAAATTATCATCATAACAGTATTTTATTAAACTTTATTACAACAGTATATGTAACTTTATTTTGTGGCAGTAGCTATGTTATTTGTCACTGTTGTACATTTAATAATTTTGTATTTTGGTAGTTTACTGTGGTTTAGAGGAGATTTCAAAATATCGAGATATGTATCCTGATATAGCCTAAAAACATTCTGACATTATTTTAAAGTCATATTACCCAGCCCTAATCTTGTGTATAGTTCAGAATGGAATAAAACAGCTCTGCAAAAGCTTGACCTAATCAAATCTTTTGAAATTTTGCCTTCTTTTTGCCTTTCTTTATATGCTCATACTCTGTGGCTTTCAAAAAATAAAAAAGACAGTGGTGCTTTGCCTAAGATACACGGCTTGAAGAAAATGAAATGTTCCCTTAAAGTGCAATTCTTACCTGGATGTGGTCTGGTGAAGGGTCCATCTTTCGCTTGTGTCACTCCAAAACAGAGGAACACCAGGATGCTCGCCACAATCCCCCTAGTGGACCACAGTTAAAAACAGAGAAAAGTACATGAATCCAGCAGCTGATTTATGTGTTGAGCTCTCAAGTAATAAGACCACTACTGCAGTGGAACTTTACATATTCACAGCAAGCAGCAAACACTTAACAGCAGAAATAAACATGTTTACAGCCTGGTACAGAAAAAGGTTTTGGTCTCTAAAGCTAATTTGGCTATTCATTACATATTTATTAATGCTTAAAGTCACAAATAATACAGGGTGGGCCACTTTGAGTGACAGGCTGTCGGACGGTAGTTACCTTGGCTCTGCAGCCTGATCCACCCCTTGCTCATCTACAGCATCAGCCTCTCACACAAGTGCGGTCCCTTTTTGTTCCAAATAATCAAGATGGTGACTGCCAAACTAAAGGCTTCAAAACAGGAGTCTACAAAACAATAGGTGATGTCATGGTAGCTAAGTCCACTATGTTTTATGATTTACAGTGAGTGAAAGCAGAGGTGCTTGATTTAACCTCTTCAAACAGATGGAGGTAGTCTGTGTGAATGTCTTTTTTTTCAGTTTCAGTTTTTCAGTTTCAAAACAATCAACAATCAATATCCTAAAATTGGTCAAACTGAATTATGAAAAAAAATGTAGATTAAACTATCACTTCTGTCCAAACTCCAGTTTGGATGGGACAGTGCTATGTACTAGAGTAGCTAATTAAAAACCCACAGAGTGTATAAATAATGGACATAGCTATTATGACATCACCCACTGATTTGTGGACTTTGGTATTACGAACGTTGCCACTTTGGTTTTTTTTGGAGCCAAAAGCGACCATAGTTGGATGAGAGCATGAAGCTGTGGAGGAGAGAGGGGTGGATCTAAGCAACCAAGGACACTATTGGCAGACAGCCTGTCACTCAAGCCCCGCAGGCCCTAATTTTGCATAACTTTGGGCCATAATAAAATGTAAATGGGCGAGTTTTATAACAAGTCACCCCTATACAGTTGGCGAGGATCTTAAAATTAGCTGAAGAGACTAAAACCTTTTTGGTACCAGGCTGTTATATTAATTTCTGCTGTAAAGTTGGAAATTTAAACATGGGAGTTTATAAGGTTTAACTCTGTTTTGGAGCCAGCCTCAAGTTGCCATTTGATGAACTAAAGTTTTTGGCACTTCCATGTTGCCATCATTTTTCAGACTTGGAGGTTGCGTCTTGATTAAAACCAGCTGAAATTATGTGCTAGTTCAATATTTGAAAACATTACACTCCATGATGCCTTGCCCTGTAATCAGAAGAAAGATTCAGATATGTGCAATACTGTAAGAGTGTCATTTCAGCCAGGAAACTAAGTATAAAGCTAGCAAGAGCTTCTCAGTCCTTTGTTGGCAAGCCACTCAGTATATGAATGCAAAACACAAGGATCGAGGATTCAATAATAACAGTGCTTTAAGAGACTTGTGGCTTTTACTCTGCTTTTTTTCCCCAGAAGTGTCCGTTTATAGTGGGAGCAGCTGATAACACCACAGCCACAAAAAGACAGCCAGCTGTCTGTTCAAAGTGGACTAAATTTAGTTATAAAGTTTTTGTAGATTATAACATATGATTTAAAGGAATTACTACATTTTCAACAAAGATTTTCTGGCAAAAGCACTCAAAAAGTGAAACACACTACAGTGCTGCATGCAGGAGAGATGCCAATAGCAGCTTTTCTACTATATATATATATATATATATATATATATATATATATATATATATATATATATATAATACGCGTTTTTTTCTGTGGACAGAAAACAATTCCAAACTCTTTTAAAAAATCTGTGATAACAGTGGCCTAAACAAAGCAATGGGCAGGAAGGGGAACGTAATGGGGCATAATGTGATTTGGTGACCTGTCTCAGCTGACCATTAACAATTACTCCCTTTTACAATTCCCTCTGTGTTTACTAAGAGATGAGGCCAATCTGAATTTGCTGCTATCAGGTCAAGTTGCCTTTAATCCCTGCTCTGCTGGGATTAAAAACTGGAAAACCTGGTGAGGACACTGTTCTGAACTTACAAATGAACAAGGATTTTCCGCTTGTGCGTGCCAACAAGGGTGGGTGCATGAGTGTGTGTGATTAAGTGATTGTGTGTAGGTAGGAAAGTGAGTTCATGTGATTACAATCATGTGTCAAAGTGAAGCTAAGTGTTTGCGAACTAGTGTGAGAGGATGAGTGTATCCAACTGTGTGTGAATGAGTACATTAGTGAGATCTGGACTGTGTGTGAGAGTATACTCCTCTGCTGAGAAGAAGCTCTCGGGCCTTTATCCTGACGAGCCAGACTGTGCTGACTGCAGCAAATCCTGTTAAGAACCATCCTACAATCCCTCACAAGCACCAACATACACACAAACAACCTACGATCACTCACTCTCTGTCACAAACACACACATCATTCATGCAGCCTTCTTGTGCTTGGCCTGCCTCGTGCTGTTCAAATTAAACAACTCACTATTTCTACAAGCAAATTTAACTTACAAAAAATGAATGCGCTTCTTTATCGGAGTTGTTTTTTCTCCACACTTCCAGTTCACATGAGCCATTAAACAAAGCGTGCCTTCTCCTGTATCAAAGCTCAGATAGCTGTCATCAGACTAGTGTAAATCTGTTGTCAACTCCTGAACAACATGATGAAATAAAACTCAGGACAAATAAGCAAATCCAGGTCAGGTATAAATCTATCTATACCACATTGAAAAGAGGCAGTGGAAGGACATCACATTTGAAAACGGGAGCTTAGTATAACAAGCCAAAACTAGTAACAATCAAATGTACTTTTATGGTGTTTTACAATAAAGTGATGTCAGACCACTCTAACATCCAGGCACATTTGTGACCGTGATCAGTCAGTCAGTCATTTTCTGTACAGCTTGTCCTCGTAGGGGTCGTGGGGGGGCTGGAGCCAATCCCAGCTGTCATTGGGCGGAAGGCGGGGTACACCCTGGGCCGACACATATAGACAAACAACCATACACACTCACAGTCACCAATTAACCTGAGCTGCATGTCTTTGGACTATGGGAGGAAGCTGGAGAGAACCCACACAGACACGGGGAGAACATGCAAACTCCGCCCGGACCGAACCCCGTTCCAACTGGGATTCGAACCAGGGACCCTCTTGCTGTGAGGCAACAGTGGTAACCACAAAGCGTGATCAAATAATGCTGTAATCAGCAGACACAGATTTCGTCACATTTCAGTTCAACCCCTTCGACGTGTTGACAGGAGGAGCCGGGGATCGAACATCCAATCTTCTGAGAGCAAAACTCGCTCAACCTCTGAGCAGCATCCATACTAAGTTATTAATAACATACTAAGGACACTTGTTTGTTACTTTTTGACCCATCAGTCAAAGCTCATGATATGTTTATACCACTGAACTACACTTTTTTTTTTTAATGGCATCATCCCAGTGGATGTGAGCAGATGTTGATCAATAACATTGGCAAATCTTTATGACAGTGGCGACAAACATGGTCAGAATAGTTACTTAGCTATTGGTTTATTAATAGTTAAACAAAAAAAATATATGCAGCAGTTGATATTGCCTGGTTGGCACAAATAAATCAGTGTATGGGAAGCACTGCTTTATATAAGAAGGAGACAGATAGCACATTTCTCAACCTATTGAGATAAATAAATAAATTTACTTGACTTCTGCTGTCTTGCCTTTTATTTTCCACACCCTGTTTAAGGAAGCATTGACTAGTCAGTACAGTCGCCAACAAGTTTCCAACACAACCAACTTCATTGTATCACTTTTTAGTACTATTGGGTATTTGCAAATGTAATATACTGGATCCCATATTTTCTATGTGTTGAAAGAGTGAAGCAAAACAGCTACTCTTCAAATGTTTTACTAAACAAATGGTGATCTGACATTCATGCTTCTCCTTGTATGGTCATCAGGGTTTGATTTTTCCATGAAAACCTACACCTGGTCTTGAAACAGCAAACTGGGTTCAAGGTGAATGTTACCAAAGAAGTTTGAAACGATGAATTCTGCACGTCACCCATGTTGCTGTGGCTGTGTGGCTTCATGCCAAACGGTGTTAAATGTGAGATTAAAACTGTGGTGCTCATTGGGTGGTTTTGTTATGTGACCTGTTCATCTGACTTTGAATGGCAATGTGACATGACCCACAAAAGACTGACATTATTATCTTTTCCCTTGAATTTCACACACAGGGGCAAATTCTTTGAAACTGCACTGACAAAATATTACATGAAGACACAAGTGTCTGGTTATAAGGAGCAGGAAAACAAATCAAAATCTAAACCAAGGATGACTGAACATTCAAAAGCAAAAATTTTAAAAAACCTTGAAATGATTAGTGGTGCTGTTCACTAACACAACAAGTTTTCTGTCAAGATAAACTGCTGCTAAAGGACTTTCAAACTTTAGTCTAATCAAAGGGTCTCAGTGGATTAAGTGGGTTTTATTTGGACAGCCTCCTGGTTCCTGCAGAATTTGGCTTTGAGGACACTGAGGAAATGACGTGTGTAGTCTACTGACCTCTTCGTGTTGTAGGCTGTGTCCTGAGGGGTCTCTTCCAACAGCGTAACGTAGACCAGAGCACAGGTCAGAATGAACAGCACGGTCACAGTATGGGCTCGCCTGCAGGAAAGAGGGAGAAAGGGGACAGAGAGAGGGTTATTAATAACATTAGTAAAGAGGAAAATTCAATACAAGCCACTGGAGGAGAGAAAACAGTCAGCTGATAGATATCAGAGGTCATCAGAGAACAATGCCGAGCAATATGAAAGCACTGCAGTCTGAGCAGAGAACACATGATGATTACTAAACAAAGCGTCTTAACAAAGCTTCCTGCATTTCGCTATTTAATAATCAGAAGTGAATAAAATTAAGGGAGTGGAGATGAGATGAAACAAATCAGTCCAAACTGAGAAACTGTTGAGAAACTGGGTTACATCAGCTGAAAATAGATACAAAGAGGTTGTGCAAAACAGTAAATAAGTTCATTTTCTTTCACTTAAATGGAGCGTCAGAAGTCAAAAATAGATTTTGCATGAATTTTCTGGAGGACTGCCTGACTGAACTGTAAAAACCTCAGCAGGGTGTATCAGGACTGTTAAATTTCTAACATTTGCATACTTTGATAAACAAGTTAAACTTAAGTTTAAAGGTGGCAATGTTGGTCATAGGCTCGTATCTCCCAAATCACCAGGGAACAAACCTCAGCCTATATTGCATGAAAGTTACACGCTCAGATATACATCTATGCTATCTTAACTCAAGGGGAAAAGTGAGCAAGAGGGCAAAGGATTAAGCACTTGGATGAACTTTGGAAAAATGACAAGGACATAATCGCAAGATTATCTATAGGGAGAGAGTCTGTCTAAGGTTGGCGCAATGGCAAAGTCAGTTCAAGGTTTACTACTATACTTTGGATGATCAGTTCGATCAGAAGGCCATTGAAATCAGCAAATATTTATTTTTTCCTGTGCTGTCCAAAGGTAGTCTATGATGTCAGGATCAGGGCCGACCAAAGCACTTTCAAACGATTGACCTATTGCCTATTCTGTGTTTGCTCAGGGTACAAAAGCTGTTGAAAACTCCCCATGGATGTTTGTTAAAACACAGACACCAAACAACATTTTGAGCATGTGACTTTAAAGTAAACTAGAAATCTCACTGTGAGGAACATGCTGAACATACTGCAGCCAGCAGTGTTAGTTAACCTAATGACAAGACAATGTGCAAAATTGCATGCAAGCACTGTCGCTTTAGGTAAAGTCAATTACAAAGCAATTTCACTTGCATTTCAGCAACATGTTGCAGGTTCAGGGGAGTCTGTGAGAGTCCACCCAAATGCGTACACACAGGGACAGGGCTAACTGTTACCTCAATATTGATGTTGCAAGGATATTGTAGGGTTGACTACTGATGCTTTCACAAAATATTTTACAAAATGAGATATTTGATAAATAATCATCAGTAATGTGAATATAAGGAATAAGTGGGTAAAGGTAAGTAACAGAACAGCTAGAACAATCTAGTAAGTTAAGTAAATAACATCATTTCACTGTTATGAAGCTTTCAAAATCAGTGGGGGGGGGGACTACACTCATGATATTACTAGGGATGTTCTACTAAAGTTTTTTTTTTGCCCCTGATCCCAATCTGAGTAACAAGAATCAATCAGAGGGGTGTTTTGGGGGGCTGTAGTGTTAACAATGGTTTTACTCCACGTTGCTGTGGAAAAAACCTTCACTAGTAAAAAAGTACCTGTGTGACAATTTACGTGAAACAAAGGATTGGATCAGGCTTTCATAAGCTTAATATAGTCAGTCCCGATCAATTAAAAAATGCTTTGATTGGCCCTGACACTAATAATTGAGATCACACTGGAAAATCCAAAGATATGTTCTATATATTATCTCGTCTCACATTATTTTATCAAAATATTGCCCAGCCCTAACCTGCAATAAAATAATAAACTCAAATCAGCTGACAGTGTCAGTGATGCTTTTTTGGTCAGGCTCTGGTTAAGATTCTAAACCAGCACTAAAAGGATTCTGAATATTGGACTTCCATTCATCAGGGGGGCAAGGGGTTTTTACAATTGACACAGTGTAGTTTGTTTCTCTCAGAGCTCATCACACTAGCAAAGCAATGCATAATCATGAAACCACGTCCCCGAGCATGCTTGGTGACATTTGCCTCTCTGGAGAGTTGATAATGCACTCATGGAGCTGTTTCATAATACACTGTTCATGTTTACTGTCATTAAGGAAAATGTCACCCCACACAACAATGTGGTTTTTTTTAAATGTGGTTTTAATACTTTGGGGACAGCAATCGAGGTCAATGGCACAGAGGCAAGAGCATAAGACTGCAGTTACACACACAGTGGTCTCTTCTGGAGAGTTGAATAAAATTATAAAACCCACACCAGTCTTATTATTTCAGAGTGAATAATATAGCAATGTTTTGTTTTGTTTTTTTAAAGAGCTATTTTTGTATGAGATTTCTGCTGTCATCAGTCAAACTGCATAACGTCACCCCCTCTGCCAACCCTGTGGCTCAGAGTCTGAGTCACGGAGACGGCATGCCAGGTGTCATTAGCATTTTCTCCCTGTTCCACCTCCTTATCCAACCTGTTTGGCAGGAGACACAAGGGAAGGGCCTGCTTCTCTCTTGCCTAACAACCACACAACCACAACTCCACGGAGAGTAAAAAGACACAACGGAAATACCAGCCTCGTGTAACTGAGAGGCAGACTAAGCTTAGAGCAACATTTACCACTAAGACAGAGGTTGAACATCCAGATAAAACAAGCTGCAGATTGAATAAAAGTCAGAATATCAATCAGAGCACGCAAAAATAGCCTAAAGTTGTCCTGAGGCTGACTGCAGGGTTGAGATAGACGTGACGAATAATTTGTGACTTGCTGAGCTTAAAATGTGACTTGAGTAATGCAACAAGCTCAACTGTCCGTTTTATGTGTTTGACCACAGCAGCCTCTGATTTCCAAGACCTCCGTTTGTTATAAATCACAGGTTCACTTATCTTCTGACAGTTGTTATATGCTGTTAAGATCTCAATTTTCTTTCAGGGGGTGTTACTAATCTAATGACTACCGATAATAACCTAATAACTGAAGAGTTCTTTTCTTAAAACAAAACAACCCCACATTTTTTCCAAGACACTGTCTGCAGTCAAAATTCACATATCATTCTCAGAAGCCTCTGAAATGTGTGGGCAGCCATGCTATTTAGGGAAAAATCAAAAATGGTGTGCCAGCACAAAATTTTGTTTCATCAAGCCGGACTTCTATATAAGGGTCTTACCAAGCTATTCCTCTTTTCTTAGGAAAAAAAACACTTAACCCCAACCTTCACTGAGTGCTAATAAGGCAGGTTGCATGCCCCATGGTTACCCTCCTTAACAACCAGAGGAAGCTGTTACAATCAACAAAGAGTTCTTTGGTGCAATGCTTAGGAGACAGACTCCCACAACACAATCAATGTCAGGGTTAAACATTAATGAATCTTTCAATTGCACAGTCGGGCAAATGGGTCAGAAATCTACTTGCCTTAAGTCAATTCTTACTTGCCTTTGAACAGATTTAAATTTTAGTTATCAATTAACAACAAAGAGCACGAGACAGTAAGATACTGGCTCTAAAGCTGCAATGATTAATGGATTAGTTGTAAACCATAAAATTAATTGCAAATTAATTTGATAGTTGATTGATCACAGTTAGCTCCGAAAAATTTTCAATCACAATGTAACAGTTCTGAAAAATAGTAACTGCTGAATGTACATTTTTAATAACAGGAAGGAAGGACTCTGATGATAGACATTGAATTGGAAGTGCTGAACACCACTGTTAAGGCCAAAGTCCTTACCAGTAATCACATATATCACCAGAAGTATTAACCAGAGCTGGTTAGCCAAGGTTATAATGTTTCAATACTATATCTTTATATTGCATCTATCATATTGTAGTTGCCACTTAATAAGGTACACCAAGCTAAAACAAATGCAGTTTAATACAACACAACATCAAACCCTAAAAGTTTACGATATTTAGTATGAGTTGAATTGTTTTATAGAGTGTATATAGTGTTGATTGAACTATATGGTCATTTTGGATGCTGCAGTTTGCAGTGCTGTAGTATCATACTGCATAAACTAAGCTGTTTTTCTAGTCTTTAGTCTAATATATAAATAGGGAAGCCATGTATTAGAAACTCCTCTACATACTGCAGGGTTGATAGTCTACTTTAATAACAGTAATAGACAAAGTATCTTAGCGTCTTGGTTCACATTATTGCCTCCATTACTATAATAACAGGTAACCTGGATGTCAAAGCCGTAACACAGTAATGAGAAATTCTCATTAAGCTTTCTCTCTGGGAGGACCGGTCAAAGATATTGGATAGCATAGCAGATTCTTCCGGCCCCTTGCTTTACACACAAAGCAGTGATGGCACACACACATAGACCTAAGAGGGCTTAAATATTCCTGGAGCGACAGGTTGAGTAGATATGGCAGTGATACATTAAAGAAGGCTGCAAAACAGAATGTCACTTTTCCAGACTAGCTTCAAGTCCACACATCACAACACCTGCATCCTGCACATGTCAACATCCTCCGCCTCTCTGTGTGCGTGTGTGTGTGTACATTTGTGTCAGTGGTTGCATGCAGAACTCACTCCTCCAGTTTACTGCATGGACAGAATATCTTCTGCCGTGGACCTCTCACTGCTGAAGGTGCAGGCTGGGGTACTGGCTATTTGCTTGTCAACAACAAGCTCTGTTCTCGGATGTGCAATGTAAGCTTCTAAATCAGCCTGGCAGCAGAACACCTTCATAACAGACATACTGTGCACCTCGGTGATTCTTTGCATTTGAACAATTCAACCAAATCACATTTCAGCTTGATCTCAGACTTTTTCAATCACAGTGCATCTGAATATTTGGCACAAGGTCACAGTATTTGTTGTGACTAATGGAGGTCACTTAGGCCTGTCTTTCAGTTCACCTTGAAAGCTACAGAGCCTTGCTGTCATGTCTTTTTCTGCAGGGACTGTGATTTTTTTTAAAGAATTATCTTGCAGTAACTGATCGACAACACTGTCACCTCAGATGCTGCAGCGTTCAGTATTTGGCATTTGAATTGTTGACATTGCTAGAAAGCTCTCACCAGAAAAAGGTGTTGGTCCCGTCGTCATAGACTTCACACTCCGTGTTTTTCCGATGGATGCTCTCCCTGGAAGTCTGCTTCATCACAGTAGCTTTGATATGCGTACTCTGGTCCGGACAGCCCGGCTCGACGGAGCCGTTCTTGATCTGCTGGGCAGCGGATGTGGCGCACTTGCCGGTAGCGTTGATCGCTGCCACACCGCTTTTCTTCGACTCGGGCTTGGTCATGACTTTACCCGCCAACCGCCCTCGGTGATTTAAACTGATCCTGTGCGGTGGGTTTATCCCTGGGCTCTGCTCCGGTGTACTGTCATCTGCGTCAGCCCCACCCAAGTGACTGTCAGCATCCTGAGGTGGTCGGAGGAAATGAGCGTTACTAAGACTATAGGAAGGACAGAATAACCTGAAAATCACGTCCTGTAGTTTCGGCGGCTGGCTCCTAAACACCGCCCAGCACGGCTCTGTACAGTTATGTGGATTCATATGAGATATGTAACGTTAGTTTGCCCGGACTTCTTCTCTAGTACCGCCTACCTGAACCATTTCAACAAAAATGAGTGCAGCAAGACTGTCAGGTGTCAACAATGACGACTACCCTCTGACATAACCACCGTATGGTTTTTTTTAAAAATGACTTTCTGCTGTTGCAAATCACAGTAACGTTAGCGACGGATGCACTCCGATGAGTGCGAAGGCTAACTGTGTTAGCTAACTACATGTAACGTTAGCAGGCTATTTGACCTTGCTAACAAGGCTAAGTTAAGAGACAAGCTTGTTAACAATTAACCGACTAAAACCACCCGTAGTCGAGACAGCATTTCACCTTTTATGCGTTAGATATTGTCCTTACGTTAGCTAATAGTGTTTCGGTTCAATTAAGCTAACATTGCTTACCAGTTGAATTTATGGGATTACTGACTGAGGTCCGGATGAGTTCAGTAGCTGCTAGCGCTACATCGGTACGAACGCTTAAAATCCATTTTGTTAGTGGGAAAAAAAACAATTTCGTTGTAAAAAGTGTCACACTCCGCCTGGAGACTGCCTCTAGTCAAGTGACAAACACACAGACCGCGCCAGACCACAGACTATGCAGGCTACACTCCAGACACACATGGGCATGGAGTGTATTTGGTATCAAGCTAACAGCAGCAGCAATACCGCATCCGGTTTATTATCTTCATAATAAAAGATGCCATGTAGCCTGACACGAGAATAATTTTATTTTGAAATAAAAATCTCCAACTCGGAAGTGTGGCTTTTAATACTTTTCTTACTTTCGTTACTTTCACAGTATGACCGATCTGGCGGGTTTAGCTGACGATCATCTGTTTAGACGCTTTGTTTATAACAGTTGATGAGTCAGTTAAAGTTTTAAAATCCCATAGTAGCAATAGGTTATATGCAGGTTACTTTACCTCTGGAAGCTGTTGAATGAGCTAATGTGAAACCATGTTCTCAAAAACACGCTAAAATGTTTGGGGTAAATTTGTATGTCGTCACTTCCGCTTTGACGACGTCTCTGTTGTCATTAGCAGAAATAAATAAATGTATTATTATTATTATTATTACTACTACTACTACTATTATTAACAACAACAACAGCAGCAGCAACAACAATGATAATAATAATGATGATGATGATGATGATGATGATTATGATAAAATCTCATAATTAGGATTTTAACAACCCCATTTTTTTTTCAGGAGATTCAGTTGTTTATTTGTTTGGATCTCCATTAGCTGTTCCCTAAAGCACATTACTACATTGAACAATTAAGTCCACACAATTCAACACCTCTGAAAACAATAATTAAACATAACACAAGTAACACATTTTTTTAACATGCATTTCACATTTTAGTTAGCACAAAGAAACACTGTTCAAAACATACAGCAAACATGATTATGTACACAAATGGCAAACATAAGACAGACACAGGCAGTTTTCCACAACCAGGCAATCCATAAGTTAGTTACATAATATAAAACCCTTTAGAAATGTTTTTTTTTCACCTTTCTATCCTCAAACCTCATGTTTATAGCACTGTAATCATATCATTTATTCAATTAAAAAATATAGACATTTGGAGACCCTGGTTGCTTTTAATGTAAGATGCATTAAATGTAATTTCTGTCAGGCAGTGTGGCTTAAACTCACCCAATCTTCAACAGCTTGATTTGCCCACAAATGGAGCAGCAGTTTTCTGTTTTTGAACAACTATAAAGATGCACTTTTAAGAGCTTTTCAATGTTAGGCAGTCATAACAGTTGCTAAGACTACACTAACAGGTTTTGTTAGCAGAGATTTAGCCCAGAAGATTCTCTGCAAGACTTTATTTTTCAGCTGGAAAAATCCCTCAGCTGACACCACATGGCATAACCAACTTTATCTTGCTGTTGTGTAACCAGAGCAAGGGGACTCCAGGCCAGAGGTAAAAAGGAAAAAAAGTCTCTTCTATACTAAAGTATTTCTATTTAGGAAAACTTCATACTTTTTCTTAGTAACATATCAGGGGAAATTGTTGCAATTTTTGCCATACTACATCTGTCTCAGATACATGGGCCCTGCTTGGTCTTTGTAAAATTAGGTTTGACATTCAGTCATGACCTATGATTGATTGTTAATCAAACAGTGTGGAAGTTATATCAATTGCTATTATAGTATTCAAATGCCCAATACCAAAGTTGACCCTTTGAGTTTATTTTAAGGAAAAGGAAGAAAGGTGAGTACATCTGTTTGTTTGGTGTTAGTAGGAAATGATTGGCAAAGAAGTGTCAACTGCCAATGGCAACATTCCCTGAAGTGTGGACGAGGCTCACTGAGGGTCATAAACTGTAAGGGCAGATGTTTTGTTATTGTAAAGGTAAATGAATGGCAGGAGTAGCCTAAGGATTTCTGTATTTGTTTAAACTCAGTTTATAATGTTTGACTGCATAGCATATAAAACACTTAGCACTCACACACAAAACCCCTTGAGCGATGCTACTCCTTTGAAGACATTTATTGGTGCCAAACAAATAATATTCTTTTCATATATTGACAATCTTTCTCAATCAGAACACGGTATATTTACAAAGAGATTTGAAAACAGGGCCTACAAAACTTCCCGCCAAACAAATCTGCCCTTTACACACTACAAACTGCAGAGTAGCAGAGTTCAAATCCAGCTCAAGGCAAGCAAGACAAAAACACATATCTATAAAGTCTTATCTTCAAAAGAGCCGCATAAGTCAGGGGCAAACAGTGCCTTTTCACAGTTTATTTCAATTTAGGTCTTTACTTGAGTGGAAGTATGAAAACATGCAGGTGCTATTTTTAGCTACTGAACAAGCAACTCTGTAAAAATATGTCTAAAGCACTGGGCACAGGTTACTGCATTCCAGGGCATGTTTTGGCTGAAATATAACTCTGCTGGATGACTGATATACAGCTTTTGGAAATGGACTAACCAATGGCTATAACAGCTTCAGACTATAAACTAATATTCTAGGTTGCCATAGATGTGTTTTTTACTAGTTAAAGTTATTACTAGTAAAGTGATTTTTAAAAAAAAAATCCCCCTAATGAAAGCATTCATTGCACATGATGTGTCCAAAGACAGAAATGATAATAAATGTGGTAACCCAACAATAACTTCCATTTTTACAGTTTCTGGCTATGATAAATTTTGCATTTTTTACCACATAGGTGGTAAAATAGACACAAAATAAATACAATCATCTAAATTTGCACACCCCTCCCCTAAACCAAAATAAAAACCATTAACCCCTCCCTAGTGCTTAAAAAGATATTTGACATGCCTCCCCCTTTTTGTACCAATCCCTCATAAATAACAAACACTCCCGTTCTAAAAGTTTGTAAAAATATCAGCATCATGTATTATATAAAATAAATGAGCTTAGGGTGTAAATTAACCTGTTTTGTTTCTGTTTCTGCTCTTGGCACAACTGCAGTTTCATCATCAAAAAGATGTAATTACTCATGTGTTTGTGTAGCTTGTTGCTGCTAAAACAAAGGTCTTATGAGCTTACAGATAAAAATGTGTAATTTGGCAGGGCGGACCATGAGGTAGGAAACAGTGGCTAACTCATTCAGGAAATCACTCCAGCTGGGTGTGTCAAACAATGGCTAGTTTCCAACTTAAAGGCAGCATGCAGAGAAAATTGTTTTATAGGTGTAATGTGGCTGTGGGATCGAATTACTTTTCATCCTCCTTCTAAAGGTCCCTGTGGTGACGCCTGCAGTGCCTCTGTGACATCAAAAGGATGAGTTTGCTCAGGTGAATTGTCCAGGTGTAGTGGGCTTTCAGTTAAACAAACAAATAAAAACAATGTCCAACTATAGTAGTATTTCTGCAAAGAGTACAAATCACCTATCTAGAAACTGACCATGTGTTTTAAAAGCAGGCAAGAAAAATGTGAAAAAAAGGAGACACCTGAGACTTTTTTTGTCACTCGTCACAGTGCAGTACATATGGAATTTAAATTGTGTTTCTCAGGTCCAGGTGCAAAACAAAAGAGTAAACAAATAAAGATGATGTGCAAACAAAGATAGAGAACATGATACAAGCCAAGGTACAAACATACAGTGTACATGTATGTACATGTTAAACATAATGTAATACCAGAAAAATATAAATAAAATTTGTCTGTTGTCATATCAATTAGATATACTATGTCATTTGTGACATGTTTTGTCCTATGTAAATTAGGAAAAGGTGTGAAACTGCTGAAAATAGGCTCAACTTGACAAAACAAAAAAGACTTGCAACTTGACTTGGACTTCTGTGACTCCTGCTTTCACCTGGACTGGAAACTTTGACTTGAAAATATGTGATACCTTCCACCAGTCCTAAATATTTTTTTAAAAAGTCTGTTATTTAAAACATGTGCATGAATACTTACCCTATCCCTGATTAAACTAACAGTAATGTTGTTCATTGAGGCTGACACTTCAATGAAATTGAAGAAGAGAACCATGAAGTTCAAGTTACTGGGGCCATTGGGAAAAGTTGAAAATTACATTTGTTGAAGAGGATATTATGACTTGTTTAGGACTTGGAACTCAACCTTTAACACTTGGGTCTTGATTTGGGACTTGAATGCAAAGACTTGAGACTTACTCATGAATTGCAAACTATGATTTGGTCCCACCTCTAGAATTAGTTATGTGTTGTAAATATAATTGTATGTATCTATTTTATTTGTCCAATACACAATAAAGTTATTCACAGGAAGAAAAACTGTGTATATTTGATAGAGACACTGTGTGCATCTAATCCTGCTTTATCATTTTTTTCTTGGGTCCAGGTTTTGCAGTGATGCGTTGGATCTTTGACAGAAGCTGCAGCACATTCAACGGCTCTTGGACGTCAATGACATGCTGCTGTCCAAACCTGTTTTTGTCTTTGTCAGTTAAAACCAAAAACATTTTGGAAAGCCTTTAAAACTTTGCATTTAGTCCTCAAGGTATTTCCATTTCTGTCAAAGAGCAGGTTAATGTGTGTGTGTGTGTGTGTGTGTGTGTGTGTGTGTGTGTGTGTGTGTGTGCGTGCGTGCGTGCGTGCATGCATGCACATATGTGTGAGTGTGAGTGACTGCAATATACTCCCTAACCTGTTGAACCAGAGAGATAAAAGAATCATACTGCTGCATTTGTCAGAGAGAATCAGGCCAAAATACATCACTCCAGTTGACTCACCTGCTGCTCTGATGAAAGCTGTGAGATTATTGTCCCTAGATAACTAATGAAAAATGTCTCTTTGCATTTTCATGGCCTTTAAAGTATTAGCTGATAGGATTTGTTTGAAAGAATATGCCTGAGGAACATGAGTCTTTCTCCAACCTGACAAAGTACATCTGTAACCAGTTTCAAACCGAGTAATGAGATATGACAAGTACAGATAATATTCTGCTCAGGGATGTTTTGATCTCAGAACAAAAGTAATATCAATGAGATAAAAGCAGATTTTCCCCCCAATAATTTAAGAGAAATTGGGTTTCTGCATGCATATCTTTCTCTTTTCTGCTTGTAAAAGGCTAAATTTTAGTGAGTGTATTTCGCCACTAGAGGGAGCCAACGAACAACACATGGAGAGTTCTGCCTGCCTCGATCACAGAGAAGGAATGCTTTGGTGTCATGTTTTTGATCAGGGCCAAAATAGTGACAATGATCACTCTGTAGGTGTGGCATTAATCATAGCTCACCTTTACATAAGACACTAACAATGTCGATCTTGTCATTTTTCATGATTAAAGAATAGCAACAACTTTAAATAGGCCAAACATGTGTAGATCAGCAACAACTTTAAATGATATCTGAATTTATTTGAAAGACATCAAATCAAATCTGATAAGCTGTATAATCAAAATAAGTGTCAAAAATACTTAATCAAGCCTAGAGGGAAAACGGAATTCCTCACAGTCACATTACAGTGAAAATGATTTAAAGAGGTCGGCATATTAAGTAAAAATGAAATGATAAGCATCTAAAAATGTAAAAAAAAAAAAAAAAAAAGCATTATGCTAAAATGTTTATCACTAGAATCTAAAATACTTTAAAATATAAACTTATGAGTTATATGCTTATTTAGTATTTTTAAGTGTCAACATTGGGCATTGTGCAACTATGTTTAACACTCTAATGTAAAAGTGGCAAAGTGAGCTCACAAGTATGACATCATGTGATATATATGTAGAATTTGAACGGAACATAAAAAACAGTGGAAACAATAGTCTAAATCTGCTTATTTATTACAATTTGTGAACCACTTCTTACCCATTTTTTCTCCAATGTCTTTGAAGGACACACCAATTTGCCCAAGGTTCAAAAGCTAATTATTATTATTATTATTATTATTATTATTGTTGTTGTTGTTGTTGTTAACCATCTTAATTACGTATTTAAAATTATGTTGCAGAATTAGTATCATTTTAAGTACTTTTTTTCCATGTCATTTTTTGTTTTGTTTTTAATTTATTACTTTTCTTCTATTTTCTATTTTTTATTTTTTTACTAATTTCCTGCTAATGTTCGGGTCATTTCTTCTGTCATTGCTTTCTTCTCGTGTTTTGGAAAGAAATCAAACAGATTTGGTCAAGTTTTAAAGGGTTAACAAGGTCGTACTGTAGTATTAATTTTTAGCCACTAGGGGTCAATGTAAACCCAATATCCACTGAAAAGGCGTTGTCATAACTGGATCAGGATGAGAGCAGGCAGGAGATACCACGCACTGCAGTTATTGATGGTATTATTCTGTCAGTAAGAACATTGATAGTTCATTTTGAACTGAATGTACACACTTAATAATGATGCATGACCTATAATTTAATAAGAATAATCATCTAAGCGCACACACGCACGTACATATTAGCCTGATTGTGTCATGGCCGCAGTGATTTACACCTTTGTGCGTAAACTTACTCCTCCACACTGAAGGTCAACACCTGTTTTAATCCTATATTGCAGACACCTTTTTCTTACTGTAAGTTGAGCATGTATTTTTCTTTTCTGTCACTTAATTTTCTTGGCAGTATTGAAAGGTAGCTGGTTGTTTATCACAATTAAAATCGACTGTAGTAATGTCTTTAAAGCATAAAAGAGGGCAATGAGATAAAAAAAAAACAGCACAATTTCAGAACAGTGCTGGTTAATACGTGTTTACTGCTCAGCTGGGCAGAAAGCATGTTTTATTTGTGAACCAGTCTTCCTTTACTGTTGTTTACATTACCCATGTGCGTAAAAAGTAGCTCTCTCAGAGCAAAATCCTCGCAGACAGCTGAGCGAGGACGTTTCATAACCCGAGGAGTGTTATTGTGACGAGAGAAAGAAAAGAAGGGAGTGTGTGTTGGGACAAGAGGGTGCATGTAGGCTACTTTACGTGATGAGGTCAAATATCGGACAAAGAATGCAACCGGTGAGTTTTTTTTCCCCTCTACATTTCTTTTCATTTAACTGCTGATCAAGGCTGTTACAACTCTCTCAACTCAACTCTAAGATCACCTATAAGTCAGTTAGCGAACGCACAACACAACAAAGTCGTGTCCGATCATGGATGCACAACCACCAGCTGCTTGTGTAATTGCCCAAAGGCGACCCTAAATCTGCAGCTCCATCAGTTTGACGCTGAAATGGTTAAGAGTCCGCTCAGTATTATCAGAGAACCGAGAGAAAAACCAAAACGCTGCGCTCTGCTCGGCGCACAGCCAAATGGACAACAGGGGCTGATGGGAAATCATGGTGGGGGTTGTGCGTGTATTTGGAGAGGGTTGGACTTAAAGCAACCAATGAGAAAGCCGCCCGAGGTGGCTGCTGTAACTCAGGAGTAGTTGGGAGTTTATATACTTCACATCTCAGGGAGAAGGTACATTTAAACTGAGCTGTAGGGTGAAGAAAGACGAGTTAAAGGAGAGGAGAAAGAGACACATCACGCACAACAACACCCGACTTTTTTTTCATCAGGGATCAATTAGCTAAATAAGGCATCTTATTCTGCATTTTTCGTGTTTTCATTGGAAAGATTTTGGAGATGTCCAACGTCCAGTTATCGAGCAGCGCTCTGGATAGGCTGGTGGCCAGGAGGACCTTTCCTCTCCACAGACGCACCAGCGTCTGCCGCAACCTTTTCGGACCGGTGGATCACGACGAACTGAGCCGGGAGATGAAATCCAAGCTGCGGGAGATTTCTGAACGAGACCAGCAGAGATGGAACTTTAATTTCGAGACAAACACCCCGCTGGATGGGGATTACAAGTGGGAAGAGGTGCCTGTGGATAAGACCCCGGTGTTTTATCAGGACTCTGTACAGAGTGGCAGGACCAGGGTGCCGGAGACACCCGTCAAGCACATGCCATCCATGGACTCTGTTCTCCCGGAGAGCCCTGACATGGATGTACAGGAGCGCTTGGCCGTGCCCGAGAGCAGCAGCACTCCCTGCCCGGTGGAAGTTAACCAGGAGAACCGCACAGACAAGCTGAACTCAGGGAAGCCGGCTCATAAACAGGTCCCGTGTGTCAGACGCAAGAGGACGGCCACTACTAACAACAACACACACATTACAGGTAAATAAAAACATTGAAATGTCCAGGTTGCGTGTACTGTCGGCTTCAGGGTTGCGCTCTGTATCCACATTACCTCATATGCTGCTCTCTTATGTGCGTTGTTTTGGCTCAAGTGGATTTATGTGTTTATTTGTGTGTTGTCTTTCCCGTTCACGCAGACTTCTTCGTCAAACGAAAGAGGCCTGCTGATAAAAAATGTAATGATCTGAACGCTTGCCAACAATCCAAGTCTCCAATCCCGGTGGAACAGACTCCACGAAAGAGGATCCGTTGAAGGTATGAAGATTATCGTGTTTTCGAAACTGCTAAAAATGGATAAATCTCGCCCAATTGGACAGCCTTGCTTTGTTATGCCTTATATGATACGGCTGTTAATTATTATTAACAGTTATTTTAAAGGGCGCCTTATGATAAATAATAACTGCTTTGTTTTTCCTGTTAACTGGAAATGATTAGCCAAAAAAGCGCAGACAGTCTTATCTCGGAAGGGGGGTGGGGAGAGTTTGTGGTGGTGAAATCGCAGTTGTAGTGATAGTAGTAGCTGTAGTAACACCAGCGGTTGGGGGAGGGGGATGTGCGTCACAATGTGGCGGGAAAAGGCTCTGGTAAAGGGTGACGCCTGCCGCTGAGCTTACATCTCCTATTTCCTCAGAAAGCTGACTCGTGTCTTTTTACCCGGAATGACTGATTCCTCTGAAATCTCATCGTGCTTTATTCCTCCCCCAGGTGTCTTTTGCACTATTTGCCTGCGAAATTTGAGGATCGAGACGAGGATGTTTCTCCCTGCGTTTTAAGCGCCGCAGAAGAGAAACAACGGTGTGTGGGGGGAAAAAAGAGCCCGACCGGCCGGTGGCTTGGGCTCGGTGCGCCCCGGCGGAGCGCAGCCTGAACGCCGGACCAGACTCTCAGGACTGAACGGTTGAAGGGAGAAGAAGAAGAAGAGAGGACATTACGCCGAATGACTTCTATCCAGTACAAATGTAGCATTCATTGTTGCTTTTGCATACAGCCACTCGACAGTGTTAAATGTTTTAACATCTGTGCAATCCTAAATTACTTTAAAAGAATTGTCTACACTGGCCAAAAGTGTACAGCTTTATAGAGACAATAGCCTATAAACGTTTATTTCTGTTCTGTCTTTTCTCTGTTAATGTATATTTTAAGACTATTCTAACTTATAATTTATTTATGTTTCTTTATATTTGTTAAATGCCTTGTTGATTTAGCCAAAGGGCATATTTTTATTTTATTTTATTATTTCTTCGTGTTATTTTTGTGAGGTTTTGCAATCATGTAGCTTTCCTATAGTAGTCCACACTTGAAAAAATAAGGTGTCATTGTGTTTCTGAGCCGTTTTTTGTGGTTTCATACAAGTGCCCTAATTATGTCTGGTAAAAGAGAATAAAATATTTTTCACTTCATCTTTGAAGCAGATTTCTTGGTGTGTTTTTGTCCAGTTGACACTTGCTTAGTTGTGGTTGTACTGAAACTAGATGTGAGTCAAATTAATCTTGAAACTGAGAAAAGAGACTTTGTGCTGTCTGCCTTCTGCCTCGTGATTTTTTTAAATTTAGAAAAATAACAGCCTTATTGTGCATTCAGTGAAAGCTGGCTGTATTCACTTTATTAGCTGTAGGTATTAATATTAATCTCAGATGCTTTTTATACACACATTTCTGCAAAGAAAGCTCAATAAACACCACCTACAAGCCACGCAGTGTTACCGACATTTATGACTCAGTTGCCCCGGGGGCTCAGGTACATTACTTTTCATAGAGCTCCGCCTGTATCCGTCTGCCTCTGTGCGCTCGTGTACCTTGCGGGGGGAAAACGCATTCAGACGTGCAGCCTTGGGCCGCATGGCAGCTGCGGGATATAGGCTAGGATTTAAAGGCCCTTTCGCCCCTCTAAAGAAGCAGCAGCTGCCTTTGGATCCCCGCTTTGTCCGCCACGAAGACACCCCCACATCCACCCGCACTCAACAAGCCCTCTAAAGACCCACTCACACACACTGTTTACCCCGCCGTGGATACACCGGGCGTGGAGGCCACCTGCCAGAGCTGGAAAAAGAAAACTACTAGTCTTTGTAATTGTCCTCGTCTATTGAAACACACCATTCAACAGGTCATACTTGCAAGTTTACCCTTAATTGAAAGAAATGCAGCAGTGTGTGAATGCATGCGCCGTGGGCCTGGACTTTCAGTGCGCACGGAAACAAAAGGCACATTTCATAATTTTCCATAAGTTTCCACCATTTGTTTGAATTGCTTTGACTGTGTGACATGAATGTTTTGATGAAAATGGAGACTTTTGATGGCCAGAGTGACTTTGTCAGCTCTATGCAGCCCATAAGCTCTGACGGGCTTGTTCTGATTTCCAACACAAAGCGCTCTCCGGCTCCATTCTTTCCTTTTTGTTGCCATATGGCAAATCCATGTAGACATAGCCAAGACCCATTCAGTCAGCCACAGAATGTCCTGCATCAGAGAACAAAAGACACTTTGTCTGACTGCTCTATTGCTACGAATGGGCGAAAAAAATATTATAATTAATCTATGGCTATATCCAGCTAATTAACGCCCATATGCCCACGGGGAGCTGTGAGGCCATTCAGTGTAGTTTTAAAATCTCAATAGTTTACATGTTAAAGACAACAGCTGTTCATGTGTTACTTTAATGAAGTCCCCCCTGTGCTGGAGACTGGACACATTCAAGGGCTCAAGTCCCCCCTCAGAGTTAAAAGGGTCATCTTCCTTTATTTGTCTCTACAGCTGTGAAACTATATAAAATTTGTACCAATAAATAGAACTTCGTTTTCTCAAAAAGGTATTGAATTTGAGCCATTGCTGTAGAGGTCATAGGTTAAGGCCTGAAATTCAACTCAACAAGCTTTCCTTTTAAAATAAAAAAATAATAATCTAGCTGTTTTTTAAACAATAAAGCATTATAAGCATACTGACCATGCATCACAATAAGTGAGATCTGTCATAAATAATATTACTTTATGTGCCATGGCCTTAATATTTTTTGGCTGCATGGATTTTTACAGTTTAAATAGCAGAATATTCTGTATGATAACTTAATTGAGTCCTGCAGTGTGTATGATGGACATGAAGGAAAGAGATGACAGCTAACATACAGACCTCATTAACAAGTCCACCACAATAGAATATAATTAAACAAGCAGCTGCTGATGGAGAGAATCAGCATCATGAGTCCTTCATTCTCCCATCTGACCTTTAACTCACAACCTCAGTTTTATTTGTCTAAGTCATCAGTAAAAACACAAATTTAATTTCTTTCATAAGTTAAATTAAGATTCAAAATCTGTACATAAACCGTGCATGTATTATAACTGAGAGGTGCTGTTTTCAGTGATAAAAATTAAGTTGACTTTTTGTGAAAACACATAAATGCATCAATAAAACCTTAACAAGTACAATATTTTTTTTTTACATTGAAGGTACAGCACTTTATATCAAAGGGCCTTCATTTCTTTCATTTAGATCTAATTTTAATTTACTTTATGAGATTTTGTAAACAGGCATTCCATTTTCAAAATAAAAGTGTGTACAAATAAAACAGGAAGGCAGACAGTTATTCGGTGAGATTTGTTTAGAAACAAAGTGTTAAAAGGCATTTGAAGTTTAAAAAAAAGAACGAATAAAATAATATCCACCTAGTAATGTTTCTTATATCTACAATATATCTATCTTTTTAACTGAAAAGGGTGATTGATGACTTTTAAACCTCAGTCAGACACCGACATGAATTGATCTAATGTGTAAAGTTATTCTAATGATCTGTTCTATATATGTTCGTTTTACTACTACAAATGTCCACCCTGGTGGATAATTAGATTTATTCTATTCAAAAAAGTGATGCGTAATGCTAAATAAATATAGTCAGTGTCGGAGTTGATCTTCAAAATTAATCTATTTCAGGCACAATGCGTCCTCTGTGTGAGTTTGTACAGAGTCTGTTCTATATTTAGTAATTAATCACTTTGACTGCAAATATGTCTTCGGTTCCTCCAAAACGTTTCTCCTTTCTGGGTTTGCAGTTTTCAGCCACTTTGACATATACAGTGGCTTTCAGGCTTGATTCAAATTTTATATAATTTCAGGCAGAAAAAAAAACCAAACTTAAATAGCATTTTCCTCTGAAAACACACAATTAACGGGCCAGCCTGCAAAGGCTGCAATTAAATATAGAAAAGAGGAAAATCAGCCAGGGGGAATTAGCATTTTCCATGACCATCTGGCATCGGCGCAGGCGACAGGGAACAATGGCGAGCTGGATGGAGAAGAGAGGCGAGTGTGCCATCGCATTGACCTGCAAATGAGGCTTTGTCACCGAGTTAAAGCTCCCTGACCCCCTTTACCCCCCTCCCCAAAAAAGACTTCTTTTTTTTAACCTATGGCGTAACGAATAAGAGGCCTGGATTCAGGTCTGAGTGTGTTTAGAGAGCTGCAGATCAAAACAATCGAGGACTTATTGGAGAGTGCAAACAATGTAACCCCACAGGGCTGCCTGTCTCATTAAAACACGTAAAATTAGATTTTCTTGAAATGAGATAGATTACAATATTCATTTCAGATATTTTCTATAATAAAGGCGAGTTAACTAATTATTCCCTCTTGCTATGCTATTTTAGTTGATTTAAGGAATGAATGAACATAATGACTAAACTATAAACTAATCTGGATATATTTTATTGGAAGCCTCTTTGACCTCCTGAAGCACGGGCCTGTGGAACTACTTTACGCACTAAAAGCCTTTTTTGTTTTTTCTTTGGCGCTCTTCCTGCATATGGGTAGAATTGTTTCTCGATTGACGTAGATTATAAAGGACGATTCAGACTTCATGAGACAGTTCGTCAAAATTCTGAAGTTATTCCTATTTGTTTCTCTCTATTTGGGTCTAGAAGCTGCGCCCTGGGATCTTTAAATGGCATGGAAGTGTGTGTAGGTTGGTTTGGGAGGTGGGGGGTGTTTGTTGGATTGCTGAACACCTGTGCTCCCCCACCCTACCTCCGCTCCAGGAGTGAAGTGGGCAGACAGAGGCCCACGTGTTTGCATAAAGGTGATTGTATCCGGAGGAGGATCTGTTGTTTGGGTGTGTTTCTCTCTCTCTCTCTCTCTCTCTCTCAGTGTGTCTTTATGTGTGTGTCTGTGTGTGTGTGTGTGTGTGTGTGTGTGTGAGTGTGCGTGCGTGTCAAACCAGCCTTATTCTAAATAGGCTAAATAAATACATAAAATAAACAATAACATAAAATACATAATGACAGCACAGGCAGAGGTTCGTTTGGGCTTGATTAGATTTTGTTTTAGGAATTCAAAAGCACAAGGAGTCACATGAGTAGCTCAATGTGACCAGAAAATCTCTCTTGGCGTTACTATAAACAAGATTTATTTTTAAAAAATAGTTTTTTAATTGCGCTTGTTGACTTTGATTAATAGGGCTGGATGTTTCACAGGGAGATCCGGTATAGACAAAAAAACGTCTTGCTATTTGACCACCAAGAGGAAGACTGCATGTCATAATGCCCAGTTGAGTGCATGAGGAGAGCATTTGAGACAATGAAACGGCATCAGGAGTGCAGTGCAATAACAAGAAGACAACGTTGTTCGCAATAGTGCAAATATGGTATTCTCAAATTGTTTGTTAAGTTGTTTATTTGTATTAATTTCTCATTAGCTCTTGTTCTTTTGGGGTGCAGAGGAAGCCTCCGAAGTGCTCTTATTAGCCTACATCACCACAAAGCATGGTTACAGTAAAATGCACAAAAGAATCACAATATAAATACAATAAACCATATAAAAAAGCTCACATTAAGCAAATATCATTGATTGGGTCCCGAAAATTTCGTTGGTAGACAGCAGGGTTTAGAGAATTCGAAGTAAAAGTTATCTGAGCATAAAAGACACAGGTCTTACGCGGGTATATAGCGCTATGATGTCATAACGATACCAAAGTTGATTAGAAACTGTATATAATAATATAAGGGCTTCAGTATCAGTCAGTATTAGCATTATATTCTTAAATTATATGCCATATATTATGAACGTCATGTTGACACAAGAGCAAATGAAACAGTCAACAAATTAAGTAAGGCCCTTTGACCAATAGGCTATTAGGCCCTACAGACATTTTGTAGATCATCTTATTTTTGTTTTGGGTTCTTCTAAATGCAGACTTGCCCCAACGTTTTCCTTTTTTCCTTCTTCTGGGCCTTTTTCTCTTTACATCCACTCAGTATTCATGCCTGTGGATAACAAAGAGCACGGCTCAATCCACGCAGGAGGCGGTGTGACAGGGAACTCGTGGCAGCTTTTCAAATATCTTCTTTCTGTCCGTCTCCTCCTTTTCTTTGCATCGCGACTTTGGTCTCAGTTGGAAGGGAGGAGGAGGGAGGGAGGGGAGGGGGGCTTAATCAGCCTCCCACCTCAATCTCTAATTCACTTTGCTCTCCCCACGCATCAAGGGGATCGGATTTAACACTGCCCAGAAGAAAAGCAGATCCTTTACAATGTTTCACAACGTGATGGAGCGAGCGGCTTAATGCCTGGACTGCGTCCACTCTGCACTGCAAAAATATACAGCCGAATGTAGAATAGGCCTATTAGAAAGCTGGTGAGGGTCCGGCTGTAAACATTACTTATTTTTCTAAATTAGATTGGGAAAGTGACCGAAAACTGACACAGTGAGATACATTTACACCCCCATATTTTTAAGTTGCTAAAATTATTATTTTTAGGCCTTTAATCTTTTAGCCAAAATGTTAATTTTCTTTCAGCAGGAGTACAGTGAGCATTTAGTCTGTGGACTTTGCATATGAAAGAATTCACTATTGACCTGCAGCTTTTAGAGGCTTTCAAGAATTTGGGACAATCAATGGAAGCACATTGCAAAAATGAAAAATAAAATAAAAAATACAATTTTTAACAAGTAATCTGGCCCAATATTTACCTGAAACATTTAGTTGAATCTGTTGCATTGTACCATTCAGTTTCTTGTTTGTGAGAAACAACATGACACAAAAAATATGATAAAAGCATTTAAAGATAAACTTCACCCCAAAAACATTGACTGCTGCTGAATTTTTAGGGTACAACATTTGACTAATTGACTTAAGGTGGACATTTCCTCCAATGTAAAGACCATCAATTCAAGGATGTCTATTCTCTAAGGGCCTGCCAGTTTTCTCTCCTGAACAGGTTAAAAGGTCATGCTATTGATTTGATGTCAAACAGCACTAAATTCCATCATCCTCATTCCACCACAGGAATATCCAAAATGTCCAAAATGTCAAAAAAAAGAGAAAAGAACAAGAAAAAAAAATTAACAAGTACAAAAAGTCTTTATGATTGAAATAGAATCTGTATCAGAATTCGGTGTTATTGCCAAGTACATTTACATATAAAAGGAATTTGACTTTGTGTTTTGGTGTAAAACAATTAACATAAAGGAAGAATAAAAGTAGTGAATTTAAATAGAATAAGACATAAGATAAAAATATAGAAGCAGTTTAAAAATATGAAATGAAAAAATAGAATATAAAGAATATAAAATGTATGTACAGAAGGTGCAATGGAGGGATAGTACATTTGTGAAGAAGTTGCAGTTGCAGTGCAAATATCTTTAGTCTAAAATGCAGCCATGGATAACAGTACGTGTGCATCATCATCTTTCATGTGATTAGGCTTTATTATTTTTTTTTTATACTGCAATCTTTGTGCCCTGAAGTCAGACATTTTACAATAATTTATGGACACCCATCGTATTCTTACGCTATTTTAAGCGTTTGTTTACCGATATTTTCCTGCACCACGAGACATTATAGCAACAGCTTAATTAATAATTATTAACACAAGTACATGTAAACATGTAGAGCAGGAACTTTTCGTGAAAGTCAACATACATTTTTTTTTCCCTCTTTCAACACTGAACAAACATCATCAGTTGAAGGACCTGGTCATTTATGTTAGTGAGTGTCTGAGCTGCCAATATGTCCTTGAGAAAGACACTGATTTCAGTTTGATTGATCCTGTAGCTGACCCTGAGCTGCAGTCACACAAACACTGCCCTCTCGTTGTGGAACCATCAATAGATTACCATGAACATATGGTGCGTGTGTTTATGAGTGCTGCATTCCCTTAGAAAGCACTACAGCCAGTGATGCTATGTGATTATTGATGGTAAGAAATTTCTTTCTGAAAGAAAAGTTTCGGCAACTGACCTCAAACAAACCGAGGTCTTTGAATTTAGGTTTGTAAACATTTGTTCCATGTTGCATCTTGAAAGCTTTTCTTTATTATTAGATATCAGTTATATTTAGATTAAAATATATTAATATCTTTTGGCATCAGGTTTATATGGCATCATCAAATCAGTGTACTCTTTGAAAAAGTCCTCAGCAGTCCCCAAATCAAAAATACACATCTGCCTCTTACCTGTCTTGCTATTTATCAGTCTAGATTGTTTTGGTGTTAATCGCTGAGTGTTGGAGATATCAGACGTAGAGAGTTCTGCCTTCTCTCCAATATAATGATAATATTTTAAAAAAACACTCAAACAGCAATGTCTCTTTTCAGAAATCATGAACCAGTTACTCAAGATACTCCACAGACCTTGTTGTGAGCAGTTTCATGAAGGAACTACTTTCGTTCTACTGAACTTCACCTGTCATATGTATCCCCATCAAATTCTATTATATTTGAGAGAAGACAGAAATCTTCATGGTCGATATCAAGAAAACCCAGAAACTTCCACCAAAACAATCTAGACTGATAACTAGCACTGCAGAAAAGAGGAAAAAATATCTATTTTTCATTTTGTGTGACCTGTCCCTTAGAAAAGAAAGTGATGTGGGAGAAAACAAATAATAACACATTTTTGAAGCTGACAGCTGATGATTTAATCCTACAATGTTGCTTACAGTCAGTGGTGGGCTGGTGGCATGAAAGCGTTCAGAGGAAATCATGTTGAGGCAAGCTGTCAAAGCAGCGGCTCCCGCTCACTCAAACAACAACCAACTGTGGCCCTTTGAGTCTCCCACATACTGTACCTATCAAAAAGTGCATAGCTTCACTCGCGAGTGATGGCTTTACAACCAGAGAGCCATATGTAGCTCTGCAGGAAGGGGCCTGCTTCATTGTGGCAGTAATTGGACAGAGAGGAGAGAGGAGGAGACACAGATAGTGCGATGACACTTGAGAAATGAGATCTAACTCCATCCCAGCGCCAGTCCTGACAGCCAGAGTCCTCCACCTCCATTCTTCTGCTTTCTCCCTTTGTCCCGACCCTTTTCAGTCCCCCTGAACCAAACCTGTTCCCCTTCACATCCCTTCTTGCATGGGGATGTGAGTTCTCTGTTGAGCGGCTGCTGTCTCTGTTTTATCTGTCCATCCATCCATCTCTTGACGCCTCTCCTCCTTGCTCCTCTCCTCCCTGGCCCTCTCCATTGGCAGAGCAGTTTTCTTCTCCTTCAATCATCTTGGCTCATAAAACTCGGGGAGGAGGGCTAGCAGGCTGTGTTTTCAGGGCTGGCTTCACTGCTATGGGTGCACTGACTCGGACTAATGCTATTCACGCCTCACATTTGCTCGCCAGGTCCTATGAAAAGGGATGGCCACGGCAGCCTTTATGGGACACACAACAAAGGACCATCATTCATCAGGCTGCAGAGCGCTGAGGAGTGGCAGAGTTCGTGTTCATCACGCTAGCCCTCAGCTGCTTGCGTCAGCTAGCATCATGGTCGCTTTATTTTAAAATAACGACTACATGCAAGTTGGGAGAAGTTGATGAGAAGAAGCTGAAATGCTGAAAAGTTTTCTTCAGGTTTTATTTATAGAAAATTGTTTTTAATGTTTGAACTTTTACATGGTGCTAATGGTGTGTGTGTGTTTGTGTGTGTGTGTGTGTGTGTGTGTGGTGTAACATGCACTATGGCTGAGCGTCTGGTGGCATTATAGATTAATAGCCATACTCCCAGGTCACCAAGCCACTATTAATCTTCACCTTTCCTTCGCTGCTCCTTAACATAGGGCCAGACGCTTTAGAGGCCTGTTGGCAGCTTGCAACAATACCCAGAATGCCGCAAGGCCTTGTCGGGCTGTCCTAATTTGTGGCTGTGGTCCTGGGGTTGAATTCAGCTGCTGCTGGCTGCTTGACCTGCTGTATTCTGTTGGCGGATTAGCAACATCTTTTAGTCTCCATGCAGGACAACGCCAAAGAGCTGATACACAGCCTGCAATTACACAGCAGGAAAGGCCTGCTTAGATACACACACACACACACACACACACACACACACATACATGTTTATGGATGGATAGATGGAAAGGGAAGCAGGTGATGTGTCGGTAGGCTTTGAAGAAGACTTAAGAAAGAGAGTTGGAGACTGAAGGCAAAGGGAAACTGTCTCAGTGTGTGTTTTGGGGTTTTGTACTTACACAGTGGGTATTCAGCCTACATTGTGGACATGGAAATCAATGTATCGAGGAGCTGAGCAGCAGCTTATCTTCTTAGAGCTGGCAACGTACAACATCAGAGCATCAACT
The DNA here is from genome assembly GCF_026936395.1 of Plectropomus leopardus. NCBI lineage: Eukaryota > Metazoa > Chordata > Actinopteri > Perciformes > Serranidae > Plectropomus > Plectropomus leopardus. Next base: position 25,746,211 of record NC_142182.1, on the reverse strand, counting down.
TGCCAACAGATGCCTGACAAAGATGGAAATCTTTCCAATTCAAATCTATCACAGGGTGTTTTTCATTCAGAGGGTGTGACCGTGCAATCGTCCTGAATGTGACTTGGGTTTCAGTAAAAAAGATCCTTCAGTACTGCTGGCAGGTGACGGATGTTGTAGTGATGCAATGAAAGGGAAGACTTAATGTCTTTTGAGTATTATTGATCATCTATGTAACAACTTTTTATAAAGATTGTTTTAAAAATTATACATAAATAAATCATGCAAATAGCAGGATGGAATGGCTGACTGAGTTGTATTTTAGAAAGTCTGGCATACAGTGGTTTTGGACACACTAGAACAGGACCATGACACACCAAGCTGACCACTGATTGTCAGTCAATGTCATCGGTGAGCGTCTGCACTTTAGCAGAAGCATTTCAGAATTGTTTTCAGCTAGTGCATGGAAAATATGCTTTGTTCTTTCAACGTCAGGTTGTGTTGTTAATGTGCTAATTGGCTAGCTCTTGGATTATATAAATAGACAGCTCCCATGGACTGTTTTCCATATATACTTGTTGTATTTGTTTGATTCATAGGCCTGCAGTTTTCATATTTGTCAAGTCATTACAGTCATGGCAGGTTGTAACTGTCATAAATAGCAGAACTAACTGTAGTGGAGGTAGAGGTTGTGGTACCAGAGGCAACAGTCTTACAGTTATTTCATTTGAACTGCAACATAAGATTCAAAAGGGTTTAAGTAACACAAACAAAATATAATACAGAGTTAAGAAATTCTTTTGGACTCTGCACACATATGCATTTGCACATTGTTACCCCTGAGTGAAACAAAAGACCTAAACACAGATAACAACAGGCAGATATGCAGCAGGTCAAGCGCAGATCAGAATTGGCAGCACCGCGCAGCATCTTACAATGAAAACAAAGCCTTGAACGATGGGAATAGGGAAATTGGCAAACCTTACATGGTTCCCTGCCATCATCCCTCGCTCCCTCCTTCTGTTTCACAACAGATGCTATGCTCCATGAAGACACTGTCAGCTGCACAAGAATGGCCTGAAATTTGTTGACAATGACGGTGGGGACCGGAGGACAAAAAAAAGGACAAAAAAAAGAAGGAAGAAACAAAAACGTTGTCAAAGTCAGCATCTGAGTTAACAATGACGACACAGCACCGCAGAGGAGGGCAGCGTGCAAGTGTATGCACAGATCTCTCTCCAGGAATAGGACCTATTGCTATGGAAACACACCCTACCCCTCCCCTTTACTATTACTATAGTATACACATACACGCACGCTGTTGTCAGCTGCAGGCCAGGCGCTGTCTGAGCCCAGATGGTGGTGAACTGCATAACTCACTTATCTGTCTCTGGCCTCTAAAGGAATGCTTAAAGGCCTCTCCAATTCCCAATGGACGTCACCAAAAAGAGAGAGGGAGAGGCACGCCATCTGCTCCCAGACACCGTGGGCACCCCCCTTTCCTGTCCGTCCCCCAAATTCATCCCCCCTTTTTACCTTCAACCCCCCAAAAACCTTCCTTGTGATCCCTGAGCCATTCCCAGAGTCACTGGGGATGGGAGAGAGGCCATTGAGAAGAATCAGCATCATTTCATGAAAGTGCAATATATTTCAAATTCTGCCTTTTTTAATTTTCCAAATTTCAGCCTACCCCAGCTTTAATTCTAAAAGCCAGCCTCACTGTCATTGTACACTTTTCTTCACACATGTCTTGTATGAGGAACTTTTGAATAACAGACACTGCTTTTCATACAGATATGCACAAGCATCCCTGTTTTTCTGCTCTAAGAACAAGACAGCTCTTAAACACATAACCCCGGGACAGAACAAACTAAAGGTCACTGGGTTCAGTCTATACAACTGTCTGTGCAGGAGTCTTCTCATCGCTGCGGATGGTTTGCAGACTGCTGGGGTTTTCCAGAGAGGCGGTATTTATGCCTGCTTTTCCTCATAAACATACTAGAAATAAATGTTTTAAGTGGCTGTATAATGCTATTGCAAATTAGTTGCATGTGAACACATATGTTTCTGTAACATGAGCTTTATTTCATCAAATTTCAATCAACTTGTATTAAAAATTTTACAGTCATTGTGGTGGTTGCTGCTGGAATGACATGTGAGGAACAGAGATGTAAGAAGTCAAAATAAAGAGGAAAAGAAATTTTTGAAAAAGTTTAAAGAGGCATGTTTTGCCTTCATCACAGTGCCAGCTCTGTACTTTCACTCTTTAAGCCCCTGATTAAACAGCACGCCCTTCTCCACCTTGTTGCACATTGCTGCGCCGTTTAAAGAGGCAAAATCTGGTGAGTTCTCCACCACCCACTGAGTCAAGTGTGGCTCAGGTGTGCGTGTGTGTGTGAGTGTGTTCACCACATGTGCTTGCGTGTATGCTAGTGTGTGGTCCGTCCAGTTCGTGTAAGCATAATCAGATGGCTTTCTTGGTCTTGTACGTGCCTGCATGTGCACACACAAAAAACAATCAATGTAGCTTTTCACAAGCAGTGAGAGAGAACACTAACGAGAAAGAGGGATGGAATTGTGTGTGTGTGTGTGTGTGTGTGTGTGAGCGAGGGGGGTTAAGGATAAGAGAGGAGATACGGAAGCACGGATGCACATGCAACAGCACTGCAAACCACAAATAACCGATTGGGGGTTAAAACAACCTGGTGTCCATAGGAGGACCAGAAGTAAGAATAGAAGTGTTGACTTGCATCTAGTGTGTTTAATCAAGCTAAAATTGTCTCTTTCAGGAGAAGGTTGGACCATGCAACATCCAGTGAATAAAAGAAGTCTAGTTGAACATAATGTTTTCAAGTATAACATGCTTTTTTTGATGTTATTGTTAGAAGAGGGTTTTTTTTTGTTTTTTGTTTTTAAAAAGGCCACAAAAAGGCAAATACATTTCTGGATGATTTTTTGAATAAAACCTGTGCCTCTGGGATTTAAAAAAACAAAAAACAAGCAAACAAAAAAAAAAAAACCCAGATCTCTCTTTCATTTGCAGTGCTCAAAAATAAACAATCCCTCCATAACTTTTGGAACCACTGAGGACACAGACACCCATGACGAAACTGATGTGACAGTTTTCAGTTTCAGAAAGTAACCAAAAAAAGAAGAAACAAATCTGACTAAAAACACCCCCATTGTATATGCTTATGGTTTTTCCAGTGGTGATGCCTTGCATTTTTTCTTGGTGTATCACATTTTATCTGTTTGTCTCATCCGCACCTCATCTATTTTAGAAACTCTTTTTTCCCACCAGGTCTCAAAATACCCTCAAACAATCACCTGGTATTGAAGTGTGTCCTGGGTGAGCAGGTCAAAAGTGGACAGCTCAGATTAAAGTTGTGAATGCGCCCAGTGTGTTCTCAACACATCTTAAACCAGATTCAATTACTCAGATTTGAGTCACACCCATTCAGAGGTGGTCCAGGTCACATTCTTTCAGCAGTGTGTACGTTAATGTGTCCTGGGCCTTCCTTATTTATCTGACTCCCAGCCCAATATGCAGCTATTACACAGGTTAGATGCAGCACTGAAGGACCATCTCCACAGCTCCTGTTGATGAACATCCTCACCGTCTGCTCTGCTAAATGGCAACAAGACTTAATTTCTCGTCTTAATGAGCACTCAAAGCACTTTACTGCACTGATACCATCCACCCGCAAATTCATGCACTGGCATCAGGAGCAATTTGGGGTGCAATATCTTGCCCAATTACACTAGTCTTCAAGGGTCAGAACTGCAACACCAACCTCTAGGTTGGTAGATGACCACTTCATCTCCTGAGGCACAGCTGTTCATGCTAATGGCCCCAGTTAGCACAAAAAACACAGCAATAACTTCTGTTAATTTGACCCAACAACCTCACGCTAACATCAAAACGGCTTGACTCTTTCTTTAATTAATGGTAGGTAATGTTAAGCATGTGATGTTAATAGTTAGCCCTGTCACTGTGTTTATGGATGAACTCTCACCAACTGTCCCCAGCAGAGAGCTCAGATTCCCGTCGGCACTAGTCTCCTGTGATGATGGATGAAATGATGTTGGCTACGTGTTTCTTTGCATATAAAGTGAGATCCGGGAAGTGGTCACTTGAGACACATGCATGTAACCAGGTATAAACAGTCAGAGAGGCCTGAAGAAATTGTGTTCAATAGGTGGAGAAAGGAGGTTAAAAAGAGGTAGCCATGGTGCCATGTCATGTCATATCTTTGGGGTACAACACAGGGGCAATGAAATCTGGTCTGGATTTGCCAAAAGGCTTCAGTCTTTCATAGGATATGAAGGAAGATAGAATCCTTTCACTGTGGTGTCCACGATCATCCTTCGGTCGGAATACTTATGTATAAAGATGGGTGAGAATCCAAGTTCTGTAATTATTGAAAAATTCCAAAAGACTTTAAACGGATGCTTTCTATATGCAAATGTTGTGTTGTAAATTAGCTGCCATCTATCAGAGTGTACCCAAAAACGCTGTTAGGCCGAAACACAATTGAGGAGGCTAAAAAGATTGTACCATAAGGGCCCCTGTTGGGATATCCTCCCTTTATTTCTAGTACTGTCTCCAATAATGGATGGAAATATTTTATATCACATCATTTAATCACTAGGCATCTGAGGGGATAAAAGAGATAAATCACCAAACAACAGAATTGGACTAAAAAGGGTTTTATTATGATTTTCCGATAATTATAGACTTGTGCTGATGCTCTCAGAGATTGCAACAAAAGGATTACCTCAAAATCCTTGTGATATCACACTCCGAGCAGGCTGAATCTCTCAAAGCTTCACTGTTCTACTGGTAGATTCATCAAAGTGTCCTGTGTTTAAAAAACATCCCTTGTGTGACAGATAAACGCTGAGTAAAGTCTCGGGTCATGACATAAGTCTTAAACGAGTCAGGACAAGCACTTCCATCATGTGGCCTCACAGTACCACCAGCTCTGAGCAGCTTTCTGTCAGCCTCTGACAAAACGCGTGGAACAAATAGCACCAGCCAAATGGAGAGGCAATAAGGCGAGGGGCCCTCTGTGAAGTGTGTGTGTGTGTGTGTGTGTGTCTGGGTGTGCGTGTGCAGGAGAGTGTGTGCGTTGATAAAGTGTACCCAAGCAGACAGGACGTGGTGTGTGTGGATTTTTCAGAGTGAATGGCGATTGTGTATTTTCAAAAGAGAGGGGGTGTCTCCCTGTGTGAGAGTGAATGTCGGAGCCCTCTGTGAGTGAGGGCGTGTGTGTGTGTGTTTGTGTGTGTGTGTGTGTGTGTGTGTGTGTGTGTGTGTGTGTGTGTGTGTGTGTGTGACACAACAGGCCAGAACGGGTGAGAAAGAGCAGTCTGTCGGTTCAAGTATGCCCCCATGTGACCGATGTGAGAAGTAGAAGGTCGAGACAGAGCGATGGCAGACTCCTGGTCGCTCCCACACCAAATTTCATTATAATTTATTCTTTTTTTTTCAATTTTTTCAATGATAATGTTCAGCTTTTGTTTATGCCGATTGGTGACATATTAAAGGACAAGACCACATAAATTGTCTTCACTATGTATTTGAAATACCACTGGAGGAATTAAAAGTATTCCAAAAGATACAGTACTCTCTCAGTATTTTTTGGCAGCACTGTCTAATGTGAAATCTTACAAAGGAGTTTAGATTTAGTTGAAATTTGGTGACTGTGTCGGTCACAACCTTTTCAGATCATCCAACCATTTAGTGAACGCTCCTACCCTGATGTATACCACATTGAAAATGGTTACATTATCAGGAGATGTTGTCATATTTATTGCTCACTGAATTATCATTGGCCTTATGGAGTTATGGTCGGCACCTATTAATCTGCTCCTGTGGAGCTTGAATGTGCACAGGTGCAAGTCACTTTGTGTACAGATTAATATCATCTGTTGTATATTTCTGGGTCATATGGTATGTGCTTTGTGTCTTTTTGCTATGATTTTACACTTGCTGCAACACAAATTGCCCTCTGGGACAAATAATAAAATTGAATTGGAAACATCTCTGTTTGTTTTCCTGTATTTAGGATTTCAGGCTTTCCTTTAATTTTTCAGCTGTCTACACCTCTTTAACAAGTCCCCCCAAATTAAATGGTAATATATGTCAGCTGCTCATGCACTTAAGAGTGACATAGAAGTTTTTTTTCCTTTCTGATGAACACATTTGGCAGGACAAAGTTTTATGATGTGATTACTTGGTAAAGGCTTGTTTGGTTTCGGCGCACAAATGACTTGTTTCGGTTCAGGAAAAGATCACTGTTAGATTCAAATAATGATGGCTAGAAAGTGGACAGGGTCTGTGTGTTTGAGAGGTCTGTAGATGAGGTCAGTCCAAGTTAAGAATTTTTTTTAGAGCACTTTAATTTTGTTTAGAGAAAATAATAAATGAGAGCACACACAACATGGCTTAAGTCAAAGAAAGAACAAAGGGAGCAAGGCAGTATATATAGCCTCTCGTTTTGGCGAAGTGATTGCACCTGAAGAGGGTGTGTCCTTTGCAGGCAAGACTGCTTTTGCTGTCCTTCCTGCCTCAAGTGTGATTATGTGATCTCATGAAGGGGACTTCTGACAATCATAGACTGTGTCCTGAATTGCATAAATTACTCTCTACTTTCATTGTTGTTATTTTTGCAAAGTGCGTGCTGTTTGATGATGTATGCATACAACTGGAATATAATACTTGCATCTTGAACTTTGACCTTTGGGGGGGCTTTGATCCACTCAGGTTCATGCAACAATAGTATATTAGCGTACTAATTATATACATGAGTCTCCAAAAAAAAGTACCTACCTAAGCATCATCGCAGTACCTAAACATCATCACATCAACTGAACAGCTGTCTGCGGTTTAGTTGATGTGATGAATCCAACACTGTGCAGACAATTGTGGGTCAGGATAGCCAGAAAACCATGCTGGCTTGCATACTGTAAAATGCTTCCGAATGCAGTAGAGCATCCTAGTAATTTTGGCATACTGGAGGACATACTAAATCTTTCTCTGGAATTCTAGTATGATAATATGGGTAGTGGGTTGAACTTTGTTAAGGTTAGGGAAAAATCAAGGTTAAGGCTAAAATGACTACTGGTTTGGACAGCTTTGTTGTCATGGTTAATAATCATGGTTAGTAATCATGGTTAAGCATCGAGAACTCTTGTGCTTTGAATATCCCCTGGATACAGGAGAACAGCGGTCTGCTATGTTAAAGTCCGATGTTTTGCTGGTCCATGGTGTTTCCCATTAATGTCTCCAAGAAGAGAATGTTTCCAGTCAGCTACAACAGCAGTGGACAGGGAGTTATCTATAGGACAAGGACAGTGTATCGTTGATGTTCCACTGTGCAAATGCACATTTGCAGCATCACCCAGATGTGAAGATCACCAGGACAAGGAATGAAAACCTATATTTTGTATTTCTAATTTCATAGCATGAGAGAGGATTTTCCGTTTTATAGGCTGTTGTGGCCTGTTGCCTTTTGGAACTGTGTTTGGAAAGTGTTTTACAGAAATGTTTGAAATGCTCTTTATGTTTAGAATGAAAGTATTTTATTAAAGATGCTAGTGGGAAAAAAATCCTACTTCTGTCCTAAGCAAGAGAATTTTGACACTGTTTGTTACTTACACAACTGTTTGTTTATGATAAATGAAAACTATCCTTAGACGTTTGGGTTTTATACCACAAACCAAGCTGTGACTTCTACTGTTCCACACCTACTTTATAGAATTTCAGCTCATTGTTAAGCATTTGTTAACATGGCGGATACTGCCCATATTTCTGACAACCCAAAATTCCTAAACTCTGTTTGTCCAAAAAATGTCCCACTGGAACAAAAGCTAATTTCTCTGACAGCTTGTTATTCCAAAAACAAAGGTCATGTTACTCCAAAGTTCAATTTCTCAAAAAACAAAAATACACAAACTCTGTGTAGGTATACAACACAATTGCCAGAAAAAAATGCTGGCATTGTACCTTTTTAGAATTTGGGGCTTTTGGAACAAGGGCATGGTACTGTTAAAGCTTCGTTTTTAGCAAAAGAGACTGTAAAAACTCAATGTTTGCTCAGCACCAATTGATTGACCTCACATATCAAATACTGAAGATGAAGAATGGAGATTCACATAATTTCTGCACTGATAGTGGAAAGTTTCACCTTGTATATTCCATTCAGTGAACAAGTAGTAGAGCGGTTTTCACAGAGGATCAGAAGCTTTGCCTCCTTGGTGGCTGAGTGGCTTGTTGACCATCTCAGTAACACATCCAATCCCTGCTTCTGCTGCATCCAAGAGGATTTTCACTCCTTTCAATTAAAGTACCCCAACAAAGAAGGAGAGCATTAAGATTTTAAAGCCTCAGATGTGACGCTGTCAACCTCAAGAGACACTTGTAGCACAGACAGGAGGGGAGGCAAGCAGAGTAAGCAAACAAAGCCAATGGGAGGGAGATATTGTCTGTTTATCTTTTGTTATGAAAACACAAATCAGTCTTTTTGTTTTGCTCTTTTTTTTATCAGATGCCCGTAATGAGCTGCCTTCTGAGTAGTTCAAAAATAAGGCCTTATGATCAGAGGGTGCGCTTATCATCAACAGAAAACTTCAAAACGACAGTAACAAACACACCCCAGGAGCCTCTTTTATCTGCCTCCCTCCCGACCACTCCTCACATTGGGATTGTGATTCAGTTTCAGGACAGAGTCCAATATTATCAAGCCATTATTCTTAAAGCTATTTTCAAATCTTTTATCTCTTCTTCTCCCAAACCGTCCATCGTGAGAACCTCTGGTTGCTCTTTGCTTCCATGGATGGAAAAAAAATCTGTTAAACTCTTTCATCTGCCCACAGCGTCACATCTGGGCTAGGATCTGACATCAGCACAGAGGCCTGTGTCAGATGTGGGCCCCTGTTAGTTAGCGTGGCTGGTTCACTGCCTCCCACCCTCCCCAATCTGAGCAGAGACGGACAGAGAGAAAAAAAACGTACTAATTGCACTTGGCTGCTCTTTATGAAGTTGGAAGTCGTGTCACTCTGTGTCACACCCACCTCTTCCACTCTAAAGTTGCACTGAGGCGACAACTACACACTATAAACACCACCCTGGCTGGATTTGCGGTTTCTGCGATCAAAGTCCCAAATAGGGGATGATAGGTCTGCTGCTGCATGTGTGTCTGTGTGTGTGTGTGTGTGTGTGTGTGAGAGAGAGAGAGAGAGCGAGAGAGGGGGAGAGAGAGGAGGTAATGTATGGGTTCTGTTCTTGTAATTCTTAATGATTGGGACCGCTGTGCAGCTTAATGAGTGAACATGACGCTAATCTGCTACCCTCTGACGCACTCTGTGTGTATTTTGTAACAACAGTACATGTGCTACAGTTGATAGTCATGTATGCTTTGTTTCAGCAACATCCTGCTTAAATTGTATACATTCCCAGTAGAAAACATCCCTTTAAGGAATGTCTGTTAAGCAAGGCTGTGTAGGGTCAGCGCAGCCATTGGGCCCTGAAATAAAGGCGCTTGGGAGCGCATGGGAACGCTTGGGAACGCCTGGGAATGTTTGGGAACACTTGGGAACACTTGCTGATTGCAACAGTCTTGGGCTTATAAGTGCGCCTGTCAAAAGACACGGTTTCATGAACACTCCCCCTCTCAAAAAAACCCCCACAGTCTGCTCTGATTGTTCGACATTTCTGGGTCTCCTCAGGGTCTTGTGCAATTATTTTGTCTTAAGCATGTTTCACCTAGTCCCGTTCTACTGTGCTGCAATTGGTCAGTATTTGTCATAACATAAAAGGTACAAGGTAAATTTATTTGTCATTTTTCTTAAACATGGTTTAAGAGGAAATTAAATTAAAGTTGACCCCAAACCCTAATCCATGACAATGGATCAAGGTTTAGTACTAGCCAATCACAGCAAAGTAAGGTAGCACTAGGCAGACCACACTTTGAAAAAAAAAAAAAAAAGAATTCTGAATCAATCAGAAAAGCTTCATAATCCAAAACTTCCTAATCAGACACTTTCGAGTCAAAATGTGGTGTGAAACCAGGGAAAAATGAGCAACATTAGCAAATGAGATTACAGGTTTTCCTGGTGTTAGCATGTATGTATTTGTAGTGGAGTAGGCAACATAATGTAAACACTTACTTACAGTTACTTACAGTAACGTTCCTGGAGAACAAGACCATATAAGGAAATCTGTCACGGCAACAGTGAGGTTTAAAATGAACAAACCGTTCACAGTCATACATTGTGAATATTTGTACTCAGGTGAACGAAATTATTTAAAACAGTGAAGTGAATAGTCATTTACATCATTACTGTGTCTGAAACTGGAGGAAAGATCAGGGCTGTCCTCTGCTGCTGATTACTGAGCAGCTGCACCAGGACAGTTTACACTGAAGTGGCTCACTTATCACATCAATGGTGCAAGTGGCAGCGAAGCAGTAGCTGTGGGGATTGTTGTTGGTTGCAGAGCCTCAAATGGTCTTTTAGTGTCTGTCTGGTCAGCTCACAGTGTGCTGCAAACAAATCTTGTCATGGTTTTTTGATCAAAACAGAAAAATGAAAACAAGAGGATTTGATTGGAGCAGAATGGCATTTTTTAAGCTGTGTGTGCTGTGGTTATTTTAGACCAGTTCCACTATTTGTTTTGAGGAAATTGCAAGTCTTGTCTGTACACTGACACTGTCTCACAGTGTTATCGTCAACATCAGTTTGAGGACGCTGACTTAAAGTGCACTACTGGCCATATTCTTCCTCTTGTCTTCTCCCGTTCCTTCCCATTATTGTTCCCTTTGTCCTTTCTTTTCCTCTTCCTGTTTCTTATTCTTCATTTTCCCTCTTCATTGTCCTCGCTCCCTCTATTCTTCTCACTCCTTTTACTTATCCTCCTGCTGCTCCAACCCCCAATGTACAACTACAAGGATAGTCAACCCTTTTTTATCTGGGTGATTCTTTTTTTTAATTTTTTTTAAAGTTTTTAAAAAACGCTTTGCTTTCTTACTCTTTTCTGCTTTTCTTTTCTTTCTTTCTGTTGCATATATGTAATCCACTTTTCCCTCATTCCACTCCCTCTTTTCTTTCTTTTCTTTTCTATCACTTTAATAGTCCATCTCACTCGTTCTCTCTCTGGCTCTCATTTATTATCGCCAGCTGAGAAAAACAGAGGAGCCTTTTGGCGCAGAGCCAGAGCAAACACTGATATCCAACCAGCCCCCCTCGCTGCTCTCTCCTTCCACTGGCAGCTGTCCATAACTAAACACACAATGTAACAGTACAGATACACACACACACACACACACACACACACACACACACACACACACACACACATACACACACTCCCTGGAGTGTCCACTGTAGGTGTTTGCTTGGCTGACATGCTCTACTATGATTGCAGTGGTCTGTTCGGTGCACTACAGCCTGCAGCTGTGGACCTCTCCGAAGCTTAGGCTGCAGCCGAGCAGAAACAGCAACAAACTCTGGACAGGCAGAAAATAAACAGACACTTTTAGGCTCCTACATGGCATCTTAAGTCATTTTACCCAGCAAATTTTATCGAAGATTGTGATTTTTTTGGTTTTGTTTGTTTGTTCTTTTCAGACCATGCACAGAAAAAGACCAGTGTGGTCGGATTAAGAACATGTCATGCGGCAGAAACAGTTAGTCCAATTAAGGACTATACTCACAGCAGATAATGAGTTAATCTCAGTGAATCATCAAAAGCAAAGGAAACCGTTGCAGCTGCAGCAGTAGTTGCAGTATCATTTAGTTCCTTCTTCATAAACTCAAAGTCACTCTTTTCCTATATCAGGGCCATTGTCACATTCTGCACATCATTGCTCGACGCTTGATTTATTTTGTTCTTTTTTAGTGTCTCTTTTATTCATTATTTAGCTTACTTGTGGGATATTTTCTGTGTTTTCGGCATGTCGATGTTTCTCAATTTGTTTTATTTTGCCATCACGTTTTTTCTTCTCTCCACACTTTTTGGGTTGCAAAGTTTTAGAAGACCTGTGATCAGTCCCAATTGTCTGCAAGCTGTCGTCCTGTTTAAGTATAAATATTCCTGCCAGGTGTTCTGCAGCCCTTAGGAGGAAGATGATAATTCCTCCCATAGGATTAAAAAGAACAAAACAAGTACTGTATTTACTGTCTTATTGTAAGGAAAAGAAGTGGTTGTGAGCACAATGACAAAATGGCATGATGCAAACATAAACATTGCATCATGACAGTTTTAGAAGCCTGCATCACCCTCACTCTCATAAATTGTATCTGTATGTTACTAAACTTCTGTCTTAAATAAGTTGTGGCATTGTTATTACTGCCTGGATTATGTTCTGAAACATTTTTTTTAGGTAATTAAACACTACATTCATGAACCATATAAACTGCAAAGGGAGGTGGTTGAGGAGAAAAGTGCATGACCTGGACACCAGAACTTTGGATTCAGGACCACAGACGCCCGTCTTAAGTCCACAACAAAAGTGCTTTGGTTAAGGTTAAGGAAAGATTATTATTTTGCTTACTGTATTTTGAGATTGCCTTCTTTGGTGGAAAACAACAGAAATACCTTGTCACTGAACATTTTGCTGATATGTTCTGTATTCAGTGTCAACATTTTTGCAACTTGCCAGATATACATTAACTAGCAACATCCTCCATCCTGTTATCGGGAAAAATTGCCTAATTTGTTCAGCATTAGGTTTCCCTCCTTACATATTTGCTGTTTAAAATAAATTGTATGTAACTTTAATTTCTGGGAGGAAGGGCCTACATATATTTTCTTTTCCTTGGTATACTGCCTCTGTGCAACAACATACTAGGTCTGAATGTTCACCCCATCTAGAGTCTTTGAGCGAAAAATAATAAACCATGCTTACGTCAAAAACATGTTTTTCATAGCCAAAGCCTGTTGCAACAAGCTAAATTTGTAGAAAAGGGAACAAAACAGTGTTTTGCAAGGCTATTGCAACAATGTTTAGTGCAGTTTTTTTTTCATGGATGAAATTTACGTGTATCCTGCACTCTAATACACAGGTTTAAATACATTTTGTACAAGACTTTGATGTTGCACATTTTCACTTTTCCTGAAATTTCATGAGGATTTTCTTTGTAAAAAGTTTTCTGTCTCTGTTTATACCATAATTCAAAGAGAATTATTCCCTTTCAACTAGTGTATAATTAATTAATCATGTTACTTTACTCCTTACACAGCAGGAGGAGTAAGAAGTTTGCCAATCAAATTTTAAAACCCCAATTTCCTGACATTAGAATGCTCTTCCAAGTGTAATCGTCTTTGTGTCAAGTTAAGGCATGACTAAATATACCCCTGACCTCTCTACTGCTTGCACATACATGAAATTAATATGTATATTTTTTCATAAAGCTTCCTTATGGTTAGAGAACAGACAAGACTATCTTCCAAAATATTTCTTTCAGATTGAAGGCATCTTATCTTTTTTTAATTTTTTTTTTAGATTATTTTTTGGCATTTTTGCCTTGTTATTAGATAGGACAGAAGATCGATGGTGTGAAAAGGGAAGAGAAAGGGGATAACATGCAGCAAATTGCCACAAGCTAGACTCGAACCCGTGGCCGCTGCGCCAAGGACACTGCCTTCATATACAGGGCGCCTGCTTTTTCCAATATGCCACTCGACACCCCAAAGGTATCATATGTTTTGACTTTATCCACAGATTCAAACTAACTCTCAGTCACAACCGTTGCACGTATGTCTCTGAGGTAAACCTTCAATTGTTTCCACACACACATGCTGACAGCTCGTTAATGACAGGTAATAAAGCTTGTGTAAACACATCTGTTGGCGCTGAGTTACCAGACAGTAAAAAGCTGTAAAACTGCAGGCCATCAGGCCCAGCACAGAGCGCCCATTATCAGCAGTGTCCTCGCTCTGAGCGCCAACCCTCAGTGGCACTTCAGTTGCTCGTCACTGCAGTTTGTTTTTGTTTGGTTGTTTTGTCTCTATTGTGGAACATTGTTTGAGGGATACCCTTGAGTTTGGATGTCCTCCCCCTTGTGTGCTTTGTTATCGTGTTTTATCACTTTACACTGAGGGTTTGCCATAAAAATCCACTGAAAACAGACATCAAAATCCAACCTGAAACTTTTGTAGAATGCTTTTGTAAAAGGCGATACAATAAAGAGAATGGAGATTTTCTTCCAACACATGCTGTGCAAAGCAACTGTTTCTTTCTTCTCCAACTTTGTAAAAGTATGAGACTGCAAACTTAAAAGAATGCTTGTTTCCTCACAAACAAAGCAAAGTACACATTTAGAACTAATTATCAAGGTAAAAGCAAGAGATTAACACCTGCCCATCCCTCATACAGCTATTAACATGCACACACATGCACATGCAACTAAATACCCTGTAAGAAACAGTAATAAGCTGTGGGCAGGAGCATCTCCAGGTCATCTGAGTGTCGTATGGGCACGTCTACTGGGAATAGTTTGCCACATGGCTGATAACCAGATCTGTTCTGAACAGATGGCACTGGGCATATCATTATTATTGCAGAGGTAGTCGCCAAATGAGATGAAACCAAAAGCAGTGATTAAGAACAATCAATAACAGTGATTAAATGAGATTTGACACAAAGGACAGGACACCAGGACGCTGAGACAGAAGGGTTAAACATGTCCCAAAGCACCTATTATCATCTGCACAGAGCTGTCTTCTCCTGAGGTTGGATTAGAAGCAGTAGCTGATATTCAAAGGATGCCAATAACATGCAGATTTATTTGACTCAAGCATTGGATATGAAATATTTGCAATTCAATGAGCTTTGGCGTCTTTGGTTTGAAATTCAAATGTAGCCCTGATTGCTTAAAATAACCCCGAGCATGTAGTTCTGTGACACCTGTGTGTATTCTTTATAGTGCTTCCTTAAATAACAGACCCTTTAAGGTCACCCTCAGGAATCTTACATCATTACAGACTTACAGGTGTCAGTGACCATCTGAATTTTTGAAAATCTGCTGCCATGGTTTGTTATACACATCTCTTATTTTCAGGTACACAGTATTTCAAATTCAGAGAGTTTTCGATGTTTGACCTTTTTAACAAAAAATATGCAATGCTACATTATTGTCGAAAAATGTCTAAAATATGTTGTGCTTCCCTGAACGTGCACTGTTTCACATATACAAAGAACCATTTAACCACACAATAACACCACACTACAAATGTTGCATATCACATCAGACATTACGAAAGGTGAATGCAACGTAACACAATTTAAACAGTCTAAACCAGGTGGTGGGTATATCTGAGCCTTCCTTGTTTTTTATATCCTATCTTGCTGTCAGAAGTCTCTCTCTCTCTGTGGGTCAGTTTATGTCTTGTGGTGTCCTACAGGGTTCTGTTATGGGTCCAGTGCCATTCAAACTATATATGCTGCCTCTCGGGCAGATCATTAGCTGTTTTAGTGGTATTGCTTATCATTTTTTATGCTGATGACATTCAGTTATTTTGCTTTTTTAAAACCATTTTTTTATTCCTTTTTAATTATTGCTTGGATGCAATCAAGATTAAAGAGGCTGAAAACGACCACCAGCTCTGCAATTGCTTAGCTTAAAATGTTTTATTTAGCCTATGCAATAACCTGTTAATTGGTATTAGTCCATATTTATTTGCTGCTGCTGTGTTTTATCTTGTCAGCCCTGTGCAGTGTATTGTTGCACTCCCTCTCTTTTTTGCTTTTGTTTTGTAATTGTTTTTGTTTTTTTTATGTAAAGTACTTTGTGATTTTGTATCTGGGAAAGTTTCAATACAAAATCCATTAACTTTGATATTAACATTACATTACATTAAGTTCTCAACCCAGGTACACCGTGGCTACCTGGAACCCATACTCCAACTTAAAAGGTTAACAAGCTAAGGAACAAAAGTGTTCCTCAACCTGTTCAATCTTGTCTGTGGAACTCTAAATCTTCTTTGTGATGGCAAAATCTGATATTCTGCAGATAAAATGTTTGATGTGTCACAAATAATATCACCAGTCAGAGACAGCATTCTTTTAGTAATCACAGTTTAGAAACTTGACTCAAGTGTTTGATCCACAATCTTTGAGCATATCCCTAGCAGTCTAGACAGTTTTATATCTCTTCAAACTTTAGACAAATGTGCAACTGTGTCAGAAATGAGTGTCTATTGTTTTGGGGTTTTTTTTGTTTTGCACAAAAAACAGCACAATGGACAAGATGTTCATATACATTTTAAAAGATAATTGTGGAGTGTAGCACAACGTCAGTGCTTTGCTTGCGTTAGTTGACTGTTTGCTGCAGCAGCGCCCTTCATCAACCCCATATCGTCTTTATATGCTTGTTCTGTTGAATGTTCATATCTTCACATATGCATTAAGATTGAATGTGTTTTCCAGCAGAATCCTGTCAATGTGTAAAAAGTGGACAGAGAGGTATTAAGCTTTCACTAAACATAGAAAGGAGTGCAGAGAGAAAAGAGGATATAGTGCTATTAACAAGCACATAAAGAGCACACACACACACATAGACATACACACACAATATTGGCATTGAGAGCACAACCTGTCTATCCTAAAACTCTTGGAGTGATTCCAGGTGTTTTTGGCATCCTGTCCTTTCCTTCTCTGCAGGGACTAAGACTTAAAAATTATATAAAATAAAATGTTGGCTACATCT
Organism: Plectropomus leopardus; assembly: GCF_026936395.1. Lineage (NCBI taxonomy): Eukaryota > Metazoa > Chordata > Actinopteri > Perciformes > Serranidae > Plectropomus > Plectropomus leopardus. The sequence goes on along the minus strand of NC_142182.1, from coordinate 25,729,519 downwards.
CAAGGCCAATGCAGCACATGTGGTTTTAATCAAATCCACACTTTAGGACATGGAGGGTAATACAGAGAATAAGGAAAGGAAGAAATTGTCAGACAGAGAGGGATATTAAAATTGGATTGTTTTTTGCCTTTATGTGTTGAGGATTTGTTCCACTTGTTTCTTTTCCCCGATCCATCCACACACTCCCTCGGTATGAATGATTGAGAGATCTGGGACGTGAAGCAGAGCCAAAAGGGAAAAGTGAGCGATATGTCCTGGCTTGTTTTCATTCAGCCTCTCTGGCTTGTTTTTGTCAAGTCAGCAAAGTGGTGGTCGGGGCCTGGGCGAGGTTTTATGTTTGTGTGTGTGCTCCGGTTTGGTGTGCATGTGTGTGTGTGTGTGTGTTTGTGTGCTGTGTTAACAACACATGATTGTTTGGCACTATACGTGAAGGTTTACAGGGAAACAAGTGAGCAATAAAAGGAGTGGTACCCTCCCTTTTGATGATAAAGCACCAAAATGAAAAGGGAGTTACAGAGATCCACAGCAATGTTAAAGTGTTTTAAAATAAAAAGAAACTCTGTACACAAAAGTAATGTTTGTTAAGAAAATAATCTCCATACTAGCACACCTGAAAACTCATATCACATGACTACTCACGTTCACTAGGAGTGCAAATAGCAGTGTAAATAGGAAGCAGACTGTCTACTCTGCATTGGTTGCTTAGTAATAGAAAATACTTTGTAGGAAGATCAGCAATGGTGAAAAGTAAGATCAGGGATTTCTTTGCTTGAACCGATAGCATGTTGGAACTTTTAGTGAAAGTAACAAATGAGTGTAATGCAGTAAGGGCGGCGGAAAAGATACATTGGGAGTCATTGCAAAGCAAATTCATAGGGCATCTGGATAAGGTCACAAAAGTTATGTAACATGTTAGACTGATAAGTTGTGACTGATAAGACCCAATTGTGAGGTGAATGTGAATGTCTGTGTTATTGTTTTCAAAATTCTCAGTTTTTTCCTGTCCACACTAAAAGGTTTTTCAGGGTTCAAGTTTCAAATACACCGGAGTAGAATGGAGAATAGGTGTAAACATGGCAATAGTTATGCAAACAAAGACTGTATTAACTGAATGTAACCAGAGAGAAAACATTAGAAATAATGCAATGAGGTGGGTAATACATAAGAGAGAGTATTACCAAAATGATTCAAGTATTAATTGATTAGTTTGATTAGCAGAAATGCTCACTGGTTCTCACCTCTAAAACTGAGGATTTCTTGCCTGTCTTTATCGTATGCAACGACCATGTTTCAACTTTGAAATTTGGAAATGCCATCTTGGGTTTGGTAAATTATGCATTTTCTATCTACAAAATAGTTAAAATCAAATAATTCAGAAAATCATTTTTGGTTTGTCCAAAACAATGCCAATGTCAGTCATTTCAGCAAGTGCCTCAAAACCACATATGGTTATATTCAAGTTACAAACCCTTCTAGGATCCATAAAGGAAGAAGGAACTGGCAGTGTTACAGAATGATAAAACCTGCATAGGGAGGAGGTGGAAGTGGGTGGATAAGTCAACAAAAACATCAGAGTGTCAGATAAGAAAACACTTCTGTGTGTTGCTCTGCAGGGCATGGACAAGCAACGAATCAAGTCATGTCATTTGGAGGATTTGGATGAGGGTCCCCAACCAGACTTGAAGTAATGACTTTGTGAGGATATGAATCCAAGCCTGATTTGTTGAGAATTCTTGTCATTCCCAACTTTGACATACAAACTAAGTGCAGCAAAAAATTATATATAACCTCTGTGTTAATGTGTTGGAGGACACATAGTTTGTCAGTGTTCTGAGAGAGTATATATTTTGGCCTTGGCCTCTTAACCCCCCCCCCCCCTCCATAGAGAAGTCATAGCCAGATTATTTGGTCGCTGACTGTCAGTGGTTCGGATCCAAACAGAAACCGCTGGCTTGTCTCTGTCTTTCACAGCCCAACATTCCCTGTTGGACGGTGAACATAATCCTTCACTTTCTCCCTCTCTGAATTTCTTTGGGATGGTTTTCCATTACAGTAAGCCAGATGGGACTGTGGCATGCCAGGCATTTCACCTGGTTCTAGGCCTGACTCCTGACGTTCCCCCCCAGTGAGGGCCCGGGCATGAACCACCTCCTGCTGAGGCACGCGACGCCCCTTGCATTGTTCCTGGCTTTGGCTGCTCCTCAGGACTTCACCGCAGGCTATTGTTCGTGCCAGTGGGGAAGAGAAAGAGGCATGTTCACACAAACCAGGACAAACTCACTCAGACTGACACACACACGTGCACACTTTTATGCTCGGAATCATTCAAAGAGCCTGCAAAGAGCATGTTTCTTTATTCTGCTAAGTACAGTAAATCAGCACCTTTACTGACTGCCCACAGATCTGTTTCAGCAGGCTTCAGACTTTCTCCATTTCTTGTAGTCTGCTGTTAGTTACTTTTGCCTCTTGTACTCCTTCTTATTTTCTCCAGTCTCCGAAGTCCATCAGTGGTTCTGCATATTTCTTTTTGTAACACATTGCATTTCATTGCAGAAGTTTTGGAGGCAGAAAATTAGTCACAGTTTCTCTGTGTGATAAGTGTGCTAATTTATTTAGAAACTGGTTTGAGGGCGTATGCAGCTGGTTTGTGCTCTAAAAAACATTTGCAGCCTGACTGTGGGACTAACAGTTGGTTCTTTTGGCTCCGTTCCCCTGTTCTGTGGAATTGGCCTAAACAATGGAAAAATCATTTGGGAAGAGGAGAGTCAAATTTCTTTCCTTGACTCAATCCACCACAAATATTTGAGCATTTGATGGTTTATGCTGCATGCACATGGGATATTGATTCAACAAAGTAAAAAGCAAGATAAAAACCTTTAAATCAAGGAGATGTCCCTTTAATTTATTTGCAGTAATTTTATTTTTGTAAAGTATGCAGGCAAATAGAAATGCACTGATAGATGCATCTTGTTTTAAATTGGATAGTAGGAATACAGATATAGAATGATGACATAATTCAATATAGATAATAAGACTGATTTTAAAATCTTTAGTTAGAGAAGTGCTGAGATTAAAGATTCATAAAAGAGTCATAAAACAAAGAATAAGTCCCAGCTTAACGTTTGCTATAGCATAGTCCAGCATCATCAGGAAAAGCTCTACACAGACAAATTACATTATGTCCAAGTGTACATGCTGGGTAGATGACATTGTAGCTTGCAGCTGGTAACATTATGCATATTTTGCTATTTAACACTCAAGTGATAAGAGGATGCATTTAATGCGAAAATCTGCTGAAACTCCAAACAAAGACTGTCCCACAGTCCATGTGTATATATTTTTTTCGTCCTTGTCTTAAAGTTCTCCTATGCGCTTGGCACACAGGAGAAGTTTCAATTGGTGGTACCTTTAATATTGTACATCTAAAGATGAAACAGAGAAAAATTAAGATTGGTGTTGTGATTCATAGAAGTCCTTTCAGCAAGGAGTTTAAACCACAATGCAGTGACTTAAGCCCCTTTCACACATGCACTGCAATCCTGGACATATCTAGACATTGCTTGGAGGAGCTGTGTATAATAACACAAAAGTCAGAATCAGTTAGACTGGAAATGAATCTGAATTTAATCTGCTGGCTCCCTAATACAAAGTCAGTGTTATATCCAATTAAGCCCATGTATGAATAGAGCATGTTATTGTCTGGAAAATTCACAGTAAGCGAATGGGCATGATGATGACTTTTCTATCATGTGATTAGCATGAAATCAGACTGAAAAAAAAAAATCAGAGGATGAAGACGAAGTATCATTTACATGAAGGCAACAACAAAAATATCGGACTAAAGAGATAAGGAGATTTGGAAGTGTCTTTTGGTAAAAGCTGACTCTGAAATTGTCAGACAAATTCAAGGAACAACTGGAGATTTTATTGTTTATGAGCAAATTCCAGACAAGCAACAAGGATGAAACACTGCAGTGTTATGTGTAGGTGTACCCTTTGGACTAAACATATCTATTGGGGCCCTTGTTGCATAATGCTGGCCAACTGTGCAAGCATGTCCTCTTGTTGACGTCCTGGCATTGGTTACCATGTGCCTTCTTTGCCTAAACATAACTACGTGCATCATCATCCAACATAAATAGCAGATGCAGAAGTCCACTGCGAAGCAGCAAAATGTGACAACTTTGTGACAACATGTTGATTCACTAGCCTCTGCAGCAATCTGACAGCACCAGAAAATACCCTTATTTTGTTTTTCCTATGGAGAAGTATTGTTCTCTTCCTCCAGACTGATGAAATGGGCATACCGGAAAAACACAAAGTTCTCTGATGTCATTGGTTCAGTATGACTGCAAACCAAATCAAAGGAGATGAGTAAGTATAACTAATTTTATGTGTATTGCTCTCAACTCTGAACTTCAAATACCTCAAATCCCATTTTAGGAATTACCCAACACCCAAAAAATGTTCATCAACATCTCACTTTTAGAGGGGAATTATAGTTTTCTAGAGCCTACATGAATACAAGGCCCATGGAAGTCAAGGGTCACCAGATCCAGTTTATTAAAGACTTGTTCTATATATTTATACTATTTTTTACTTGTGAAAACAGTTTAAATCTTAATCAGATTTTAGTCTTATTTTAAAGAAAAAGAAAATGCGGTGAACAACAGCTGTATTTAGCTGTGTCCTAACCACTTGGCTGCTGCCCAGTTTAGATTATCACCCTCGTAAAATGCAGCCTTGTCTAATTATGCGGAAAGGGAATCCGTGACTTGTGCAGTTTTGGGCAAAAAAAAAAAAAAAACGCACTCTTGCAAAGCCACACGGACAAAATTTATTCTCAAAATGTGCAAGCAACAAGACACATACTCCCCAACACATACACATTCAGATACACACATATTTACGCATACTCAGGGCCGACACATGGCGAGGACCACCCAAGAAGGAGCAGCCTCTTTGAAAATAATGAAAATTCCGCTGCAGCCTGGTGCTGCACAGCAGGCCGAGGCAGCGCAGCGTCTACACGGGAGAGGCTACGGAGGCTTGCATCCCACCTGGCTGCCGTGGTTGCTGAGCACAGGCAGAGAGCCATGATGATAAACAGTTACAGTTTTTCCATATGCAAAAAAACCCTCAGTGGAATCTCTCTGCGTGTGGATGCTGTCAGGAAGGAGACAACAACAGATACTAGGGCCTGAAACTGGGCAGTTTCCAGGCTAAATCACTGATGGCTGTTGCATCTCTCTGTTGAGAAAATTACTCAAGTATAACTCTTTTTTTTTTTTTTTTTTTTTGACTTGAAATGTTGCTGTTTGCCCTAGATTAGTCTCCTTGTCGTCTCATGGTTCTTCAGTTGTCCCAATTGCAAGTGCAGTAAACTTTCCATAGCTTACACTGTTAAATCATAAATCCAGTAAATGTCACTTTTTGGAGTGAAAGATCTGCATTTATCTTGTTTTGCTTTGCATGATGTTGCTTTTGTAACACCAATAATGGCCTCCCTCCACTGGCTTCCTGCCCATATCAAGACAGATTTTAAGGTTTTATTGCTTGTTTTTTTTAGGTTTTAATGCTCCTAATGTTCCCAGAACTGGACACAAAGCTTTGAGATGGCTGCCCCTGAACTCTGGAACAGCTTTTTCATTCATAGAAGAATTGCTCAGACTACAGCAAATTTTAAGTCGTTCACATTTAAGTTAAGTTAAAATTGAAACCTTGACTTTAGTTTTATTTATTTTGTAGTCTTAAATCTTTTCACTGGTCTCAACATTACAAGTCCTCAAGATATTCACCTCATGATTATAAGGAAAATACACAGTCTTAGTAATTTGAGATCTCTACACAAGTACATGTTCTTATTTTAATTTATAAATAAACATCCATCTTTACATGCCTATTAACACAACACATGATGATTTGATCCAAAACTCCCATTTCCTGTGTCAAACACTGAACATCTGCTGTATCTTATCGGGTTCGCATGATGTGATTCTGCCTTTGTGATAAGATCAGTGAAACTTAATTACAAACAAACAAAAGAGAAACGCCCTTACAAACATAATTTGGAGTATTGCGTCAGCTGTTACATTCATACACAGTGTAAATGATTTATTGATGCATCATCTAGTTGGCTACTGGCCGACTAGCTCAGTGGTGGAGGGTAAGCTAGCAGTAGGTGCATGCTTTCTTCTGTGTGGTCATGCAGTTGGTGGATGTAGTTCAGTAGATTAAAAAAATGACTTCATGAAACTGCTTACTGCAAGGTCTGTGGATTATCTTGAGAAAGCGAGTCACAATTTCTGGAAAGACACATTGTTGTTGACTATTTTTTGGTACTTGGAGCATCACAAATGCCATAGTTCATTATATTCGAGAAAGGTCAGATATCTCCAACACTCGGCAAGTCACACTCAAATAAATCTAGATTGATAAGTAGCACCACTGAAAAGTGTTTGTGTTTTTGATTTGGTGGTGAACTGTCCCTTCAAGAACTCTCTTAGAGATGAACATTTTTTGCTCAGTTTAACATTGTGCCTTCAGTAATAAATGGTCAATTCCTTGACATAATAGATCAACCATGAAACAGGATTTTTATGTTTGTAAAACGACACTTTTGATAACCATTTAGTAGCTTGCAATGGATCTCCAGATGTTATCATTCTAAACTCAGAAAACAGTGTAGCTTTGATGGTGCTTTTGGCGCAAGTGCATAATGCCACCTTTTGCGTGCGTACAAAACATTGCTGGACAGCGTCATGTGAGAACCAGACAGAACTGGTCGCGGTGTTGTTATATGTCAGTGGACAGTCGGGCGGCCCCTGCTGCATCCACATGAAACGTGGCAGGATGTCGTCAAGTTGAAATGCTGCCGGTAACAATGTAATATAAGGAGTGTGCGCGCAACAATAGGATGGGCAGGAGGGGCAGTGAATTCTATCTGTTTTTCTTGACATTCTGGCATTGTGCTTATGTTGTCGAAATATAACCATGTGCCTAGTCATCCCACTATCTGCATTTGCTGACATCAGGGTATCGCCATACCAGAATGTATACAGCAGACGCAGAACCTGTTTACGTTTAAAACTTGCTAAATAGACGCAGACTTCCACTGCAAAGTGGCAACATCTGATGAGTTGGGACGAGAACATGTTGGAATTTCTCAGTGTTTTGGCGTAAGTTTAGTTTAGTAAGTAGTACGTTTCAAGCGTTTGGATAGATTAAAATCTTAGGCAGTAACTGTTGCACACATCTTGCCACCAATGCAACAAGTAGCCATGACTGACTGACAAATACACACACGCATGCACACTCGCACACATACACGCCAACACACCACAGACCATTATCAAGCCACCTACATGCACTCTACCACCGCTCACCCAGTGGATACAAGAGGAAAGCAGCAGATGAAGTAAAAACATGCGGTAGTGAAATTCAGTGCTTTCCTGCTGCTTGAGACAATAAGAAGGAACCACATAGAGTCAGGAGGCTCTCTGGCTTCCTCTGACCAAAAGTTGTTCAGCCCAAAGAATGTACCAAACCCATTTTACTATGGAAGTTACAAGGCAAAGGAGGAAAAAGCGGGGGTATTACTTGGACCGCAGGACCGTCCAGCCTCCAGACCTCAACATCCATCACTGAAGTCAAACCCTGCCCTCTCTCTCTTCTGACTGAAACAAGAGGAACATAGACAAAATCCACAACTCAGGACCAATCACAAAGTTATACCCTAAGCCCCACCAGTGCAAAATGGGTGATTATTAAAAATCCCTCTGCTGCTCCACGAGCCTTACCCTGTTCTTGTCCATGCCCCAATGGTAATGGTGCTGGATGGAGTCACAAATCTTCCTGAGATGCCAAAAGAGTCTCAAAAAATATATAATTTTAGTTTTATAGTGCACCCATGTCTTGTGAAATAGCCAGTGCATAGTCTGTAAATCAGGAGGTCCCAGAAATCAGAAAGAGTGTATTATTTATTGATTTACAGGTAAGGAGAGTGAAGTTTTAACTGTTTTAACTGTTTTACACTTTAACTACTGAACTCCCGATTCAACAAATAAAAGGAAAACACTGTGCTCTGCTGTACTACTAGCCAATGTCCAAAGTCCAGTTGGACACTGTACCCAGGTTTGAATCAGCTTACCATGCTTGGGTACGAGGCCACTTGAAAAGGTTGTCTAAAGTACAGTTCATGGGTACTTCCATTCAGCATACATTGGGTGTGAACACCAATTGTACCAAAACATGGAAGAGGACAAGTATTCAATGGGACTTCAAGGATTTTAAAATCATTTCAATATAACACTGATGCCTCTATATCATAAGGCTGAAACAACTGAGTACAAAAGTGGCACTCAGATGCAGAGAAAAGCACCAAACACCTAGAACAGTTTATCAAATCCAAATCTTTCCTTCAGATTAGAAAACATCAGAAATCCACTCAGGGAAATCACACAAGAAACAAGGTCCATAAATCCAAGCAGTCAAAAACCATAAGCAAATACACGGAAAAGGCTGGATAGTATGAACACACTAGAGCAGTGACAATCTGAATGGAAGAAACACTGGACTTTAAATACACAGGGGCTGATTACTAACAACAAACAGGTGAGTGAAACAAGACATTACCGTGATGTCAGCAAATGCACATGGTGGGATGGCACAGCGTGGTCCTTCTGTAGTACACAACAGCACATGGCAACCAATGCAGACTGTCACAATGGTTGGGATTAGGCCACAAATTCACGGATGGTTTTGTTTAGGCAAAAGGAGCACATGGTATGATGTAGAAAAAAAAGCATCCACACGGGAAGCAAACTCCAGACTCCAGCATTAAAACTGCTTGTTTGTGAGACCCATCCACCTCACCACCCACCTGCCCACCACATAACCGCACTCGTGCACCTTTTGTGATGTTAGCGGCGTGTTTAAAAATTGAATTTTTAGAGGGCCCTTTATCCTTTTTTGCCCATGGCTGAAAATGTATGCAGTTTGGGGTTACTGTTTGCTAATCACTTTGTTTTTAAGATGATACCTATGAGAAAACATAACTTAGTGAACTGAGAAAACATTTGCCACATAATCTTTGCTTTACAAAATATAATACCATGTTACAGTTTTTCCATCTACAAAAACCCCACACTGGGACCTCGCTGAGTTTTGATGCTGTCAGGAAAGAGAAGATTATTGTTTGATTGTGGCTACAATTTTTGTTTTAGTTTTATTACTGATTCAAAACCTACAAAATCATCGGACCCTTAAAATCTTAATGAGGAAAACAGGAAAGAGAGGCAATTCCTAAAGCAAGACTAATATTATTACTGGCTAGAGTCAAAGGCTTTAACAGCCCTGTTCATTTTCATGTTTTACTAGAAGGGGAAAGGATCTCAACACCATTGTTTGGGTTGAAAAATTAGAGGAGGACAATAAGCTTTACTTCCTCAAACAGCAGCATTACAAGGCAATAATAAAGCGGGCAGAGGTCGGAGCCGTGTGTCCCGAGAGTGTTCCTGAGACTACACAAATAAGGATTAAAGAGAACACATATAGGGTAAAGAAATTATTGAATATATATATATATATGTATGTATATACATATACATATATATATATATATATATATATATGTGTGTGTGTGTGTGTGTGTGTGTGTGTGTGTGTGTGTGTGTGTATATATGTGTGTGTGTGTGTGTGTGTATATATATATATATATATATATATGTGTGTGTGTGTGTGTGTGTGTATGTGTGTGTGTGTGTGTGTGTATATATATATATGTATGTGTATGTATATATATATATATATATATATATATATATATATATATATATATATATATATATATATACAGCCAAGACAAAAAGTGGGGTAGAGATGTTATAACTGTTAGAAACAAATGAAGAGTGTTGGTCCCTATTTGCAGTCTAGGATTAGTAAAGCTTCTTCAGCCAAAAACAGAAATTTATGTCTTGATAAGTTAAAATGTGTAATATGTTTTAAGTGTGTGTCATCAGAAAACAGGAAAAGAAAACTACATTATATCATCAGGCAAGGCTGAATATGCATTACAGTGTGCATTTGTGTAACTCTGTGGGGGTTAAGTTTGGGCTCTGAGTTAATGCAAGCCAGAGTGAGGGAGTTACGGAGCAGTGAGACAGAGGTTACTCCAGTCCAGAGACTTGGCCTAGTGCCAGCTCTTCTGACCCAGAACATTTTGTACCGTGGTGAAGGCATGCAGGCAACAGCCATTGTCCTCATACACTCCTTCTCACACAAACACACATGTAGTCTACTTGTACCTCTTTGTGATAATCAAAGATTTGTTTTGGAGTTAAATCATGTTTCCTTAACCCTAAACTCTTGAATGAACCCAAATCTTAAAACTAAACCTGAGCCTATAGTTCAAAAGCCTTAAAACTAGACCTGAACCCTGCTGTAACTATAAAGTTAATGCTCTTTTTTCTACATTATTTGTGTTATAAATAATTCATACACCAAGTGTTTGAATGCGTATTTTGAAAGTAATAAAATACACAGCTAGTTGTTTGGATGCATTACCTTTAACTTGCAGTAAACAAACGAGATCTACATGAATTTATTGTGTTTGGATATGCTTAGTCAGGTCAGCATGGAGCCTTATGTCACATGAGGTCACCTAACAGAAATTGCATGCCAAAGTTGCAGTAACAATGTGGCTACAACATTAGAACAGTAATAAAAGAAGTTCATGTCCTCAGAGATATGTTTCCATGCATTGTTTTTCTTATCAAAGTTCCTCTAGCTTGTGGAAGTTATAATGTATAGAATTTGGGAGCTGTTGACAGCAGTGATTAGCATTTCCTCCATTAAGTTCTTTAACATTGTTGAGTGGAGCACAATAGGTGTGTCTGCATGACCTTAACTAACCGGTAGGTAACTTAAGTAACCTTCTCCAGTATCTAAGACAACATCCACAAAAATACATTTTTATTTTAAAGCAGTGTTTAAAGATCTCTGTATTCATGCATTTCATCACAGTTTCAGAAATAATGTCCATACATGTTAACAAACCAGAAAATGCACATCACATGATCATACATTTATACTGGGTATGTGTGTGTGTCAAGGTAAAAAGAAAGCAAGTTGTCTACTAAATGTAAGATCAGAGGTTTCTTTGCTTAAACTGATGACGAGAAGGACCTTTTGCTAAAAGTAACCAATGGGTATATGGCAGCAGAACAGACTGTAAAGGAAATATGATGACAATCCTCACACAAGAAGGATGAAATCACACAAGGTATACTGGTGGAAAAATATAATAAATGTTTGCGTAATAGTTTTCAGAAATCTCGGTTTCGGCCATCCAGATGAAAGCACAACCCTGGAGTTTTCAAATTAAAACAGGTTCAGTAATGTTCTCAGAAGTCTAAGTTTTAGGGGTTTAAATATGCTAGAGTATGATTGCGGCAGGCGTAAAAGTAGCAGAAGTTATACATTTCAAAAACTGTATTAATGTGTATGTAGCCTAAGTGTCATGTAAATAGGAAATAGGTCTGACAATCATAAATATCAAAGATAAAGAAGTCAGGAAGATAAGCAAGCAATGTTTTCAGAATAAGATTATCTTCTTGGCGCACCCTGATGATTGAGCTACTACATGTATACACAGGTTTACAGTAGCATGACAAGTTTACTACAGTGTATGTAAACACATACTATACAATAACCTTTGTGCCCTGGTTTCTCTAAGTGCACTGAATGTTTTAAAGTTGTATAAATTTGAACTTTCTTAACATCCCCAAATCAATGCCATTTGGCCATTTTTGGGTCTTTGAGGCTTAGTGGACATGTTTTTTTTTATGTTTATGCTTTTGCGTCTCCCATGTTTGAGTCCAAATGTGTGAATGAAGCGTTACAGAAAGGAAGGTCAGTAAATGCTTTTGATGCCATAGAAAAAAATCATATGCAGTTGATGAAAGAATGAGTAGCTTTCAGTCCTGCAGACATTTTTTATCCATCATTCAGCTTGTGCTGCTGTTTGTTTGCTTTGAAGTCACTTCATCACATATTCACTCTGCTTTTCCCCAATGGGCTGCAAACATTGACCCCAAATACAAACACACAGTGCATTCCAATCTCAATCTCTCTCATGCAGACATAAACAGAGACTGAACAACTTCAGCGTAGTTTTGAACTAAGCTGACAGTTTTACACACATACCTTACACTAATACGTTCTAGGCCTGGATTTACAAACAGCTCAATTTAGCTGTGGTTAGCTTTAACCGTTAGCCACAGCCCCCACCCCAAGGGAATTAATAGGTAGGGGTGGACACAGGCATCCCCTTGTCTCTATCTGGCAGACCCCACACACCACACACACACACACACACATAACTGCATACAGGGTACGCTACACTAAGTATAGCCATGCAGCCTAACCACTCATTGAGCTGGAGGTTTGGCTTCGAGACAGATTGAAGCTGCCAGGCTAGCTTTTCCCCCGCTTTTAGAAGTGTCCGTCACACATAAACACACAATCACACTGGGGCCAGAGCTATTTTGAGAAGCCCAGTGAAATAAGTGCGTGAGCTGCCCGCGATGCTGCCTGAATACACACAGGCAAGTATGCAGCATGCGCACACAATGTAAATACGTGAACCCAAAAGCAGACATCAGAATCACACAGCACACACACATGCTTATTTACACTTGATAAACACCTGGTGGCTGAGAATAACCATCTCAACAGTCCTTTTAACCTGAGCTCAACGGTGCTTTTAGGACCTTAAAATACCTGAGTGGTGTCCACAAGGGACTTTCCTGGTCTCCTCAGGGCTTCACTGCTTTATTATGATAGGCCGAGCAGTCTGGTGTGAGCAAAAGAGCCAATGAGACAACCGATGTTGAGCAAGTTACTTGAATATTTACTCTAATAATTACAAAACTGCAAAAGTAATTTGTTTTGGCTAGAACAGCCCTGTCAAACAACTCCAAATCCCCCTAACCCACATGTCACATATTCTCTGTGGAAATAGCATCAATAGCAATAGTATGCATTGTAAATGCAGTTCTACAGAAGCCCTGTCTGTACATGGAGTTGTGGGATTCCAACACGCTAAAAAAAATCTGGTGATTTCTTAATGTAGATTTAACCAGAGAGTTTAGTGAGCCAGTTAAGGGCCAACACGTTCTCATCCCAAGTCGTCATATATTGTAGCACTGTCAGTGGACTTTTGGTCTAAATATATTGCGTTTTAGGTATCCTCCTGCAGGTGCCATCCAGCCGTCCGCAGGCGTATAATAACACCACGGCGTGTTCTCACCTGACGCTGTTCAGTGTCACCACTTTTTTCATGAGACCACTTCTCTTCTCTCAACCTCTTATGTTCTTCCAGACAATATGACAAAAAGTCTTTTGTCTCCAAGAATTTATTTATACAGAATGCATTTATTTATTTGTTTGTGGCTGTTATAGGGACAAAATGACTTCTTACTTGTTTTGTATCATTAACTGATCACACTCCTAATTTAAATGGTTCTACAAATTAAACAGTGAGTTATTTTTTCTTCATTAGTGCTTTTTCTGTACACAGAGGAACCTTTTTCTTTTCAACACAGCAAATCCATAATATAACTCGTGTCACTTAAGGGCTTGTAAGCACCATTAATAATGTCATGACCCCAGACGACTGAAAACAAATGACACACTGTGTTCCAGAGCAGCTGTGAATCAGAGCTATACAACTCTACCGAGGACTGAAACCCAGCTAAATGAGTCAACTACCAAATAATTACAATCACAGTCTGCTTTCTACAAAAAACAGTCAGGGTCTACAATTTAAAACCTACTCAGTAAAATGTGACCACCCCAACAAGGACCTCAATTATCTGGCAACATGCCCCCAGCTCCGGCACGACCCCACTTCCACGGTAATAACCTCCCAAAGCAGACAGGAGACCCCTAAATAGCAGCACTTAAACGACCACGGGTGGGCAGATATCTTCCCACGGGGCAGCCACTGTTCCATACTCTGCAGATTCATATATACACACATATAGCCCCCCAGCCGAGTGCAAACCCAGCCAAGTGATTAGGATTTGGCTAATGAGTAGGTTTCAGTAAACCAGTGGCTCCTGTAGGCTCCTGAGTGTACCAAACCACTGCTTCCTGTAATCTGGGATCGCCCACCTATCAAAAATATCACCAAATGACACCAAGGTTGAGGTAAATGTTTAACTTGTCTATAAACATCTATAATGTCTCTCCTTTCCTCTCCAATCTTGTTGACTCTGCCCATCACTAAGGCAACCTGGATTCTTTGGCAAAGGTCAGAAGTCCCAAAAGAAAAAGGAACATGCTGACACTCTCCAAAAATAACTACTTGTCCTCAGACATAAGAGGTTAAGAGTCACACATGACCAGCAATTAGCAGTCTTGAAAGGGTAATAGAATGGGGCTGAGCCAGGTGGTATCAAGAGTTACTGTAATCTGTATTTTGAAAAATATTTGAGTGAGTTTTTTGTAACCAATTTTTTCCAAACAACTTATTGAAGCGAATGTAGTGAAACTAGACAGTTTTAGAGCATGAGCATAAAGAAGCTGGTTTTACTGATGTTTTTGCTCCAAAATATGGAGGTTGGAGATTCAGTCTTGCATTCGCATAAGCTGTGTTACACTAAATATGATGACAGCACTTGACCTGCATCACATAACGCATTGGTGTGGTTTCAGCTTTAGATAAGAGTCTCTACTAATACCTTTGAGCCATTTGTTCTATGTATACCATGCAGGAATAGTCAGCCTCTGTTTTTATATAGTGTTGCCAGGAAGAGTGAGAGTGAAAACCAACCCAAGATTCATCTTTTTGCCACTCTATATTCACATTTTTCTAGTACTATTCCAAAACTTTTGTAGTCGCCTATATAATGCATGGTGGCAGCCCATTCTTATTCTGAAGTCATCAAATACGGCCACTTTGACAGTGCTGTAATATAAGGAGTGCAAGGTTCCACTATAAAGGGTTTGTGGGAGGGATGGTGGATGGGTCCCACAAAGAATAGACTGTCATGCAGGATTCTGGTGTTCTCTTCCTATCTGAAATGAATGGCTTTTTTTCTACACCATAACATGTGCCTAACCCTAATCTTAACCACCTGTGCCTGCATGTGCTTTTGTTGACGTTCCGGCATTGGTTGCCATGTGCTGTTGTTGCCTAAAGGTAACCACTTGCCTCGTCATTCAGCAACATAAACAACAGATGCAGAAGTCCAGGGCAACGCGGCAACATGCAACAAGTTGAGATGAAAAAGTGTTGAATATACAGGAAAAGGGCAGAGTCTCTGTAGAAAAAAATACACCATCAGTCATAAGTGATGACTGACATTGATTACATTTGTATGAGTCTATACATTGCTTTTAAATGAAAATCCTGTATATTATACATTGAATGTATTGGATTCTCAATAAATAAACACACTACTTCACTACTTCTTCCAAGTAGACTGCTGTCTGGTGAAAACATCATTACACCAAAACACAGGAGAAATAACCACCAAGGTTAAAGTGGTTGTTAAACAAACCAAACCAGGCATGTTTAATTTAATGTTTTTATTTAATCATGTATTCTTCATTTGGCCAAAATGGATCACACCTTTTGAAATTCCATCATATGTGTTGATCAGTTCAAGGAGTTTTGTTCCCTTCAGGAATTTCAGTTCCAGGAGCTATTTGGTAGTTTTTATTTCATTCTTCGAAATAAAATTCTGTGGAAATTCCTCCCTCTCATGCGTAATCTCATTTCAGCTCCACAAATTCGCCTGTCAGGACATGCCATGATGCAGTCAAAGAAGAGTGAAAGCAGCCTTTGACACAACACATGTTTAGATATGCAGATGGGAGAGCACATTTGTTTGTCTTTTGGTTACATTTGAAATATATTTATCTAGCGACAGTATTTGTATATAAAATGTGAGGCTTTTGGCCTACGCTCCATCCTGACCATCAGGGATGAGTGATGTACAGGCTGCCATGTAGCTCTGATGTTTGAAGGAAAACATGAATATTTGGCTCATGCTGAGAGTCCATCTAGAGGTCGAGAGACAAAAGAGCAAAGTAGATTTATCATGTGGTCAGCTAATTCTCTTTATCTTCACTTATTTAAAGATGTGACATTTGCTTTATTTTGCTTTTTTTGGGTCATTGCTTTTACTGTCTGGAAAATCTATGCTTTTAATGGTTTTTACTTATAATTTTGTGGTGTGCAGGCTGACATACAACCCTTAATCCTATAGCAACCCAAATTTTACAAAAACATACCCCACCCTTTTCCATTGCATAAAACCTGCATCAAAACTATAAAATGGCAGTGAAAAGCTAGAAAACTAATTTGTGGATATTTTATTCAAGTGAAGTATGTATTTTCAAATAAGCTTTTGGTACGCATTTAAACTTTGAACCCACCCAAAAATGCAGTAAAATTATGATGTCATAGCTGCTCAAACTCACAGATTTTATTGTTGCTTGTGGAAAGCAAAACTTGTCATGATCTTCCAGCCTGAGGGTCGCGTCACAAGATAAATGAGATGAATCATCAAACGGATCATGGAAAAGTTCTGTCACAGATAATAGTTTGATTTTTCTGACTTTTCTTCAAATCATTATTTTTGAGAAATAATGAATAAAGTTATATCTTCAGGCCTCTAAACTTCTAAAAATCTGAGAAGGATTTTAGGCCTCCACAAATCCATCAA
Organism: Plectropomus leopardus; assembly: GCF_026936395.1. NCBI lineage: Eukaryota > Metazoa > Chordata > Actinopteri > Perciformes > Serranidae > Plectropomus > Plectropomus leopardus. The sequence continues at coordinate 25,712,783 of NC_142182.1, read as the reverse complement.
ATAACACAGATCTTACGAAGAAAAATCCCTGCTCACATTAAGGCCATAACCTGCGGTGATGGGTCACAAATAGACTTTGTGTAACTTTAACAGGTCACATGCCTGGGTTGGGAATTGCTTTAACATGCCACCACACAGAGTATGGGATTTTAACTAAAACTGCAGGTCTGTGTTTACCAGAAGAGGAAAAAACAAACTAGATGAAGTATTTATTCCAGGGATAATAATGCAAAGTTTAAAGAATACACATTCAAGAAATGCACATTTAATTTGTTTTCATTGATAAGAATGTCTTATCTTAAATCTCATACTCAACCACAATGCAGCCCAGTTTGTATAATTCTACAGCCCTAACAGACATTGAATTTCAATCCACTAGTTCACACTGAAAGTCTGGACTTGGTTTCTTCTTTCATCTGTTCATTCCCGGCTGTGTAACACATCTCAGCCTAAACAAAGCCTCCAAAACTAAACTGTGGATGAAATCAGAGGACAATCAGTTCAGTGTTTCCCCTACTGCAGCTTTATGAGTGAATCACACAGCATCCAGACGTCCAGACATGCCTCCCCACAGGCCCTGAGGGTAAAGGTCAGCCTGCTGATGAAGGGTTGGGGTAGGCTGGTTGAAGATGGGATGTGAGGATGGTGAGATGTGTGTGTGTGTGCGTGTGTGTATCTGTGGGAGTCATTCTGCAGGTGTGCGAGTGGGAGGATTTAGGAGCTGGCTTCTGTGTCGGTCAGTAGCTGGTACGGTGTGAGAAACCATGTGTCAGCACTGAGTCAGAACACAGTGGTGAACTGATGTGTGCGTGTGCGTGTGTGTGTGTGTGGCTTTGTACCTTTTTTTTACTACTCTTAATAATAACGTTATGTTATGACTTTCCCACTTTTACTGTTTTATTATACTGTCGTCATGCTTTTCTGGGAAGATTGAGCTAATAATCCAAAAAAGTCAATTTACGAATATAGTGTTTACACAGATATCTTCATACATTTTTAAGAATGGTGATTGGATGTTCCTTACCGAAAAGCACCTTTAGAAAGTTACTTCTCACAGTATGTGTTTACACAGGCTGTTCTTATGCAGTTACATATACCTACCAAAAGTAATGCACCCGAATTTTTATATGACCTACATTACAAGGAAGGCTGTGATCACATGACCAATGTGCTGACGGGTAAAGACAGAATTAGTATGAAGAGCAAAGTTCCACAAAAGGAGTAGGTTGGAGTGGTGAGGGGTCAAACGACAAAGGACTTTTCGGTCCCTGCAGGATTTTGCTGGCTGTTGTTGTGATTGTTGCAGCCTGAAATGCCTTATTTTATGCCAGCATTTCAAAAAATTGTGATGCGTGTTGTAATGTTTATACCCATTTATTTTGGTCGCTATTTTTTTTTTTTAAATCTGCATGTGTGTTTTTGTGTGTGCAAGTGTTCAGCCTATTGCAATATGTCTGCCATGACTTTATGTCTTCAAAACACCAGTGTTGATCTGTGGCAGACAGTAGGGGAAATATGATTAATACTCTCCAAATTTCACAAAGACTGGCAGAATTTGCATTAATTTTTGCAATCACAACATTGCAAAATCCCTGAGGGACTGACCTTGACCTGGGAGATGATGTTGGTGTCCTGTGTTACACCAAGTGAACTAAAAGTTATGTTAAGGTACATCATCACCATTTTCTAAACAGGATCTACATAACTTTCTGTTAAGTACGTAACATGACAAAGTCCAACCATGTTTCTACGCCTTAAACTTAACCTATGTTCCTTAACTTTTAGTGCGTTACGTGACAACAGCATTTTTTGGGGCACTAACTTGTAAAATGTCATACAAACAATTGCATAATTGTATGTTGTATTATGTTCACAGGGTGTACCTTCTACCCACAGTTTTACTCTCTACTGATGATTCAAACGGGACAGTCAAGGTCCATTAAAGCCAAGTAGGTGCTTCATCTGTTAGTCACCCAACATTGTCAACATTGGAGACAATGAGACCTAAAATAGCTCTGTCCTTCAGGTATCTATAACAACAACACGATGTCCTGATATAGAAAACAGAGAACTCAACAAAACAAACACCACCTGACCAAATGTTGTGGCACTCTTTGCTTCCACATTTTCAATAATTCTCATATTTTGGACACCTCTCACCTGCATCATCACTTTGTTGATGACCCTGTAGTTTGTGCTTATGTCACCTTCTCTGGGCTGCGCATAGGAGAATATACCCGGGCTGATTAATGTGGAACAAGCACTCAGCTTGCTTGGCGTGCAGGTCTGCATGATCCTTTGTTGAAATTTAGAAGGTGTGGCTCCTCTGCGCCTTAGTTATCCTTCACTTCTTGTGTATTTTCAAAGAAGCCTAATTTCAGTTTAACTTTTGGCCAGCATTACATTTCAGAATACTGTGAATATAATATGTATGTGCAATATTTTCCTGCTACCACATGCAGTTAACTGTTTTACACTTGTCACTCTCCATGGCATGAACACACGCAAACACACACACACTCACACGCACTCACACATCCTCCCACTAAGTGTCAGGGTGCTCTCCAGTAATCCTAAACTTTAAGACACCTGGCCGATGTCCAAATGCTCCAAGCAAACATTAAGAAGACAGTTCCTCCAATTGGCCCCCATTACACAAACCCATACACACACACACTCATGCACACACACACACACGCACACACACACACACACACACACACACACACACACACACACACAGGGCTGGGGTGTTCTAATCACACTTGAAGCTCTGTTCTGGTTTCAGGGCATTGAGCCAACCAACTCTTCTGTCTACACTGTTACTTCTGCACCATTTCTGCTGCAAAAATCCAGATAACATCTATCACTGCACTGCACAGGGAGGGGGGTGGACAGACAGAGTGTAAGAGAGGATTATTTGTAACAGATACAGAGATAGTGTGAGATAAAGACAGATATGGTGGGAGAGGGAAGCTAAAGTTTGCCTCTAAAACTCACTCCTAAAAGTTGATGAAGTGAGCACAGACTGCAACATGCTGCAGATTGCATGTTATAAACAAAAATTATGTGATGATTATGATCTTCTACCGCAAATGATGTGACAGAAGCATACATTAGATTGTATTGTTGGTTTTCTTAAGTAAACCAACTATGATTAAGGTTCAGGTTAAGAAGAGTGAAGCTTAAATTTCATCCTGACACAAGTTCAAACTTGGGTTCTTCAACTTTAAGGGAAGATCCAAGAGCCAAGATCTGAGAAGTTTATTTTGCCATCTGTACATGTACAGGTTGAACAGGTACATAGGAATTACTTTTATGCAAGCTCCCAGTGGTGAAAAAAGACAATAGAGATAAAAACAAACAAGAATCAAAGATGTATCTGCCAATCCATCACTTTAATCCCATACTTGAGTATACCCCATCAGGAGTGCTTGATGGATGGTCGCATGGTGCCTGAGACCACTTACCCTAAACCTATCTGGCATCGGAAGCTGCGTCAAACATGGCCAGCTGTGTGAGGTGAGAAAGTAGGACTCAGAATTCACCCTTAAACCGTCTGTTTGCAGTCCTTACACAAGTATTTCTGTCACTTTTTATGAATGCAAAACAATGAATGCCTTTCAAGAGAGACTTTCTGAAACTATATTCTGTTTTGCCACATTTAAACATCATCACAACAACATCTGCACATCTCCCAGGTGGCTGGCTTTTCACCCCTCCTTGTGTGTGGCCATTCAGATCAGGTATACGTGTTTGCAAAACACATCATATAAACTACCTCTCATGCCCGTATTTAACTCTGTGCAAAACCAGGGTCACTTTGGCCTGTGTTTTTCCTGCATAAAATTTGTATTTGCACTTAATTTGATATACACAAATGAGAGATGCCGCTACCATGATGTCAATAACAGCACATGATGGGATGACGCTTCCTGTGGTTATGTTTAGGCAACATAGGCACATGGCAACCAACACCGGGACATCATCAAATGCACATGCTGGCGACATGCATGCTGGTTAAGTTAAGGGAAAAGACGCACATGGTAATGTGTAGAGAAAAAAAAACACATCACAGTAAGACAGGAAGCTAACACCAGATTTCCGCATGAAAGTCCTGGGTTTGCTGGACCCATTCACCACCTCTCCCTCCTGCTGTATAGGTGCCCTCGAAACTCCTTATATTACGTTGTTACCAGCAGCATTTCAACATGACGCCATCATGCGGCCATCAGGCAGACGTGACAACTTTTCTAGCCGCATTCTCAACTGACACTATTATTCTGCGTATCATGCTGCACCTGCACTTGGTTCTGTCTGGCCATGTTCACAGCTGATGCCATCCAGTTGTGTATCATGCCCATGCAAAATGTGGCTTTTGGCATTGGGATCTTACGCTGAAAGCACTGCAAAAGCGGTGATATTTGACACCTTCCGAATGAGAACGGGCTGCAACTGAAAATGGATTTTGTTTGTACATTCCCTATACCAAGACACCTGTCAGATTTGGTTCTAAATCAATAACCACACTGGCTCCTAGGGCATTTTGCCATTTCTATCACCTTGCTGAGGTCGCTGTCCAATAGCAGGCTTGACTAAGAACAAAGTTCACATGGATGATGATTCACTCTAAAGTCTTATGTTTGTGAGTGGCTTCTACATGATAGCCTATGCAAGTGGCCTTTCCTGTCGTTAGCATTTTGTGGTGTTGAGTCTGTCTGTGTCGCTCTGCATTTACACCTACCAGTCACTAGTTGGTGTTGGGGTTTCTATGCAAGTGTTTTACATTTCTGTAAAGGGTTAGAGTTTGATTGATTCAAAACCCACATAACACATTACATGGCTTAACAGCAACAATAATAAACACAAGTACAAAATTAATTTCCCTTATAATTCTCTAGGTTCACTGACAAAAAACATGTGATACCGATGATATTTTACAATGTATAAGTTAGCCTAGCAGCCAGCAGACTTCTCTACTCATACGAAGTGAGGACGAATCATACACAAGACTCAGAACGCTATTTTTGGGTAACTTTATTCTCTTCACAATTTATTGTGTTTTATCTGAGAAATAAAAGTAAAAGCTTTGTTTTCACTGAGGAAAATAGTTTTGAGCTTACAAAAACAAACAGGTGGTCTGCGTCACTACAATGTTCAGTTACATTTGCCTTTCAGGCTAAAGCGCAGGATAGTGGTGATTCAGTGGTGTAAACCCCCACTAAATGTGGAGCAAGTCAGAAGGGCACTACATTGACAAGAGTTAGTCTAACTCCTTCAGAGACATTCAATACAGAAGGAGGAACCGCCCTTTCTTGTTCCTTTTAGATAATTCCTTTAGGGTGCTACCACCCAAAAGCAGAAGTCCACTCTATTCACATGGTAGTAGAGTGCATCCACTCACAAAATGAGAGGTGAAGTGAGATGAAAGATCAGAATTGGATGTGTATCTGTTTCAGCCTGTGTGTGTAGGTGCCTGTGGGGAAATCATGTACGTGTGATGCATGTAAACACAGTCTTTAAATGAATCTTCCATATATTCAGTGCACCTCCTCCCTCCGCCTCCTCACTGATGTAAAGAGGATTAGACTGCAGCCACACTTCCATCTCCCTCCACTCTGACCTGCCAAAAGGTGCTAATTATAGGCTGACCTTGACAGCGCTGCTTCATGGTCAACTGCTGCCCTCCCACTCACTGAGCAGGGCCTAGTCATTATATAAGTAACAATCACTCTGGGTCAAAGGCACCCACACTCTGTCTTCCGACACTCATCAACCTGTAGACTGGAGACAGCGGAGGGAGTGTGGGTGAGGGGGAAATTTAAAGGAGTAGTTCAACATTTTTAGAAACGCTGGTTTGCGTCCTTGCTGGAACAATATCTTGGCAAACAACGGTGCAGTAAAGTGCAGTAACTTCCCAGAGTCTCATCTTGTCTTTCTACACCTTTATGCAGATTAAAAAAACAAGATCCAATATGTCCGATTTGTTTTTTGGTGGTCTGAGTGGACAGATTCTTTTAGCTGTGGACAGTCATGCTGCCTGTTTCCTCAAGCTTTCAGTCTTTAAGATTTTACAACTTTGTTCAGGGTAAATGTATCTGTAACGTGTTGTGTCTTAGTTCACTCACTTTAGTGGCCTGGCTGTGAAGGGATGAAAATAATGCACAGACATGAGAATGGTAATTCTCCAATTTAATTCATTGGAGCGTTTATTTCCAAAATGTCAAACTTTTCCTCAAAGGTAGTTTGAAATATCTTTTTTGGTTGCTTGGTGGTGGGGAAAAAACACAGTGAACTGAAGGTACGGGTGGGGTAAAAGAAAAACTTCCAGTCATCTTAGTCTTTATCTTTAAACATGTGGTTACGTCAGAATCAAAGAATCATCATGACAGAGATGCTTCCAGACCCACAGTTCAAAGTCAGTCAGGGGAAATCCACCTTTTCAGAGGGTAAAAATCAGGAATTGCTGAGGTAGATGAAACAGTCGAAATGAACTGGGTGACCCGTCACAAACTGATAAAAGCACAATTCCCCCCAAAAATAATAAGATACATATATATGTCCTCTTACCTGTAGTGTTATTTATCATTCTAAATTGTTTTGGATTAGTTGCACAGTGTTGGAGATATCAGCCGTAGAGATGTCTGTATTCTCTGCAATATAATGGAACTAGATGTCCCTCTGCTTGTGGTGTTCAAAGCAGCAAAAAAAAAAAAAAAAACATTTAAAAAACTCATGGATCAAAGGCTGGTGCTTATGGTTTTCACAGTGCATAACTTTATTCTTTAAGGAACGAGGACAAGAGAAGAACAGTGACTAACTCCTCTATCCATGTTACTCCTGCCAGACTTGCATCAGTCAAACTTGTTCGCGACCACATGATGACTAAACTAAAATTAAAGTGGCACTGATCATATGCAGCTCGCCACATCTGTCTGAAGACTCCCCGACTAACTGTAGACCACTGGAGCCGGAGCGGAGCCCTCCTCAGACAGAGCTGCCCCAGGGCAAATGTGCTTCATGTTCCACCAGCCCTCACCAAACAGTAATTTTGTGTCTTTGAGGTTGCCTCGGCAGATGGACTTAAAGACACCGGCCACAGAGTATTAAAGGTTATTTTCAGTTGCTCTGAATTCTTTTTCCATGACATGATGACAGTAAAGATCTCAAAATTCGTCATGATATTAAAGTATGAATATGCCGTGTCTTTTTAACAGGCTAAAAATGTTTGTGAACAGCTTGATGCAAACTTTCAAAAGATTTTATCCACCCATGAAGCGTGTTATTTTTCAAGTTAATATGTGTATAATTTGTCATGTTTTACTAAGATTTCTGTCTGCTAAGGGATAATCTGAAGTAAACATTTGTTTTGAATCAAGTGGCCACTAAAACAGTAGTTTTAAACTGCTAGCATCAGTCAAAGTCTGTCACTCTCATTAAAATCATTTGCTGAATTTGGGCTATAAAAGCAAATGCAGCAATTGCTGGCATGAGGCTTCAATTAGAGTTACGACTAGAGGCGGGGCTCCATGGGGGTTTTTTCCAAATCTGCACATGCACGTGCGTGTTTGTGTGTGTGTGTGTGTGTGTGTTCAGCCTATTGCAATACTGTATGTCTGCCATGATTTTATGTCTTTAAACATCAATGTTGATCTGTGAAAGACAGTAGAAGAAATATGATTAATAACCTCTGTTGATAAGGATCGTGCAGCAGCTTGATCTTCTTCTCTTCCTTTAACCTGCAGGCGACCTGTGTCAAAGCTTTGGGCTGCTTTCTGTTTCATTAGCAACTAGATTTTAGTACCTATGTGGCAAATAATTTAAAATGTGCATGTGAATGTAAGTTTGGCATACACACTATTAAAAAAAAGTCCAATTTGGCATCTTTATGTTTTTTAAATTAGTTAATTAACATAATTCTGTTTGACTGCACTAAATCACGATGATAGTTTAGCCTATTCTGTTTTGAATAGTAAAGATTTACTAAAACTCTTTCGATGACTCAGTCTGCTGTTGCTGAGTACAGAATATTTTCACCTTTCTCCGTAAAGGAAGTGTTTGTTGCCTCACCAAAGCTTATAAACGTGTATCGTCAACCAGTGTGCATTTGATGTTTGTATAAAGTAACACAAAAATGTAGTTTCCACTCAAAAGTAGCACCTCATTTAATTGATTAAAGGTAACTGAAGAACAGAATACCTTTGCAAAAGATAAAAACACTAGTTCAAATCATGACTTGTTTTCATGGATAATTATTTGTGTTCATTCAGACTTACAGGAGACACAGCATGAGTCAGCAGGTTTCAGAGAAAATGGCCTACACAGAGTTACTGCTGGGAATGAGCTGGATAATATCATTTTTATAATCTTACTCTAATAATGACATGAAACTGAACCAATGAGGGGTTTCAAAATGTGCACAAATGGTTACCTACAGACACAAATGAAATAGAGCAGATATGAGGAAGAGAGAGCGCTGCTGCAACAGGCCTAAGCCTATACCGGGTGCACATGCTACAAGGCAAGCTAGCAATCGCTCCTAAAAAAGTCATTAATAATGCAGATCTATGATGAGACGCCGTTGCCTGTCTCGTGCATTAAAATCTTGACACCAGTTTACCTCAAAAGACCTTCACACTCTTTCTGCTCTCTGCCTCATGAATGGAACTCTACATCCTGTATTGGCACTGATTGCTGGCACTAGATGTAACTGATGTTCTGAAGCATCCATTATGGATGTCTACTTTCTATGAAGAGTCAGTTGGAAAATCAGTATTTGTCTTCAAGAGACCACAACAGTCACGACAATCATGTGGAAAACTGATGGATATCTTTTGCAAATATAAACTTAGCCATGGCAAGTTGGCAAGCAACTTAAAACCATATTAGTGCCACCGGCAGGTAACTTACTTTGTTACAAATTTGGTACAGGTCATGACATTTGCACCATTCAGCCTGTGTTTTATGTTGATATACAGGAAAACATTTGTGAAATGATGTGCAAGTCAAAAAAACTTTCAGATATTTAAGCCATAAGAAACATGATATCCCAAGTATCTTTGGAAAATATAAACAATGTTGTCATAAAGGAATGGGAAAAGAGTTTTCTGTATCTTTGAATCACACCTGAGTAACATCCATCTGCAAAATCAGACCTCTGATGTGATGCATTTTACAGTTCAAAACATATCTCGGTTAATATAAGGTAGCAGCTGTATCACCTGAGGCCCTACAAGAATAAACACAGTCCCGGTCTCCTGTTGTCTGCAGGATATTGAATCGCATCCAAAATGCATTAAAGCAACTGAAGATGAAGGGGAGGAGGGATTCACAAGAGTGAGACAAGAAAGTGACAGATCAAGCATGATGAGAAAGAAAGATCAAGATAAGAATGTTGATTTAATGTGCATTGGAACAGACATAGATATCCTAAGACAGATAACTTTGAGGGACATTTCTTGCCAAGTTGCCCATTGTGTTTTGTCCCCTGTTTTTGAAAAAAATCAAACCAATTTCAGAGGTTTAAATGCATGTGAAATGTGTCTGGAGGCAGCAAAAGAAAACTGATGTCAGTGCAGGTGTTATAGAGTTAATAGACCTTTGGTAATAAATCTGATACTCAAAAGATTTAGTATAGTGCCATACATTTGGAAGAAGAAATGGGGGGAGTTACCAATAATAACATGACTGGTAGCTCTGAGTCAAATTTTATTTTAAGTTGTCTAAATTATGATTATCTCTGTGTTGAATGAGAATCCTCAGAGCCTGATTATGTAAACATTTATGGATAAGTTTAATATTGGCAGACTATTGGCTTCATCAAAACCCAAACAGTTCCTCTTCTAAGACAGCATAGAAGTTTTTATTATCCTGAAAGGTTTGATTTTGGCAGGGTTTGCCATGACATTAAACGACAACAAAATGTCTAAAAGAAACAAATTTGCCTTGAGCTCATTACTAAAGGTGGATTTAGATTTTTGACTCCTGAAACCTGTTTACTGAGGCTGTCCTCTGTAGAAAGAGGATTAATAGTTTAGTCAAGTAGCTTAAAATAGTTTCTGTTTGCACAAAATGCCAAAGTAGGAAGTTATAGCATTTCCACTGAAACAGCAAACGGTCACCAGTAGTGTTTTGACTGATCAGTAAATGCAATACTAGTGTGGCATTCATTGTCAAAGGAAATAGTTTAACATTTTAGGAAATCCACTTATTTGCTTTCTTGCCATAAGTTAGCAGCACCAACATCTTGAAATAAGTTAGTGCAACACCTAGGTAAGACGGAAACCAAGCTAGAGGCCACTGTTTGACACCAACAAGCAACAAAACAAGTTTTGTTTTGTTTTTTGAGTTAAGGTGACTTTTCCAATGGGGACTGTAAGCCAACACATGATCTTTTCCTAGCTTTAAGTCCTTTTTGTGCCTAAAACTAAACACATTAACCACAGCTTTGTAGGGACAACTTTAAACATACCGCTAAATAATAATGCACAAATATTACATACCCACAGTTTACAGAGACATACAGAGTGCCAGCATTTATTCTGGCAATTTGGTTGTATGTTCTGTGTCAGCCCAGTCGGCAGAGGGAAAAGTTTACATTGCTCATTTCTGCAAACCAAACAAATATCTTACACTTGTACGTTTTATACTGTATCATATTAACATTTGTAAATATCCTATATTATAAGCTGTCTTTCATTAATATTATCCATTGGCATTTATCTATGGGCCCATATTTAACTGAAAGACTACAAGAGCAACCTCTAAACTCCCATCTTACACTTGCATTGATAAGACACTTAGAATTTGGAGATACAGATAAGCCAAAACATTAGTTGCTCAACCAGTAAAAAGTTGTATTTGAAGCTTGCTGACTGAGGTCTTGCTTTTACTGCATTGCTCTCTTACAATGGAGTTTTTCAATGAAAGTGACACACATAACTTCACCATGAAAGAGTGCTGAGAGGCTGGCTGATAATTCACTCACCAGCAGTGTTTCTGAAGATAAAGTCACCCTGGAGGAAACTAATGTCTTCTACTGTCTATTAATCTGTGTCCTCTCAGTCATGGACTAAATGCAGATTTTTTGTTTACTGAGATAAAGAAACAGAGGAAGCGATAACTGGAGAGTATAGCAGCAGAAAATAGATCTGAATGGCTTGAAAGGACAATGAAATGAAAAAAAGAAATGCAAGACTATGAAATCAACTTTGAGAGCAGAGAGATCACAACATATTGACAAGACCTATGTTAAGTAACTGGTTTTGCAACGGGAGCTTTTAATTCCTCAGTCTGACAATAAATTCTCAGCAGTGACAGTGAGCAAGTCACTCCTCTCATTCATCAACCATCAGTTGAAGACGTTTGTTTGAACTGATGTTACTCAGGTGATGAATTGCAACACAATGTGACCAGAAATGTGAAAGGTGAGTAATAAAGAAACAAACCTTCCCTGATCACAAGCTTGTATCTGAAATTAAACAAAAACCCTTTACTATGTATACTCTCTGTATCCCTTTATTTACAGGAATTCTAATCACCACCAAGTAAATAAAACTAAAACTTTTTTGTGGAACTATTAAAAACAAAACTAAAACCAAATATTTTTAAACAATAGTAGCTAAACTGTAACAAGGAAACCCCCTCTGGAAACTACATGACACTAAACTAAACTGCAAAAAATAAAATATTACAATAGAATCAATGGCAAAACTAAAACACAGCAACTCTGATTGGTATAAACAGATACTCTTTCCAAATGCAAGGCCTTTACGTCAGATTAAAAAGAATTATACTCTGATATTGAGGTGCTGGTCCTTTAAAATCAATGTATGTTGTAATGTAGATTTCAGGATTTATTTTCGAAACAGTGAAATACCTTTAACACACCACAGAGAACTTCCAATAATACATTACATGGAGACCTAACATATTTTTCGGTAATATCCCATAAATCACACTTGATTCAGAGTGAGTAAAAGTAAACTATCAAACAATGTATTAACCAATGAATAGGATTTGCCACCAGTTGCTAAAACTATGGTTGATAATCCAAAAACACTCATACGAGTGTCACATTACATACCATTTGAGGGTGCAATGCATAAATTAAACAGGGCAACCTTAACTTTGCGATTAATTTAAGCCATACAAGACAGTGATTTAAGGTCTCTGTGTTTCAGGCATTTGAAGCCTGAAGAACTTGTCTGGACATGCCTGCAGTAATGGACAGCGAAACACCAATGGGACAGTTGGGAAAGCACAGAAATTCTGAAACAACATGTTTTTCCAGTGAAGAGATGGAAGAGTCACACCTCTTACTCAGAAAGTAAAATCAATTCTGGGCTGTTGAGAAATCTTTCAGTAGAGAGAGTGCATCCTTTTGTGGTGGACATCTCCCCATGTGATGTTGCAACTGCAAATTGATGAGTTTAACAGAAGTATTTACTTTTTAACTCTGACACCACAACTTGATTAATGTATTACTAGACAATAAAAGTTCTATAAACAGTTTTTTTCACAGGTGTATGAATGTATGATGTATATCTGTATCAGATATATCTATATATGTATTTCATGCTGTCATTAATGGTCAGTGTTGCAGATTTATGTTTTTAAGTGTAAAAACATTTAATGTAAAAACATTTGGATTCTCTTGTTGCTAATTTCTCCAATATTGCTATCAGTAGATACAAATATGAATGGTTGGCACACACATTTTTCGTGTAACAGTTTTTACGGAAGAAACTGAAGATATTAGATTTTCTTACACTGTTGCTCTAAATTGTCTGTGTTTAGACTGTGAATTTAAGCCAGGAAGCACAACATATTGTGTTTTATCTGTATTCATCTAGCAGTTTTTCTGCACAATTTTATTATTTTTCGGCATTTATTACATATCCATATCCTGAGCTGTTTGTATATCAAGCCATCATGTCGTAGTATTAGCCATCATGTCGTAGTATTGTGCAGTATAATCAGCCTCAGGTAGACTGTAGTGGTTTTAGGGTTATTATTGACACGTAATAAGGGCAGCACTTGATGCCTTCTACTACATTACAATAAGGGGCTTACTTAGCTGTGATAAGTAGAGCCTCATTAGCTACTCATCTTGTCTTAGTCAAAAGTATCTGATTTCCTTATCTATGCAGGAATGTCGCGATGCGACAGACGTGATTACTTTCACCACAAAGACAAAGCTGAAGTTGATTGAGTCGTTTGTTTGACACAAAAGTGAGAGGAGACAACTCGGGTGGAGCTACCAAATTGAAACTTTGCCCTCATCATCCAGACCATAGCTTTCACATGCTAATCAGCTAACAATAGCCAAAATTTCGCTGGGTGCTGAAAAAAATATGTTGGGCCGCTCTTTTCTAAAATTTAGCATTGCACTGACATAGACACAGCCTGGGCTCCTCCACTCAGCTGTTAAAATGGCACTTTGAGGCACTGTAGTTTTTCATAAGCATTATAACCACACATATCCCAAAACCATGGGGGTATTTCATGTATTTATTTCAGCTAACAGCAAACTGAATGTGTTCTAATCAGTTTTAGTTATGTAAATTGGCAACAACAGGCATGCTGTTTGTATGCTGTCAAAGCCTGAGATAAAAGTGATGTACCCTTTAAACAATATGCACAACCACACTTAAATTAGCTTTGTTTCATTTATTTAATATGGACATGACAGATTAGAATTATAAGTACAGTAGGCCTGTATGTACAAGAACCAGATGCGTTGTGTTTGGTGTTTTTAGCAGAACATTAATTTGCAACATCTGTTCAGAGGATGCTTTTTTATATTTGTACAAATAAATATTTAAAATAGTTGAAGGAAAAGAAAATACATCTACACAAAATACAAGTTTGTCAAGTGTGAGAACAACATTGTTTCTATTTTAGCCATGATTTCATACCTCTACAAAACTATTACATTGCTTTTGTTTTTCAATTTAGTTGTTTAACAGTTCCATAAATTTGCTCCTTTTACAAAGATGACTAGTTGTCCAAATGAGGTTTTGCTTAATGCAGCGCAGAAGTTACTGTTTGTTGAGGTCCGTGTGTTGACTCCACTGGTGTGCTGTTGTCTTGTATCAGTTCAGTAAACAATGGAATAACTTCTGAAGGGACAATGATGGGACCTAATTGGTTTATTATACTAAATTGTTTTTGTCTGGGTATACAGTGATATGATGGGTTTTATAGTTGATTTTTGAGGCTTGTGACCAGGAAGTGATGTAGTATGATAGGTGTTCTTCTGTGTTTTAAAGGAAATTAGGAAAGGACTGCTCTGCTGGAAGTGAACAGGCATCCATACCGATGGGGCAGACTGAAGTCAGGTTCAAGCAAGTCTTCAGATGTTCAGAATACACATTTAGGAGCACAGGCTCATCACCACCCTGCTGTGAGAAGTGCTCCACTTTTACTGAGCTCCATGACTTGACCGAGTCCCATTTGCATCACTTTCATTTAAAAACAGTGTCCATATTAACACCCCTGAAAAAGCATACCACATTACCATTTACATATGCATATTTTGGTGTAAACAAGAAGCAGCTTGTCTATTCTGCAGATGGTTGCTTAGTTATAGAAAATACTTGCAGATGATGAAAAGTAAGAGATTTCTCTTACAGAGATTTCTTAGCTTGAACCAACGATGAGACAGAACTGTTATTGAAAGTATCACGAGTATATGTCCGTCAAGGGGGCTAAAAACAGATCTGAAGTCTTTGCAAAGCAAATGTGGCAACATATCACAGCATTGTCAATAGTGGCAGGAAGCCATGGCAATAATAGGGAGTACCACTACAAGAAGGATGAAATTGCAAAAGTTATAAAAATAACGAAATGTAGAACTTTCTGTAATGTTTTGACTTGACACACCATGATCAATAAACTCCAGTCAGGATGGGAAATGGGGTGTCTACGTCTGTGTCTACGTCACACACATTTTAAGGGCCTCCAAAAGTATAAGTATTGCGGAAGCTAAAGTTAAAATGAAAACCTATTATTGTGGATGTAATCTTAAAAAGCCTAAGCATACTGCTGCCTCAGCGAGTCAGAAAACTGATTAGTCCAGCACAAACAGTATCTGGTCAAGCTGAATCAGTTCGCAGAGGTTGATGTTTTCTCGACTTTAACTAAGCTCATGAAATGAAGTCTGGCGTTGTGTAGCCCCAGACAAAGTTCATCTCCATCAGATCTGCAGAGGTCCAGCACTTACACGCCTAGTGCCTCAAATCAAAAGATGCACTGTCCTACAATTCATGTACCCCTTTTATTTAAGTGCAGTGTATGAGACAGTCAGCAGCCTTTACCACAGTCAAAAACATCCTTTGTCCAATGATGTCACCTATAAGTGAAAGTGATGCGTTGTTTTCTTGATCACCTCCTTTTCTTCCTGTACCACCATTACATAATCCCTTCTGAATACAGAGCAGTGGATACTTACCTGCCTACTTTATTCACCATACATGGTTGCCCTATATCCCTTACCTGTGGTGAATAGTACTTAGTGCAGCAGGTTCTATTGTACTTGCAGATATAGAGAAGGAGGCCAGGGCCCCCCTCGCTGATCCGGTGTCCTGCGGTCTCAGGTTTCCTTTAGGGAACCCCTGGTATCTTTCCGTTTGGGCAGCATTATGTGTGACTTCCTGTCTGTGGCAGGGGTATGACTGCAGGACCTCTCCGGGGACAACGTGACAATTGTCCCCCTCTTTAGTTTCCCTCCTTTTCTTCTTGTTTGGCTGTTTTGCTTTTTTTTTTAAACAAAGAGATGTGCATGTGTGTCTGTGTGTGTGTGTGTCTGTTTGTGTGTGTGTGTGTGTGTGTGTGTGTGTGTGTGTGTGTGTGCGCACATCAGAAAAACATTGGCAGAATAAGACCTTGTCCACAGGTACATGGTTATATATAAAAACCATTTTCTATGCGATTTGGTCTTTGGTTAACACGCAAACAGCATTTTAGGTCACTAAAAGAGACCTCCTCAAAAGTATAACTACAAGTCAGTAGGCTGGTGCAAATGGAGACGACATTCCACATCCTCCATCCTACATAAAACATGTTGTTAGAGTTTATTGATTTATTGATTATAGAATGTTTCCCCTTTCCATGCTCGCTGCCATCACAATAAAAATTAAATAATGTAAATGGATTGAAGTATACTGTATCATTATGGGTTAACATTGTCACATCTTTTGATTAAAAATACTCACTTGCCTGCATGTACACTGAACGTGTCTGTCTGGTCACAATCACCATACACTCCTGAATAAAATTACTTTGCAGCAGTCATTGGTATTTATTGGCTCCAGCTCCGATCAGCTCTGATCGGCAGTAATGAAAATATAGAGCCCAAATGGAAGCACTAACAAACCTCCCTTTGCCAGCATGATGCAACAACAGGCCTCCACAAAATACCACCCATTTCCGTACAGGCAGCTTTCAAACATAGTTCAAAATGTAGTTGACACCAACTTTGAGAGAAAGAGACAGAGAGACTGAATAAGTAAAAAATAAAAATCTACCGTAACATTTTCACTGGCCTCCTTGTAGCTTTCTACTGTTTACGAACTTGTTTTCACTGACACACCAGTAAAAAAGCAAAAAGGCATTCTTGTTTGCTGCAAACATGTACACAGCACTGGTCTACTGGCAATGGAAAAGCAGTCTATTGCCAATTTTAAACGTTTTTCCCCTTGTTTAAAAAAATGCTAATTGTGGAGGAAAAGGGGTATAACTCTCCACTTCAGCTCAGCAAAGAAAAACTGTTAGGGGAAAAAAGACAATATTTTGTACTAAAAATAGAGTAACTTCGGACTATACTCACAGCTTTTTCAGTGAAATGTGGTTATGTGAGTAATGAGTTAAGTTAAGACTTGAAAAAATCTGAGCACAAAGCACAATATAGTGCGCTCTGGAAATGTGAACATCAGGTAAAATCAAGCCCAACTATAAATCAGATGTGCTATGCACTGTGATGCAGAAGCATAAATCCATTTTAAATGTTGAATATAGCTCTATCTGTTGCCTCAAAACTCCATATGTCACTCTATGACTCTTTGCAAAAAATTTAATTTTTTGTTATTACACTGATGTCTACTTAATGCCTGGAATAATAAAACCAATGTTCAGATCCAAAGTTTCCATAGACTGTCAGCTGTACATGCTGATGCAAAGTCTGTGGAAATGTTGGATTTAAATGCTGGTTTTGCCCTGGGCAAACATTTTATCATTCATGGGAGCAAGTAGATGGATCACAAAAAAACCTTTGAATATGTATCCTAATACAGAGTATGAAGCATATGCAGAGTTACATACGCAGTGTGGAGGTCATGAACGGGGTTATAAGAGTCTAAAGAAAATTTTGAAATTAGAATCATCATCAGTGGTGGATTAAAATCATTTTTCTAAACAAGGTTTCTCAGTCCAATGTTAGTTTGCCTACTATTTCTGTAACATGGTGACATGTATTGATTTTTTTTTCCCAGCATCAGTAAATTAATACGTATACTTTCTTTGAATACATGTCAAAGTCCTTATTGTCCTGCTCATTTTGTTTAGAAAAGGTTGTCATGTTTTCCTCAACCTGAGAAAGCCAAGAGCATCCTCGTGGGACTCTGGTAAAAGGTGAAACTTAAGACGATCTCTAGTTAGTGTAGCATAGGTTAAAGCATCCTCCTTTCAGAGCCAAACGGAGAAAGAGGGAAGGAGACAAATAGGTTCCCACCGGCAGAGAGAGGTCAGCTCTCCTGGGACGCCTCTCCACTATTCTCTCAGAGTGAGGTGTGTTAGAAAAGAGTTTTTTTTTACTTCCAGTCCAGAGTGAAAAAAAGGCTCCCACCCATAACCTCACATTCTGCCTCCGACATGCACACAACAGCATGCACCATCCCTCTAACACACGCGCGCACACACACACACACACACACACACACACACACACACACACACACACACACACTGCATTAACCTGCTAATGGACTGACCCCCTCGTCTCCCCTTTGTTTTGAGGCACAGATCACTTTCCTCCATCTCGATTGGAGAACAGCAGGCGAGCTGCGTTCCCTCACGCACCTATCAAAATGTTCAAGTATAGGTGAACAAGCTTTCATATACACTGTGCTGTATGGAGAGAAGCCTGTGTTCTCACGCAGAAACAACAGCTGTGGTCTGCATGGTTTCATTTGGCACCCTCTCATATTTGCATGTTGCACATTTAATGTGTTTGAAAGACCTTCATGCCCAACAAAGCATTAACATTAACATTATTATTTTCTGGCCATTTTGTGCCTTATTATAATAATTTATTCTCAGGAAAACAAACAAAAAGCTGACGGATTGTGTTTACTGAGGAAGAAAGCATGTAAATGTTATGTGATTTCAACTTCTACATGCACAGACTAGTGTTCTGCTTAAAAAACCATTACCTAATGTAACGTGCATCAGAATACATGTAAAAAATGTTCAATTTTCATCCATATCTGGATCCATATCTCAATAAAATACACACACCAAGTCGTGGGATACATGTACCAGATTTAGTTTTGAACATTTTACAAAAACATACCAACAAGCAAGGTCTTACAATTAGTTCATCAACATATTTGCTTAATTTTGAGGTTTTCTTAGCTACTTCAACTTCTATTGCGTATGTCCTTCTCCCTCTAAAGGGAATCTTCATTGGCTTATTATATACATATCCTATATGGTAAATTTCAGCTCCGCTCAGTGTCAAATTTGAATGTGGAGGCTCATGCACACCTTAAGCTACTTATAGACAGACGCACTGGGGGAAATTGTTGATAGATGAAGAAAAGAGAATTCCCGCACACGGTCCTATCATTCGCAATAAACTGCTATTAAACACAAAACATTTTAGTCATCAGACCTTCATCAGGTTTAAGTAGAAGAACAAAGAACATTTGAAAGCATATATAGATAACGTCTTCTCTGCTCAGTGTCGAAATTTAGTGTCAGAACATCTTTCTTAAGTGTGTGGAGAACAGTGGAATCCAAAAATAGTGGACTAAGTTGAATGCTGATTGCTTCTGAGATGCTCCCACTGAGGTATGACGCCATGTGGTGGATAAAACAAAACCAGGTGGCAGCCAGAACACCGAGTGCTGCTGCCAGTGGAATTGACCCTCTGGGCTCCCTTGCAGGCAAAATGTTGGTAAAGATAACAAATATCATTACTATTACTAAATGATCTCGTAATTTGCCTAACTTGAGTGGATCATAACATATCAGGAAAGGAATTAATGCGCAGACGCTCAAGTTCAAAATAGGTACTTTACAATACTTTTCTATAGATGTCAGTTTTTGAGCCACTACGAAGGCCAAATTGTGGCCTGCAACGGACAGTAAGGCTTGTTTCTAGTCAAGACAATTTCTGGATAACTTTCAGCCCATTGCAGACAGTTCAGAGGTGTGAGGAGTCAGTAGTTAATGACGGTATGATAAGTCAATAATTTTTTTTTCACCAACTGTGAATCACCACAACCACGAGAGGTCCTTTTGCATACTGTCATAAATGTTGACCCCACACACACACACACACAAACACACACACACACACACAATGTATGATCCCTTGCAAGCTTACCCCTAATACCCCTTACCCCTAACAGAGGCAGAATCTTTGTCAATGGTTACATGTTACTGCATGTTTGTACATCTGTAGTGAAGAAGGGGAATTTGTGTGCTGCCAGTCAGCAGTGAAACAACTTTCACTGTCCAATATAGATTGTATGAGTTCATGTTTGCAGCCTGAACCCAACCTGACAGGTAAGAGCTGGTTTAACTATTTATTTATCAGGCTGGCTGTCATTACATTTATTTCATGAATTTTTGCTGAAGAGATCTTGGATCAAGTCATTTGAAAGCAGAACTCAAGTTGGCTCTAGTGGGAATAAAACTGAAATACACTTGACATAAACCTTATAAAAATAGAAAAGTTGAGGAAATTTGTTTTGATTATGTGAAGACAGTGCACTGATCAAACCTCATTCAGATCATTCAATTATTTTTTTTATTTGACTTTTCAGTGTTCAGCTGCAAGTCAAAACCAGCATTGTTACTTTATAATATTTTTTTGTCACTAATCCTCTCAAAAGTAATTTGTTACTCTTGAGCCTCTTTGTGAATCTCGATACAGGGCCCATCCCATCTCTCCATTGATCTGAGCTGCTCCCTCACTCTGACCTTTCATTTAAAACAGATTATTCCTCTGTCCACAGACATGTGTGATGTTTGCGTGTGTGACGAACGCCCTTGATCCGCCATGGTGAGGGATTTTGTGACAAACATGCTACCTCACACCCGCGTCTGACTCTACACAGCTGCTTCAAAGAGATCTGGGAGTCGACTAGATTTTCACATTTATCCATTTTGTTTGGACTTCAGCCAGAGGTTGTGTGTCTGTGGTTAAATGTATTTAGTCAGGACTGCTTGTGTGTGTGTGAGTGTTTGTGTGTGTCTGGCCTCATCATTACTGGTACCAGTAAGTGTGCATGAGCGTGAATAGCTTAAAGCCTCCAGTTAATGCCAATACACAGGTCATCCACAATAGAGCTAACTCAAATGTCACAAGTCTCATCTTCAACTTTTATTCTGGATGTTCTTAAAAAAGACATTGAAGACTTATTCGCCAAACCAAAGTACACATGAAAGGTTGAGTCAGGTTTCTCAGTTGAAGGATGTAAGATTTGGTTATGTCAATGAAGCATTGGTATTGTTCCAAATTTTAAAACTCCAACATCATTTGCTACTTTATTGTGCTGTGTATAAACACACATAATATAAACTGGAATACATATAAAACTTTTTGCTTTTTAAAAATCAGGTGTCAAATTTGAGAGTGAAAGTCATATTGGGTTAAAATTTGGCTGTAATGTGAACTTAGCTTAAGTCAAAGGTCAAAGTATACAGTGTCGTATTAAAGATACAGCTGCATAATCTTTCAAAAGCCTTAAACATTTATGTTACATCACAGATGAACTGTAACATAAACCATGTGTCTGTAGCCGTCGCTCTGATGATATGATGAGCGGGAAACTGACCTCCCGCTTTAGGGTATGTTTGTCTCTTTCTACTTCACAATTTATGCTGATCTGCGTTAGCTGGAACATAAATGTTTGTCACTGTCTTTGTCTGTTTATAACAGATAATACGCAGGAGGGACATGTGTGTATGTGTGTGTGCATGTGTGGGGGTGTGAATGGATGAAATGTGATCCCATTAAGCAGCATCCCCCCTCCCTCACCCCCATTGCCATTATAACTCTCCTCACAGGCACTCTCCTCCCTCCTCAACTATCCCTCTCTCAAAGTTTGGACACCTGCCAGGTCCCACAGTCATTATCCTAATGAGCACTGACAGCCTAAAGTCAGTCTGGCTACAACACCAGCACGCACGCACACACACACACACACACACACACACACACACACACACACACAGTGTCTAGAGCTCTAATTCTGAAACACAGACACACACATGCCTTGGATATGACTCTTTTAACGGCTTGATCATAGTGCTCGTATGAATCACTGAATTAATCATATTACTGGCTACAAAACTGTCAAGGCTTCTAATCAGTAGCAAGTTTGATTTATCTTCTGTATGTTTTCATGTACTTGATAACTTAATTTAATATTTGTTTATTACATTGTTACATTATTACATTGTTTATTTTAGAATAAAAATAAATGAATTCACAATTTTTTATTTTGTATTTTTTTGTACTTTGACTGTAAATAAGATGCCCGAGTGTAAAGCTTGTTTATATAAACGTTTAAAAAAAAGTGCTGGGAAGTATCCCCATGACAGAGGTTCAGGCTAAGCCCGGACTGTCCTCAGATTTTAGCAATGTACACCTGACCTGTGCAGGGCTGCTGCAACTGGATTTGCCCCTTAGCAAAGATGAGTGAAGACAGTATATGTCAAAAGGTTGAAAATAGTTTTTTTTTTTAATGTATGCTGAGAAATATAATGAATGTTTCTTTATTAAGTGCCCCTGGCCTCCTGTCATAATTCAGAAGTTGCCTTGGGCAAAGCAAGTTAAGTATCTAAGGTGTAACTTGTGAGATAAGCTTATACCCATAAAAACAACAGCCAAAAAAAGTGCTCTTGTGCTTAAACAAAGTGTGGGGTTGCACTGGTGGGGGCATGTTGTTTCAGGTAATGGTGAGACAATGAAATGCAATCCAAGAAGTCCAGTTTAAGCGAAGGATTGGTGAAAGCTTATCAGATGCCAAAATATTGCACAGATACATAGGATTTCACAGAAGGAGGATTTTAGAACTTTGGAATATTAACTTTCATTTTGTAACGCAAACTTTTTACATTGCAAAGTAATCTAACACAAATGTGTGTTTGAACACATAAAGATTGCCACTGTAGCAGAATGATGGATGACGGTGGGTTGTTTTGTGAAAAAGGTTAAGCTTTTTAAAACCAGTTCTTTTGAATTGGAGCTTGCAACATCAACACACTTACTTCATCATGGACAGGACTCATTGAATGAGAAAGTTTAGTTGTGTTTTTAGCTTATTGCTAACATCACCATGCTGTCATTTAGAGTGACAATGTGAACATGCTGATGTTTAAAAGGCAGAATGTGGACAATTGCATTTTTTGTGATACATGTTAGCCTGCTGACAATTTGTGATCGGAACTCAACACAAACTACAGCTGAGGCAGATGGGAATGTCAGTTTTTTCAGGTTGTGGTGCCACCATCATTGCTTGAAAGCTTTTAAGAGATGTTCAAAAAGCATGTTGTAGGGCAGAGTAACTGCAAAAAAAAGGTAGCATTTATTAACAAAAAGATGACCGACACATGCGATTTTTTGCCTCTGTACTGTGAACCCTGGAAATTCAACAAAACTAAATGAAGCTGAAGCAAAAGGAACAAAAGAAAAAAAACCCAAATGAAAGTTGCAGCCTCACAGCACACTGTCACCTCCTTCTTCATGCTACTCCAGTGAATAGCATTTTAACTTCTCATCCTCTGGAACCTACCACCTCTGCAGGTAAGTATGGGGTGAGCTAAATAGAGAGCAAGATCAACATCAAGCTAAAAAAAAACCAAACAAACATTAATATATATATATATGAGTTATTGCTGACATTGAACTTTACCGATGAGCACCCATACACACAAATGAGTGCACCAAATGTTAAAGAATGTAATTCCCTTCAGAACTATCTTCCCTGTTTTCCAACATCTTATAAAGGCCCAGCCTCTTACTGCTGAGAGGACCTAATGATGCAAACCTGTTTTCACTTTCACTGACTGAGCAGCTCATCTGTCCCAACCTCCCAGACAGAACAACTAAGAAAAACATCACACACACAATCAACAGACCATCATCCTATGAAACAACCAGTTAAACTAGTGTGTGTGTGTGTGTGTTTTATATAATGTGATTGATTAAAATTGTATCAACTAAAACATAGGTCTAAAATTAAAGACTTACCAGACAGATAAAAATTCTTTTATTGTTGAGGAACAGGGCAAATGTGTAACGATTAATAAAAAGGGGAGGAAAGCAACATTTTCTAATATATTGTATTATGGAGTAGTGACAAATTAAAATTTTGACCAAATGACAGCACTAGAAAAAAAGTCTTACTGAAAAGTACAACAGTGCATTTTGAGGGAAACGTGGGGGAACACATTTGTACTATTTATTTTTCTAACTATAAGGATGATCAGCACAAAATTTTATTTTACTAAAGCCTGTTTGGTTTATATAAGGTTCAATGTCCCTGTTAAGATTAAGAGACACAACATAAACGTCTGTACAAAAGATAATTGATAACTGTCTAATAGTTGTTGAGCTATATACTGATGGAGCAGTCAGACGAATATTGCTGTCCCTTCAACTAGGGTTTGGCTAAAAATATGGCAGGAAAATAAATATATAAATCACATATAAGAATTTTGCTATTTAAAAAAAAAATTGATGAATATTTTGTCCTTTTTTTGTTGTTGAGCTCTTAAAAAAGGATGAGTTCAGTACATCCTACTGCAATGTAACTCATTGCAACCATTCATCTGATATCCCACGAAAATGCATAGACAACAGCTTGCATATCCTTGAATTAGAAAAGAAGTATGGTGAGGCAGCCTGTTCTTATTCCGAAGTGGTCATATTTGCAGTGATTTCACTGAAGATCCCGATGCCAAAAATCACCTTTTGTGACGGCATGATACACGGCTGGACATCACGGCTGAGAACGCCGCTGGAACTAACTGTTCACGGTCCAATAATATGCTGCCAGACAGTACCTACCACAGCAGCATGATGACAGGCAGCATCAGTTGAGAACGTGTTGCATCCACATGATTAATTACTGGATGGTGTCAGGTTGAAACGCTGCCTGTAACAACGTGGTATAAGGAGCATGAGGGCACTTATATAGCTTATATGGGTGAGTCCAACAAACCCCAGACTTTCATGTGGGAGACAGGTGTTTGCTTCCCATATGAATGTGATGGTTTTTTCCTACACTTTACCATGTGCTTCCTTCCCCTAATCCTAACCATCCGTGGCAGCGAGTGTCTTTTTTTGATGTCCTAGCGTTGGTTGCCATGTGCTGTTGTTGCCTTAACAATCACATTTGCATTTGTTGACATCACAATAGTGGCATCCTTGAATGTAATAAACACAGAAGGATACCTACAGTGTAATATGTAGACACAGAAGTTCACTGCAAAGCAGCAACATATGTCAACTTGGGATGAGAACATTTGTGAGCCATCCGCCACCTAACCGGACTGCTCTGGACCCCTTCTTTGTTTACTCCCCTCGCGCATTGGTCACTTGTTTGCAGCCTTCCAAAATATGTAGGTTAACTTGCTCATAATTCCGTGGGATATGTACAAATTTTGTGTATTACTTTTCGTAAGAAAGCATATGAACAGTGCATGAGAACAGCCTGATGATTTTTATCCGCTATGGTTTGTAGGACAGTTTAGATGGAACTGGTTTTAATATTTGGTTAAACTCTTCCTTTACTTGCAGTCTGGGGCATTTTGGTTCACCATTACATAACAAAATTGTCACCCTAAGCATAACTCTGAGGTCGATTCTACCTCCTCCTTTTTTTCTTCATTTTGCATCTCAGGGAAGAATAAATAAATCTCACCAAAACTCATTTTAAAGTTTGAGCATAATAGGAGGAAACCAGTGACAACAAAGTCATATCCAGCCCTATCTGTTTTCACATGGGAAATTTCATGAGCAAGACACCTGCCGGCCAAAAGAGAAGCAACGTGACCTGATGAGACGGTGCACTTCCTGGCGCGACACCGCCCGTCTGGCAGGAACACACACAGGAAACAGGTTAGTAGAGTGGCCGGTGTGTGTGTGTGTGTGTGTGTACAGGCTACACCCTCAGGAGCGTGCCACCGCGGCAACTGTCTTCGTGGGAACAATACCACCTGTCGCTCAGGGCTACCAGACAATAGAGGCCAGATGGGGAGCAAAGGGTGGAGGACGGAACCAAACGCCGACCTAAGCAGAGGCATCAAATCAAAGTCTTTAGGTATTCCTGATGCCAAGAGCCTATGGTTTTATTGTTTATCAGTGTTTGTATGGGTAATTCAGTACATGGCCATCTGTCTTTCACTTTTTTAATCTCTTTAGTCTCTTGGTCTTTGTTTCTTTGTTTCTCTCACTCTTTGATACGCATACATACATCTGCAAGATGGAGAGATCATGTGATATCTTCTCAGTTAAATTGTATTGCCAATGTGAAACTAAGAACCTTCAGAGATAGTGAAAATTATTTAATTTATTTGTATTTTTGAGATGTTACTTGAGCTGGAGTCCAGCAAGAAGAAGAACATGCATGTTTTCTGTAAACAACAGATATGTTACATTGGTATGTGTCATATGAATCTTATCAACATGTCTTAACAACATGACAGCCGACTTTATCATTGGGGATGGTGGCAAGACATCTGCCAACAATAAACAAAACCAGCTGTTTTTCAGCAAGCTGACGTTGTATTTCCAGCTGCTTTTTAGCCAAATGTGTGATTTCTGGTGGGGACTGTACCCTCTGAACCTGATATTTTAAGCCAAGACATGATCTTTTCTTAACCCAGACTGTTCACATAGACTCTTCATAACTTTTCCTCCAAAAAGTAATGTAAACAAATTTGTGCATATCCCATGTAATGATTGACCAGTAATTTATGTATAATCTATGTATTCTGGAACACCGCGATCATGTGACCAATGCGCTTATGGGAGTCAAGGAGGAAGCAGTCCCGAGCAGTCCAGTTAGGAGGCCGGAAGGGCTACTGGGTGGTTCACAAAACGCAAGACATTATTGTCATTTAAGTTATGTCATCAACATGTTAACCACAGTAACGTGGTTACATAACTTTATGTTAAAGAAATAACGCCCTTCATGGGCCACTAAAGCTTCATAGGATATCATACGAACCGTTGTACAAGGATTCCTTGCCTGACCATTACCTATTTGGTTCTATGCCTTAACATAACCACATGCTAAACTTTATCGTTGTTGAAACGTAATGTACAAATGTAAACTAGCAGTGGTTGGCAGAAGTGTACAACGCATACATTTATTCTGGTGATTGGGTTGCTGACTGACCACATTTTCTTCCAGCTGTACGTTGCTCTTGAATTTACATTGCCTTTTGCATTAAGGATCAATAGAGTTCATAAGCTCTCAAAA
Source organism: Plectropomus leopardus (assembly GCF_026936395.1). Classification (NCBI taxonomy): domain Eukaryota; kingdom Metazoa; phylum Chordata; class Actinopteri; order Perciformes; family Serranidae; genus Plectropomus; species Plectropomus leopardus. Next base: position 25,686,060 of record NC_142182.1, on the reverse strand, counting down.
AACAAATGATTTTATTTAATATTACGTGCATTTAAATAAATGTAAATATACATGAGTGTTTAGATGTGTACATGAAAAATTCAATGAATGAAATTCTTTCACTCCTAATTCAGAAATATTTTTACTTTATGAGTCTTTAAGATGTTGGTGTGAGGAGTAGTTTTAAAAACACAGCTGTGTGTTTATTATTCAACTTTAGGGAAATATAGAGTCCAGTGTGACTTACTATTGTTTCATTTCTTACAGAATATAAACACCAGCAGTGTTGTAGAGTCTCTGCAAGCTGCTGTAGTCTTAGTTGGAGAGTTAAAAAATTTGAGAGTACTTCCAAGCACTTTCACGTTAACAAGTCAAAATAAATCTCAGCAAACTCTGACTTGTCAAGTTGATGTAATTCCACCTCAGCGTGTGGGACAGCTGTCTTTATCACTCAAGTCTGCATTTGCAGTTACAAACACATTACTGCTAAACCCCCAACTTACACATCAATAACTTGCATAGATCAGGTAGTCAGCTAAATGTCACTGTGTCTGTCAGAAAGGAATATAAGCAGATGTTGCCCTTTGGCCTTAGAATCCACCGCTGTGAAGAGGCAGAAGGTTTGGTCACGATCCACTTCTTCTTCTTTTTCAGCCTGCAAGGCCATACGACTCTTTGTCATAGTCCTCAGACACAACTTCATTTCCTCTCTTGGATCTCTCTCAATCTGTCTTCTCCTCTTTCTCAAGAAACAGGATGTGAAGAAATGTTTGTGGATCAGTAAGATAAACCATCCAAATATGAAACATGTCATTACTTACTGCGTTATAAGCTGCTTATACATTTTGGGGAAACTGCTGCCGGTATATTTCCCAGAAAAGAAATTCAGAGCTCTCGTATAATATTTTACCCACCGTACACTGTAATACACCCTACATTTATGTCACTATTTTTTTTCAGAGTGAGTGATATGAAAATAGTTATGTTATGCATACATTTGTGAGCTTTTGTATATTTTGTTGTGGACACAAGTTGAAATTACAGGATACTGTCAAATAAAATGTCCTTAAATGTATTAATTTTCTAATACATGCCACTACCAGCCCTTACAAACATTTTATGTAGCCCCCAAACTTGAACTGAAATGCCAGGCCTTTCTTATTACCAGGTCGCCAAATACCAGCCCGTCCTCCTTCAGAAATCGTAAAATAGCAGCACTTTGTCAGTGCTTTTGGCGTAGAAGCATGACACCAGTTAGCTTATCATGGAATGCGGTTGGATGGCATCAGCTGAGAATGCGGCTGGATTCTCTCCAGTCACAATGTTATTATATGACACACAAGAGACACCTGTGCGTCACACAGAGACAATAAAGGGTACATCTTATAGAGACACCAATTGTCTGCGACTTTGGTATCACATGCTGAAGGCAGGACAAAGTGTAAGAATTTTACAACCTGGGATGAGAACACATTGGAAATGCATGAATTTTTTTTTTCATTTGAAGAAGGGATAAGCGAATACACCATATTTGCACCTGTATATCTGTTTGACAAAATAAATTACCTGCATCCCTATCTGAGTGGGAATGATATAAGAAAAGAAATACACATGGCCTTAAAAGACTTATTTTAACCTAAAATGTATATGGGTTGATCAAAAGTTGCCATTTTTATTATTTATTGGAAAACAATTTAGAAAACAATCTCAAAATCGAGCTTCCGCGAGACTTAACACAGCTACCCAACTGAGGATTTTCCTTCATCACGGAAATTACGGGTATTAACACATTTCACTGTGATAATCCCTGTACTCATAAAAACCACATCTACACCTGATATTTTCAATAATTAATTTCCCTTTCAGTAGCTCACATCCAATACACTACGAGGAGAATGTATCAAACAGAGCCTCCCCATGAGTCTGTCATGTTACGGATGACAACTTGTAGAAAGTTATTGGTTGCATGGCATTTAGTGGCACCTAATGAGCGTTGCAGTAATTATGTTTTGTCATAAACGCAAGCGCTGTTAGCTAAAGTTAGCAATTTCAGTGGGCAGCTCACAACTACAGATTCCTGTGCAGCCCTTAATCATATAATGGCTCCCTAAATTCGGTTTCAGTAATGAAAATATTAAGCACCCCTGTACTAACATATAAAACTATCTTATATTTAGGCTATTACAGTAAGAAAAAAAAAAGATGTCTGTGAAGTTGAAACTGCACTGTGTATGTTATAGAATCAGAATCAAATTGATTCATTTAATATTGAGAATATGGTTTTGATTTTTTCATCTTAATAGTGGCCATTTGTGCTCATCAGCAACTTAACGTTCATTTAAATCTACAATAGGTAACCCTATTCACTCTGTTATCATGCCAACGGGTGATTCTAGTCCATTTTTTCCAGTAATTAGACGGGCACGACTGCCGAGTTCCCATAACTTGTATGATTACCCCATGAAAAGAAATGATACACACAAGAGAGCAGACGTTTTTGTTCCCTTTTTCTTTCATATAAACGTCTGCGCATTCAAGTATAAATCTAAGCTATCCCCGTCACACATGCCACGCTGCCATTGGCAGTATAGGAGTGAAGGCTGAATAGAACAGGAGAATGTGGGAACTGGAGGTTTTCTGCCCTGTCAGGGTCGCCATCTGCTCTTTATCCACGCTGGCACCAAGCCCTGGTCCAGCCCTTGGCACCTACCAAACACACACACATACACACACACACACACACACACACACACACACACACATTGCATGCATAGTATAATTGTAACTTTGCTAAGAAAAACAGATGCACATGGCACTGCAGACAAACAAATTAAGATAAAAACAACGTATTTTCACAACAAATATGAGATTATTTCATTTAAATGTGATCCAAGTGAGTGGGTTTTGGTATTAAGTTTCCTCTAACGTCTCTGGCTTTTTATTTGAAATGAGTCAGTGAATGGAAGAACAAGAGTAAGTGTTATTTTGTCGATGTTCTGGTGTTTGCGGAAAGGGGGGGTGCTTGAGTTTGTATGTGTGTGTGAGTGTGTATTTGTATGCAAAACAAAGGACATGTCTTAGTGTTTGAGTGGAAAGACAAGAGGGCCGTACGTGTTTTGTGTGTGTACCTCAGTGTGAATGTAAGCCCAAAGTGATTGGCTTTTGTTTTTCGAAGGAGTGGGTGGGGAAGGTGCGTGACAAGCGTGTTTCACTCCTTTTGGGTTACTTGGCTCTGTACAAGCCTTAGTGTGTGTGTGTGTGTGTGTGTGTGTGTCTGGTGATGATGTTGGTTCCCAAAACAACAAAAAAACAGCAGCTGTTTTTACAGGCTCTCACACACAAACCCATTCATCTGTTGTCATCTCAAACCCCACTTTTTCCTTTAGTAGCAATTTCTTTATACTTTCAAATAAACAAAAACTGTTGTTTTTTTAAATAAAGTGGACAAAATCATCAAAAAGCATTTTTGTCAATGAAATAATAAAGCAACAATGTGTTCTCAGAAAATAATCGGCAGCATTGGAGCTGTTAAACAACAGCCAGCAACCATAATGTTGTAGCAAAAAGTCCTTTTGCTGTCCACATGTAAAAGAAACAGAAAAGGTAAAAAAAAAAGGTTGCTCACTAGCTCTGAGAGTTGGCATAGCAACCAATGAAGCACAGCTTGCTGAGGTTTACAGCTGGTACTACATCTGTGACCAATCGCTTTATTTGGCTAAAACTTCCTGCTATATAATGGCATTTTAAAACATCACTCATCAGAAACGTACATGTGAAGGCTTGAGGAGTTTTGTAGTATGACTTGAGGAATGTGAAGAACTATGAGAATAATGAGATTTTGTTTTTCATGTCAGTAACACGTAGTGCTGCTGTTACTTAAAAATGTAAGCCACTGCAATATATTACCATTGTAGATTTGTATGAGGAGAAAAGAATGCATAAACAAGAACGTACAGTATGGTAGCATATTAAGCATAGCTGAAAAACAATAGCTCTGTTATATATAGTGAGCAAGTAAACATTAGAACCACAACATTTCTGACATGCTGATTTATTTTTACTCAGCTGTATTGTAAATATAGATCCCAATTTGTAGACTAAATCAGTACAGTCACATCACAGCTTCAATGTCATATTACAGTTTTGGCCAACTACCTACTGTAGTTCTGGTCTTTTTTTCAGACAAAAAAGTAAGTAAGCACTAATTTTTAGTGATTTGTGTTTACATGTAAAAACAAAGTGCATCCACACCAGCATCCCAAGCTTGTTTTAGTATGGATATGTGATAACTTCATACTGACACAACACTGAATCTTTTTTTCATTGTCCTCTTTTTGGTCTGCAAAAACCAATGCCAAAACCTAGAACCAAGTGAGTCAGAAAGAGCCAAGATATTCAGGGTACAGTCAAACTTATACTAATACTAATGGATATGCTCAACACTAAGCCGCTGTATTAACAGCTCCAAATGTGTTTTCCTTATCTGTCTTATATGTTACTCAAGCCTCCTTTCCACTGCACTAAAAAAATGCCTATATTGGGGATTTTAATGCAGTTAGAAAGTGTATAATAGTCATTCACACACCTCTCAAATGACCCTGAAGTATCGCCTCTGCCTATCGACTGCATTGATGGAAACGGAACATCCCAGCTCCTCAACCAGCAAGATGCAATGAAGCACCGCCACTAATTACCATCTGTATCCACCTAAGCAGTGCTAAAACATCAATCCTGATCAGTCTTCACCTAATTTAAAAGAGAGACTGAAAAAGTAAGGCTTCCTGTCTCCTGTTTGTGATTTTGAATGAACACAAAAAACACACACACACACACACACACACAAAGAAATACTCTTACGCCTACTGGCAATGGGAAAACAGTCTATAGCCTATTTTTAGCGTTGACCCATGTTTGAAATGCGCTAATTTAGGTAGAAACGGGTATGTCAGTAACAATTCTATTTCTGTGCTTACTTTTTGTCATCTCCATTTATTTTTTTTTTACATTTTTTTTAAAGAATGGATGTGCAAAAACTTTCTTTATCCACTATGAAGACCATGTTTTAGAAAGCTCAATTTTCGGCAGAGAAAAACAATACTTTTTAAAAAAAATTAGACATCTAAATGTGGACATAGCCTCAGCTGTGATCAGTGGGAGTAATCTGGTTAAAACAGATAATCTTGAAATGTGGTGTGTTAAAAGTGTTAAACCCCTTAACCCCCAGTTTACATGTTGTATGTAATCAGATTCCCTGCCTAGACCAACCACGTGTTTAACATCATTATCAGCTTAATTCTTTTGTGAGTATTAAACAAAAGTCCTTCTTACAGTGATTATACCAACATTACTTAGTATTATTTATCTTATTGTTTTCCATGTTTGTGCTCATTAAAACAATTTGAACTTTAAAGTTATCATTATTATCCATCTGGAATCCTGCTGTTTAATACAGATTATGCTTCACAGTTTACTTAATTTGGAAAACATAGCCAGGCTTTTTATTTTCATGCAGTTCACAAAAATCAGATTTCTGCCAAAAGCATGAGTGGAAGAATCAGATGACTACAGTGGATCAACTATACACATGCAAGACAGAAAAAACAAAAAAAAAGTCAGTATCTCATCAGAGTCGCTACAGATGCTGACTGACAACCACATGACTGCATGTCAGTGTTGTTGTTGGTCATGGTTTGGGGCTGTGTGTGTGTGTGTGTGTGTGTGTGTGTGTGTGTGTGTGTGTGTGTGCTAATGTGTATATGGATGTGTGTATTTGTGGCTTAGGAGTCAATCCCTCCAAACAGGACTGTCATTAACCCTTGTAGCTCTTGAAAGACCACCCAGATGTTGTGTGTGTGTGTGTGTGTGTGTGTGTGTGTGTGTGTGTGTGTGTGTGTGTGTGTGTGTGTGTGTGGCCTGCAGACTGGCTTTGTGCTGTGTGTTATCCTTCCACTCTAGTCTGTCCATTTGTACTGCTAAGACAACAATCCCCTTTATGAGTGGAATGAAAGAGTGCATTATATCACCATGGTAACTCACAGCTCTTGAAATGGAAAATGGAGTGAGAAAGTTAACGAAAAAAATTCAGCAGGACACACAGAAATCTAAAAAATTGTATGAAACTGTGATATCACAGTTGCAACCACCCCTGCCCTTTTGTTTGGTTTCTTGTCTATGCCCTGATGTAACACTTCCTTTCTTCATCTTCCCTCTAAAGACCCAACAGCAGGACACTTAAAGGGTCTAACATGCCCTCTGACTGGCCTAAAGATGTTGTCTTTTTGGCCAACTTTAAATTAAATCTTTTTCATTTTGTCCCTTGGTTTATGCACACTGCTAAGAAAATAGGGTCGTAAGTAGGCCTGTCATAATAATTGTTATTGTTATTGATTTATCGAGTTCAGCAGAAATTATCAAGGTCATGTCTATTTATCACACAGGTCATTGAAGATGACGTGATATAAAAAATAAAGGCAATAGGAATAATAAACATTTTTACAAATAAATAATAGTCAGTTCTTATTCAGGTTTGTCATGTCTCACTCTTAATAACTATTACACACACATCTGTGATTTTGAATCTCTCCCCACTTTAAAATCTGACCTCAAAACACACCTTATTAGATTTGCCTGTTCTGTGTGAACACTGCTGACCCTGTACTTATTTTTAGCTTTTTATTGCATATTGTTTTACTTATGTCCTGATATTTTTTTGTTTTGTTACTCTTGTATCTGTAAGGTGACCTTTAGTGCCCTGAAATGCACCCAGAAATAAAATGAATCAATAATAATAATTATTATTATTATTATTAAAATATAATTCTGATAATAATGTGAATGAAATTTGCCTCCACAAAGAAGAATACCGCAGCATACCAGATACATTAGTCTTCATTAGCGTTTCATGGAGGGCTGTGATGGCTTAAACAATGTTTGTCTTTTCATTTGATCTTGCTACTGACCTGCTAAGCGTTTTGAAACTGTGTGACTGAAGTCCTTAAAGCCTCTTAACAAAAGATTATCTGACAGCAGAGATAACACTGTTTACAATAGGTTTGTTTCACCTGTTACCTGAAGAAAGCAGTTTTGTGATCTGTGAGAAAGACCATACCTGAGATTTATAAAGTGTCAAAGATAAATGACCCTGAGGGTCAGGTTATGCATTACGCTGACTAAAAATTATGCTTTCCTAAAGATTTAATCACAACATTTTAAGAAACATCCAAGTCTGATTAACTGCTGATTTTTGAGCCATTCTGCATCTTAATTGTACCTACAATACAGTAGTAGTTAGTAGGAAGTGAAGAAAAGAGGAATATTTCCCATTCACTCTCCTGACCCTCACCTTGATTTTGTGTCTCTATGACAGTCCAGCAGTAAGCAAAGCAATATGAGTCTCCTGCAGTGGCTGAAACATACAAAGAGTCCCTTCTCTGTAACTTAATATACAACACACTGTTCCTCTGCATGGGATATGTTCAAAGATGGAAGGAGAAAGAGCATTACATGGGAGTTTCAAAGGACAAGCTGAGCTGCAAGACCTCAAACGCACTCACACACCTGTGCAAACTCTCAGTCGACTTCCTCCAAGTCACACACACACACATTTCCTGTGGGCACATACACTGCACAGTCTGTTCTCCAGGGCGTTGGCTGCTGGGCACTTGGTCAATGTGTACCCAAGTGTAATGCTTCAGTGCTCTGGGACTGGTACACACATAACACACACACACACACACGAATCTTACATGGTATATACATATACAGTGGAGTCAGAAAGTTTGAGGACAGTAGCGGCAAACTTCCCGTTCTTTAATCATACTGTGTTCTTTCAACACTCAGACATTTTTGTGTGTCCATGAAAGTAGCACAGGCAAGACTCTTCGAGACTTCATCTTTCTCAGCAGCAGTTTCAGGAGTTTGAGTCATGGGGTAGATAATTGATCTGTCGATCTGGTCAGAGCTGATCAGATCGCTGGAATTGTTTTAGATTTAGCACAATGAACAGTTAAGTTTCACTTTCACTGCAACTGACATTCTGCTGCTCTGTCAGTGACCGGAGTGTGCTCTGCGTGCCCTGTGCAATGAATAATCAAATGTATATATAGGCAATCAGCGGCCCTAATAAACAGTACAACTCCAAGTATTATAAAATCAATTTGGGGCAGCAGATGTTTTAATCATGGCAGACTGCCCCGAATAAAATAACACGTGGCAAACCCAAAAGACAAAGGGCCTACTTGCAGAACTTACTGGTAAACTACTGCAGCTGGCCAGCTCTCCACTGACATGCTAGCTTGCCTGTCACAATAGTTGACTGGTTAACAAGATAGTCAGCGAGGTTGCTGACAAGACATTTACACAGCTGATGTAAAGAGACGCAAGGCCCCCACAATCTAGGTGTCATCAAAGTCCATGAGCTTTCAGGAGCTAATGTAAAGGATAAATTGCTGCGGGTGAGGTCAGGATGAGGACCCAAATGCAGAACAAAAAAAAAACAGGCTCACAGGGAAGACAGAAGCAAAAAATACAGAGGGAGGGAGAATAAGAGCAGGGATAACAGGGCAGGATAATACATGAACTGACAAGAAACTAAGGGAAACACACAGGTACATATACACAGGGAACTAATCAGGACAACGACACACAGCTGAGGTAGGTGGACACAGGGTAAAGGAGAGAAACAAAGGGATTGACTAACAAATTAAGGTGTGGCAGGCAACACAAGGGTGGCACAAATGAGACTAAAACCTGTGTGGAGTGAAGACTCTAACAAGGGAGAACAAACGTGACTGATAAAACACAGGTGAAGCTAATCAGGAAAACACAAGGACAGGAAGTAAAACCAGACATGACACATAAGGAGTGAACACCACAAATTAAATGAGGAAACAGAACATTAGTTAACTAGAAAAGATGCCAGAACCCCAAAACAAAGTCTACAATATCACAAAACCCAGGCTCAGGATATAAATGAGGTTTTTTTATCAGTCCTACACTGTTCACCCAAAATAGACATGACCATCCACAGCAGACCCTCAAAGCTAAAATTTTGAAACATTTTAACTCAATGTTTCATTTAAGATCCAGTTTTCTGGAGCACAGAGCCGAAAAAAAGAAAAACACACTATCATCCAACAAAATCCTGTTGGATACAGCATTGTATCCACACAGATGGCTAGCTGAGAAGTAAAAGAAAGAGCTGACTGATCTTTAACACACACTTGATTACACACACACACACACACACACACACACACACATACACCACCTCCTCTGTTTACACACCCCTAAGTAAATGTCTGAAGAACGACGCAAGCGTGAAAATCTAAACAAAAACCCTTGTGTTGCGGTCAACATCTCACTCAACATCGAGTCAACATCAGTCCACGCCACACAGGTGACATGACATACCATTCACAAACACACTACGCACAAGTAACATTCACACACACACACACACACACACACACACACACACACACACACACACACACACTCACACACAATGATGTAGAGGTCTCAGAAACGGCATCATACATAATACAAATGCAGTTAAGGGTCAATTTCTGGGTTAACATACTTTGTCGGTAAATCTGACAGTGATTCAAACTTAAAAAATACCCAATACCTGTCAAAGTTCACTTGAAGACTGTGTGATGAGGTTGAAATCCCAGCGAGTGGATGTTAAGTCTTGCTTTACCCAACATTTACCCTTTGATTAACACATTTTGTGTGTCAAAGTATCTGCAGAGATTCACAGCTGTTTCGGACTCCATGTAAAGAAAACAAACAGAGAGAAACAAGAATACAGTCTTCAATCTATGTTTGAGATGAATAAAACTCTAAAGAATCAAACTCATCCATAGACAGGAGGAAGTTTATTTGAGCAAATACAATCCATCTCGCAGTATTTACCCACCCGCCGGCCCTTTACTTCCTGCTGACCAGGACAATCTTTCCCTCTGACCCAGCCTCTGACCTTTCCCCTTAGTATCACCTGCCATAAACGTCCAGCGTTTGAACAAGGCATTCTTAGTCGGGGTGAGGCAACAATCTGTATCAGGAGGCAACAGCAGCCCTCAGGGAGAGCTGGAGCCGACCCCCTCTCTGCTTTATGGCGCTCATTTAGGACAGCAGGCAACCAGAGTAATGTGTGTGATGATTGTGTGTATATGTGCATGTGATGATCGTGTGTGTTTGTGTTTGTGTTTGTGTGTGTGTGTGTGTGTGTGTGTGTGTTTGAGCTGATTTAGGGCTGGAGGCAATGGGAGTAGACCAGTGTTGGAATCCAGCTGGCTCCACAGCTAGCTAACCATCAACTAGTAATGAGCCCCTGAGACAGACAGACAGACAGACAGACAGGCAGACGCACAAACAGACAGATGTACAATGGCAGATAACTAGAGAGACAGAAAAGGATAAGTCATGTTTTGTTTTAGTAAAGCTGTTGTATGACACTGATGATCAAAAGTAAATCCTGTGAACCTTTTTCTGCCCTCTTAAAGTGAGAAAAAAAAACAACTATTTGAAACAGCAATTGTTGAAATTCTGTGTCAAGAGAGAGCTGAACATTTTTGCTTCTCTCATTCTTTTGGTTTATACAAATCATAGACTGAATAAGTTAGTAAATATAAATAAATATACCCAGATATCAGATAAGGTGCTAATTAGCCAATTGTTGCCGTATGAAGCTCCATTAGTGCAAAGAAAGTTAGATGGCAAATGAAACTGTCACCATCAATATTATCCTTAAACAAAGAGGAGGGGGTTGATAATTAGAGCTAAAACGTAAAAGCCCTCACTCACTGATAGGAAGGAAGAGTTGCTGTAAATTTGTTACACACTCAGCAGGGGGACATCTGTTGGAGTGAGGGGTTGAGGTTGGTGGGGGTCAGACTAAAGGAAAGAGCTCCAGAGCAGGAAAGAGGACTCTGTGATTTTGGTGTCAGCCAGAAGGCTGTGTTTGTGTGTGTGTGTGTGTGTGTGTGTGTGTGTGTGTGTGTGTGTGTGTGTACAGTTCCTTCACAAGTCACAGCATCTTTCTGTAAATGAGGTGCATCCATCTGTATACTAGGCTTGGGGCAGTATCACAGTATTACAGTGTACCAGGGTATTTCTAAATACCAAAGAAATGTGTTTAATGCCATCATAAATGCAAGTGATCCTCTTTAGACATAAGTTACAGGACTGTAAACAGCCAGCGGTCAGCTGTGGGGCATGTTTTTTACACCTACCTTGGTTAATTAATTAATTAAGGATTCATTTTGACCAAGTCAAAGTGTGTTTTATTTTGTTTTTCTGTTGAGCTCAAATTAAATGTATTTTATGCATTAACAAGGCAATTAATCCTCGCAAGTCTTCTGTGGTTTTCTATTGTTTATTTGAAAAGCTGTAAGTAAGTAGCACACTTGCCGTTGGCAGGTGCACACCTATACTGTCATACATCAAATACCCCTGTGAAATTTCAGTAAGGTGTCAAGGTGTGAAATACCTTACGCACCACCCAAGCCTATTGTATACAGTATATACTGTACTATATATGTATGTTTATCACATTATATCATTATGTATTTTGTAATGTAGATGACTTTTGATGCTTATAATTCCTCTTCAACTAATTTTGATGCTTACACTTAAACTGGCGTGCAATTCACACAAGCCACATCAGCTGATGCCTTTACACACCTTGCACGACATGGTTCACATGATCAAGCACATGCAGCCCAATTTTTCTAAGCATATGACTTTCCATACAGATCATGACCTCTGAAATTATTTGGAGTACATCTGGCCCTTAACCCTGCTACTCTTCCTACATTTCTTATTTCTTCAGCTTTTACTATGTGCCTCCATACTGCATTTTCTTCAGATAATGTATTCATTTTTATTGTTAAAGGGACAGATAAACAACACAGAATATTTACTGAACAGACTTAAGCAATAATCAGTTATTAGCTTAAGCTAATTTGCATTAGCGGTCTTTACATGGCTTTTACCTAATTCTTACATAGAGAATTCAACATTCAATAATGGACAGAAAAAAAGAGAATCTTACATGAGATGTAAGAAAATGTAAACCATATTAATGAGGGACAGCTCAGATTTGTTAACCTTTGTTGGCTCGTCTTTTCTGTAAGAGCCATTCAGTATCAGGGTTTGGTTTCCATTTAGTGGCAGATGGTATGCACAGAGATGCCTTTAAACATGTAACCATATACAGCAAATCCCCATGAAGACACGGATACTGTTTCAAAATATCTGTTGAACCTTGAAATATCTCAATTTAGCTGTTTAAAATGGTGAGGTATTATTGTCTTAGTATAGAGGATTTCATAACCTGACTCCTGCCAGGTGTTAAGGGGTTGAAAACTTCTGACAGGCAGTCCAGTTTAATGGCCATGAGAAGAAGGCTGTTAGTCTTGTCTGTAACTTACATTATGTTATGATTTGTACATGCTCACCGTCACAATGCATTGCTTTGGCCTTATTGTAGAACACCATTTATTTCCTCAAATGTATCTGACCTTGATGCTGTTTCTCTAAAAGTGACTTTGTTGATTCCCTGTTGAGAAGATTACTCTAGCACAAATGTGTGTCCCTGTTTGACTGTCTATGGTCAAACAGAGTTGAGATACAGGACTTAAGCTAGTTCTAATCATAAAAGCCAAATAACTGGAAAACCAACCTGTTCTCATTTCCAGGTTATCAAATACAAATGCTTTGTCCCTCTGCATCCCATAGTGACGCACTGAAATACCGTTTAACACATGGTTGATGTTGTGAAACTGGTGTGGTTTGGTTCAGGCAAAAAAAACTACTTGTGCATGTTTCTAAAAAGATCAAGTTTGAGGTAAAAATAAGTAGGTTTCTTGCATAATGTGACATAAAAAAGTCATGTGAGAGACATCAGTGTGCAACAACCAAAAATTGTCTTGTGTTAAAACAACAGTGACTTCTGCTTTCACACAGGATACAAATTGTGGACGCCTGGGTGGAAGTCCAGGTTTTCTGACCTATCGACCTCCCCTCCCTCCCCACCTTGCATGGACTATCTTGCTCTTTATACTAAGTCAGGGTTTCTTTTGACTTTTAATGTTCTTTTGTTCTCTATTTGATTGTGTTGTTTACATGCTCATACTGTATTCTTATATATTTTATATATACAACCCATTTTCCCATATTTTTCTCTATATGTTGTTTATTATTGTAATGTACTTTGAGTTTACGTGTAATGAAATGTGCTGTAAACTGAAACTGAAATGAAATTTTCATTACCATTACCTGAAAACCTAGTGCATCTGAGAAAGACCCTAAAGGGTGCCTATGCAATCAATATCACACAGGCTGGGCAAACCATCCGTTGTAGTTATTATAAATACCTCATTTTTTCCTTTGTCTGGTACTTCAATTAAAGTAATTTAGTAAGCAAAGTTTCTTTCCTCAATAAATACAATAATTCAGCAAAGAAGTCTTTGTATTGGAAGTTTTTTCAGTGTAGACTTTCCTAAAATGATTTACACTGGACATTTTGCGCTGGATTAATATAAAAAATTGAATCTTTAGCAAAGAAAGACATATTTTGTTTAAATATTTCCAAAAGCATGCTTGCTGCCATACACTAATTAAATAATGGAAAGTTACTGCTTGAGACATTCATGTGTATTACATTGTAGGACACAGCAAACATTTAATGCTTTTGTTAACCAAAGACCTTTAATTATCAGCACAAATTGGAAACTTCAAGTGAACTTTACAAAAAAAAAAAAACCTGCATAGGACATCTGGAAAGGAAACCTGTGGCTCACATACTACCAGGTTTTAGAAAACCATATAACACTTGGCAACCACTTCTTACAATTCTTACATGTTCCAGATGGTGAAAGAAGAGTAAAGAGCACAACTGATTTTTATTAGTTATTTATATCAGTTAACTCCTCTTTTGAGGTCAGATTAAAATTCACTGGTGGTTCAAGCATACAGTGAAAAGTTTAGCCATATCACATCTGCGCAGACAATAGTGCCTGCACTGCTTTTTTTCTGCCTCACAATCCTCCCAACCCCCACTGACTTCCTTCTTTCTTAGTGTGTGTGTGTGTGTGTGCATGCAAGTGTTTCAATAAGTGTGTATATTCTCCCCCAACAGCACAAAGCTGCCATTGGTTGGCCAGATTTGTTGGAGGGGAAAAAAAAGAGCAAGTAGCAGGGAGAGTGAAGCAGGGAGATAGTGCTGACTCAGGCACTTGGCCTATTGTTCTCATAGTCTCGTAACCCTACACCTCCCTGCCTCCAGCCAGACAGCCCATTGGCCGGCCGCAAGTGCTGGAGCCAGCAGGACTGCGGTGTTAAACAGCACCAAAAAATCTTATCTGTTCCTCCATTAGTCTCACAATGAGAGAATTCAGCAGCCAAAATCACAGTGGACACAGGGCCATTCAGGTCGTGATATCTCTGCTGCATCTTGGCGAGTCAAAAAGAGGTATTTTGGTGATAATCAGTACATTTTATCTGAGAGGTTCTACCTGTTTGTTGTGCTGCTTTTGACACAACATGCACACTTTGTAGCCAGGGCTTTTCTCAGGTGAGGTTGAGTCAGTCAGATCTGTTGACAATTAAGTTTTGATGTGTAGGGCCAGTGTTTCCTAAACCTTATTGGCTATGACCCCCCCAAAGGCAAACCAACGTCAAAATACTGACCCCTTATTACTAGGTCTATGTGTATCAGTTGTAGCCAGTTCAACCAGCCAGTACATTTACATTATGTCAAAAAAAGGCCAATTATTGTGTTAGTCCACCTAAAACTGGTCATTTACAATACATGTTAACATATTAGTCCAGCTGAAATCATACTAAGTCAAATTTCTTGAAGTCAGACCAACTCACCTTGATAATGCAGTTGGGGGTCAATTTACCCTGTCATATATACACCCAACACGCTCTCATGGTGGCCCAAGACCGTCACATGATGCTGCTCTGTTAGTGACCTTCTGGATCTACTTGTGACATTTTAGTTAAGGTGGCTTTTGGCATCATGCACATATGCTGAAAGCACTGACAGAGCAGAGATATTTGATGAGCTCAGAGTGAGGTTGATACACCTTGACTGGACCTGAACTGTTCTAGGCTTCCTTCACATTCTCTATAGTCCCTGCACCAGGCTTTGACCTGGAAGTTGAATAGCGCACATTTTTAGACAAAAGTAGGGGAAAACAGCAGAGGAAGAAGGGAAGACAACAAAACCAGATAAAGGTAAAAAGTAAAAGGTAGAGTATGTACAAAATATGCTGTGTCAAAAAATGCTTTTAATGTTTTCACCGTTGGGCATGCAACCCAATTGCAGCCTGCTAACTTCTTTGGTATGTACTGGAATATGTCAACTAGTTAAAGGTCACCATCCAACTGAATGGGGGCATATCCTCACTGTGGCAGAGAGGAACATAGTCAATGAATCGATTCTCCCCCGGTGCTGATATACTGGGTCAAGGACTGTAGTCCAATTTAATGGCCTAATCGAGCTTTAACCATAGCCTGACGTAAGTGTGCATGTAAAAATACTGAATGTTTCCCAACCTTATTGACTGTGGTATCTGATTTCTAACCATTCATTTGTTCATTTGTTCTGAGGCAGATCACTAGCAGACTTTTAAAAGCATAAACAAGCACATATTGTTACAATACTCCAAGATAAGTGATACAGGGGGAATGTTTGCCTTAAGGAGACAGATTACCAAGTAACAAATCAAGGCTCGACAACGGGGGGTTGCAGCAGCGCCAGTAATGGGATCCTCAGTTAAATAGGCCATTTAGATCCTTAAGGTGATGAATAGCTTGTGCCTGCTGCAGCAACATGTTTTATGTCACTTTACATCATCTTTCTGTCTATATGACTTTGTATAGTGTTGCCTGCTGTACTGAGGGTTATTTGTACTAGATGGCTGCTGACATGATTTCCACACTTCAGGCTCTACATAAATAAAACTTCTGTTCAGCGATTGTTGAAATATGATTACTGTATGTGCTGTTGATGTTTTTTCATTGGCACTTCTGGCCATGAGATTCAAAAGTGTTTCCATTACAGGTTTAAATATCAAAGCAAGCAGAGCATCTTTAAGCAAATCGCAGTGATGTCAGATGGGTTTAAATATCATTATTCAAATTCAAATTAAGAAATCATCAGAGGAGTGATGTATATTTCATATGCAAATAATTCTATTCACTGTACCCTTCAAAGGCAAGAATGTACATTTGTGCAGTGCTTAAAACCGACAACAGTAACTGGTCTATTTGCACTATCAACAGCTGTTGACCATAATAAGACCAGTAGGGTGGACAAAAAAATGTTCTGTTTTTTCACACGCACAAGCACATCAGCACTGAAAGACATACCTTCACGTAGGTAGCCCTGATATATGGAGATACCTATCCCTACCACGATGGGCTGACACACCGAGTCATGCAAAGCCAGTGCATGTGTGCAAAATAGTTAAAGATGTGTTGTTACATGTCAGGGAAACCAGAAAATTCCAAATCACACTTTACAATGGCAGACAGAATATCCAGACCCTTTTTACACCAGTGATTAAACAATGCTACAATTCTTAAAAATAAAGCTCCTGCATTTACATTTTGCCAAAGTACTAAAATAAAGTAGCAGCAACATTTCTATTACATTAAATTCATATGGCAGATGCTTTTGCATAAAGCAATTTAGAATAAATGCATTCCATGTCTATATGAGCCAGATTTCAATAAAAGTATTGAGGCTTACTTCCCTGTTTAGAGGGGTTTCTTAAGTATTCAGTGTTGCACTTCCATAAAGTTGGATCACTGTTTAGAAAAATTCTATATAAAAATTGACACAGTAGAGGCTCAAAAATAGCTGGATACGACGTCCTCTTTAGCCATATTACCATTATACAACTGTTCACAAGTTCCTCCTCGTGACCAGTAAATTAAACTTCACGTGTACGATTGGAGTACAGGGGGAATGTTTGCCTTAAGGAGACAGATTACCAAGTAATAAATCAAGGCTCGACAACGGGGGTTGCAGCAGCGCCAGAAATGGGATCCTCAGTTAACTAGCATCAAAAATAAAGTTACTTATAATGTTTTAGATTGGTGTTGATGAATTAAAATGCAAACAGCGACTTAGTGTTATAAGCTGTAATAATCATAGTGGATTAAGTACAATATTTCTATATTTTCCCTTTGAAATGTAGGAGTAATAGTAGAATGTTGCAGAAAATGGAAAAATTCAGAATTCTGTACAACTTCCTTTTCACCTTTGAATTATTTTCTTTGTAACAAAAGCATTCAATTCTATTTTAAGTCAACAGGAAGTTAACCTGCACCTTCACAAAAGAAATGTTGTTGAAATGTCACTTCACAGATCCACACAGCAAAATTAGTCAAACTTGTGCTCCAGGGTCACACTAACATAAGTAACTTAAACCTGCACAAGACGACCTGAGAAAAAAGAAACTGATTAGTTCTTTTGTCATCACATTAGACGCAATACTTCCTTCTTAGAAATCAGTAATAGGATTGTGATCACCTGTGGAGATATGAAAGCTACGAAAGTGTCATCTTAGTCTCATGTTTACAGCTGATTAAATTTCTGCGGCGTTTCTTTTATTGGACAGCAGTTAAAGCATTAGAAATTGCTTCACCTGGTTCATCAGTCAAATTTTCAATCATATCCTTCAATAATACGATGGAAAATGCGTCATGTTATGGTGTAGTGGAAAAAATGTTAAATTTTTCAGTTTGCGTGACTGTAAAACAAACAAAAATGTGTCCAATTTTAAATTTTTTTAGTTTGCGTGACTGTTAAACAAACAAAAATTTTTCCTAGAGAACCATGAGAGCAGAAATATTTGAAGATGTGGAAATGTACGCCTTCAGGCACTGCTCAGCCTACATGCATGTTCACATGGATATATCCTCCCTCATCAGCGTTCTTCACGTTCTCAACACATCACATACAGAATCACTACAGTCTGTTTCCACGCTCTCATAGCTGAGATATTGTTTGCCTGTGACGCCGGACAATTAGCTGATTTTCCCATGTGGGACAATTGATTCCCCTGAGCCCACGTTTATTAGATTCCGCCCTGGTTGTATGAATATGGAGGAGGGCTGGCGCTGAGGGCACAATGCCTCACTCCTGTCCTAGGCTGCATCAAGCTTGGTCATAGATCGAAAAATTCTGCCCACGGACACAACACGGGACAACGGGGCCCTTTCAGTCGGCAGGGCAGCCCAGACTCTGCCTTGGCAGCATCATTTTTTGTAATTGTGTGTACACCTCTCCTGGGAATGCTGGATAGAGGGACATTTAATCATGATTAGAATTACTTTCCAAATGCAATAAATGGCTGAATTTGTGAAGTTGACGGGGCAGTTTGGAAGTTCTCTGGATCACCAGACTGAGAGTTCAAAATCCACTGTGGTTAAGTGGCTGTTTGTTGTTTGTTCTTCTTTCATGTGAAGTTTAATCAGGAGGGAGGAACTGTCAGTGAAAAGACCAAACATAGCTCACTTTGAAGATATTTTACCCTTTGAAAACTCAGCTGAGCTTGCATATATTTGTGAAAATGACGATACACACAAACTGAAGTGTGACATCTGATCTCTCATGCAACCGAATGAAAGCCATTTATGTGGTAGCTGATTTCTTAAATGTTGTGCAAATGAGAAACTTGCTGTCCATAATTGAGGGTACAGGATTAGATAAATCTGCTTCTCCTGGATGGATTTCTCTTCAGGAAAGCATATTTCTTTGCTCTGTATTTGCATATCTGTGATTCTAATCAGCATTTTACCAAAAAAATTCAGACAGTATTACTGAGACAGCAGAGTAGCACGGTGAAAGGAGACAGGCTTTCCTAATGCACTGTAGGTATGTTTACCAATTAAAGTAATGCATCAGAAGTCATATATATGATGTATATAATCATGAGCCGCTAATTTGTTGAACTCATGGATTCAGGAAGTTGCAATAACGTGACCAATGTGCTGACAGGAGTAAAGAAGGAAGTAGTGTAACTTACAAAAGTCAGCATAATTTGGCAGGTTGGGGTGGTGGATGGGTCTAACAAACATGAGACCAGTGTTCAAAACATAGTGAACTTGGATTTATTATTTACTGACACCCAACCATGTTCCTTCTCCTATTACTTTATTCTTCCTACACATATTTCATGTAACTTTGTCTTTAGTGTGACGACACCATTCCTCCATTGCTTATTAGACGTCGTACCAATGGTTGTATGAGGATATGTTGAAGAAGCGACATTGTATGTATGTATGCATAATTGTGTTGTGTTATATCCAAGCCTTTACTAGACTAAAACTTACTAAAACTTAAACTAAAGTACCATCTCTAAGTCTAAATATGTCAGTTTACACCACTAAAAAATCTCCACCTTTTAAAATTCAGACACTTTCAAAGTAAATGGTCTTGGATCTGAGACAAATCTAAAAAATGTCATGGAAGAACAGTAACTAGATCACAACAGTACATGTTAAAGAATACTTGTGCAACAAGATTTCTCTGAACAAAGTCTGTATTTATAACACAGATAGCTGCAGTCCTAAATACCAAAAACAGACTGAGAGTAGCGCTGCAACACATTTTTATCCCAAGTCGTCATACGTTGCCACTTTGCAGTGGACTTATGCATCTACATATTAAGCTCTATCCTTCTGCATCTGTTATTTATGTTTAGGGATGCCGCAACTGTGATGTCAACACAAGGACATTGTGGCATAACGCTGCATGTGGTTTTGCACATGGCAACCAATGCGGGACATCAACAAAAGCATATTTTGACATCGATAGTTGGAAAAAAAGAAAACCCATCACATTCAGACGAGAAGTGAAAACCAGAGTCCTGCATGGAAGTCCAGGGTTTGTTAGACCCTCCCACCTGCCCCATAGACACCTTTGCCCTCCTTATATCAATGCTGGCAGCGTTTCAACCTGATGCCATCCTGCCACGCACCTTGTTGACGCCACAGGTGCTGTCTGCACGCCAGCAAATGATAACACTGCGTTTTCAGCTGATGCCGTCTAGCGGTGTAATATGCAGACACGAAAGGTGGCTTTTGGCGTCGGGACCCCAAGCCAAAAGCATTGCAAAAGCGACGGTATTTGATGACTTTGAAATGAAAATGGGCTAACAGCAAGGAAGGTTACTCCAGTGAAGAGAAGCCATGAAGCAAATGCGTCTTTGCATTGTGCCTGGTGTTGCTAATTTTTGCAACAAATGGACATAAAATGCCCTGGACTCTGTGTTTAAGGTTGTTGTGCATTAATTATTTTCATTGCAAGACAGATAAAAAAAAAAAAAAGACACATATATAAAATACAGATTTGGTGTCCAAAGGCTTTTTTCTCATTGCGTGTAAATGCAATGAATGTTTTAACTCCTGAGTCTCCAGTGGTTTCTTTTTGACCTTGTACACTACAGTCACGCCACTCATCTGTCTTCTCTCTCCTCTTTCTACACTTCTTATCCCCTCCTCTTTTTCCTCCCCTCGCCTCTTGGTTTAGGGTGTACAATCAGCTGTCTGGCCCCCTTTTTTCATCCCCATGTTCCTTCAAAGAGTCAAAGCGGGGCCTCTCTGAGGTATTAAATATCTTTATTAAACTGCTGCTTTGGGGGCTCCCCCATGACCCCCCTGCCTCCTTCTTTTCACCTCTGTACACCCCAACTATCCCCACAAACGTGGCCCCTTTCAGCTTCTCTTCAAAGGCTTCCACCATGCGGCTTCTGCCGGCTACCTGCTGCGCTGCAAGATCATTCACAATAGCCTACGCTGGTTCCTGCTGCGTGACACTAGGCAAGCTCCACCACACTCGGCTGGGCCACATCTGACAGGGGGACTTTGACCAGGCGGAGTCCACCGGATCAGGGAGTTGAGTGAGAAGAAGCAGGGGGAGTTAAGATAGGAGAAAGATTTCGTAGGCCAGCTGTGTCATGGTTTAGTGACTGCTATCAAAAGAGTAGCTCTGGAGTTAGTTGTCCCCCACACACATACACATGCATCCTTTTGGTGGTTTCACTCATGCACGCAGTGTCACTGTGTGAAACTGTGAGGGTGTTAGGGATGTGATTCGCTCCTCCACTGTCTGAACAAAAATCCACACTCTTTAACAGATGGTTTCTACAAATTTGTACCTTCACAGGCCTGACAGCCCACTCTTTGAGGGTAACCACACTCTGGGGCCTTCCTGACTTGCATTATGTTAAATCCTTAAACCAGGACTCTGAGCAAGTCATCTGTCACCATGGTGACATCACAGGAAATCACATGATTAGGTGCTATGAAATACCAAAATCACATAGCATTGAGGCAGCAGAATTAAACATAAAAGTTCAGAAAAAAAAGTAATGTATTGTTTTTATATCCATTTGAATTGTGACACAACACTAAAATCATTCATCGTTGTTGAACATGCTGTCCCAACATTGCAGATTGAGAAATGTTGATCAGGTTTGTCAAGCTGCACCTGTCTGATCAAGAGTATCAGTGGCAATTAATTTCATTTCAACAGCTTATCTGTTTTTCATGTTACCCAACAAGTCAGTGACATCTAGCTGAAGAAATCTCACCTGCTGAATGTAAAACTATTTCACCAATTTATTGTGCTGTATTTTGAATGAGTGTTGGCTTTTAGTCTTTTTCACAATGTTTTAATTGTACTGTGCATTTCAACTCAACTGAGCCACTCCAGGATGTTGCGATTGAACAATTAAAGCAAATTCAACCAATCCCTGTGACTGCAGCACAGCTTTGCAGTTATGTCTGATCCCCTTTTCCACAAATTGGACCAATCATAGTTTTCTCATTTATCTCAAATCTTAATCACAAAGGGGCTAAAATGAACGCATCCACCAGGGTCTCATATTTCCATCAGTGCCTGTCACAGCTGGAGCTGGTAAATACCCATAACTACTGCAGAATCATTTGACCAGGCGTGAATGCACATTGTAAACTTTCTCAAGGGACTATAGATTAAATATATGTGGTTAGTGGTAATGTTAGTGTCATATAAATTTAAGTACTACTTTCCCAATTTTCACTTGCTGTTGTATTTCATTGAAAAAGAATGCCCCAAAACACTACACATTGCAGTTTTTTTATATTAGGCCAAAAAAGCCTGCTTAATCCCTTTATTAGTGGGACATACGAACATATCTCAGTACAGATTTTAAAACGGCCCTTTCTCATTAAGAAATGAAAACTGATGTTCTCTTCAGTTTAGGCTATGTTGCCTTGTAAGTGCACAGTGTTTATATCCTACTCACAAAGTCCTGTCTCAAATAGAGTTAAGCCACTCAGTCTGATTGTAAAGTTGTTTTTAACACTAGAGTTCTGACCTTTTTCAGACTTTTCCCCTCCTCCATGCACTCTGGAGGTAAGTGAAGTTGTGCCAGAGATCCCAACTCTGCTTTTTCACTTCAGTTTGATGCCAGGAGGGTTGATTAGTCCTCTGCTCAGATTCACCTTGGGCATCTAATAAGAATGATAAAGAAGAAAATCACCACACCCTAACAGGTGCGACGAAACTAACAGCAGAGTCAAAGATATCAATCAAATCAGCGCACGCCCACTCAGTCCTGAGAGATTTAATCAGCCTGAAAAGTGAAAACACCTGTATGGGTTGATCATGCATGAGCAGAGTTTTTATAAAGCTGCTCTTCAGGTCAGGTCTTGTCAAGTCACTGACAAACTGTCTGCATGGACAATTCATGCAATCCATATTCAGACAGTACTACCTCGCAGGTGCTCTCGCAGTGTGTGTTTGTTATAAACACAGCTCAACACAGTATATATATATATATATATATATATATATATATATTAGATATTGATATATCAGATATTTACATACAGGCTATTAAGCTATTCAAATTATGGAACAAATAGGCATACACACAGTCCCTTACACATAAAAAGTAGCTTGTAAAGGTTTGAAATATTATTTTATTTAATTCCATTTTGTAGGTGTAGAGCTCCTAAAATCACATTTGTTTCAGATGGTCTGCAACAACATCTCAGTCCTCTTCCCTAAATCTCTCTGAGTAATCTAACAACCCAATCAGTGTAACTTTTTGCAGTTTTTTTTTCTACTGTTTACCGACTTCTTCCAGCATGAAGTGGCAGCTTGTAAAACTACACTTTGAAAGTAGCCTCCCCCCACACTGCAAGTTGCAGCACACTCTTTGTCCACCACAATGTGCGCTGAAGTAACAAAGGCGCTATTGCGGACCCTGAGGTTTTTTGGGAGCCGTCTGTCACTCAGACCTATTGTTGACGTGTGCAGGGCTTGGAGGACAATGGCACTTTGTGTGAGGAGAGAGCCGGGACACACCCTCCTCTTATATCTCTACCTCTTATCTGTTTCTGCCAAACCGTCACATTTCTTTACACTTCTCTTTTCTTCGTTTGATCTTTATCTAGTTATACCCCATTTTAGACAATTTTAATTTAAAAACAGCACATTTTAAAACATTTTTTAATAAGTTAAGTTTTTTTTCCTCAGTGTGTCTCCATTTTTATTTGTTTTCAGTAGCACCACAGCACTGCAATAAATGGAAAGAAGAGCTTGGTGTATTTATGTTTTGTTGTACAGACTATAATTGTGCATTTTATTCAATGAAAATATATTGAAGGAGGGACAAAAGTCTTTAAGCTAACAAACTTACTTATTAGCTCAGTCGCTAACAGGACAATTAATTCATACAGTTTCAAACTACTTTTGTTGCATTGCGCTATTCTTCTATTGTGGAGCCATTAAAGGAAGAGACCAATTTAAAACTGGGGGTCAATTTATTCTTTCATGTATAGGCCTATAGCTTAACCGGGCCTGAACTGGCCCAGGTGGTTTTTTTTTTGGGCATGCTCCATAGTCTCCACACTGGGCATTGACCCAGGAGTCGAGCAGCTTGTGCTTAGGCTTCCAGTGCAGGGTTTCAAAGTGTGAAGATGTCTGGTTACGCAAGACTAGTTTCACGTTGCGTCAGAGATTTTGGTGCCACGCAGGAAGCATGTTACCATCTGATATAAGTGGCCAGTGACAATGGTTGTCTCACAGTCTATATCTTGTGAGAAAAACTAGCCCAATGAAAGGAGTACATTTGCATATTAAAGATCACCAACCTTGAATTTGACACCAAAAAAAATCATCACAGATATAATTTGCCCCCGTGAGCAAATCCATTGATAATGGTTATTAATGGTAACAGATTTTGCTGCAGAATTTCTCAGTTTCGAATTCTGATGTGATCTGGTCTTAAGAATGAAGGTAAAGTTTTTTTTGTCAGTTTTAGTTTTTGTCTGTGGGTGATGCTGTTTTCTTATTTCTCCCTTATATCTTTATATATAGTTTTCTCTGCTCTGTCCTGGTTCATTATTGCCTAACAGCATTTGGTTTGCTGCCTGTTACTATCCAACAGACACATGCGCAAACAAGTAGTAACATTTGCTTAAACAAGCTAGGCACAGTGATGGTTCTACCTAAATGCTCTAACACAAAATATAAGAAAAAATAATACAGTTTTACCTACAATTCCAACACAATCATTAACAATTAAAACAATAGTACTGATACTGATGGAAACACTCATCAAAAAATGAAAATTGTTTCTGCTTTATGCTGATGAAAAATGGCTTTGGACATGGATTTACTGGTGGATGAAATTCAGTTCAACAGAACATTACTTGACAGCTGTGGAGAAAATGATCCATTTTGTGTTTCTGGCTTCAGCTCCTTTGTTTCTCTACAGTCCTGTAACGGGACCAGTAGGTCAGGGCAAACAAAGTTGGGGTTTGTTCGTGGACTTCAGGCAGTCCGACTGTGTAGGCATCACAATCCTACCCCTTGACCCTGATGACATCATATGACTGACTCTTGTGCGTCTTTCGTGAACCAAGAAGGTCAAGATTATTCAGTGGACTTTCAAACAAGCGAAGAGTAAGTGTCAAGGAGCGAGGGGCTTTGGACAATTATCCGTGTTTGCTCTGAGAGGCGCTGCTTTCTGTGTGTATGTCTGGTCAAAGCCATTAACATCGTACGAGTCAGCGAGTGTGTGAGTACAAGACAAATGCATGCATTGGTTGTCATGCATGTTGCAGTATGTTTGTGGTGGATGATTTATCTGTATAGTAACCTTTGTATTTTCATGTTTTTATCTGAAATGCACTATTAAAAACCCTTAAATGTGCTATTTGTCCTTCATTTTTCATTGCCTATGAAAATGACTTCATTCAGTTAGCTATTATGGTCATTTACATAACGCTGATGGCTCTGGTTAACTTGTAACATTGAACAAGTATGGTACAGTGGTTTTGACACAGTGGTCACTCAATTTAATGATATTTATTATTTCCTCTGCTCCAATCTTCTCTCCTCTCATCACTCCCATCATCTGCTCCCCTTGCCCTTTATTCTTTTATTCTGTGTGTTTTATCTTGAATTGATTCATTCTAAATTTATTGTTTGAAACACACAAATGCATAATTAAAGGACAAGCTTTCTTGGACTGAACAGCAACTTGGCACCATGTGACATGTTCGGAGTGAGAATGTGTTGGACACAGGTGCATTTTATTGATTGCAGTTTGAGTGTACAGAGATACCATGACAAGATCCTGAGACCCGCTGTCATTCATCTGTACACAATTACTAAAAGCTGAAAACATTTCAGATCTGGCACGGCCTGCATATTCACCAGACACGTCACACACTGAAAGCATGTAGGATGCCCTGGATCCATGTGTGTGACAGCTTGTTTCAGTGCCTGCCAGTATCCAGCAACTTCTCACAGCCATTGAAGAGGACTGAGCCAACACTCCAAAGGCCACAATCAATAATCTGATTAATTTTATGTTAGGGAGGTGTGTCTGTGTGAGGCAGATACTGTCACACTAGATCTTAATCTTTGGGTATGTGTCATCAAAAAATGCAGCATTAGTCACGTGAAATTCTAACAAATGTCTTTCTTGTCTTTTTTTAAAGATCAAACTATACATTTTAGAGTGGCCTTTTATCATGACCATGCCAAGGCACACTAATGATGCTGTTTAATCAGCATTTTAATATGCCACACCTGCCAGGTAGATGGATTATCTTGGAAAAGAAGTGCCCACTAACACAGATTTGAACAAATTTGCAACCCATTTTTAAGAGAAATGTATCTATTGAGAGCATAAAAAGTCTTAAAACTGTAACTTAAACCTGAGAAAAATGGGAGCAAAAACAAAAGTGTTGGGTTTAATTTTTTGTTCAGTGTACAGAATCAAATTACTTTCTGTTTATCCTTTTACATAACATGTTTTGACACTAACATCTGACAGCTGATATGACTTCATAATGTTTTAACCATTTTGGCAATAAACCCTCCAACCAAATCTGAGCTTTTTGTCTAATTGTGTTTGTATTGTGTAAATGAAACGTATATGTTAGAGATCTGACTCCTGACCTGGAAACATAACACTCTGCTGTTGTTTCTGTTAAACATGAGACTGTGTTATGTCAAACAAATGCAGAGGAAAAGTTACACCACATCTTTTGAATGTGAACACATGTATGTGTGACGGCGTATCTAGTGATGCAATGTATCAGTTTCCCCTCCTTGTCATTTCCTCCTTGTTACTTAATTTCATTGCTCTTGGTTGTCTTCTGAGAAATCTTACCACACCTTAAATTCATGTAAATTCAAGCCAAGTTCATTCAGCAGTCAAGGATCGTTTGAGGTATGTGTCATTGAATAATTTTGTAATGACTGATTATGCAATTTGCAGGCTATATTTCTGAGACTAAAAATGAAGCAAGTGTCATTTTTACCCAAAATGTGACAAATCATAACTCCCAGCTTTGTTTACTGATTTCTCCTCCACAATCTCAACTTCGGTCGAAATGAGTTTCTGGGGCTCCGCATAATAGATGGTACGAGAAGCTCGGGCATCCAGAGGGAGCTTGCAATAGAGCAACTGCTCCTTTGCATCAAAAGGGGCCAGTTAAGGTGGAATGGGCATCTGATCAGGATCTCTCACCTCCTGGACATCTCCCATTAGTGGTTTTCCGGGCACATCCTGCTGGTAGGTAGCCTCAGTGTAGACCCAGAGCATACTAGAGGGATAATATATTTCACCTTGCTGGAAAGCGTTGCTTGGGAGTGAGACATCTGGAGTGCCACACTCAGCCTGCTGCCCCCACAAACTCAGTCTGGATGAGCAAATGAAAATAGATGGAATCTCCCCTTCTCTTTACTTCATGTCTAATGAAATGTCTTAGTCACTATTTTAAGCTGCACACAAACTATGACTACCACTCCAACCTAAAAACAAGTTGTATCCTCTATCTGCTTCAAGAGCTAAATCTCAAGCTCATTGTTTTTGGTTCTCAATCATTTTTACCAAAAGAAAAAATTAAGAAAAGTTAATAAGTCCTAAATCTGTTGTCTCCCTACTGTGAGAAGATACTGTTTACCCAGTTTACCATAAACAGGGCTGTGGTGTGGCAGCACAGTATGGGAAATGCTTTCAATATTAAAAGCTGAAGAGCAAATGACAAAAGAGCTGGTCATGTCCCAAAAAGTAAGGAAAGGTTAAGATATACACAGTTTTTAAAAACACTCTCCAGTGACGGTGAAAGTAAAAGGCAAACCCAGATTCACCCTCATTTTGGCGTTTCACCATATATTTTTGTTGGGTTTTTTTTATCTGTGTCTCTTGGAAGCCTTCTGTTTACAGTCTGGCCCCTGGTTGGTACCTTTTTATAAACTCCTGACCTTCCCTGGGTGCAAGGGGGGTCACAATCTCATAAATTTCCTGAACACAGAGAAGAAGAAAATACAGGCAGAGTCTGTGCCGAGAAAAAAAACATCACCACACACTTCTAGTAGGCCATAAGTGATGATAGAGAGGGATTACTTTTGTATGAATTTATACACTGTTTATAGAGACTTTCCTGCATAGTATGTGTTTGGGCAACAATGTTTTCAAAGCTTTTGTTGCTTTTGATCTGAAAATTTCTCCTATATTTGTGCATTATTTTGAAACTTTTAAACTTTATTTCAGAAGAATTTTCTCATTTTTAAGGCACTCCCTGACCACAGGACCTAATTTTAGGAAACTCAACAGCCTTATCTTGATTGCCTTGCAACACTTTGGTGCACACACGCAAACACACACAGTTTCTAGAAGCTCTTTTTCTGGCCAGAGGCACGAGGAGCTTTCAGTGGCTTCTCCTGGCCTCTTGAGTCAACAGGGGCAGAAGGTCAAAGGTCAAAACTGCTTGAATGATACCCAAGGAGAGAAGAGCAGGGTGAGGAGGGTGGGTGTAGGAGGAGGAGGGTTGTGCAGGACATCGGAGGGGGTGGAGGAGGAACAAACAGTGGGGGAAGATTTTGGCGGGAAAACTGAGACAGACCTGGAAAGTCACCTCTTACAGACAGACGGTGAGTCAGAGTCTGCCTCAGCCGAGCGACATGCAGCCTCTGAATCACACTCACATACACAAGCGCAGAGCTCAGTTATAAAGGCATACACGCGCGCACACACGCACACACACACACACACACACACACACACACACACATTCTAAGATACACAAATCTCCCACACCTTGGCAACACACTCAAACAATAGCAGCACCCCCCCACAGTTGCCCCCCTCCTGCACAAACACTTTGAGATGATGTCATCGTTCTTTGCCTCAGTGGCATTGCTACACGGGCATGACTCAACATTTTTGTGTGTGTGTGTGCGTGCGTTCGTTTGCGTGTGTATGTGTTAAATTCAGTTTCCAAGTCCACAGTTTGAGCCTGATGTCACTCATTACTGACTAATCCTCCATGAGCCATTTGAACAGAATAGGACACAGAGCGGGAAGGAAGGGGAAATTGGTGGGAAAAGTGTTTTTGTGTGTGTTTGCAAGGCACAAAACACAACCTTTGTCCCCTGCCATTCACACATTTGTTGCACATGCATATTACATCACTCTTTAAGTCTTTAATTAGACACACACCCAGTACTTACCGTGCTAACGTACAGAAAAACAAGCACCTCACCTTTCTGTCTCTTCCAAACAAAAACACAGAACTATGAACAGCTTTCGCCACAGGTATTTAAAAGTCTTAAAAAGTATTAAAACTTCTCTAATCACATGCATATTAGCTCCCTCTGCAAATATGCACGCATTTAGTGAGTCCACACACTTCCTCGAAATGAGCAGTGTATAAACACATCGCCATCACCTCCACTTCAGTGAAATGATTAGAGCCTGGGGCCAAATTAAACATCCCCTGGACCCCAGCCTGGGAAATGAACTCATAGCTAAACCCATGACATGGCCCACTAGACATGAAAGCCCTCATAGAGCGGGCCATTCAGTAAAAGGGGGCAATGGCAGAGTGGCATCGGGCCCATACGGATGTGGCAGGAGGCCGTGATGTCAGCGTGGTCCCTGCGTGGCCTGCCAGGCAGCGTGGCGGCAATGGATAAGGCGTGTATTCTGATTCCAACGCAGGTGCAGTGAAACACAAACACTGAGAGCTTGGCAGGAGCCTCCAGGGACTTAGAAAGACAGGATGAATATTTCACTCTTGTAAATATGGTATGTAAATCTGTGTTCGTGGCAGAGCACAAATGAGCTTGTTTTTTAGTAGCTTGTGCCATTCATGACCTGAGTTTGGCTTGGGCAAAACATCAATATAATAAAGGTGTAGTAGTGAATTTACACATACTCTAAAATAATCAGGGTGCCACATCAACATTGTGTTGGTTAATTTTTGGTTCCTTGTAGGAAGGAGTTCAGTGTAGGTCCACTGATTCTTGGTGTTAAAATGAGCCAGTTGGGATGGTTTGTACACCTGAAGGTTGCCTCACAGATGCCTTCTCCGGAGAAGGAGATCCCAGGGCAGACGCAGAACACTCTGGTGGGATTACATATCCTATTTGGCCTGAGAACTTTTAAGGATCTGACCGACCCACTCCTACAGATCCCCCTAGCAAGAGCTGGTGGACCTGGCTCGGGGGCAAGGACATCTGGGCTACCTTGCTTATGCCTACTTAACACTACACAATTTTAGCCCTGATTTATCACTTGCCATCAGTGTTTGGAGCTCCTTGACAAAACTAAGAGATCAGAGGAAAATCAGTATTGGCTTGACACTGTCAAACTGGCTCTTCGGCGCTCTGTGTGAGCAGTTCAAAGACACAAGCCGAGAGTCATTCCAGATATCCAGCAGGCTAAATATCTGGACTTGTGAGGGACATGTTGGCAAGCTACAGCCAAAAAGAGTGCAAGACACTCATTGAAGAAAAAGTAACAGGACTGAGTGCTGCAATGTTTGTGTGTGTTTTTGAGAGTGAGGGATACCATTTTTTTCTGTAAAACTAGTGAATGTATGCATTTTTTTAACATTGGAAAACCAGTAAAAATAGGCGATTAAGTGCTTCCATTCATTCATGTGGTGTGAAAACTATAATCACTTCAAGATTCGTGATCGCAACACAGTAAGTTGTCTTGTGCGAAAGAGATCTGGCGACTTTGACAGTCATGTAGTGTCAACTAAGCTTTTCTCGGCAGCAAATGGAACTAGGACTCACATAAGTGGTGATGATTGTTAGAAACTGTTATTCACATGTGAAGATATTAGGCTACTGTGTGTAGAAAGTTCTAAAAGGTTAAAGGTGGATGCATGTCACACTATATTAAAAATGATTATTAACACAAGCAACTCAGTTTGAGTTCACTCACTTTTCTCAAGTGTGCTGTAATAAGAAGCAGCAATAATTCACTTTTGCACTGCTGAATGTAGTAAATGTGGGTTTTCTACTATAGTTAATCTGCAATTAAAGCTGAATTATGACTGAGATATATGACATCTCATGTTTAAAATAACAAATCACTGTGCGGATGTAAATACGTCTGGATCCCACTGTTCCCCAGACGTGCTGTGGTTGAAACAGGACGGTTTGTAAATCCCACACAGACACTTCATCATGTTAACGAGAGGGAGGGAGGCTCTCCTCAAACACTGATATATGTGATTCTAAAAAAGTATCCAAGGAAGAGTTTATGTACATTTTCATTGTCAGCTCAACCCTGATTCACACTGTGGTAAGATTAGCCTCCTGTACCCAGAATGCTGTCAAAACTTTAATTTATGATTGCCAGTAAAGCCTCCATAGTTCTTGATCAGGAAAGAGGCAGAAGAAAGGTACAGAAAAAAATAAAGTAAAATCTAAATACAACCCCAAATCACAGAGAACTGATTCGCACAGGACAAATAATAACATCTGACCTCTGTGTTTGGTGTAATATGGTAGGTAATCAAATTTGCGGTGGAAGTTTTAGTTGACAAATTATGGACACTGGAGATTCCCACAGGACTAAGATCACAGTCAACCTCCAGAAATATTACAAATTACAGGTCTTCAAGTAAGTCCCATGTAATTTGGGTTTCAGATTGGGAGGATCAATGGAGTAATTCACCTGAGATTTCCAGCTTTTCTGTGATTTGGTCACACACCACATTCCTAAGTTGAAATTCTGTTTAATCATTATTTCAAGTAGTCCAGAAAACATGAAGACTTTCTTTCCCATTTCTGTCCATATGAAAAAAAAAAAGCAAAGGCAGCATTACTGAGGGGCTTTGTAGTGGCCCTATAGTGCGTTTTCTGTGTAAAAGCACTATTGGTTTCCATACCATAACTAAGTCGCTTTTACTCCTTAGTAAACGTCAATCATAGTGGTGTCAGATTGAAAAACCTTTTTTTTGCTGACAGTGGCATTCAAGAGCATTTACAAACAACTCATTTCATCCTTTCATTTGAACGACATGTTGCTCTAGATCTGAGAGACTGATTGCAAGATAAAGTTTGACTCTATCTTTGTCACGAAGGTAAAGTATTATTATTAGCACCCAGTGACTACTTTCACAGTTTCTAAAGGAAGTGAAAGAAGTGAGCAATGGGAAAAATGACTATATCTAAAAACCACAACTCAGCACATAATATGTTGTTGGACACACATACACAACCACAAGAAATTTTTGTACCTCTTAAATTTAGTTAGAAATTAATTTGTCTTTAACCTTGTCTAAGCGAGTATTCACACAGTTCTAACAGGTGTGGTTTGTGAGCTTAAGGTCAAAGAGGTCACATCGTATGAACATCTGTGTGTCTTGTTTACTTCACTTTTTCAGCCGGATATCAGTTTTTCAAGTAAAGTGACATGTTTTAAATGCTTGTCCATAGGTAAACTATCCCTCCAGTCTAATCTCAATGGGTTATCATCATGGGCCTTAGGTCGTGTCACTCAGCACCTGGCCACGCCCCCTGAAATCTTGTAACATATTTATCACTCTCTGAAGTAACAGCCGCCTCAGGCTTACTTTTACTCTCAACTTTTACTCACTTGTTGTCTTTCCAAACTCACTTATGCTTTCTTCACTATCTTCCTCTAACACACACACATTGCAGTACTGGTTTAGGCGTGAGTGAGCCATTAGCGCAGCTGTGGCACAATATGAGGAAGTGTTTGACCTTCAGCTAGTTAACTGGAAAGTGCACAATTCTGTGAAGCAGCAGCCTCTCCAGGAATCTGCATCTGATGAACACACACATACACACATTAACTGTTTCGCTCGTGTTTCCTAGGCAACCGTCCTTAATTTGGAGGCATTGTTTGATTCAGAGTTGTTTGGTTATTTGTTTTACCTCAGGTGAGAACAATAGGTGGAAGGTTAGAGAAATGAGGGACCATCGCCACCCTGACCTCAAGTATCCAAATAAGTAATGACTCCTCCACCTCCTGTGACCTCCTAGGTTGTAGTGACACACACACACATTCAGACACATAAAGAGTCGTGAAGCGTTTTTTGGGATGTCTTTTCTGAACAATAGCTATATCTCTCTCTGTCCCTCATTTTATAAATAAACCAGTGGAAAATTGGTTCATCCGCAGTGTGTGTGTCTGAGAGAATGAGTGAGAGAGAGAGAGAGAGAAACACAGATTGATGTCAAGTGTTTCTGGAAAACGCTTGTCTTATCAAGACACGAGGAAATGGGTCTCTACTGCCCCCTTCTGATGTCTGTAACACATGAGGATATAGTGTTCCCTTTTCCCCCAGTTTCATGATTTTCAAAAAACACCTTGGCTCAGGATAACAAAAACAGTTCTTTGGTGGAGCTTTATTTTAGGGGGGAAATAGAGATGTTGCTCAGTTGGATCAAACTGATTAATTAAAAGTGTTAGATTGAGGTCTTTTAATCAGCACACAGCAATTATGTACTTTCCAATCACAACAGAATAATTTGCATTTACTTAATTTTATATGGAGTCCTTTTAAGGAAATTCAGATGTACCCTATGATTAGTATCGCATGTTACGTAGTTATTTTGAGGAAACGTATAGCTTTGTTGAAAGGTATAAATTACAGAGCAGTAAAATGATTTGTTTCTGTAATTTTCGTCTGTGATTTGTTGGATTTCTCTCATGATTTTTCAAGGTGTTTATTGGAGGAACCAGGAACAGGTTGCCTGGGTATTCCCCGAGTCTTTACAAATATGGGTGAAAGTGCCAATAGCAGGTATGCTCCAAGCTGCTGGAACATGTTACCTTATGACAAGAGGAGATCCCCTACAGTATTATCTTTTAATATTAAACTGAAGACATTTCCTCTTAGCTGCATATTCTAGTAATCTGCTGTGACTATTTTAACTAGTATTTTATTTTATTTCTTTGGTGTGCTTTTACTTTTACTGCTTTATTGGTTTGCCTCAGTTTGTTCTGTTTATTTGATTTATTCATTTTAAGTTATATATATATTATTTATTATTATTATTTTTATTTTTATTATACATTATTTTTTTATGACGTTTTATTGTTAGTTTTAATGGATTTGAATCACTTTCATGGTCAGTTGCTGGCTTTGTTTTGTACCTGTTACTTCTACCTCACACTTTGTGCAGCACATTGTGCTTTCACCTGGAATGAAATGTGATATAAAAATAAAGTTTTGCTTGCTGGCTTGATTACTGACCTCAGAATCAGCTTCTTCCAAATTTGGGAAACAGCTTTTGACCCTAATTGGATAAGCTGACTCAATTAACTGGTTTAGAATCTGGTGTGTGTACCTGCACGTAGATCGCCTCCCCCCAACACACACACACACACAAAACCATTGAGCCTGATCTTTTAAAGCAGTAAAGCTTGTTACAAGCATTAGTAAAAAAAATGGCTCCATAATGTTACAGTGTGTGCTCATTTCATACTGTACAGTAGTGCATGGTGCTCTTTGTCACTTCACATACATAACTACATCTTGCATGTGAAGTGATTATATGCACACACATGCACACACAGAGACATGCTTCAGGAAATGAACCCCATTACCTTCACTTCAAGTATGAAAAGTGCTACCAAAACAGCACGGTCACCATTTTACACAGAGTGGCCTTTCACCGATACCATCCACACAC
The DNA here is from genome assembly GCF_026936395.1 of Plectropomus leopardus. Lineage (NCBI taxonomy): Eukaryota > Metazoa > Chordata > Actinopteri > Perciformes > Serranidae > Plectropomus > Plectropomus leopardus. The sequence continues at coordinate 25,651,583 of NC_142182.1, read as the reverse complement.
AATCCATACATGTACATACACAGTCCATACACACACCAACACACACATACACAAACAAAGAGGCAGTTCTCTCGTACAAGGGTGTGGCTGACCAGAGGTGGGTTCTTATACTGAGGTAGTCTGTGCGAGTGTGTGTGTGTGTGTGTGTGTGTGTGTGTGTATCCATAACATGTTGAGACAGACTAAGCAGAGTGGTAAAATGATTTGGGGACACCAGTATATCACAAAGCAAGGGTAAAGCTTTCCAAAGAAAAGCTTTATAAATGTATCAATATAAACAGAAAAAAAATAACAGAAAAAACACTGACATGTCATGCCATTCACAGATATGATAAACTGCTTTCATACAGCAGCAACATTATGCAGCAAATTTCTATCACCTCCTCCTCTGTCTGCAGTCACTTTTTTGTGTGTCATTACAGACACTCAATACAGAGGTTAACATGAACATATGTTTCAGTATAAAATTGCATCCTGACTTTTTACTAAGAGAATGTTGTCAGCATTTGGGTGAAATCTACAAAACCAAAGGTGGTTAATAACTCTGTGAGGAGAGTCAAATTGCAGTCAGGGCGTGTTGTCTTAAGGGATACAGGAGTGGTTGAGTCCAGCTGAACATCCAGCACGCTAACATTGCCATCTGCTGGTGAGAGCTGTTACATTGTCAACCAAATTTACAAAAAGCACTTCTCACAGGATATGTTGGGACTTGTCTCAGAAAAGGACAGGTGTAGGTAATGAAACTGACGATGGCTGTCACTGAGCTGCTTGATTTCAGGGTCCAGATATTATGCATGCAGCTCATTATCACACTCACTGCTACACTTAAGTAGAACAGAGTCATTGTTAGTGTTATCAGTAACACCTGTGCTTTTGCCACTTCAGCAAGTTTAAATGTTCGCTGTGAAAGAAGCCCATTTTTAGTGATTTTTGGGTCTGACTTTTCTGGAAAATGATGACAGTAGTATAAATACCCAACATTTTAACTCTGATGTGTTACAGATGAATTTAGATACATTTAATTCTTTGGGGGTTTTTTTAATCCCAAAGAGAAAATTTTCTCACAATAATAGTAAAAAAATACAGACTGGGATTAGAGAACTAAAAATTAGGGCTGTGCAATTAATCACATTTTCTCACTGCATGTGTACAATTCCATTATTTTACATTTAAAAACAGTTTATTAAGTCCATACTGACAAGGTAGAGCAATTCTTAGCAGATAGTCTAGATTAGGAATTAAATGACAGCATTTGCAGTTCCACTTTAGTTGCTTTCTCTGATATATACAGGCCATGTATGTGTTGACTACTCTGCAGTCAATTACCACCCATTTAGCAGTGGTGTAGTTAACTTCTTCAATTTAGTTTCACCCACAGGTCTGTCTGTGCTTCACTGTCTTTTGTAATTTGGTTCCCCACTGACATCATTCTGATTAGCTGCACTGTGTGCTTAGGGACCCCAATATGTAGAAATATTCAAATATAACAGGGAAAAATATCAGATTTGGAAAGCATGCAAAAAAATGCCTGACTTTTTCCCATAATTGCACGAGGCTAGCATGAAGTGGGCATATCTGTAAAGGGGAGACTCATTTTCATTCAGATATCTTGAGGTGAGATGTTGAGGAACCCCTGTAAAATGGCTATGTCGTTTTGCCTTGCCAAAATTGAGCTTAACTTTTAAGCGTTATTTATACCCCTTCCTGGATTCCTTAAGTCTTCTAGTTTCATGTGATAACAGTATCATCACTCCAGCAGAGCCTTTAAGAGACTAGAGTGATGACTGAATATGCAATGCGATAAATGTTATTTTAAAAAAATGTGTTACACACAGATCCCAATTAAGGTGTTAATGCTGACAGCCCTAATTTTGATGTGTTGTTTTATTTTGTGACAGTAGAAAAAGTGAGTAGTGAGTACAGTGCATTGTCCATTTAATCTTACTATATGGAGTACAGATTTAGAAGCCAGAGAAATTTTTAAAAAGTTACCAGATGACTTTGAATTGTGTAATACGTGAAATATAAATTGTGTCATATATTCTGTTAATGATACTGTAGTTTTAAGAAGGTAATCTGTGATCAGTAACAGATTATTGTTCAAACTGCTAATCGCCTCTTTTTCTCAGCAACAAAGTGTCTTTCTTCATTTGGTGCAGAAATTATTCATCTACCAAACCCAAATAAAGTAGTCCAACTCCAAAACATGACTGCTAAAAATGGCATATCTGCTAATTAGAAAAAAATAAACATCCATAAATGATTACTAAGATTAGAAAGGAAGTTGCCCTGATGGGATATAATAGATGTTTTCTTTAAAGTGTAATGAGGCACAAAGAAATGTTTCCAAAATAGATGCATAACACACTTTGTGGTTTTTAGACAATCCTTTAATAAACACAGGAAACACTAAGCCATTGGTTCTGCTTCAAAACAGAAAGTGATTAAATTCCACCTCTGCTAACGGTTTACTGATTGTGTCGGTATGGCCAGAATTAAACACACAACCTCACGCAAACTTACACACACACACATATAAACTGTGGGTGACTGCTGGACTTTCTCGTGGGCCAGGAGGGTAGATAGCTGAGGCCTGTATTTGATAACAAACACTGACTGACACCAACGTTACCAAACACCAGGATTAATCAGCAGTCAGCAGGAAAGAAGTGACACCTGGCACACACAGAGGTTAGGGAGGGGGAAGACATTGAGGAGATGGCCTTAGTGTGTGTGTGTGCACGTGCTTGTGTGTGTGTGTGTGTGTGTGTGTGTGTGTGTGTGTGTGTGTGTTTAGTAAGAAAAACCTCACCTTGTCAGTGATTGCCGTATGTGTGGATTTCTTAATTTTCTTTTATTGGATTTAAGTATACTTGCAAAAAATGACTCCAACATCTCACTTCCAACACATTTATATTAATATGGGGTCAAATGATAAATGCGCAATGAGAAGGGAGGCCTCTCAGTTCAATGCTTTGGTTTTATTGCTTTGATCCACTTTATGAGGTCAGAACTATTTATGCCAGTGCTGGGTTTACAGGTTGTTTTGCTTCCAAAACTGGCCAAAAAGATGGTTCTTGGCTCTTATTTGCATACTTTTTGCCCTCATTCTTATCAGCTTCGATCAGCATTGATGGAAACACAACACCTGCGTGAACACGTTAATTTCAGTCCTCCAACTAGCGAGATGCAGTGACGGGCCAACACAAATTACCGCCTGTCTCCACCCAAGCAGCGCTCAAACACTGATCCAAATTAGTTTTTTTTATATATTTAAAGAATTAGCCACCTCGAAGTTTGCGCAGACTATGGACTATGGACTATGGACATAGCTCTGCTCTACTGGCAATGGGAGAACAGTCTACAGGTTATTTTTAGCAGGTTTACTGCTTTAAAACCCATTAATTTGGGTAAAAACGGGGTATAGTACCCGTGCTAATGTTCAACATCAGCATCAAGCTGTGTTGTGAAGAATAAGCTTGTTGCATAATAACATGATGTTTGCTATGTTGCCAAAATAGGTAAATATTTTTTTTAAGAAATAAGAAAATAAATATTTCTTTTAATATGTGTGGCCCTATCTTATCTATTACTTTGGAAGACACTGAAAACACTTAAGAGGTATAGCTTATACTTGATCATTTCTGCTATCAATTATGAAAACATTATAATTTCCAAAGCCATGAAATTTAGACCTAATTGAATAATAGAATATCTTACCTATAAACTCAAACCGTTGGATGTCCTGATTTGTGTTTGGATTGTCTGAATAAATAGTTATACTCTCACATCTGTGGGATATGAATATTAAACCATACAGCCTGTCTCTGTTCTCTGACAGGGTTGACCTCACAAAAATAACAAGAAATTGTTCAATATGTTTCAGTGGCAGTCTGGAATAAATTATGGCAATATGGTTGGTTCATCGAGTCCATTAACACAATAAGCTCATTAAAATGTACAATGCAAACATCAGCACAGCTTTCCAAAGCCACTCAGTGCTCTGTCAGTCATCTGTCATCCATTGTTGTGCCCTTAATCCCACCATTGACAGTGAGGTCCATTTCCACCATTGGGAACACAGAATTAATCAGCAGATTTAAATTAGCCCAGGGCAATTAAAACACTCAGCAAATGGTTAATTAATTGACCTTGGTGGTCATTAAACAATTCATGGAATCAATAAAGGATCAATGGTCACCAGCGACCTTTCATGCATGGAACAGATGGGCTGGGGCCACTTAGATGAAACCATAGCTGCATAACAACGGAGATGAACTGTGCTTTATTTCCCAGACAGATGGATATGTATAGCTCTCATCCTCCACCTCCACCTCCTCCCCTCCCCCCTCCCCCACTCCAAACGAAGATTTTATTTTTTAACCCTGAGGATACAGTGACATTAAGCCTAAGTGCCTAAGCTGCGTGTTTTCTCCTAAACCATCGCAAGTAAAGACTTATCATCATATCTTTTATCAAAAGAAGGTTGAAAAATGTGAAAAATGCCCCTCACAGTTACTGGGAGCCTGAAGTGACATGTTCTAATTTCTCATTTTGTCCCACCAGTCAAAATTTCAAAGATATTTAGTTAACATTAATGAAAATAATCACTTCTAAGAAGAGAACATAATAAATTGTTTAGGATTTTTGCTTGAAAAGTGACAGTATAAAACTGAGTCAGTTGACCAGCCAGTCCCCTAACTGACTTTTCATGTTTGCTCAAATTTGATCAACAAAACATTAATTTTGCTATCTTTTCACATGTTGCCTTCAATTATTTTCCATCTAAGCGTACAGGACTTAAATGTGTACAAAAGCTCAGTGAGTGACAACAGTTATTACAGTATCGGCATGATCCCTGAAACATGGAAATAGGCTGCTGTTTATGTTTGGTAAACGCACACTGTTTCACTGCACTTGACTATCATTATGAATGTATTCACACAATCCAACAGTCTTCAACATGCACTGTGTTGTTGAAATGTAAAGAAATGCAAAGTTTCAATGTAACTACTACATAGTAACAAAAAAAGTTAACATATCTATGGTTTGCAGAAATGTACAATGCAAATATATTTCTACTGAATTGGTTGGCAGTTTCAAAGGAAATAAATATTGTGGTATATTTCTTGCCAATTGTGAATCAAAATGTCATTTTTGAAATGTATCCCCAAACATTTAGTCAATATTTGAAAGCTCCAAGAACATTTTTTTTGCTGATGGTGACTGCGCTCAGTGTGACATCAGCCTCTCTTCCTTTATTCTTGAATGGAGGTTTGCTCCTGACCCCTGAATGGTCAGACTCTATGAGGACAAAGGAACTCTGCTTTCTAGTACATCCACCTCCCTCCTCCTCCTTCCCTCCTCGACTTCTCCTCATTTAAACTCCCCAGACCCCCATCCCTCAAACACACACGACACAACTTCCACCCCACCCCCACGCCCTGTCCATCCATCACTAGTGGTCACTCGAGTCACAGGGTTCAATGAATGTGGATGCCAGAACTTTTTTTCACATACTATTAATACCAAAAAAGGAAAGATAAAAAACTTTTTCATTATATAGGAGGTTTAATATTTTTGACTCATCTCATCATTTATGCCAAGAAATGTAATTATTATACATGTCAAATTTACACACATCAAATAGTTCAGTCTTTACTGGATTATAACTTGAGACTAAATCATTTTTATGAAACATTATTGAATAAGACCACAAAAAAAGACCACATGTTTTGTTTCTTACAATATTATACATTTTAACAGAAAAACCAATCCAATTTTATTTGGACATTGTGAGAGTTTGTCTTTACTTCTTCCAACAATAATTTTGTACAGCTAAAAGAAAAAAGAAAATAAAGCTGGTGACATATATATATATATATATATATTGTAAATGTTATACTCCAATCTGCTCACACAAATAAAATATTGGGGAGGCATTTTTTGGCATTTTTCCTATTTTAATAAAAATATGGATGTTAGCCTCTTAATACTTCCCTACTTTAGTCGTTTATTTTAGGATAAATAGTTTCCTTAAACAGCTATGCACTATAGTCTCCACCAAGTTTGTTGCGGATTATTTTTAGTGGTGGACTGATAAACATTTACTATGTTCATGGTAGTGAAAAAACAAGTCAGCCATGCACAACGGTGTGGTTTCTGGACAACAACTGAGCTCTATATCAGAGAGGTATTACAAATATCAGGCTTTGGCTGTACAGACAATAAACTTGTTAAGCTTTGTTCACACTGCAGTATGCACACAGACAACAGACACACACTTCAATACAAACTGCAATTGGGGGTCTGCATACACCTTTCACACATGCACTAGAAACCTCACAACAGGGAGAGCTTTGTTGTACTGGACTGAACAAGAAAGAGTGAAAAAGTAAAAGAGTGTGTGTGATTGCTAAATGAGAATATAGGCTCAAGAACGTGGAATACAGCACATACAAACAGTATTCAGTAGTCTGCAGTATCCTTCCAGTCATAAAGTTTTGGATGGGTTTATGTCACTTAGATCATAAAGTGGTCTATCTCAGTCTATCAGTTTGTTCTTTCTTTAATGGGATTTGTTGCCAATAAGGAAAATACAGAAAATCACCAGCTTTTTCCTGAATGCCAAAATGAAGATATTTGATGGAAAAGTTTATGAGACACCACAGCGCTGCAGTCAATGACCAGGATCAAAACAGTGTGTGTGCATGCTTTTAAATGCATTACTTTAGCAGTGATGTCATTGCTGCTTGGTCCACCCCCACCCAACTCCACACACACACACACCCTGGCAGCACCAGCCAGCTGTCTCTCCTGCTGCTCTCAGCTGACGGAGTACGGGGGAACTGAGGGGATACGAAGGAAGAGAGGTGGGGGTGGGCGGGTCGACAGCTGAGCAGATGCAGAAGCCCCTCCTGGGTTTGTCGGAGACGGGCTCTTTCCCAGCCACCCCGCAGCCGTGCAGCTGCCCAGGCACCAGCTGTCCTGATGATTGCACCAAACAGACCGAGGACTTCCTCACTGTGGTGGTTGGCTGAGGAAGGAGTGGAGGTGGTGTAGTACAGTCACACTGTATGGACCAGCTGACACGCTCAAATACCCCCAACCCTCAGTCTCCACCACTACTCCAGACCAAAAGGTTCCCAGACAAAACATGCCTGGAAACACACAATGTCTCCCCTTTGACCTCTGACCGCTGGCTTGCACACAACAAAATGCACAAAGGTTAAACCCAAAAATTAGACACTGGCCAGTAGTTTGTTACATTCATATAAAAATAAATTCATATCATATTTTAGCTTCTCACAAAGATAGATTAAAGATACCATTGAGCCATTTTTTTTCTCTATAGTATTTTCCAGACTTTGATATCAGCAGGTGACATTGATTGTTGCCAGGGAAACACTGGCCTTATTTTTTTTTTACTTTGTATTATTCCGGGTTCAATCCATACATTTATCTTAAACAAAGATTGTTATATAGTTAATCAAAACAAAACAGATAAAACAAACACAGAACCAAACAAACACAGATGCAAACTAACTAACAACTTTAAAGAATATATTCAAGCCTTAACAAATTTCTATTGTTCTTGGGACTTTACTACTCTTCAGTCAACGTAGTATATATATACATAGTGTGTCATTTCTATTTGTAATTGTTGTATGCAGGGCATCATTTTAGTCCATTTGCATTTGGGTATGTAGTAGAGGTTCAAAGTGAACAGTTTTTTACAAACAGTAATATAAAAGAAATTATGATATCTCTTTTTTTCTAAATAAAAAGTTGAACCGGTCAACGTCTTAAAGAAATATTCAAGATCTATCCAAAATAATCATACACACAATAATCATAATCATACACATAATAATAATACACAGGCATTCTGGCAAAAAAAGACAAATTGCTTCAATTTCACAATTACAAAACACACAATATCACGAGACTTCTCTTTTTTGTTGGTGTCACAATATTTCTTTTTTTTTGTAATATTTATGTAATAAAGTGAGACCTGATACAAAAGAAAATTCAACAAGACAATCAAGACAATTTTAACTTCTTTTTCATTTAGTATAAAGATTGTTGTATTGTCTGCTTAACACTTACTTACTTCCAAGGGTGCAGTAATTACATTTTTACACTTAAAATAACCTATGGCTGTGAGCACGTCATATTTCCTTTAACTCTATGGTATGCTCTATCAAAATCAGACAAATGTCATAACGACTCAGTTCTACATTGAAACTCTATTGCATAATACAGATGGCAAATATAATATATAATATAAATTAAATTCAAATAAAATATAAATATATAATACTGAAGCCTGTAAAGGCATGATGACAAGCTAGCAGCCAACACTTGTGAACTACATGCTGAGCTAGTTCTAAGCAGCTTAGCATTGCACTTCAAAATTTGAGGTCTAATATTTGAACTTTTGTCACTTTGGACATGCTACACATTGTTAGCTTGATTGGATTCTCCACATTTCAGTTGTTTAGTTAATTTAACTGAAACCATAAGCACCGAAGTATACTTCACTTAGATTTACCAGCATAATAAACAAGAGAGACAGACAAAAAGTGCTGACTCCATACCTTTGAAGAGGTCCTAAATTCCAAATATATAGCAGTGTTAAGGTTTTTGTTGGGCACACATTAGCTCTATATGAATGTATACATCCTGAAGGCTCTCTTGCTCTTCTAAAGACACATTTAGGCTAGAAACATCTGTCATGCAATTGGCACACAATGGCTATGGCTATATCCACTTTAGTTACCCTTAATGTGTCCATTAGCACAGCTGAATAAACAGACCTGAAGTATGAAGACAAATTTATCAGTGTGTGGAGACGTGAAGCCTGCCACACAGCCAGATTTATTTCAGTTGGTTAACTCAACCTTTATATTGTTTTTCACATGTTGTTGCACTCAGATTATATACACTTGTATATCGCAGTTGCTTTTGTGAATAGACATTACGTTTATTTTATGCTTATTAGGCGTATTTTTAATATCTATTATTCATTTAAGTTGAGTGATGCTGATCACTTTTTTCTCGGTACAGGGTTTCAGGGCCCAATAGATTCAGGTTTTGAGCTCCAAAATTAGATTCAGATCTAGAAGAAATTCAAAAGTAATAGGTAGACTTTGATGTCAACCTATTACACTCCAGGTAACCTTCTGTGTCTGCTAATGATGGATCAGGATGCCTCTCCTGTAATGTCAACACAAGAACATGGTGGAAGGACAAGGTTATGCTTAGGTAACAAAAGCACATGGCAACCAAAATCAGGATGTCAACAAATGCACATGCTGGCACAAATAATTAGGTTTAGGAAAAAGAAGCACATGGTAAGGTGTAGAAAAAAACAAACATCAAAGTAAGACAGGAAGTGAACTCCTGCATGAATGTCAGGCTATATCGGGTCCATCCACCACCCCTCCTGCGCACCCAACAGGGACCTTTGCACGCCTTATATTATGTCATTACTAGCACTTGTTTCAACCTGATCCCAGTATCATGCATATCATTCAGATGCAAGAGTGACGCAGACTTAAGAATGAGAACATGCAGGAAAAAACAAACTGTTCTGAGGTTTTTAAACAAACAAATGTCAGAATTGATGTTTGGATGATACAACTTCAAAAATTCTTCATAGTTCGTGTGAGGGGTGGAGGGACTGATCGGATGAGCAAGCAGAGAGTAGCGTGTGTGTTCGTGTGTGAGAGAGAGAGACAGAGCTAAAGGGTTGGAGGGAGGTGGGGGTCCCAGATGGATAATGGATGGGAAGTGTGTTTCTGAGCGTGGAGCTGGCAGAGACACAGCAACATGCCACCGGTGGGAGACTGAGGGTCAGAGCTGTTGACACAACCGTCCAACCAGCTGACACTCAATGAAATCACTAAATGTAATTTTAATGTAATGACACTAAATGAAATTACAGTCTAATTTAATGTAATGAAATTGTACATCAAAATTTGACTATAATTTCATTTCCTCTCCAACTTTGCCTCTGGTGTCCATTTGGCGACTGGTAATGGAAAATTCGTACTTGTTATTGTTATATCAAGTTCTTATCATTGCAGATAGCCTATGAAACACACTCAGAGCTTAAAAACAGTTTTTTCAACTGTGACACCATAAAAATAAAAAGATAAAGATTAGTGCCAAATGGAAAGGTACTTTAGGTACTTAAATTGCATTTATTTAGTTATTCTCCAGCTCTGCTGGTTATATGCTTCTTATTCTAATTGAAATGGGCTCCATGTGAAATTCAGGGTGTTTGATTTGTCTGGACATTGTTCTCAACATGAAAGTGGCTGAGCCGGCAGCTAGCAGCTAACAGGGCAAGCTCCACATAACAGTGCTAAACAATGCCAACAGAGCCCTAAAGACTTTACGGTGTCAACTAGAGGAATGGGGAGGTCGGTGCTACACTTCTGCGGTGGCAACCGCCATATGAATGCAGTGCAAAGCGACAGTAATGAGAAAGCCAGTGGGATAAGCACAACAAGCTTACCACAATAAATATGAGCCCAGATAACAACAAGCACAGGGGAAGCATAACTTCAATCACTTCTCAAGATGCCATAGATCAATTATATCCTTTCACAGCAGACAGTGGTTTGCTACTCTCAATGTCACATACAGCACCTTTATATCATCATGAATTTAATCCGGTAACTTTAAAGATAGATGGAAATTAAAACCAAAATGTGATGCTAGTTTTCCCCCATTTTAGGGCAAACTAATAACACATATTCAGAGTTTACTATGAAATAATACATAATGAAGTAAAAACAAAATAGCTGAAAAAAGTGTGAGCAGTGTTTTATTGTAAAAATGGTCCAGAGTGCTAACCAACCTGAGAGTCTTGCTCATAGTTGAGGTCAGTGAAAAGATTTTTTTTTTTTTTTTTTGCTCCCATAATCATTTAAACTGCTATTTCAGAAGTGTTTCCTACAAATTGACTTTTAATCATAAGAAAACATGGAGAACATGCACAGTGATTTGAGGTCTGGAACCAGACTCAAGTAACTTTGGAGTGATCCAAACTGTATTAACTTACAGATCAAGAACTGGCAAATGGTAAATGGACAAAATGTTCATCAAATTTCATAGCTGCTTTTACAGCTCATGTCTCTGAGGTCAGGGAGCCTCTGTTACATCAGTGTTACTATAAACACTGGCCGACTGATATCTGATATCTAATTAAGACGGCCTATAAACTTTCCAGCGAACTGATACATTGCTCTTTTTCAGAGAGTAAATACAAAACATAGAGAATACAGAGAAGGCTGTCGGGGGTCGGGGTGTCCTCAGGGTCAGGCTGTGCCCCCACTCGGCCCTCATTAGATGAGGATTGTCTCAGCTGTATCCATCCATCACAGAGGCCCCGGGCACTGGCCTGGGAGCCCCTAAACCAACACTGAGTGCAGGGAAAGGTGAGCTGCTGTCCCCGTCCCTCCCTCCATCACCTGTTGTCGTCACACATCAGCAGCCAGCAGCCCCCTGACTCCTGAATACAAACAGTGAACTGGGCGGCAGCTGGCCTGATGGTGCAGAGTATCTTCTGTGTGTGTGTGTGTGTGTGTGTGTGTGTGTGTGTGTGTGTGTGTGTGTGTGTTGGGTGTATTTAGAGTGCCTTGGATCTTGACACTAATCCTCTCTACTGTAGATGAAGGCTTCTTTTGCCCAGAGGGGAGAAATCACAAAGGCACATTCATCACTATCTGAGGAGGAAAGAGGTTTTCTGTTTTTTTCTCAAAACAAAAAAGAGAAAATGGCCGTTATTCAGCAGGAAGGAGTGGCAATATTACTCTTTGTTTGGTCCAGTGTCAATGATCAAAAGCTTTTCATGCTTTGTAATGTTTGCAAGTTATTCTAGTGATTCACTTCCTCGTGTTTGATGTGAACATCCAACACGTTCTCAGTTGTCACATTTCGTTGGATAGCATATGAACTGTTTTATGAGAATATGCATGTTGTACACAATACGCATGGTCTTCAAGTAGTTAAGTCATGACAGCACTGTGGGCGAAATGGATGCACCAGTTGACATCTAGAGGCTAAAGATTTAGCAAGCCAGTAAGCAGGTCATATATTGCAAGTAATGAAGTGTCAGAGAAAAAGATGAGGCCATTGGGAATATCAGCATTTTCCTCAGACTTATTATAAAATTACAAAGACCAACTTTATACAAGTAAAATGACAACACATTAACTTACCATCCACAAAAAATATAGCATCCGTGGCCTGCGCCATTTCTGAAAATGTCAGCAAACATGTCACACCTGGTGAACTCGGAGCAATAAACTTAACTTCATTTGTACAATTAATGGAGTGCCATATTCATATGTTTTTTATAGATTTAAACTGAGTTCACCTCTCTGACACTCTCAGAGGTCATTCTAGAGTCAGTGAGCATCTTTCATTTGTCATCTTCTGGCATTAGTTTTCATTCGTAAGAAAATAAGACAGTCCTGTTAAAGATTATTCTATCTGTTGCTTCTATCCCTTTTGGTGTTTTAGATTTTGCCACTTAGTTGTGCAAAAGTGGAAAATTGTGAAATTCTACGGGGCTCAAAACTAAATCAAACATGTAATCCTCTACACTTGTCTACTCTTGAGAGATAAATTGAGATTGGCATTTTAATCAATAACTGTTGTTCTTTAGTTTGGTTTTCAGGGTGTATTGATTTCATCTAAATTTGAAGTATTGATGCAGTTGATCTAATAAGGCTCTAGGGCTCAGAGCAAGAACAATTGATCTGCAGCTGGTTAGCAAATGGTGGATTCTGCTCTCTAATTACAGATTACGACTCTTTGTTGCCTCGTGTTCTACCTGGCACCTCCTAAGGGGACACCGCAGGATCCTGTCGACTGTCTCCACGGAGCTCACAGTGTTTAACATAAAGTCATGCTGCTCTGTGACGCTTCTGTTTTAGGACTCGAATGTCACTTCCCATGTGTGTGGGTTAGAGGTAAATTTGGTTTTAACGCCAGCGAGTGACAAAATCTTCACGGCTCACAGGAGCTGACTGTTCAAAGGAAGTGTCAGTTGGGCCTTTTGGAGGACTGAGCTCTGCCTGTTAATTATGGGAGCTGTGAAGATATCTGTGAGATTGAGATGGATGCCATCTGTCGTTAACCCCAAAAAAGAGGAAGATCTCCGTGAGAGATGTGGGAGAATTTACACAAAAACTGAGGAAATGCAGAAACATTGAGCGAAGCAGTCCATCTGTTTTTTACCACAGCAGCGCATGAATGCACAGCCTGTTCTCACTCCGAACTCTTCAGATAGTGCTGCTCTGTCAGTGCTTTCAGCATATGAGCGTGACCCTAGAAGCCACCTTACGCGTCCAACCAGAACATGTCTGGACGGATACACCCCAGATCGTTAACAGGCGACACAGAAGGATACCTAAAACATCATAAGACACAGAAGGTCACTGATAGAGTGACGTGATGTGACAAGTTAGGATAAGGACATGTTGGACAGTACTATCATACATTTAGCATAGTAAATCGCTCACCAATAGATGCAGCGTTTGTCCAGTTGCATGTTGTTTTTGTTTATTTTAACAAAAGCGGAGATTTTTATACTAGGGGTGATCAACCCTGGGCACACGTGCCACTGATGGCACACCATAGCTTCACTAATGGTACAGTAGCAATAAACAGTCTATGCAACAGAGTGCTTTGAGATGTTCAAGTGCAAGATTTCTCGAACATTAATTGATTTGCTGTAGCCAACCAGAGTAAAAACATCTGTGGCCACACACTGCAGCAGAACTTTTAAACTCTGTTATCTTCATTGAGAAAAACTCACATATGGATAGGTTATATGATGAAATATCGGCACACACAAAAGCGCTGACTGTTAAAGTTGGTTTGAAGCTGTGAAAAAAAGCTCAAAATTGTTAGAATTGAATGAATTTATCTATATAAACTATGCGAGGACACATTTTAATCAACATTTGTTGGGTATGCTTTAAAATTGACATGCATCATTTTGTGTTTGTGATGCTTCCTATTGCAAATAGGGATGTTGCTTTTCTTTTCTTTTTTCTCCAGTGTTTTCTTGTGGCTGTCTGCACTTCTTCACAAACAGAAAGACAAAAAATAAAAGACAGAAAAACAAAATATAGGAAACTATAGAAAATTTATTGACATGCAAGTGAGTCCTACTATTTCTAGCCCCCATCCAAACCAAAATTAAAATTAAATTGAAACCAACTCCTCACCAATGCGCCCCTCAAACAATGTTAGTCCCAAACATAGCTCATCTCTATACTCTCATCTCACAGACAACATGTAATGTTACAGTAGCTGAAGTAACATAAGAGCATAACTTCATCCCATTCCAGAAATAATTAAAGTCTTTAAAAAGATAATAATAATAATAATAATAATAATAACAATAATAATAATAATTATTATTATTATTATTATTATTATTATTATTATTATTATTATTATTATTATTATTATAAACAAATATGGTCTTAGATTATTTTCTTCTGAGTGGGTGCATTTAAAGCTATTTAGTTTTGTTTTGTTTTGTTTTTTTTGTTTTTTTTGGGACAGCTTTTAAATTACTTTGTTCTCCAGGTGCCACCTTGCACTCCTCCTCACCATACAGAAAGTGACTCAGCACACCTGTGTTTAATCTGCTCATCAGGCGCATGGAGCATATAAGGACTGGAGAGGCCAACACTCTGTGCCTGTGGGCCAGTGTGGCAGTGTGGCAAATGTGCGTTCGATAGAAGACTGAAGAAACTAGATGTATTGTACCTGAATCAGCGATCAATTGTTACTCCTTCTTGGAGAGAGAGTGTTAAACTTTTGGTTGTTTGTTTAAAATGACTTCAATAATAATTGTTGCATTTTAGTGATGATTTCTTTGCTTTTAAACAAAGTACTTTTTTAAAACTTTTCTGGGAAAAACATTTTTGTAAATCACCACTTCTGTTTATACACTCACTTCCGCTTCCCTTTTTTCCTTTTTCCCAAGTTATTTATTCATTGTTACTCCCTTCATCTGCTGAGCCTGACTGGGGAACGTAACATAATCCATTTTTTCACCCAGTTAAAGAAGAAAGAATGAAAATGCCTCCTTCAAGAATCAAATCAAGTGTGATGAGAAGCTTGGTAACAAACGATGGTGATGAAAGAAAAGAAAGAGAAAGTGACAAAATTAAATAGAACCAGGATTATCTCAAGTGGGAAACACATGCAGACAACTGTTAAAGTGTCGTTTGGACCTCACACACAGACAAAGGCCGTCCAACACCTCAACTGCTTATTGACATGAAGGTGTAACAGCCAGGAGCTGGTGGTCATGATATCCAGAAGTGTACAAAACCCCCAGAGGAAATTAAATCCTTTTGCCACCACAAAGTGAAAAGAAGGGAGGAAACAGACTGTTGAGTGTCATCCTCCTGTCTGATTTCTTTTCTAATTTCAGTTTTATAGGAAAAGTCAACACATGAAGCACTGAGTTTACAAGAAGACAAAGTTTCACACGTGGAGTCCAGACTGGCTTGTTTTCCAGCAGTGAAAGTAGTTTCCCCTGTTCACACTATTAGCTGTAAGAGAGTTTCACATAGGTGAGAAGAAGCAAGATGTTGCAGTCAGGGTAGACACCAGGAGATGTCACATTTTATTGTTTTGGAAATCTAGAAAATGTTTCTGGAAAAGTTTCTTAGGCAATGTGGCAATCAATCCAAGGTTAGAGTTCAGTTCTTTATGTTATACTTAGTCTTATATTTGTCTTGATTTCTTTCAAAAACACAGAAAGCAGATAATGAGAAACTTAAAAAATGACCCAAAAATTAGCAAGAAAGTAGTAAAAAGATTTTTTTTACTTATACTTGATACTTATGATTTCTCATTATTGTAAAAAATATTCTGATGATTCTCTCTTTTTTTAAGAACATTTTTTCATGTTATTTTCTCTTTACCTTTTACTGGGGTTTTTTTGCAATTTGCGGGACATTTCATGCAAAGTTGCTGTCTTTTTTTTTTTTAAAAGAAATTAAATCAATTTGCTGAGGATTCAAAGGTTTAAATGCTTGTGGAAGGTATCTGAATGCCACACAAGAAAACGTATGGAAATATAGATTGCAAAGATGGCATCATTCCCTGAATGATTTATTATAGTGTCATGTAACTACAATTGTGCACGAGTTGGTATGGTTTTGAATTTAAGGATATTGGGTTCTATTTATGGTGCTTAAAACTTTTAAATAAAATAAGAAAATATTTTTAAAAGAAAATAAAGAAAAACCAAAGCCTGGTGTATGTGATATGATAAAGAATGATGGATATAGGCTGGATATAGGCAATACTACAGTATTTTAATATTCAGGTCTTGGGTTCAAACCCCAAAATCTTTATGCCATTTGATTTTTGTCCAGCACGATCAACATCAATCCCAAACCTAGTGAGGGAGGCAACAGATGGAGAGACGTTTGCATTCCGGAGCAGTTGGAGAGAACGAGACACCAGATGCTTTGCTTTTATTTTTACGTGTTCGTTTGGTCATTTGGATGTATGGTAGCCCAAGCAGGACAAAGAGCCAAGGCCAAATATCTTGGCTTTGTTGGGATAACAGCTGGGAGGAACAAACCAGGAAGTCACTCCACTTCATTAAAGACCCAGCAGGAGAGCAGAAGAGCTTTTCTATCTCTCCTCCCACTCTCTCCATCACTCCACTCCTCCCTCCTGTCTGTCATTACTTACACATAATACATGCCTTCTTTCACCAGTGCTGTCTAGAAGCAGTACATGAAAATATGAATCCATTCTTTGTAATTTTTTCTATTTTCACATATTTGTTTTTCTATAAATCCGTCCTGTCGTTATCAGTAACATCTAATACATGCACGTGTCATGACATTGTACCTGATATTCATGGGCAGATAATAAGACAATGGGCCCCTGGGCACAGATTTGCAAAAAGCCACACAGGACACACAGACCTTGTCCTGGTTTTACCTCTTATTTTTGAATGTTGTTTTGCATGTTCTAGGGGTTTTGTTACTCTTTGTGGTAATCTTGTGTTTGGTCATTTTGTGTCTCTGTGAGGTAATTTTGCAATAATAATAATTGTAATAATAATGTAGGCTATAATATTCTTTATTTATATAGCCCATGTCAAAACATAAAATAGAGTTCAAAGAGCAGGAAGAGAAACCAATCAATAACATTTAGGGATTTAAAAACAGTAAATTTGTGTCTCTTAGATCATTTTGTGTATTTTCTGTTGTTTTTGTCTCTTGTACATCATTTTGTGCCTTTTGTTTTTGTCAATTTTGTCTATTTTAGGTAATTTTGACATTATCTTGTGTCTTCTCTTTGTTTGTTTGTTTGTTTGTTTGTTTGTTTAGGTCATTTGGGGTCTCTTTGAGATCAATTTTTGACTTTTTGGTTCTTGTCTCTTCTGGGTCATTTTGTGTCACTGTGACATCATTTTGTGATGGGGTTGTAAGAGGAGATGACATGCAGCAAAGGGCCGAGGTTGAAATCAAACTTATGGCTGCTGCAGCAGGAACATAGCTGTTGTACATGGGGTGCCCGCTTCACTAGTTGCTCAACTGGGAGCCCCACAAATGTTATTTTATAACACTTTGTACATGCTGTAAATTTAAGCGTTTCATATCTTTATACTTTACATCCCTAACAGCTATCTTACCAGTTGTCTTGTTTGTGTGTGTGTTTTGTGACTTCTAAGCCCTACTTATCTGATCCTCCTACAGTGTGAAAGTGTCCCTCAGTGCTCTTTAGCAACAGCTACACTAATCTCATCGACAGTGGATCCCTGCAAAGCTGCAGCTTTACAGTCGCAATGACTGATCAACTGCATCAGATCACCGTCTTAAAAAGTGACTGTGTGAGTAATATCATAGTTTAGGACCAGTTTGGTTCTTTTCTCTTCTCCCTCTCACCCTCATCTGACTAATGTCCTGCAGATATGATCTCACTTTATGGAAATACACCACTGCACAGTCATACCAAGCAGCAGTAGTGTCCAAAAACAAACACTGACCCACACATGCACATGTCATGGCTTTTTGGCATCACTCCCTCCATCAGTAGTAGCCGCTCACTTCATGATTTGCTCCTTCAGTGAGTGATGGACAGATCCCCCCTCAGCACCACAAAAGAAAACACCTGTTTGAATCTGCGTAATCCTCGCCAGCGGCCCTGCTCTTGGGGCTCTCGGGGGCCCCAACTAATCCGCACAAGGGCACCAGGCCAAGGCCAGGACAGATTAGACCCCCAAAATCCATCTATCCATCCATGCACACACACCTCCGAGTCTGCCCCCTATAAGGAGTGTTTGAAACGGCCCCTTAATCCTTGGACTCGGCGGAGCCCTCCACCCAGCACACAGCCGCCTTCCCCATCAGCACAAACCTAATCTCCATGCATCCCCTTCATACACACTCACAGACCTGGTCGAGCCCAGCCCAGCACTCACTTACCCCCCTCCTCCACCTCCTTTTCCCTCCCCCGGTGAGGCTGAAAGCCCATTGATTTGTTGATTTCTCTTCTTTTGTCTGCGGCCGGCCGACTGTTAACGGGACATCCAGGGTCCGGGGCCCAGTGCCAGGACTTTTGGCATGGGAGATTAAGGTCCTGATCTGGGCATCTGTCACTGCCCAGTCCCCCTTCTCCCTTGTGGCTCTGAGAGAAGCCTTTCCTTCAGTCATGTTCAATGCAAATGTGTTGCTTTAGCTGTTACTTATCCAAGAGGAAATAAGATTTGCAAGAAGAGCGTGCAGTTTGGAGATAAAAAAACATGATGTAAAGATCAGATAAGATTACACATTAGTTCACATTATTACACATAGTAAGTATAAATATTGTACACTTCAGTAGTACATTCTGATTTTGCACACGTGATGATTGCAAACTGAATGTTGAAGCTGGACTAATTATACACTCAAGACACACACACACACACACACACACACACACACACAGAAATGCACGTAACATATGGGGACACATACAGAAAAACAGATTAATGCAATGTTCACACAGAACACACACTTAAGCAGACTCATACAAAAGCTATAACAGGAATTAGAATCCATTCTGACAGTGAAAATCTGACAGTGAAAGTCAAAACATATTTACATGAAGATGTCCTAAGATCATTTAGTTTATGAATAGGACAGGACCTCCAGATGATGTTGATTATAAAAGGAACATCAACACTAGAATTAACAAGAAAGTAAATCTTAAATATTCTTCAACACCATGATTATCAGAAATTCAAGTTCAAGTTAATAATGATCACATCTAAGCAACAAATGAGTAGAATAAAAACAATAGTTTGTTTGCTTATTTGTACATTTATTTGTGTATTTGCTTATTGTTTTCTTATATATTTCACTGTATGTGATCATTACTTGACAATAACAACAAGCAGTTACTTAACGTTTTTGTGTATAACCATGTCAGTAGAGGTAAATGTGGGTTAAAAAAAAAGTCTTAATATTTTAGCTGTGTTAACTTCTGCTCAAAGACCAGCTTTACATCCAACATTGTCTCAATGACAACTATAACACTTATTAGATTGTAATATAATATATTTGAATATAAACAAAATAATATTTAAACTGTCTAGATAAAGCTACCTTAAAACATCACAGAACACATGAAATGTGTATAAAAATTCATAAAAGTATCCATAATTAGGCTAAGTGACACCTTAAACCCAAGTTTACTTGGACTATGTCTCCATCTAGTGGTGAAATACTACATGCAAGTTTTGTAATACATGGATAATAGGCTATCAAACCAACCAATTTGATATTGTGCTTACAAAATTAACTTGAACATAAAGTCACAATAAACGAACAACCTGCAAGCCAGCACTCAGGGGGAATATGGAAACATGTGTAAACATGTTTGGAGAATATAATGTGTTCTACTGAGGACATGCAGTTATAAGTTATGTTTTGCAATTAAAGATATTTTAACTCTTTTAATTTTGTCTCATGGAACATACTGTAGCCCATGTAGAGTTTACTTTGTAGCTTCTTTTGGGGTTGAATTCATTATTACCTTCTTTGATGCATTTTTCTTCCCATTTCTAAACTATTTTGCGTAGGAGAGTATTTCTTGAGTTGCATATTAGGAGAT
This sequence comes from Plectropomus leopardus, assembly GCF_026936395.1. Classification (NCBI taxonomy): domain Eukaryota; kingdom Metazoa; phylum Chordata; class Actinopteri; order Perciformes; family Serranidae; genus Plectropomus; species Plectropomus leopardus. The sequence continues at coordinate 25,631,417 of NC_142182.1, read as the reverse complement.
AAGGCTCGCAGAATCAGTTACTTCATGAATCATCTTTTGAAACCCATTTTACGTGATGGCGTCTTTTTTTAAATTTCCTTTAATTTTGTGATGGCATTTCTTTTATTGCTTATGTCGCCTTAGGTCTTTATATTTTTATTAATTTATATAAAATTTTTTGGTTATGCATCTTATATTTTTTGTCCTCTTGTTTTAACATTTTCCATAACTCTGCCTTAGTTTTGCTCATGTTCAGTAGGACTGTTTGTCTTTCTGTTGTTATGCCTTCTGAGAATCCCGTTCCGGCTTTTGCTTTGATAGTCAAAGCACTGTTTTACAAGAGCAACTATGAACTGTCACAAGTGGAGTGACCGAAAATATGTTGATGCTTACAGCACCATCTGGTGGTTAAAATGCTTGATGGTTCTTGTTTGTAGACATTTATGAGACATAATCATTAAAAAACAGCAATACATTAATAGACCATAAACATCTAAAATATATTGATCTAATTCAAACAACACAAGGTATTTGGGTGAAACAGAATGGAATCACAAGGACAAGTTTTGCATTATATGGCTTTTATTGAATAAGGCACATGGTGGTTTATAATGACTTTTGAGTAAACTTTATAAGATAAAAAGTTCAAAACTATAAATAGCATAACATTGTCATGGTCCTTTTAAATGTTTTCGGGCATTTAGGAAAAAAAAAGTTTTAAAGTGTCATATTATAGCTAGAGCACTGTACGGTTATAAAAATGGCACTGCTCATCACCAGTGAATCACCACTATGACTATGAGCTATTTTTTCAACAGTACCACTTAAACTTTAACTCATACACATCCAGCCATCAGCAATAAAGCTACGACTTATAACTACTTTAAACAGAATGTGCGTATTTTGCTGTCAGAGATGCAGCATCCTGAAGATATGTTTAAATTTACATTCAAAAACATGATTGAAGGAGCCCCTTAAGAGAGGAAAATGTGATATTTCCATTTTCATATCAAATTTCATGGTTACTAAAAAATGTATTAAAACTTTTCTGATATTTGAAAAAGTTAAAATACCTGAGGAGCACTGTTAAAACAAATAAAAAAAAGTCAATATGTATTGTATAGTGTGCATAAAAAAAGATGCATTGCCACGCAGCTCAATGTGAACTTCAAGATGAAAAAGATTTTCAAACGCTGAGAATCTTGACTTGACCGACTAATTGGAGATGAGATTGTCACATGGAAGCAGCTGGCTGACACCAACTCTCTTACCACATTCATTCTGCAGGAATAAAATAGAAAAAATGGAGTTGTATTAGCATAATCTCAAAGCCTTTTTCCTTAAAGCAAAAGACGGACATTTTAGGAAATATGCTTATTTGTTTGCTGAGAGTTTGATTAAAATATTGATATTACTCTTATATCTGTACTTTGAGGCGACCACCCGCAGCCACTCAACTTAGCTTTTTACTTATCAAAGGACCAGACATGAGAGTATTATAAGTCTTGTCATTTATATTTCAGACCCTGATGAGTTAGTTCTTTTTCTTGCCGCACTTACCATGTAGTTGACGACATTGATGTGATAGGGGATCCCACCCATCTGATCACACTTCTTCATGTTTGCCCTCTCTGGATCTCCAGCAGCCAAAACAGGAGTGCTGGGATCAGCCTATGACAAAAAGCAGCAACAACCAAATGAAGCTCAGAGAAATTAAACAGATAGTTTGCATCTTCTGAAGTTGGCTCCCTTGGTCAGCAAGCCTAAACCCTTGCTAACTCAGTGGAGTCTGGTGCCTTTGACGAGAGCATAGATGGGTCTAAATGCTTTCAGCATTAATACAAAGCATGTTTAATCAAAACTGAAACATTCAATATTATATACAGTAGGTTCCCAGCAACTTTCTTTTTACAAAGTCAAGTGACAATTTAAAAAATAAATAAAAATAGCTTCCTGAAGTTTTACAAAGTAAAAGTTCCTCCCATGCTGACACTGTCTTACCACTGTTCAATTAATTTTATCGATGGTCATTAAAATAAAATGCAGATACAGATAATCTGCAAAATGCTAAATATCAGCCCTGATAATCAGCCAGGCTGATAATCTGTAGACCCCTAATAAAAATATTCTAAATATAACATACACCTCAACTGTTATTGATTTTTTTAGATGGTTGAAATATGCTTTGTTGCGGACCTTGTCCACAGCAGTATAGTCATTGCTTTTATGGCTGCACTCCTGCCTGCTTCTCCAAACCGCCACCTACTACATCTAATACACTGACTACAGATAGGCACCTGATATTACTGCAATTCAAAAGATCTGAACTGATCTCTTTAATATGCTTTGTTTATTTATTTATCTAAGCAGACTGAGCAGACTGAGCAGGTTGCAATCATTGTCATACATCATACATATTTTTCCCCTTATTAGACTGTATATCATATACAGAGTCCGCATACACTGCGGCAGCAGGATCTACTCACAGGTTCCATCCCTCTCTGGATGGACAGCAGGTCTGACATCCTGTCAGGGAACCCAGGAGCAAAGTTATCTGGGTTGATCGCAACGAAGCACTGACCCTGAAAACACAAAATAAGTGATAACACTGTGAACTGACCCAGTATAAACAGTACAGAGAGCTGCGACGTGACCTAATTAGGCCTACGTCAGACTCATTGATTGTGCTTATCTTTTAGATAACAGTGGCTGTCAAAGACTGTGTTTCAGCATGTCTGCCACCTCTCTTGTGCATTCACTAATGTATCTCCTCAAGAATTAGAATTTACAATGTCAAAGTCATTAAATAGTCATAAATTAGAATTGGTGAGGTCTTAATTGCCAAAAACATTTTAGCTGATTTCATGTATCTATCTTTTAAAATCCTTTAGTCAAAATGAGTCGAGCTGTTGTGAGTCAAAGTCCAGATTTCTGATGTTGCAAATCTTCAAACCTACCTCTGAACCTTTTTACTTTATGCACTTACCTGTTGGCAAAATGTAGATGAACCTAACCAACTCTTACAACCGTTTTATTACGTAAAGCCGAACTCTGCACAGGACCTAATACTTACTAATATAACCACCTGCTTTGTATAAAAATACAAAATTGGGTTAAAATGGTCTTGAAAAAGGTCTTAAAAACTAAATTTAAGAGTCATATACATGTAGACAATCTTATTATCAGTTAAGGAAGTTTTTTTGTCCTGCTGCTAGTTAACTGGGCATTAATTCCATGAGTAAGCAGTTTGTTTAGGGTAACTGCTCAGTAACAAGTAACACTAACTCTTGGTGTTTTTGACACTTTGACTAGAGGAATATAAAACTTGAATTAAGTTGAAAGTTTTAAACCTACTAAAATGCTGCAAAGAGCCGCATTTATATATTTTAATGGACATGACCTTTGTTGCTTTGCATTTGTATTACTTCTGGCATCTTTAAGTGAGTTAACCTTAAAGTTGACTGGAGTCAGTTAAAATAAAATCCACTGGTTTGCTAATTTAGATCTTTTATCTTCCACTTCAGACATAAAAATGCAGCTATGAGTTACAGGTTAGTGACTTTTTCCCCATTTCTCAGACATTTCACAGACAATAACAGGACAAGGGTCACATCTTTTTTTTTAAGTTGGGGTCAGTATGTTCTCTAACACAACACACCACAAGCCAAAATAAATAAATAGCATACCAGGTCAGCAACACGGTCTGTTACTTTCCACGTGCGGATGTGTTTGCTGTACTGGGCACCAGCCAAGATACCACAAAACACCTCCACCATCATTCCCAGACCGTAGCCTTTGTAACCTCCTGAGGACGACAGCAAGGACATCACAGGAAACACAAACATCAGTTACTTCATGAAGAGAGAGGATGAATGAAAAAAATAGCTTATCATGTATTATAAACAATCAGCTGACAGCAAAGAGAAAGACAGAGTGCTCCCACATAGTGTCTCATCCCACCGTGTCCATTCACCTCCCATCTCACAATTACAACCTGAAAACCTGCTGCCTGAAAAACTTCCCTCTTAAATCATATCTTTAATTACTTTTTATTGAGAACCATAAGGGTCATGTGGTTAAGAATAAGATGTAAAAATGTGTGCACAAGAACCTCTCTCTCTCCAGATTAGTAAACTAAAAGGGGAAAAATATTTGGTGAGCTCAGTTACAATAAGTTCCGAAACAAAGTTAAGAGATGTGTATCTTATGTGTGCGCCCTATTTAAATCATGTTGTGTCTTCTATCTCAATGTAGATGTTTTTGTGGGTCCGTGAACACAGCGCAGGCGAAACTCTTTTAATCCGTACGAGCAGTTCAGATCAATCAATGGATGAGAGGAGCAGCAGCTAAAGAACAGTCAAGCTCCAAAAATATAAAAATCAATATGTGGTGGCAGATATTTTATATCATATTTTATTATATCGTGGTGTGCTGCCACAAATAAGTGAATGAGTGGGAAACCCTGCAGAGTACTGTATAGTTCCTCCTTGATAATTACACAAAGCATACATGAGGATAAAGCAGGACAGGAGAGTGGTCTCAAGATGATTTCTTTATGAGAGCAAAATGTCTGTAACCTAACCGAAGACAGAACGATATAACTTCAATATGATATTTCACTGACATGCAAACAGAATGAAAAATAGGAACTAAACATGAGCAGGAGTTTTCACTCCCTGTGCAGACTTTTATCAGCAGGTTTCTGACCTGTTGCTTCACTGCCACCGATGGGCACCAGTCCTCCTCCATTCAGAACTTTCTTAGGGTCAGTGACCAGCTTGCCCTTGGCGTCACAGCCCCAGCCCTCTGGGATAGGGTCTCCACGCCGCTCATGGAGCTCCACCTGTGCACATAAAATGCAGGGATATTAAGTATGTTTACATTCACAAAATATTCTGTTTTTTGCCCTTATTCTGAAAAAGATAATATTCCTACTAAGCTGTTTACATGGTAAATGAAAATGAATATTCCACTAACTCTCCCGTTTACATGGAAACTTGTTGAACTCTTTCCTTCACCTTCTTAATAAGGTTTGTGCTGAAATTTTTGCACATATCCAAAAACCTGTTGAAAGCTTATCCTTACAACCAGAAATGTGGTAGTTTCTTTTACATGCATCTCTACCCTACACCTTTGCAAACTGTTGGCTAGTGGGTTTGTGCACAACATGTCCATGACAATGCACAGAGCCGACTTTAAATAAACGAGAGGCCCTGAGTCTCAAACTGCGGTTAAAACTGCAGTTGAGACGCTTATTCCGAATTGGGTGTGTACATGCCCAAATACTGCTCCTAAAACCCAAATATTATAACACAGCCCACATATCTTAAACAGAAAATGCTAAATTCAGAAAACGTCCTGATTTGGAATATCTAAACAGAATATGATATATATATATATGTATATGTGTGTGTGTGTGTGTGTATATATATATATATATAATATATATATATAACTGCATATATATAACCGCAGTGACAAAGTACTTGATGAGTGCACATTGTATTATAAATAAACAGCAGTGTGCACCAGCTGTGTGTAACTCACCTAGTTAATTTGTGATTTATGCATTACTACAATAGAAGTAGTTGCACTACAGTGTTAAGTACAGTTATGGTGTTGAATAATGGCTAGAAAAGTATTTCTACAGGATGTTATGTTGTCACAGTAAAGTTGACCTTTGACCTTTTGGGTATAAAATGTCATCACTTCAACATTTTATCCTATTCGGCTGTATGAAATTTTGTCATAATTCAACAACACAACACAACAATTCCTGACTTAAGGCCAAAAGCATGTTCTGTGACATCATAGTGTTTTTAACCTTGTTTACCAAAATCTAATCAGCTCAGCCAAAAAAATCTATTCTCATTTTGAATAGCTATCTAGAGCCGGGATCAAACTTCCTTGGTGCAGGTAATATCTCTTGCCAATGAGGACAGTATAAACCTGATCTCACCTTTCCGAGTGCTACTGCTGATGTGGCCATGTCCAGAACAAAGCTGTCTCCATCTTTAGCAGGAGCTGCCACGCTGAGGGGGTTGGTGCCCAAAGTGCACTACAAACAGAAAGTTCACAGTATTAGAATGAGACAAACGGCTTGTTTATTGTGTACAGTTTATTCTGTCACATATATAAAACATTTACCTCTGTGCCACGTGTGGGAACCACGAGTGGGGATGTGTTGGTAAATGACATGCCCTGTGGTGGTCAGATAATTATTAGTCAATTAAAACCATTTGGAAAAACAGCACATTCAATTCCATTGTTTAAAGGGGCCACATGTAGAAACATGGCAGTGCAACATGGCAGGTCATTGTCCTCCCTGGACAACGACCGGCTCCCTTTGTAGATGGTAAGGTAACAAGAATGCAGTGTGTCTTATTTTCAGGTGATTATACACTAAAGAAAACATACAGATATTAAATTCCATTATATTCCATTTCTGGCAATATGTCTCCCTAAATCCTACACAGTGGACTTTTAAGGAAGGGAATACTGTATATTCATTGAGGCAGATAAACCTTTCACTTACAATCATGTTTTCCTTCAGAGCTTGCATTGCGTAGTATCCGGCAATACCGTAGTGGTTGGAACCTAAGAAAGAAAAGTGCCATACAATGAATATATATTTCAATTGTTTTTATTTGTTCAGAATGGTTGACCATTTTAATAAAATTCCTCTTTAATGAACAACCAAAACCTTCTTAATCAGCACTTTCTCCTCTCTGAAGTAAATCCTTTTAGTTCGCATGCAAGCCCTTTGCAGTCATCACACACCACAGTGGTTTTGGTTTCTCTTCTTTCTCACTTGATTACCTGTTATAAAACACTCTCCTCTCTGCACCCTACTAATATTTCAACAATGGAAGATAATCCCTTTATGATGCTGAACGCAAGTTCAATCAAATACACACCTGCATTTGAAACCTGAGCATGCCAGTGTGAAACATCAATACACAGAAAACCAGAACACCTGCATGCATCATACAGTGTGCGTTTTGATAATGGGACCAGCACAGCAATTGTGCATCTTTCAAGTTTTTCAACTATTCACCTACAATTACAGCTGCAGCATCAGGATGCTCAGACTCACCTTTTGCCACCACCCAGCCAATGCCACATTCTTTTGCCTTCTTAATGGCGAGATTCATGCAGAAGTTTCCCACCACAGGGCCCAGGAGATTCTTCCCATCCACAAGCGCTGTGGCTGCACTCTCCTTCTCTACCACCGGCTCACCGTCCTTGGCACAGATTTTTGTCTCGATGTCCTTTACATACATGTCTGTGGCAGAGCACAGAGCAGTGAGGACAAGTGATGGCCGTAATAAATACGACAATAAATAAATACGACACAAAAATGTACAAATTCAGGAGCTGAAGGCTACCTGAGAGATTTGTTTTGTAGACATAAAATTCAACTCATATAAATTCCTGAAATAAATTCTAACTGATAAAATAAGATTAGATCTTTAAAGGACAAAATAAATACAACTGAAAACACTTTTATGTTTCGCTTATTAGTGTCAGGGTTCAGCCACTGTTTTTCTTCTTTGCCACTAAAATTGTTCTGCCACCTTTAAATCAAACATGCAGATTAAGTGATATACTTTCAGCGCCTCACTGACCCATCCTGTTGAGTCCATGGCTGTAGTGGCCCCTGTGGTCCCCCTCCACCAGCACCTCAGCCAGGCTGCGGGCGTGATGCGGCTTGGTGCCTACAGCAGTCATACACCTCTCGATGAAGGCCTGCACCTCCGCCTTGCTGATCAGACATCTGCAGAGAGGAAAAGTTTAAAATCTGATGATAATGTCCTCAAATATGCATTTTTTAAAGTCATTAGTCAAGGTATGTCTTAAAAAAAACAAAAAAAATTGACATAATGATGCAACAATTAATTATTTCAATTGTTGATTATTTTCTTGATTAACTGATTAGTTGTTTGAATTGTATAAAATGGCAGAAATGGCTAGAAATGTCAATCAGTATTTCCCAAAGCTCAGGAAGATGTCTTGTTTTGTTCACAACCAAAAGATATTCGGTTTACTGCCATATAGAGAAGTGAAGAAAGAAAAAGTACTCAAATTTAGGAAGCTGGAATCAGAGGATTTTCACTTTTTTTCTTAAAAAAAACTTAAGTTGATTTATCAATTATCAAAGCAGTTTGTGATTCATTTAATGATTGGCAACTAATGGATTAATCATAGCAGATCTTCTTTTAACACTGGATATTGCAGCTTGTAGAAATTAGGAAGAGCAAAACATGATGATGATGATGTTACTTCAAACTAATAATTCTGAGAAATAACCCTTGGGTAATGTTGTTTTTAACTGCAATATGAGACATTTTTGTTTCATTAAAATGTTATTTGCATATTGGCTACTACATGACATTAAACACTGACAAAAACCTGTGTTGTGGTTGGTTAATGAGTATGATGATAGGTTGTTTGTCATCCTGTTGTGATATTCATTCAGTCCGTCTGTCCTAATGGAGCTGCAAAGCAAATATGACTTTAGCAATTCAAAGCCAGTTACAAGGAATCAACACATCATAATCATTTTCAACTGTTTGTTCTTTTCTTAAAACAAAACAAAGTCTGACTTTTGGCCTAAAAAGTAAAGGTAATCCAAACCTACAACATTGGATGAACCGGTGTTGTAGGTTTGGTTGCCTAACATTTAATAGGATTTGTCATCCTGGACAGCTCCATGCTAATTCAAAGTGTGAAGTCCATCTTTGGAACAGTGATTACACAACTCGTAACCACATAGATGACGCAGGTCATGACAGTAAAGCTCTGCTGCCATTGCATTATACTGTCACTGAAAGTACTGCAGAAGAAAATCTAACAGAAAATCCCAATAAACAAAGCTTCAAACTCCCCATTGGCTTTGGAAAGCAGTTCTGAGTGTGTGAATATAAAAAAACGGCATGACTTTGTGTACACATGATGTTTTGGAAAAAAATGTCACGCTAGACACAGTGGAGTCACTGTTTCTGTTTCTGTCACTGTTTAAGTCATGTGCATGAAAACCCTCAGGGGAACTGCAATAATTGCACAGTTAGTTTAACAGTGTGAAAGATGTGTTGAATACAGAGCGAGGACACTGACTTAAGCATTAAAAACTAAAAGTAGCTCTTATTATGTCTTAACTTAAAACTTTTCAAGGAGATAAAGAATAAAATTATGAAATTACTTTTTTGCACTTCCTACAATGTTCTACGCATGATCACATATGAATTCAAGCGTCACATGTTTGTCTAAAGGAACAGCATATGGTCCCTTAATCAGCACCAGATGCAAAAAATTACATCACATGTGTTTATTCCCACAAACAGTAAAAACTGTTTGTGGGAATAAACACTCTGCAAAACAGAAAAGATGCATGAGGATTTGCCTCTCAACTCTTTCTTCTGTTATACAGGAAACCTTGTATTTAACACACTAAATGTTAAACACTGTATGCTTACTCAACCAAGCAACAATTTCTGAGCACAGATTACAGAGACAAAATAAAGATAATACACTTTTAAGGTGTAAAAAAATCCAGACTGTCACTGGTTAAAGTGAAGTGAAGAAAACTTTTCTGTGACGGATTAATATCAAGTCAATTTACTTGTATTCTCTGTAAATTCCAGTTATAAACAAACTACTTCACTGGAAAATTCAAAAATAGTTTCCCAGGAATTGAACCACAAATGTTGCAACTCACTGGAATAAATCATATTATGGGTACCTAATAAGAGCCAGATTAAAATCATGCTTTTATTTAAACCAGCAGAAGATATCTTTCGTGTGTCTCAGAGTTTTTTCTGGTCTGTAATGCTAAACACATTGCGCCCTACTTCCTGTCTTCCATCTCTATTGTCCTTCTCATTCTCTACTCCTTCCCTTGTTTCCTTCATTGTGCTTTGTGGTATTCACTGGTTTATGAGCGGAAAGTTTTGGAATGAACCATAATTGGGTCCAGATATGGGCTGTGGGTGAGCTGGCTCTGTCTGGTGATTGGACGATTCTCAGTTCCTCTCCAAAGTAACATTGTGTTCTGTTCAGACAGCTTTGTACAAAACACAATTAATGGAAATGATTATCTGCATCTCAGAGAGTTATGTTTGGGAGTTTATTGAATGATTAATCTCCTTTAAGCTAGGTAACTGAAACTGAGGCAATTAAAACTACAGCAAAAGATCCACTATCCACCTTTTAGGTGTAGCACCTGGTTACAGTTTTTGCCAGAGTGTCCAAACCGTGAGTCAGATAATTTAACTGTTTACACATGGACTTAAATCTGATAATTTGAATTTTAAAATTCTTGAAACTTGTTCAAGACATCACCCTTTTCAACATTTAGGATTAGCCTCAATTAAGATTAGTTGTGAGGACAATTTGTGAAATTTGATCGGCAGCTGTTATTCATGAAGAAACCTGCGTAAACCAAGTTGTGACACAAACAAGAACTCAAAGAGGACACTGTGTACACTCACAGCTCACAGCCTGCCAACCCCAGCTCCTCCCATCAGAAACTGCAACCAAAAGTCTGCTAGCTTTAGTTAAAATCCAGCAAAACTAGTACATTTCATCATCATGCTTACTGGGGAAGATAAGAAATTGTTGTATGCTGTACGAACTGTAAAGCCCCTCAGGCAAATTTGTGAACATTGAAATCTGACTACATAAAATAACACATATAGTAATGCTTCTTTATTGAGGATAGAAGGTTTAGAATCAGAACAGGACTCCATCAGAGGTGGTGACCATTTATGCAAACTATTGGGATTTTTAAACTTGATGCAATGGTTTATCCTTGTTTAAATGAGCAAACTGATTACACAACCTTTCTTTAAAATGTAAAACAATGTAAGAAAAAAAAATACTATTACAGACCAAGACAATAGATTTATTATTATTGTTATTGTTATTATCAATAACTTATTTATTTATTTAATTCTAATGCCTAAAAGATTAGCTATCCTGAACATCATAGAAGAGAGAAGGCAAACACACCAGCCTTATTTTTCTATTTTTTTATTGTATGTATTAGTACAGATCCAATTTAAATCATTTGAGAAATGGATTGATCTTTTTTATTTTCTCTATTTATTTATTCATTTATTTATTTATTTATTGTAGAAATGTTGTGGATGTAATTTTGAGGTTTATTTACCATTTTGTGCAGGATTATTTCTGAAGACTTGTAGAGGCATGTCAATTTCAAAAATGGCTTCTCATTGTGATCCATTGCTGTCACCCACCTGCATTCACTTATCAATCAGGACTGGGTGACACCCTCTGCCAAGTTTGTAAATTGTTTGCTTGATTCTTGTTCACCCTTTTGCACCCTAGTGAAGACCTTGGGATCAAAAACGGTCTGTGTTTAAATGCATAATAGTTTTAACTCACTTCAAGTGCATTTTTTGTGTCTCAAGTGTGTTTTTTTCTTTTTCCTCACTTGATTTCTTTGGCCGGGAGGTAGGTGAAAAAATCAATACCACTCTTATGTCTGGGGCTGGGCGATATGGAGAAATAAACATTGCGTAGATAAGTAGCGTGTTGTTGCGGCCCCCCCGTCAACTACAAACCACATCCTATGACAAACCCTCACATGCACACACACACAAACAACTGTTATACAATCACACACACAACAGTTACACATGTTGATGTTATCCATGTCAAGGTTATTTTGGGTAAGTATTTATGCAATCAGTTTTTTTGTTTGTTTGTTTGTTTGTTTTTTTAATTAATTTTTTCTCTCTTTTTTACTTATTCATTTTCTTCCTGCTTCCACTGTTAATACTTTTGTAAATATTTGCAGCTATCATTATTGTAGTTAGCATTGTTGTCATCGTTTTTATTGTTGTTGTTGTTTTTGTTGTCTCTTGTGTCTTCCCCTCCCTTCTGTGTCCCCCAACCTCTCTCTTTTCTCTCTCCCTATCCACTCAAACGTTGTACTGTCCGGTAGCCTTGCCAATAAAATGTCAGTGCAGACTGCAACAGGAAGAAGTATATCAGACTCCTCCTTTGCAGAGCAAATCGGTTATGGCACCTCAAGGCACCCAGACCTCTCACACTGCGTGCCTAAGCTGCTGAACAGGACAGGTTAGAAAAAAGAAAAAAAAAAAAAAAAAGATAAGTAGCGTGTTAGCTTTGCTTAGAATTAAGACTGAAAACGGGGGGAAACAGCAAGTCTTTCCCTCCCGAAAGTAATAAAATCCACCTTCAAAAACTTCTAAAGTTCACTTACTAACATAGAGTCTATTTTTTGTTTAAAACAGAAAACCCATTTTTATTGTTGTTGTTGTTGTGTACAGTTTAAACAAATAGATGAAAACTGTTAATTACTGGTCTAAAGAAATGCTGGTAGACTGATATCCTTACCCCTTGGACCAAATCAGACTAGTTGTTTCCCAGTGTTGCCAGTCTTTATGCAAAACCAGGAGTGTCCTAAGTTTTTTGAATGGGGGCCAGATTAGATATGTGAAAATGACTGGGGGCCAGCTGCTTCTTGCACCGTATGGGAGATTTAAAGAAAAGTCATATACAAATCAGACAAAGGTAACAGTTTCGTCTTTCTGTGATAAAATAGCCTATTCAGCCTTCCACCCGTCCTCCTCTACAAACTGTATGTCAGCGTATGTTTCCATCTTGAGATAAAGAAAAAATGCAAAGTGAACTTGCTTGGTTAACCAATATTGTGTGGTAGACCACATATTTGGAGAAACAATTGCTCCGCAAGCAACAATGCACGCCAAGCCAACATTCCTCTGACTCCAGCTACATGTTTACCATATTTATGTATAAAACTTCCCATCTATCTCTTGCCAATTCTTGTAAAGTGTAATTTCCAGTTCTTCCGAAAATATGGAACTATTTCAATTTTAATTGTTTTTAATTTTACCAATTTTAACGTAGGACCATACATGATTATTTGATTACTAAACAGCATGGACTACTGATGTCAAAAACACTTTGCAACCTATGCAAAACTTTAGTGAATCTAGACTCTTTCGTAGTCAAATCTCTCCACTTTAGCACCAACACTAAACATAACTTTTGACCTTTACCCTAGTTGCCATTCTACTGCAGCACCCCCTCCTTACGTGGACACACATAAACCATTACTGAGCCCTCTCTGGTATTTACAAAAGTATGATCACTAACATCTGCAAGGAGGCTGGACTCAAGTTAGAGGGTGGGGGTTAAAAAACACAGCAGCCCTAATGAAATCCAGAATGGAGCCCCTTTAGGTGTGGAGGAGGTCCCAGTGGACTCTTATGCAATGTCTTATGTAAGAAAGAGTTAAAAATCCTACGGTTTCCTACAGGTGGCAGAGAAATGAGGAAGGAGGCACAGATAAGGGAAAACTTTGACCAGGGTTGCATGATGAAAGTGTGACACCTTCCAGACAGCCAGTTCCAAAGAAAGTCAGCATGTGCCAAGGTCACACTGGGGGCCCCATAGTGTTTGTTTAGGTCTTACATACAGTAAATGCTATTTTGGAATTTCAAACATAGCTTAAAAAGTTGCCATTAACCATGCCATTTCTCCTTTACATACAGGAAGTAGGACTATAAATATTTCTCCTCAAAAGCAAGACATGTAAATAAGAATCTGGCTTTGATTGAATTCTGTGTGGAGATTGCAAAGGATAGAAGGGGAGGTCAGCGCTCCCTTTACTGGTTCATGTTACAAGTATAATGGCACAAGTGCGTGCGAAAAAACGGGAGTTAACACTCTCCTTTAGAAAACAGATGTAATAGCTTTAAGTCTTGATGCTTTCATGACCTCTTCCAAAATCTATATCCCTATGAGAGAGAGAGAGAAGTTACATCATGTCACGTGAAGGAGGAGGTGACTTTGAAGATCCTCTTGAATGTCAGTAGGAGGGTGTGTGACTGTGTGCTCACTAGTCAGGTGATCATTGAACAATATGAAATCAGTTAGATGGGTATACAAGGGAATGCACGCATCATCTACAGCCGTTAAATGTAAATCGATGTCTGGACATAAGTATACTTTATCAGTGGACTGTGCAGATTGATACTGTTTGATATGTATTCATTGTTTGGTTTCAATATATGTTCAAAAGGACTTTCTAGGAAGCAGTGTTTATACTGAGCAGATTATTCTACTGAAATTAATCAAATTGAGCTGAGATGTGATTTAAAAAAATGGCTTGGCCAGAGGTGGAAAGAGTCTAATACTTTAAAGAAAATCCCTCTAAAATTAGACATGAAACAACCTAAAGAACATTTTTATAGTAGCCATGGTGTCATTAGACCTAGGCAACTGAGGCTTTAGCCCCAAATGTTTGTATAAATGTTTGTACTCGTATTTGAATAAATGTACTCAATTACATTCCAACACTGGTAACACAAATACAAACATTTGTCTTTTGTAATGATAATACTCATAAAGTTAATTCCAATTAGTATTTCTCTCATCACAATTTAAAATTAATCTGGAAAGTTACAAAAGATGCAAGAAAGAATGCATAAAAAAGCAACAAAATATAGCCTGTTTACAATAAGTGTATTTCAATTTTGCAAAAAGTATGCTTTGCAGGCTGGTATAAAAAGATTTAAATTTAATTTAACTTAATTTAATTTAATAAAGTAACTGTGCAATTTGCTGCATTAATTGCTTACAACCAAAAGTTGGAAGAAAAAAACGGCTACGGTGATTTTTGCACCGCACATGGTCAGGTCTACAGAGATGAAAGAAGTACTCCTCACTTTTACTTGAATAGAAGCAGCGGTGCCACAGTGGGGGAAGTACTCCATTACAAGCGTGTATTCAAAACCGTGTAAGCAGGAACTACTGCCAACTACACATACTTAAAAGTAAAAGTGCATGCAATAGAGAAATAAAGTCTTTGTGAATACAATGTATAAGTATAATAAATTAAAACGTTAAATTTCCTTACTTCACTTTGTTTCTCTCACTACTGCATTGCTCTGACTTATCATTCATACCATCAGGAAAAGTTTCCCTGTTAGTCTTCATTCCATTCAGCTCATTCAAGCGCT
The DNA here is from genome assembly GCF_026936395.1 of Plectropomus leopardus. Classification (NCBI taxonomy): domain Eukaryota; kingdom Metazoa; phylum Chordata; class Actinopteri; order Perciformes; family Serranidae; genus Plectropomus; species Plectropomus leopardus. The sequence goes on along the minus strand of NC_142182.1, from coordinate 25,616,403 downwards.
AATTGACTCTTTTTTTCTCGATCTCCTTTAATTGGACACCTCACCGACTCCTCACCTGCTCATGTTGACTGTCCGGCTTTGTGCTCCTTCAGGTCGATGGTGTTGCGGCTCTTATCTCTAGTGATCTGCTGGTGTCGATGATCCACGGAGACTCAGCCAACTTGCTCTTCAAGCCCAGCAGTATTTGGATTGGAAACGCCCAGCTTTGTCAGATCTATCAGGTATCCTGTGTGTCTGTCTGTGGGCGTGTCGGAGGAGAGGCTTGGTGGGGGGAGTTTCCCTGCGAGTCATCACACAGGCCCGCTCTGCCGGCGCAAGGTCGTGGGGCCCCAGGCGTTATGTAAATTTTGCATTTTGCTGCTTCAGTGTTTGACATGAGAGGTAACCCACCTTTGAAGAGCACATGTTGTACTGACGGTTATTGCCCCAGACAAAAATCTGACTGTCATATTCAAACAAGGACACGTCTACTGATTCTCCATAAAATTCTTCCATCTAAAGGAATGCTGTGCTTTTTTCCTTGTCCTTGAGATGTAATGCAATTGTATTGATTTGACTTTGCTAAACTGTAGGCTCTGCTTTGTTCAAATCATTACAAATAATTTGGATTTACCAAGTGGTGGATAAAGTACCTGAAAGCCACAGATTTCTTACCAGAAAATGACTTCGGTAAAAGTTACCTATTAGAATATTACTTGATTTAAGTCTTTAAGTGTCTAGTTATTATAATTAACTTTTAAGTCAGAGCTACCTAAGTCTTAAAAATAAAAGTACAAGTAAATTCAGATAAAGAATTCAGAATTCTTGATTATGATGTTTATTTTGTCAGAACATGCACACCACCTTTATAAAAGGAGCATATAGTACACTTGAAGAAAAATTTGGTCTTTTACAGCTAAAAGGATTTAAAGGACAAAATCCAGTTCTTCTCTCCCAATCATCTGCCCATCCCTTCCTCCCTTTCTTTCCTATCTTAAGTAACTAAAATGCTTTGCGTAAATGTAGTGGAGTAAAACTGAAAGTTGACAGAAATATAAAATCTCAAGTAAAGCACAAACTCTCTGCAAAAAGTATTTTAAGGACTTTAACAAAATGTTATTACCTTGTGACATTACAGCACTGGATTTACCTAAATAATAATGACTTTCTCTCATTACCACAACAGCCAGCTCCCCCTGCAAACATTAGGGGGAAAAAGTCTCGTAGGACAATTTATCTTGCACAATACCTACATGACAGGATTTCTTCACAAGGTAAACGTATTCATATGTGTGAGTGATTTTCTATATTTCTAAAGGACTTTTTTGTAAACATATAAATTAATAAACAACCTGTAGAGGTATGCTGGCTGCAGAACATGTAACAAAAAAACAACAGCAAAACTTGTGAAGGAATCTCTGTCATGATGAATACTTTCAGTCAATGAGACAGTCTATAAGACAAGCAAGCAAAGTCACTAGTGCTATCCCGATTACGGCTTTAGGCTAAGGTGTTGCCAGTTACACAAGAGACAAAGAGAAAGAAGATGAGTAAGGAAAAAACTGTAAGTTGATCCCCCTAGTGGTTCAAATCTGTCTGTGATTATATGCTCTGTACTTTCAGTACTGATGATGAATGTGGGAGTTGCCTGCTTATTTTTTGTCCTGCAAAACTAGCAGCCATGAGGTGCAGAGAAAACACAAAATAGGGTTGAGTCAACAACAACACAATGAAAATGTATTTTAAAAAAATGCCTTTCTGTTGATTATGCTTTCATTTTAAATGTTTCCTTGTTGTTTACAGGTAAGTTACCTTTTTCCTAACTTCTTTTTTTAATTCTGCTGCCTGGTTGCATAACCAGCAATAGTGACAGACCAGTGGCGGAGGAAGTACTAATCTTTTTTAAGTAAAAGTAACGATACCACACTGTAGAAATCCTGTGTTAAAAGTAAAACTCCTGCATTCAAAATTTTACTTAAGCTAAATACAAGCATATGAGCATCACCATATACTTATAGTACCAAAAGTAAAAGCACTTTTCTTGCAAAATGGTCAATTTCAGAATAATGTATGTTGTATTATTAGTGTGGATGCTTCAAAGCATCCACACTATTGTTCTTTTTCAGCTATATATTTCAGCATTTTCAGCAAAGTAACTTGAGTTATCAAATAAATGCAGTGGTGTAAAAAGTGCAGTATTTGCCTCTGAGATACAGTGGAGCAAAAGTGTAAGGACATCTCTACAACTGTTATCTCAAAAACTCAACAACTCAGACCAAAACAATTTAGATTTACAAATAGCACTTCAGGTGGGAGGGAAATATGTATTTTTGATTTGAAGGGTGAACTTTCACTTTAAATACAATACTTGCGTAAATGTACTTTGTTACTCTCTACCACTAGTACAAAAAGCATTTGATCTGTTCACAGTTTATGAGTGTCCTGGAATCAATTTCCTTCTCACGCACAGGCCTGTATATACAGTAACAGTATGGGATGGTTATGTAACCCAACATATCCTCAGCAGCTTTTTGAGCAGCTGCAAACATGATACATAATTGGTTTGGTGCTAAAACAAAATGATTTTTGCAAGTTTGTCAGTTGATATGTAGTTTCATGCTATAAATATGCTCACACAGTGTGTTTGATACACATTGTATTTTTGCCAATCTTACAGCTGGAGATCCAAATTTGTGCATTTCTTTAAGTCAAGCAGGCCACAAGGGGTCAGGCACTCACTGGACCAAAAGCATGGCACTTCCACTAAAAAAGAGTTATATGCATACGGCATATATCCTGTGTATGCTATGCAGACATTCTGTCCACATGGCAGGAACTCAGTAGGAAAAAGATAATGGATCTCAGATTTTGGGAGGCTCACATTTGGACTCAAAGTTGCTGTAATTTGGAGTGACTGAACTAACTACATGCTTGGCTTGCATGTTTCTATTACCCTACAAAAGAGAGAAAGGAGACAATGAGTCACTTATGTGTCATTTTCTACACAGTTTACAAAATACTAGAATGGGATCTCGAACAGGTTTACACTAACCAGCTTTAACCTCAAAAATTAAGCTCTGAAAATACTCTCGAAAGATTGTACTGACACTGAGGCATCTTGTGTCTTTTTCCAGGGTGTTAAAATGTAGGTCTGATTTTGATCATGTCTTAACTTGGACTTAACTTGCCCTTTGAACAGGGAAACTAGCTGAATGACTATACCACATATCCATTATCAATCAAAAAAACAGAGCTTCTAGATTAGTATTCACTCTAATAGGGCCTTACATATATAATAATGTAATGATACATTTTAACTGTCCCTACAGATTACAAAAAAATCTACATGCATGCCTAATTAAAACTGCATCACTGACAGTGATGTGTGAAGTGTTATTGTGAGCTATGGTCACCTCCTGTGTGTTTTTATTGATTAAAAATGCATATTATAGATCCTCTAGAAAACACTTTGTATAACAGCCAAGTAATTCAACCTGTTTCCAATTTCACATGTAGAGCTGGGAAAATGTCCCAGAGGTAGATTACTGCATGCCACAGTGGGACTAGTTAGGACATGAAGAGGCAGCTCAAAGTTCAGATTTTATGTTCAAATGAGTTCTGTGTACCCATACTGTTGAGCCAATTTGCCTTAATTTAGGTGGCACTGAAGTGAGCAGCATCAATAAATCATATAACTCTACCTACCAGATTTCATGGATAATCCAATGTTGTAATTATCAACATGTCTAAACAGCAACTGTTCAAACAAAGGCTTAGAAGCAATGTTTGCTACATTATGTGGAAGGATAAAAATATCTATGTTTCTCTATGTGTGTATTCGCCACATTTCGGTCAAGTATTACTTTTTTAGTAAGAAATGTCATAATCTAACATCTCAGAGATGGCAGTCCACGGATGGAATTGGGACAGTTTATTTTGCCCGATTCTAAGATGTCATTCATTTCAAGTCTCAGCTGAGACGAGCAACAGGATGTGGCTGGACTCATTTCCTTTGGCGTAGCAAGTTTGGGTTGATGTTTGGACAGGTCATTTTCAATAACAGCCCAATGATGGCAGTGTCAGCAGCTGGAACTGAGCCAGTTTATTGCTGAGTAAGGGAACCAAAAGCAGCCCAATTTATTTCTTCGAGTGAGCTGAGTTTCAGCCCCTGCTGGGCCAGGTCATTTTTGCTACCTGTAATGCAGATGGCCATGCCATTTACTGAGCACATTACAATTCTTTTCTCAGTGTTTGAAATCTTACAATTATTCTTGAAACCCTATCTCTTAAACTATTAACACTCGTAGCTGATGCAATAACCAGGTGTGTAAAACTGAATGTACATTCTCTGCTTTACACTCAGTTTGCAATTAAATAAGACTTCTAGCAAAACTGTAAACATTAGTCTCTACAATGCTACACTAGTTTGCCAATTGCCTGTGTATACAGATATAAATGCTGCTTAGTTCGAGGCAATATTACATGTGATGTAGATGAAGTCTGATAGTGTGTTATGCTGGGAATGAAAATCCATACTTTACACATTTGAATACTTGTGAGTATGTGTATTTACTACATGTATGTCAAGATTATTGCAGAATGCTATGCCTTGCACACAGAAAAAGCAAAATCCTCAAGGTAGAAGAAGAAAGTAAATTTATTTGTCAAATTACATTTGTCCTTGATCCTGCTACATCTCTGGAGATGAAGGATGAGTTCACTGAAATCAGCAGCTACTATGAACTGGCACGTGCAGGGGGGGCGCTGGAGCACCTGCCCCTTTTCCTCTCGATGCCCAAAGTGCCCTTTTGTCGAGTATGTGTGTGTGTATGTGGTTGCCCTCGGTCGGTCACATGATCCACGTAAACGTGCCCACACTTCGTCACTCGCGAGACTGGGCCAGACGTGCCCGGACGTGCCCAGTGGAGCCCTGTTCCTTCGCGCTGCTAATTATTTAACAGCTGATAGCCCAATGACTCCGGTGAGTAGGATGTGCAGCGATATTTGTTTGTGCACATCTGGTGTATTCTTTCATTGAAAGATGACTGACGAAGTAAAGTGAGCATGAGCAAGTGAGTGTGTGCAACTGAGTCTGCACACACTCACCTCTCATGAATGATAGCCGAGTTAATGACACATGCTGAGTCAGGCTTCTTTTTGTTTCTATATGTTTCTTTTGTCTTTGGCCGAGTGCATTAGAGAGATGTATAATTTTACTGTCAGTTGCAGTGGTTTTCCTGTGTTTGTAGAGGCAATGAGGCATAGGCTATACTGTATGTTATTTCAGTAAAACTATGCAATGTAGCCTACATATACAACAATAACAATAGTAATAATTAGAAGAATTTGAATTGTGATTTTCTCAACCTATTGTTTAAACATATCAGTACACTACTTGTTTCTAGTTGTATACACACAAAATAAATATATTATGCATTAGTATAAAATGTAGTTTTATAAACTTTTATAACTTTGCTGTCAGTCAAACTGAATGAAAGCCCAAATACATCTAAATACATGATTTTTATATCATTAGATTCATTTTTACTTAATTACTAGTGCTGCGAATCAGCACCATGGAGCAATTTCATGTTGGTTATAGAGTATATGCCTTGAGAAGGTATGAAAAGTCACTCTGTGTGTGTGTGTGTGTTTTATGTGCATCAGATTGTAGTTCATCTTCGTCATATTTCATTCTGCAGAGATGCCTCGCAAGGAGAGGACAGTGATGTATGTTGAGTCCATGTTACATTCTTTATGAATATAGGTTGCTACCATTTAACCAGCTATACTGTAAGGTATGTTTCTCTGTGGTGCTTCAAATACGTGCTCCTTGTGCCCCGTTTAAACTTTGAGCACCTGCCCCTTCAAAGGTCTCTGTACGGCCCTGACTATGAAGATTCCATCCGGTTGCTCAGGCATGTTGCTACTGATGGCATCATTCAATTCCTGCAGTGCAATTTTTGAATTTGCATCAGAGTCTTGAGTCCTTTTGGCTGCCAACAAGGTCCACCCTTCCAGTGCGACAGCCTGATGCGAGATGTTTGGGGTAAACCATGGCTCTGTGAAGTTGTGTGCAGAACAGTCTCAGATGTCCTGTTGCTGAGTGAGCCTCAATCCCATCTCATCCACTTTATTATCCTGCGACTGGACATTAGGCAAAAGAAGGCTTGGTAGAGGAGCAGCTCTCGGTCCAAGTCGGGTCAGTCTCGCCCTGATACCAGCTCTCCTCCCTCTCTTCAGCTTTTGGTTTTGTTTCTCCCCTGTGGTCTGACTAGCCGCTCGGCGTGTGCCGTTAATGGAGATCCTCTCACGGTCTGCTGCATTCAGTCCAAACCCCACACAACTTTTCCCGATGTTGATAAGTGCTTCTCTATTGTAGAACAGTCGTGCTTCAGCAGAGTGGGCTGTGGAGTCGAAAAACTAGAAAAATATAGCAAAATATAGCAAAAAAGTAGCAAGGATTTGAGGAGCTGCTGGCTGTTGCATCTACATGCATTGCCATCATTGTAGCAACAAGTGCTTTTATTAATGCCAATTTGTTGCTTATTGTGCTTTTTCAAATGATGGTTTGCATGTGCTATAATAACACAAAAACACATTTTTAAGTTTTGAAGAGTTTTGCCAGAAATATAAAATGTTTTACTGGTTTGGGTAAGGTTTGTGGTTTTGCGAAATAAAAAAAAAATAGCATATAGACTCAGAGATGATGCAGAAGTAATCATAAAAAGAAAAAAAAAGTTGGTGAACCTTTTCCACATTGGATATTCCATGAGCTTTCCTCCTGAACCATTGCACCCTGTTTTGCGCGGTGTCAGCTCTGCACACCTTGGTCTAATAGGGATCACTGGTAAGGGTCAAAGAAAATCAATAGTTTGTTCTCTCCAATACTGTACTGTGGGGTGCAGTAAAGTGTGCAGCTTATAGGAGCCTCTTGGCTTTTTCTTGGACTAGGGAAGGCAATATTTGTGTGCACTCCGGTAGACTGTTGCCATGATGTATATAGGCCATGGCTAAATGTCTGCATCCGAGATGGTAATTTATTATGTGCTAGTTGAGATAGATTTGTAGGATTTCAAATTTGTAAGGCTTACTTGAAGATCAACAAGAGCAGAGGTGTATTGAGATGAGCTAACTGGCTTCTTTTTAGCTGAAGGCTGGTGTGCGAGAGGATTGCGGCCCACTGGCCAAGTTACATAGTGCTACAAGCAGGCACCAGTAGACACCATTCTCCTTGTTCTCCACCATTCTCCTTGTGTTCTGTTAGATGGAATATGAAACTGCGATTTTCATGTTGAAAAGCTTCATAATGTTACTTTTAAGTTATGCATAATCAAGGGTGGTCCACTTTGAGTGACTTGCGGGACTTTGGCTTTGGCTGATAGTTTCCTCGGCTTCTCAATCAGATCCACTCTGCACCAAGATGGCAATGACTGAAATGCCAAACCTGAGGCTTCAAAATCGTAGTCCCTAAACCAATGCGTGATAGTCTATGATTAATAATAAAATTAACATTGTGTTAATTTGAGAAAACTCCCTATTTTATGAAACAGCTGAGGTAAAGATAAGTACTAAACATGGCTGTTCAACTTAGGGTTAGAGGATAACCTTGTTGAACCTGGCTCTTGACATGCCAAGTTTGTCCTTCCTGCATGTCTTCCTCCTGTTTCGCCAGGCCTCATCTGTACAGCGAGAAGTTAACGCTGCTTCCCACTGCAGTGCCAGCTCCCAGCCTGTAATTCTCCATGGCTCAGACATCTGTAAGCATTTCTCTCTAACCACAGGAACAAAATAGAAAGTTGGAAGCTAGAGGCTGTAATTTGGGTGTGTATAAATAAAGTTGTGAGCAAAGAAGAGGCTGCTAATATGATGGGAGTCCAGAGGGTGGGAGGTCTGGAGGAGCGGGACACCCAAGTCATCAAAGATGATGGACAAGGAGCAGGAAGACGTGGAGCCTCTGAAAGTTTTGTGTAGGACGTTCAGATTTAGTGTGTGTGTTGTTAGGGCATCTCAGTGGGTGTACAGTATGTCATGTATCATATGCAAGTACTAACTTGGTTTGCATGCCTGCCCACCACCTGTCCTCATCACTGCATACATTACAAAATACAGCTAATGACATCCATGTCAGGCAAAACCATTTTTGCTTGCAGTTGAAATATTGAAATCACAAAAAATACAGCAATGTTAGCACACCACATGGAAAGACTGCTGAAATTTTGAATCTCAGAATTTCTAAATTAGCTTGTTTCATGTCTTAATTCAATACTAACACAAGCTATTCTGAAATACATGAAAAGGAAAAATACTTGTTTTGTCTGGTGCATTATTTCACTGTTTCTATGGGATTTAGCATGCATATATGGTATATTTTAAAGCCTGAATTTGGGGGTTTTAATTGAATTTGATATATAGTTCTTTGGTTTTGTAGAACAACATACATCTATGATAATAACCCTAAAGGTGGGACCAGGTAGTTGTATCCACATGTTGGCATGGGCTACAAAGAGTTTCCTGTCACATTAATCAGCCTGCAAAGAGCTAATATAAAATTGCATGTGTTTCACACAGATTGAGTGGAAGTGATCCATCTCATCCTGCTGCATGCCTATACATGGCCACTGCCTCCTCTGTAGTGGTCTGACTGCATGGGCGGCCCTGCCTTACAGCTGAGGGCACACTTATACAGCTTGCTAAAACGGGATGTTCTGTATAGTTGGTACAGCAGCAGGCTCACAGCTGGGATGAAAACAACCCGTTCCCTCAAACACGCCCCAGAATCAAACCTATGGAGCCCAAAATGATCACTTTTAAACTGGGCGTAGGTACAGCAGCAGAACTGCAACCACCATTTGAACAATCTCTTTATATCTGTTTTCATTAGCTGAGAGGGGATTTGAAGAACACCTGGAGATTGTTAACAGATTTTTGTATCATGCATCATGTGACAGAGAAAATAAAGGCTGATTTGTGTTTCAATGCAATACTGAGTAAACAGTATCTGGTTTATTTAGCTCACTCACAAGAGGTCAGTAATATGATGATGTGAAATTAGAATTCTCAACACAACAAAATACTGATAAAAAAATACATGAATAATGACCAAAAACAGATGTAGGTTGTAAAAAAGAAAGTTTAAAAAAATGCTAAAAGAAGAAAAATAGGCAACTATCAATTGGAGGTGAATGTTGTCCTTTTGTCAGGTGGCTCCTCATCATTTTATCATTCAGACTTTGGCTCCGCAGTCCTATTTTCTCTGCTCTTTCTACCCTTACTAGAAATAATTTCAGCTGTCATAAAACTTCCATTCTACATAAATACAATAAATAATAATGAAAATGACCCAGGGAAGCTGCTTGCTCAAACTCTCAGCTTTTCTTAACTCTGTTTGTTTCACTCTTTTTCATTTCAGGCTGTTCAGTCTTTAATCAACTTCACATTTCTACTGACCGTGTCTGGGAGACTGGCAGATGTAAGCTGAACTCCCTTTTATATTGATATTAGAGTTAGTTGTGCACCAATATGTATATCCTATAGCACTCACCAAAGTTGGTCAAACCATTGTGTTGCTTTTACTGAACATAAACTTATATCATTAGTTTTAGGTCACTGGTCCAAAAGTAGCCCACTATGTTTTATCTATATTTGTTACTCTTATCTATAACATAACTCTTACTTAGTGGTTGAATGTCCTGTTTTAATATTTTATTAGCCTAATTTCTTACACCAGCATTAGTATTGAAGCATCCCAAATAGGACATTCTTGTAATATGCAAATCAAGGCTTCTCATTCAGCCAAGTCACCAGAAGAAAATGTTGGCATTGTCTGCAAACCACAGAAATGTTACATTTGTACGTTTTATCTGATCATGTCAGAGTTCCTAAAAAGGCGTAATATATGAGCTGCAGTTGAAAGGCATGTCACATAGGGAAGAAACCTTCCAAGCTGCAGACCAACAAACAAAAAAAAATCTTATTTCTTATTTTAAATCTTTTAAACAAAGTATAGCTGTGTTTCTAGCACTGTTTTAACCACAAAATGGGGCTGTGGAGTTTTTTTGTATGGTTTTTTTTAGCAACACGTGTTTCCAGCAGCTTTTTTACCACCATCCCTTCTTCTTTTTTGTAATGTGTCACTATGCTTACACTGGGAATAGTGCCAAGAAAAGCAGATGTTTTACCAGGACATCACCATGTTTTCTGTCAGGATGTTGCCATGAAACGCGATTGTTTTTTTAGCAAATCATACTGTGTTCCAGCTACTTTTTAGCTACCAAACATGATTGGTTTTTTAAGCAAATCATTACTGTCTTTCCACATGAGATAGTATGAAGAAAAGCAGTTTCCTACCAAAACTGGGTATTTTAAGACTTGATCTTCTACGAACCATAACCAAGTATGTCTTCTGCCCAAACATAATCACCTGTTAACCACAGCGTTGTTCAAATGTAAAGAAATGTAAAGTTTTTTTTAAAACTTTTTTAAAATTTTAAGTATCAGCTATATAATAATTTATAAAAGTAACACATTTGTGGTTTGCAGAAATGTATAATGGTATAATTTACTCTGGCGATTTTGGTTGTCTCACCAGTTAGGATTATTTTAGTACTGAGCAGATTTTAGTCTAGCACAGGTCCTAATTTCAAGTAGATTTCCTTTATCGTTCAGTTAGACTGGCTAAAATTCTTAGCTATTATATCAGCCCTCTCCCAGTAAGTGTGAATGGGTTGACTTTGAGACTGATCTGTATTTTTGTTCTGTTTTTTTATTTCTCTTCCTTTGCCTCCATCTACCAGCTGAACAGTTTCATGAAGTTTTGGAATCCATTCTCTCCGAAGAAGTCGTAGGAGCCCTCCTGGGACGTGCCCAGGTGGACAAGCAGCAGGACGAGCAGGACAATGGCCAGAAGTGGAATCAGCAGGTTCCAGCCGGCTGCCAGGATGTTGTACCACTTTGCCTTGTCTGAACACTCCTGTGCCAGCTGCAGGTTGCCCTGAGTCTTTTGGTCCCTTGCCTAAATAGATAAATACACACACACTTGAATTATGACATTCAATTACTGAGGTTGGTATCAAGTAATAGAGAAAAGCACTAAGCTCATAATTAAAGACCGTTAAAGACATAAAAGCTTTGTCTCTACTGCATGGCAGTGAGACAATTTATGTTCATAAAGAATAAAAATGCTGAGTTTGTATCTACAGCCATGTGTACTGTAAATAGTGAGAGGAGGAGAACAAGGAAAGTCATATTATAATGTTCAGTCCTGTCTTTGTTTACAACTAGTTCATCAAAGCCTGTCCCATAATCCCCAGTTTTTCCACAGAGCACAGACTCAAGGTTGAGCAAGGGTGGAGTGATATGAAATCCTTGAGCTGCTTCTAAGTGTATCCATATATATTTTGGAACGGACCAGGCCAAGTCTTTCTCTAGCACTCTCTAATTTCCCATGAGTACTTGCCCATTAGGAAGATGCCAATTACGCCATTTTTAACTCCAGACAAGCAGCCAGTCCCTGTCTTTAATTTGAGCACTGAGCCAATACTAAGCCTGTGATTCAGAACTGCTGCGCCCCATGTAGACAACTAAAAAGTTATAAAAAAGGCTTCAGCAAACGGTACACACACCCTTTTGTGGTAAGTTTCTCAGAAACCTGTTTGTTCAGGTAGTCACACAGTTTGTTCAATCCTGCTTTGGACATAGCATTTTTAAGGATATTTTAACGAGAAAAGCTTTTGTTTAAGTTACGTTCTGTTTCTCCACAGTCCCATTCCTGTGGTGAAGGGCACACATCTGACCAGGGACAATAACAGGCCTCTGCAGTGTGCATATTGCTTTTTTACATTTTACAAAAAAAGATTTTATGGTGAAACAACTCTTGCTTTCATTGCATCACTCAACCCATTACACAAGTCTGACACTCTAGACAGCCAGGCTGAATTTCCACTTTACTATTGCGAAAACTAATGTCAAGTTGCTTCTTGTTCTTTTAGAAATGATACTGTACTGCTGGTGTTTGCCTGTGTCATATTTCCCAATGTGGCATTTGCCACAACATGCCCGTTGTTAGCTTTCCTTGCCAACTCGGCCCACCTTTGGTCTATTCCTGCCAAACTTGCAATACAAAAGGCTGTAAACATTGTACATTATTTACCTCCCCAGATTAGGCTGTGCCAGACTGGAACTATTAAAACTGTAAGTTATATTGCATATTGTTGACTAATTTCCAAATTGCTGTCTTTTCTTGCCAAGTATACTCCAGTGTTTCTACCCTATCAATTAATTTATCAGTTTTATTAACCAATTTAAACATCAATAGTCATGCTGAAATTGCAATGTATTGTGGAGGCTAAAAAATATCTAAAAACACTGTAAAATAAACTTAGCCCCCGTGGCATAAATATAGACAGGTAGAGTGCAGTGCAGACAGGGCAGTTGCACTGGTGCCAATGGAGTGAGGGGGCCCATGGCCCATATAGAGTGGGCCTTTAAGCAATATGTAGGGCAGAAAATGGGTCCTTGTGAGTAATTCACATTGCCACTTTAGAAATATGCCTGTGTTCTAATAAAAACTCACACTGAATTAAAAAATACTGCAATTTGCAATTTAAACCTTTAAATAAGGCAAACTCACCCCCATCATGTTTTTTTGTGAAATCATCAGTAGAAATCTGTGACAAATTAAACTATTATATTTTGCTATAACGGATATTGCCAAAAAATACAATAACGTACATCCCTATTTTCTGGGCAACGTGTGTATCCAATGTCAAGGCCCTATCTGATCATGTGACAAGATGATAAGATTATACAGTTGCTAGTTTTTGTGTATAACTAGTGTGCTCTAGGGCCCATTGTAACATACGCCACTGCTTATACCTTGTGGTGTTGGATTCTCCTGTGAAATGCATAAGAGAATCCTTCAGTCATGGTTTGGACATCTTATCTTAAACATGAAACAGTGCAGTCTCGTCCTATCCTCTTCCTTTTGATACCTCAGCTAATTCCTTGAATGCTGCATGTCTCATGAAAATGGTCCAAACTGAAACTTACAACTAAAGTGTGGCACAAAAAAAGCACAAGATCACACCTTGATGGAGTAGACGAGAGCCATGAATCCCAGGCAGCAGAAGTTAACGTACAAGGTGTTGCACAGCGACCAGACCAAATAGTCCCGGGGAGGATTCTTGCCAGCGCTGCCCATATTCACCACGGTGGATCCAGCCGGCTTACGGGCGGACTTGCAATTGGTGAGTGGGGTGCAGTCTGAGGGGAAGTTGTATGAATGGTTGTCCATGGTTAGTCAGAAGACCCCCGGCTGTGGGTAAATAGGTGGGTATGCAAACTGGCGAGTCTTCCAGAAGCTTGTGCACAGTCCCCTCTTTGGAAAGTAGTGCCCCCCCTGCAGTGCGGGAGAGGCTTATAAAGGGCAAAGAAGAGGGAGGTGACCGGGACAGGACGCATGGGCAGGGTCCTTTAATATACAGCAGGTCTGTCATTATGTGGTGAGGCCTGAGAGAGACTGAAATAGAGATACAGAGACAGAAAACTGTATGAGAGAGAAGACATGGGAGCAAATAGATGTATGGGAGCAGTGTAACATCTCTTCCATCAAAGTGCCCATCACCTCAGCTTTCTTAGAGGTCCTAGTGGTTTGGGCCAGGTGGTTGATTTGGGGCGGAGGTAGCAGAGATCAGTATGGGCAAGGTTGTGCGGTTTAAAAGCCTTGAAGGTGTTGAGGAGGAATTCATTTGAAGTGCTGTCTAGCAGAGGCCTTGAGGGGCAAGTCTGTGTTGTAGTTCACCAAGTGAGTGAAAAAACGCCATATTTTAGAACACATTTGTAAAATATGGTTAGATATTGATTTCTGCAGTTACAAGACAAGTAACAAGTTACAAGATCTGGCCAGAAGTCAGCTCAAACAATCAGTTGTTAAACAGATATTTTTCTTTACTTTTCTGATAGTTTCAGTCATTCAAGCTTCTCACGTATGATGGTTTGCTGCTTGTCATTGTGATATCTGATAGTACACAAAATATACTTAATTTTTGGACTGCTGGTCAAACAAAAAAAGCTATGTTACTTTAAGTATTTCTTTTTAGAGGGCAAGTTTGGCTCAATTTTATATTTTTTAAGCTCTTTAAATTCACTCAGTTACTCACACTGGCGTTTCCACGTACAACCATAGTCTACTGTTGATGAGCATCCCCACTGCAAAAAAGAGGTGCTTAGTGCCTTGTGAAAAAGTACAAGCGTTAAACAGCCAAATACAGTGAGATGCCTAAGGCAAATCTGCTTCTCTGGCTTTATACTTATACTGCATTTTTTCTTGTTTACATAAGAAATAGTCTTCTTGTTTACACAAGAAAAAACATTATTGTTGGCATAAACTTCCTGAATTTAAAGGACTGAGTTTTTTTCTAAAACATTCAAAGCACAATGGACAACTAACTGAATTAATATCTAAAGATGAAATGAGCACTGGAAACATTCAAATGTGGAACATCGATGCCCTCTCCTGGCCGCTTACAAAATTGTATCCTCAGCACCAGTGGCTTTCTTAATGGCCATTTCTCCAATTTTGATCTGACATTAACGCAGCACTGGACACAAACAGCCTTATAAATATGGATTGTTTGTGATTATTGAAAGGGGTGGAACTCTTGTACAAGCCCATCGGGTTACGTTCCCTCCTTACACCATTTTTGTCAATGTGTGCTCAATAAATAAACCTAAACCTAAGAGAAACAATGATAGCGAATGTGCAAAGTGCCGCACCGTTGAGTGTTATATGTTCTAAAACTTATTTTAAATGTGCATTCTCAGGTTAACAGCGCAAAGTTTAAAAACAGCTACATCTGGAGCAAATGTGGTGACCACAGTTAAGCTTGCTTCCACATTGTGGTGTTGAAAGACGTTAACGCTTGTCCCTAAGAATTTTTAACCTGTGTGCGCATCAAATTGGAGCGCGTCCAAGTTACGTGCATGACAAATAGCTTACACAACAAAATACACCGTTTGAAACATCATGAATCATAGCCATAATATTTAATAAAATGCATTACAAATTCTTAGGTAGCGCGAAATCCATCTAAGTACAGCAGGATGGGTCGACTCACCGGGATCTTCGATCGGAAGGAAGTACGAAACGTGTACAAAAAAGTCACTTGCCTTAGCAGAGGATGGTTTCGATCCATCGACCTCTGGGTTATGGGCCCAGCACGCTTCCGCTGCGCCACTCTGCTGCGATTAATATGTGGAATAGCTGGATTTAATCATGTATGTAGGGTTCTATGAAATTTGATTTAGTGTAAACATTTCACGGTAACGCTCAGCATCGTCCTTGCGCTAACATGAACTACAAAAGGTCCTGATGAAACAGAAATCCTATGTGGCGACAGAAACGTCCGTGTCTCCCCCTTTCAAAATAAAAGCGTAAACTTTAAAATTAGGTCATTTGTATGCTACACTTGCACGAAAACAATTAGTCAAGTAACATTTGAAACTACATGATAGATATTACAAGTATGTTACCTCTGTTAAGGACTGCCTTGTCCATAGCGTGGGACACAACTGGAAGGTTGAAGAAAATGGAACCGCCACGGCCTTTTATATGTAATTTTGAAAAACATTAATTCAAAATAAAATGTAATAAGAAAATTACCTGCTGACACGTTATAGCATTGGAAAAAAGTACACAAAATATATATTTATATACATATGTATACAGTGGTCCAGCCCTCTCAAGGTGGTCCTACCTTGGCCAGTTGCTGGGTGAAAAACACGCTCGGGAACGCGTTGATTGGTTGTACTACTAGAAAGTTTTTTCCAGTGATATTACAATTACCCAATCACATTTCACCTGGAAGCAACTATTTCCGTAGCGTTTGGTACGAAGTTATTCCGGAAGCCACTAAAGTCAGGTGCTTAAGATATCTATGTGATACAGCCGACAAGAAAGAATGACTTGAGGCTTAACAGTCTTTAACCAAAAAAATGAACTGGTGAACAATGGGGATTAATTGGCGCTGCCTACGTCGGTGCAGAAAATGAACAAAGACATGTCCATCAGAGTGGATGACGGGGTGATAACGTTACTGAGCGGCAAAAGGATCCTGGACATCAAATTAATGTCACATGTGGATTTAACGTTAGCCGGCTGTTGAGGTTTTTGAGACAACATGGTGAGTCACTTTTAATTCAATAGAAAGCTACCGCGTGCTTGCCCATTCAATATTGTGTTTTTTCATCACTGGTCAAAGGTTTTGTCTGCGTCCGTTTGTGTAATGTCGGCCACCAGATGCTAGTTGCCTTTAGGACAGGATTCAATGGCATAGCTAGGTTTTACAAAGAGTGTTACTGAGGTCAGTCAGTCATTTTCTGTAACCGCTTGTCCTCGTAAGGGCCGCGGGGTACACCCTGGACAGATCGCCAGACTACCGCAGGGCACGTTACTGAGGTGTATCGTTTAAGAACAGTGTGATTTATACGGTCTATCTACTCTATCTATCTACTGATACATGGACGTTTTGATATTATCGCAATTTGTGTTTTTGTGCCACAGGCCTGTACAACAGCAACAATGGGACCACTTAATCAATAACGGTTTACCAATTACCGGTAAATAAACTCTTTAAACAAGCTCTCAAAGCACGGGACCACATAATAATAATAATAATAATAATAATAATAATAATAATAATAATGATAATAAACTAGCCACTATTACAAAATTATGCAAAATACAACTTATTGATCTTCATCTCCTTAAACAATTCATTCAAACAGTCAAATGAGAAATAAGACATACAATGACATCAGCAATGGAAGACTTTTGTCTGAAACATTGCTCAACAATATTTGCCCAAAGTCCTTTTTCAATCCCAGCAACAAAACAGTGCTATGTCCTCCCTACAAATGTTATTGAGTTGATTAGTTTTACTCAGTTTAATGTTAAAAAATGATCAACTGTCAATAAGAGCTAGAAATGCCTCTTAACATTTATGCACTGACCTACATGTTTTATATTTATTAATGTGATGTTCTATTTTTGTTCTTTTGTGTATTTATTAATATTAGATGTAATTGTCAAGTCAAGTCAAGTCAATTTTATTTATAGAGCCCATTATCACAAAACATGGTTTGCCTCAGAGGGCTTTACAGTGTACGACATCCCTCTGCCCTTAGACCCTCACATCACTCAAGGAAAAACTCCCGAAAAAGAACCCCTGAACGGGAAAAAAAGGAAGAAACCTCAGGAAGAGCAGTAGAGGATGATGAGGATGTCATTTTTATACTGCTATAATTGTAGCAAAGCCACGCCCAAAGACAACAGATGAACATCAGCATTGTGCTTTATCTGGTGCAATAAATTCAATGTACACCGGCCCTGTTTTAACTAAACCAATAAATGAAATGAAAAGTGGCCCAAGTTACAGAGTGTTTTGGCTTCTCTTTTAATATAACATTACAGATTGTTTGTGATTACAGATATTGATCCTCTTTACCTAGCCATTGGGGTACTTGTCCTTAGCAAAAACCCATTATTTCTTACAATTACTCATAAATTACCCAACCCACTTCCTAAAGCTGGGTTTGTATGTCTGTTGTGTGATCTTACTTTGTTAGGCAGCTGCTGATGTGTTAGTAATATGCTGCTTGATTGAGGGATTAGATCCTGTTATACATGTCAGGTTTGGTTTTGTTCATATGGACGAGTGTTTGCATATAGGATCCTATTGTGAAACCAAAACAATTTTTCGGTCTTTGCATGAAATAGCTTGTTTATAATCCTAAAGGGGACATAAATGCAGTAGATTATAAATTGCTGTCTTTGTGGCCATTAGTTTTAGATGTGCATGTTTTGTTTGTGGATGCATGGATGGTCCCAGTGCAGTGATCAAAGTCTGCCATTAATAGAAAAACATACTGCTTTGAAAACTAAAATTTCTTGTGTGGCATTTCCAGATAATTTGACACAGTTGAAATTGACACTACAATGCACTAAATAACTACATAGATCATTTTTTTCCACTTTCCTAAGGGTGTTCTTTCTTCTTTAGTTGTACAGATCTTAATTGAGATGATTTTCTTGCGATGTATCAAGTATCGTAGAATCGCTGTATTGCGATACCATCATTATTGCGGGCAGCGACAATTCTGAAATCCCAGCTGGAGAGAATTTATGATTTCAGGCAACTGTTGTTTGCCGACTTTAGTTTCAGGATGTCTGAGATCTTATTCACAAAGGATATATGGAAAAATGGATTCAGAGAGGGGAAGAGCTAAAAAACTGACAACTTTGGCGAGGACACAGCCTCTGTACACGGGACACTTGCTTTAACCACCAAGCTACAAGGCACCCCGTCTAGATCATCATTTAACCGAGCATTTAAACTTTCTGTTTTTACGTTTTCAGCAGATAAATAAGCTTGGCAGCCAAACCAGTCACAATGTAAAGATGTTTGTTGTGAGTCTTGAATGAATGAAATGAAACATTTTCACTGCTGTGTATATTTTATTGTGACATACTGTCTGCTTTCAGAATTTACTGTTGTTTCTACACAATTAACATTGTTACTTTAATTGTGCACTTAAACTCTTTTTCATATAAGAATATATCTGTGCAACAATAATAATAGCGTGGTAATGATGCAATGCGTTTCTAAAGTAGTAACTACTACAAACTACTACATTTCTAAGAGCAATGATTCCTCATCTGGCATGCAAGACCTTTTTATATCTGACAAATGATACAAGCATTGAAGGAGCATTCAGGTGTCACTCTCCACACACCGTTTTCTAACAGCATGGTGCAGCCTGTTTCCTGGATGGATTTATCTGGCTGCCCTTCTTCCCATTTGGTGAAGGTCAGAGGTTGGTTTTTCATGTCGGCCTTGAAATTCCCCTCCGCTTTATTGTTGACGTTGATCCAGGCGTTTTTGCATTTGTCTGCAAACTCTTGAGTCAGTATCTTGTTTTCCTTGTCGTTCTGGGGCAAAGCCATCTCTAAACCTTGTTGGGAGCAGAAGCCAGCGGCCCTGGAGAATGAGCTCTTCTCCTTGTTAGACACAAAGTATTTCTGACCAACTCTTCGGACAAAGTCGTAGTTCATGGCTGATAATAAAGAAAACAACGCGCCATCAGGAACAAATAAAGCATTTGCTCTTCAGACTCAAAGCTGTATTGTCATGATGGCCCTCGAGCTTTGTTGAGAAGTCTTTGCCAAAACACTTGTGTTCTGCCTCTGACAGTAACATATCAGATATTGGTAAATTTATATCAGATTTATTGAGGCTATAGTAAAAGCACAACATTAGTGTGGACAAAACTCATTTTAAAACAATAAATTTCACAAAGTGTTGTCTCTTAAACAACTCTAACTAATCTCTGTCCACATGCACTCACTTTCTGCAACACTCTTGTAATGGCTGAATAGGATACTTACTCAGCTCTACCTTAGCAAGACTCTTCTGTAAGGCTTCAATCTCCTCGATAATGGAGCCAAAGATATCTGGATCAAACAGATTAGTTTCAGTTACCAAACTGGCAGTAAATTGAATCCCAGTCCACATTGTGTCAGATTTGCACCATCTAAAAAATGAAAAGCTTATCTTCACTTCCTGCATAAGTTATCTTATTCCTTTCCTCCTCCAAACCTACTAAATGATGAGAAAACCAGAATTTGCTCAATTTTCATTCACAGAATTGAGCAATGAGAATTGTGCAGCTTGACAGAAGTGTCTCAGACTAACTGCAGCCTGAGTGATTGTGCTTTACTGCCAGATGATTCAGCACTTAAAGAAAGCATTATTTAAAACCTGATTGTTGCTGTTTCGAAGGTGTCTTCAATACTGTACTATTGACCAAGTAAAAAAAGATGTGTCCTAATAAAAGTCGCCAAAGCCGTGAAATCCTGAATTGTAGTCTATAGTACAGTTCATACTCCAAAATTATTCGATCACTTCCCGTAATAAAACTCAGTCGCATCTTTCATTAGACCCTCTGTGCTTGCTCATCACCCACATCTTTCAGATGCCCGGAAATGCCCTTAGTTTACGTTACGCTGATGACGTTGCCACATTTTTAGACTTCCAGATAGATGAAATGGTTATCAAAGGTCATGTTGTACTTATCTTGATGAGTACGCTGATCCCAATGAGTGTAATTGGCAATATACCCTTTCAAACTGAATTGTATTGCAAGATTTACAAATGATGGGTACAGAGTTTAAAAGAGTTGAAATATTATCACTTGGGCATGGCCTAAAAAAAATTACAAAACAAAAACACCCTCAGAAAATGTAGTATTATCATTGTTACTGACCTGGGATACAATGAACAAGTGACCCCCAAGTGACTCAGGTGATCAAAGTAATTTTATACAATATTATACAGTGTATATATGCGCTTTTAAAATCAAGAAAAATATAAAACCTCTTCCACAAAATGCAGCAGGTCCAGGGAGTCCAGGAGGTCCAGGAAATCCAATCATTCCAGGTGGTCCTGTGTTGAAGAGCAGGGAAAGCAGAGCACTAGAACAGTGAAAGTTAATTTTGGCAATGAAACAAAAACTTAAACTGAAAAAAGGAAAGATTGGCATTAAATTACTTAAACTGGAAAAAGTATTGACACTTAAGTTATATTGAAAATGCATGCATTAAAAATGATTTTACATTATCTTGATATTTTCAGCTTTCTGAAGTGTTTCAGTGACTTTTTTTTAACCTGACAGTTTATTTCACTGTTTTTTCAGTTTCCAGTTTCTGGAAGCACTGCCCATTTCCTTTTGGTGCTCATGTAAAACAGAGACTTTGCTTTTATGTTGATGTCCAGTCAGCATTGGTGGCTAATGTAGTCAACTGCTGCAATAATTTCCTCAGTGCGTGCTATATTGAATGAGGAAGTGGAGTTCTCCTCCTCGTAGAACCATGCTGTCAGTGCCTACATTACAACTAGTTCAAAATTCAGCTGCCCGTATCATCACACGCAATCCCTCCATCCACCACATCACACCCATTCTGCAACAGCTCCACTGGCTCCCCATCACACACCGTATCAACTACAAAATACTTCTCCTCACCTTTAACGCCATACACAACCTTGCCCCTCCAGCTCTCTGACCTCCTCCATATTGCCACACCCGTCCACACCCTCAGATCCTCCTCCTCCATCCATCTCACTGTCCCCCCTGCTCGCCTTGTTACCATGGGGAGCAGAGCATTCAGCCGCTCTGCTCCTCAGCTCTGGAACTCTCTCCCAGCTGACCTCCTTAATACTGACTCACTCCCACATTTTCAATCCAAACTCAAAACTCATCTGTTTAGACTAGCGTACTCCATCTGACCACAACCATTGTCCAATTTCCTCTCTTTCTTTCTTTCTCTTAAATCTTTTTAAATTGTATTTAACTGGTATTCTTATTTGTTTCTTAAACTCCGTGTTTGTTTTTTATGGTGTAAGGTGACCTTGAGTGTCCAGAAAGGCGCCTATAAATAAAGTTTTATCCTCCGGTGAGCATGTTTTCAATATTCAGACATTTGAACAATAGTCTTCTTTATTGAGTGACAATATGAGACGAGTAATAAAATGAACAAATTACATCGCGCCAATCATCATCATTTTTGAATGACATTTCCTAATCAATTGTCATATCAGTTCTTCCTGTATATTTTTATATATCCTGTGGACAAAGGGGACAGTCTGACCTTTGGGTGGCCTTGTGAGCCATCACAGCTGACACAGTGCATAAAATTGAGAAAATGTGTGAGGAAAGTCACCTCAAAGGCTCTTGGGAGGTTAGACAGAGATATCACCTGCCTGTCCGACAGGGCGGTGCCAGAATTCAGACAAAAGATGACTGAAGTCTGATCAGAAAGAGTGTTCGTGGTGCAGGATTGTGGAGGTTTATATTACCCACCTGGAGGACCAGATGACCTAGGAAGTTCTATGGGATCATGGTCACCTGGAGACTTACCGTAGCCGGAAGAAGTCATCAGGCAGAGGACGCAGAACAGGAGAAATATCCTCATCTTCAAAACAAAGAACATTAATATTATTGACACTATCGTTTTTTATCGTTAGCAAAATTAGATCTGGAGAGTTGGTGAGATTTTGTGGTACGTATGTAGATTGGATAAAAATTCAAACATTACTGTTAGTTGGGTTAATACTTTTCCAACAGGTTCATCTATGAACTTGGATAATGACAGTAAATCTGTTGACGGTCCATATAACGTAATCAGGAAGCTGGTGAATTGTATGTGTGTTTTCATCACCACAACTCAACTTCAAGTTTCGTCTGTGGTACAAATGCTTCTGTGTCTCATTCTGTAGCGGCCTGTGTCTGTGTTTGTAGCACTGCTCAGGTCTGTGATTGCTCTATATAATCACTGTGGCTCTAAAAACATAATTACCACAGTCATAAGTGTAAAAGCAGCATAATTCAACTCCATCTGGGGGCTTTTGAAACGATAGCGACAGTATTAAGTTACAATCCAATTTTAAGGGCTCACTTTGCTTCCTTTCCCTCTGTCTTCTTTTAATATTTCTCTCACCTTAAAGGGACAAGCTCTCGTAAAAATCAAAAATGTGTACTTTTCTTCTTATTTGTAGTGCTATTTATCAATCTAGATTGTTTTGTTTTGAGTTGTTAAGTGTTGGAGATATTGGCTTCAGAAATGTCTGCCGTCTCTCAAATATAATGGAACTAGATGGCACCGTGCTTATGGTGCCTAAAGCACCAGAAACATATATTTCAAAAGTTAGAGAGAAGCCACTCACACCAAAACACTCTTGATTGACAAATGGCAAAATAGAGCAATTCAGCTCTAGAATTTAGGGTAAAAAACAAAGAGGAGGTAAAGGTCAGACTGTGGTTAAAGCACGGTGCCCATGGATCCTTAAACTGTCTTTAAAGGTATTCAGTTCATTAATCTAAAGATAAGATCTTAATTAACATTAAATGTCTTAAATCTGTCTTTCAAAAGTCTTTAATGCTAAGACATGGGATGTAGGATATTTCTAATTTTTTTTTCTGATGTAATAATTATTTAATTTGATAATTCACCAAATGCTTCTCCCAATAATACACAGATCAGGATAAAGGAACATTTACCAAATCCCATCAACAAATGACAAATGGACAAGTCCTTACAAAGGAAACAAAATGGTATCTTTTATGATGATGTAAAGTGTTTATTGTTTTAAATGTGTAATAAGTAGATTGTCTTTTAACTTGATGAAAAAAGTCACTTTTTTAAGTTACAGTTAATATTTGGGGAAAATTGTTTCAGATTATTTTCCCTGAAATTTGTTTTTTGTCAAATTTGTAGTCAATTTATTTCCAATCAGTATCAGAAAAAGTCTTACTTCAAAAAAAATCTAACTTGCCTTGAGCTGTAGGGACCTTGGGTTAAAGGATGTGAATCTTAACATCTCATCTTAAAAATGTTTTCCCGTTACGTGTCCTCTACCCTATTTTTGGTCAAACCGGTCTATTAAGAATGTCAAAATGATGCAGGGAAACATAAATTATTTTATTGTCCAGCATATAATTGAATTAGCTGTCAGTTGGCCTGTAGAGACATGTTCATGTCTAAGCTGCTTATAGCTATAAATAAACTTTCAGTGCACAAGCGTTCATTGATGAAACCTCAGGTTATGGCCTCTTACTTGCACAGAGAAGTTACTCTCTTGCTGTGAATTGTCATCAATGTAGTAGTAATAAACAAAATATAACTCACTGTAGAGATGAGGAGGGATCTGCAGGATGAGCCACTTCTTCACGACTTCTGAAGAACAATGATCAAGAACGTAGTTAAGTGTGCATGTAGAAATTTGGTTCAGTTTATAACGGATGTTGAGAGAGATTATTAACCGTGATAACTCTCATAACTCTCAACTATCTTCAAGTGTGGTTTCACATCAATTTCCTCTCCATGCAGTTAACATACTTCCAGACATAAAGAAACATCAAGTAACTACTTTAATTTGTCCTTGGTGATTTTTTTTTTTGTAAAACGTTTCAGCAGAAACTCTGAAGTGTTGAGTGTTGTGATGTTTAGCACAACTTAAGCAGTATCTGCTGCCTCACATTCGAAACACAGCTTTGGTGTGACGCATTAGTAATCTTGACTCACTAGACGTGAACTGTGGCTAACGTCTATACTTGCCATTGGCTGGCTATTTTGGCGTGCGTTTTTTATACAGGAGCTCCTACATCCTGCTACCACTATAAAGATGTGAATTTCTGAATTTTCAATGACTTGCTCACTCACAAATTTCAAATTCAGTGTTTGACTCAAGTTTTCAGTCATTATATCATTTATTTTACATATAGCATGTGCATTTTTTCTTGGGGCTGCTAAACCCAACACACTGCTCTTTTTACACACATAGTGGTTTGGGCAGCTCATTAGTCTTTCTCTCACATTTATTCTGAATAACAGTATCAAACTTTGTTAATAAATATATATTTAGAGTCAGAATAAGTGAATGTGTTGTGTACGCTGTAATTTCTGTACACCGGCTCTTCCTGTACAGTCAAGATGGTGATTACAATGATGACAATTAAGGCAGTGATGGGAGCCAGCACTGTGGCCCAGATGTTGAGGCAGCGGGCAGTGGAGCCGTAGTGTCGGGCACCCTCCAGATCTCCAGCCACCTTCAGGTCTCTGGCCTGGAGGAACCGAAGCACACTGATTATAGAGGGGATTTATCGACCTCGGGGGAATTTAAATTGCCACTGTTTAGGCCTAATCCCATCATCTCCTGCAAAAGATTTAGATTCTTGTTTGTTGTATTTTTATGCTGCAAATGAGATTGGCTTCTACCTTTTCTGCCCCTTCTCCCATTTTCTGTTTCTAGATTTATTTAATTTTTGTTCACTGATTTTTCATCTTCAGCACTACCAGGTAAAGTTTGTAAGACATTTAAAGTGTCTGTTGGCTCCTTCTCCTTTCTCGTGTTTTCTTTTTCTCATAACTTCTTTGTACTTTATTGTTTCAGTTGTCAAATTGCAATTTCCAGCCTTATAATATCTAAAATCTTAGGGATGAATATTCCTCATCCCCCAGTTGCCCGTCTAATCGATTCTTGTCATGGTCTAAGGGAGGTCTGTGTCTTAATCAGCCAACAACTTGGTTAAACCTACTTTATTTTCCACTAATCCTGGCTATCCTTTGTAAGAACTGCTGTGCTAAAATGTGTTTTTTGTTTTTTTTTCAGTATTCTTGGACACACAATGACAGAAGATTCCCCATGACAGAAAAACACCTTGATGGAGAAGATGAGGGCCGCCAGTCCGAGGCAGAAGAGGTTTGAGTGGAGAAAGTTGCAGAGGAACCAGATGATGTGGTCCTTGGAGGGCTCAGTGATGACGTTCACAGTGGTGTACTGAGCCACTGCAGGTCCTCCAGGCTGTCCAGGGAGCCCGTCATTCCTCCCATGCAATGGAAAAACCTTTGCTGGGTATCCTGCAGTATTCATCGCTGTCAGCTCAGCTGTGGTTTGGAGTGCAGCGCTGCAGGAAGGTGTGCGAGACCTCAACTGTCACTGTAAGTGTTGATTTTCTCTTCGGGCTTTTGGGGGGGGCTCAAGTCACTTCTGATCTGGTTTAAAAAGAAATGCAAAAATAAGCTCTCATTTGTTTTCTTGAGGTGATGGTGTAGTGTGAGACAGGGTTCAGAATGGAAAATTATGGAATCTGATTTTTAGCTATTTAGTGGTTTGAATAATTATGAAAAAAAAGAAAAAGTGTGAAAAAATATGTGTATTTACAGAGTAGTGCCCCTGTTCTGTTTTCTAAAATATAAAATTCAGAATAAATTGATCACAGCAGATTGTATTTCATTGTGTCAACTAGTGTAAGCTACAATACCTAGCCACAACCTTTGGGCAATTAATTTAGCAACATAATTACATACAGAGTCAGAAGTCCCTTTGACTCTGCTTCTTCAAAGTGGCAATTTTGCAGTTATTCCATCTTGCTGTCCTGTGTCGAAGGTACAGTATCAAAATGGGGAGACAGAGTTGTCTCGCCTTTAAGCCAGCGTAAGAAGTAGTAACAGCACCGACACCTAATATTTATACAGTCTATGCTATAGACCGCATCACAATCACAGCTGTTTATCTACAATAACTTTGGGGTAGAAAACCACCGCATCGCGCTTCCTACATATAATCAGACGGAGCTGAGCAAACTCTGCCGTAATTGATTAGTTTTAAGCCACCTAAAAAAGTCAATATCTGTTTAATTTTCTGCTAGATTTAGAATATATTCATAGCTTTACCTTTGTGAAAAACAGCCCTTACTGACAGAGATTTGAAGCCATTTTATCAAAAACACCAGACCACGGTGGGAAAAATACATTTTGACTACAGTCGAGGCACCATAGGCAGTGAGCACAGGAGAGATTTGTTAACCTCCAGGGCTGAGGTAACTTTTTTATGCAGTCTCATATCAGCTGGAACTGAATGAAACTGACACCCCAAGACAGTAAATAACTACATCCATCCTGATTTTTTCACTTTCTTAGGGGTATTCTTTCTTCTGCCGTTACACAGGTCTTGATTGAGATGATTTTCTTGCCATGTATCAAGTATCGTAGAATCGCTGTCTTGTGATATCATTGTTATTGTGGGCAGCGACAATTCTGTAATCCTAACTGGAGAGAATTTATGATTTCAGACGAGTGTTGTTTCCAGACTTCAGTTCTAGGATGTCTGAGATCTTATTCAAAGGCCATACTGAAACTGATTCATAGAAAGGAAGAGCTTAAAAAAACTGATAAACAAAGTCAAACAGAGAAAAGTGACTGATGCAGCATTTTTGGTTTACTGTGAAAAAGAATGTGCTGAATACAAACAACTTTGTACGACTTCTGGTTACAGATGAATGATGTTAAAGTGGCAAATTTGAAAACAAAAAAAAAAAACACTTTGCCCAGCTGGGCACCTTGAAAGATAATTTCCTAATACTTTTACTCAGTATCTTTGGTAAATATGTGGAGCATGGTGTGGATTTTATATGTTGTGACAAAAACATAGAGACAATGACAGAAACCTTTCAAAATATCGACTCTGTCAGGGTCAGTTATTAACATTGTTGTACATTTTCTGTCGCTTCTGTTTTAGGCTAATTTACATCTAGATCATCATTTACCAACCCTTGTTTGACATTTTCAGCAGATAAATAAGCTTGGCAGCCAAACCAGTCACAATGTAAAGATGTTTGTTGTGAGTCTTGAATGAATGAAATGAAACATTTTCACTGCTGTGTATATTTTATTGTGACATACTGTCTGCTTTCAGAATTTACTGTTGTTTCTACACATATAACATTGTTACTTTAATTGTGCACTTAAACTCTTTTTCATATAAGAATATATCTGTGCAACAATAATAATAGCGTGGTAATGATGCAATGCGTTTCTAAAGTAGTAACTACTACAAACTACTACAAACTACTACATTTCTAAGAGCAATGATTCCTCATCTGGCATGCAAGACCTTTTTATATCTGACAAATGATGCAAGCATTGAAGGAGCATTCAGGTGTCACTCTCCACACACCGTTTTCTAACAGCATGGTGCAGCCTGTTTCCTGGATGGATTTATCTGGCTGCCCTTCTTCCCATTTGGTGAAGGTCAGAGGTTGGTTTTTCATGTCGGCCTTGAAATTCCCCTCCGCTTTATTGTTGACGTTGATCCAGACGTTTTTGCATTTGTCTGCAAACTCTTGAGTCAGTATCTTGTTTTCCTTGTCGTTCTGGGGCAAAGCCATCTCTAAACCTTGTTGGGAGCAGAAGCCAGCGGCCCTGGAGAATGAGCTCTTCTCCTTGTTAGACACAAAGTATTTCTGACCAACTCTTCGGACAAAGTCGTAGTTCATGGCTGATAATAAAGAAAACAACGCTACCATCAGGAACAAATAAAGCATTTGCTCTTCAGACTCAAAGCTGTATTGTCATGATGGCCCTCGAGCTTTGTTGAGAAGTCTTTGCCAAAACACTTGTGTTCTGCCTCTGACAGTAACATATCAGATATTGGTAAATTTATATCAGATTTATTGAGGCAATAGTAAAAGCACAACATCAGTGTGGACAAAACTCATTTTAAAACAATAAAGTGTTGTCTCTTAAACAACTCTAACTAATCTCTGTCCACATGCACTCACTTTCTGCAACACTCTTGTAATGGCTGAATAGGATACTTACTCAGCTCTACCTTAGCATGACTCTTCTGTAAGGCTTCGATCTCCTCGATAATGGAGCCAAAGATATCTGGATCAAACAGATTAGTTTCAGTTACCAAACTGGCAGTCAGTTGAATCCCAGTCCACATTGTGTCAGATTTGCACCGTCTAAAAAATGAAAAGCTTATCTTCACTTCCTGCATAAGTTATCTTATTCCTTTCCTCCTCCAAACCTACTGAATGATGAGAAAACCAGAATTTGCTTGATTTTCATTCTTTTGGACAATTGTGCAACTTGACAGAAGTGTCAGACTAAATGCAGCCTGAATGATTGGGCTTTACTGCCAGATGATTCAGCATTTAAAGTGAGCATAACCTAAAATGAGGGCTGGGGGATATGGCTTTAAAATATCATCGCAAAGGCTATATCGCTATACACAATGTATATTGTAATATTTGTAAATGTTCTTTAAACTAATGTTGACCTCTAAAGTAGAAAATGGAATGAACTGCAGATACATTGAAGTTAAATAAAATAGCTACTGTCAAATAAGAAAGCTAAAATACACTACTGTTATAATTACATTTAATAAAATACTGTTCTAAGGAAGTTAAATAAAGTATTGTTATAATTAAATAAATCAAAGTTTGAGGCCATTGTGCTTTTATTTTGAAGGTCCTGGCTTGTCTCAAGCTGTAAATGTTAATGTTTTTGCTGCGGGCTTGAAGCTGACGGTTTTACAGATAATGTGGCGCCTTTAACCGTGAGGATTCATTCACTGTGAGCAGGCAACATACAAACAGCTCTCCAGTTCACTACCAATATTTGCAAGTCGCACTGGTGCTCCGTGATCACAAACTGTGACTAAATAGTTGCAATCAGAACAATGCAAATACAAACACGAAGCTTCACCTGTTCACACTACCACCATTACCACTCATTAAGTTAGAGAGTTACTGCAGGGCCAGTAAACATGATGATTTATTCAGTGTAAGCTGGAAACAAAGTAACAGCTCACCTCTCCATATAGTAATAGTATTTGCAAACCACAGCGGTGCTCCACGGTCGCAAAATTCGATAAAATACTAGTCTTGGTCTGGAGCTCTACAAAACACCTGCTTTGTGTGTGTATGTGTGTCTGAGAGAGGGAAGGAGCCATAGGCGAGAGTAAGCGAACTAAAACGCTGATGGCTTTTAAAAACGATGGACAATTATGACCAGTGTTCACAATATCATCATTAAAGGTATTGCACACAGAAAAAGCCACGATACCTTGAGTATATTCTATGTATCGCCCACCCCTAGTTAAAACCCAAGTATTGCTGTTTTGAAGGGGTCCTTCAATACTGCACTTTAGACCGAGTAAACATAGCGGAGGCAGTGATATCCTGAATTTTAGTCAATAGTACAATTCAAACTCCATAATTACTCAATCACTTCCCATACTAAAATTCAATTGCATCTTTCATTAGACCCTCTGTTGCTGCTAATCATCCACATCTTTCAAATGCCTGGAAATGCTCTCAGTTTGAAACAGGTTTTCTGGTAAACATTTCATTTGTTTTCTGACTTCCAGATAGATAAAATGGTTATCAAAGGTCATGTTGTACTTATCTTGATGAGTACGCTGATCCCAATGAGTGTAATTGGCAATATACCCTTTCAAACTGAATTGTATTTTAAGATTTACAAATGATGGGTACAGAGTTTAAAAGAGTCTCAAAAAAAATTACAAAACAAAAACACCCTCAGAAAATGTAGTATTATCATTGTTACTGACCTGGGATACAATGAACAAGTGACCCCAAAGTGACTCAGGTGATCAAAGTAATTTTATACAATATTTTCAGTGTATATATATATATGGCCTCTTAAAATCAAGAAAAATATAAAACCTCTTCCACAAAATGCAGCAGGTCCATGAGGTCCATGAGGTCCAGGAAATCCAGCTGGTCCAGCTGGTCCAGGTTGTCCAGGTTGTCCAGGTGGTCCAGGTGGTCCAGGTGGTCCAGCTGGTCCAGCTGGTCCAGCTGGTCCAGGTTGTCCAGGTGGTCCAGGTGGTCCTGTGTTGAAGAGCAGGGAAAGCAGAGCACTAGAACAGTGAAAGTTAATTTTGGCGAAAGCACCTGGAAGCACTGCCCATTTCCTTTTGGTGCTCATGTAAAACAGAGACTTTGCTTTTATGTTGATGTCCAGTCAGCATTGGTGGCTAATGTAGTCAACTGCTGCAATAATTTCCTCAGTGCGTGCTATATTGAATGAGGAAGTGGAGTTCTCCTCCTCGTAGAACCATGCTGTCAGTGCCTACATTACAACTAGTTCAAAATTCAGCTGCCCGTATCATCACACGCAATCCCTCCATCCACCACATCACACCCATTCTGCAACAGCTCCACTGGCTCCCCATCACACACCGTATCAACTACAAAATACTTCTCCTCACCTTTAACGCCATACACAACCTTGCCCCTCCAGCTCTCTGACCTCCTCCATATTGCCACACCCGTCCACACCCTCAGATCCTCCTCCTCCATCCATCTCACTGTCCCCCCTGCTCGCCTTGTTACCATGGGGAGCAGAGCATTCAGCCGCTCTGCTCCTCAGCTCTGGAACTCTCTCCCAGCTGACCTCCTTAATACTGACTCACTCCCACATTTTCAATCCAAACTTAAAACTCACCTGTTTAGACTAGCGTACTCCATCTGACCACAACCATTGTCCAATTTCCTCTCTTTCTTTCTTTCTCTTAAATCTTTTTAAATTGTATTTAACTGGTATTCTTATTTGTTTCTTAAACTCCGTGTTTGTTTTTTATGGTGTAAGGTGACCTTGAGTGTCCAGAAAGGCGCCTATAAATAAAGTTTTATCCTCCGGTGAGCATGTTTTCAATATTCAGACATTTGAACAATAGTCTTCTTTATTGAGTGACAATATGAGACGAGTAATAAAATGAACAAATTACATCGCGCCAATCATCATCATTTTTGAATGACATTTCCTAATCAATTGTCATATCAGTTCTTCCTGTATATTTTTATATATCCTGTGGACAAAGGGGACAGTCTGACCTTTGGGTGGCCTTGTGAGCCATCACAGCTGACACAGTGCATAAAATTGAGAAAATGTGTGAGGAAAGTCACCTCAAAGGCTCTTGGGAGGTTAGAGAGAGATATCGCCTGCCTGTCCGACAGGGCGGTGCCAGGATTCAGACAAAAGATGACTGAAGTCTGATCAGAAAGAGTGTTCGTGGTGCAGGATTGTGGAGGTTTATATTACCCACCTGGAGGACCAGATGACCTAGGAAGTTCTATGGGATCATGGTCACCTGGAGACTGACCGTAGCCAGTACAAGTCATCAGGCAGAGGACGCAGAACAGGAGAAATATCCTCATCTTCAAAACGAAGAACATAAATATTATTGACACTATCATTTTTTATCGTTAGCAAAATTAGATCTAGAGAGTTGGTGAGATTTTGTGGTACGTATGTAGATTGGATAAAAATTCAAACATTACTGTTAGTTGGGTTAATACTTTTCCAACAGGTTCATCTGTGAACTTGGATAATGACAGTAAATCTGTTGACAGTCCATATAACGTAATCAGGAAGCTGGTGAATTGTATGTGTGTTTTCATCACCACAACTCAACTTCAAGTTTCGTCTGTGGTACAAATGCTTCTGTGTCTCATTCTGTAGCGGCCTGTGTCTGTGTTTGTAGCACTGCTCAGGTCTGTGATTGCTCTATATAATCACTGTGGCTCTAAAAACATAATTACCACAGTCATAAGTGTAAAAGCTGCATAATTCAACTCCATCTGGGGGCTTTTGAAACGATAGCGACAGTATTAAGTTACAATCCAATTTTAAGGGCTCACTTTGCTTCCTTTCCCTCTGTCTTCTTTTAATATTTCTCTCACCTTAAAGGGACAAGCTCTCGTGAAAATCAAAAATGTATACTTTTCTTCTTATTTGTAGTGCTATTTATCAATCTAGATTGTTTTGTTTTGAGTTGTTAAGTGTGGGAGATATTGGCTTCAGAAATGTCTGCCGTCTCTCAAATAAAATGGAACTAGATGGCACCGTGCTTATGGTGCCTAAAGCACCAGAAACATATATTTCAAAAGTTAGAGAGAAGCCACTCACACCAAAACACTCTTGATTGACAAATGGCAAAATAGAGCAATTGAGCTCTAGAATTTAGGGAAAAAACCAAAGAGGAGGTAAAGGTCAGACTGTGGTTAAAGCACGGTGCCCATGGATCCTTAAACTGTCTTTAAAGGTATTCAGTTCATTAATCTAAAGATAAGATCTTAATTAGCATTAAATGTCTTAAATCTGTCTTTCAAAAGTCTTTAATGCTAAGACATGGGATGTAGGATATTTCTAATGTTTTTTTTCTGATGTAATAATTATTTAATTTGATAATTCACCAAATGCTTCTCCCAATAATACACAGATCAGGATAAAGGAACATTTACCAAATCACATCAACAAATGACAAATGGACAAGTCCTTACAAAGGAAACAAAATGGTATCTTTTATGATGATGTAAAGTGTTTATTGTTTTAAATGTGTAATAAGTAGATTGTCTTTTAACTTGATGAAAAAAGTCACTTTTTTAAGTTACAGTTAATATTTGGGGAAAATTGTTTGAGATTATTTTCCCTTAAATTTGTTTTTTGTAAAATTTGTAGTCAATTTATTTCCAATCAGTATCAGAAAAAGTCTTACTTCAAAAAAAATCTAACTTGCCTTGAGCTGTAGGGACCTTGGGTTAAAGGATGTGAATCTTAACATCTCATCCTAAAAATCTTTTCTCGTTACGTGTCCTCTACCCTATTTTTGGTCAAACTGGTCTGTTAAGAATGTCAAAATGATGCAGGGAAACATAAATTATTTTATTGTCCAGCATATAATTGAATTAGCTGTCAGTTGGCCTGTAGAGACATGTTCATGTCTAAGCTGCACATGGCTACAAATTACAAATACATTTTATTCATTCATTTATTATGCATTCAGATTACATACAGATTATCAGACTGGCCGATTATTGGGACCGATAATTTTTATTGTGAATGCATATCAGTTCCAAATATCAGTTGTCAGTCTCATTAACTACTCGTAATCAGTATTTTATTGGCCCTGAAAGAACGACATCAGTTGATCCCTAATTCATTGTTGAAACCTCAGGTTATGGCCTCTTACTTGCACAGAGAAGTTACTCTCTTGCTGTGAATTGTCATCAATGTAGTAGTAATAAACAAAATATAACTCACTGTAGAGATGAGGAGGGATCTGCAGGATGAGCCACTTCTTCACGACTTCTGAAGAAAAATGATCAAGAATGTAGTTTAATGTGCATGTAGAAATTTGGTCCAGTTAACAACGGATGTTGAGAGAGATTATTAACCGTGATAACTCTCATAACTCTCCACTATCTCCAAGTGTAGTTTCACATCCGTTTCTTCTCCATGCAGTTAACATACTTAAAGAACTGAAGATACATCAAGTAACTACTTTTTTTTATTCCCTTGGTGATCTTTTTTGTCTTATCTGTAGTGGCAGAACATTACCAGCGGAAACACTTAAGTATAGAGTGTTGTGATGTTTATTAAAACTTATACTATATTTATATACTATAAAGATCTACAAAGAATAAAACAGCCTGTGAACACACCTTGGAAAAGCCCTGGACTCTCATGCCCGGTGTTGATTTTTTTTTTTGGACATGGTCATTATTTTTTTTAAGTGATTGATAACAAGCTGTCTCTTTTTTATCAGTTAAAGTGGAATCACGCTGTCCATGTACATGTGTTACTGTTTTTTTTTTTAATTGATGTTTTAGTAAGGACATCAGAACAAAACAGTTTTCACACATAGTCAAGATAACTGTTCACTGTCTCATCTTTTCCAAACAGAAAGCACAACTTTAGTAAAGACAGATTTACAACAGAAAAAAGAGACAAAAATTACAATAAACAGACAAAAAAGTGCCTTCACAGTACCAGTTACTTCAGAATCTACCAACTATACCAACTGATCAAAGCAGATGCCAGTACTGAATTAGTCAGGCATTCCCTCCATTCCTCTATTAAAGGCCCCCAAAAAAAGTTTTGATAGCCTGCAGTTACTACAGAATGTGGCAGCAAGAGTTTTAACAAAAAGCAGGATGAGAGATCACATTACTCCAGTTTTAGTGTCGCTGCACTGGCTTCTGGTAGCACTGAGAAGTGATTTTGAAATTCTTTTACTTGTTTTTAAAGCACTGCATGATTTAGCACTGTCTTACCTTTCTGACTGCTTATCTGAATGTGATTCAGCCTGATCTCTCAGGACTCCTGGTGTTTGCCTGCTTACTGTACCAAAAGTGAGTTACAGAAAGTATGGTATATATATTCATTGAGACTATGGCAGAAAACTGTGTATATATATATATTTATATATATGTGTGTGTGTGTGTGTGTGTGTGTATATATACATTCTCTTAATTCTTAGGTATGAGAAAATATTACAGAATTAACTCCAAATGCTCTCTTCCACCCAAATTTGCTGTTACCCAGTTGTGTTCACTGATGTATGCCACTTGATCATAAGTCACCTAGGGGCATCAATAACCCCCCTAATCACAATATAAGGTTTCATGCTGTGTGCAAAGATTCTGGCACATTGCCAAAATGGAGAACTGACACTAAAAACATCTGTAAGAAAAATAACTTCTGCAGTAATGAAAGTGGTGTGGGCCTACAATGAAATGAATGTGAACTAAGTAAATGTGATTTCATGTAAATGTATTTAAATATTAAAAAGTACACATGAAAAAAGGTCCAAATAAATTAAATAATTTAAAATAATCAAAAATATGAAAAGAAAAAGCGGCATATTCTCATACATACAGTATTTTTGACAAGCTGGAGCCATGATACACAATGAAAGACAAAATCGCCAATTAGTTTCTAATAAATCGACTAATTGTTTCAACTGCACTTGTATATTTTCATATTTTTGGTTTGTGTGCAATTTGTAAAGTTATTATTGGAGTAAAAAGTACAATATTTCCCTCTGAGGTGTAGTCGAGTAGACGTAGAAAGTGGCATGAGGTGAGGATACTCAAGTAATGTAAAAGTAACCTCAGATTTATACTGACGTACTGTAGTTTAGTAAATGTACTTAGATTCCAGCACTGGCCAGTAGAGGGACACACAGTAACTGAAATTACTGTAATTGGGATCAATTCACTAATTCCCTTTAGCCCTGAAATTTAATAAGACAGTCAATATAATTACTCTAAAACCTCATCTAAATTTGATGAAATTATATGTTTGCTTTTTTTCTAGTGTTCCTCAAATATAATGGACTGATTATAATCCTCAAATCTGTGGACTGATATGTTATTTTTCTGTTATTTTGGTACTAGTGCTCTGGACCCCTCAAAACCTTTTCGCTTTACCTTAGAGAAAAGCAAAAGGAAGAAAACATTTGTGAATCCCCAAAATCAATTGGGTACTGACGAAATAAGAGCAAATCATGGATACGAGCAAAACTAAGAGAAAATCTGTTTGTATATTATTTCTTGAATTAGGCCCCCTGTCCCCTATTTCCTCTTCGAATGGAGACATTTGCAGCTTCAAATCACCATCAGTTACAGTTTACCACAGTGAAAATGTCAAAACACCATTATTTGTGGAAATGTGGAAAATCAATTGAGTTTGTGCCTCTACAATTTTTTTATTTACCTCAAAAATTTCACAAGCATGAAACATGAGACAGCCACCTTTATTGACAGACAACTGACAGTCTCCAGAACACAGACCTTGTAGACAGAAAATCCGAATGGAATTAAGTGGCTTAAATGTCAAAGCTGATTACAAATTATCTTAAAGGAAATATGGATAAGTTCCACTGAAGTCACTAGTCACACCCGACAAAACTGTGTCTTTATTGCTTAAATATATAAGTAAAACAAGATAGCCAAAGTCACAAATTGTGCCATAAGCAGATGGCCACAAACATCACCCAGCCATAGCAGTAGGCAACTCGAACACCATTTCAAATTTAGCCTCTGTAATCGTATCCGTATCCGTAATTTCTGTACGACTGTGTCGCTACAGTCGAGATGGTGATTACAATGATGACAATTAAGGCAGTGATGGGAGCCAGCACTGTGGCCCAGATGTTTAGGCAGCGGGCAGTGGAGCAGTAGTGTCGGGCACCCTCCAGATCTCCAGCCACCTTCAGGTCTCTGGCCTGGAGGAACCGAAGCACACTGATTATAAAGGGGATTTATGCTCGACCTCGAACTTAAACTGACACCTATGAGCATCAGCAAAACCTCATAATCTCCTGTGAAAGCTTTAGATTCTTGTTTGTTGTATTTTTATGCTGCAATCGAAATTGGCGTCTACCTTTTCCATTCATTCGACCCATTTTTTCTCTGTAGTTTTCTTTCTCAGATTGTTCTATTTTTGATTCTCATTTGTTTTCTTTTTTCTCATAACTTCTTTGTACTTTATTGTTTCAGTAGTTAAACTGCAATTTTACGCCTTATAATATCTAAAATCGATTCTTGTCATGGTCTAAGGGAGGTCTGTCTCTTAATCAGCCAACAACTTGATTAAACCTACTTTATTTTCCACTAATCCTGGCTATCCTTTGTAAGAACTGCTGTGCTAAAATGCGTTTTGTTTTTTTTTGTTTTTTTTCAGTATTCTTGGACACGCAATGACAGAAGATTCCCCATGACAGAAAAACACCTTGATGGAGAAGATGAGGGCCGCCAGTCCGAGGCAAAAGAGGTTTGAGTGGAGAAAGTTGCAGAGGAACCAGATGATGTGGTCCTTGGAGGGCTCAGTGATGACGTTCACAGTGGTGGACTGAGCCACTGCAGGTCCTCCAGGCTGTCCAGGGAGCCCGTCATTCCTCCCATGCAATGGAAAAACCTTTGCTGGGTATCCTGCAGTATTCATCGCTGTCAGCTCAGCTGTGGTTTGGAGTGCAGCGCTGCAGGAAGGTGTGCGAGACCTCAACTGTCACTGTAAGTGTTGATTTTCTCTTCGGGCTTTTGGGGGGGGCTCAAGTCACTTCTGATCTGGTTTAAAAGAAATGCAAAAATAAGCTCTCATTTGTTTTCTTGAGGTGATGGTGTAGTGTGAGACAGGGTTCAGAATGGAAAATTATGGAATCTGATTTTCAGCTATTTAGTTATTTAGTATTTAAAAGATATTTGTATTTACAGAGTAGTGCCCCTGTTCTGTTTTCTAAAATATAAAATTCAGAATAAATTGATCACAGCAGATTGTATTTCATTGTGTCAACTAGTGTAAGCTACAATACCTAGCCACAACCTTTGGGCAATTAATTTAGCAACATAATTACATACAGAGTCAGAAGTCCCTTTGACTCTGCTTCTTCAAAGTGGCAATTTTGCAGTTATTCCGTCTTGCTGTCCTGTGTCGAAGGTACAGTATCAAAATGGGGAGACAGAGTTGTCTCGCCTTTAAGCCAGCGTAAGAAGTAGTAACAGCACCGACACCTAATATTTATACAGTCTATGCTATAGACCGCATCACAATCACAGCTGTTTATCTACAATAACTTTGGGGTAGAAAACCACCGCATCGCGCTTCCTACATACAATCAGACGGAGCTGAGCAAACTCTGCCGTAATTGATTAGTTTTAAGCCACCTAAAAAAGTCAATATCTGTTTAATTTTCTGCTAGATTTAGAATATATTCATAGCTTTACCTTTGTGAAAAACAGCCCTTACTGACAGAGATTTGAAGCCATTATATCAAAAACACCAGACCACGGTGGGAAAAATACATTTTGACTCAAAAAGAATGTGCTGAATACAAACAACTTTGTACGACTTCTGGTTACAGATGAATGATGTGAAAGTGGCAAATTTGGAAAAAAAACAAAAAAAAATACTTTGCCCAGCTGGACACCCTGAAAGATGATTTCCTGATACTTTTACTCAGTATCTGTGGTAAATATGTGAAGCATGGTGTGGATTTTATATGTTGTGACAAAAACATAGAGACAATGACAGAAACCTTTCAAAATATCGACTCTGTCAGGGTCAGTTATTAACATTGTTGTACATTTTCTGTCGCTTCTGTTTTAGGCTAATTTACATCTAGATCATCATTTACCAACCCTTGTTTGACATTTTCAGCAGAGAAATAAGCTTGGCAGCCAAACCAGTCACAATGTAAAGATGTTCGTTGTGAGTCTTGAATGAATGAAATGAAACATTTTCACTGCTGTGTATATTTTATTGTGACATACTGTCTGCTTTCAGAATTTACTGTTGTTTCTACACATATAACATTGTTACTTTAACTGTACACTTAAACTCTTTTTCATATAAGAATATATCTGTGCAGCCATAATAATAGCGTGGTAATGATGCAATGCGTTTCTAAAGTAGCAACTACTACAAACTACTACAAACTACTACATTTCTAAGAGCAATGATTCCTCATCTGGCATGCAAGACCTTTTTATATCTGACAAATGATGCAAGCATTGAAGGAGCATTCAGGTGTCACTCTCCACACACCGTTTTCTAACAGCATGGTGCAGCCTGTTTCCTGGATGGATTTATCTGGCTGCCCTTCTTCCCATTTGGTGAAGGTCAGAGGTTGGTTTTTCATGTCGGCCTTGAAATTCCCCTCCGCTTTATTGTTGACGTTGATCCAGACGTTTTTGCATTTGTCTGCAAACTCTTGAGTCAGTATCTTGTTTTCCTCGTCGTTCTGGGGCAAAGCCATCTCTAAACCTTGTTGGGAGCAGAAGCCAGCGGCCCTGGAGAATGAGCTCTTCTCCTTGTTAGACACAAAGTATTTCTGACCAACTCTTCGGACAAAGTCGTAGTTCATGGCTGATAATAAAGAAAACAACGCGCCATCAGGAACAAATAAAGCATTTGCTCTTCAGACTCAAAGCTGTATTGTCATGATGGCCCTCGAGCTTTGTTGAGAAGTCTTTGCCAAAACACTTGTGTTCTGCCTCTGACAGTAACATATCAGATATTGGTAAATTTATATCAGATATATTGAGGCAATAGTAAAAGCACAACATCAGTGTGGACAAAACTCATTTTAAAACAATAAAGTGTTGTCTCTTAAACAACTCTAACTAATCTCTGTCCACATGCACTCACTTTCTGCAACACTCTTGTAATGGCTGAATAGGATACTTACTCAGCTCTACCTTAGCAAGACTCTTCTGTAAGGCTTCGATCTCCTCGATAATGGAGCCAAAGATATCTGGATCAAACAGATTAGTTTCAGTTACCAAACTGGCAGTAAGTTAAATCCCAGGCCAAAGCCGTGATATCCTGAATTATAGTCTATAGTACAGTTCATACTCCAAAATTACACGATCACTTCCCGTAATAAAACTCAGTCGCATCTTTCATTAGACCCTCTGTGCTTGCTCATCACCCACATCTTTCAGATGCCCGGAAATGCCCTTAGTTTATGTTACGCTGATGACGTTGCCACATTTTCAGACTTCCAGATAGATGAAATGGTTATCAAAGGTCATGTTGTACTTATCTTGATGAGTACGCTGATCCCAATGAGTGTAATTGGCAATATACCCTTTCAAACTGAATTGTATTGCAAGATTTACAAATGATGGGTACAGAGTTTAAGAGTTGAAATATTATCACTTGGACATGGCCTCAAAAAAAATTACAAAACAAAAACACCCTCAGAAAATGTAGTATTATCATTGTTCCTGACCTGGGATACAATGAACAAGTGACCCCCAAGTGACTCAGGTGATCAAAGTAATTTTTTGCAATATTTTCAGTGTATAATTATGGTCTTTTAAAATCAAGAAAAATATAAAACCTCTTCCACAAAATGCAGCAGGTCCAGGTGATCCAGGAGGTCCAGGTGGTCCACGAGGTCCCATAAGTCCAACAGGTCCAGGTTGTCCAGGTTGTCCAGGTGGGTCTGTGTTGAAGAGCAGGGAAAGCAGAGCACTAGAACAGTGAAAGTTAATTTTGGCAATGAAACAAAAACTTAAACTGAAAAAAGGAAAGATTGGCATTAAATTACTTAAACTGGAAAAAGTATTGACACTTAAGTTATATTGAAAATGCATGCATTAAAAATGATTTTACATTATCTTGATATTTTCAGCTTTCTGAAGTATTTCAGTGACTTTTTTAACTGACAGTTTATTTCACTGTTTTTTCAGTTTCTAGTTTCTGTCACTGTTTTGGCTTGGAGAGGAGGGGTTTGAGTTGAGGGGTTGGAGACCAGTATTTTGTTCTTGGGTGATTTATTATTCTTCCAACAATTGCAGGAAAAATCTGTTCAGGGAGCTTGATCAGTGCTGATATTTGGCCCAGATTATTTGATAATATCTGTAATGTTTACAGATAAAGTCTTAAACCTCTCAAACTGCTCACAGACTCATCTGGGCTGCCCAAATAATTTTACAAATAGCCCCTGGTGCTAACGTGAGCTAGCATACTGTTATCGACAGATACTAAAACTGTTAAAATCTTACCTCCAGTTCTTGCTGAAGAATAGACAACCCATGTTGACCCCATCTCCCTAACCAGAATATTTTAGCCTTCTGCTTTTGGTTTTCTCACTGCAAAGCATTGCTACCATGTGTAGCACCACATCAGTCTCAGTTTTGTTTGCATCGACTTCCCCATGAGATCACATGAGGTGGCGCATTCATTCTCCATCTGGCACGATAATCTTAATAATGTCTTGTTGTGTGTGATGACCATTATTTTAAATTCTTGTAGTTTGTGCAGGTGTGAGGTAAGATAGAAAATCTGTAAAGATTTTTGTGTGTGATGTAACCCAATTCAAAAACCCGTTTTGAAACTCCTGTAGCCTGTGTCCGTCTTAAGTCTGTGTCAGAGTCATCGCATTCATTTCAGAATTGGGGTGCGGGCAAAGCAGAGATGAGAATGGAAACCTATTAAGGACCTGGTTCTACTTTTTTTCAAAACCCGAAAATCGATAATGTTTGAGCTGATTAATACCGCCACTGAGTCTCGAGGGTCTTATGACGTAACATTTCATCTTGAGTCACGTCATTTAAATCCAGTCACTGGTTTGCATAAACCAACTGTCCTATAAAGTTTTTTAATACAATACAATTGCCAGCCAACAGGTATTACAACATTGCACATCAAATTAAATCTAAATGCAGTACAGTATGATCTTCATCATCATTCTCTCACAACAACAGTTGCAAGCACACCCAAACTTTGTAGCAAGTCCTGTCACTGAAAAATAGTAATCCATGTTGAAATCCGAGTTGAAATGCAGGATAAGAACGAGTAAGAGAAATAAACAAGGCTCCACGAGGTTTCATTGTGATGTGTTCAAGGTTGGCTCAGTAAAATTACTTTTTAGTAAGTTTTTAAGCAGTGATTAGTAAATATGATTATCAAAACATTACTTTTTTTTTAAATTTGGCCTTGTCTTTCCACAAAATATTAGATAAGAGCTGATAGTGGTATCATTAAGGACTTGGATTGTTAAAGATTCTAGATAATGGTACCAATATCAATAAAAATGAAAAATCTACATCCCTAGGGCTGTGTGTGTGTGCGTGTGTGTGTGTGTGTGCGTGTGTGTGTGTGTGTGTGTGTGTGTGTGTGTGTGTGTGTGTGTGTGTGTGTGTGTGAGAGTCCAGACAGAGGGTACGTCGCTTTGGATAAAAGCGTGCTAAATGAAATTGTAGAATTGCAGAATTGTAGGAAGCACTGCCCATTTCCTTTTGATGTAAAACAGAGACTTTGCTTTAATGTTGATGTCCAGTCATTGTTGGTGGCTAATGTAGTCAATTGCTGCAATAATTTCCTCAG
Source organism: Plectropomus leopardus (assembly GCF_026936395.1). NCBI lineage: Eukaryota > Metazoa > Chordata > Actinopteri > Perciformes > Serranidae > Plectropomus > Plectropomus leopardus. The sequence continues at coordinate 25,574,378 of NC_142182.1, read as the reverse complement.
TGCGTGCTGTATTGAATGAGGAAGTGGAGTTCTCCTCCTCGTAAAACCTTGCTGTCAGTGCCTACATGTACCAGGATGCATTGCGTGCGAGTAGAGACATTTTTACCTCACTATTCTCAGAAGTCTGAGGGCTACCTACAGTAAATTATAAAGGTTTATCCTCCGGTGAGCATGTTTTCAATATTCAGACATGTGAACATCAGTCTTTTTTATTGAGTGACAATATGAGACGAGTAATAAAATGAACAAATTACATCGCGCCAATCATCATCATTTTTGAATGACATTTCCTAATCAATTTTCATATCAGTTCTTCCTGTATATTTTTATATATCCTGTGGACAAAGGGGACAGTCTGACCTTTTGTGGCCTTGTGAACCATCACAGCTGACACAGTGCGTAAAATTAAGAAAATGTGTGAGGAAAGTCACCTCAAAGGCTCTTGGGAGATTAGACAGAGATATCGCCTGCCTGTCTGACAGGGCGGTGCCAGAATTCAGACAAAAGATGACTGAAGTCTGATCAGAAAGAGTGTTCGTGGTGCAGGATTGTGGAGGTTTATATTACCCACCGAAATGCCCAGATGACCTCGGAAGTTCTATGGGATCATGGTCACCTGGAGACTGACCGTAGCCAGTACAAGTCATCAGGCAGAGGACGCAGAACAGGAGAAATATCCTCATCTTCAAAACAAAGAACATTAATATTATTGACACTATCATTTTTTATCGTTAGCAAAATTGTTTTCATCACCACAACTCAACTTCAAGTTTCGTCTGTGGTACAAATGCTTCTGTGTCTCATTCTGTAGCGGCCTGTGTCTGTGTTTGTAGCACTGCTCAGGTCTGTGATTGCTCTATATAATCACTGTGGCTCTAAAAACATAATTACCACAGTCATAAGTGTAAAAGCAGCATAATTCAACTCCATCTGGGGGCTTTTGAAACGATAGCGACAGTATTAAGTTACAATCCAATTTTAAGGGCTCACTTTGCTTCCTTTCCCTCTGTCTTCTTTTAATATTTCTCTCACCTTAAAGGGACAAGCTCTCGTGAAAATCAAAAATGTGTACTTTTCTTCTTATTTGTAGTGCTATTTATCAATCTAGATTGTTTTGTTTTGAGTTGTTAAGTGTTGGAGATATTGGCTTCAGAAATGTCTGCCGTCTCTCAAATATAATGGAACTAGATGGCACCGTGCTTATGGTGCCTAAAGCACCAGAAACATATATTTCAAAAGTTAGAGAGAAGCCACTCACACCAAAACACTCTTGATTGACAAATGGCAAAATAGAGAAATTGAGCTCTAGAATTTAGGGAAAAAACCAAAGAGGAGGTAAAGGTCAGACTGTGGTTAAAGCACGGTGCCCATGGATCCTTAAACTGTCTTTAAAGGTATTCAGTTCATTAATCTAAAAATAAGATCTTAATTAACATTAAATGTCTTAAATCTGTCTTTCAAAAGTCTTTAATGCTAAGACATGGGATGTAGGATATTTCTAATGTTTTTTTTCTCCTCTAATAATTATTTAATTTGATAATTCACCAAATGCTTCTCCCAATAATACACAGATCAGGATAAAGGAACATTTACCAAATCCCATCAACAAATGACAAATGGACAAGTCCTTACAAAGGAAACAAAATGGTATCTTTTATGATGATGTAAAGTGTTTATTGTTTTAAATGTGTAATAAGTAGATTGTCTTTTAACTTGATGAAAAAAGTCACTTTTTTAAGTTACAGTTAATATTTGGGGAAAATTGTTTCAGATTATTTTCCCTTAAATTTGTTTTTTGTCAAATTTGTAGTAAATTTAATTCCAATCAGTATCAGAAAAAGTCTTACTTCAAAAAAAATCTAACTTGCCTTGAGCTGTAGGGACCTTGGGTTAAAGGATGTGAATCTTAACATCTCATCCTAAAAATGTTTTCCCGTTACGTGTCCTCTACCCTATTTTTGGTCAAACCGGTCTATTAAGAATGTCAAAATGATGCAGAGAAACATAAATTATTTTATTGTCCAGCATATAATTGAATTAACTGTCAACTGGCCTGTAGAGACATGTTCATGTCTAAGCTGCTTATAGCTATAAATAAACTTTCAGTGCACAAGCGTTCATTGATGAAACCTCAGGTTATGGCCTCTTACTTGCACAGAGAAGTTACTCTCTTGCTGTGAATTGTCATCAATGTAGTAGTAATAAACAAAATATAACTCACTGTAGAGATGAGGAGGGATCTGCAGGATGAGCCACTTCTTCACAACTTCTGAAGAACAATGATCAAGAACGTAGTTAAGTGTGCATGTAGAAATTTGGTCCAGTTTATAACGGATGTTGAGAGATTATTAACCGTGATAATCTGGTCAGAGGGTCATGACTCTGAACAGCCTTCAAGTGTGGTTTCACATCCGTTTCCTCTCCATGCAGTTAACATACTTCCAGACATAAAGAAACATCAAGTAACTACTTTAATTTGTCCTTGGTGATTTTTTTTTTTTGTAAAACGTTTCAGCAGAAACTCTGAAGTGTTGAGTGTTGTGATGTTTAGCACAACTTAAGCAGTATCTGCTGCCTCACATTCGAAACACAGCTTTGGTGTGACGCATTAGTAATCTTGACTCACTAGACGTGAACTGTGGCTAACGTCTATACTTGCCATTGACTGGCTATTTTGGCGTGCGTTTTTTATACAGGAGCTCCTACATCCTGCTACCACTATAAAGATGTGAATTTCTGAATTTTCAATGACTTGCTCACTCACAAATTTCAAATTCAGTGTTTGACTCAAGTTTTCAGTCATTATATCATTTATTTTACATATAGCATGTGCATTTTTTCTTGGTGCTGCTAAACCCAACACTCTCCTCTTTTTACACACATAGTGGTTTGGGCAGCTCATCAGTCTTTCTCTCACATTTATTCTGAATAACAGTATCAAACTTTGTTAATAAATATGTTTTCAAAGTCAGAATAAGGGAATAATACATCCTGTACCTGTTTCCTCTTTGGATGTAGACGTTCCTTGCAGGAAATCACCATCAAATACAAATTATCACAATGAAAATGTCAAAACGGCATTATATGTGAAAATGTGGACAATCGCCCCAGTGTGTATGCACCTATAATCTTTTCATTTACCTCAAAAATCTCACAAGCATGAAACATGAGACAGCCACCTAATGATGCAATGCATTTCTAAAGTAGTAACTACTACAAACTACTACATTTCTAAGAGCAATGATTCCTCATCTGGCATGCAAGACCTTTTTATATCTGACAAATGATGCAAGCATTGAAGGAGCATTCAGGTGTCACTCTCCACACACCGTTTTCTAACAGCATGGTGCAGCCTGTTTCCTGGATGGATTTATCTGGCTGCCCTTCTTCCCATTTGGTGAAGGTCAGAGGTTGGTTTTTCATGTCGGCCTTGAAATTCCCCTCCGCTTTATTGTTGACGTTGATCCAGGCATTTTGCATTTGTCTGCAAACTCTTGAGTCAGTATCTTGTTTTCCTCGTCGTTCTGGGGCAAAGCCATCTCTAAACCTTGTTGGGAGCAGAAGCCAGCGGCCCTGGAGAATGAGCTCTTCTCCTTGTTAGACACAAAGTATTTCTGACCAACTCTTCGGACAAAGTCGTAGTTCATGGCTGATAATAAAGAAAACAACGCGCCATCAGGAACAAATAAAGCATTTGCTCTTCAGACTCAAAGCTGTATTGTCATGATGGCCCTCGAGCTTTGTTGAGAAGTCTTTGCCGAAACACGTGTGTTCTGCCTCTGACAGTAACATATCAGATATTGGTAAATTCATATCAGATATATTGAGGCAATAGTAAAAGCACAACATCAGTGTGGACAAAACTCATTTTAAAACAATTAAGTGTTGTCTCTTAAACAACTCTAACTAATCTCTGTCCACATGCACTCACTTTCTGCAACACTCTTGTAATGGCTGAATAGGATACTTACTCAGCTCTACCTTAGCAAGACTCTTCTGTAAGGCTTCAATCTCCTCGATAATGGAGCCAAAGATATCTGGATCAAACAGATTAGTTTCAGTTACCAAACTGGCAGTAAGTTAAATCCCAGGCCAAAGCCGTGATATCCTGAATTATAGTCTATAGTACAGTTCATACTCCAAAATTACACGATCACTTCCCGTAATAAAACTCAGTCGCATCTTTCATTAGACCCTCTGTGCTTGCTCATCACCCACATCTTTCAGATGCCCGGAAATGCCCTTAGTTTACATTACACTGATGACGTTGCCACATTTTCAGACTTCCAGATAGATGAAATGGTTATCAAAGGTCATGTTGTACTTATCTTGATGAGTCTGCTGATCCCAATGAGTGTAATTGGCAATATACCCTTTCAAACTGAATTGTATTGCAAGATTTACAAATGATGGGTACAGAGTTTAAGAGTTGAAATATTATCACTTGTACATGGCCTCAAAAAAATCACAAACCAAAAACACCCTCACAAAATGTAGTATTATCATTGTTACTGACCTGGGATACAATGAACAAGTGACCCCCAAGTGACTCAGGTGATCAAAGTAATTTTTTACAATATTTTCAGTGTATAAATATGGTCTTTTAAAATCAAGAAAAATATAAAACCTCTTCCACAAAATGCAGCAGGTCCAGGTGGTCCAGGAGGTCCAGGTATTCCAATGATTTCAGGTGGTCCAGGTGGGTCTGTGTTGAAGAGCAGGGAAAGCAGAGCACTAGAACAGTGAAAGTTAATTTTGGCAATGAAACAAAAACTTAAACTGAAAAAAGGAAAGATTGGCATTAACTTACTTGAACTGGAAAAAGTATTGACACTTAAGTTATATTGAAAATGCATGCATTAAAAATGATTTTACATTATCTTGATATTTTCAGCTTTCTGAAGTGTTTCAGTGACTTTTTTAACTGACAGTTTATTTCACTGTTTTTTCAGTTTCTAGTTTCTGTCACTGTTTTGGCTTGGAGAGGAGGGGTTTGAGTTGAGGGGTTGGAGACCAGTATTTAGTTCTTGGGTGATTTATTATTCTTCCAACAATTGCAGGAAAAATCTGTTCAGGGAGCTTGATCAGTGCTGATATTTGGCCCAGATTATTTGATAATATCTGTAATGTTTACAGATAAAGTCTTAAACCTCTCAAATTGCTCACAGACTCATCTGGGCTGCCCAAATAATTTTTCAAATAGCCCCTGGTGCTAACGTGAGCTAGCATACTGTTATCGACAGATACTAAAACTGTTAAAATCTTACCTCCAGTTCTTGCTGAAGAATAGACAACCCATGTTGACCCCATCTCCCTAACCAGAATATTTTAGCCTTCTGCTTTTGGTTTTCTCACTGCAAAGCATTGCTACCATGTGTAGCACCACATCAGTCTCAGTTTTGTTTACATCGACTTCCCCATGAGATCACATGAGGTGGCGCATTCATTCTCCATCTGGCACGATAATCTTAATAATGTCTTGTTGTGTGTGATGACCATTATTTTAAATTCTTGTAGTTTGTGCAGGTGTGAGGTAAGATAGAAAATCTGTAAAGATTTTTGTGTGTGATGTAACCCAATTCAAAAACCCGTTTTGAAACTCCTGTAGCCTGTGTCCGTCTTAAGTCTGTGTCAGAGTCATCGCATTCATTTCAGAATTGGGGTGCGGGCAGAGAAGAGATGAGAATGGAAACCTATTAAGGACCTGGTTCCACTTTTTTTCAAAACCCGAAAATCGATAATGTTTGAGCTGATTAATACCGCCACTGAGTCTCGAGGGTCCTATGACGTAACATTTCATCTTGAGTCACGTCATTTAAATCCAGTCACTGGTTTGCATAAACCAACTGTCCTATAAAGTTTTTTAATACAATACAATTGCCAGCCAACAGGTATTACAACATTGCACATCAAATTAAATCTAAATGCAGTACAGTATGGTCTTCATCATCATTCTCTCACAACAACAGTTGCAAGCACACCCAAACTTTGTAGCAAGTCCTGTCACTGAAAAATAGTAATCCATGTTGAAATCCGAGTTGAAATGCAGGATAAGAACGAGTAAGAGAAATAAACAAGGCTCCATGAGGTTTCATTGTGATGTGTTCAAGGTTGGCTCAGTAAAATGACTTTTTAGTAAGTTTTTAAGCAGTGATTAGTAAATATGATTATCAAAACATTACTTTTTTTTTTAAATTTGGCCTTGTCTTTCCACAAAATATTAGATAAGAGCTGATAGTGGTATCATTAAGGACTTGGATTGTTAAAGATTCTAGATAATGGTACCAATATCAATAAAAATTAAAAATCTACATCCCTAGGGCTGTGTGTGTGCGTGTGTGTGTGTGTGTGCGCGCGCGCGTGTGTGTGTGTGTGTGAGTGAGAGTCCAGACAGAGGGCGAAAGCACCTTTGTGTTGTACGTCGCTTTGGATAAAAGCGTGCTAAATGAAATTGTAAAATTGCAGAATTGTAGGAAGCACTGCCCATTTCCTTTTGATGTAAAACAGAGACTTTGCTTTTATGTTGATGTCCAGTCAGTGTTGGTGGCTAATGTAGTCAATTGCTGCAATAATTTCCTCAGTGCGTGCTATATTGAATGAGGAAGTGGAGTTCTCCTCCTCGTAAAACCTTGCTGTCAGTGCCTACATGTACCAGGATGCATTGCGTGCGAGTAGAGACATTTTTACCTCACTATTCTCAGAAGTCTGAGGGCTACCTACAGTAAATTATAAAGGTTTATCCTCCGGTGAGCATGTTTTCAATATTCAGACATTTGAACATCAGATTTTTTTTTGAGTGACAATATGAGACGAGTAATAAAATGAACAAATTACATCGCGCCAATCATCATCATTTTTGAATGACATTTCCTAATCAATTTTCATATCAGTTCTTCCTGTATATTTTTATATATCCTGTGGACAAAGGGGACAGTCTGACCTTTTGTGGCCTTGTGAACCATCACAGCTGACACAGTGCGTAAAATTAAGAAAATGTGTGAGGAAAGTCACCTCAAAGGCTCTTGGGAGATTAGACAGAGATATCGCCTGCCTGTCTGACAGGGCGGTGCCAGAATTCAGACAAAAGATGACTGAAGTCTGATCAGAAAGAGTGTTCGTGGTGCAGGATTGTGGAGGTTTATATTACCCACCGAAATGCCCAGGTGGCCGAGGAAGGTCTATGGGATCATGGTCACCTGGAGACTGACCGTAGCCAGTACAAGTCATCAGGCAGAGGACGCAGAACAGGAGAAATATCCTCATCTTCAAAACAAAGAACATTAATATTATTGACACTATCATTTTTTATCGTTAGCAAAATTGTTTTCATCACCACAACTCAACTTCAAGTTTCGTCTGTGGTACAAATGCTTCTGTGTCTCATTCTGTAGCGGCCTGTGTCTGTGTTTGTAGCACTGCTCAGGTCTGTGATTGCTCTATATAATCACTGTGGCTCTAAAAACATAATTACCACAGTCATAAGTGTAAAAGCAGCATAATTCAACTCCATCTGGGGGCTTTTGAAACGATAGCGACAGTATTAAGTTACAATCCAATTTTAAGGGCTCACTTTGCTTCCTTTCCCTCTGTCTTCTTTTAATATTTCTCTCACCTTAAAGGGACAAGCTCTCGTAAAAATCAAAAATGTGTACTTTTCTTCTTATTTGTAGTGCTATTTATCAATCTAGATTGTTTTGTTTTGAGTTGTTAAGTGTTGGAGATATTGGCTTCAGAAATGTCTGCCGTCTCTCAAATATAATGGAACTAGATGGCACCGTGCTTATGGTGCCTAAAGCACCAGAAACATATATTTCAAAAGTTAGAGAGAAGCCACTCACACCAAAACACTCTTGATTGACAAATGGCAAAATAGAGCAATTGAGCTCTAGAATTTAGGGAAAAAAGCAAAGAGGAGGTAAAGGTCAGACTGTGGTTAAAGCACGGTGCCCATGGATCCTTAAACTGTCTTTAAAGGTATTCAGTTCATTAATCTAAAGATAAGATCTTAATTAGCATTAAATGTCTAAAATCTGTCTTTCAAAAGTCTTTAATGCTAAGACATGGGATGTAGGATATTTCTAATGTTTTTTTTCTGATGTAATAATTATTTAATTTAATAATTCACCAAATGCTTCTCCCAATAATACACAGATCAGGATAAAGGAACATTTACCAAATCCCATTAACAAATGACAAATGGACAAGTCCTTACAAAGGAAACAAAATGGTATCTTTTATGATGATGTAAAGCGTTTATTGTTTTAAATGTGTAATAAGTATATTGTCTTTTAACTTGATGAAAAAAGTCACTTTTTATGTTATTATTAATATTTGGGGAAAATTTGTTTCAGATTATTTTCCCTTAAATTTGTTTTTTGTCAAATTTGTAGTAAATTTACTTCCAATCAGTATCAGAAAAAGTCTTACTTCAAAAAAAATCTAACTTGCCTTGAGCTGTAGGGACCTTGGGTTAAAGGATGTGAATCTTAACATCTCATCCTAAAAATGTTTTCCCGTTACGTGTCCTCTACCCTATTTTTGGTCAAACCGGTCTATTAAGAATGTGAAAATGATGCAGGGAAACATAAATTATTTTATTGTCCAGCATATAATTGAATTAGCTGTCAGTTGGCCTGTAGAGACATGTTCATGTCTAATCTGCTTATAGCTATAAATAAACTTTCAGTGCACAAGCGTTCATTGATGAAACCTCAGGTTATGGCCTCTTACTTGCACAGAGAAGTTACTCTCTTGCTGTGAATTGTCATCAATGTAGTAGTAATAAACAAAATATAACTCACTGTAGAGATGAGGAGGGATCTGCAGGATGAGCCACTTCTTCACGACTTCTGAAGAAAAATGATCAAGAACGTAGTTAAGTGTGCATGTAGAAATTTGGTTCAGTTTATAACGGATGTTGAGAGAGATTATTAACCGTGATAACTCTCATAACTCTCAACTATCTTCAAGTGTGGTTTCACATCCGTTTCCTCTCCATGCAGTTAACATACTTCCAGAAATAAAGAAACATCAAGTAACTACTTTATTTTTTCCTTGGTGATTTTTTTTTTTGTAAAACGTTCCAGCGGAAACTCTTAAGTGTTGAGTGTTGTGATGTTTAGCACAACTTAAGCAGTATGTGCTGCCTCACATTCAAAACACAGCTTTGGTGTGACGCATTAGTAATCTTGACTCACTAGACGTGAACTGTGGCTAACGTCTATACTTGCCATTGGCTGGCTATTTTGGCGTGCGTTTTTTATACAGGAGCTCCTACATCCTGCTACCACTATAAAGATGTGAATTTCTGAATTTTTAATGACTTGCTCACTCACAAATTTCAAATTCAGTGTTTGACTCAAGTTTTCAGTCATTATATCATTTATTATACATATAGCATGTGCATTTTTTTCTTGGTGCTGCTAAACCCAACACACTGCTCTTTTTACACACATAGTGGTTTGGGCAGCTCATCAGTCTTTCTCTCTCATTTATTCTGAATAACAGTATCAAACTTTGTTAATAAATATATATTTAGAGTCAGAATAAGTGAATGTGTTGTGTACGCTGTAATTTCTGTACACCGGCTCTTCCTGTACAGTCAAGATGGTGATTACAATGATGACAATTAAGGCAGTGATGGGAGCCAGCACTGTGGCCCAGATGTTGAGGCAGCGGGCAGTGGAGCCGTAGTGTCGGGCACCCTCCAGATCTCCAGCCACCTTCAGGTCTCTGGCCTGGAGGAACCGAAGCACACTGATTATAAAGGGGATTTATCGACCTCGGGGGAATTTAAATTGCCACTGTTTAGGCCTAATCCCATCATCTCCTGCAAAAGATTTAGATTCTTGTTTGTTGTATTTTTATGCTGCAAATGAGATTGGCTTCTACCTTTTCTGCCCCTTCTCCCATTTTCTGTATATAGATTTATTTAATTTTTGTTCACTGATTTTTCATCTTCAGCACTACCATGTAAAGTTTGTAAGACATTTAAAGTGTCTGTTGTCTCCTTCTCCTTTCTCGTGTTTTCTTTTTCTCATAACTTCTTTGTACTTTATTGTTTCAGTTGTCAAATTGCAATTTCCAGCCTTATAATATCTAAAATCTTAGGGATGAATATTCCTCATCCCCCAGTTGCCCGTCTAATCGATTCTTGTCATGGTCTAAGGGAGGTCTGTGTCTTAATCAGCCAACAACTTGGTTAAACCGACTTTATTTTCCACTAATCCTGGCTATCCTTTGTAAGAACTGCTGTGCTAAAATGTGTTTTTTGTTTTTTTTTCAGTATTCTTGGACACGCAATGACAGAAGATTCCCCATGACAGAAAAACACCTTGATGGAGAAGATGAGGGCCGCCAGTCCGAGGCAGAAGAGGTTTGAGTAGAGAAAGTTGCAGAGGAACCAGATGATGTGGTCCTTGGGGGGCTCAGTGATGACGTTCACAGTGGTGGACTGAGCCACTGCAGGTCCTCCAGGCTGTCCAGGGAGCCCGTCACTCCTCCCATGCAATGGAAAAACCTTTGCTGGGTATCCTGCAGTATTCATCGCTGTCAGCTCAGCTGTGGTTTGGAGTGCAGCGCTGCAGGAAGGTGTGCGAGACCTCAACTGTCACTGTAAGTGTTGATTTTCTCTTCGGGCTTTTGGGGGGGCTCAAGTCACTTCTGATCTGATTTAAAAAGAAATGCAAAAATAAGCTCTCATTTGTTTTCTTGAGGTGATGGTGTAGTGTGAGACAGGGTTCAGAATGGAAAATTATGGAATCTGATTTTTAGCTATTTAGTGGTTTGAATAATTATGGAAAAAAAAAGAAAAAGTGTGAAAAAATATTTGTATTTACAGAGTAGTGCCCCTGTTCTGTTTTCTAAAATATAAAATTCAGAATAAATTGATCACAGCAGATTGTATTTCATTGTGTCAACTAGTGTAAGCTACAATACCTAGCCACAATCTTTGGGCAACATAATTACATACAGAGTCCTTGAAAGATAATTTCCTAATACTTTTACTCAGTATCTTTGGTAAATATGTGGAGCATGGTGTGGATTTTATATGTTGTGACAAAAACATAGAGACAATGACAGAAACCTTTCAAAATATCGACTCTGTCAGGGTCAGTTATTAACATTGTTGTACATTTTCTGTCACTTCTGTTTTAGGCTAATTTGCATCTAGATCATCATTTACCAACCCTTGTTTGACATTTTCAGCAGATAAATAAGCTTGGCAGCCAAACCAGTCACAATGTAAAGATGTTTGTTGTGAGTCTTGAATGAATGAAATGAAACATTTTCACTGCTGTGTATATTTTATTGTGACATACTGTCTGCTTTCAGAATTTACTGTTGTTTCTACACATATAACATTGTTACTTTAACTGTACACTTAAACTCTTTTTCATATAAGAATATATCTGTGCAACAATAATAATAGCGTTGTAATGATGCAATGCGTTTCTAAAGTAGTAACTACTACAAACTACTACATTTCTAAGAGCAATGATTCCTCATCTGGCATGCAAGACCTTTTTATATCTGACAAATGATGCAAGCATTGAAGGAGCATTCAGGTGTCACTCTCCACACACCGTTTTCTAACAGCATGGTGCAGCCTGTTTCCTGGATGGATTTATCTGGCTGCCCTTCTTCCCATTTGGTGAAGGTCAGAGGTTGGTTTTTCATGTCGGCCTTGAAATTCCCCTCTGCTTTATTGTTGACGTTGATCCAGGCGTTTTTGCATTTGTCTGCAAACTCTTGAGTCAGTATCTTGTTTTCCTCGTCGTTCTGGGGCAAAGCCATCTCTAAACCTTGTTGGGAGCAGAAGCCAGCGGCCCTGGAGAATGAGCTCTTCTCCTTGTTAGACACAAAGTATTTCTGACCAACTCTTCGGACAAAGTCGTAGTTCATGGCTGAGAATAAAGAAAACAACGCGCCATCAGGAACAAATAAAGCATTTGCTCTTCAGACTCAAAGCTGTATTGTCATGATGGCCCTCGAGCTTTGTTGAGAAGTCTTTGCCAAAACACTTGTGTTCTGCCTCTGACAGTAACATATCAGATATTGGTAAATTTATATCAGATATATTGAGGCAATAGTAAAAGCACAACATCGGTATGGACAAAACTCATTTTAAAACAATAAATTTCACAAAGTGTTGTCTCTTAAACAACTCTAACTAATCTCTGTCCACATGCACTCACTTTCTGCAACACTCTTGTAATGGCTGAATAGGATACTTACTCAGCTCTACCTTAGCATGACTCTTCTGTAAGGCTTCGATCTCCTCGATAATGGAGCCAAAGATATCTGGATCAAACAGATTAGTTTCAGTTACCAAACTGGCAGTAAGTTAAATCCCAGTCCACATTATGTCAGATTTGCACCGTCTAAAAAATGAAAAGCTTATCTTCACTTCCTGCATAAGTTATCTTATTCCTTTCCTCCTCCAAACCTACTGAATGATGAGAAAACCAGAATTTGCTTGATTTTCATTCTTTTGGACAATTGTGCAACTTGACAGAAGTGTCAGACTAAATGCAGCCTGAATGATTGGGCTTTACTGCCAGATGATTCAGCATTTAAAGTGAGCATAACCTAAAATGAGGGCTGGGGGATATGGCTTTAAAATATCATCGCAAAGGCTATATAGCTATACACAATGTGTATTGTAATATTTGTAAATGTTCTTTAAACTAATGTTGACCTCTAAAGTAGAAAATGGAATGAACTGCAGATACATTGAAGTTAAATAAAATAGCTACTGTCAAATAAGAAAGCTAAAATACACCACTGTTATAATTACATTTAATAAAATACTGTTCTAAGGAAGTTAAATAAAGTATTGTTATAATTAAATAAATCAAAGTTTGAGGCCATTGTGCTTTTATTTTGAAGGTCCTGGCTTGTCTCAAGCTGTAAATGTTAATGTTTTTGCTGCGGGCTTGAAGCTGACGGTTTTACAGATAATGTGGCGCCTTTAACCGTGAGGATTCATTCACTGTGAGCAGGCAACATACAAACAGCTCTCCAGTTCACTACCAATATTTGCAAGTCGCACTGGTGCTCCGTGGTCACAAACTGTGACTAAATAGTTGCAATCAGAACTATGAAAATACAAACACGAAGCTTCACCTGTTCACACTACCACCATTACCACTCATTAAGTTAGAGAGTTACTGCAGGGCCAGTAAAAATGATGATTTATTCAGTGTAAGCTGGAAACAAAGTAACAGCTCACCACTCCATATAGTAATAGTATTTGCAAACCACAGCGGTGCTCCACGGTCGCAAAATTTGATAAAATACTAGTCTTGGTCTGGAGCTCTACAACACACCTGCTTTGTGTGTGTATGTGTGTCTGAGAGAGGGAAGGAGCCATAGGCGAGAGTAAGCGAACTAAAACGCTGATGGCTTTTAAAAACGATGGACAATTATGACCAGTGTTCACAATATCATCATTAAAGGTATTGCACACAGAAAAAGCCACGATACCTTGAGTATATTCTATGTATCGCCCACCTCTAGTTAAAACCCAAGTATTGCTGTTTTGAAGGGGTCCTTCAATACTGCACTTTAGACCGAGTAAACATAGCGGAGGCAGTGATGTCCTGAATTTTAGTCAGTAGTACAATTCGAACTCCATAATTACTCAATCACTTCCCATACTAAAATTCAATTGCATCTTTCATTAGACCCTCTGTTGCTGCTAATCATCCACATCTTTCAAATGCCTGGAAATGCTCTCAGTTTGAAACAGGTTTTCTGGTAAACATTTCATTTGTTTTCTGACTTCCAGATAGATAAAATGGTTATCAAAGGCCATGTTGTACTTATCTTGATGAGTACGCTGATCCCAATGAGTGTAATTGGCAATATTCCCTTTCAAACTGAATTGTATTTTAAGATTTACAAATGATGGGTACAGAGTTTAAAAGAGTCTCAAAAAAAATTACAAAACAAAAACACCCTCAGAAAATGTAGTATTATCATTGTTACTGACCTGGGATACAATGAACAAGTGACCCCAAAGTGACTCAGGTGATCAAAGTAATTTTATACAATATTATACAGTGTATATATGCTCTTTTAAAATCAAGAAAAATATAAAACCTCTTCCACAAAATGCAGCAGGTCCAGAAGTTCCAGGAAATCCAGGTGGTCCACGAGGTCCAAAAGGTCCAGGAGGTCCAGAACGTCCAGGAAATCCAGCTGGTCCAGCTGGTCCAGCTGGTCCAGGTGGTCCAGGTGGTCCAGGTGGTCCAGGTGGTCCAGGTGGTCCTGTGTTGAAGAGCAGGGAAAGCAGAGCACTAGAACAGTGAAAGTTAATTTTGGCAATGAAACAAAAACTTAAACTGCAATAAGGAAAGATTGGCATTAACTTACTTGAACTGGAAAAAACAATTGACACTTAAGTTATATTGAAAATGCATGCATTAAAAATGATTTTACATTATCTTGATATTTTCAGCTTTCTGAAGTGTTTCAGTGACTTTTTTAACTGACAGTTTATTTCACTGTTTTTTCAGTTTCTAGTTTCTGTCACTGTTTTGGCTTGGAGAGGAGGGGTTTGAGTTGAGGGGCTAGGAGACCAGTATTTAGTTCTTGGGTGATTTATTATTCTTCCAACAATTGCTGGAAAAATCTGGTCGGGGAACTTGGTCGGTGCTGATATTTGGCCCAGATTATTTGGTAATATCTGAAAGATACAAGGTAGATTTATTGTCATTTCTTCTTAAACGTGCGTATGTTTGCGGCGGTACACTGACTCACGACTGAGTCCAGACAGAGGGCGAAAGCACCTGGAAGCACTGCCCATTTCCTTTTGGTGCTCATGTAAAACAGAGACTTTGCTTTTATGTTGATGTCCAGTCAGCGTTGGTGGCTAATGTAGTCAGTCGCTGCAATAATTTCCTCAGTGCGTGCTATATTGAATGAGGAAGTGGAGTTCTCCTCCTCGTAGAACCATGCTGTCAGTGCCTACATTACAACTAGTTCAAAATTCAGCTGCCCGTATCATCACACGCAATCCCTCCATCCACCACATCACACCCATTCTGCAACAGCTCCACTGGCTCCCCATCACACACCGTATCAACTACAAAATACTTCTCCTCACCTTTAACGCCATACACAACCTTGCCCCTCCAGCTCTCTGACCTCCTCCATATTGCCACACCCGTCCACACCCTCAGATCCTCCTCCTCCATCCATCTCACTGTCCCCCCTGCTCGCCTTGTTACCATGGGGAGCAGAGCATTCAGCCGCTCTGCTCCTCAGCTCTGGAACTCTCTCCCAGCTGACCTCCTTAATACTGACTCACTCCCACATTTTCAGTCCAAACTCAAAACTCACCTGTTTAGACTAGCGTACTCCATCTGACCACCACCATTGTCCAATTTCCTCTCTTTCTTTCTTTTCTCTAAAATCTTTTTAATTTGTATTTAACTGGTATTCTTATTTGTTTCTTAAACTCCGAAAGTCACCTCAAAGGCTCTTGGGAGGTTAGAGAGAGATATCGCCTGCCTGTCCGACAGGGCGGTGCCAGGATTCAGACAAAAGATGACTGAAGTCTGATCAGAAAGAGTGTTCGTGGTGCAGGATTGTGGAGGTTTATATTACCCACCTGGAGGACCAGATGACCTAGGAAGTTCTATGGGATCATGGTCACCTGGAGACTGACCGTAGCCAGTACAAGTCATCAGGCAGAGGACGCAGAACAGGAGAAATATCCTCATCTTCAAAACGAAGAACATAAATATTATTGACACTATCGTTTTTTATCGTTAGCAAAATTAGATCTGGAGAGTTGGTGAGATTTTGTGGTACGTATGTAGATTGGATAAAAATTCAAACATTACTGTTAGTTGGGTTAATACTTTTCCAACAGGTTCATCTATGAACTTGGATAATGACAGTAAATCTGTTGACAGTCCATATAACGTAATCAGGAAGCTGGTGAATTGTATGTGTGTTTTCATCACCACAACTCAACTTCAAGTTTCGTCTGTGGTACAAATGCTTCTGTGTCTCATTCTGTAGCGGCCTGTGTCTGTGTTTGTAGCACTGCTCAGGTCTGTGATTGCTCTATATAATCACTGTGGCTCTAAAAACATAATTACCACAGTCATAAGTGTAAAAGCAGCATAATTCAACTCCATCTGGGGGCTTTTGAAATGATAGCGACAGTATTAAGTTACAATCCAATTTTAAGGGCTCACTTTGCTTCCTTTCCCTCTGTCTTCTTTTAATATTTCTCTCACCTTAAAGGGACAAGTTCTCGTAAAAATCAAAAATGTATACTTTTCTTCTTATTTGTAGTGCTATTTATCAATCTAGATTGTTTTGTTTTGAGTTGTTAAGTGTTGGAGATATTGGCTTCAGAAATGTCTGCCGTCTCTCAAATATAATGGAACTAGATGGCACCGTGCTTATGGTGCCTAAAGCACCAGAAACATATATTTCAAAAGTTAGAGAGAAGCCACTCACACCAAAACACTCTTGATTGACAAATGGCAAAATAGAGCAATTGAGCTCTAGAATTTAGGGAAAAAACCAAAGAGGAGGTAAAGGTCAGACTGTGGTTAAAGCACGGTGCCCATGGATCCTTAAACTGTCTTTGAAGGTATTCAGTTCATTAATCTAAAGATAAGATCTTAATTAGCATTAAATGTCTAAAATCTGTCTTTCAAAAGTCTTTAATGCTAAGACATGGGATGTAGGATATTTCTAATGTTTTTTTTCTGATGTAATAATTATTTAATTTGATAATTCACCAAATGCTTCTCCCAATAATACACAGATCAGGATAAAGGAACATTTACCAAATCCCATCAACAAATGACAAATGGACAAGTCCTTACAAAGGAAACAAAATGGTATCTTTTATGATGATGTAAAGTGTTTATTGTTTTAAATTTGTAATAAGTATATTGTCTTTTAACTTGATGAAAAAAGTCACTTTTTTAAGTTACAGTTAATATTTGGGGAAAATTGTTTGAGATTATTTTCCCTTAAATTTGTTTTTTGTAAAATTTGTAGTCAATTTAATTCCAATTAGTATCAGAAAAAGTCTTACTTCAAAAAAAATCTAACTTGCCTTGAGCTGTAGGGACCTTGGGTTAAAGGATGTGAATCTTAACATCTCATCCTAAAAATGTTTTCCCGTTACGTGTCCTCTACCCTATTTTGGGTCAAACCGGTCTGTTAAGAATGTGAAAATGATGCAGGGAAACATAAATTATTTTATTGTCCAGCATATAATTGAATTAGCTGTCAGTTGGCCTGTAGAGACATGTTCATGTCTAAGCTGCTTATAGCTACAAATTACAAATACATTTTATTCATTCATTTATTATGCATTCAGATTACATACAGATTATCAGACTGGCGATTATTGGGACCGATAATTTTATTGTGAATGCATATCAGTTCCAAATATCAGTTGTCAGTCTCATTAACTACTCGTCATCAGTATTTTATTGGCCCTGAAAGAACAACATCGGTTGGTCCCTAATTCATTGATGAAACCTCAGGTTATGGCCTCTTACTTGCACAGAGAAGTTACTCTCTTGCTGTGAATTGTCATCAATGTAGTAGTAATAAACAAAATATAACTCACTGTAGAGATGAGGAGGGATCTGCAGGATGAGCCACTTCTTCACGAAGAAAGTGAAGAAAATGATCAAGAATGTAGTTAAGTGTGCATGTAGAAATTTGGTCCAGTTAACAACGGATGTTGAGAGAGATTATTAACCGTGATAACTCTCATAACTCTCCACTATCTCCAAGTGTGGTTTCACATCTGTTTCTTCTCCATGCAGTTAACATACTTAAAGAACTGAAGATACATTAAGTAACTACTTTTTTTATCCCCTTGGTGATCTTTTTTGTCTTATCTGTAGTGGCAGAACGTTACCAGCGGAAACACTTAAGTATAGAGTGTTGTGATGTTTATTAAAACTTAAGCAATATCTGCTGCCTCACATTTGAAACACAGCTTTGGTGTGACGCATAGGTAGTCGACTCACTAGATGTAAATTGTGGCTTAAATCTTTACTTGCCATTGGCCTGATGTTTAGGTTGACACCCCCCCACCCCCACCCCTTCTGCTGTGTGCTTGTTACCGTTTCAAAAGCCAGTTACAGTCTAATAACCTCCTCATTAAATGGCAAGTCTGACAAAGATTTGGATTGTGCTCTAAGACATGCCTTTTTTTTCCTTCAGTAAATTATTATAAAGATCTACAAAGAATAAAGCAGCCTGTGAACACACCTTGGAAAAGCCCTGGACTTTCATGCCCGGTGTTGATTTTTTTTTTGGACATGGTCATTATTTTTTTTAAGTGATTGATAACAAGCTGTCTCTTTTTTATCAGTTAAAGTGGAATCACGCTGTCCATGTACATGTGTTACTGTTTTTTTTTAATTGATGTTTTAGTAAGGACATCAGAAAAAAACAGTTTTCACACATAATCAAGATAACTGTTCACTGTCTCATCTTTTCCAAACAGAAAGCACAACTTTAGTAAAGACAGATTTACAACAGAAACAAGAGACAAAAATACAATAAACAGACAAAAAGTGCCTTCACAGTACCAGTTACTTCAGAATCTACCAACTATACCAACTGATCAAAGCAGATGCCAGTACTGAATTAGTCAGGCATTCCCTCCATTCCTCTATTAAAGGCCCCCAAAAAAAGTTTTGATAGCCTGCAGTTACTACAGAATGTGGCAGCAAGAGTTTTAACAAAAAGCAGGATGAGAGATCACATTACTCCAGTTTTAGTGTCGCTGCACTGGCTTCTGGTAGCACTGAGAAGTGATTTTGAAATTCTTTTACTTGTTTTTAAAGCACTGCATGATTTAGCACTGTCTTACCTTTCTGACTGCTTATCTGAATGTGATTCAGCCTGATCTCTCAGGACTTCTGGTGTTTGCCTGCTTACTGTACCAAAAGTGAGTTACAGAAAGTATGGTATATATATTTATTGAGAGTATGGCAGAAAAATGTATATATATATATATATATATATATATTTATATTTATATATATTTATATATATGTGTGTGTGTGTGTGTGTGTGTGTGTGTGTGTGTGTGTGTATACTACATACATACACACACACACACATACATATACATATATATGTATACATATGTGTATCTATGTATATGTGTGTGTGTGTGTGTGTGTGTGTTAAGAGAATGTGTATATATATATATATATATATATATATATATATATATATATATATATATATATATATATATATATATATATATATATATATATATATATATATATATATATAGTATGTGTGTGTGTGTGTATGTATATATATATATACCCATTCTCTTAATTCTTAGGTATGAGAAAATATTACAGAATTAACTCCAAATGCTCTCTTCCACCCAAATTTGCTCTTACCCAGTTGTGTTCACTGATGTATGCCACTTGATCATAAGTCACCTAGGGGCATCTATAACCCCCCTAATCACAATATAAGGTTTCATGCTGTGTGCAAAGATTCTGGCACATTGCCAAAATGGAGAACTGACACTAAAAACATCTGTAAGAAAAATAACTTCTGCAGTAATGAAAGTGGTGTGGGCCTACAATGAAATGAATGTGAACTAAGTAAATGTGATTTCATGTAAATGCATGTAAATATTAAAAAGTACACATGCAAAAAGGTCCAAATAAATTAAATGATTTAAAATAATCAAGAATATGAAAAGAAAAAGCGGCATATTCTCATACATACAGTATTTTTGGCAAGCTGGAGCCATGATACACAGTGAAAGACAAAATCGCCAAATAGTTTGTAATAAATCGACTAATTGTTTCAACTGCACTTGTATTTTTTCATATTTTTGGTTTGTGTGCAATTTGTAAAGTTGTTATTGGAGTAAAAAGTACAATATTTCCCTCTGAAGTGTAGTCGAGTAGACGTAGAAAGTGGCATGAGGTGAGGATATTCAAGTAATGTAAAAGTAACCTCAGATTTATACTGACGTACTGTAGTTTAGTAAATGTACTTAGTTAGATTCCAGCACTGGCCAGTAGAGGGACACACAGTAACTGAAATTACTGTAATTGGGATCAATTCACTAATTCCCTTTGGCCCTGAAATTTAATAAGACAGTCAATATAATTACTCTAAAACCTCATCTAAATTTCATGAAATTATATGTATGCTTTTTTTCTAATGTTCCTCAAATATAATGGACTGATTATAATCCTCAAATCTGTGGACTGATATGTTATTTTTCTGTTATTTTGGTACTAGTGCTCTGGACCCCTCAAAAACTTTTCGCTTTACCTTAGAGAAAAGCAAAAGGAAGAAAACATTTGTGAATCCCCAAAATCAGTTGGGTTCTGACGAAATAAGAGCAAATCATGGATACGAGCAAACTAAGAGAAAATCGGTTTGTATATTATTTCTTGAATTAGGCCCCCTGTCCCCTATTTCCTCTTCGGGTGGAGACATTTGCAGCTTCAAATCACCATCAGTTACAGTTTACCACAGTGAAAATGTCAAAACACCATTATTTGTGGAAATGTGGAAAATCAATTGAGTTTGTGCCTCTACAATTTTTTTATTTACCTCAAAAATTTCACAAGCATGAAACATGAGACAGCCACCTTTATTGACAGATAACTGACAGTCTCCAGAACACAGACCTTGTAGACAGAAAATCCGAATGGAATTAAGTGGCTTAAATGTCAAAGCTGATTACAAATTATCTTAAAGGAAATATGGATAAGTTCCACTGAAGTCACTAGTCACACCCGACAAAACTGTGTCTTTGTTGCTTAAATATATAAGTAAAACAAGATAGCCAAAGTCACAAATTGTGCCATAAGCAGATGGCCACAAACATCACCCAGCCATAGCAGTAGGCAACTCGAACACCATTTCAGATTTAGCCTCTGTAATCGTATCCGTATCCGTAATTTCTGTACGACTGTGTCGCTACAGTCGAGATGGTGATTATAATGATGACAATTAAGGCAGTGATGGGAGCCAGCACTGTGGCCCAGATGTTGAGGCAGCGGGCAGTGGAGCCGTAGTGTCGGGCACCCTCCAGATCTCCAGCCACCTTCAGGTCTCTGGCCTGGAGGAACCGAAGCACACTGATTATAGAGGGGATTTATGCTCGACCTTGAACTTACACTGACACCGATGAGCATCGGCAAAACCTCATAATCTCCTGTGAAAGCTTTAGATTCTTGTTTGTTGTATTTTTATTCTGCAATCGAGATTGGCGTCTACCTTTTCCATTCATTCGACCCATTTTTTCTCTGTAGTTTTCTTTCTCAGATTGTTCTATTTTTGATTCTCATTTGTTTTCTTTTTTCTCATAACTTCTTTGTACTTTATTGTTTCAGTAGTTAAACTGCAATTTTACGCCTTATAATATCTAAAATCGATTCTTGTCATGGTCTAAGGGAGGTCTGTCTCTTAATCAGCCAACTTGGTTAAACCGACTTTATTTTCCACTAATCCTGGCTATCCTTTGTAATAACTGCTGTGCTAAAATGTGTTTTGTTTTTTGTTTTTTTTTTCAGTATTCTTGGACACGCAATGACAGAAGATTCCCCATGACAGAAAAACACCTTGATGGAGAAGATGAGGGCCGCCAGTCCGAGGCAGAAGAGGTTTGAGTGGAGAAAGTTGCAGAGGAACCAGATGATGTGGTCCTTGGAGGGCTCAGTGATGACGTTCACAGTGGTGGACTGAGCCACTGCAGGTCCTCCAGGCTGTCCAGGGAGCCCGTCATTCCTCCCATGCAATGGAAAAACCTTTGCTGGGTATCCTGCAGTATTCATCGCTGTCAGCTCAGCTGTGGTTTGGAGTGCAGCGCTGCAGGAAGGTGTGCGAGACCTCAACTGTCACTGTAAGTGTTGATTTTCTCTTCGGGCTTTTGGGGGGGGCTCAAGTCACTTCTGATCTGGTTTAAAAAGAAATGCAAAAATAAGCTCTCATTTGTTTTCTTGAGGTGATGGTGTAGTGTGAGACAGGGTTCAGAATGGAAAATTATCAAATTTGACTTTTAGCTATTTAGTGGTTTGAATAATTATGAAAAAAAAAAGAAAAAGTATGAACAAATATTTGTATTTACGGAGTAGTGCCCCTGTTCTGTTTTCTAAAATATAAAATTCAGAATAAATTGATCACAGCAGATTGTATTTCATTGTGTCAACTAGTGTAAGCTACAATACCTAGCCACAATCTTTGGGCAATTAATTTAGCAACATAATTACATACAGAGTCAGAAGTCCCTTTGACTCTGCTTCTTCAAAGTGGCAATTTTGCAGTTATTCCGTCTTGCTGTCCTGTGTCGAAGGTACAGTATCAAAATGGGGAGACAGAGTTGTCTCGCCTTTAAGCCAGCGTAAGAAGTAGTAACAGCACCGACACCTAATATTTATACAGTCTATGCTATAGACCGCATCACAATCACAGCTGTTTATCTACAACAACTTTGGGGTAGAAAACCACCGCATCACGCTTCCTACATACAATCAGACGGAGCTGAGCAAACTCTGCCTTAATTGATTAGTTTTAAGCCACCTAAAAAAGTCAATATCTGTTTAATTTTCTGCTAGATTTAGAATATATTCATAGCTTTACCTTTGTGAAAAACAGCCCTTACTGACAGAGATTTGAAGCCATTATATCAAAAACACCAGACCACGGTGGGAAAAATACATTTTGACTACAGTCGAGGCACCATAGGCAGTGAGCACAGGAGAGATTTGTTAACCTCCAGGGCTGAGGTAACTTTTTTATGCAGTCTCATATCAGCTGGAACTGAATGAAACTGACACCCCAAGACAGTAAATAACTACATCCATCCTGATTTTTTCACTTTCTTAGGGGTATTCTTTCTTCTGCCGTTACACAGGTCTTGATTGAGATGATTTTCTTGCGATGTATCAAGTATCGTAGAATCGCTGTCTTGTGATATCATTGTTATTGTGGGCAGCGACAATTCTGTAATCCTAACTGGAGAGAATTTATGATTTCAGACGAGTGTTGTTTCCAGACTTCAGTTCTAGGATGTCTGAGATCTTATTCAAAGGCCATACTGAAACTGATTCATAGAAAGGAAGAGCTTAAAAAAACTGAAAAACAAAGTCAAACAGAGAAAAGTGACTGATGCAGCATTTTTGGTTTACTGTGAAAAAGAATGTGCTGAATACAAACAACTTTGTACGACTTCTGGTTACAGATGAATGATGTTAAAGTGGCAAATTTGGAAAACAAAAAAAAAAACACTTTGCCCAGCTGGGCACCTTGAAAGATAATTTCCTAATACTTATACTCAGTATCTGTGGTAAATATGTGGAGCATGGTGTGGATTTTATATGTTGTGACAAAAACATAGAGACAATGACAGAAACCTTTCAAAATATCGACTCTGTCAGGGTCAGTTATTAACATTGTTGTAAATTTTCTGTCGCTTCTGTTTTAGGCTAATTTAAATCTAGATCATCATTTACCAACCCTTGTTTGACATTTTCAGCAGAGAAATAAGCTTGGCAGCCAAACCAGTCACAATGTAAAGATGTTTGTTGTGAGTCTTGAATGAATGAAATGAAACATTTTCACTGCTGTGTATATTTTATTGTGACATACTGTCTGCTTTCAGAATTTACTGTTGTTTCTACACAATTAACATTGTTACTTTAATTGTGCACTTAAACTCTTTTTCATATAAGAATATATCTGTGCAACAATAATAATAGCGTGGTAATGATGCAATGCGTTTCTAAAGTAGTAACTACTACAAACTACTACATTTCTAAGAGCAATGATTCCTCATCTGGCATGCAAGACCTTTTTATATCTGACAAATGATGCAAGCATTGAAGGAGCATTCAGGTGTCACTCTCCACACACCGTTTTCTAACAGCATGGTGCAGCCTGTTTCCTGGATGGATTTATCTGGCTGCCCTTCTTCCCATTTGGTGAAGGTCAGAGGTTGGTTTTTCATGTCGGCCTTGAAATTCTCCTCCGCTTTATTGTTGACGTTGATCCAGACGTTTTTGCATTTGTCTGCAAACTCTTGAGTCAGTATCTTGTTTTCCTCGTCGTTCTGGGGCAAAGCCATCTCTAAACCTTGTTGGGAGCAGAAGCCAGCGGCCCTGGAGAATGAGCTCTTCTCCTTGTTAGACACAAAGTATTTCTGACCAACTCTTCGGACAAAGTCGTAGTTCATGGCTGATAATAAAGAAAACAACGCGCCATCAGGAACAAATAAAGCATTTGCTCTTCAGACTCAAAGCTGTATTGTCATGATGGCCCTCGAGCTTTGTTGAGAAGTCTTTGCCAAAACACTTGTGTTCTGCCTCTGACAGTAACATATCAGATATTGGTAAATTTATATCAGATTTATTGAGGCTATAGTAAAAGCACAACATTAGTGTGGACAAAACTCATTTTAAAACAATACATTTCACAAAGTGTTGTCTCCTGAACAACTCTAACTAATCTCTGTCCACATGCACTCACTTTCTGCAACACTCTTGTAATGGCTGAATAGGATACTTACTCAGCTCTACCTTAGCAAGACTCTTCTGTAAGGCTTCGATCTCCTCGATAATGGAGCCAAAGATATCTGGATCAAACAGATTAGTTTCAGTTACCAAACTGGCAGTAAATTAAATCCCAGGCCAAAGCCGTGAAATCCTGAATTGTAGTCTATAGTACAGTTCATACGCCAAAATTATTCGATCACTTCCCGTAATAAAACTCAGTCGCATCTTTCATTAGACCCTCTGTGCTTGCTCATCACCCACATCTTTCAGATGCCCGGAAATGCCCTTAGTTTACATTACACTGATGACGTTGCCACATTTTCAGACTTCCAGATAGATGAAATGGTTATCAAAGGTCATGTTGTACTTATCTTGATGAGTACGCTGATCCCAGTGAGTGTAATTGGCAATATACCCTTTCAAACTGAATTGTGTTGCAAGATTTACAAATGATGGGTACAGAGTTTAAAAGAGTTGAAATATTATCACTTGGACATGGCCTAAAAAAAATTACAAAACAAAAACACCCTCAGAAAATGTAGTATTATCATTGTTACTGACCTGGGATACAATGAACAAGTGACCCCCAAGTGACTCAGGTGATCAAAGTAATTTTATACAATATTATACAGTGTATATATGCTCTTTTAAAATCAAGAAAAATATAAAACCTCTTCCACAAAATGCAGCAGGTCCAGGAGGTCCAGGAGGTCCAGGTAGTCCAATCATTGCAGGTGGTCTAGGTATTTCAGGTGGTCCAGGTGGGTCTGTGTTGAAGAGCAGGGAAAGCAGAGCACTAGAACAGTGAAAGTTAATTTTGGCAATGAAACAAAAACTTAAACTGAAAAAAGGAAAGATTGGCATTAAATTACTTAAACTGGAAAAAGTATTGACACTTAAGTTATATTGAAAATGCATGCATTAAAAATGATTTTACATTATCTTGATATTTTCCGCTTTCTGAAGTGTTTCAGTGACTTTTTTAGCTGACAGTTTATTTCACTGTTTTTTCAGTTTCTAGTTTCTGTCACTGTTTTGGCTTGGAGAGGAGGGGTTTGAGTTGAGGGGCTAGGAGACCAGTATTTAGTTCTTGGGTGATATATTATTCTTCCAACAATTGCTGGAAAAATCTGTTCAGGGAGCTTGATCAGTGCTGATATTTGGCCCAGATTATTTGATAATATCTGTAATGTTTACAGATAAAGTCTTAAACCTCTCAAATTGCTCACAGACTCATCTGGGCTGCCCAAATAATTTTACAAATAGCCCCTGGTGCTAACTGCTTACCTCCAGTTCTTGCTGAAGAATAGACAACCCATGTTGACCCCATCTCCCTAACCAGAATATTTTAGCCTTCTGCTTTTGGTTTTCTCACTGCAAAGCATTGCTACCATGTGTAGCACCACATCAGTCTCAGTTTTGTTTACATCGACTTCCCCATGAGATCACATGAGGTGGCCCATTCATTCTCCATCTGGCACAATAATCTTAATAATGTCTTGTTGTGTGTAATGACCATTATTTTAAATTCTTGTAGTTTGTGCAGGTTTGAGGTAAGATAGAAAATCTGTAAAGATTTTTGTGTGTGATGTAACCCGATTCAAAAACCCGTTTTGAAACTCCTGTAGCCTGTGTCCGTCTTAAGTCTGTGTCAGAGTCATTGCATTCATTTCAGAATTGGGGTGCGGGCAGAGAAGAGATGAGAATGGAAACCTATTAAGGACCTGGTTCCACTTTTTTTCAAAACCCGAAAATCGATAATGTTTGAGCTGATTAATACCGCCACTGAGTCTCGAGGGTCCCATGACGTAACATTTCATCTTGAGTCACGTCATTTAAATCCAGTCACTGGTTTGCATAAAGTAAATATGATTATCAAAACATTACTTTTTTTTTAAATTTGGCCTTGTCTTTCCAAAAAATATTAGATGAGAACTGATAGTGGTATCATTAAGGACTTGGATTGTTAAAGATTCTAGATAATGGTATCAATATCAATAAGAATTAAAAATCTACATCCCTAGGGCTGTGTGTGTGTGTGTGTGTGTGTGTGTGTGTGTGTGTATGTGTGCATGCGTGTGTGCATGCGTGTGCGCGTGCGTTTATATTTGTGGCGGTACACTGACTCACGATTGAGTCCAGACAGAGGGCGAAAGCACCTGGAAGCACTGCCCATTTCCTTTTGGTGCTCATGTAAAACAGAGACTTTGCTTTTATGTTGATGTCCAGTCAGCGTTGGTGGCTAATGTAGTCAATTGCTGCAATAATTTCCTCAGTGCGTGCTGTATTGAATGAGGAAGTGGAGTTCTCCTCCTCGTAAAACCTTGCTGTCAGTGCCTACATGTACCAGGATGCATTGCGTGTGAGTAGAGACATTTTTACCTCACTATTCTCAGAAGTCTGAGGGCTACCTACAGTAAATTATAAAGGTTTATCCTCCGGTGAGCATGTTTTCAATATTCAGACATTTGAACATCAGTCTTTTTTATTGAGTGACAATATGAGACGAGTAATAAAATGAACAAATTACATCGCGCCAATCATCATCATTTTTGAATGACATTTCCGAATCAATTTTCATATCAGTTCTTCCTGTATATTTTTATATATCCTGTGGACAAAGGGGACAGTCTGACCTTTGGGTGGCCTTGTGAACCATCACAGCTGACACAGTGCCTCAAAGGCTCTTGGGAGGTTAGACAGAGATATCACCTGCCTGTCCGACAGGGCGGTGCCAGAATTCAGACAAAAGATGACTGAAGTCTGATCAGAAAGAGTGTTCGTGGTGCAGGATTGTGGAGGTTTATATTACCCACCGAAATGCCCAGGTGGCCTAGGAAGTTCTATGGGATCATGGTCACCTGGAGACTGACCGTAGCCAGTACAAGTCATCAGGCAGAGGACGCAGAACAGGAGAAATATCCTCATCTTCAAAACGAAGAACATAAATATTATTGACACTATCGTTTTTTATCGTTAGCAAAATTAGATCTGGAGAGTTGGTGAGATTTTGTGGTACGTATGTAGATTGGATAAAAATTCAAACATTACTGTTAGTTGGGTTAATACTTTTCCAACAGGTTCATCTGTGAACTTGGATAATGACAGTAAATCTGTTGACAGTCCATATAACGTAATCAGGAAGCTGGTGAATTGTATGTGTGTTTTCATCACCACAACTCAACTTCAAGTTTCGTCTGTGGTACAAATGCTTCTGTGTCTCATTCTGTAGCGGCCTGTGTCTGTGTTTGTAGCACTGCTCAGGTCTGTGATTGCTCTATATAATCACTGTGGCTCTAAAAACATAATTACCACAGTCATAAGTGTAAAAGCAGCATAATTCAACTCCATCTGGGGGCTTTTGAAACGATAGCGACAGTATTACGTTACAATCCAATTTTAAGGGCTCACTTTGCTTCCTTTCCCTCTGTCTTCTTTTAATATTTCTCTCACCTTAACTCCTATTTTACTGCCTTTCCTCAAAGGGACAGCTCTCATCAAAATCAAAAATGTATACTTTTCTCCTTATTTGTAGTGCTTTTCACCAGTCTAGATTGTTTTGTTTTGAGTCGTTAAGTGTTGGAAATATTGGCTTTAGAAATGTTTAGAAATTATTTAATTTAATAATTCACCAAATGCTTCTCCCAATAATACACAGATCAGGATAAAGGAACATTTTCCAAATCCCATCAACAAATGACAAATGGACAAGTCCTTACAAAGGAAACAAAATGGTATCTTTTATGATGATGTAAAGTGTTTATTGTTTTAAATGTGTAATAAGTAGATTGTCTTTTAACTTGATGAAAAAAGTCACTTTTTTAAGTTACAGTTAATATTTGGGGAAAATTGTTTCAGATTATTTTCCCTTAAATTTGTTTTTTGTCAAATTTGTAGTAAATTTATTTCCAATCAGTATCAGAAAAAGTCTTACTTCAAAAAAAATCTAACTTGCCTTGAGCTGTAGGGACCTTGGGTTAAAGGATGTGAATCTTAACACCTCACCTTAAAAATGTTTTCCCGTTACGTGTCCTCTACCCTATTTTTGGTCAAACCGGTCTGTTAAGAATGTCAAAATGATGCAGGGAAACATAAATTATTTTATTGTCCAGCATATAATTGAATTAGCTGTCAGTTGGCCTGTAGAGACATGTTCATGTCTAAGCTGCTTATAGCTATAAATAAACTTTCAGTGCACAAGCGTTCATTGTTGAAACCTCAGGTTATGGCCTCTTACTTGCACAGAGAAGTTACTCTCTTGCTGTGAATTGTCATCAATGTAGTAGTAATAAACAAAATATAACTCACTGTAGAGATGAGGAGGGATCTGCAGGATGAGCCACTTCTTCACAACTTCTGAAGAACAATGATCAAGAATGTAGTTTAACGTGCATGTAGAAATTTGGTTCAGTTAATAACGGATGTTGAGAGAGATTATTAACCGTGATAACTCTCATAACTCTCCACTATCTACAAGTGTGGTTTCACATCCGTTTCCTCTCCATGCAGTTAACATACTTCCAGAAATAAAGAAACATCAAGTAACTACTTTAATTTGTCCTTGGTGATTTTTTTTTTTGTAAAACGTTCCAGCAGAAACTCTTAAGTGTTGAGTGTTGTGATGTTTAGCACAACTTAAGCAGTATGTGCTGCCTCACATTCGAAACACAGCTTTGGTGTGACGCATTAGTAATCTTGACTCACTAGACGTGAACTGTGGCTAACGTCTATACTTGCCATTGGCTGGCTATTTTGGCGTGCGTTTTTTATACAGGAGCTCCTACATCCTGGTACTACTATAAAGATGTGAATTTCTGAATTTTCAATGACTTGCTCACTCACAAATTTCAAATTCAGTGTTTGACTCAAGTTTTCAGTCATTATATCATTTATTTTACATATAGCATGTGCATTTTTTCTTGGGGCTGCTAAACCCAACACACTGCTCTTTTTACACACATAGTGGTTTGGGCAGCTCATCAGTCTTTCTCTCTCATTTATTCTGAATAACAGTATCAAACTTTGTTAATAAATATATATTTAGAGTCAGAATAAGTGAATGTGTTGTGTACGCTGTAATTTCTGTACACCGGCTCTTCCTGTACAGTCAAGATGGTGATTACAATGATGACAATTAAGGCAGTGATGGGAGCCAGCACTGTGGCCCAGATGTTGAGGCAGCGGGCAGTGGAGCCGTAGTGTCGGGCACCCTCCAGATCTCCAGCCACCTTCCGGTCTCTGGCCTGGAGGAACCGAAGCACACTGATTACAAAGGGGATTTATCGACCTCGGGGGAATTTAAATTGCCACTGTTTAGGCCTAATCCCATCATCTCCTGCAAAAGATTTAGATTCTTGTTTGTTGTATTTTTATGCTGCAAATGAGATTGGCTTCTACCTTTTCTGCCCCTTCTCCCATTTTCTGTATATAGATTTATTTAATTTTTGTTCACTGATTTTTCATCTTCAGCACTACCATGTAAAGTTTGTAAGACATTTAAAGTGTCTGTTGGCTCCTTCTCCTTTCTCGTGTTTTCTTTTTCTCATAACTTCTTTGTACTTTATTGTTTCAGTTGTCAAATTGCAATTTCCAGCCTTATAATATCTAAAATCTTAGGGATGAATATTCCTCATCCCCCAGTTGCCCGTCTAATCGATTCTTGTCATGGTCTAAGGGAGGTCTGTGTCTTAATCAGCCAACAACTTGGTTAAACCGACTTTATTTTCCACTAATCCTGGCTATCCTTTGTAAGAACTGCTGTGCTAAAATGTGTTTTTTGTTTTTTTTTCAGTATTCTTGGACACACAATGACAGAAGATTCCCCATGACAGAAAAACACCTTGATGGAGAAGATGAGGGCCGCCAGTCCGAGGCAGAAGAGGTTTGAGTGGAGAAAGTTGCAGAGGAACCAGATGATGTGGTCCTTGGAGGGCTCAGTGATGACGTTCACAGTGGTGTACTGAGCCACTGCAGGTCCTCCAGGCTGTCCAGGGAGCCCGTCATTCCTCCCATGCAATGGAAAAACCTTTGCTGGGTATCCTGCAGTATTCATCGCTGTCAGCTCAGCTGTGGTTTGGAGTGCAGCGCTGCAGGAAGGTGTGCGAGACCTCAACTGTCACTGTAAGTGTTGATTTTCTCTTCGGGCTTTTGGGGGGGGCTCAAGTCACTTCTGATCTGGTTTAAAAAGAAATGCAAAAATAAGCTCTCATTTGTTTTCTTGAGGTGATGGTGTAGTGTGAGACAGGGTTCAGAATGGAAAATTATCAAATTTGACTTTTAGCTATTTAGTGGTTTGAATAATTATGAAAAAAAAGAAAAAGTGTGAAAAAATATGTGTATTTACAGAGTAGTGCCCCTGTTCTGTTTTCTAAAATATAAAATTCAGAATAAATTGATCACAGCAGATTGTATTTCATTGTGTCAACTAGTGTAAGCTACAATACCTAGCCACAATCTTCGGGCAATTAATTTAGCAACATAATTACATACAGAGTCAGAAGTCCCTTTGACTCTGCTTCTTCAAAGTGGCAATTTTGCAGTTATTCCGTCTTGCTGTCCTGTGTCGAAGGTATAGTATCAAAATGGGGAGACAGAGTTGTCTCGCCTTTAAGCCAGCGTAAGAAGTAGTAACAGCACCGACACCTAATATTTATACAGTCTATGCTATAGACCGCATCACAATCACAGCTGTTTATCTACAATAACTTTGGGGTAGAAAACCACCGCATCGCGCTTCCTACATATAATCAGACGGAGCTGAGCAAACTCTGCCTTAATTGATTAGTTTTAAGCCACCTAAAAAAGTCAATATCTGTTTAATTTTCTGCTAGATTTAGAATATATTCATAGCTTTACCTTTGTGAAAAACAGCCCTTACTGACAGAGATTTGAAGCCATTTTATCAAAAACACCAGACCACGGTGGGAAAAATACATTTTGACTACAGTCGAGGCACCATAGGCAGTGAGCACAGGAGAGATTTGTTAACCTCCAGGGCTGAGGTAACTTTTTTATGCAGTCTCATATCAGCTGGAACTGAATGAAACTGACACCCCAAGACAGTAAATAACTACATCCATCCTGATTTTTTCACTTTCTTAGGGGTATTCTTTCTTCTGCCGTTACACAGGTCTTGATTGAGATGATTTTCTTGCCATGTATCAAGTATCGTAGAATCGCTGTCTTGTGATATCATTGTTATTGTGGGCAGCGACAATTCTGTAATCCTAACTGGAGAGAATTTATGATTTCAGACGAGTGTTGTTTCCAGACTTCAATTCTAGGATGTCTGAGATCTTATTCAAAGGCCATACTGAAATTGATTCATAGAAAGGAAGAGCTTAAAAAAACTGATAAACAAAGTCAAACAGAGAAAAGTGACTGATGCAGCATTTTTGGTTTACTGTGAAAAAGAATGTGCTGAATACAAACAACTTTGTACGACTTCTGGTTACAGATGAATGATGTTAAAGTGGCAAATTTGAAAACAAAAAAAAAACACTTTGCCCAGCTGGGCACCTTGAAAGATAATTTCCTAATACTTATACTCAGTATCTGTGGTAAATATGTGGAGCATGGTGTGGATTTTATATGTTGTGACAAAAACATAGAGACAATGACAGAAACCTTTCAAAATATCGACTCTGTCAGGGTCAGTTATTAACATTGTTGTACATTTTCTGTCGCTTCTGTTTTAGGCTAATTTACATCTAGATCATCATTTACCAACCCTTGTTTGACATTTTCAGCAGATAAATAAGCTTGGCAGCCAAACCAGTCACAATGTAAAGATGTTTGTAGTGAGTCTTGAATGAATGAAATGAAACATTTTCACTGCTGTGTATATTTTATTGTGACATACTGTCTGCTTTCAGAATTTACTGTTGTTTCTACACAATTAACATTGTTACTTTAATTGTGCACTTAAACTCTTTTTCATATAAGAATATATCTGTGCAACAATAATAATAGCGTGGTAATGATGCAATGCGTTTCTAAAGTAGTAACTACTACAAACTACTACAAACTACTACATTTCTAAGAGCAATGATTCCTCATCTGGCATGCAAGACCTTTTTATATCTGACAAATGATGCAAGCATTGAAGGAGCATTCAGGTGTCACTCTCCACACACCGTTTTCTAACAGCATGGTGCAGCCTGTTTCCTGGATGGATTTATCTGGCTGCCCTTCTTCCCATTTGGTGAAGGTCAGAGGTTGGTTTTTCATGTCGGCCTTGAAATTCCCCTCCGCTTTATTGTTGACGTTGATCCAGACGTTTTTGCATTTGTCTGCAAACTCTTGAGTCAGTATCTTGTTTTCCTCGTCGTTCTGGGGCAAAGCCATCTCTAAACCTTGTTGGGAGCAGAAGCCAGCGGCCCTGGAGAATGAGCTCTTCTCCTTGTTAGACACAAAGTATTTCTGACCAACTCTTCGGACAAAGTCGTAGTTCATGGCTGATAATAAAGAAAACAACGCGCCATCAGGAACAAATAAAGCATTTGCTCTTCAGACTCAAAGCTGTATTGTCATGATGGCCCTCGAGCTTTGTTGAGAAGTCTTTGCCAAAACACTTGTGTTCTGCCTCTGACAGTAACATATCAGATATTGGTAAATTTATATCAGATTTATTGAGGCAATAGTAAAAGCACAACATCAGTGTGGACAAAACTCATTTTAAAACAATAAAGTGTTGTCTCTTAAACAACTCTAACTAATCTCTGTCCACATGCACTCACTTTCTGCAACACTCTTGTAATGGCTGAATAGGATACTTACTCAGCTCTACCTTAGCATGACTCTTCTGTAAGGCTTCGATCTCCTCGATAATGGAGCCAAAGATATCTGGATCAAACAGATTAGTTTCAGTTACCAAACTGGCAGTCAGTTGAATCCCAGTCCACATTGTGTCAGATTTGCACCGTCTAAAAAATGAAAAGCTTATCTTCACTTCCTGCATAAGTTATCTTATTCCTTTCCTCCTCCAAACCTACTGAATGATGAGAAAACCAGAATTTGCTTGATTTTCATTCTTTTGGACAATTGTGCAACTTGACAGAAGTGTCAGACTAAATGCAGCCTGAATGATTGGGCTTTACTGCCAGATGATTCAGCATTTAAAGTGAGCATAACCTAAAATGAGGGCTCGGGGATATGGCTTTAAAATATCATCACAAAGGCTATATCGCTATACACAATGTATATTGTAATATTTGTAAATGTTCTTTAAACTAATGTTGACCTCTAAAGTAGAAAATGGAATGAACTGCAGATACATTGAAGTTAAATAAAATAGCTACTGTCAAATAAGAAAGCTAAAATACACTACTGTTATAATTACATTTAATAAAATACTGTTCTAAGGAAGTTAAATAAAGTATTGTTATAATTAAATAAATCAAAGTTTGAGGCCATTGTGCTTTTATTTTGAAGGTCCTGGCTTGTCTCAAGCTGTAAATGTTAATGTTTTTGCTGCGGGCTTGAAGCTGACGGTTTTACAGATAATGTGGCGCCTTTAACCGTGAGGATTCATTCACTGTGAGGAGGCAACATACAAACAGCTCTCCAGTTCACTACCAATATTTGCAAGTCGCACTGGTGCTCCGTGGTCACAAACTGTGACTAAATAGTTGCAATCAGAACAATGCAAATACAAACACGAAGCTTCACCTGTTCACACTACCACCATTACCACTCATGAAGTTAGAGAGTTACTGCAGGGCCAGTAAACATGATGATTTATTCAGTGTAAGCTGGAAACAAAGTAACAGCTCACCTCTCCATATAGTAATAGTATTTGCAAACCACAGCGGTGCTCCACGGTCGCAAAATTCAATAAAATACTAGTCTTGGTCTGGAGCTCTACAAAACACCTGCTTTGTGTGTGTATGTGTGTCTGAGAGAGGGAAGGAGCCATAGGTGAGAGTAAGCGAACTAAAACGCTGATGGCTTTTAAAAACGATGGACAATTATGACCAGTGTTCACAATATCATCATTAAAGGTATTGCACACAGAAAAAGCCACGATACCTTGAGTATATTCTATGTATCGCCCACCCCTAGTTAAAACCCAAGTATTGCTGTTTTGAAGGGGTCCTTCAATACTGCACTTTAGACCGAGTAAACATAGCGGAGGCAGTGATGTCCTGAATTTTAGTCAGTAGTACAATTCGAACTCCATAATTACTCAATCACTTCCCATACTAAAATTCAATTGCATCTTTCATTAGACCCTCTGTTGCTGCTAATCATCCACATCTTTCAAATGCCTGGAAATGCTCTCAGTTTGAAACAGGTTTTCTGGTAAACATTTCATTTGTTTTCTGACTTCCAGATAGATAAAATGGTTATCAAAGGTCATGTTGTACTTATCTTGATGAGTACGCTGATCCCAATGAGTGTAATTGGCAATATACCCTTTCAAACTGAATTGTATTGCAAGATTTACAAATGATGGGTACAGAGTTTAAAAGAGTCTCAAAAAAAATTACAAAACAAAAACACCCTCAGAAAATGTAGTATTATCATTGTTACTGACCTGGGATACAATGAACAAGTGACCCCAAAGTGACTCAGGTGATCAAAGTAATTTTATACAATATTTTCAGTGTATATATATATATATGGCCTCTTAAAATCAAGAAAAATATAAAACCTCTTTCACAAAATGCAGCAGGTCCATGAGGTCCATGAGGTCCAGCTGGTCCAGCTGGTCCAGCTGGTCCAGCTGGTCCAGGTTGTCCAGGTGGTCCAGGTGGTCCAGGTGGTCCAGCTGGTCCAGCTGGTCCAGCTGGTCCAGGTTGTCCAGGTGGTCCAGGTGGTCCTGTGTTGAAGAGCAGGGAAAGCAGAGCACTAGAACAGTGAAAGTTAATTTTGGCGAAAGCACCTGGAAGCACTGCCCATTTCCTTTTGGTGCTCATGTAAAACAGAGACTTTGCTTTTATGTTGATGTCCAGTCAGCGTTGGTGGCTAATGTAGTCAGTCGCTGCAATAATTTCCTCAGTGCGTGCTATATTGAATGAGGAAGTGGAGTTCTCCTCCTCGTAGAACCATGCTGTCAGTGCCTACATTACAACTAGTTCAAAATTCAGCTGCCCGTATCATCACACGCAATCCCTCCATCCACCACATCACACCCATTCTGCAACAGCTCCACTGGCTCCCCATCACACACCGTATCAACTACAAAATACTTCTCCTCACCTTTAACGCCATACACAACCTTGCCCCTCCAGCTCTCTGACCTCCTCCATATTGCCACACCCGTCCACACCCTCAGATCCTCCTCCTCCATCCATCTCACTGTCCCCCCTGCTCGCCTTGTTACCATGGGGAGCAGAGCATTCAGCCGCTCTGCTCCTCAGCTCTGGAACTCTCTCCCAGCTGACCTCCTTAATACTGACTCACTCCCACATTTTCAATCCAAACTTAAAACTCACCTGTTTAGACTAGCGTACTCCATCTGACCACAACCATTGTCCAATTTCCTCTCTTTCTTTCTTTCTCTTAAATCTTTTTAAATTGTATTTAACTGGTATTCTTATTTGTTTCTTAAACTCCGAAAGTCGCCTCAAAGGCTCTTGGGAGGTTAGACAGAGATATCACCTGCCTGTCCGACAGGGCGGTGCCAGAATTCAGACAAAAGATGACTGAAGTCTGATCAGAAAGAGTGTTCGTGGTGCAGGATTGTGGAGGTTTATATTACCCACCTGGAGGACCAGATGACCTAGGAAGTTCTATGGGATCATGGTCACCTGGAGACTGACCGTAGCCAGTACAAGTCATCAGGCAGAGGACGCAGAACAGGAGAAATATCCTCATCTTCAAAACGAAGAACATTAATATTATTGACACTATCGTTTTTTATCGTTAGCAAAATTAGATCTGGAGAGTTGGTGAGATTTTGTGGTACGTATGTAGATTGGATAAAAATTCAAACATTACTGTTAGTTGGGTTAATACTTTTCCAACAGGTTCATCTATGAACTTGGATAATGACAGTAAATCTGTTGACGGTCCATATAACGTAATCAGGAAGCTGGTGAATTGTATGTGTAGCCATCACCACAACTCAACTTCAAGTTTCGTCTGTGGTACAAATGCTTCTGTGTCTCATTCTGTAGCGGCCTGTGTCTGTGTTTGTAGCACTGCTCAGGTCTGTGATTGCTCTATATAATCACTGTGGCTCTAAAAACATAATTACCACAGTCATAAGTGTAAAAGCAGCATAATTCAACTCCATCTGGGGGCTTTTGAAACGATAGCGACAGTATTAAGTTACAATCCAATTTTAAGGGCTCACTTTGCTTCCTTTCCCTCTGTCTT
This sequence comes from Plectropomus leopardus, assembly GCF_026936395.1. Lineage (NCBI taxonomy): Eukaryota > Metazoa > Chordata > Actinopteri > Perciformes > Serranidae > Plectropomus > Plectropomus leopardus. The sequence goes on along the minus strand of NC_142182.1, from coordinate 25,537,509 downwards.
CTTTTAATATTTCTCTCACCTTAAAGGGACAAGCTCTCGTAAAAATCAAAAATGTGTACTTTTCTTCTTATTTGTAGTGCTATTTATCAATCTAGATTGTTTTGTTTTGAGTTGTTAAATGTTAGAGATATTGGCTTCAGAAATGTCTGCCGTCTCTCAAATATAATGGAACTAGATGGCACCGTGCTTATGGTGCCTAAAACACCAGAAACATATATTTCAAAAGTTAGAGAGAAGCCACTCACACCAAAACACTCTTGATTGACAAATGGCAAAATAGAGCAATTGAGCTCTAGAATTTAGGGTAAAAAACCAAAGAGGAGGTAAAGGTCAGACTGTGGTTAAAGCACGGTGCCCATGGATCCTTAAACTGTCTTTAAAGGTATTCAGTTCATTAATCTATAGATAAGATCTTAATTAGCATTAAATGTCTAAAATCTGTCTTTCAAAAGTCTTTAATGCTAAGACATGGGATGTAGGATATTTCTAATGTTTTTTTTCTGATGTAATAATTATTTAATTTGATAATTCACCAAATGCTTCTCCCAATAATACACAGATCAGGATAAAGGAACATTTACCAAATCCCATCAACAAATGACAAATGGACAAGTCCTTACAAAGGAAACGAAATGGTATCTTTTATGATGATGTAAAGTGTTTATTGTTTTAAATTTGTAATAAGTAGATTGTCTTTTAACTTGATGAAAAAAGTCACTTTTTTAAGTTACAGTTAATATTTGGGGAAAATTGTTTCAGATTATTTTCCCTTAAATTTGTTTTTTGTAAAATTTGTAGTCAATTTATTTCCAATCAGTATCAGAAAAAGTCTTACTTCAAAAAAAATCTAACTTGCCTTGAGCTGTAGGGACCTTGGGTTAAAGGATGTGAATCTTAACATCTCATCCTAAAAATGTTTTCCCGTTACGTGTCCTCTACCCTATTTTTGGTCAAACCGGTCTGTTAAGAATGTGAAAATGATGCAGAGAAACATAAATTATTTTATTGTCCAGCATATAATTGAATTAGCTGTCAGTTGGCCTGTAGAGACATGTTCATGTCTAAGCTGCACATAGCTACAAATTACAAATACATTTTATTCATTCATTTATTATGCATTCAGATTACATACAGATTATCAGACTGGCCGATTATTGGGACCGATAATTTTTATTGTGAATGCATATCGGTTCCAAATATCAGTTGTCAGTCTCATTAACTACTCGTAATCAGTATTTTATTGGCCCTGAAAGAACAACATCGGTTGATCCCTAATTCATTGTTGAAACCTCAGGTTATGGCCTCTTACTTGCACAGAGAAGTTACTCTCTTGCTGTGAATTGTCATCAATGTAGTAGTAATAAACAAAATATAACTCACTGTAGAGATGAGGAGGGATCTGCAGGATGAGCCACTTCTTCACGAAGAAAGTGAAGAAAATGATCAAGAATGTAGTTAAATGTGCATGTAGAAATTTGGTCCAGTTAACAACGGATGTTGAGAGAGATTATTAACCGTGATAACTCTCATAACTCTCCACTATCTCCAAGTGTGGTTTCACATCCGTTTCTTCTCCATGCAGTTATCATACTTAAAGAACTGAAGATACATTAAGTAACTACTTTTTTTATCCCCTTGGTGATCTTTTTTGTCTTATCTGTAGTGGCAGAACATTACCAGCGGAAACACTTAAGTATAGAGTGTTGTGATGTTTATTAAAACTTAAGCAATATCTGCTGCCTCACATTTGAAACACAGCTTTGGTGTGACGCATAGGTAGTCGACTCACTAGATGTAAATTGTGGCTTAAATCTTTACTTGCCATTGGCCTGATGTTTAGGTTGACACCCCCCCACCCCACCCCTTCTGCTGTGTGCTTGTTACCGTTTCAAAAGCCAGTTACAGTCTAATAACCTCCTCATTAAATGGCAAGTCTGACAAAGATTTGGATTGTGCTCTAAGACATGCCTTTTTTTTCCTTCAGTAAATTATTATAAAGATCTACAAAGAATAAAACAGCCTGTGAACACACCTTGGAAAAGCCCTGGACTTTCATGCCCGGTGTTGATTTTTTTTTTGGACATGGTCATTATTTTTTTTAAGTGATTGATAACAAGCTGTCTCTTTTTTATCAGTTAAAGTGGAATCACGCTGTCCATGTACATGTGTTACTGTTTTTTTTTAATTGATGTTTTAGTAAGGACATCAGAAAAAAACAGTTTTCACACATAGTCAAGATAACTGTTCACTGTCTCATCTTTTCCAAACAGAAAGCACAACTTTAGTAAAGACAGATTTACAACAGAAACAAGAGACAAAAAATACAATAAACAGACAAAAAAGTGCCTTCACAGTACCAGTTACTTCAGAATCTACCAACTATACCAACTGATCAAAGCAGATGCCAGTACTGAATTAGTCAGGCATTCCCTCCATTCCTCTATTAAAGGCCCCCAAAAAAAGTTTTGATAGCCTGCAGTTACTACAGAATGTGGCAGCAAGAGTTTTAACAAAAGCAGGATGAGAGATCACATTACTCCAGTTTTAGTGTCGCTGCACTGGCTTCTGGTAGCACTGAGAAGTGATTTTGAAATTCTTTTACTTGTTTTTAAAGCACTGCATGATTTAGCACTGTCTTACCTTTCTGACTGCTTATCTGAATGTGATTCAGCCTGATCTCTCAGGACTTCTGGTGTTTGCCTGCTTAATGTACCAAAAGTGAGTTACAGAAAGTATGGTATATATATTCATTGAGACTATGGTAGAAAAATGTATATATATATATATATATATATTTATATATATGTGTGTGTGTGTGTGTGTGTGTGTGTGTGTGTATACTACATACATACGCACACACACACACACACACATACATATATACATATGTATATATATGTATCTATGTATATGTGTGTGTGTGTGTGTGTGTGTGTGTGTGTGTGTTAAGAGAATGTGTATATATATATATATATATATATATATATATATATATATATATACATTCTCTTAATTCTTAGGTATGAGAAAATATTACAGAATTAACTCCAAATGCTCTCTTCCACCCAAATTTGCTCTTACCCAGTTGTGTTCACTGATGTATGCCACTTGATCATAAGTCACCTAGGGGCATCTATAACCCCCCTAATCACAATATAAGGTTTCATGCTGTGTGCAAAGATTCTGGCACATTGCCAAAATGGAGAACTGACACTAAAAACATCTGTAAGAAAAATAACTTCTGCAGTAATGAAAGTGGTTTGGGCCTACAATGAAATGAATGTGAACTAAGTAAATGTGATTTCATGTAAATGCATTTAAATATTAAAAAGTACACATGCAAAAAGGTCCAAATAAATTAAATAATTTAAAATAATCAAGAATATGAAAAGAAAAAGCGGCATATTCTCATACATACAGTATTTTTGACAAGCTGGAGCCATGATACACAATGAAAGACAAAATCGCCAATTAGTTTCTAATAAATCGACTAATTGTTTCAACTGCACTTGTATTTTTTCATGTTTTTGGTTTGTGTGCAATTTGTAAAGTTGTTATTGGAGTAAAAAGTACAATATTTCCCTCTGAAGTGTAGTCGAGTAGACGTAGAAAGTGGCATGAGGTGAGGATACTCAAGTAATGTAAAAGTAACCTCAGATTTATACTGACGTACTGTAGTTTAGTAAATGTACTTAGTTAGATTCCAGCACTGGCCAGTAGAGGGACACACAGTAACTGAAATTACTGTAATTGGGATCAATTCACTAATTCCCTTTGGCCCTGAAATTTAATAAGACAGTCAATATAATTACTCTAAAACCTCATCTAAATTTCATGAAATTATATGTTTGCTTTTTTTCTAATGTTCCTCAAATATAATGGACTGATTATAATCCTCAAATCTGTGGACTGATATGTTATTTTTCTGTTATTTTGGTACTAGTGCTCTGGACCCCTCAAAAACTTTTTGCTTTACCTTAGAGAAAAGCAAAAGGAAGAAAACATTTGTGAATCCCCAAAATCAATTGGGTACTGACGAAATAAGAGCAAATCATGGATACGAGCAAAACTAAGAGAAAATCTGTTTGTATATTATTTCTTGAATTAGGCCCCCTGTCCCCTATTTCCTCTTCGGGTGGAGACATTTGCAGCTTCAAATCACCATCAGTTACAGTTTACCACAGTGAAAATGTCAAAACACCATTATTTGTGGAAATGTGGAAAATCAATTGAGTTTGTGCCTCTACAATTTTTCATTTTCCTCAAAAATTTCACAAACATGAAACATGAGACAGCCACCTTTATTGACAGATAACTGACAGTCTCCAGAACACAGACCTTGTAGACAGAAAATCCGAATGGAATTAAGTGGCTTAAATGTCAAAGCTGATTACAAATTATCTTAAAGGAAATATGGATAAGTTCCACTGAAGTCACTAGTCACACCCGACAAAACTGTGTCTTTGTTGCTTAAATATATAAGTAAAACAAGATAGCCAAAGTCACAAATTGTGCCATAAGCAGATGGCCACAAACATCACCCAGCCATAGCAGTAGGCAACTCGAACACCATTTCAAATTTAGCCTCAGTAACCGTATCCGTATCCGTAATTTCTGTACGACTGTGTCGCTACAGTCAAGATGGTGATTATAATGATGACAATTAAGGCAGTGATGGAAGCCAGCACTGTGGCCCAGATGTTGAGGCAGCGGGCAGTGGAGCTGTAGTGTCGGGCACCCTCCAGATCTCCAACCACCTTCCGGTCTCTGGCCTGGAGGAACCGAAGCACACTGATTATAAAGGGGATTTATGCTCGACCTCGAACTTAAACTGACACCGATGAGCATCGGCAAAACCTCATAATCTCCTGTGAAAGCTTTAGATTCTTGTTTGTTGTATTTTTATGCTGCAATCGAGATTGGCGTCTACCTTTTCCATTCATTCGACCCATTTTTTCTCTGTAGTTTTCTTTCTCAGATTGTTCTATTTTTGATTCTCATTTGTTTTCTTTTTTCTCATAACTTCTTTGTACTTTATTGTTTCAGTAGTTAAACTGCAATTTTTACGCTTTATAATATCTAAAATCGATTCTTGTCATGGTCTAAGGGAGGTCTGTGTCTTAAGCAGCCAACAACTTGGTTAAACCGACTTTATTTTCCACTAATCCTGGCTATCCTTTGTAAGAACTGCTGTGCTAAAATGTGTTTTGTTTTTTGTTTTTTTTTCAGTATTCTTGGACACGCAATGACAGAAAATTCCCCATGACAGAAAAACACCTTGATGGAGAAGATGAGGGCGGCCAGTCCGAGGCAGAAGAGGTTTGAGTAGAGAAAGTTGCAGAGGAACCAGATGATGTGGTCCTTGGGGGGCTCAGTGATGACGTTCACAGTGGTGGACTGAGCCACTGCAGGTCCTCCAGGCTGTCCAGGGAGCCCGTCACTCCTCCCATGCAATGGAAAAACCTTTGCTGGGTATCCTGCAGTATTCATCGCTGTCAGCTCAGCTGTGGTTTGGAGTGCAGCGCTGCAGGAAGGTGTGCGAGACCTCAACTGTCACTGTAAGTGTTGATTTTCTCTTAGGGCTTTTGGGGGGGGCTCAAGTCACTTCTGATCTGGTTTAAAAAGAAATGCAAAAATAAGCTCTCATTTGTTTTCTTGAGGTGATGGTGTAGTGTGAGACAGGGTTCAGAATGGAAAATTATGGAATCTGATTTTCAGCTATTTAGTTATTTAGTATTTAAAAGATATTTGTATTTACAGAGTAGTGCCCCTGTTCTGTTTTCTAAAATATAAAATTCAGAATAAATTGATCACAGCAGATTGTATTTCATTGTGTCAACTAGTGTAAGCAACAATACCTAGCCACAACCTTTGGGCAATTAATTTAGCAACATAATTACATACAGAGTCAGAAGTCCCTTTGACTCTGCTTCTTCAAAGTGGCAATTTTGCAGTTATTCCGTCTTGCTGTCCTGTGTCGAAGGTACAGTATCAAAATGGGGAGACAGAGTTGTCTCGCCTTTAAGCCAGCGTAAGAAGTAGTAACAGCACCGACACATAATATTTATACAGTCTATGCTATAGACCGCATCACAATCACAGCTGTTTATCTACAATAACTTTGGGGTAGAAAACCACCGCATCACGCTTCCTACATACAATCAGACGGAGCTGAGCAAACTCTGCCGTAATTGATTAGTTTTAAGCCACCTAAAAAAGTCAATATCTGTTTAATTTTCTGCTAGATTTAGAATATATTCATAGCTTTACCTTTGTGAAAAACAGCCCTTACTGACAGAGATTTGAAGCCATTATATCAAAAACACCAGACCACGTTGGGAAAAATACATTTTGACTCAAAAAGAATGTGCTGAATACAAACAACTTTGTACGACTTCTGGTTACAGATGAATGATGTGAAAGTGGCAAATTTGGAAAAAAAAACAAAAAAAAACACTTTGCCCAGCTGGACACCCTGAAAGATGATTTCCTGATACTTTCAGTATCTGTGGTGAATATGTGAAGCATGGTGTGGATTTTATATGTTGTGACAAAAACATAGAGACAATGACAGAAACCTTTCAAAATATCGACTCTGTCAGGGTCAGTTATTAACATTGTTGTACATTTTCTGTCACTTCTGTTTTAGGCTAATTTACATCTAGATCATCATTTACCAACCCTTGTTTGACATTTTCAGCAGATAAATAAGCTTGGCAGCCAAACCAGTCACAATGTAAAGATGTTCGTTGTGAATCTTGAATGAATGAAATGAAACATTTTCACTGCTGTGTATATTTTATTGTGACATACTGTCTGCTTTCAGAATTTACTGTTGTTTCTACACATATAACATTGTTACTTTAATTGTACACTTAAACTCTTTTTCATATAAGAATATATCTGTGCAACAATAATAATAGCGTGGTAATGATGCAATGCGTTTCTAAAGTAGCAACTACTACAAACTACTACAAACTACTACATTTCTAAGAGCAATGATTCCTCATCTGGCATGCAAGACCTTTTTATATCTGACAAATGATGCAAGCATTGAAGGAGCATTCAGGTGTCACTCTCCACACACCGTTTTCTAACAGCATGGTGCAGCCTGTTTCCTGGATGGATTTATCTGGCTGCCCTTCTTCCCATTTGGTGAAGGTCAGAGGTTGGTTTTTCATGTCGGCCTTGAAATTCCCCTCCGCTTTATTGTTGACGTTGATCCAGACGTTTTTGCATTTGTCTGCAAACTCTTGAGTCAGTATCTTGTTTTCCTCGTCGTTCTGGGGCAAAGCCATCTCTAAACCTTGTTGGGAGCAGAAGCCAGCGGCCCTGGAGAATGAGCTCTTCTCCTTGTTAGACACAAAGTATTTCTGACCAACTCTTCGGACAAAGTCGTAGTTCATGGCTGATAATAAAGAAAACAACGCGCCATCAGGAACAAATAAAGCATTTGCTCTTCAGACTCAAAGCTGTATTGTCATGATGGCCCTCGAGCTTTGTTGAGAAGTCTTCGCCAAAACACTTGTGTTCTGCCTCTGACAGTAACATATCAGATATTGGTAAATTTATATCAGATATATTGAGGCAATAGTAAAAGCACAACATCAGTGTGGACAAAACTCATTTTAAAACAATAAAGTGTTGTCTCTTAAACAACTCTAACTAATCTCTGTCCACATGCACTCACTTTCTGCAACACTCTTGTAATGGCTGAATAGGATACTTACTCAGCTCTACCTTAGCAAGACTCTTCTGTAAGGCTTCAATCTCCTCGATAATGGAGCCAAAGATATCTGGATCAAACAGATTAGTTTCAGTTACCAAACTGGCAGTAAGTTAAATCCCAGGCCAAAGCCGTGATATCCTGAATTATAGTCTATAGTACAGTTCATACTCCAAAATTATTCGATCACTTCCCGTAATAAAACTCAGTCGCATCTTTCATTAGACCCTCTGTGCTTGCTCATCACCCACATCTTTCAGATGCCCGGAAATGCCCTTAGTTTACATTACGCTGATGACGTTGCCACATTTTCAGACTTCCAGATAGATGAAATGGTTATCAAAGGTCATGTTGTACTTATCTTGATGAGTACGCTGATCCCAATGAGTGTAATTGGCAATATACCCTTTCAAACTGAATTGTATTGCAAGATTTACAAATGATGGGTACAGAGTTTAAGAGTTGAAATATTATCACTTGGACATGGCCTCAAAAAAAATTACAAAACAAAAACACCCTCAGAAAATGTAGTATTATCATTGTTCCTGACCTGGGATACAATGAACAAGTGATCCCAAAGTGACTCAGGTGATCAAAGTAATTTTATACAATATTTTCAGTGTATATATATATGCTCTTTTAAAATCAAGAAAAATATAAAACCTCTTCCACAAAATGCAGCAGGTCCAGGTGGTCCAGGTGGTCCAGGTATTCCAATAATTCCACGTGGTATAGGTGGTCCACGCTGTCCTGTGTTGAAGAGCAGGGAAAGCAGAGCACTAGAACAGTGAAAGTTAATTTTGGCAATGAAACAAAAACTTAAACTGAAAAAAGGAAAGATTGGCATTAAATTACTTAAACTGGAAAAAGTATTGACACTTAAGTTATATTGAAAATGCATGCATTAAAAATGATTTTACATTATCTTGACAATTTCAGCTCTCTGAAGTGTTTCAGTGACTTTTTTAGCTGACAGTTTATTTCACTGTTTTTTCAGTTTCTAGTTTCTGTCACTGTTTTGGCTTGGAGAGGAGGGGTTTGAGTTGAGGGGCTAGGAGACCAGTATTTAGTTCTTGGGTGATTTATTATTCTTCCAACAATTGCAGGAAAAATCTGTTCAGGGAGCTTGATCAGTGCTGATATTTGGCCCAGATTATTTGATAATATCTGTAATGTTTACAGATAAAGTCTTAAACCTCTCAAATTGCTCACAGACTCATCTGGGCTGCCCAAATAATTTTTCAAATAGCCCCTGGTGCTAACGTGAGCTAGCATACTGTTATCGACAGATATTGAAACTGTTAAAATCTTACCTCCAGTTCTTGCTGAAGAATAGACAACCCATGTTGACCCCATCTCCCTAACCAGAATATTTTAGCCTTCTGCTTTTGGTTTTCTCACTGCAAAGCATTGCTACCATGTGTAGCACCACATCAGTCTCAGTTTTGTTTGCATCGACTTCCCCATGAGATCACATGAGGTGGCGCATTCATTCTCCATCTGGCACAATAATCTTAATAATGTCTTGTTGTGTGTAATGACCATTATTTTAAATTCTTGTAGTTTGTGCAGGTTTGAGGTGAGAGAGAAAATCTGTAAAGATTTTTGTGTGTGATGTAACCCGATTCAAAAACCCGTTTTGAAACTCCTGTAGCCTGTGTCCGTCTTAAGTCTGTGTCAGAGTCATTGCATTCATTTCAGAATTGGGGTGCGGGCAAAGCAGAGATGAGAATGGAAACCTATTAAGGACCTGGTTCCACTTTTTTTCAAAACCCGAAAATCGATAATGTTTGAGCTGATTAATACCGCCACTGAGTCTCGAGGGTCCCATGACGTAACATTTCATCTTGAGTCACGTCATTTAAATCCAGTCACTGGTTTGCATAAACCAACTGTCCTATAAAGTTTTTTATTACAATAGAATTGCCAGCCAACAGGTATTACAACATTGCACATCAAATTAAATCTAAATGCAGTACAGTATGATCTTCATCATCATTCTCTCACAACAACAGTTGCAAGCACACCCAAACTTTGTAGCAAGTCCTGTCACTGAAAAATAGTAATCCATGTTGAAATCCGAGTTGAAATGCAGGATAAGAACGAGTAAGAGAAATAAGCAAGGCTCCATGAGGTTTCATTGTGATGTGTTCAAGGTCGGCTCACTAAAATGACTTTTTAGTAAGTTTTTAAGCAGTGATTAGTAAATATGATTATCAAAACATTACTTTTTTTTTAAATTTGGCCTTGTCTTTCCAAAAAATATTAGATAAGAACTGATAGTGGTATCATTAAGGACTTGGTTTGTTAAAGATTCTAGATAATGGTATCAGTATCAATAAAAATTAAAAATCTACATCCCTCGGGCTGTGTGTGTGTGTGTGTGTGTGTGTGTGTGTGTGTGTGTGTGTGTGTGTGCGCGTGTGTGCGTGCATGTGTCTGTATTTATATTTGTGGCGGTACACTGACTCAAGACTGAGTCCAGACAGAGGGCGAAAGCACCTTGAAGCACTGCCCATTTCCTTTTGGTGCTCATGTAAAACAGAGACTTTGCTTTTATGTTGATGTCCAGTCAGTGTTGATGGCTAATAGTAGTCAATTGCTGCAATAATTTCCTCAGTGCGTGCTATATTGAATGAGGAAGTGGAGTTCTCCTCCTCGTAAAACCTTGCTGTCAGTGCCTACATGTACCAGGATGCATTGCGTGCGAGTAGAGACATTTTTACCTCACTATTCTCAGAAGTCTGAGGGTTACCTACAGTAAATTATAAAGGTTTATCCTCCGGTGAGCATGTTTTCAATATTCAGACATTTGAACATCAGTCTTTTTTATTGAGTGACAATATGAGACGAGTAATAAAATGAATAAATTACATCGCGCCAATCATCATCATTTTTGAATGACATTTCCTAATCAATTTTCATATCAGTTCTTCCTGTATATTTTTATATATCCTGTGGACAAAGGGGACAGTCTGACCTTTGGTGGCCTTGTGAGCCATCACAGCTGACACAGTGCATAAAATTAAGAAAATGTGTGAGGAAAGTCACCTCAAAGGCTCTTGGGAGGTTAGACAGAGATATCACCTGCCTGTCCGACAGGGCGGTGCCAGAATTCAGACAAAAGATGACTGAAGTCTGATCAGAAAGAGTGTTCGTGGTGCAGGATTGTGGAGGTTTATATTACCCACCTGGAAGACCAGGTAGCCTATGAAGTTTTTTGGGATCATGGTCACCTGGAGACTGACCGTAGCCAGTACAAGTCATCAGGCAGAGGACGCAGAACAGGAGAAATATCCTCATCTTCAAAACAAAGAACATAAATATTATTGACACTATCATCTTTTATCGTTAGCAAAATTAGATCTGGAGAGTTGGTGAGATTTTGTGGTACGTATGTAGATTGGATAAAAATTCAAACATTACTGTTAGTTGGGTTAATACTTTTCCAACAGGTTCATCTATGAACTTGGATAATGACAGTAAATCTGTTGACGGTCCATATAACGTAATCAGGAAGCTGGTGAATTGTATGTGTGTTTTCATCACCACAACTCAACTTCAAGTTTCGTCTGTGGTACAAATGCTTCTGTGTCTCATTCTGTAGCGGCCTGTGTCTGTGTTTGTAGCACTGCTCAGGTCTGTGATTGCTCTATATAATCACTGTGGCTCTAAAAACATAATTACCACAGTCATAAGTGTAAAAGCAGCATAATTCAACTCCATCTGGGGGCTTTTGAAACGATAGCGACAGTATTAAGTTACAATCCAATTTTAAGGGCTCACTTTGCTTCCTTTCCCTCTGTCTTCTTTTAATATTTCTCTCACCTTAACTCCTATTTTACTGCCTTTCCTCAAAGGGACAGCTCTCATCAAAATCAAAAATGTATACTTTTCTCCTTATTTGTAGTGCTTTTCACCAGTCTAGATTGTTTTGTTTTGAGTTGTTAAGTGTGGGAGATATTGGCTTCAGAAATGTCTGCCGTCTCTCAAATAAAATGGAACTAGATGGCACCGTGCTTATGGTGCCTAAAGCACCAGAAACATATATTTCAAAAGCTAGAGAGAAGCCACTCACACCAAAACACTCTTGATTGACAAATGGCAAAATAGAGCAATTGAGCTCTAGAATTTAGGGTAAAAAACCAAAGAGGAGGTAAAGGTCAGACTGTGGTTAAAGCACGGTGCCCATGGATCCTTAAACTGTCTTTAAAGGTATTCAGTTCATTAATCTATAGATAAGATCTTAATTAGCATTAAATGTCTAAAATCTGTCTTTCAAAAGTCTTTAATGCTAAGACATGGGATGTAGGATATTTCTAATGTTTTTTCTGATGTAATAATTATTTAATTTGATAATTCACCAAATGCTTCTCCCAATAATACACAGATCAGGATAAAGGAACATTTACCAAATCACATCAACAAATGACAAATGGACAAGTCCTTACAAAGGAAACAAAATGGTATCTTTTATGATGATGTAAAGTGTTTATTGTTTTAAATGTGTAATAAGTATATTGTCTTTTAACTTGATGAAAAAAGTCACTTTTTTAAGTTACAGTTAATATTTGGGGAAAATTGTTTCAGATTATTTTCCCTTAAATTAGTTTTTTGTCAAATTTGTAGTAAATTTATTTCCAATCAGTATCAGAAAAAGTCTTACTTAACAAAAAATCTAACTTGCCTTGAGCTGTAGGGACCTTGGGTTAAAGGATGTGAATCTTAACACCTCACCTTAAAAATGTTTTCCCGTTACGTGTCCTCTACCCTATTTTTGGTCAAACCGGTCTGTTAAGAATGTGAAAATGATGCAGAGAAACATAAATTATTTTATTGTCCAGCATATAATTGAATTAGCTGTCAGCTGGCCTGTAGAGACATGTTCATGTCTAAGCTGCACATAGCTACAAATTACAAATACATTTTATTCATTCATTTATTATGCATTCAGATTACATACAGATTATCAGACTGGCCGATTATTGGGACCGATAATTTTTATTGTGAATGCATATCGGTTCCAAATATCAGTTGTCAGTCTCATTAACTACTCGTAATCAGTATTTTATTGGCCCTGAAAGAACAACATCGGTTGATCCCTAATTCATTGTTGAAACCTCAGGTTATGGCCTCTTACTTGCACAGAGAAGTTACTCTCTTGCTGTGAATTGTCATCAATGTAGTAGTAATAAACAAAATATAACTCACTGTAGAGATGAGGAGGGATCTGCAGGATGAGCCACTTCTTCACGAAGAAAGTGAAGAAAATGATCAAGAATGTAGTTAAATGTGCATGTAGAAATTTGGTCCAGTTAACAACGGATGTTGAGAGAGATTATTAACCGTGATAACTCTCATAACTCTCCACTATCTCCAAGTGTGGTTTCACATCCGTTTCTTCTCCATGCAGTTATCATACTTAAAGAACTGAAGATACATTAAGTAACTACGTTTTTTTATCCCCTTGGTGATCTTTTTTGTCTTATCTGTAGTGGCAGAACATTACCAGCGGAAACACTTAAGTATAGAGTGTTGTGATGTTTATTAAAACTTATACTATATTTATATACTATAAAGATCTACAAAGAATAAAGCAGCCTGTGAACACACCTTGGAAAAGCCCTGGACTTTCATGCCCAGTGTTGATTTTTTTTTTTGACATGGTCATTATTTTTTTTTAGTGATTGATAACAAGCTGTCTCTTTTTTATCAGTTAAAGTGGAATCACGCTGTCCATGTACATGTGTTACTGCTTTTTATTAATTGATGTTTTAGTAAGGACATCAGAAAAAAACAGTTTTCACACATAGTCAAGATAACTGTTCACTGTCTCATCTTTTCCAAACAGAAAGCACAACTTTAGTAAAGACAGATTTACAACAGAAAAAAGAGACAAAAATTACAATAAACAGACAAAAAAGTGCCTTCACAGTACCAGTTACTTCAGAATCTACCAACTATACCAACTGATCAAAGCAGATGCCAGTACTGAATTAGTCAGGCATTCCCTCCATTCCTCTATTAAGGCCCCCAAAAAAAGTTTTGATAGCCTGCAGTTACTACAGAATGTGGCAGCAAGAGTTTTAACAAAAAGCAGGATGAGAGATCACATTACTCCAGTTTTAGTGTCGCTGCACTGGCTTCTGGTAGCACTGAGAAGTGATTTTGAAATTCATTTACTTGTTTTTAAAGCACTGCATGATTTAGAACTGTCTTACCTTTCTGACTGCTTATCTGAATGTGATTCAGCCTTAGGTCTTAGGTATGAGAAAATATTACAGAGTTAACTCCAAATGCTCTCTTCCACCCAAATTTGCTCTTACCCAGTTGTGTTCACTGATGTATGCCACTTGATCATAAGTCACCTAGGGGCATCTATAACCCCCCTAATCACAATATAAGGTTTCATGCTGTGTGCAAAGATTCTGGCACATTGCCAAAATGGAGAACTGACACTAAAAACATCTGTAAGAAAAATAACTTCTGCAGTAATGAAAGTGGTGTGGGCCTACAATGAAATGAATGTGAACTAAGTAAATGTGATTTCATGTAAATGCATTTAAATATTAAAAAGTACACATGCAAAAAGGTCCAAATAAATTAAATAATTTAAAATAATCAAGAATATGAAAAGAAAAGGCAGCATATTCTCATACATACAGTATTTTTGACAAGCTGGAGCCATGATACACAATGAAAGACAAAATTGCCAATTAGTTTCTAATAAATCGACTAATTGTTTCAACTGCACTTTATATATTTTCATATTTTTGGTTTGTGTGCAATTTGTAAAGTTGTTATTGGAGTAAAAAGTACAATATTTCCCTCTGAAGTGTAGTCGAGTAGACGTAGAAAGTGGCATGAGGTGAGGATATTCAAGTAATGTAAAAGTAACCTCAGATTTATACTGACGTACTGTAGTTTAGTAAATGTACTTAGTTAGATTCCAGCACTGGCCAGTAGAGGGACACACAGTAACTGAAATTACTGTAATTGGGATCAATTCACTAATTCCCTTTGGCCCTGAAATTTAATAAGACAGTCAATATAATTACTCTAAAACCTCATCTAAATTTCATGAAATTATATGTATGCTTTTTTTCTAATGTTCCTCAAATATAATGGACTGATAATAATCCTCAAATCTGTGGACTGATATGTTATTTTTCTGTTATTTTGGTACTAGTGCTCTGGACCCCTCAAAAACTTTTCGCTTTACCTTAGAGAAAAGCAAAAGGAAGAAGACATTTGTGAATCCCCAAAATCAATTGGGTACTGACGAAATAAGAGCAAATCATGGATACGAGCAAACTAAGAGAAAATCTGTTTGTATATTATTTCTTGAATTAGGCCCCCTGTCCCCTATTTCCTCTTCGAGTGGAGACATTTGCAGCTTCAAATCACCATCAGTTACAGTTTACCACAGTGAAAATGTCAAAACACCATTATTTGTGGAAATGTGGAAAATCAATTGAGTTTGTGCCTCTACAATTTTTTTATTTTCCTCAAAAATCTCACAAGCATGACACATGAGACAGCCACCTTTATTGACAGATAACTGACAGTCTCCAGAACACAGACCTTGTAGACAGAAAATCCGAATGGAATTAAGTGGCTTAAATGTCAAAGCTGATTACAAATTATCTTAAAGGAAATATGGATAAGTTCCACTGAAGTCAGTAGTCACACCCGACAGAACTGTGTCTTTATTGCTTAAATATATAAGTAAAACAAGATAGCCAAAGTCACAAATTGTGCCATAAGCAGATGGCCACAAACATCACCCAGCCATAGCAGTAGGCAACTCGAACACCATTTCAAATTTAGCCTCAGTAACCGTATCCGTATCCGTAATTTCTGTACGACTGTGTCGCTACAGTCAAGATGGTGATTATAATGATGAGAATTAAGGCAGTGATGGAAGCCAGCACTGTGGCCCAGATGTTGAGGCAGCGGGCAGTGGAGCCGTAGTGTCGGGCACCCTCCAGATCTCCAACCACCTTCCGGTCTCTGGCCTGGAGGAACCGAAGCACATTGATTATAGAGGGGATTTATGCTCGACCTCGAACTTAAACTGACACCGATGAGCATCGGCAAAACCTCATAATCTCCTGTGAAAGCTTTAGATTCTTGTTTGTTGTATTTTTATTCTGCAATCGAGATTGGCGTCTACCTTTTCCATTCATTCGACCCATTTTTTCTCTGTAGTTTTCTTTCTCAGATTGTTCTATTTTTGATTCTCATTTGTTTTCTTTTTTCTCATAACTTCTTTGTACTTTATTGTTTCAGTAGTTAAACTGCAATTTTACGCCTTATAATATCTAAAATCGATTCTTGTCATGGTCTAAGGGAGGTCTGTCTCTTAATCAGCCAAAAACTAGGTTTTCAAAGTCGGTGTGACTTTATTTTCCACTAATCCTGGCTATCCTTTGTAAGAACTGCTGTGCTGAAAAAAATCAGTATTCTTGGACACACAATGACAGAAGATTCCCCATGAAAAAAACTCACCTTGATGGAGAAGATGAGGGCGGCCAGTCCGAGGCAGAAGAAGTTTGAGTAGAGAAAGTTGCAGAGGGACCAGATGATGTGGTCCTTGGGGGGCTCATTGATGACGTTCACAGTGGTGTACTGAGCCACTGCAGGTCCTCCAGGCTGTCCAGGGAGCCCGTCATTCCTCCCATGCAATGGAAAAACCTCCGCTGGGTATCCTGCAGTATTCATCGCTGTCAGCTCAGCTGGAAGGTGCAGTGCTGCAGGAAGTGTGCGAGAATGAAAGAGTTACTTTAACTGCTCCTTTCCTTTTAAAGCTTTTGTGGGTTAGCACTGGTCTGATTTTTGCACTGCAAACCACTTAGTGAAAAGCAAGCTCACCACACTTGTTTGACCACGAAAGCACATGACTTTGTGCTTCCTTTTTTGTAAAAATTGTTTTTTAAGTTGTCCTGAATAGTTTGCAGATATATTTCAGTATTATAATGCATTGGACATTACACTATCCTTCAAATGTTTCAGATGTCATATTTCTAAAGATAACCTGAAAAAAAAGCTGCCAGATGGGAACCTGCATTTTATCTTTAAATAGAGAATATAGAACCTGGACCTCATTTATATATTTGGCCATTCGGCATGGCAATGTTGGTCCATCAGTTTTGCCCTGATTGAAATATGGTAACAGCTATTGGAAGGATTGTATGATTTTTTTTACAGACATTTAGGATGCCCAGCTGATCAGTCTTAATGACTAAAGTGATCCCCTCACTCTTTTGTAGTAGTTTGGTACACAATTTAGCATTATTTGTGTTGAATTGTAATAACTCTTTATCTAGTGCAATCAAGATGAATTTTACACTTTGTCCAGTACTTTGGTTTATGCAAAATACATGCAAGAATTATGGCAATTCCATCAGCCTGTATTGTTCATTGTGTAGCTAGACCTAAGCACTGCCATATTTAGCATGTTAGCATGCTGACAGTACTGTTCAGATCTAAGCACTGATGTGCCCATGAACTGCCTGACAGAGCCGCTGGCATGGCTAAAGACTTATGTGCCGTGTCCCAGTTCTGTACTACATACTGATTCTTATCTGGCTTTAAATGTATATATGTAAGTATGTACTGTATCTACACTCGAAACAGTGACAGCATGCATACTAATTAAGTCACTTTTTTAAATGTGCTATTAATCCACAAGATTTTCCCATGATACAATAAACAAAGGAAATCCATTTGTTCACAGCTGACCCCCCCCCCAAATGTGGGTGGTAGTTCTTTCTCTCAAGTTGCAAATTGATTTCCATCCAACATCACACATTTTGTATTATTTCCAGTTAGTATAAAGTGTGATGATGTTTATGTACGACACTAAATTGGTATACTACCAAGTGTAGATAATGTATACAAAAAGTATAATGTATGGATCTGGAATACAACCTTACTCTTGGTTTGTAAGTGTGATTGTTTAGAGATTAGTATACTAGTCTGTGATTATTTTTTTTTTATGGCATGCTAGACTAAATCTTATTATATCTTCACAGGGTTGTATTTCTTGCACACAAGTCCATTTCTGTGAAAAATATGAATGCTTCATGCACATGTTAATCAGGTCATTGTGAAATTGACTTTTGATCACTAATCAGTTCATTCTCGAGTCCAATTGAACATTTGTGCCAAATATGAAGAAAAAAATCCCTCAAGGTTTTGAGATATTGCATTCACAAGAATAAGACGAATGCAAAGTCAGCATGACCTTGATCTTTTACCGCCAAAATCTACTCAGTTCACCCTTCAGGCCACATGGACTCTGGTGCCATATTTGAAGAAATTCCCTTAATGTGTTCTTGAGATATTACATTTACAAGAATGAGACAGATGAGGTCACAGTGACCTTCATCTGTGACCTCTGACCACCAAAATCTAATTAGTTCCTCCTTGAGTCCAGTTGTGCGCTCCAATACCCATACTACCATACTATATATTATGTCACAAAAATATTTAGTATGTCCCCAGACATAGTATGTCAGATGCAGTATGCAGAGATAGTACAGGATGACTTTTTAACTCTATTTTGGACAACATATTATAGTATGACTTCTTATGCTATTTCGGAGGACATGCTATAGTATGACTTTTTTAATGTTATTTTAGAGCATATGCTGTAGTAGGAGTATTTCATGTGATTTGGAACGACATGCTATAGTATGACGTTTAATGCGATTTCGGATGACATGCTGTGACTTTTTTGTGCGATTTTGGAGGACATGCAATAGTATGACTTTGGTTTTGCAATTTTAGGCGGATGACATGGTGTGACTTTTTTATGCAATTTTGGAGGACATGCTACAGCTTTACTATTTCATGCGATTTTGGACGGCATGCTATAGTATGGCTTTTCTGTGATATTTTGGACGACATGCTATAATATGACTTTTTTATACTATTTTGGACAACATGTTATAGTATGACTTTTTTTATGTGATTTCAGATGACATGCTTAGACTTTTGCATGCAATTTTGGACTACATGCTTTAGTATGATTTTTTATGCAATTTTGGACAACAAAATATAATATTACTCTTTTATGCCATTTGGATGAGATAGTATAGGATGACTTTTTTATGCTATTTCAGACGACATGCTATAGTATGAATTTTTTATGCAGTTTTGGACGACATTCTATAGTATGTCCTTTTTAATGTGATATTGGACAACATTCTATAGAATGACTTTCTTATACGACATGCTATAGTATGACTTTTTTATACAATGTTGGATGACATGCAATAGTAAGACTTTTCTATGATATTTTGAACGACATTCAATAGTGTGACTTTGTGTATACAATTTTGGATGACATGCAATAGTATGGCTTTGTTAATGCAATTTCGGATGACATGCTATAGTATGATTTTTATATACAATTTTGGACGACATGCTATGGTACCACTGTTTTATGTGATTTTGGACAATATGCCATAACAAGACTGATATTTTGAATACATGCTATATTATGACTTTTTTTATGCGATTTTGAATGACATGCTATATTATGAGTTTTTTATGCAATGGATGACATCCTCTTGTATCACTTTTGGACGACATCCAATAGAATGACTTTTTTATGTGAGTTTGGACGCCATGCTATAGGGAACTTTTTTTATGGGATTGTTGACGACATGCTTTAGTATGACTTTTGAAGAGATTTTGAACAGCATGCAATAGTAAGACTTTTCTGTGATATTTTGGATGACACACTTTAGTTGAATGTTTTTGGGCAATTTTGGACGACATGCTTCAGTAAAACATTTTTGTGATTTTGGACGGCATGCTATAGTATTACTTTTCTGTGTGATTTTGGACAACATTCTACAGTTTTACTTTTTTGTGTGATTTTGGACAACATCCTATAGTTGACTTTTTAAAGCAATTTTGAATGGCATACTATACTTTAGTATGGCGAAAAGCTTCAAAAGATGGCATGTCCCAAAAACAACTGAAAACCTCATAAAATACCGCACTGAGACACGCAATAGCATAGAATGTACCAAAAAAAACACCAAAAACACTATAATACAGCATGTTGAAAAAATGACCAAAAATGCCAAATGGTGAAAAAATGTCACATGTCCAGAAAACAAACGTAAAAAAAAGTGTGCAGAGCACACCAAACCACAGAGTGTTGCAAAAACTGCCAAAAACTCCATAATATAGGATGTTGAAAAACCACAGAAAATGCCAAACTATAATATGGCAAAGAAATGTCAAAAAATGACATGTCCCAAAAAGAGCTGGAAACCAGATCAAACCACATCAAACAGCATGTTGAGACACACCATAGTAAAGGATGTTGCAAAAATGGCCAAAAAACCCAAAAATAGCATGTTGAAATATTCACTGAAAATTCCGTACTGTAGTATGGCAAAAATGTCAAAATATGACATGTCCAAAAAACTGCTGAAAATCACATTAAACCACATAAAATAGCTTGCTCAAACACACGCACATAGCATCATATCTTCTAAAAACAGCTAAAATCACCACAAAATAGCATGTTGAAAAAATCACAGGAATTCAGTTCAATACATTTCAATTTTATTTATAAAGGCCATTTTCACAATACATGGTTTGCCTCAGAGGGCTTTACAGCATACAAAATCCTTAGACCCTCACATCACCTAAGGAAAAACTCCCCAAAAGAACTCCTGTAATGGCGGGGAAAAGAAGAAAAGGAAGAAACCTTAGGAAGAGCAGCAGAGGACGATGAGGGATCCCTCTTCCAGGAAGGGCAGATGAGCAATAAATGGCACGCCATACAGTAGAATGTTGTAAAAATGGCCAAAAACACAACAAAATATCACGTCAAAAAATCCACTACACCCATAAAATAGCATGTTCAAAAAATGACCGAAAAAACAAGGCTATAGTATGGCAAAAATGTCAAAATTTGACATGTCCAAAAAACAGTTGAAAACCACTTAGTATGGCGTGTAGGGGCAACTTATGGTATAAAGTGTTGAAAAAACATCCAAAAAATGACCAAAACAACAAGGCTATAGTATGGCAAAAATGTCAAAATTTGACATGTCCAAAAACAGCTGAAAACCATTTAGTATAACCTTTAGGGGCATGTAATAGTATACAGAAGTGAAAAAAACATCCAAAACCTGCGCTAAACCCAAAAAATAGCATGTTGAAAAAATCCCCAAAAAGCAAGGTGGTGAAAATGTCAAAATGTGATGTTTCCAAAAAAACAGCTGAAAACCACTAAGTGTGGCGTGCAGGAGCATGTTTTGGTTTTTAGTGTTGAAAAAACATCCAAACACTGCCCAAAACCCCATAAAATAGCATGTTGAAAAAATTACCAAAAAAAGGCTATGGTATGATGAAAATGTCAAAATTTGACATGTCCAAAAAACTGCTGAAAACCACTTAGTATAACCTGTAGGGGCATGTCATACAATATAGTAGTGAAAAAACATTCCAAAACTACACAAAACCCCAAAAGAATATAATTTTTTTAAAAATGACCAAAAAGCAAGGCTATAGTATGGCGAAAATGTCCAAAACGGTCCAAAAACCCATAAATAAGCATATTGAAAAGATCACCAAAAAAGCAAGGCTATAGTATGGCGAAAATGTCAAAATTTGACATGTCCCAAAAACAGCTGAAAACAACATAGTATAGCATGATGAGGCATGTAATTGTATTCAGTGTTGAAAAAACATCCAAAAAGAGTCCAAAAACCCATGAAATACCATGTTGGAAAAATCACCAAAAAAGCAAGGCTATAGTATGGCGACAACGTCAAAATTTGGCATGTCCTAAAAACAGTTGAAAAGTACTTAGTTTAGCATGTACAGGCTTTTTATTTCATGTGGTGTTGAAAAAACATCCAAAAATGTTCCAAATCCCCAATGAATAGCATGTTGAAAAAATGACCAAAAAAGCAAGGCTATAGTATGGCGAAAATGTCAAAATTTGACATGTCCTAAAAACAGCTGAAAAGCACTTAGTATAGCATGAGGAGGCATGTTATCGTATTCAGTGCTGAAAAAACATCCAATAACAGTAGAAAAACCCATAAAATAGCATGTTGAAAAAATGACCAAAAAAGCAAGGCTATAGTATGGCGAAAATGTCAAAATTTGACATGTCCTAAAAACAGCTGAAAACAACTTAGTATAGCATTTAGAGGCATGTTATCGTATTCAGTGTTGAAAAAACATCAAAAAATGTTCCAAATCCCCAATAAATAGCATGTTGAAAAAATGACCAAAAAAGCAAGGCTATAGTATGGTGAAAATGTCAAAATTTGACGTCCCAAAAACAGTTGAAAAGCACTTAGTATACCATGCAGAGGCATGTTATAGTATTCAGTGTTGAAAAAGCATCCAAAAAAGTTCCAAAAACCCATAAAATAGCATGTTGGAAAAATGACCAAAAAAGCAAGACTATAGTATGGCGAAAATGTCAAAATTTGACATGTCCCAAAAACAGCTGAAAACCACTTAGTATAGCATGAGGAGGCATGTTATTGTATTCATTGTTGAAAAAGCATCCAAAAAAGGTCCAAAAACCCATAAAATAGCATGTTGAAAAAATGACCAAAAAAGCAAGGCTATAGTATGGCGAAAATGTCAAAATTTGACATGTCCTAAAAACAGCTGAAATCCATTGAGTATAACATATAGAGGCATGTTATAGTATGCCGTGCTGAAAAAACATCCAAAAACGGTCTACAAACCCAGAAAATGTCATTTTGAAAAAATGACCAAAAAAGCAAGGCGAAAATGTCAAAATTTGACATGTCCCAAAAACAGCTGAAAAACACTTAGCATAGCATGCAGAGGCATGTTATAGTATTCGGTGTTGAAAAAAACATCCAAAAACGGTCTAAAAACCCATAAAAAAGGATGTTGAAAAAATGACCAAAAAAGCAAGGCTATCGTATAGTGAAAATGTCAAAATTTGACATGTCCCAAAAACAGCTGAAAAACACTTAGTATAGCATGCAGAGGCATGTTATAGTATTCGGTGTTGAAAAAAAACATCCAAAAACGGTCTAAAAACCCATAAAAAAGCATGTTGAAAAAATGACCAAAAAAGCAAGGTTATAGTATGGCGAAAATGTCAAAATTTGACATGTCCCAAAAACAGTTGAAAAGTACTTAGTTTAGCATGTACAGGGTTTTTATGTCATGTGGTGTTGAAAAAACATCCGAAAAAGGTCCAAAAACCCATAAAATAGCATGTTGGAAAAATGACCAAAAAAGCAAGGCTATAGTATGGCGAAAACGTCAAAATTTGACATGTCCTAAAAAAAGCTGAAAAGCACTTAGTATAACACATAGAGGCATGTTATAGTATTCAGTGCTGAAAAAACATCCAAAAACAGTCGAAAAACCCTTAAAATGGCATTTTGAAAAAATGACCAAAAAAGCAAGGCTATAGTATGGCGAAAATGTCAAAATTTGACATGTCCCAAAAACAGCTGAAAAGAACTTAGTATAGCATTTAGAGGCATGTTATCGTATTCAGTGTTGAAAAAACATCCAAAAATGTTCCAAAACCCCAATAAATAGCATGTTGAAAAAATGACCAAAAAAGCAAGGCTATAGTATGGCGAAAATGTCAAAATTTGACATGTCCCAAAAACAGCTGAAAAGCACTTAGTATACCATGCAGAGGCATGTTATAGTATTCAGTGTTGAAAAAGCATCCAAAAAAGTTCCAAAAACCCATAAAATAGCATGTTGGAAAAATGACCAAAAAAGCAAGACTATAGTATGGCGAAAATGTCAAAATTTGACATGTCCCAAAAACAGCTGAAAACCACTTAGTATAGCATGAGGAGGCATGTTATTGTATTCATTGTTGAAAAAGCATCCAAAAAAGGTCCAAAAACCCATAAAATAGCATGTTGAAAAAATGACCAAAAAAGCAAGGCTATAGTATGGCGAAAATGTCAAAATTTGACATGTCCTAAAAACAGCTGAAATCCATTGAGTATAACATATAGAGGCATGTTATAGTATGCCGTGCTGAAAAAACATCCAAAAACGGTCTACAAACCCAGAAAATGTCATTTTGAAAAAATGACCAAAAAAGCAAGGCGAAAATGTCAAAATTTGACATGTCCCAAAAACAGCTGAAAAACACTTAGTATAGCATGCAGAGGCATGTTATAGTATTCGGTGTTGTAAAAAACATCCAAAAACGGTCTAAAAACCCATAAAATACCATGTTGAAAAAATGACCAAAAAAGCAAGGCTATCGTATAGTGAAAATGTCAAAATTTGACATGTCCCAAAAACAGCTGAAAAACACTTAGTATAGCATGCAGAGGCATGTTATAGTATTCGGTGTTGAAAAAAAACATCCAAAAACGGTCTAAAAACCCATAAAAAAGCATGTTGAAAAAATGACCAAAAAAGCAAGGTTATAGTATGGCGAAAATGTCAAAATTTGACATGTCCCAAAAACAGTTGAAAAGTACTTAGTTTAGCATGTACAGGGTTTTTATGTCATGTGGTGTTGAAAAAACATCCGAAAAAGGTCCAAAAACCCATAAAATAGCATGTTGGAAAAATGACCAAAAAAGCAAGGCTATAGTATGGCGAAAACGTCAAAATTTGACATGTCCTAAAAAAAGCTGAAAAGCACTTAGTATAACACATAGAGGCATGTTATAGTATTCAGTGCTGAAAAAACATCCAAAAACAGTCGAAAAACCCTTAAAATGGCATTTTGAAAAAATGACCAAAAAAGCAAGGCTATAGTATGGCGAAAATGTCAAAATTTGACATGTCCCAAAAACAGCTGAAAAGAACTTAGTATAGCATTTAGAGGCATGTTATCGTATTCAGTGTTGAAAAAACATCCAAAAATGTTCCAAAACCCCAATAAATAGCATGTTGAAAAAATGACCAAAAAAGCAAGGCTATAGTATGGCGAAAATGTCAAAATTTGACATGTCCCAAAAACAGCTGAAAAGCACTTAGTATACCATGCAGAGGCATGTTATAGTATTCAGTGTTGAAAAAGCATCCAAAAAAGTTCCAAAAACCCATAAAATAGCATGTTGGAAAAATGACCAAAAAAGCAAGACTATAGTATGGCGAAAATGTCAAAATTTGACATGTCCCAAAAACAGCTGAAAACCACTTAGTATAGCATGAGGAGGCATGTTATTGTATTCATTGTTGAAAAAGCATCCAAAAAAGGTCCAAAAACCCATAAAATAGCATGTTGAAAAAATGACCAAAAAAGCAAGGCTATAGTATGGCGAAAATGTCAAAATTTGACATGTCCTAAAAACAGCTGAATCCACTTAGTATAGCATTTAGAGGCATGTTATAGTATTCAGTGTTGAAAGAAAAAATCCAAAAACGGTCCAAAAACCCATAAAATAGCATGTTGAAAAAATGACCAAAAAAGCAAGGCTATAGTATGGCGAAAATGTCAAAATTTGACATGTCCTAAAAACAGCTGAAATCCATTGAGTATAACATATAGAGGCATGTTATAGTATGCCGTGCTGAAAAAACATCCAAAAACGGTCTACAAACCCAGAAAATGTCATTTTGAAAAAATGACCAAAAAAGCAAGGCGAAAATGTCAAAATTTGACATGTCTGAAAACAACATAGTATAGCATGTAGACACATGTAATAGTATTCAGTGTTGAAAAACCATCCAGAAAGAGTCCAAAACCCCAATAAATAGCATGTTGAAAAAATGACCAAAACAGCATGGCGAAAATGTCAAATTTTGACATGTCCCAAAAACAGCTGAAAAGCACTTAGTATGGCATGCAGAGGCCTGTTATAGTATTCGGTGTTGAAAAAACATCCAAAAACGGTCTACAAACCCATAAAAAAGCATGTTGAAAAAATGACCAAAAAAGCAAGGCTATAGTATGGCGAAAATGTCAAAATTTGACATGTCCCAAAAACAGCTGAAAACAACATAGTATAGCATGTAGACACATGTAATAGTATTCAGTGTTGAAAAACCATCCAAAAAGAGTCCAAAACCCCAATAAATAGCATGTTGAAAAAATGACCAAAGCAGCAAGGGTATAGTATGGCGAAAATGTCAAATTTTGACATGTCCCAAAAACAGCTGAAAAGCACTTAGTATGGCATGCAGAGGCCTGTTATAGTATTCGGTGTTGAAAAAACATCCAAAAAAGGTCCAAAAACCCATAAAATAGCATTTTGGAAAAATGACCAAACAAGCAAGGCTATAGTATGACGAAAATGTCAAAATTTGACATGTCCCAAAAACAGCTGAAAACAACATAGTATAGCATGATGAGGCATGTAATTGTATTCAGTGTTGAAAAACCATCCAAAAAGAGTCCAAAAACCCATGAAATACCATGTTGGAAAAATGACCAAAGAAGCAAGGCTATAGTATGGCGAAAACGTCAAAATTTGACATGTCCTAAAAAGAACTGAAAAGCACTTAGTATAGCATTTAGAGGCATGTTATAGTATTCAGTGCTGAAAAAACATCCAAAAACAGTCGAAAAACCCTTAAAATGGCATTTTGAAAAAATGACCAAAAAAGCAAGGCTATTGTATGGCGAAAATGTCAAAATTTGACATGTCCCAAAAACAGCTGAGAACAACTTAGTATAGCATTTAGAGGCATGTTATCGTATTCAGTGTTGAAAAACATCCGAAAATGTTCCAAAACCCCAATAAATACCATGTTGAAAAAATGACCAAAAAAGCAAGGCTATAGTATGGCGAAAATGTCAAAATTTGACATGTCCTAAAAACAGCTGAAAACCACTTAGTATAGCATGAAGACGCATGTTATTGTATTCATTGTTGAAAAAGCATCCAAAAAAGGTCCAAAAACCCATAAAATACCATGTTGAAAAAATGACCAAAAAAGCAAGGCTATACTATGGCGAAAATGTCAAAATTTGACATGTCCTAAAAACAACTGAAATCCATTGAGTATAACATATAGAGGCATGTTATAGTATTCGGTGTTGAAAAAACATCCAAAAACGGTCTACAAACCCATAAAAAAGCATGTTGAAAAAATGGCCAAAAAAGCAAGGCTATAGTATGGCGAAAATGTCAAAATTTGACATGTCCCAAAAACAGCTGAAAACAACATAGTATAGCATGTAGACACATGTAATAGTATTCAGTGTTTAAAAACCATCCAAAAAGAGTCCAAAACCCCAATAAATAGCATGTTGAAAAAATGACCAAAACAGCAAGGCTATAGTATGGCGAAAATGTCAAAATTTGACATGTCTCAAAAACAGCTGAAAAGCACTTAGTATACCATGCAGAGGCCTGTTATAGTATTCGGTGTTGAAAAAACATCCAAAAATGTTCCAAAACCCCAATAAATAGCATGTTGAAAAAATGACCAAAAAAGCAAGGCTATAGTATGGCGAAAATGTCAAAATTTGACATGTCCTAAAAACAGCTGAAAAACACTTAGTGTAGCATGCAGAGGCATGTTATAGTATTCGGTGTTGAAAAAAACATCCAAAAACGGTCTACAAACCCATAAAATACCATGTTGAAAAAATGACCAAAAAAGCAAGGCTATAGTATGGCGAAAATGTCAAAATTTGACATGTCCCAAAAACAGCTGAAAACAACATAGTATAGCATGATGAGGCATGTAATTGTATTCAGTGTTGAAAAAACATCCAAAAAGAGTCCAAAACCCCAATAAATAGCATGTTGAAAAAATGACCAAAACAGCAAGGCTATAGTATGGCGAAAATGTCAAATTTTGACATGTCCCAAAAACAGCTGAAAAGCACTTAGTATGGCATGCAGAGGCCTGTTATAGTATTTGGTGTTGAAAAAACATCCAAAAATGGTCTAAAAACCCATAAAAAAAAGCATGTTGAAAAAATGACCAAAAAAGCAAGGCTATACTATGGCGAAAACGTCAAAATTTGACATGTCCTAAAAACAGCTGAAAACCACTTAGTATAGCATGAAGACGCATGTTATTGTATTCATTGTTGAAAAAGCATCCAAAAAGAGTCCAAAACCCATAAAATAGCATGTTGAAAAGATCACCAAAAAAGCAAGGCTATAGTATGGCGAAAATGTCAAAATTTGACATGTCCCAAAAACAGCTGAAAAGCACTTAGTATAGCATGCAGAGGCCTGTTATAGTATTCAGTGTTGAAAAACCATCCAAAAAGAGTCCAAAAACCCATGAAATACCATGTTGGAAAAATGACCAAAAAAGCAAGGCGATAGTATGGCGAAAATGTCAAAATTTGACATGTCCTAAAAACAACTGAAATCCATTGAGTATAACATATAGAGGCATGTTATAGTATTCGGTGTTGAAAAAACATCCAAAAACGGTCTACAAACCCATAAAAAAGCATGTTGAAAAAATGACCAAAAAAGCATGCTATAGTATGGCGAAAATGTCAAAATTTGACATGTCCCAAAAACAGCTGAAAACAACATAGTATAGCATGTAGACACATGTAATAGTATTCAGTGTTGAAAAACCATCCAAAAAGAGTCCAAAACCCCAATAAATAGCATGTTGAAAAAATGACCAAAACAGTAAGGCTATAGAATGGCGAAAATGTCAAAATTTGACATGTCCCAAAAACAGCTGAAAAGCACTTAGTATGGCGTGCAGAGGCCTGTTATAGTATTCGGTGTTGAAAAAACATCCAAAAAGAGTCCAAAAACCCATGAAATACCATGTTGGGAAAATGACCAAAAAAGCAAGGCTATAGTATGGCGAAAATGTCAAAATTTGACATGTCCTAAAAACAGCTGAAAAACACTTAGTATAGCATGCAGAGGCCTGTTATAGTATTTGGTGTTGAAAAAACATCCAAAAATGGTCTAAAAACCCATAAAAAAAAGCATGTTGAAAAAATGACCAAAAAAAGCAAGGCTATACTATGGCGAAAACGTCAAAATTTGACATGTCTCAAAAACAGCTGAAAAGCACTTAGTATACCATGCAGAGGCCTGTTATAGTATTCGGTGTTGAAAAAACATCCAAAAATGTTCCAAAACCCCAATAAATAGCATGTTGAAAAAATGACCAAAAAAGCAAGGCTATAGTATGGCGAAAATGTCAAAATTTGACATGTCCTAAAAACAGCTGAAAAACACTTAGTGTAGCATGCAGAGGCATGTTATAGTATTCGGTGTTGAAAAAAACATCCAAAAACGGTCTACAAACCCATAAAATACCATGTTGAAAAAATGACCAAAAAAGCAAGGCTATAGTATGGCGAAAATGTCAAAATTTGACATGTCCCAAAAACAGCTGAAAACAACATAGTATAGCATGTAGACACATGTAATAGTATTCGGTGTTGAAAAAACATCCAAAAAAGGTCCAAAACCCCAATAAATAGCATGTTGGAAAAATGACCAAACAAGCAAGGCTATAGTATGACGAAAATGTCAAAATTTGACATGTCCCAAAAACAGCTGAAAACAACATAGTATAGCATGATGAGGCATGTAATTGTATTCAGTGTTGAAAAAACATCCAAAAAGAGTCCAAAAACCCATGAAATACCATGTTGAAAAAATGACCAAAAAAGCAAGGCTATAGTATGGCGAAAATGTCAAATTTTGACATGTCCCAAAAACAGCTGAAAAGCACTTAGTATGGCATGCAGAGGCCTGTTATAGTATTTGGTGTTGAAAAAACATCCAAAAATGGTCTAAAAACCCATTAAAAAAAAGCATGTTGAAAAAATGACCAAAAAAGCAAGGCTATACTATGGCGAAAACGTCAAAATTTGACATGTCCTAAAAACAGCTGAAAACCACTTAGTATAGCATGAAGACGCATGTTATTGTATTCATTGTTGAAAAAGCATCCAAAAATGTTCCAAAACCCCAATAAATAGCATGTTGAAAAAATGACCAAAAAAGCAAGGCTATAGTATGGCGAAAATGTCAAAATTTGACATGTCCTAAAAACAGCTGAAAAACACTTAGTGTAGCATGCAGAGGCATGTTATAATATTCGGTGTTGAAAAAAACATCCAAAAACGGTCTACAAACCCATAAAATACCATGTTGAAAAAATGACCAAAAAAGCAAGGCTATAGTATGGCGAAAATGTCAAAATTTGACATGTCCCAAAAACAGCTGAAAACAACATAGTATAGCATGTAGACACATGTAATAGTATTCGGTGTTGAAAAAACATCCAAAAAGAGTCCAAAAACCCATGAAATACCATGTTGGGAAAATGACCAAAAAAGCAAGGCTATAGTATGGCGAAAATGTCAAAATTTGACATGTCCTAAAAACAGCTGAAAAACACTTAGTATAGCATGCAGAGGCATGTTATAGTATTTGGTGTTGAAAAAACATCCAAAAATGGTCTAAAAACCCATAAAAAAAAGCATGTTGAAAAAATGACCAAAAAAAGCAAGGCTATACTATGGCGAAAACGTCAAAATTTGACATGTCTCAAAAACAGCTGAAAAGCACTTAGTATACCATGCAGAGGCCTGTTATAGTATTCGGTGTTGAAAAAACATCCAAAAATGTTCCAAAACCCCAATAAATAGCATGTTGAAAAAATGACCAAAAAAGCAAGGCTATAGTATGGCGAAAATGTCAAAATTTGACATGTCCTAAAAACAGCTGAAAAACACTTAGTGTAGCATGCAGAGGCATGTTATAATATTCGTGTTGAAAAAACATCCAAAAGCAGTCTACAAACCCATAAAATACCATGTTGAAAAATGACCAAAAAGCAAGGCTATAGTATGGCGAAAATGTCAAAATTTGACATGTCCCAAAAACAGCTGAAAACAACATAGTATAGCATGTAGACACATGTAATAGTATTCGTGTTGAAAAAACATCCAAAAGAGTCCAAAACCCATGAAATACCATGTTGGGAAAATGACCAAAAAAGCAAGGCTATAGTATGGCGAAAATGTCAAAATTTGACATGTCCTAAAAACAGCTGAAAAACACTTAGTATAGCATGCAGAGGCATGTTATAGTATTTGGTGTTGAAAAAACATCCAAAAATGGTCTAAAAACCCATAAAAAAAAGCATGTTGAAAAAATGACCAGAAAAGCAAGGCTATACTATGGCGAAAACGTCAAAATTTGACATGTCTCAAAAACAGCTGAAAAGCACTTAGTATACCATGCAGAGGCCTGTTATAGTATTCGGTGTTGAAAAAACATCCAAAAATGTTCCAAAACCCCAATAAATAGCATGTTGAAAAAATGACCAAAAAAGCAAGGCTATAGTATGGCGAAAATGTCAAAATTTGACATGTCCTAAAAACAGCTGAAAAACACTTAGTGTAGCATGCAGAGGCATGTTATAATATTCGGTGTTGAAAAAAACATCCAAAAACGGTCTACAAACCCATAAAATACCATGTTGAAAAAATGACCAAAAAAGCAAGGCTATAGTATGGCGAAAATGTCAAAATTTGACATGTCCCAAAAACAGCTGAAAACAACATAGTATAGCATGTAGACACATGTAATAGTATTCGGTGTTGAAAAAACATCCAAAAAAGGTCCAAAACCCCAATAAATAGCATGTTGGAAAAATGACCAAACAAGCAAGGCTATAGTATGACGAAAATGTCAAAATTTGACATGTCCCAAAAACAGCTGAAAACAACATAGTATAGCATGATGAGGCATGTAATTGTATTCAGTGTTGAAAAAACATCCAAAAAAGAGTCCAAAAACCCATGAAATACCATGTTGAAAAAATGACCAAAAAAGCAAGGCTATAGTATGGCGAAAACGTCAAAATTTGACATGTCCTAAAAACAGCTGAAAACCACTTAGTATAGCATGAAGACGCATGTTATTGTATTCATTGTTGAAAAAGCATCCAAAAAAGGTCCAAAAACCCATGAAATACCATGTTGGGAAAATGACCAAAAAAGCAAGGCTATAGTATGGCGAAAATGTCAAAATTTGACATGTCCTAAAAACAGCTGAAAAACACTTAGTATAGCATGCAGAGGCATGTTATAGTATTTGGTGTTGAAAAAACATCCATAAATGGTCTAAAAACCCATAAAAAAAAGCATGTTGAAAAAATGACCAAAAAAAGCAAGGCTATACTATGGCGAAAACGTCAAAATTTGACATGTCTCAAAAACAGCTGAAAAGCACTGAGTATACCATGCAGAGGCCTGTTATAGTATTCGGTGTTGAAAAAACATCCAAAAATGTTCCAAAACCCCAATAAATAGCATGTTGAAAAAATGACCAAAAAAGCAAGGCTATAGTATGGCGAAAATGTCAAAATTTGACATGTCCTAAAAACAGCTGAAAAACACTTAGTGTAGCATGCAGAGGCATGTTATAATATTCGGTGTTGAAAAAAACATCCAAAAACGGTCTACAAACCCATAAAATACCATGTTGAAAAAATGACCAAAAAAGCAAGGCTATAGTATGGCGAAAATGTCAAAATTTGACATGTCCCAAAAACAGCTGAAAACAACATAGTATAGCATGTAGACACATGTAATAGTATTCAGTGTTGAAAAAACATCCAAAAAGAGTCCAAAAACCCATGAAATACCATGTTGGGAAAATGACCAAAAAAGCAAGGCTATAGTATGGCGAAAATGTCAAAATTTGACATGTCCCAAAAACAGCTGAAAACAACATAGTATAGCATGTAGACACATGTAATAGTATTCGGTGTTGAAAAAACATCCAAAAAGAGTCCAAAAACCCATGAAATACCATGTTGGGAAAATGACCAAAAAAGCAAGGCTATAGTATGGCGAAAATGTCAAAATTTGACATGTCCTACAAACAGCTGAAAAACACTTAGTATAGCATGCAGAGGCATGTTATAGTATTTGGTGTTGAAAAAACATCCAAAAATGGTCTAAAAACCCATAAAAAAAAGCATGTTGAAAAAATGACCAAAAAAAGCAAGGCTATACTATGGCGAAAACGTCAAAATTTGACATGTCTCAAAAACAGCTGAAAAGCACTTAGTATACCATGCAGAGGCCTGTTATAGTATTCGGTGTTGAAAAAACATCCAAAAATGTTCCAAAACCCCAATAAATAGCATGTTGAAAAAATGACCAAAAAAACCAAGGCTATAGTATATGAAAATGTCAAAATTTGACATGTCCTAAAAACAGCTGAAAAACACTTAGTGTAGCATGCAGAGGCATGTTATAATATTCGGTGTTGAAAAAAACATCCAAAAACGGTCTACAAACCCATAAAATACCATGTTGAAAAAATGACCAAAAAAGCAAGGCTATAGTATGGCGAAAATGTCAAAATTTGACATGTCCCAAAAACAGCTGAAAACAACATAGTATAGCATGTAGACACATGTAATAGTATTCGGTGTTGAAAAAACATCCAAAAAGAGTCCAAAAACCCATGAAATACCATGTTGGGAAAATGACCAAAAAAGCAAGGCGATAGTATGGCGAAAATGTCAAAATTTGACATGTCCTAAAAACAGCTGAAAAACACTTAGTATAGCATGCAGAGGCATGTTATAGTATTTGGTGTTGAAAAAACATCCAAAAATGGTCTAAAAACCCATAAAAAAAAGCATGTTGAAAAAATGACCAAAAAAAGCAAGGCTATACTATGGCGAAAACGTCAAAATTTGACATGTCTCAAAAACAGCTGAAAAGCACTTAGTATACCATGCAGAGGCCTGTTATAGTATTCGGTGTTGAAAAAACATCCAAAAATGTTCCAAAACCCCAATAAATAGCATGTTGAAAAAATGACCAAAAAAGCAAGGCTATAGTATGGCGAAAATGTCAAAATTTGACATGTCCTAAAAACAGCTGAAAAACACTTAGTGTAGCATGCAGAGGCATGTTATAATATTCGGTGTTGAAAAAAACATCCAAAAACGGTCTACAAACCCATAAAATACCATGTTGAAAAAATGACCAAAAAAGCAAGGCTATAGTATGGCGAAAATGTCAAAATTTGACATGTCCCAAAAACAGCTGAAAACAACATAGTATAGCATGTAGACACATGTAATAGTATTCGGTGTTGAAAAAACATCCAAAAAAGGTCCAAAACCCCAATAAATAGCATGTTGGAAAAATGACCAAACAAGCAAGGCTATAGTATGACGAAAATGTCAAAATTTGACATGTCCCAAAAACAGCTGAAAACAACATAGTATAGCATGATGAGGCATGTAATTGTATTCAGTGTTGAAAAAACATCCAAAAAGAGTCCAAAAACCCATGAAATACCATGTTGAAAAAATGACCAAAAAAGCAAGGCTATAGTATGGCGAAAACGTCAAAATTTGACATGTCCTAAAAACAGCTGAAAACCACTTAGTATAGCATGAAGACGCATGTTATTGTATTCATTGTTGAAAAAGCATCCAAAAAAGGTCCAAAAACCCATGAAATACCATGTTGGGAAAATGACCAAAAAGCAAGGCTATAGTATGGCGAAAATGTCAAAATTTGACATGTCCCAAAAACAGCTGAAAAACACTTAGTATAGCATGCAGAGGCATGTTATAGTATTCGGTGTTGAAAAAAACATCCAAAAACGGTCTAAAAACCCATAAAAAAGCATGTTGAAAAAATGACCAAAAAAGCAAGGCTATACTATGGCGAAAACGTCAAAATTTGACATGTCTCAAAAACAGCTGAAAAGCACTGAGTATACCATGCAGAGGCCTGTTATAGTATTCGGTGTTGAAAAAACATCCAAAAATGTTCCAAAACCCCAATAAATAGCATGTTGAAAAAATGACCAAAAAAGCAAGGCTATAGTATGGCGAAAATGTCAAAATTTGACATGTCCTAAAAACAGCTGAAAAACACTTAGTGTAGCATGCAGAGGCATGTTATAATATTCGGTGTTGAAAAAAACATCCAAAAACGGTCTACAAACCCATAAAATACCATGTTGAAAAAATGACCAAAAAAGCAAGGCTATAGTATGGCGAAAATGTCAAAATTTGACATGTCCCAAAAACAGCTGAAAACAACATAGTATAGCATGTAGACACATGTAATAGTATTCAGTGTTGAAAAAACATCCAAAAAGAGTCCAAAAACCCATGAAATACCATGTTGAAAAATGACCAAAAAGCAAGGCTATAGTATGGCGAAAATGTCAAAATTTGACATGTCCCAAAAACAGCTGAAAACAACATAGTATAGCATGTAGACACATGTAATAGTATTCAGTGTTGAAAAACATACAAAAAGAGTCCAAAAACCCATGAAATACCATGTTGGGAAAATGACCAAAAAAGCAAGGCTATAGTATGGCGAAAATGTCAAAATTTGACATGTCCTACAAACAGCTGAAAAACACTTAGTATAGCATGCAGAGGCATGTTATAGTATTTGGTGTTGAAAAAACATCCAAAAATGGTCTAAAAACCCATAAAAAAAAGCATGTTGAAAAAATGACCAAAAAAGCAAGGCTATAGTATGGCGAAAACGTCAAAATTTGACATGTCCCAAAAACAGCTGAAAAGCACGTAGTATACCATGCAGAGGCCTGTTATAGTATTCGTGTTGAAAAAGCATCCAAAAATGTTCCAAAACCCCAATAAATAGCATGTTGAAAAAATGACCAAAAAAGCAAGGCTATAGTATGGCGAAAATGTCAAAATTTGACATGTCCTAAAAACAGCTGAAAAACACTTAGTGTAGCATGCAGAGGCATGTTATAATATTCGGTGTTGAAAAAAACATCCAAAAACGGTCTACAAACCCATAAAATACCATGTTGAAAAAATGACCAAAAAAGCAAGGCTATAGTATGGCGAAAATGTCAAAATTTGACATGTCCCAAAAACAGCTGAAAACAACATAGTATAGCATGTAGACACATGTAATAGTATTCGGTGTTGAAAAAACATCCAAAAAGAGTCCAAAAACCCATGAAATACCCTTTTGGGAAAATGACCAAAAAAGCAAGGCGATAGTATGGCGAAAATGTCAAAATTTGACATGTCCTAAAAACAGCTGAAAAACACTTAGTATAGCATGCAGAGGCATGTTATAGTATTTGGTGTTGAAAAAACATCCAAAAATGGTCTAAAAACCCATAAAAAAAAGCATGTTGAAAAAATGACCAAAAAAAGCAAGGCTATACTATGGCGAAAACGTCAAAATTTGACATGTCTCAAAAACAGCTGAAAAGCACTTAGTATACCATGCAGAGGCATGTTATAGTATTCTGTGTTGAAAAACATCCAAAATGTTCCAAAACCCCAATAAATAGCATGTTGAAAAATGACCAAAAAAGCAAGGCTATAGTATGGCGAAAATGTCAAAATTTGACATGTCCTAAAAACAGCTGAAAAACACTTAGTGTAGCATGCAGAGGCATGTTATAATATTCGGTGTTGAAAAAAACATCCAAAAACGGTCTACAAACCCATAAAATACCATGTTGAAAAAATGACCAAAAAAGCAAGGCTATAGTATGGCGAAAATGTCAAAATTTGACATGTCCCAAAAACAGCTGAAAACAACATAGTATAGCATGTAGACACATGTAATAGTATTCGGTGTTGAAAAAACATCCAAAAAAGGTCCAAAACCCCAATAAATAGCATTTTGAAAAAATGACCAAAATAGCAAGGCTACAGTATGGCGAAAATGTCAAAATTTGACATGTCCCAAAAACAGCTGAAAACAACATAGTATAGCATGATGAGGCATGTAATTGTATTCAGTGTTGAAAAAACATCCAAAAAGAGTCCAAAAACCCATGAAATACCATGTTGAAAAAATGACCAAAAAAGCAAGGCTATAGTATGGCGAAAATGTCAAATTTTGACATGTCCCAAAAACAGCTGAAAAGCACTTAGTATGGCATGCAGAGGCCTGTTATAGTATTTGGTGTTGAAAAAACATCCAAAAATGGTCTAAAAACCCATAAAAAAAAGCATGTTGAAAAAATGACCAAAAAAGCAAGGCTATAGTATGGCGAAAACGTCAAAATTTGACATGTCCTAAAAACAGCTGAAAACCACTTAGTATAGCATGAAGACGCATGTTATTGTATTCATTGTTGAAAAAGCATCCAAAAAGGTCCAAAACCCATGAAATACCATGTTGGGAAAATGACCAAAAAAGCAAGGCTATAGTATGGCGAAAATGTCAAAATTTGACATGTCCTAAAAACAGCTGAAAAACACTTAGTGTAGCATGCAGAGGCATGTTATAATATTCGGTGTTGAAAAAAACATCCAAAAACGGTCTACAAACCCATAAAATACCATGTTGAAAAAATGACCAAAAAAGCAAGGCTATAGTATGGCGAAAATGTCAAAATTTGACATGTCCCAAAAACAGCTGAAAACAACATAGTATAGCATGTAGACACATGTAATAGTATTCGGTGTTGAAAAAACATCCAAAAAAGGTCCAAAACCCCAATAAATAGCATGTTGGAAAAATGACCAAACAAGCAAGGCTATAGTATGACGAAAATGTCAAAATTTGACATGTCCCAAAAACAGCTGAAAACAACATAGCATAGCATGATGAGGCATGTAATTGTATTCAGTGTTGAAAAAACACCCAAAAAGAGTCCAAAAACCCATGAAATACCATGTTGAAAAAATGACCAAAAAAGCAAGGCTATAGTATGGCGAAAATGTCAAATTTTGACATGTCCCAAAAACAGCTGAAAAGCACTTAGTATGGCATGCAGAGGCCTGTTATAGTATTTGGTGTTGAAAAAACATCCAAAAATGGTCTAAAAACCCATAAAAAAAAGCATGTTGAAAAAATGACCAAAAAAGCAAGGCTATACTATGGCGAAAACGTCAAAATTTGACATGTCCCAAAAACAGCTGAAAAGCACTTAGTATAGCATGAAGACGCATGTTATTGTATTCAGTGTTGAAAAAGCATCCAAAAAGAGTCCAAAAACCCATGAAATACCATGTTGGAAAAATGACCAAAAAAGCAAGGCGATAGTATGGCGAAAATGTCAAAATTTGACATGTCCTAAAAACAACTGAAATCCATTGAGTATAACATATAGAGGCATGTTATAGTATTCGGTGTTGAAAAAACATCCAAAAACGGTCTACAAACCCATAAAAAAGCATGTTGAAAAAATGACCAAAAAAGCATGCTATAGTATGGCGAAAATGTCAAAATTTGACATGTCCCAAAAACAGCTGAAAACAACATAGTATAGCATGTAGACACATGTAATAGTATTCAGTGTTGAAAAACCATCCAAAAAGAGTCCAAAACCCCAATAAATAGCATGTTGAAAAAATGACCAAAACAGCAAGGCTATAGTATGGCAAAAATGTCAAAATTTGACATGTCCTAAAAACAGCTGAAAAACACTTAGTATAGCATGCAGAGGCCTGTTATAGTATTCGGTTTTGAAAAAACATCCAAAAATGGTCTAAAAACCCATAAAAAAAAGCATGTTGAAAAAATGACCAAAAAAAGCAAGGCTATACTATGGCGAAAACATCAAAATTTGACATGTCTCAAAAACAGCTGAAAAGCACTTAGTATACCATGCAGAGGCCTGTTATAGTATTCGGTGTTGAAAAAACATCCAAAAATGTTCCAAAACCCCAATAAATAGCATGTTGAAAAAATGACCAAAAAAGCAAGGCTATAGTATGGCGAAAATGTCAAAATTTGACATGTCCTAAAAACAGCTGAAAAACACTTAGTGTAGCATGCAGAGGCATGTTATAGTATTCGGTGTTGAAAAAAACATCCAAAAACGGTCTACAAACCCATAAAATACCATGTTGAAAAAATGACCAAAAAAGCAAGGCTATAGTATGGCGAAAATGTCAAAATTTGACATGTCCTAAAAACAGCTGAAAAACACTTAGTGTAGCATGCAGAGGCATGTTATAGTATTCGGTGTTGAAAAAAACATCCAAAAACGGTCTACAAACCCATAAAATACCATGTTGAAAAAATGACCAAAAAAGCAAGGCTATAGTATGGCGAAAATGTCAAAATTTGACATGTCCCAAAAACAGCTGAAAACAACATAGTATAGCATGATGAGGCATGTAATTGTATTCAGTGTTGAAAAAACATCCAAAAAGAGTCCAAAAACCCATGAAATAGCATGTTGAAAAAATGACCAAAAAAGCAAGGCTATAGTATGGCGAAAATGTCAAATTTTGACATGTCCCAAAAACAGCTGAAAAGCACTTAGTATGGCATGCAGAGGCCTGTTATAGTATTTGGTGTTGAAAAAACATCCAAAAATGGTCTAAAAACCCATAAAAAAAAGCATGTTGAAAAAATGACCAAAAAAGCAAGGCTATACTATGGCGAAAACGTCAAAATTTGACATGTCCTAAAAACAGCTGAAAACCACTTAGTATAGCATGAAGACGCATGTTATTGTATTCATTGTTGAAAAAGCATCCAAAAAAGGTCCAAAAACCCATAAAATACCATGTTGAAAAAATGACCAAAAAAGCAAGGCTATACTATGGCGAAAACGTCAAAATTTGACATGTCCCAAAAACAGCTGAAAAGCACTTAGTATAGCATGCAGAGGCCTGTTATAGTATTCAGTGTTGAAAAACCATCCAAAAAGAGTCCAAAAACCCATGAAATACCATGTTGGAAAAATGACCAAAAAAGCAAGGCGATAGTATGGCGAAAATGTCAAAATTTGACATGTCCTAAAAACAACTGAAATCCATTGAGTATAACATATAGAGGCATGTTATAGTATTCGGTGTTGAAAAAACATCCAAAAACGGTCTACAAACCCATAAAAAAGCATGTTGAAAAAATGACCAAAAAAGCATGCTATAGTATGGCGAAAATGTCAAAATTTGACATGTCCCAAAAACAGCTGAAAACAACATAGTATAGCATGTAGACACATGTAATAGTATTCAGTGTTGAAAAACCATCCAAAAAGAGTCCAAAACCCCAATAAATAGCATGTTGAAAAAATGACCAAAACAGCAAGGCTATAGTATGGCGAAAATGTCAAAATTTGACATGTCCCAAAAACAGCTGAAAAGCACTTAGTATGGCGTGCAGAGGCCTGTTATAGTATTCGGTGTTGAAAAAACATCCAAAAAGAGTCCAAAAACCCATGAAATACCATGTTGGGAAAATGACCAAAAAAGCAAGGCTATAGTATGGCGAAAATGTCAAAATTTGACATGTCCTAAAAACAGCTGAAAAACACGTAGTATGGCATGCAGAGGCCTGTTATAGTATTTGGTGTTGAAAAAACATCCAAAAATGGTCTAAAAACCCATAAAAAAAAGCATGTTGAAAAAATGACCAAAAAAGCAAGGCTATACTATGGCGAAAACGTCAAAATTTGACATGTCCTAAAAACAGCTGAAAACCACTTAGTATAGCATGTACAGGCTTTATTGTATATCATTGTTGAAAAACATCCAAAAAAGGTGCCAAAAACCCATAAAACACCATGTTATAAAAATGACTAAAAAAGCAAGGCTATAGTTTGGCGAAAACGTCAAAATTTGACATGTCCTAAAAACAGTTGAAAAGTACTTAGTTTAGCATGTACAGGCTTTTTATATCATGTGGTGTTGAAAAAACATCCAAAAAAGTGCCAAAAACGTATAAAACACCATGTTATAAAAATGACTAAAAAAGCAAGGCTATAGTTTGGCGAAAATGTCAAAATTTGACATGTCCTAAAAACAGCTGAAAACAACTTAGTATAGCATTTAGAGGCATGTTATCGTATTCAGTATTGAAAAAAACATCCAAAAACGGTCGAAAAACCCATGAAATACCATGTTAGAAAAATGACCAAAAAAGCAAGGCTATAGTATGGCGAAAATGTCAAATTTTGACATGTCCCAAAAACAGCTGAAAACAACATAGCATAGCATGATGAGGCATGTAATTGTATTCAGTGTTGAAAAAACACCCAAAAAGAGTCCAAAAACCCATGAAATACCATGTTGGAAAAATGACCAAAAAAGCAAGGCGATAGTATGGCGAAAATGTCAAAATTTGACATGTCCTAAAAACAACTGAAATCCATTGAGTATAACATATAGAGGCATGTTATAGTATTCGGTGTTGAAAAAACATCCAAAAACGGTCTACAAACCCATAAAAAAGCATGTTGAAAAAATGACCAAAAAAGCATGCTATAGTATGGCGAAAATGTCAAAATTTGACATGTCCCAAAAACAGCTGAAAACAACATAGTATAGCATGTAGACACATGTAATAGTATTCAGTGTTGAAAAACCATCCAAAAAGAGTCCAAAACCCCAATAAATAGCATGTTGAAAAATGACCAAAACAGCAAGGCTATAGTATGGCAAAAATGTCAAAATTTGACATGTCCTAAAAACAACTGAAAAACACTTAGTATAGCATGCAGAGGCCTGTTATAGTATTCGGTTTTGAAAAACATCCAAAAATGGTCTAAAACCCATAAAAAAAGCATGTTGAAAAATGACCAAAAAAGCAAGGCTATACTATGGCGAAAACATCAAAATTTGACATGTCTCAAAAACAGCTGAAAAGCACTTAGTATACCATGCAGAGGCCTGTTATAGTATTCGGTGTTGAAAAAACATCCAAAAATGTTCCAAAACCCCAATAAATAGCATGTTGAAAAAATGACCAAAAAAGCAAGGCTATAGTATGGCGAAAATGTCAAAATTTGACATGTCCTAAAAACAGCTGAAAAACACTTAGTGTAGCATGCAGAGGCATGTTATAGTATTCGGTGTTGAAAAAAACATCCAAAAACGGTCTACAAACCCATAAAATACCATGTTGAAAAAATGACCAAAAAAGCAAGGCTATAGTATGGCGAAAATGTCAAAATTTGACATGTCCCAAAAACAGCTGAAAACAACATAGTATAGCATGATGAGGCATGTAATTGTATTCAGTGTTGAAAAAACATCCAAAAAGAGTCCAAAAACCCATGAAATAGCATGTTGAAAAAATGACCAAAAAAGCAAGGCTATAGTATGGCGAAAATGTCAAATTTTGACATGTCCCAAAAACAGCTGAAAAGCACTTAGTATGGCATGCAGAGGCCTGTTATAGTATTCGGTGTTGAAAAAACATCCAAAAATGGTCTAAAAACCCATAAAAAAAAGCATGTTGAAAAAATGACCAAAAAAGCAAGGCTATAGTATGGCGAAAACGTCAAAATTTGACATGTCCTAAAAACAACTGAAATCCATTGAGTATAACATATAGAGGCATGTTATAGTATTCGGTGTTGAAAAAACATCCAAAAACGGTCTACAAACCCATAAAAAAGCATGTTGAAAAAATGACCAAAAAAGCATGCTATAGTATGGCGAAAATGTCAAAATTTGACATGTCCCAAAAACAGCTGAAAACAACATAGTATAGCATGTAGACACATGTAATAGTATTCAGTGTTGAAAAACCATCCAAAAAGAGTCCAAAACCCCAATAAATAGCATGTTGAAAAAATGACCAAAACAGCAAGGCTATAGTATGGCGAAAATGTCAAAATTTGACATGTCCCAAAAACAGCTGAAAAGCACTTAGTATGGCGTGCAGAGGCATGTTATAGTATTCGGTGTTGAAAAAACATCCAAAAAGAGTCCAAAAACCCATGAAATACCATGTTGGGAAAATGACCAAAAAAGCAAGGCTATAGTATGGCGAAAATGTCAAAATTTGACATGTCCTAAAAACAGCTGAAAAACACGTAGTATGGCATGCAGAGGCCTGTTATAGTATTTGGTGTTGAAAAAACATCCAAAAATGGTCTAAAAACCCATAAAAAAAAGCATGTTGAAAAAATGACCAAAAAAAGCAAGGCTATACTATGGCGAAAACGTCAAAATTTGACATGTCCTAAAAACAGTTGAAAAGTACTTAGTTTAGCATGTACAGGCTTTTTATATCATGTGGTGTTGAAAAAACATCCAAAAAAGTGCCAAAAACGTATAAAACACCATGTTATAAAAATGACTAAAAAAGCAAGGCTATAGTTTGGCGAAAACGTCAAAATTTGACATGTCCTAAAAACAGTTGAAAAGTACTTAGTTTAGCATGTACAGGCTTTTTATATCATGTGGTGTTGAAAAAACATCCAAAAAAGTGCCAAAAACGTATAAAACACCATGTTATAAAAATGACTAAAAAAGCAAGGCTATAGTTTGGCGAAAATGTCAAAATTTGACATGTCCTAAAAACAGCTGAAAACCACTTAGTACAGCATGAAGACGCATGTTATTGTATTCATTGTTGAAAAAGCATCCAAAAAAGGTCCAAAAACCCATAAAATACCATGTTGAAAAAATGACCAAAAAAGCAAGGCGATAGTATGGCGAAAATGTCAAATTTTGACATGTCCCAAAAACAGCTGAAAAGCACTTAGTATGGCATGCAGAGGCCTGTTATAGTATTCGGTGTTGAAAAAACATCCAAAAACGGTCTACAAACCCATAAAAAAGCATGTTGAAAAAATGACCAAAAAAGCAAGGCTATAGTATGGCGAAAATGTCAAAATTTGACATGTCCCAAAAACAGCTGAAAACAACATAGTATAGCATGTAGACACATGTAATAGTATTCAGTGTTGAAAAACCATCCAAAAAGAGTCCAAAACCCCAATTAATAGCATGTTGAAAAAATGACCAAAACAGCAAGGCTATAGTATGGCGAAAATGTCAAAATTTGACATGTCCCAAAAACAGCTGAAAAGCACTTAGTATGGCATGCAGAGGCCTGTTATAGTATTCAGTGTTGAAAAAACATCCAAAAAGAGTCCAAAACCCCAATAAATAGCATGTTGAAAAAATGACCAAAACAGCAAGGCTATAATATGGCGAAAATGTCAAAATTTGACATGTCCCAAAAACAGCTGAAAAGCACTTAGTATACCATGCAGAGGCCTGTTATAGTATTCGGTGTTGAAAAAACATCCAAAAATGTTCCAAAACCCCAATAAATAGCATGTTGAAAAAATGACCAAAAAAGCAAGGCTATAGTATGGCGAAAATGTCAAAATTTGACATGTCCCAAAAACAGCTGAAAACAACATAGTATAGCATGAAGACGCATGTAATAGTATTCAGTGTTGAAAAACCATCCAAAAACGGTCGAAAACCCCTTCAAATGGCATTTTGAAAAAATGACCAAAAAAGCAAGGCTATAGTATGGCGAAAATGTCAAAATTGGAC
The DNA here is from genome assembly GCF_026936395.1 of Plectropomus leopardus. Taxonomy (NCBI): domain Eukaryota; kingdom Metazoa; phylum Chordata; class Actinopteri; order Perciformes; family Serranidae; genus Plectropomus; species Plectropomus leopardus. The sequence continues at coordinate 25,493,606 of NC_142182.1, read as the reverse complement.
ATGTCCCAAAAACAGCTGAAAACCACTTAGTATAGCATTTAGAAGCATGTTATCGTATTCAGTATTGAAAAAACATCTAAAAACGGTCGAAAAACCCGTAAAATAGCATGTTGAAAAAATGACCAAAAAAGCAAGGCTATAGTATGGCGAAAATGTCAAAATTGGACATGTCCCAAAAACAGCTGAAAACCACTTAGTATAGCATTTAGAAGCATGTTATCGTATTCAGTATTGAAAAAACATCTAAAAACGGTCGAAAAACCCGTAAAATAGCATGTTGAAAAAATGACCAAAAAAGCAAGGCTATAGTATGGCGAAAATGTCAAAATTTGACATGTCCTAAAAACAGCTGAAAACAACTTAGTTTAGCATGTCCAGGCTTTTCATATCATACGGTGTACACCCAAAAAACGACCAAAAACCCATTAAGTAGCAGGTAAAAAACAATGCTATAGTATGGCGGCAAGTTCCAAACTTGACTTTTTCGACCCGGCTCGAGATGGGAAAAGGGAAACAATAATGAAACATAAGTAGTTGTTAAAATGAAAGTTATTTATTGTAAAAGTAATTGGGTGTTGAAGAAAGTGCCAATGACTGTTGTTACATAAACAAATAAATATAACAAAAGGAGACTAACTGAGATTTTTTCATTTCTAAATGAAGCCCATAAATAAATGATAACACTTAGTACTGCACTAACAACACAAAACCAGAAACACAACTAAACAGCATCCAACCAAATTAGAGAAGTAACAATTCACAAAATGTACTCTAAACACAGTCTGCGGCCTGAGTTAACAATACCAAACAGACAAGTGCTTCAGAACGAACAAAAGCTCAAGAGGTAAGCAATGAGGCTTACTCTCTGGAGTCAAGGGAAGCAAAGACTGAAGTTGAGTCAGGACTCTTATGGTGTTGTGTGGGTGGTGTACCGCTCCTGTAGACTGATGAGGAGTACCAGCTGCACACCAATCAGATCCTCCTCCTTGGCAGCACCGCACAGGTTGACAGCATCAGCCTGCAATTTGCACACCACTCACACACACACAACGATCTCACACCTATAAACACACACACACAGCACTCCAAAGAAGTTTCCACACAACAGGAGGGTGGAGTGCAGCTAGAGCCGTGGCGGCCGTAACATTGACATGTCCTAAAAACAGCTGAAATCCACTTAGTAGGGCATGTAGGCATGTTATAGCATACAATGTTGAACAAACATCCAAAACGGTCCAAAAACCCATAAAATAGCATGTTGAAAAATGACTAAAACAGAAAGGCTATAATATGGCGAAAATGTCAACATTTGACATGTCCCAAAAACAGCTGAAAAGCACTTAGTATAGCATAAAGAGGCATGATAGTTCATTTAGTGTTGAAAAAACACCCAAAACGGTCCAAAAACCCATAAAATAGCATGTTGGAAAAATGACCAAAAAAACAAGGCTATAGTATGGCAAAAATGTTAAAATTTGACATGTCCAAAAACAGTTGAAATCCACTTAGTATAGCATAAAGAGGCATGTTATAGTATTCAGTACTGAAAAAACATCCAAAAACGGTCCAAAAACCCATTAAAAAGCATGTTGAAAAAATGACCAAAAAAGCAAGGCTATAGTATGGGGAAATGTCAAAATTTGACATGTCCTAAAAACATCTGAAATCCATTGAGTTTAACATATAGAGGCATGTTATAGTATTCAGTGCTGAAAAAACATCCAAAAACGGTCCAAAAACCCATAAAATAGCATGTTAGAAAAATGACCAAAAAAGCAAGGCTATGGTGAAAATATGAAAATATGACATGTCCTAAAAACAGCTGAAAACCATTTATTATAGCGTGTAGGAGCATGTTATGGTATACAGTGTAGAAAAAACATCCAAAAATCCCAGCCCAAATCCCTCAAAAAACTGCATGCTGAAAAAATGACCAAAAAAGCAAGGCTATAGTATGGCGAAAATGTTGAAATTTGACACGTCCAAAAAACAGCTGAAAACCACTTAGTGTAATGTGTAGGGCCATGTAACGGTATACAGTGTTGAAAAACTGCCCAAAACCCCCAAAAATAGCATGCTGAAAAAATGACCAAAAAAGGTCCAAAAAACAGCTGAAAAGCATTTCATATGGCGTGTAGGGGCATGTTGTGGTATACAGTCCTGAAAAAACATCCAAAAACTGTCCAAAACCCAAAAAAATGTCAAAATTTGACATGCCTAAAAACAGCTTAAGACACATAAAATAGAATGCTGAGACACACCATAGCATAGGATTTTGCAAAAACGGTAAAAAAAAAAAAAAACATAAAATAACATGTCGAAAAATCCAGAAAATGTCATACTTTCGTATGGCGAAAATTTCAAAATGTGACATGTCCAAAAAACTGCTGAAAACCACATTAAACCACATAAAATAGCATGGCCAACCACACCATAGCATAAAATGTTGCCAAAAAGGGCCAAAAACACTACAAAATAGCATGTCGAAAAATCCACTGAAAATGCCATACTATAGTATGACAAAATGTCAAAATATGACATGTCCAATAAACTACTGAAAACCACATTAAACCACATTAAATAGCGTGCCGAGACACACCCCGGCATAGGATTTTGCAAAAACAGTCAAAACACCACAAAATAGCATGTTGAAAAATCCAACAAATGCCATACTATAGTATGGCAAAAATGTCACATTATGACATGTCCAAAAAAATGCTGAAAACCACATTAAACTATTTAAAATAGCATGCCAAGACACGCCCTGGCATAGGATTTTGAAAAAAAAAACGGTCAAAAACACCATAAAATAGCATGTCGAAAAATCCACTGAAAATGCCATATTATAGTATGGCAAAAATGTCAAAATATGACATGTCCAAAAAACCGCCGAAAACCACATTACAACACATAAAATAGGCGGCCCAAACAAACCATAGTATAAAATGTTGCTAAAACACGGTGTGTTTAACAATCCAATAAACATGCCTACCCATTTAAAAAATACAAGTAGAGTATTAGAATTGAGGACAAATAAAAGCTGTTAATAGGCTTCACTTACAAATCAATTCATATTGTCAACTTTAATGTTAATATTAACAAAAAAAAAGTCTGTTACATCCAGACCAAAACATTCACATGAATATAGCAGATTACACAGACAATTCATACTGGACATTGATACTCTTAAATGTTTTGTATCCTTATGGGGATCTTTGTGGTCTTTTTCCAGGATGAAAGTGATCAACATGATATTTTTAGGGTAAACTAACTTGATGTTAAGTCCGAAATAATCACGCAAATCTCCTCACTATAGTGATGGCACCACAACGAACAGTTACTTCATATAGATTAATTAAACTTTGAGAACTGTAGCACTTAACTGAGATCAATTCACAACTGACTCTTGCAGTTTAAGATTGAAATAATCTGCATTTGGTTAATTTAGCAAACAAAAAAAGGCACTGTTATTTTAGTTGCTGTTAAAATAATTTCTCATCTTGCTCTTCCCGAATTGCACATTGACGAAATATGCAGACGCCCACAAAGAAACAACTGATAATGTTGCCATTTCTACTCATTAAAAAAACCCATTTTCTCATAATGATTATAAGAAAACTAGCCAAAAATGATTATTGCCCATAGTGAAAACAAAAACACAGCCATAAGCAAAGCCACAAGCCACTTGAACCCAGGTTGAAGATTCATGCAGTGCACATCTAGCAATACACTGACTGGTATATAAATTTACAAAAAATATTTGACTGTGGACAGAAGACATTTTGAATAAAAGGATTTGTTTTCTTAAAACTTAGCGAAAGAAAAAAATCATCTCAACATAGTAGTACACGCACAACCTGAGGAATTATTTGAAACAATATGTACTCATCATAGTGCTCAACGGAAGTTGGGGTTAACTGATTTAATGCAATCAAATAAAAAAGTTAATAAAAGGCATTTATGTTCTAAAACCCAAACACTCAAAATTGGCATGTTTTGGTATAACCAAACACTCAGATCAAAATCAGTTTTAATTTTATAACTTAAAACTAAATTTTAGTTCCTAAACTGCTGTTCAGTCAAGACTAATAAACCCCATAAGGTATTTTGAGATCAAGAGCCTCCGGAATATTTCTAGCTTTAAGACTTTTGGAGGAAGCCGATTGTTGAGATTGGTTGAATTAGACATGAACAAACCCCAACCCGGACATTTCAGGTTTATTTCAGTCTTGTCACTGACAGAAAAGTCGGTGACAAGACAAGTCCAATCTTGTCACTGGTGCTAGCAGTTGTAATTTTGGAAGTGCATTTGCTCATAGATAAATGAGGGTTCTGCCCCTGCTGCAAATTTAAGGCATTACATCTTGGAGGACGCGGCGATAGCTGAGGCTCCTGGACGACTGTAAACATGCAGAGTTGTGCTCTGTGAAAGAAAGAAAAAGTGAAGAAAGATGGCATTAGCTGATTTATGGACCAAAATATGAACAGCATACTCACTGATTAACTGTTGACATAGTGAACTATACAACAAATAAAAGGTCCAGTAGGTGTGAAAAAATGTAGTTCTATTTGTGTTAGTTGATTATGAAGTAGTTATTATTTTATTTAAATTTTTACCACATGCTATATTATGATTTTTATGCCATTTTATGGCGTGCTACTTCCTGCTGTTATGGACCACATACTATACTATGATTTCTTTGTGCAGTTTAAATTACATACTATGATATGAATGGGGTTTTTTTTTATGCTATTTTAGAAGTACTATAAAAGAAAGTCTGAGCTTCCCTACTTAGGCAGCTGCCCCCGCGACCCGACCCCGGATAAGCGGAAAAGAAGGTGAAGTTCAAGGTGAAGGTGAAATTAAAGTAAAAGTGTGTCATTGATGTAACTGATTAGAACTCAAAGATGCAATTAGGTCTTTAAAAGTATGGAAATAATATTAACTTCAACTTCAAGCATATAACCTGACTTTAACCTGGGTGGGGACTTTTTATTAGACTTGGCTGGGACTGTGTTTACCTTCTGTGCCTCTGCGTTGTACTTGTTTAGAAGGGTCTGAACCCGGTTTCCATAGTCTGGATGGACAGCCTTCAAGCTCTCAACCTGCATTTAAAAAAAAAAGAAAACAAGACAATGAGACTTAAACCCTGAACATATTCTTACCAATGCAAACTATTACCTGCCAAAGATTTTGTTACTTCTCATGACAGATTTCTGTATTTCTTTTTGGTTTGAAGTGGGCTGGGCTTTTTTTTAAAAAAAAGGTTATATAAAATGTACCTCTGTATACCAATAGGGTTTTAGCAACATTTTAACAAGAATTTGAAGACATTTGGTGGGTTCTTCCTCCCACATGTCAAAGACATGCAGGCCAGGTTATTTGGTAACTCTAAATTGCCCTCAGGTGTGAATGTGAGCATGAATGGTTGTCTGTCTATGTGTCAGCCCTGCGATAGCATGGCAACCTGTCCAGGGTGTATCCTGCCTCTCGCCCAATGACAGATGGGATAGGCTCCAGCCCCTCCCAAACATGTTAACTATGTTAACATGTTTTTAGATAAATGTTTTTTCATACATATGCATGAATTTATGTCAATTTTCCCCAACTCAAAAGATAAAACCAAAGTCACTGTACTTGGCACTCCACAACAAAAAACTCATAATGTAAATAACTGAATGGTGTAGACACCAAAATAAAGTGCAAGCCAGCTTGTACAATATAAAAGGCCAGTCCTCTGGCAAAAAACGCTCCCTTTTCTGAGAGTGAAATCAAAGATCAGTGAAGACTGAGTCAGTGACTCTGCATCATGCTTTTGAAAAGAATTGCCAGATGAACTAAAGTGTGCCCTAACCCCTCCTGTAAAAGCAGGCTTTAAACCTTTTTTTGCTGCCTTCCTATGTGTTTATGGCATCTTCAGGATTATGCCTAAGTTTGTATATGTTCTCATATTCAGTCTTTCAGAGTTTGTATTTAAATGCTTTACTTTAAAGTTTGTAAAGTCATTTGCCTCTTGTCATTTGCCTTGCTTTACACCCACAAAACCATGTTTCCTGTGTGCAAGCTCACCGTCTTATTTGTTTGTTTTTAAAAGCTACAGTACATCATGTGGTTTTGTGTTTTTTTTTTATTTGTGTCATTTCTAAGTAGGTGCTATCAGTTCACTAACCCAATCATTAACAATCATTCTTTTCTGCTAACAAGAGTAAATGTTAACTGATAACATAATAACACTCTTTAAATGGTAAGTGACAAGTGACACATACTGTGTGGATACTAAAAAGGTGATGCAGACTCACCATGCGTTTTTGGATGAAGAGCTGTGCTCCCTTCAGGGACCCTGCCATGTTCTGGCAAAGTCTCTGGCGCTCCTCTTCATTCAGCACCTGGGTGAAGAAGGCACGAACCTGCAATAAAACACAAATATAAAACATTGGGTCAGAGTACAAAAAAAGAAAAAAAGTCAACAAACAAATGGGTGCCCTTTTAATATACTAGAAATGTGACTTATTGCCCATTTAGCCAGACATGTGGATGATAAATTCCCTTGTCTGCTTTGCTGTACTTTAACTGCAGTAGGGTAGTTGAATACTGATTGATATTCATCATATTAAAGCAGAATTAAGTAACATTAACATAAATTTGTAATTATGTTTCATATTCACTCTCCTTAAGTTCTGTTTTGGTCCTAAAATGTGGGTCTTACACTGCTTCACTACAATCATTAGCTAGTCGCTAACTTTGTCTTTCCGCTGTTCGGTACTGGACAGGAAGCATACTGTGGGTTGCTTCCTGGAGCTGCTTCTGCTGAAAACCACACTGATGAGAACAGTGAGAGGGAACCAAAGCAATAAACATGCCAACCACAACACCAAACCAATGAGTTGAAAAAGGCTGAAACTCTGTAAAGCTCAAGGGAGCTGCAGAGTTGGGTGATAATTCTCTGAAGGTTTGCCACTATAAGTGACACCTTCCACATACAAGTAATCATTGTATCTATTGTTGACAATGAAAAATTAATCAGTGCAACTTTGAAATACATACATAAGTGCTTTCATAGAAAAAGAGTAATGACTTCATGACTTAAAATAAATGTGTTTTTGCAGCAACCACTGTAGTTAGAAGCCCATCTACAAAGGGCAAAGTTGGAAAAACACTGATCTGTATCCTGTTTGTGTCTGCAATGGCAGCAAGGGTGGCAGGCAACAACAAACTGCGGACGTACAGCCTGCAGTTTGAGCAACAGTCCAGGAGAGCCATTTGAATATATTAGCCAAGTAAATAGGCCTGTTAAACTGTGACATTCTCTTTACCTGTGTGACATTATCTTCATCTGCACTGTTGTAGCGTGCCACATCCAGAGACACCTTGAACTTGGACTCAATGAACTGAGGCTGGGTCTCTGGGGCACTGAAGCTGTTGGGATAGTAGTTTGGAGCTCCACCTAGAGGCCGGGAAGAGCAAACACTGGTGAGTTGAGTAAGAAGAGGAAGAGGGATGAATTCTGCAAATACTGAAGTAACTACAACAAAAGAGGTGTTTGTTACAGTGTAAATGACAGTGTTTTGTCTTCATATATTCAACACAGTTAGAACTGAATATTGAATAAATCTTCTAAACAGAAAAAGAAACATATCTTGAGACTATAAGAATTTCATTTGGAAGAAAAATGGGAAATATGGACAAAGGTTTTGTATGTAAAGACTGAAAATAGCAACATCAAAACCGAGATGCAAACAATGTTAGAGCTGAAATGATGATGAAATGTTTCATTTTGAACCACATCCACTTTTCATAAAGTTTGATGTAATCAGTAGTGTTTGTTGTGTTGTTATTTGGTTAAATGTTTGGGGTTTTTTTGTATGTATGAAATGGTTGACATCCTGGGACGCAAGACAAATTTCAGAATGTTTTTTCCAGATAATTAAGTAAAACCGAATCAAGTCAAGCCATGAACAGGCATTTATAAATGATGGGGGGGAAATAAATAATGAATTCCTCAAACAGTGTCCATTTTGCCCTTAGATTTTTTTGTGTGATTTACTGTATTGTACTACGTTGCAAAAATGTTGCCAATAAAAATGTATGTGGAAAAACAAAGCATTCTCACTTCTGCTCATTAGTGATGAGAATGGCTGGTACTGATCGACTATGAAGGAATTGTTGCTGTGCATCACTACCCCTATCTCCCTCTCTCTCATATCATTATGTTGTCTACTGTAAATTTATTGTTCTTTACGACATTTATTAGACGTCTGTCTGTCCTGCAAAAGAGAGATCCGTCCTCAGTCACTCTTCCTGAGGTTTTTACCATCTTTATTCATTGTTAAAGGGGCATTTTGGGGAAGTTTTCCTCAGTTGCTGACAGAAGGATGTCATGTACTGTGAAGCCCTCTGAGGCAAATTGTGATTTGTGATAACGGGCTTTTTAAATAAAATAGTTTTGAATTGAATTGCTAAATATGGTTCACTATGTCAAATTTAATACAGTCCAAATGGCGACATCTGTTGGAGAACCCTAGGTACTGCATCTGGTGGTGGGGGGTGTGCTTTATTTTATGCCAGGTGGCCCATCACTGCTAGAAAACACTGCATACACATTATTGTATGCAGGAAGAAACACAGACAAATCCACAGAGACAGACAAACAGGCAGGACAATGACCTACCTTGGTTGTCAAACATGCACATTGGACCATCACGCTGGTAGTTGGTCACACGGGCCCTGAAGGGGCAGTTGACGGGAATCTGCAAGTAGTTGGCTCCCAGTCGGTGTCGATGTGTGTCTGGGTAGGAGAAAAGACGACCCTAGACGAAGATACAGGAGAAAGACACACAAGACAGAACCCTGTTACACCGCAGGTTTCTGTAATGTCAAATGTGAATACATTTTGAGAAGTTTATTGGCAGTATTTAACCCAACTTTATTTCTGCTGGAAGAGAATGAAAGCATCCAAACTTGGGCATCACCTAATAACCACACTTTAATGAGACACAAATGAGACTGAGACTGGTCCTTCAAGATTTTTTAAGTTATCAAGGAATGTTGTTTTAGTGATCAAAACAAAAACTAATGCCTCTGCAAACCAGTCAAGTTGCACTTACAGTCAACATCGATGTCTGTGAAAACATGGATGCTCCACACACATCTCCCACTGGCAGAACAGAGGATCTCAAGGTGAGCACCCAAGATTAGTGTCGCCGATTCAGTATCTGACCAAATGGTAATAGGTTGATTTATAAGTCGTTTTTTAGACAAAATTTAAAAAACAAAATTTCATTTGTCATGATAGACTGGGTCACAGTGACCTCGACATTTGAACACCAAATTCTCATCAGTTCACCATGGAGTCCAAGTTAACGTCCATGCCAAAATTGAAGACATTCCCTCAAGGCAGCCCTGACAAATCTCATTCATGAGAAGGGATGGACAACCTCACCCACCCCACCCCCAAAAACAGCATCTGGCCACAACTGTCACCGACACTGCGCTTCAGGCAGCGGAATATTGCTTTTGTTTATGATGTAATTATTTATTTATTGTTTTCAATTGACTGAAAAACGTCAGGAGAACATGTGTTGCGGTGTCACCTGCAGCATCTTGTCAGGGCTCGGCTCGATGCCCGGCGGCATGTTGCTGGGGTCAAAGGCCAGCTGCTCCACCTCTGAGAAGTAGTTGACTGGGTTCCGGTTCAGTACCATTTTGCCCACTGGGATCAAGGGGTAATCTTTATGTGACCAAACCTAAATGAGAAAAAATGCAACATTCATTAGCTGAGAGATAGTTTCTTAACATCACCTCATTTCTATAATAAACATCAATTCAAAAAACTCGTCATCTGATGTTGGTATCTGCATGAATAATTAATCCTTTTATTAATTGGAAAATTAAAATGATAACTAAGGAAAAAGTTTTGCTCACAATCCAACACAAAGTGATGTAAAATGAGGGATGCCAGGATCATATCCTCCTAATGCTAGCACCACAGTACATACTACATAGTGCCCAAATGTGTTGATGGCTTGAATTTTTTGTATTTCTCTTTACGAGGTTACAAAAATAGAGTGATAAAAACTATCTGACAGATTGGGATTCATTTGTAGAGCTTCATTAAATTATTTGACTGATGAGCTGTTAAGGGTTTGCTTCAAATACATTTTTAGTAGGTTATTTTTCTATTTATTGAAAGATAATATCATACACTCTTATGTGATAAGAACATTATTTACAATTATGCGTTTGTTTTGACAATTTCAGTGAACTTTTTTTTTTAAAAATTACGTTTCCCATAACGATATATTTGACTCACTTGAACAGAAATAGATCTTGATGGGACTGTACGTCATTCAACCTCATGCAAGTTTCACTGACAACTATCAACACTGCGGTGAACCTACAAAACCACCTGTAATAATGTCAATTTGTTACAAACACACATTTGAAGTAACCCACAAGAGGTTACAGTTGGGTTCCTGAGTAATATGAAAAAGTATGAAATTGGACTTTAGTCATTTTCAGGTCTGGATATGTGTAGAAAAAAGTTTGAGTTTGAAAAAATATTTGCAGATATAATATTTCCAGACTATTCGATTCTGTTTTCTAAAAGCTAAAATTCAGAATTTCTAAAAAATAAATTGATCATACAAGAGTGCGGGCCACAGCAAGTTTTCTGAAGACTGGCGGTTTGTACTAAGGTACCAAATATGGTATTATGGTATAAGAAATCTGCAGAGACCTTTTAGAAATTTAAGTGTAAAAAAAGTATTTCATTTTAAAATGGAAAACGTGTGGGCATCCAGGTTATAATGTAAGTGAATACATTTTTACAACTACAGGACTCAACTTTGCGGCCCAGTTTGTCCTGTTGTGGAAGGATGTGGTACCTTGGTAAGATCGAAGGGGTTGAACGGGAACTTCTCTGCCTGCTCGAAGGTCATGACCTGGATGTAGAAGGTCCAGGATGGAAAGTTGCCATTGGCAATGGCATTGAACAGGTCTCCAATGGCATAATCTGGGTTGGTGGAAGCCAGGCGGCCTGCCTCCTCCACTGACAGATTCTTTATTCCTTGATCAGTCTATAAATAGAAAACATAACATATAAAATAACAAAGCAATGCCAAAATCTCAGGCGGCATATCTAAGTTAAATGAGGATTAAACCTGGGCTCAAACAGACCTTGTAGTGGAACTTGCAGTAGAAACATTCGCCCGCAGCATTGACCAGTTTGAAGGTGTGAGAGCCATAGCCGTTCATGTGACGGAAGCCATCAGGCAAACCTCTATCGCTGAACAAGAAAGACACCTGCAGAGAATCCACGACAGAAGATCCAAAATCATGCAAAGTTTTCTCTGCCAACTACTACTAATGTAAGCCAAGAGCAGACGACTGTATGTATAAATGCAATAAGGCTAACAAAACACTGCAATACTACATTACTTTAAAAAAATTGTTAATTTTGATCAAAAATATTCATATGCCATCAACTAAGTTGCTTCCTCTCTGAAATATTCCTTGTTACACTAGACTAGAATCTGTCTCCGACAACAGTCTCAGACTCAGCAGCAGCTACCTGATGCAGACTCTCAGGCCTCAGGCTCCAGAAGTCCCACACCATGTCAGGGTCTTTCATGTGGGTTTGGGGGTTGCGCTTCTGGGAATGAATGAACGACGGGAACTGCATGGGGAAAAGGGGGCAGGTCAATGCGATGTGTTTTATATTTGATCCATGTTAAAGAGTAACTCTGGTATTTTTGAATCAGAATCCATTTTCCCATGTTTTTGTGTCTATATGACTAATGGGAACATTTTTTAAATTGGTTCAGTACTGAGTGAGAGCACTGCAGCCAGCAGTGCCAAAACAGGCTGAAATGAAACCTCTCAGGGCATTTGTGCACTGTCAGTGTATGTCCAGTAAGTGCTGGTTCTTACCCCTGCAGCTCAGATTATCATTTTAAGTGTCTGACAACATTATGAAAAGGATCCCTACAGTGGTCGACTTTATTGTTTAAGAGTAAGATCATTTATGTTTACCAAAAACTGTGGCAAAAAAGAGAGATTTTGGTGGATGTAAAATAACAGTGCCATATTATCAGTGTAGTAACATTGCAGTCTGTTTCACCACTGTCAGCTGCAGCGCACTACCTCAATACCGGAGCAGTTTCAATGATTGTTCTATTAGTCACTTAAACATAAAAACATGACAAAATCAGATTGAAAGCTATCTGATAGACCTGATTGATTGAAAGAACTTACCCTTTACCAAGATCTGATCTGATTTTAGTTTGATCATTTTTGTGCTGCAATACGGAGTTTGGTCTCCATAAGTGTTTGACTTTGGAATGCAATAAACTTTTTTCATGACTGATGGAACTGGCTCTACTATCTGTTTATATTTCCTCTTTTTTGACATGCTTGAGACAAAACGTGTTGGGACTATTATCCAATCACATTGTGGCCCTCCACACATCAGTTCAAGCAAAGCATGGCTCATACACCACCCACTCACCAGCAAGGCGTCCTTGATGAAGAAAATGGGGGTGTTGTTGCCCGTCAGGTCCCAGTTGCCCTCCTCAGTGTAAAACTTGACTGCAAAGCCTCTGGGATCTCTCACTGTGTCTGCTGATCCTGATTCACCAGCTGAAATAAAATGCAAATAAGAGAAAAAATTTAACTGAGAAATTAATGTCAGAATACCACAGACATTAGCTGTGTTCCAAACCGTCCCCTATCACGGATATAGTGCACTAGTGGTGTTCAAATTCTTAGTGGTTAATTTCATCCGCTATATAGTGCTCTATAAAATACCCACAATGCACAGAAAATTTCAGTGTACATACAATGTTACCCTACATGTAATTCCCGTATATCACAATGCAATGCAGCCGTGTATTTCTGGGGGGGGAAAAGATTTCAACGTAGTGTCCGAAATTTCGTTCGTTATTCCCTATATATTGCATTATCTAATACACACTACATAGGGAATAGTGAGTAAATGAATGAAGGGGGCGGTTTCGAACACAGCTATTGACAGAGCTATAGTTTTTATTTCACTGCTTATCATTTAAGTTGTTTTTTAAGCAGAGATCATGTATTATTGTATTATTATCATGTATTATTTCCATTTCACAAATGATTATTGATTGACTACAACATAGAACATGATGATGTCATAGTGAGGTTGACCTTTGACCCTTTGTATATCAAATATATCTTCAACATTTTGTATCTCCTCAAGCTGTTTATGAGATATTGCGTTTACAAGAGTAAGAGACGAGGTCTTTAACCTTGACTTTTGACCTATGAGCACCAAAGTCTTATCAGTTCATCATTGAGTCCCAGTAGACATTTGTGCCAAATTTGAAATTCACTTAAGGTGTTCTTGAGATATATTTTTTTCAAGAATGAGATAAATGAGGTTACAGTGACCTTGACCTTTGACCACCAAAAACTAATTAGTTCATTTTTGAGTCCAAGCAGATGCTTTTGCCAAATTTGAGGAATTTGGCACAAACAAAGGCATTCTTGAGATATTGTGTTTACAAGAATGAGACAGACAGACGGACAACCTTAAACCATAATGCCTTTGGCCCCAGCTGTTGCTGAGGAATAAAAACAGATGGTACAGTTTTGAAAAAGATTAAAGTCAAATCAACAGAACATAAAAAAAACAATAAAATGCCACTAGTTTTTTGTTGTTTTTGTTTGAAATTATAATTAGTATATTTAGGGACACACATAATTGTCAGCTCATTTGTATCTTCTGACGATTTTTGTCTTTATGCTTATTCTATCTCTGCAACTTGCAATAGTGACTTGAAACAGGACACTGTCAGGACATAAAATCCAGGGGCAAAGCCTTTTTATATATATATATATATATATATATATATATATATATATATATATATATATATATATATATATATATATATATATATATATATATATATATATATTTGGGCAAATTCCGTATACAATGAAGGTATGACTCAAACGTTAAAACATAACATAATTATTCTTACCCACAGTGGAGAAGCGGACAGCAATAGGTGTAGTCTTGCCGACATGCTCGAACACCTTGGCCTTGGAGTAGCGAGTGATGTCATGAGTCACCTCAAAGTAGCCAAATGCTCCTGCATCACGTAGGAAAAATAATAAGACATGCATAGTGTAGTTGACATATTTATATCAGGTGAAATATGTGTGGTTCAACTACATGTAGCTGACTGCTCAGACTTGTCGAGTGTTATGTCACCACACACTGGAAAGAATGCGGTTTTCTATTAAGAGGGGCAACAAACAAAATTTGCTTAATATCTGACCAAAGTCTTTGACCTTGATCCAAAAAGCTTGCAATGATTAGCAGATTTGCAGGAGCTAATCCATAAATAAGAATGACCCTCATGGGCGTTTTGCATTCTTTTTTGTCAGTTAGTTCAGTCGACTTTGATCAAGTGTGTGCACGTATGTTTGAGCTCTTTCCAATATCAATAACTAGTCTGAATTGTAAACTATGCTATATTTGTCAGAGTATTATGCTCTGTAAGAAAATAATCTCAACTCAACCACATCACTAGAGTTAGCTAGGAACTAAACCTTGAGTTGACTTTATTTTGTTACAAATATTGACCCAAAGGTTATAAAGCTGCCTAATCCACCAAAATGTATGTATAATTCAAGGAAAGTGCCAGTTTTATTTTAATTTTTAATTTATTGATATGCACTTACAATATTTTTTGTTTGCTTATAATTGTGACTGGGATACTTCCATGCTCAAAATCTGTTTGATATTTAATTTTTTTTTTTCAGGCTGACAAGTCCTGTTATTTAAGTTTGTGTCATTGAATTAATGGAATATGATCACTGCAGCATGAGAAACAAAACCATCCTGGCAAAGAGTTCTTAGTCCTGCATACTTTCATAAGTATTATATCATTATAATTAATAATAATTGGATGGAGCATTTCAACACCACCACTACATTGATTTGGACACCGTAACATCATTCAAAGAGACGAGTGTAACCACAGCTACTTAAACTATGTGTGACGCACATATTAACTGTTTACTGACGGAGGAGGTAGAAACAAGCTACTTTTTGCAATAATAAACAACACAACATCTCGAGATGAAATCTGCAACTTAAAATGAACGTGGGCCAAGGGCATAAATTGAGGGGGGGTAATTGCCTCTTTCCCTACTTCCTAAACTCTACTTCTGCCCCCTCGCTTGGACCACGGCCATCTTCAAACTCGACTTTCATTTTTATCTCATCTACACACCTGTGGTTTTGTGACTGCATCTTGCACAGTTGCAAAGCTATTGTGCTGACAAAAACAGTCTGCAGAAAGACATATTAACAAAAGATGAAAAAAATAAAGACTCAAAATGGATTCACTCTCTCAGACACACACACACACACACACACACGCACACACACACACACAATACGAAAACTATACAACAATACAAGCCATTGTGACGTAGCGTTTGGTAACAAAACTCTTCCCTAATGTGTAATGCCAACTGGATATAGACACCATGGAGGTGACACAGAGGAGATTGATTTAACACTCACCCGCCCCTTTAGCATGCACCACTCTCTCTGGGATTCGTTCCCGGTCAAAATGAGCCATCTCATCTGTAAAGACCACATCTTGGACCAGCAGAGGGCCCCTGGGTCCTGCAGTCTGCAGGTTCAGCTTGTCTCCCACTGGATGGCCAGCCCCTGTGGTCAGTGTGTCTGACCTCTGTTGCAAACAGAATTCATGGTTAAAAAACAAACAGTACAGTAAGTACTTACTTAAGATATGTTGACAAATTACATCACATGTGCATGTATCACAATCTAAATTTGATATCATGTTGTAAATAAATCATCATATAGTAGGTCAGATAACCCAAGATGACAGCTTCAATATTTTGTTTTGTTAGAAAATAAAAAGTAAAGATCCAAAAATAATATAAAATACAGAAGTAGCAAATCTTTATATTTGTCAACACAAGATACCCAATGTTTGGCTTTAGCTGATGGCAAACAATCACAACTGTTAAAGATTCAGTTCTGTCAATCAACCAACCCAACAAATTGACTAAATGTTTCATCTCTCATAAAACAAACAAATAAACAAAGTTTCCCAACTACACTAATCTGCACAAACATTAAAACCACTGGCAGGATGAAGTGAATATCATTGATTATCATGTTACAATGCAATGTTCTGCTTGGGTGAAACCTTGGATCCTGACGTATGTGTAGAAGCCACTTGGCTCGTTGCACCCACCTATACACTGCTGCAGACGTCCAAGTTTGGAGGCCAGGTCGGTGCCTTGTGCAATGTCAGGTGGCATCCACATGAATGCCAGGGTCCAAGGTTTCCTAACAGAACATTGCACTGTAGAACGCCATTCAATTCAGTGTTACTTACTTGCAAGCAAACTGCATGCATATTTCTACAGCTGACCAGACACTGATTGTTGCAAAGTTGCACCTGATGCACCAGCTAGGTCCACCAGATAAATGTGCTGAGAACACTCCATCTTCATTATTTTCACAGCTGTTTGTCACATATCATTTTATTTATATTCATTTGAAAAAGGTGCACTCTGCTTAGTGTGAGGATTATCACAACACTGCCCAGGAAACCTGCACAGCTGCTAAACAGCTTGAATGCAAAAAAACAAACAAACAAAAAAAAACAATATTGAGACAGTAAGTTACAAAATCCAAACTAACTCAACATGAAGTGGTGGGAGGGGCGTTGGGTCACTTAAGGTGATGGTCGCTATTTGCTCCGATTTCCTCTGGTTATATAACCCACATGAGTAAAGTTCAACTACAAACATGCCTCAAGACCATGGCCTTGTTTAAGGCTGTTTGCATGTTTCTTTTAAGAAAAAGAAACGGGTTTTGGTCAATGCCACATAACGTTATTTCATATTAGACTGGCTAGCTTAGCATGTAACGTTAGCAAACGACTCATGACAGGTTTGCTTCTGAGCGCTTTAAAAACGCAACGACTGTAAACATCACCTGAACACACCGTTAACAGTAACGTACTGGACACGTTAAAACATTATGAAGTCGTCTGCAAAGCCGGGTTTCGGTGTTGAACGCTAGCTCACCAGCAAAGCTAGCTCTGTGTTGTTAGCTTGTTACCCTAAACGACCTCTCACCCATTTATCCCAAGTCAGGCAGCGCTGCGCAGAAAAAACACTAGCTCAAATGCAGGGAATATACAGACCTGGGAGACCCTGCTCTCCTTCCATATCTTCATTTGATCGGTGGCTTTATCTCTGTTGTCAGCCATTTCGACAGTTCAGCGCCTCTGGACGTTAAGACCACACACTGCTGGGTTGGTGTTGCAGGGACGCTGTTATCTGTTTGACCCGATGTCTGGCAAATTCTTCCTGGACTTTGCTCCATGTGACCCCGCCCCCTCATGCGCCCCTCCATCCTGATTGGCTGAAAGAAGGAAACTGACCTACTTTTGAGACAAGAGGAGAAAGCCATGAACTATACTCTTGTCTTTACATAACACAAGATGTTATCTTTTGGCTTAGTTAAAAAAAAAAAAACTGTTTTAAAGTGCAAAAGTCTTACAAGAGACTGTTTTTAACATCAGATAGTAAAGCAAGACCCACCTTCTCACTTTTACCATATAATTCATATATGTAGGCCACCAAAGCACTGTACTTAAAGGACCACTGTGTAAGATTTAGGGGGATATACTTACAGAATGTGATAAAGTTTTCTTTATGTACCTGCAATGACTACCTGCAATGCATGCAATGGATTTTTAGGAGTCAGTCTCGTACACATTAATTTTTCATGCCAAAAAGTTTTCAAGAACTCTTGTAAACATGTATATAATATTTTAATATCCATATATTGTTATGTGTTCTTATTATCTATGGAATGTGGCCTCTGTGTGTGTGTGTGTGTGTGTGTGTGTGTGTGTGTGTGTGTGTGTGTCTGTGTGACTGTTGTTATGATCTGTATTTTACTGCTGCCCTTAGCTGCCCAGGGATTGTAGATGGAAATTAGCTAGTAAACTAAATCTGGTACAAAGCATCTCTTTTCTTCTGAGACTAATGTTATTCTGTACATTGTCCCTGATTAAAATAAGCTTAATAATAAATAATAATAATAACCTAAGAATAGGAATTGTCTCCTTACCTTAACATGAGCTGTTTTTATGTACTAAGCAGTGGGACTACTGTTTCCACAGTAGTCCAAAACGGACAAACTGGACTCTAGAAAGGGCCATTCATACTTTCATGTTTTGTCTCAGCCCCCGTAGTTAGAAGCCCAACTGCAATAAGCAGCGCATGAAAACTGCTTAATTCAGTGTTTCTTATGGTTTAAATAACAGGGCCCATTTCTTTTGGTGAGACCTCTGCAGATAATTCAGTTTCTGGTGAAAACCTCCTTAAGTCTTTTATCTAGTCAATTTGAAATTATTGGATTAAAAAAAGTGACCATATCCAGCATGTCTTGGACGAGTGGCCGGCAGCTAAATGCCAAACTGCATTTGAAATGTATCATTGTAATGTGCAACTGCTGTATTCAGTGTTTTTACCAATTGAAATCATAGAGTTCGCTTGTTTTTGGAAAGGAGAAGACCGCTGCGGATAATTCAGCACATAGTTAAAACCTCCTCAATGTCTGGTTCAGAGATAAGGTAATTACACATTAACTTATCAGAGAAAAGGGGTGAGCATACAGCAGCATGTGGCGGGTGAGCCGCCCATCTCCAAGATGCCAAGCTGCGTCAGAAATACATTATTTTTAATGTGAAAGCTCTTTATTCAGTGTTTTCAGTGGTTTTAATTGCCTGGTCCATTGCTGTCAGGAGGAAGAGACCTCTGAGGATAGTTCTGCTCCAGCTAAAAACCTCTTGGACGATAACACAGAAGGAATTTAAGCCAGGAGAAGTTTTAGCTGGTTGCAATCTGTTAGACACCACTAAATGTCCCTAAATCTTTCACACTTAAACTTTAAGTAAAATTTTGAGGTAACTGCACTATATCAGTGTCATTACTTTCTTCTTTATACTCCACTAGATTATGAAGGCAAATAAAGGCAAATGCCTTTTACTTCACTACAGTTATTTGATAGCTTTAGTCAGGCTATTTTCTTTGCAGATTTAGATTATTATTTTAAAATAACAAGTTAAGCTTTTTAAAATAGTAAAATAATAAAATTAAGCTACCCAGCAGTATATAAAGTAATTCAAATTAGGTCCACCTTCATCTGCTGCAAAATTAAAGTGATGTGGGCAATTCTGCATAATGAGTACTTTCACTTTTGGTACTTTAAGTAGGCTATATTTTGAAGTCAGTAAATTCTTTTTACTTAAGCAACAGTTTGAGTGTAGGGCTTTTACTTGTAACAGAATATTGATACACTGGGGTATTGTTACTTTAAAGACTTACGTAAAAGATCTAAATACTACTTTCACTACTGTCTTTTAGTGCTGCATACAAATGGAACTCTTGAACTTGTGTTTATGGTATGGGAAGTTGCAAACACGAAGTTGTGAACTCAACAAAATTTCCACCAAGAAGGTTGAAAATGCCACAGCAGTGTGGCTTTCATATGGCCTCTTCTTTTTAACACAATAAACATGACCCCATTTGAACTTTGCAATATTCACAAACACATTTATAAATAGAATTAGCACAAACAGTTGCCACACAAATAGCCTTGAGTCTTTGGGGTCTCTGGAGTTCCTGGAGCACCTACATGCTACTCCCACACCCTGTACCTGTTGTACGATTTACTTCTGCGGTAAACACGCAAGATAGTATGAAGACCTACTTTTTTTTCTCCAGTCACGGTATCCAGAAATAACAGCAGAGTGAGACATCTTTCTTTCTTCTTCTTCTTCATCTTTCAACAACAACACAAACATGTGGTCAGACAGTTACTGTTGAATTGCTTTTATTTCAAACAGCATTCACACAATACACTGTATTCTTGAGGCACATTCACATCAAGTGCTAAATAACTCCATGCATGGTCAAATGTAGGCTACAGCTTTGTTGAACTGAATGCAAATGCTGATTGTAAATGAAAATATTGCTTCATTATTTGGCACAGTAGGAAATATTGTCTATTATGTGACCACAGGTGTGTTATTTTTGGATTGATTTTCAAAGTGAGGTGAGGAATGCAATCAGAACGTGACCAAAAATGTGTTCTAGGTCCTGCTTGATTGAAATGAAAATCACAACAGTGCAAAAGGCTGATGATTCTTGAGTTAGCAGATATTTCACATGATAATTCACATTCAAAAAGTTACAACTAAACAGCACTATTGCACAATGTTGTAGAGAATATCTCAGACGTAAAAAGCCACCTTGACATTCTGACTTTTCTAAGACCCCTGTCACACTGTCTTCATTTTAACTTTAATTTTTTTAGCAGTAGGTACTATTGGTTTCAACTAGAAAGGCCCTCAGTGCTAACAAAAAGTTTGCAGGTATCTTAATGACAAAAGCTAAAATGAGTGTGACAAGTGTCTGGTGATAAACAACTACAGATTAATTCAGAATATCAAGGTGTTTCCTCTAAGACAAAAGGAACTGTAAACCCATTTAAAGGGGTTAGTATACTTTACATCACAAGTTAAATTCCCAGAGGTGTTTTGATAATATTTCATTGATCAGCAACAATATGGGTGTTAAATATAGTGTTATATAAATGAAGTTGGAGTTTGATGTTTATTAAAGTGTATTACTATGAAAAACATAATTTGCACCCAGAATTTAGAGAGAAAAATGACAATGACAAGAATGCTGTAGTACACTATTTACACTATTAAATATGCTTATGCAACTTGTATTGCATTAATCATGGTAAAAATAGAACAATGTAATATGATATTTATATGCTGATTACATCTGATTTGGCCACCCTGTTAACAACTGCTACAAATTACAATTATTTCACCTGGATAAGAGTACCTGGATTTTTTCTTTTCAAAAGCACAATAAATACTTAAATCTCTATTATTTGTCACTCTCACTGTTAACAAATTACACAAGCAAATCCAATAGAGCTTACTCAATCAGCTTTGAAACCGCTACGAAATCAATCAAGAAGGCGCAATCAATGACTGGTTTGAAAAGACAAATGAGTGTTTTCCTGAAAGAGAAGCGATTTCACCTCTCCGTCCAGTCGGTCATTCTCTAGACAGCTAGAACAGGCTACAACCAGAGTAGGCACCATGCAGAGAGGGGATTACGCCTGCCTAGTCTGGGTTCTTTTTGTTTTGTTCGTTTTGCCAACACAAGGACAGAGGATTAACATTATTTCAAACTGATCAATGATTTTCAGTGTGTTATTTGGGTAATTTGGCATATGCACTGCCTCTTCCACCTTTACATATAATGCACCCCAGACTTTTAAGAAGGGAAAAAGTTTCCACATAATCATGTTTTCTTTGCCACTGTGGAGATTTGGGATTCAGCACAATTTCCAAGCCAAGGAGAGAAGGTAAGGATGTGGGGTGCACGCCATTTGAAAACTCAGTTACTTTAGTGAGTAATTTGGGTAATTTGGCATATATGCTGTTCTTTCAGCAATTACACATTATGCACCCCTAAATTCTGAGAAGGGAAAAGGTATCCACATATTCATGTATCCTCTTCTGGAGTATCAGGATTCAGCACAATTCTCAAGCCAGTGGAACAAGGTAAGGATACAGGATGCACACCATTTTAAAACTCATCTGTTACTTTCAGAGTGTAATTTGGGTAATTTGGCATATGTGTTGCTCCTTCCACCCTCACGCATAATGCACCCAAGCCAGAATGAAGCCAAATACTAAATACAGGATTTAAGTGTATCCAAGGATCAATTAAAACAACCCGTTCAGAGTCAAACACTGGCTTTTCAGATTCCTCTCCCATACATGAAGATAAGGTGTTGTTAATTTGTTACTCACCAGCAGAACAACCCATAGCCCACACAGTATCCTCCTGTGGGCCAAAAACTCTTAGTTAAAACAGATTTGAGCATGGCACCAAATAAGGGAAGAGGTGAAAGGAAAGTGAAGAAGCAAGTGTTTTACTTGAAACAGGTCGGTATGCATGAGGGCAAAGAGGGCTAGATCCTGCGCAGAGGGTGCCACATGGACACGGGTTTCCTCAGAGTGGCCAGCATCTGGTTCCAGTGGGTGATCCCCATCCCGCTGGCTTCAGGGCCGATGATCACGTGACCCAGGTTCTCGCCCCTGCCGTCGTCTGTGGCCTCTGCCACTGTCACCCTCAGGGAGAGTTCCTGCAAACAGTGTTACAGAGTTACACAACCTGCTGTGTAGGAATGACTCAGCATCTTTTTTACAGCAGGGCTCATCCAGATCTTTAAGAAATCAGCTAAGTGGGCATGTGTAATAATAGCATTTGCTTTTTTTTATGGTTTCTGACATTTTAACCCCATCATCTTTTACTCACATTGAATTTTATTACTGCTTGGTTCATTTTGAAAATAGCCAGAAGTGTAAGAGCAGTTACTTTGTGCTTACAAAATGCAAAAAAAAAGTATGCAAAAAAAGATCAAATATGTCCCAGTAAATTACATGTCAAATGCAGTATGCCCAAAGTTCCAGGATGTTCGACTGTAACCGCTCTCATTTTGCAGTATGCCTGCCACTATGCATTTCTGGCAATTCTGATCCACAATCCTCTGCGATGCAGGAGATACGTCACATTGACTGGGCCAAAGACCAATGACAGCTTATCAGCATGTTGACAGCTGTCAGACGCCGCAATGACCGATGACTGACATTAAAGTCACTAATGACCAGTCAAAAAGTAAAAACAGGAGTATTATTTGTTAAAGTGAGCAAAAAAATCACATGGATTACCAACAACACAAAGACATACATAACTATAAAATAAAAAACGACAAAGAAATACATATGGCATTTATCATTTGTGAATATAATACAAACTGTATGTTAGATCTACTAATATATGCAATTATTACTTGAAAGTTAAAACTACATACATTACAAAGGAGCAACAGCAGTGCTTTATGGGTCAACTTCTGTCCCTGGCGAGTTTGGCAAATGGCATTTTGTTTTATCTCCAGGGAAATGGTATATAAGAAAAAGGGTCAAAGGTCATGCGTCAATGTATGACGAAGTAGTATGCGCTGATTGTGTGCATACTGCATATAACATAGGCCTACATACTTTGTAAGTACGAATAAAAAATAAAACGTATTTCACAGCAAAGCTTCTGTGTTATTGCTTTTTCTGCAACCATACTAAATTCTGTGTTATTCTATTAATATATTTTATTATTATCCTATTTAAACATTATTTATTTCTCTTGAGTTATGTCATCATCTTTTTTCAAAAGAGCAATTAGCACATATGCTGAAAAAATTATAAAAATGTACATATAAATACATACACAATAAAATAAGACCCGAGAACCATGAATAAGACAGTCATAACTATTTAAAATTAAGTACATGGCAAACTCATTTTACCAGTATAAAAATGATAATGAAATGTTAATTCCACTTAACATCCATTAACATGTTATATATGTCAGCTGCATGTGCATACTTGTATACACAACTGTTCATGTTTTATTTGCTTAAATAATTCAAGCACTGATGTTAGAATTACTATTGCCCATGCTAGTTTATTATTCTGTTTTTGTTGCAAAGTTTCATCATCCAGGACTAGCTTAGTGCCACAGTCTAAAGTGTCACCTGCAGGACGATGGACGGCACAGAGAAGATCATGGCTTCATTAAAGATGGGGTTCGTGTCGTCCCTTTTGGTGGAAGTCTTCTTCTTACTGATCTTCCTGCCGTCTTGCAAGAGATACACTTTGACAAACGGATCTAATGACGAGAAGGCACAAAGAAGATTACAGCCACATTTTAAGCCTCTAAAACCCAAGCTACACATGTACAAACATAGACAGCCCCGCACACAGAGCATGTAATAAACTCCTCATTAAAAAGTAATTAATTAGAGGCACAGTCTTTCGCACACAATTAGCTCTGTGGATGATAATGACAGTGTTTCATTGGGTGACCTTTATCAGTACAATGTTAGTGTGGCACTTATCTGGACATTTAATGTGATGAACAAGTCATTTAAGTCCCATCTGCCTGGCTGGGTATGAATAAATGTGTCCTCTGGGAGTTGACATTAAGAGTGTGTTATTACTGAGTCAGTAAGTGTTGTGTTCACTCACAGGATATGAGTGATAATGAAAATTTTTGTATAAATTAAAAGGCACAGAGATTTATATGTACAAAGTGTTATAGTCATATTGACAGTACTACATACTACTACTACTACTACTACTACATACTATTAGTAGTAAACTTTAACTTTACAAGACATATAGAATTGGTAACTAACTGCATTGTTAACTAATTGATTTGATAACTAATTTAGATATTTAGATTAGTTTAAGTAATAATTGATATGAGAGTATATCTATAAGGAAGCTGAATAATTAATGAAGTTATACTGACTAATGAAGAAGGGGTGGGATTAAATGCATTTTTTACTTCAGCCCACTCTTTTTTGGAAATGTGAAATCAAAACTGCCAAATGCATCACTATTATTATTTTTTGATGTTTGTTTGTTTTGGGTTTTTTTGGGTACTTTTCTGATATTTATATTATTAATTTATATTTTTTTCTAATTTTGTGGAATTATACTCATTTGTAGTTGCTATTTTGCTTTCCTTTTTTGTTGTCTTCTGTTTGTTTACTTACTCTTTTACATGTTTACATGTTTGAAATAAAGATTTCAATCAATCAGTCAATCAGAAAAGACACTCAGGTAACTTCTATTCACACACATTTACAAATAAAACACAAACAGCAAACAAACTATTGTTCCTGACCTGCAGTGTTCTTGCTGTTGGTCCACACCAGGTTCTTGCACTTGGCCACTACCACTGTGAGGCGCTCTGCTGTCGGCAAATAGCTGAGAGACAACAGGATCTCCCCAACCGCATCCACAGCCTACAGAGTTGCACCAGACATTAAATATAACATGTCATGTGCCAGTGTTAAACTTCTCTCTTAAACTGTTTTCAAGGTTTCTCAATTGCAGCCTTCTCCCAATTTTTGGCATCTTCTCAGTTCCATACGATTCCTATCTCCCCACTCACTTAAAGATCATTGTTTTTCCCTCTCTATAAGCTCGCTGCTCAATGATGTTTAAAGGGAGGGATGATACCCCTCCATCACAAAGCCAAAGATGTGATATAGAAGATCAAGCTGGAGAAAAAAATCAGATGCACCACCAATGGCTTCATCAAGATATTTCATTAAAACTTAGGACCCATTAATAAACTATGTGAATAGTCTACCTGGCCTTGAACTGTGAACTAAGACCTCTACAGGTGGTCTGTCTCATATGGGCTTAAAAACACTATTTGTACCTTGGGATGATGTTAATGTCTTGTTTGATAGACAGAACAAATCTCTATAACTTAAGCCTTAAAAAAACTGCAACTGCATTTTGTTATTTAATTATTAGTTTGCCATTATCATTAAGAAAATGGAAATAGAATAAAAAAAAATCTTCATTTCATTATCTTCCTGATCTATTGTTTTATTATATTGTTCATATTTTTAATGCAAATTTAATGAATCAAGTTATAATTGCTTTCCAAAACAGCTTGATGTGTTAACTGATTAGAATTAAACACAGTAAGTTTAATTAACCTATTCCATTGGCACATTTTAGGCTGCACAGCCATGAATATTGCTGTTATAGATACTGTGAGTCAGATTACAAGAGTCATTTTGTTTAATCAGGTTGATGAAGAGATGAAAAGTTGATAGCAAATTTAAAAATCATTCAAGTTTGCCTATGGTCAAATTAAAGCTAGAGTTGGTAACTGTGTTTAAAAAAAATTGACATATATTATGAAACTGTTACTATATACTGACAGAAGTACATGAGACAGACAACCAGTCAGAGCCAAGCAGTCTCTATAACGCAGCTGTCAATCATTGATTATAAACTGCGAGCAAACCGTCAAACTAGGCAGTGCTAATCACCTATGAATTAAGATTCTGCTACTGCATTGTTTATTTCTTGCCTTAAATCCTTTCAGAAATGTATTTGAGTGTACCTTTCAGATGTAAAATAAGAGTGTTTATGACTCTGCAGCCATGTTCAAAACAGTCAAGCTGAAAAACCAAGCACCGCCCACCTGTCAGGTCTCAAGCTTCCCAATTTTATGGCTTAACAGTACACAAAAATATATTTCTGACACTTTCTGTCACATTTGATCAGCACTGCCTGGTTTGACCACAGTTTACAGGCTGTGACTGACATGATTGACAGCTGCGTCACAGACCCCTCAGCTCTGATTGGTTGTTTTCATTGCGGCACAGTGGATGAATGCCTTTTGAAGCAGTACGAGGAGGCAGAAGAACATGATTTTCTTCACAAATTATCTGTTTTATGTATTACTGTGTGAATGTATAACCAGATTCCAGATTTTTTTTAATTTTTATTAATTACAAACTAAAGCTTTAACACATGGTTGGATTTTTTTTTACCAGTGAGAGTGTACAATAAGTAGCACAAAGCAACAGTATGGTTGTGACAAATGAAACTCTGGGATCAGATTATCTGTTATCAGTTACATTTAGCAAGGAATTTTTAATGTCTATGATGTGTAGTTTTGCTGAACATCCAGCAGAGGCTCTCAGACACCACCAGGCTTTCTTACACAGTATTTAGATACTTCAATGTAAAGAGCAGCTAGCATCATACTGTAAATGTGACTAAAATCTGGCATTTTGTTTCTGTATTGCATTAACAAATTGCACCCTTTGACACATACTGCATTGTAACTCACCTTATTAATATCTTGAAGGTAGAGCCAGGCGTTGAATGGTCTAATGGTCAGGTCCAAGTCTGACAGCTTGAGATCTGCTATCCCTGCGCTGATGTTTCTCTCGTCAGCATCAATGCCAAAAGCCGCACAGCGCAGGCTGTACTCCTCCAGCAAGGATGAATCCATGGGGACGGAGAAGTGCTCATCAAAAATCACTGTGAATGCATTTGTCTGGACCTATGAGAGGTGGAATAGAATAGAATAGAATAGAATAGAAATACTTTATTAATCCCTCGAGGGAAATTGTTTTTGTTGCAGCAGCAAATAAGAGAGCAAGAAGAGCAAGATTTGAAATGTAGGAATTTACAATAGTAAAAATTTACCTCCCAGATAATTTAACTGTGTGTCAGCTTTAAGTAAGTTGTAAATGAAAGTAAAATGATTCTTATGACTTTGGCACAAAACATACAGAGGTAATAAAAACACCCACACAAACATTGTTGCTTGCAATGATTGTGAGATAAATCACAAGAATCAGGCAATAAGTTAACTTTACAAGAAAAGATGTAGGCTGTAACATCTGTTGGTATCTTCATCCTCCTCCCTCTTTCATACCATTTAAGAGTCAGGCTATCAAGCACAAAATTGTACTTACTTTTTACTTTTTTACTTTTTATTTATTAAATGATGATTATGTCTCATTAAATTGCCAAAAGTTCTGGTCCACATAGGCTTCGAGGTATCAGGGTGTAGCCCTTAGAGGCAAATATCTTTTAACTTCTAAAACTGTACATATTGTCTTATTGTTGGTTGTGTTTCCATTTTTCAATTATATTTGTATGAATTAATATGCACTTTATGGTACTGTTTGTACTTTTTGGTTAGATGCCAAACTGCAGTTTGTTTTACTGCTGCATATTGTGCACACAGACAATAAAGTTCAATCTAATCTAATCAAATCTCATTAAATATAAACTAATTTAATCTAATATCTCAAAATCATTGCAAATAAAACCAGAATTATCTTAGTAAATGAGGCAGACAGTGAGGCCATAAAACTGAACAGAGCTCACTATGAGGAGCAACAACAAGCTAAATATGTGGTTAAATGTGGTTTACCAGAAGAATGTCTGACATAATGTAGAAGAGACTGCAGAGGGGAAATTACATCTTTACAGTTTTTACAATAAATATTTCGGGTCTGCATTGTTGAGATTATGTAGTAAATTACAGGCAAGGGGGTCACACTGCTATTTGCACTATGTCACATTTCCAAACACATTTCTTTCACTTGACTGCGACTAGATATTTTTCTGGGTACAAGTGCATTCACATTTTTGGCATTTTGTGCAGGTTTTTTTTTTTTGGCAGGACCTAGGCAGGACGCCTGTTGAGCTACCACTGTCTGAGACCAACAAATATCAAAACAAGTTACTTTTTAGCGACACATTTTTCAGTGGCTTTTCAGACCCCAAACATGGGTGGTTTTTGGCGATCTGTTGCTGTTGTTTTTCAGCGGGGATAGTGCCACAAAAAGGGGTTTTTACTTTAAAGAGACATCCCCTGCCAATCTGCAGACCACTGTTGGAGACCAACAAACAACATAACCAGTAGTTTTTTGCCAAGTCATTGCGGTGTTTCCTGCAGCTTTTTAAGCACAAAACATGGCTGTTTTTTTTCGTGACCTGTGGCTGTTTTCCCAGCACCTTTTGAGACCCCAAGAGTGCTTGTTTTTTTCGCTACTCAATGCTGTTTTTCCAGTAGGAATAGTGCCACTAAAGGGATAGTTTTTTTTTTACAGAGATTTCAACTACCAAGCTGCCAACCATCAGACAAACAAACATAACCGTTTGTTTTTTGGTGAGTCATTTGAGGCTTTTAAGGCACAAAATGCAGGTGTTTTTTTTAGTGATCACTGTGTTTCCAGTGTTTTTTCAGCCCCAAATATGGGTGTTTTTTAATGACCCATGGCTGCTTGGTTTTGCCACAAAACCTGCTGTTTTTTATAGACATTGCTTTGTTTCCTATCTGGATGGTGGCTTGAAAAGTGGTTGTATTTTACAGTGACACCATTGTTTATCCAGTGGGGATTGTGCTGCAAAACAAGGTTTTGATATATCTGCTACAAAATAACATCCAAATGTAACTTATCCATTGTTTGTAGAATCATAAAATGCCAGCATTTCTTCAGGCAAAGGCACAGTGGCCAGCAGCGGCTGTGTGGCTACTGGCTAATGCTAATTTCAGGCCATCAGATGCTGGTGCTGAATTGAGGGTTTAGCGGTTGGAAGTTACCAGGCAACTAGTAAATGAGGAGGAGAGGATTTAATAATAGCCCCTTTTCACACCACTGGTTGTTCTTGAGGTGTGAAAAACAATAGGAATATTTCTGCTAACAAATACAGTGAAGCAGAATAAAATGAAAGTATGCGTCATGGTCGGCAGGAGTTGTTTTTAGTTAAACAACTCACTGTACAATGAAAGGATTGTGAATTCAGAGCACAGGGTCTGCAGATCAGCCTGTAAGGCCGACCTTGGACTGAGCCTCATATCTACCAGCTGAATAGCACCACAATAATACATCCAACACCTACAGAATCCAGAAAAAGGCCTGGCTGCCGTTGTGCAAATATGTACAGAAAGATATAAAGCATCCAAAGCAGACAGTATCTCTGTGCCGGCAGCTGAGCACACAGACTTACACTTCTTCCACAATATGTCTGTCTGCACTGTTAGGCTTATCGCTAAGGGGGATAACAATTGCGATGCGTGCGGTGAAAATGAGGCAATAAAAGCTCAAAGAGAGGCATGTGTGTGTGTGTGTGTGTGTGTGTGTGTGTGTGTGTGTGTGTGTGTGTGTGTGTGTGTGTGTGTGTGCTACAGCAGACAGAGAGAGAAGAATAAGAGAAGAGTGACATGCACATTATTAAAGCCAAAACAAAAGCAACAATCAAATAACTGGGGAGAAAAAGGGATGAGGGGGGGAAATGGGATGAAAAAGGAAATGATAGACAGGTGATGGGTGAAGCCAAAAACAGTGACAAAAAAGAAATGCTGGAGAAGAAAGCAAACGAGAGAAAGCACAGGAGAGAGAGGGGCTGGCTTGACCATTAGTGCGAGAGGAGCTGATGTCAGCATTTCTTTGGTCTTCAACACTCCTCGACATTAAAGAGGGAGCCACTAAAGGCACTGCTCCCATTATCATTACACCCAGCCTGAACGCATTAATATAACACAACATGCTCAAGTGAAGGGAACCGTGGTGAGTTCTATGTCATCCCCATCAGCCTGCACAAACTGCACACAGCCACATTCACATGAGGCAAGATGCTGATGACTCACAGCCAGGCAGGAATTAGTGCATTTTCTGGCAAAGTCTCACGAAGAGCAGAAGGCGAGTGGCAGGTGTAGCAGATGGAGGAATGTAGCCCTGTTCTCTTCCTGTCCGAATGGTCATTTCAAATTAGATTCAAGCTTTCTATAAAATTGTTTAAGTGGAGAATTCAAGGAAAAAGTAACAATGAAGACAATCACATCTCTTCTAGGAAAAAGAAAATATGATTAGTAAAAGAAATACTCATCGCAAGTCAATATTATTAGACACTAAGACAAAATGTTTAACTTAATAGATATGGTTTTTCTAGATCGTAATAGTAAGCAGGGGTGTAATTTACAGTGGGGGAACACAGGGGACATGTCCTTTGCACTTGCACAAAAAAAAACAATGATTCTGGTGCGCCCTGTAGCTCCGTTGGTAGAGCTGGTACAGTTGGTTCTGGCCTCGGCCCTTTGCTGCATGTCTTCCCCTCTCTCCCTCTCTCCCTTTCAGACTTGTACTGTCCTATCACAATAAAGGTAGAAGCCTAAAAAATCATCTTCAAAAAAAAAAACAACAACGATTCATCAAAAAGAAGAAACAGGGGAAATTGCATGAGTCAGTGTGTGTAATTCTAAAGGTAGGGAAGTTGGATTGGTATTTTTTTTTAAATTGTAGTAAATTACAGAGCGAATAAATGGAGAGTCCCGATATATAAGAATAACTTCATAAACTGAAAATAATTTTAAAAAATCTGAGTGCAATCTTCAAAAAATATAACTGTCTGTTATAGGGGAGCTCTAAGTGTCTAGTTTAAACATCGTAGGATGAGATTCATTTTTGAATCGTGAGCTTGTGAGTTAAAATGTCATTTTTGATATATCTCTAAAAGTATAAAAGAACTATTTTGTATACTTTGTTAATGCATGAAAAAATGCACTTTTATCCTCAGTTAACACTGACATTTGAAATTAACTGTGCCAACATACCATCATATATCACCTTGGGTCAAAATATCTTTCTTTGATAAGGAACTTAAAATCTCTGCCAATGACAACTTTGTATTAAAGGCCTCTTGGCTCTAGTTTATAATTAATACATATTATTTATATTGCTTTGAAGTGTAGGGCACTATTTTACTTAACTTTTTTATCACTTCTTGTTGTATCTTGCTCTATAATATAGTGAATAATAATAGTGATTGTGTGAATAATCAAAAAGAACTATCTATTAAATGAAATATCTTCTGAAATACCTCATCATTGATTTCCAGAGATTTCCCTAAGGGAACTGACAGGATATTAAAGTCTACACTGTCACACAGTACATGTGTTGTCATATCACCCAACCCTATCTCCGCTCACCTTTATTATATTGTGACTTGCAGTATCATCATAAACACTTTAAACCGACCAGAAAAGGAATCGCTTCTCATAGTAAAGATCATTACATATCTCAATGTAAAAAAAGTAATTATCATTATAACCTAACTTGCAAGTAAACACAAGTTACATTTCTCACTGACTAAAAGTCAATCACATCTCCTCCTAATGAAGGTAAAGGATGTGAAATGAACCTCTCTGACTGCATCCAGCTCCCAAAGGACTCACCACTCAACTAAATGAAATGGGCTCTTCCGTCAGACAGGAAAAGATTGGCTTGTCAGGCTGCAGGATCAAGCCTCTCACCCCGCGGGACGGATCACTGTCTCAAATTCACTGTCTAAAATTCAGCCAGGGCTACAATCTTCAACACAGTTCAAGCAAGCCAAAGCTGCCCCCTGAGCGAGAGAGCTTCAGCTGCTACAGCCTCACTGCACCCTCTCAATGTCAAGAGACACTTTTATCCCTAGTCCTTTGCCCAGTCGTCACAGCTTAACTGCTAATTAACCATCTGAGAAACAGTTTTTTTTCTTTCTTTCTTTTTCTTTCTTAGTCTACTGACAGTTATGCTGAAAGTCACTCACGAGCAATTTCAATTATTCTCTATTTTTTTTTAACGATCATGTTTGATAGGGGCGGCACAGTGGTGTTGTGGTTAGCACTGTTGCCTCACAGCAAGAGGGTCCCTGAACGGGGTTCGTTCTGTGGGCGGGGTACTTGTTCTGTCAGTTCTGACAGAACAACCAATCTGGCCCCGCAATGTCTGTTTTGAGCCATGATGGCGGTGTGGCTTGGTCGGTCCAACACTTTAGTCAAGACTGAAACATCTCAACTAAATGATTATGAACAAGAGTGTTTGTATTTTTTCCATCTATAACATTTGAAAGCTGATTATTTGAAAGCTTTTTTATAAAGCAGTGTTAATTTTCTAGCAGTCCTCTTCTTCTCTGCCTTTTTCCTGGTTTTTGGTCAGATTCCTGAAACAGTGGAATAATGTCACACCATAAAGTGCTGAGTTAACATTTCACTTGCAGAAAGTTCCCTTGTCTCCAAGTCAGTGTTTGTTTTTATTGATGGGTTTTAGGTTAGATGCCTGAAATAAGGCCTGTTGTTAACACATTTGGTTGTACAACATAAAATAAGTTTGTAAATACCCTGTTCTTTATGCGTCTTCAAAAATGGTAGCTGCAAACAAGCAGCTAAATTAAGCTACAGAGGTTATCAGGGACAAGGAAAGTCATCACGCTGAAAACTCATCTACTCATTTCTATGCCTTTACAGCCTTGTTGTGTTTGCACTTGCCCTAACCCTAACTTGCAAACTATTCTGCCACAAACGTTACTAATTGACACAGCCATCACCACTAGCTACATTAGGTCATGCTAAGAGGAGAGGCTTAGATAGAAGATGTAAGTGCACAAAATCAAATTACAATTTGGAAGCTTAGTGGTGGTGATATTAAAGTAATGCAACCATGGTGTAGTGTGTTTGTAAGCTAGCACTAGATTTTTTCCTTCTGGCAATTCCATTTCCGCTTCAAGAATCATGACAGTGGCGTTCATATTTGAAGATTATCTAGCTGAACAAAACATTTAATTGTCAAAAACTATTGCCATTACTTGCTATAACTATTACTGCCACAGAGCTTATTTTACACAGTAATCCAAAATCCAACGGAATAATCCCGTAGGCTTTTGTTGAGGGAAGTAAGGTGATGTTTCCTGAAAATAGTCATCCCTGCAGCACTCTATTGGCAGGAATGTGTACTGCTTCATGTGCATGGGCACGCACGTACGTCCTCTGGAACCCAGTCTTAAAAGCACTGCTCAATAGCCCTACTAGTGACCAAAAACTCTGCAGGATACCTTTAAGTGACTCATTTCCTAACTCTAAACCCTATCTCTTTACTATTCACAGATACAGTGTCCACCAATTGCAGCCTCAGCAAGAGAAACGTGAAATACATCTGAGCTAAAATGAAAAACGCCATCGGGATCAGACCATGAGATGGTCAAGCTTTCACGCTCAATGCCAGTCTCTGCTTACTGAGGAGAACCACTGTTTATCACTCCAGTGCTTTTTCCTTATTATTTGAAGACAAACATACACATACAGCATAATGACAAAAAGACAACAGCTTTCTTACCCTTGTGACTCCCACATTGATCTCCTCTGGCCCCAGGGAGACTCTGATGAAGCAGCCGGGGAAGTCTCCCTCCTCCCTCTCCAGCAGGTCTTTGCCCTGGTGAAGAGTGATGTGGAGCATTCCCGTCCCCTGGCCCGGATGCCTGGACGGCTCAAACTCGAGCGTGATCTCCAGCTGGCCGACCGTGAAGTCATGGCCAAAGTTGTTAGCGATGGAGGAGATGGAGCTGAGCGAGTCGGTGGAGATGGATCGATTAAGCTGAGCCATGCCGGTTGGGTCCAGCTCCCTGCTCATCAGCTCCAGGTGGCCCAGGTCCCTGAAACCATCAGGGGTGTCACCGAGGGCCAGGCTGGGTTTACGGCTGGAGGTGGTTGAGGTCCGCCGGTGGTTGTTGGCAGCCACTCTCTTCAAGGAGGAGTTAAAGAAAGGATGAAATATTTTTTTTAAGGACTGAGATGAAAAATAACTCACAAAGAACTGTTTGCAACTACAAGAAGAACTTGTAGTTTTGAAAGTTGAGATTTAGTGGATAACAGTTACTCACCCCATATTACATTCAATTCATGAAGAAAATGTTGTTTTTTTCTTACATGCCTCCATGGTGAAAAAACAATCCAAACAGAGCAATTCTTGATGAATTGAGATCACAGAGGTCCTCGTTTAAGATCATTTAAATTATATCAAAGCATCTTTTTAGTTACTCTCACAGGACTCATGCAGTATAATCAAAGTCTCATTTATCCAGTTGTGTGCTCAGTACTTCTCAACTTTTCTGTGACCCCTTCAAAAACAGACTCCATAGAGAAAACAGTAATTTTACCTCCCTTAACTTAAAAATGAAGAATTAATTCGGGTTCACCAAATTCACACAACAACACAAACAACCAATCAAGGCACTGGTGGACCAGCAACTCCCATATTTAGAGATGTAAAATTAAAGTATGTTTTTGACTGTGAAGTCTGGCTTTAAAGAGAGCATTGATAAGTTTTACTTTCATTTCAGTTCTCCATCAGAAATGGCTGTATATCTGGTAAGTACTGAGGATACGACTGAATAAATGAGACTTGGATAATATTGCACAGGTTATGTGAGCGTTTATCAACAGACGTTTTGATAACATTTTGCTGTTTTCCAGTGTAGTTGTGTATGACTTCAATTGATAAAATATGTTCTTCGATTTTGAAATCTTTGTTCACCAGAGGCAAAGGAGAAAAAAAGTTTCCTTTCCCAATTCAACGGAACATAAAATTATTTTTTAAAGTAGAGATAGTCAATCATGTGCCATTGAGGCCCAAGACTCTGAGGTAGAAACTAAAAGCTATGAATTTAAAAAAAACCAACAACAAAACTTTGCCTTTGATTCAACTGCTGCCTTCTTCTTCTCTTGGAAAAAAACCCAGCTCTTGATGATCTGTGCCACATGATTGCTCATCTCATGCCCCAAGCAAAGAAGCTGGTTGATTTTGCCACTAACTTTACAAAACCTCTCCCATCCTTGTCTTTTTGTACAATTCATATAGCTTGATTCTGGTGTAAATGTACCTTTTGTCTGACTTCTGAGAAGGAGGTTCCATATTTTTCTTGAAGATATCGATAGTCAAAGTTGGGGAAAGGGGACGGTGCAGGGAAGGTGCCAGATTTCCACAACTTCCAGATGTTGAGTCCGGCCACACCCAGCAGAACAAAGAAGCCCACCAGGTAGATCCCCACCTCCCAGCCGGGCGGGTTACGCACCACTGAAACAGAAACAAAAAACAAGTTGTCCTCACTTCATTTCATCAATGGTAGCGTAAAGTTTGTCCTCATAACTGCCTGTATTTTATATCTGATGGGGAGGTTTGATTACCGGTGGAAGTGCAGAGTTGGGAGAAACCCAGGACAGAAAGTTTAGTGAGGTTTTTTTTATTTTGAGACCAACAGGAGTCTTAACAAGCTATCACTGAGCACAGTCAGCCACTGTTGCAGGCCTTGTCATTTAGCTCTCAGCATTGAGATGACTTTGAAATCGTTCAGGATGCATAATGTAAATCAGACAACAGTTCTGGACAAAATGACAGACAAATTGAAACGCCTCTCTGAATAAAACGTCATTCATGTTGCATTTTCGAGAGGGATTACGAGCCTATGCCGAGCTGGCTCTCTCAAGATGAATTGCTCCTGTGGGAGGACTTTGACAGCTTTATCTCTACTTTTTAACACAAGAGATAAGACAATTATTGGGTCAGTCATAACGTGTTGTAGCATTGACTGTGTTCAGCGGGAGATGAGGCCAGAGAAACTGTAAAGCTTGCGTAAAAATGTGACAGCAGCTGTCAAATACACCTGAGATCAGACGCACAAATGCAAAATGACGGACAAAAAAAAAAAAGATACACACGCTCACAAGACGATCATGCAGAAAAAAATCAGCAAGGGAATATGCTGGAACTGTCCACTCACCGCTCAGATGGTAGCCTGATATATCCCCACTTTGAGCGGAGGACATGGTGCTGCAGCCAGCCTGGAAAAAAAACATCCAAACAATAATCTCTTCAAGTGGCTTTTTATGTCAGAGACCATAACAGAGTAAAGTCTGACACATTTGGGGTTGCTGCCAGACTTGGTCTGGGGACAAACTATAAGAAAAACCACAACATTTATTGAAATTGCATTTTTGTTCATAATCCCGAATAAAAATTGGGTTATTGTTCTTCTAAAATATATTAAATATTCCACTTACGGAAAAACTAATTCTATTTGCAGAGTGGAATTACATAATCTTTTTATGCATAGTACAAGAAACATTTTTAAAAACTCCTTAAAACATCTCTTTTTTTCTTTTGCTATCAGCATGAATCACAGTACACATGGCCAATTTAACCCGCTTTGGGCCACACGGCAAAATGTACCATGGGAAAGTAACAACTCCTGACATCCACTGCTGCTTCAGATACATGAACAGAACAGGTTGTATGCACAATAACATGCATGCATAGCAAAGGACATCAGGGCTACATTTTCACATTTTTGCTTTGGGCCCCCTGCACAGAGTGGCCAAAAGAGACCCAAAAATCAGCAGTTTTCATACCACCTAAAAAATCCACCTACTGATAAGCAGCATACTGTCAAATCAAAGTGAAAAAACCCATCAGTGAAGTCACCTGCTGAGGTGACTAGTTTGAATGAAAACCTGCAGAAAATGGTGCATTTTACCAACCATACTCTTAACAGGTTGATACCACATAAGTACACATAGTAGTGTCTCCTGGTTGACGGTGGGTTAGGTTCAGGCAACTCCTAGGTTAAAGTTACAAAATGGGACAGTTCACCCCAAAATCAAAAAGTACATATTGTTCCTCTTACCTGTAGGGAAATTCATCAGTCTAGATCATTTTGGTGTGAGTTGCTGACTTTTGGAGAAATCAGCCATATTGATGTCTGCCTTTTCTACTGTATAATAAAACACTAAAAGTGTCAACAAATACAAAACTCAACAGCAATGTGTCTTTCCATAAATGATGACCTGGTTACTCAAGATAATCCACAGACCCTGTTGTGAGCAGTTTTATGTAGGAACTATCTTCTTTCTACCAAATTACATGTGCCAACCATATCATACCATGCATTTACTCGTAACACAATAAGATGTAAACATTTACGGCGTCCTCCTTGGCTAAGCTGTAACATTAGCTAGCTCAGTGGTGCTAGGTGACACTTCCTCTACCTGCAGCAATTTTCATCCTACATTTGGTTAAGAGGAAAAAAAGTTCCTATATGAATCTGCTGACAACTATGTGTGGTTTATTTTGAGTAACTGGGTCATGATTTCTCAAAAGAGAAATTGCTGTTGAGTTTTTCAATTTTTGTTTTTTTTTCTTTTGCAGTTTGAGTATTTAGTTTTTTGAGTTCCATTATATTACAGAGAAGGAAGACATCGCTACAACACTCTGCAACTCTCAAAAAAAAAAAAAAAATGTGTTGAATATGTTGAATTTTTGGGTGAATTGTCCCCTCAAGGAAAAATTGTTGAGCACTTCACAGTTTTAGCATTACACTTGTTGGATTCTTGATTTACAGTTTAAAAGCAGAATTGGAGATATTGTCTTTTTTAATTCCACACATTCTTGCTGCCTGTCAAAACCTGGGGCCTACATTACCCACAATGCAACTCGACTGCCTTACAGCTGGGTCAGAGATTCAGGTGCGTAATGCTATAGCAGCTAATGTAGCCTGGAAGCAGCTAGTCTCCAGCAGACATACAGCACAGGATACAGAGGTCTGGTAAGCATACTTCTTTATAACCCCACATCTCCGATTAGACTGCATGGCTTCCTCTGAAGCCACAAGAGACTTTCTTTAACCTTTTCACATATGCAGCAGACCAGTAAATAGTCCTTGATGTGAAGAAAATTCATTATGTAACCAGTTCAACAACAGGTTAAAGACAGGATGTTTGTAATGTCCAGTGTCAAAGTCGGACACTTTTTACACTCAATCATCCATTTCAACCTACTGGCTAAGAAGTTTTGTCGGTGTATGACAACATCATATTACTTCTATCTTTGCTTGACTAGACAACAGTCATTAAGAAATCAGTAAATCTACAAGAGGTTCAGAAAAACCTAAACAAACCAAGTTCTAAGTCTTTGAACGAATGACTAATGCTGCTTTTTTTTTATCTCATCTCACTATGTTTACCCAAATTCATGTTGAAAGACTTGGGAAAGACTAAGGGCATATTCTACACAAACAATCAAATAAATATATAAAATCTCAAATAATAATACATTATGTTGTGCTCCAGACACATTTTCGTTTGTCCAAAATATATTCTTTTCCTGCATGAGCATATACAGTAATTTGACTGAAACTGCAAGGACTCTTGAAGACAGAATTGTGGATTTGGGGCCCTGGGGAAATTCAACGAGCAAACACCTGACTACTGACTTCCTTTTCACAGTAACAGCGATGATGCATTATACACATGAAAGACATAGTATTAGCTTCTAATCATACTGCTGAGATGAACAGGAAATGAAATGAATGGTACAGGGCTTCTGGGAGAACTCAATGATTGCACATTCACTGTCGGACCATGCAGCTATTAGGTTTATTCAGTTTAAAATAAGAAATCAATTTGGCTTTCATGGCTCTTTCTTAAAAAAGCAGCAGGGGCTGTTTTTCAAAAGACAAAAGAGAACAATATTTCCCTGTGCCCCTCTCTTCCTCCGCAAACTGTAAAATAAAAAACGATGGGTGCTGGCGTGTGACTCATTCCTCCACCCAACCTCCCCTCCCGCTCCCCCGCTTGTTGGAATCTCCCCATATCTCGGTGGCTCGGGGGGAAAAGGGAGCATTACACTAATGATATAGAAAAAGGCTGGAGGGGGGTTGGGGGGTTGCCGACTCAATTCTGCTGAGCGCTTTGCAGACCACAGCCATGCAGGCCAATTAAAGTGGCTGACGCAGTGCAGGGCCCACTGACAGCTGCTGATATGCCATTAGCAAAGCATGGGGAATCTCTAGCAGTCAGGGAAGTGTGAGCGCAACCACCACCCCATCTCGGCCCAGTATCTCTCAGATAAGCTTGGTTCAACCTAAGGCAACATATGAGAGTAGAGGAGGTCCAGGAGAAGCTGAAGAAAAGGAAGAAGAGGAGGATCAAGGATGGGAAAAAAAGAAGAGAGAGACAGCAAAACATGTTTCAGACAGATTTAGTAAATAAGGATGAGGCAGCGTGGGCGCTCTGGTGCCTCAGCGGGCTTAAGGTGGAGGAATACTAACAATGAAATCCAACTTGCCTTAAAATGCATTTGAAAAAAAAGGAGGCTCATACTAACTCACTGCAGTTTCGTAAAGTCTGTTTGTGAGTTTGGTGCAGGTGAATTGGATGTCATTTGATTAGTCAATCACCTGTCAGTATCACCTCATCGTCACTAACCGTCATCATCCAAATGTGTTTATTTGAAGTGATTTTTAACATTGATGACTTTTGTTTATTCAAAAGCAGATATTGTTAGAGTTTACAACCTTTAAATGATATTTAAGGTTTTTTAAAGTGAGGTACTTATCCATTGTCAGTGCATTACCTACAGAGACATCGGTCGACAATCGGCACGCCCCAGTATGGAGAAGTAGACTGCAACAGAAGCTATGCAATGCTCTGCTGTGGAGGAAGGCAGCAGAAAAATCTATTTTAGCCACTTAAAAATGTAAAATATCTATATATTTTAACCCCTTTATCTTGCCAACAGTCAGCACAGATGGAAACTTCTGTACTGTTCATTTCATCTGTATCTGTGCATATTTTCTGACAGCTCATGGATACAAACGGAGCAGTACCACTGGAGATTGTGGGGGTCATTACGTTCTCATCCCAAGTCGTAACATGTTGCCACACCGCGACCAACTTCCAGGTCTACATATTTCCCTCGAGGTATCCTTCTGTGTCTGCTGTTGACATTTAGGAATGCGACTACCATGATGTTATGCTGCATGTGTTTATGTTTTGGCAAGAACAGCAACATGGCAACCAACGCAAGGTGTCAACAAACACACATGCTGGCATGGATGGCTAGGATTAGAGGAGGAAGGCACGTGGGAATGTGGAGGAAAAAACTCCATCACATTAAAACAGGAAGCAAATATGGTACCACCAAATAAAAGTCCAGGGTTTGTTGGACCCATCCATGGCCCCTCGTGCTCCTAATATTACCCGTTACCAGTTGCGTTTCAACCTGACGCTGTTCTGCCACATTTTATAAGGATGCAACAGGTTCTGTCTGGCCGCATTCTCAAGTGATCCAGCATGTGCTGTCTGGCCATCTGTCGGCGTATAATAACACGGAGACCAGTTCTGGCAGGCCAAGTTCTCATCTGAAATCATCCATCAAAATACATTTTGCTGCTGCCGCTGACGGCAGCACTACATTGCTTATCTTCCATGTCAGTACTCCTGCCTCTCCAAAATGGGGGGCGTGCCGGCTGACATCTACTGTTGGTACGACACTGACTATGAATAAGTACCTCACTTCAACCTCACTTCAAAAAAAACAAACTATCCCTTTAAGGTGGATCCCCAGCACACTGCCTTTGACAGAGAAGAACATAATCTGCTGGTGACCTTTGCTGCTTGCTATCCCCCCTCTCTTTCCCGTTCCCCTGTCACCATCTAACACATACAATCTAAGCAGAAGGAAGATGGTATGAGGCTGAAAATAGTTTGTGTAATAAACTGAGACAGAGAGAAAAAGAAAAACAGACAAGCAGATGCTAACATTAGGGAGAAGGAACAATAATGAGGAGCATGTTAAATTTTTTACATTACAGAGTTACTTTTTTTTATTGCAATGATTAAGCTGAAACCCAAAGAACAGGAGCAAGAAGTATGCGAGTCTCGATCTGAACCACGATGTCTTATTTCCATGTCAGCAGTTGTCAGGTGTGTCATATTTTCTCCTTTAGATTTCCTGAGGCTGACAGCTCGTTAACACATGGCTGTGAAGGGTAAGGTGAACATTTGCGTAAAAGCTTTCCCACAGACGTGTCATCTTCATGCCCACATGATCTCCACTCTCTTGCTTCTTTAGATTTACCTCACCGCTGCTGCAGGGGATTCTGTGTCTGATAACATTCCTCATAAAGCCTAAAACGACCGTCTTCCTCCACTGCACACAGAGAGCAGTTGTGCGGAGGATGTTTTAATTACCGAGATATGCATGAAATGAATATCTTGTCACAATGTCAGCTTGCAAAACAGGCTGCGATGAGCGTTAAATGGCATGTGAATAATGAAATGGAATAGAGCCTTTGAAATTTGCGAAATACAATTTTCCAGAACAGTAATGAGGCTGTCAAAGGGAAAAAAATCAACAAAAAGGGAAAAGTCAGATATAACAATAATGCATGATTATCAACACTGGAATGCCAAAACAGTACAAAGATCTTTCACCTGCCTCATGGGGTGTAAAGTCAGGTCAATATTTTAGATAATGTGCCTTTAGTTGTTAGGAAAACATTGAAAATTTAGTTCTTCCTTGAAACTCTATAGGATGTGTTTACATAACTTTAGACTGATGTAACTGGTATGATGTCTTTTAATGTAGCAGCAAGTTTGGGCAGTTTTATTGTTTATGTGCTTCCCCAGTAGATGTTGCTTGCATTAGTGTTAAGTAGAGCTGTGACAATAATTGCATTTTCACAATACTACAGCCATGCAACGCTACTGCAGTGAAGATATCATCGACGCAAGTTAACCACCAAACTGCATTAATACGTTGCTTTTTCACTGTGGTAATAGTTGCTGGGTACGTCAGTCAACTATTTCCAACATGGCAGCTAGGTCACAAACACTTATTTTTCAGCTGAACTGGACACTAAAATATGTTTCTTTAACATTTTAGGTTAGAAATAGGAATAGTCACAGAATCCTGATTCATATTTGATCAGCACAGCTCGGTGTGACCGCAGTTCACCTTTTTGCAGGTACATGAACACAGCACACGTAAAATCATCATGCTTCATTTCTATCCCTCCGCAGAAGTTTTAATCACAACATGGATAATTAATCAGCTGCTGCAGAGGTAGTGAAAGTAAACTAAACAGTTTTGTTTCACTTTTCACTGTGCCTGGTGTTCTGCTGCTCCATCTGTGACAACAGTATGCCCTGCGCTCTGACGGTGTGGTGCTATATATTACTGAATGGTAAAGATATTCCAATAGTGCTCCTAATGAACGCTCTAGCATCTAAAACTTTCTTCATCTAACTCAAGGCCCACTTAACACATTGAGTGCCATTGACATATATATACGTCATTTAAAAGCCAACGCTTGAGTGCCATTGACGTATTTATACGTCAAAGTGTGTTTTTGGCGGCTGACACAAGGAGGCACTCTCACGCTACCTGTGTGTAAGTTGTAGTACAAAAGACGGCAGATCAAAACATGAATGAGTAGACAGGATCAGAAAGCAGAGCAATCTGTACGGAGGTGATTCGAAACTACAGCAACGAAGCTACATCAATTCAATATCGGCATGAAATGGCTCCCAAAAAACGGAGAGGGTCAAGTGGCCAGTTTCGCCAGCGGACGCTGGAAGAAACTCTCATGGATCTCGGTCTCCCCCCCTCCCTATGCTCTTGACTGTGTGTCCTGCGGGGTCCGAAGCGTTTACTTTGAAAAAATGAGAGTGTTGAGAGTGAGCAGGCCCGGCCGCCCGAATACTGCAGGTAGGAATAATGGAATAGGACTCCGGTTCTATCTTGTGGGTTTTCTCTCTCTGAACTGGGGCCATGATTTGTTGCATTGTGCTGTACTTTGCATATTTACACATTTACACACATTTGTAATACAATTTTCAGATGTCTTTTATGTCATTGAAGGCAAAACTATAACATTCAAATCACTGTTTTGCTTGACAGACTCCCTTTCACAAAAATGCATTTTCTCAGCTTTCTAGAAAGAAAGTGGTATTTTTGATGAAACCAGCCTCTATTCAACTTCAGATAAATCAAGAACGGAACAAGGTGCAAACAAACGTTTTTTCCATGACGAAAAGGAGAGTTTCTTCTTTCATTTGAGCTATTCTGTGCTTTCAGAGTCTGAAATATTATTATAATATAATAATATTATATTAAATATTCTGTGGGTCTTG
Source organism: Plectropomus leopardus (assembly GCF_026936395.1). Classification (NCBI taxonomy): domain Eukaryota; kingdom Metazoa; phylum Chordata; class Actinopteri; order Perciformes; family Serranidae; genus Plectropomus; species Plectropomus leopardus. The sequence goes on along the minus strand of NC_142182.1, from coordinate 25,450,282 downwards.
AAAGACGACTTAAAATGGCCAGAAAAGCTGGCACAAGCCACTTTCCATCATATAATAGCGCTGGCACTCAATGAGTTAATGGTGTCATCCACACCAACTGAGCAAACTCCCATCTATTTGAAAAGACTGTTAAAGAAAACTCAAGAAAAAGCTAAAAGAATGAAAATTTCATTCAGATGACCTATTATATAGGCTACAGATAAAAATTCTACATGTAGATCCTCTCTCCACTTACTTTCTATTTTTGGGTGTACCTTATGACCTCTATAGCTGAGTGAAAGATGTTCCCCTTGCAAGACAAGACACACCACATGATTTCTATTGGTACAACACTGTGAACTGGCTTTACAGGTCCATCTTTTTTAAAGTCTACTACACTTTAGTGTTGGCACTGGCGATTTCTTAGTAGTTCCTGAACTTCAGTAGCAGTCATCCTTCATGCTTGCATCTTCCAACAGCCTTCAGTACACAGAGGGAAGTTAGGCCAAATTCACTCTCTGGCGTAATTTCATATTTATTATTTATTATTATATATTTTGTCCTGTAATCAGAATTACAGTTCTTGTTGGCAATAAAAACCACTGCGACTAGGGAGGAAACAGACACCACCAGCAAGTGTCTCTATCCGAACATAAAGCAGCTCAGACAGAAACAACAAACCCAAAGCACCTGCTCAGATCCGACACTGAATGTAAATGTGCCATAGCTGCCACCATTTGCTCCTAACAGCTAGGAAAAAAGAAAACAAGAAATTCCCTTTATTGAAGCTGAATGTTAAAACAGGTCCGATCAATAACAGCAGACACACAGATTTATGTTTGCACACACACACACACACACACATACACACACAGAGCAATAAAGAGGAGAGAAATTGAGGGGTGTAGAGGTTAGATAAGGAGAGAAGCAAGAAAAGGATGAGATAATAGAAAGAAGTGATTGGTGAAAATAAAACAAGATGAGAGTCTGTGTTGAAAAAGTAATAAGAAACAGAGAGCAGCTGGGAAGAGAGGAAGGGGGAGGAGGGGGAGGGATCACAGACCCGTCAGCTCGCTCTCCCAACAACTGATCAATCAACTTTGCTTTTAATCTCGCCAAATGACTCATAATCAAATTAACTGCCTCGCTGCCGCACTCTGTGAAACGGCCAGATATAACACTGCACAGCAGTCTCTCCCTCTGTCCTGCCTCCTCACATATCTGCCTGCTTCCATGCCAGCTACACTGACTTTCTGGTTTAGACAGCTCATTTGGTGCATGGTTAAGTAAAAGTAGCATTGCACCGGCTGGCGCCGGCTTTTATATGTCAGCAGCGGCGCCAGCTGAGGCAGGAAGAACCTGCATGCTGCAGCCAATCAGCTCAATCACTCAGAGTTCAGACAACAAACCCTGAACTCATATATTCTCTGGCAAGGATGCTTCAAATCTAAAGACTGATAAAAGTGTGGAGAAGGTACTGAAATCACAGTTACGGTAAAGTCGCTCCAAAGGATGTTTAAACAAGTCCGAGAGTCTACAGACAGCTACCAGCTCTATTATCACTTTTTCCAACGTGCTACCTTGTTGAAGAATAAGAATAAGAGATGGAACAAAAATTGTTGTTGGAGTAATGATTAATAAATACATTTTCTTGAGTAACAAATCACTGTCAACAAACTGAAATGTTGAGCACATTATGGCACTTAAATAAAAGTTAAGATCAGAGATCAGCAAAGTTATACAACTGATCTTCAGGAGACACACATTTCAGGACAATCCATTCAACTGCTGTCAAGATATTTCACTTAATTAACCAAAAATGTCAACTATATGCAGAATGTTCTCGTGCTCTGTTTGTACATTTGTCTCTGAAAACTAATGCAACAAACTTCGCACATATCACATATAATCATGAGCCAGTGATTCATGTATAACCTATGTATTTGGGTAGGCCGAGGTCATGTTATAAGTGCACTGACGCAATAAAAAGAAGGAAGAGCTAAAATAAAGAGGCAGGTTGGGGCAGTGAATAAGTCACAAAATACTGGACTTTCTGCTAGTTTGGTCATTTTGAGGTGGATCATCGCCATGTTTCTTTTCCTAAACCTAACCTACATAAATCTATTTGCCTAAACCTAACCTCTGTCTTGACGTGAAGAATGTGGCATCATTCACTGGGCTCTGATTCATAGGATATTGCACAAACTGTTGTATGAGGATATGCTGCCTTATGGTGGCCTAGAAGAGAAGTCCAAGATCACCAAAATCAGCAGCACTCATCCACTCGGTGCCATGAATGTCTTGAACAATGTGATCACTTGAACCAAGGAACTAACGTGGCTAACAATACAAATGCTGACTTGAGCAAAGGAGGTTGTTTAAATGTGTATTGATTGGACGTCACTGAAACATATGTTTAGCTCTCCATCAGATTTAGTGTACAGATCAGCCTGGGATAAACGAACAAAAAGATCATTTTTGACCATCAAAATATCTTAAACTTTCATTTGTATGATTAATTCTTATAAATCTTGCAGACATAACTGTGAGACTAACAAAGATGTTCGACTTAACATTGTTAAACAAGATGTTTGCAAATTTGTTTAACTCCAAATGGAATCAATGGTAAAGGCGTCTTTGAGTGTAGCAGCAAGCAAAGAGCTGTTTGAGCTCCGTCTACTTTGATTATTCAGTCGAGAGCTACTTAAACAACTCACACAACTGGAATTTAATCTGTCTCCAAAAAATCTGGCGGGTAAATATTTTCTCTCCTTTGCGGAGAAAAAGGATTCTATGAGAAAAATAGAAAAATACGAGAATAAATACGAGAAAAAGGCTGCTGACTTCACTCTGAACCACATTAAACATCAGAATGTTGAAAAGGCTAATATACAGAGGGGATAAAACTTTATAAACACAATTGAACCAGACAAACAGAGACAGACTGCTTGTTTGGTTGAATTAACTGCAGAATAATTAGTCAAAATCATGTTTTTTTCCCCTTATTTTATCCTGAAAAATTATGACAAAGTATGTTAAGTTTTAGAATCAGCTGATCATGGTTTGACACACGTGGATGCATTTAACTACAACCACTGTCAGCGAGGTAATTACAGAAATTGCTGTGTTTCCTATTTATTTCCACACTTGGATAGACTTTTCCTCATGCCACTGATTTTTCATCACTTTTGCAATCATGAAGTCTCTAACTCTGTGTTCAAGGCTGAACCCATGAACTCATTACACCTACTACTTATCAGATTAACAACCTCACAATTAGGCTAATACAGGACAGGGAAAGCACTTAGTGTTACAAAAACGTCTGTCAGACCCAACTTAATGTTTTGGAAACAGGTTGATTCACTCTCAGTAATGTGAAGGTGGGCGGAAGCTTAAATTCTCCAAAGTGGGGAAGAGCAGATTTGAAGCCAAGCCCAAGCTTATTGATTAACTATTGGGTAACTGCAGTCAGATCCAAAGGTATTTGGACAGTAACACAGTTTTTTTATGCTTCCTCTCTGCATCCTAGTTTAAATTTGACTTTGAAATCACAGATGGGACAGAGGCGATTTAATATCTGCTAACGACGTCAGCCCTCCAGCTGGTTAACTGCTGTAGTGTAGCTGTTGGAACTGAAGTGATATTACAAACTATTATTAATGCCTGCCCACACAGATACTGCACCAATTAAATTACTCAGACAATGTTAGTAGGTAAAAGTCAGTTTGACTTTCATTTTCGTGTATTTTCATCCATATGAAATGAGCTGTAAGAATGTGCAACGGGTTTTGTTCATTTACAAAAGTGAAAGGACATTTTGGAAACTACTAATGAGAGGATTGATACCACTCTTGTATACAATAAATATGTAACTGGAGCCAGCTGTGGGTTAGCTTACTGTAGCGTATTATTACGAGAGGAAACAGATAGTCTGACAAAGGTAACATAATATGCCCAACAGCACCTCTCAAACTCACTAATTACACCACAAATGGCTGGAAACTGCTCCCAGCCAAGAAACAGCCCAGCACTTAACCCTATATAAAACTATATATTGTCATTTTTACATACTGGATTTTGCAAGGATTAAACAACAAGATTCAGCATGTCTGAAAATGATGATGATGACATTTTTCTCCCCTCCTGCTATTGCTTGACATTTCCCAATGGCACATTGTCGCTGCATCCTGGGTTTAGCGCCTCCCAAGACGACTGTGATTAGTTTAAAGAAATACAAACAAACCATAGTGTTTTTTTTTTCCTCTTAGTGCACAATAATGATATGTTCAGGCAGACCTGTCCACAGTGCTGGAACAGTGGTGAAACAAAGTGTGGAGGGACAGACAGACCCAGGGAAGCTGTTTACCCTTAATTTGGGCCTTAATGCTTATGCAAATACAAATGAAAAGTGGTACAAACAACACTGTTAAAAGGAATACTCCACCAGCAAAATGACCATTACTATATCAGTTACTCACCCTGAATTACTCGATTGTGAAGAAAACGTTTTCCCGCATGTCTCCACACTGAACGAAGAAACCAAAAAGACAAACATTCCTTATGAATAGATGCCATTGGGAACCATGTTTGACAACAGCAAAACTATATCAGAACATACACAGACAAACAACTCACACAACTGCAGTATGATCCAAGTTTCATTTATGCAGTCACATGCTCAGTACTTCCCAATCACATGCATTTTCACTAAAAAAAAGTTGCAACATAAAACACTTTCGCCTACGAGCGCGCCCTAAGCATGTCCAGGAATGATCTTGCAGTGAAAACGTACCTGATTGTGAAGTAATGTGCATAAGACTGGATAAAGAAGATTCGGATTATATACCAAGAGTTGCGTGAGAGTTTTGATGTTTTGAAAAAGATTTCCTGTTGTTAAATACAGACCTCTTTTTGGATTTGCCGTTCCCTGCGGAGGTATGCAAGAAAAACAAGTTTTCTTCACAAAGTCAAGGTCACACGTGGTGAGTAACTGATATACAAATTATCATTTTGCCAGATGAAGTTTTCCTTCAATACCCGATAACCTTTAGCAGTCTCAATCTCATAAATGTGATTCATCTTACGATACTTTCTTTTACGATACCCTCTCCAGCCTGCTGCATTTCAAGGCATCTCCAGGAGAAGTGAGCTGTAGCAACATTTGGCAGCAAACTGCTCTGACCACAGGCATTCACCTTAAAATGAGGCAATCCATAATACCATCTATTCTGGAAATATTAGCAGCGATACATTAAGGTGTGAGCCAGCGCTCGATCTTTGGAAAGAACCATTTTGATAATGGCAGAGGGCCCTAAAGGTGTTACAGTAGACTTACAGAGCCACAAGTCTCCCAGGTTCATCTAAGTGCTCTCAGTTTTCTTAATGTAATAACACTTTTCTTCCGAGGAGTTCAATGGGGACACAGGAAGGGAGAAGGTGGAGTGTTAGGGCTGCAAGTGTGTGTGTGTATGTGTGTGGGTGTCTGTAGAAACAGGGGGAAACCCATGACAGAGAGCGAACGAATGGCAGAGATGATTGCGAGTGCTGGTGGAGGAATTGAATTCTGAGCTGGTCGTATTTCAGCACAGCGAGGAGGAGGAGGAGAGAGTCCCAGTGACACACACACACACACACACACACACACACACACAGAACAATATTTTACCTCGACTGCCAAGCCACTTCGCAAAGACCTCCAGCATCGTTAGAAAGCTGCAGGAAATACACTGGAAGAGCCAGCGCATTGAGATCATGTTAAAATGACTGATTTTGGTTTCTGAATTTGCTTCGTTTTAAAATCACAGCTTTGAGAGGCAGGCATTTTACTCCCACGTAACTTTAAACTGTTAACTGATGCCAAAAGTTTTCCACATAATCAGTATGCAACATTTAATTTCTGAGATTGAACACAGAAAGGAAGCCAAGAGGTAGAAAGTAATCAGTACAGGTGGCTTCAGGGGGAAACAGGACATCTACAAAGCCAGAAAGAAGGACAATCAGTCAACGTTAGTTCCAGTAAATACAACTACAACTCGCTCCAAAAGCCACAGACATTCAACCAATCGAAACCCTCTGAAAGCCTCAAAGACAGACACCAACCAGAAAACATTCAGTTATAAACAGGTGCAAATATCTGCATCACTTTATAAGAATAACGAAAGCAACATTCAAAACCCATGTAAGCATCTTTATTCTGACAGTGTTTACACTTGGTTTTAAAATGAGTCTTGGTGGATCAGATCGCAAGTGAACAGTGCTGGATACAAGTGAACGATCACTAAGTTATATTACAACCCCATTTGACCACATATCTTCGTAGTGTTACTTTTAATATGTCCTGATGTGTCCCTGACAAGGACATGACATAACCAGGTAAATATGTCCATGAGTACAAGACGTGGAAGTTGTTTTAGTGACCAATGCTCAATAATTTGCCCACTTAACAACAAATTAGCCCTTGTTTGATGAGACAGAGGGGAGGACATGCAGCAAAAGGTCACAGTCAGACTCAAACCCGCTGCAGTCGGACCACAGTTCCTACACAGTGGGCGCCCGCTCTACCAACTGAGCCACTATTCAGAAATTTTAGTAAACCGACACATTTTCTGGCAAAGTTAAAGCAGAGCCACAAGTCCATTCACCAACGTAAGCGCTTTTTTTTCCCCTCAGTACGCCTGCGCGAAATCGCAAACAGAGCGTCTCAAAACGCCATGGCAACACGACACTGGATGTCCCCGAGTCAAACTAACATTAGCAACACGAAGTTATAACGAAGGAAGTGTAGTTTCTGGCAGGTAGCAACGCAGCAACATGAAACGTTAGCGAAGGTAACGTTAGCTATGAGGTTAACACCAGTTTAAGTAGCTAGCTTACCTCCAATTCTCTCTGCAAAATGGACAAGCCATCCTGTCCACGTCCTCCAGACCATCTGCGAGTCCCTATGCGCCTCTGTCTTTCTTGCAGGCTTCGGCCGTGGATGTATTACAGAGAGTTTCGGCACAGACTATCAAGACAGCAAGCTGCTGCCTTGTTAGCATTGTTGCTAATATCTACCGCGGAGCTTTCAAACTAATCTTTATTGACAATTGTCAACAGCCAGGTCGGGCCGTTTATACGCGTGCAGTGTGCGCTGTCAGGTCTGGGCTCGATCATCACAGTGTGAGCACATTAATCGTGAGCTTTGGCTTTACATCGCAGACGATTTGCTCAAACAGTATGAGTTGGAATCAACAACAAAATTTCTAAAGTCATACAGTGAATTCCCATCCTAAGTGACAAAGTCTGAACACAAGAGATGCATTATAGACGCAGATATGAATGTGTCTCAGCTGTCCACTCAGCTCAGTTACCAGCAGAAAATGTTGGCATTTTATATTTTGGCAAAACAAGCAAGATTTGAACATTTCATACACAGCAACATTTCAAAAGCATGGATGGTGTGTCACCTAAGCAAGATGGCTGCCAAGTTGCAGACCACTGCAGACAACAGTTGATGACCAACAATTTTAACAAAATAAAATAAAAGGTTCTTTTTTTTGGCATGCTATTGATGCATTTCCAGTGGCTTTTCAGCGACCAAACATGGGTGTTTTTTAGCAAAGTGTTTTGCGAAGCGGTTGTTTTTTTTAACTTGACATTGCTGCTGTTCTGTTTGGATAGTACCAGCAAAATCAGGTATTTTAGGCCCAAAATATAATCAATTTACAGCCATAACCAAGTGTTGTTTGTGTCTAAATCTAACCGCACATTAACCACAGCATTGTTGAAATGATATGTTTTTATGTAGTCACTACCATATAACATACACATGTAATGTAATGTAAAAATATATTTGTGGTTTGCAAAAATGTACAATGCCAACATTTATTCTGCGGTTGAGTTAGTCTTCTTGTCAAAAATGTTTTAAAACCAAGTGTAAACAGGATCAGTGGGACAGGGTCCCAACCTTTTAGGGCTTTTGATCCTTGAGAGCAATGCAATGGCTGCTTGAGACTCCTTGTCACAGGTTGCATAATGCCTGAGCTGCAACCTATTTAACCTGAGCCTTTTCAGATTATTTCATTAGAATAGTTTTTAGAGGCCAGTAATTCTTTAATGACACAATATTTCTAAATTATACCAAAATTTAGATGGTTAAACCACAGTAATTAACGACAACCTCCTGCCCATTCTGGCAAGGGTAGGCATCTTTGTTGCATGTCACCCCCTGCTTCTTATTTCCTGTCATCTTTCCCTTGCCAACCTGATAATAAAAGCATAATAATGCCACTAAAAGACAACAAATAAGTTGTTTTGGGTTCGTAAACCCTGGGTTAAAAAACAATGTTTGATTTCACATAGTTAACAATCAGAACAATCATCACTGTAGTATATTTAAGCCTTGGAAACCTGAGCAAATTGGCAGAGAAATTAACAAAAGATTAGTCTAAAGTACAAGAAAATTACCTGAAAATTAGAAGAAGAAAAAAAAGTTTAAAAAAAAACAAGGTAATGAACTGGAAAAGAACTCAAAAGTTTGAATAATTTATCATGATAACTATAAATATTGTTTTTCTGCTATTTTCTTTTTCCTGTTAGACATTATCTCCCAGTTTTTAAAAAATAACTTTCTAAATCTACTAATTTCTTGCAATTTGTGGAACATTTCTTGTCAAGTTGCTCATTGCTTTTTTTTCCGTGTTCTTGAAATAAATCTCCCCATTTGCTCAGAGTTTTAGGATTTGAATACTCATGAAAGGCATCTGAAAGCAGCACAAGAAGTTTTGTTGCTCCAGGTTTCAAAGTGTTAAATTCTGTCACAGCTATCTGTGTTAGGATCAAATTAAACATTGAATGTTTGTTTTGGGGTGTTTTTTGAGCAGAATATATTCAGCAAAGATTTGCAGAGATTTACAGATTTGCCCTGAAGGACTTTACACTGTGCAGTATGCTACATTTAGACCCTGGACTAGAAGGATACCCGGTGTCGCAATGGTTTTATTAAGTATCCAAGGCATAAAGATTAATAGCAGCTCTAAAAAACTGAGTGAAGTCGATCCTGCAAACAAAACACTGTGTGATCCTTCATTTTCATTGTCCTCATTTCACACCACATCCCCAAAGCTGCTAATCAAACCTGCATTAAGTTCTTTTTTCACCACAGTTTGCAGTTGGAGTTGAGCAGAGTGGTGCTAAACGGACAGTTCCTGCTGCTCTGGGTGCCATTTGTTATCCCTCCTTTAACCCCTGTAGCTACAAGAGGCTGCCGTGAGCATCACTTTACTCCCACAGCCAGTAACCCTCTCCTAGTTCAGGTCGACTTGCGATGCGGATCAATATTTGGGTCGACTAAAAGAGAAATGATTAGAGTCAGGGGGGAAAAACGTCGTGGCAGAAAAAGCCTGCTATCCCGTCTGCTGAGATACATTCACTCGCTAATGCTTCACGCTTTAAATGAACCCTTTCACTGTCAATAAAGAGGCAGAGGAGGAGAAAAAGACGCATGCAAGTCCCAAGTCTCGCCATGATGCGTGTTGTGCACGGAGGAGTGCAGGAGCACAGCGGCTTATAGCAGGTGGTCTATGGGGCCAAATGGCCTGAGTGAGCACGCATTTCTTACCAGGAGTTTTCTTTTGGTGCAGTAGGGAAGAAGGAGGAGGAGGAGGAGGAGGAGGGGGGGGTAGACCAACTCCACCGCTCTCCCTTCTTCAGGAGCCTCTCTCCATCCAATGACACCGGTGCCGGTCCGGTCTATGTATCCCGGGGGCTGGAGGAGGGGAGGAAACACGGCGTTCACGCACACACTCACACACACACTCCTCCCGGAAGATGGGGAGGAGTGTGAGGAGCAAGAAGGATGATGAAGAGGAGGAGGAGGATTTATCTTCCACTCGGAGGTGTCCGTGTGTTTGCGCTGCAGCTCGCTGGACTGTGAGAAGCTGGTGCCAGAGGCATTTCTGTGTGAGCCGCAGCTCACCCTCGACCGACCGACTGCAGAAACAAAGTCCCACCCCTGCAGCGCAACTTCCACCGCCGGGCCGCTCAATAACACGACCACCGCCTCCTCCTCCAAGGCTCCAACAGCAGCAGCAGCAGTCAGCACTAAGGAGGACCTGCCTGCTGCACACACACACACACACACACACACACACACACACACACACACACACACACACAGCCTGTTACGCAATGGGTGCATGAAGGGGGGGGACTGGAAGGGGAGGTGTGTGTATTTCAGGGACACCCAAACTTTTCTTCCCCATCATCTCTCTTCACAGTCATGACCACAAATTTTTTCCCAAGATCAAACCTCCTCCTCCTCCCCTCTTAATCATCATGTCAGCTGTTAGGGATGATTCAGTGTGAAATTACATAACTGTCTACACTGGAGGTGGGCAGGGTGCAGTGATGACACCAGTGATTGCAAAACGCTCATCTCTATCAGTCCTCTCAAAGTGGTAATCCCCAAACAAGCAAATTAAAGGTAAACTGCTCCTCACCCAACCGCCATGCAGTGCACAACTACAGTCAGTAAAGGGTTAAGTGGAAATTTGAGGGGCCTCTTTCTAATAAAACACTTTTTTAAAATGAAGGGTTTATTGGTGTCAGTAAATCTTAAATTATTGATTTATGGATCACTACACTCAAAGGAAATTCCCAATTTGGCAATCAAAACATTATTAATTATTACTGATATTTAAAGCATAAGTAAATGATTTTTTACCCATTATTAATGCCACTGGCTATAATCCAAGTAGGAAATTCCTTTATTTTACTTGGGTAATTCATTACATTATTTCACTCTATCCAACAGTTGAAGGACATATTTTTATTGTGCATTTTATGAGGCAGTTTGGAAAAATACAGTTTTGTAGATAAAGTGTTTGAATGTAATATGATGCCAGGTTAACATTTTCATGAATGATGAGAAGCTCTCTGTAACTAACTAAATAAATTCACCGTTAACTACTGGCAGCTGTAGTTGCCAGCATCCTGCCATTATTTTAGTGTCAATGCAGTACACTACCTCAACTGTGTGTTACTGTTAAATTCATCACACTATTCTACAGTAGAATTTGAGGTGTATAGCAGTAATATTGGCTTCAAAACACAGGAAGATTTACAGTTTCTTACTGTATTTGGAAAAAACGGTACATTACTGTTGGCTGTATTTTTACGGTAGTTGGTTACAGTAAGTAAACAGGAAACACTCCACTTTACAGTCATCCTAACCTCAACCTGCTAATATTACTCTATCTTGAAGATTTATTGTATCTTTAACATACATTTCCACTTTCATTAGATTAGCTGGAACAATCATCATTGAAAGAAATGTAAATGAAAACTAACACTGATGCTGAAGTTTGATGAATACTGGTGGAGGTTTGTTTCAACATTCGGGGACCCACACATGAGAAACGAGGGGTTTAGGGCTCCTTTGCCAATACATTTTGAGCATCAAAGATTTTTTCCTGCAGTCTGGTGAATTTTTATGCACCATTTGTTTGCCTTTTTTGCATACATTTATGATGTGAACGTGTTTATTTGTGTCGAAATAAATTCTTCTGGTACTTTCATGTTTTTATTGGAATAGGCATAGACTTCCCCAACAAAATCTACACCAACGCAAAGGACAATATCCCATCAGGTTATCTTTATTTTAACCCTTTGGACCTAAGCATATTGGTTTGATTTCTTCAAACACGGGGAGAGGGCAACTTAACAAAACATGGTGGAAATTAGTAAAAACAAAAAAAAAGTAACAAGAAAATTAACTGAAATTAAGTAAATAAATAAATAAATAAAAGTCAAAAACAAACAATAAAATGACCCCAGAGTGCAGAAATTTTTTTTAAAAAAAAGGAAATGACAATATGTATTTTTCTCCTGTAACATAATTTTAAATAAATAAAATTATAATGATTATAAACATTGTTTCTGGACATTTTCCCTAGATTTTGATAATCCCAAGTTCTCACCTTTTTAAAAAATAATTTTCAGGTTATTTTTCTCATTACCTTTCACTAAAATTTTGCAATTTGTGGGATATTTCTTGCCAGGTTGGTCATTTCCTTTTCCCCCATGATTTTGAAAGATATTAAACCAATTTGCTCAGGTTTCAAAGGCTTTCATGGTTTGTGAGAGGCATCTAAAAGCAGCACAAGAAAACTAATGTTGAACCAGGTTTTAAAGGGTTAACTAACAGATGTTACTTGTTCTTTGCTGCCTGCTGAAAATCACAGCCTGACTGCAGTGACCCCTGACCTGAAGTTTAACCTGCTTTGACCTCATTCAACCAGATTATTGTTCAATGGCTCATAATAAAGGTAATAAACTTACTGAAGCATCACTCTAGATCCAGAGTGAGAAATATGAGGATTACTGCAAACAGGAAACAGCCACCACAATGTAATGCAGTACAATTCCTTTGGAAGAGATGCACAACACCTACATTGGAAATGGACATAGTAAATATCAAAAGTTTTATCCCTCTGATCAGTCAAACAACATTTTGCAACAGTAAATTTTTTTTCCCAATTCTGCAGATGAGGGACAGACTAATCAGCCCAGTCAGCAGAAGAAAACGTTGGCATTGCACATTTCTTCAAACTAAAGATATGTTACTTTGGTACGTCTCATATGTATCATATCAGCATTTCTAAAGTAACACAGTTTGTTAGTTAACTTTGACATCAGGAGGTGGATGGGATGCTGGATATTGTGAAATCTAGGTGAGCCGCCTGCCAGGTTGCAGATCACTGATCACTGTTTTAGACCAACAAACAGAGTTTTAAGTGGAGGGTATGCCCCCAACACCAGGTATTTTAAGCCAAAACATGATCTTTTCTGAACCAAAACTAAGTAGTTTTATGCCTAAACATAACCACACATTAACCACAGTACTGTTGAATCACACCTGCTACATAGTAATGTGCAAATGTAACACATCCGTGGCTTGCAGAAACGTTCATTGCCAACATTTTTGGGGGTAATTGTGTCAAAATAATGTAAAGACTTGCATCAAATGTAGAACACGATGCAGTGAGAGCACATTCTGTGAACACTTTCTCTGTGGGTTTTTTTTTGGTGGCCTTGTTCTCAGCTGCAGCTGTGACAACGGATGGCTGACAAAGACAGAAAAACAAGCAGAGCATGAAGAACAGGATTAATGACATCTAAACTTGTTTGCTGACATCACATGCCCTCTGATCAAACAAACCTCTCTCGCCTGTGATCCGGAACTCCACTTGTGGTAATTTTGCCTGACCTGAAACACATGAAATCTAGATACACCACAGGAATAAAGTAAAAGCATCCTAAAAGTACAAATACAGTTTTCTTTCACTGTGTGGAAATGACTTCTTTCCACTCTTTTGAGTAACAAAAATGAATGAGACAAAGTGAAGTATGTGAGATGAGAGTATAATGTTAGCATCATCTCAGCTGTTTGGTTTAACTTTGTCCTTGTCCTCCCTTAATCATTTTTCTCTTTTATATTTGTCCTGCAGAATTCACACAGCATGTTTGCACAGCTTTTAGCCACACTGAACTCATTACGGCATGAATGCAAATTTATGCCACTTCACAAAATAAACACTGACAGTTTTTAAAAGGCCTGGCAGCAGGAGAATGGTGCATTCAGGGTTTTCTTAGCCTTTTGAATGTCTCCATCTGGTGGTGAAGCTACTGTATTGATGCTGGCAAAGAAACACCTCAGACTTCACTAAAAGCAATGTAGAAAACACCTATTGCACTGAATCTGGTTGTGACTGACTTAAAATTCAGTGTTTCAGGTGACTGTCAGTAGAGTAATTAGACACATTAGACTAATATAATAATGTGAGTGTTTTTAAAATCTTACTTACCTTCACGATTATGTTTTAGAAGAGGTATGTATCCCTAATTTCATTAATCAATAGTGAGTTAGAAGGAAATTATTGTGCTTTGGGGTTGATGTTTGGCACTGAAACTAAACTGGAGTATCTTTGAATCTCAAATCTTGTGTTCTAAAAAACATCAATGGAACCATGTAAAACGAGACCTAATTAATAACTAAATAACTCTCTGGACATTTGCATACTGATCTTAATCTTTAAGATACGCTGGCCACTTTGAGATATGCCAGCAAAGAAACATAAGATATGCAAGTCTTTAAAGTGTATAAATAAAAAATAAGTCAGACACTCAGACTGCAGGTTTCTCTTGAGTTTAAAAATTCACAGGGCTTTGGTTGATTTTCCAAAAAACCCTGAGAAGATTAATATGTTTCTAGTTTTAGTATGGTCACTGTAAATAATTTAAAGGCTCATTATCAGCCCAGGGCTCGAGGATAGTTATTTTTGCCAAAATCATTGGACTGATGAAATCCGTCCAGGTCCAAAATGAGTGGAAACAACGTTTTTTCAATGCACAAACTCAAAATAAAATACTCAGTGAATTTCACTTTAAAAATGACTAAAATGGCATAAAATCATTCTTAATCTTAATCTACAGATTAGGTACAGTAACACTAGTTGAAGCTTCTACAATCTGTCCATTTTCTAGAAACTCTAGTTTTTCTTTTTAGGGTAAATCAAATGTAAAAATCCAAACATTATTACCTATAACTGATATTCATTATATTATATGGATATTGTGACATATCATCTTAGGTTTTGGATATAATATCCAAAATGTGGTCTTTACCTCATTCAAAGGCTGTATTACAGTGAAGTGATGTAATTTTATGAATTTACCAGACTATTGTAGCTGTTCTATTATTTGCCTTTACCCATTTAGTTTTTAAATTCACATTACTGATGATTATTTATCAAATATCTCATTGTGTAAATATTTTGACAACGCAACAATAGTCAACAATATCAGCGCAATATTGATATAAAGATATTTGGTCAAAAATATTGTGATATTTGATTTCCTCCACACTGCCTAGCTCAAACGGGACACTTCCACTAGATTCTCTTTTCCAGAAGAAGCAGTCACATAGTGCATGATGGGAGAGTTTTTTCATTCCTGATACCTATTCCTTAATTTGCATATAAGCCAATACTGAGTATCGTTCCAATACCATTGCATTATTTAAAAAAAATAAAATAAAATAAACCTACAACACTACTTACCCTGTAAGGATAAGAAATAATTTCTATATGGGTGTGATTCAGCCTGCGTAAAACATAAACAACATGAGGAAATACATACAGAGAATAAATGCTATCCGACTTTAACAATAAATAAATAGTTTAATTTACTTTTTACAGTCAATTAATTCTTCGTTGTGCTCTAAAACAGTAGCTGCCAGTGGCTGCAGAGTGCTGTGCAGGGTACTGTTAAAGAGCGGAAAAAAACTGATTTCCAGGAAAACTGCAGTTAAATCTGGTGTAATGGACATGTAGTTGCAAATGCCAGTCCACAATTTAGTCAGTATCAGAGCCATTTCTGACACTCATATTAGCATCAGAAAAACTCTAGACTGCGTGCATTTCGGCATATTGCCTATTTCTTGCCTCAAATGTTTTCAGAAATATATTTTAAAGGGTTGTTCAGATGGAATAACAGAAAGTTTGTGTGCATGCTGCCATGTTGTTTCCTGTTTGAAACAGCAAGCAGAGAATGAGGGACCTCCCAACTCGCACTGTTCATCCAATCAGGTGCATCCCACAATTGGGGACATCACTAGTAGGAAGCCATCAGTTAAGTTAGAGCCCGCACCCCCTCGTGTTCTTCATGGATCTGATGAGAGTGTACAGAAATGGATAGGATTAATCAATGCTTTATTAGCTTCAACAAAGCCAGTAGTTAACAATTCAAAATCCGATTTAGATATCCCTTTGTTTGACTTGAGTTATTAATAAGACTCCTTCACTTCATCCAACATTTTTAGGACACATTTCAATGAATTTTACTTTTATAAGCAGCTTGTAAAATTATACTTCAAGAAAGTCACATCAAACCAAGTGTACCACAACAGCAATAACACACTGGCACAGAGTGTATAAAAACATATATTTATTGTTCTGTTACTGTTGGTTAACTTGATCAACAATAAATGGCGGCAGGCCAGGAGACACAACTGTACACATATTAATAGAAAGCCTTAGAGAGCTTCTGTTTTTCTGTTCAGTGGCAATTAACAATGCAAAGAGAGAAAAACAAACACTGTTCGCTGCAGGCCGTACAGTTGATGAATGCTGGGTTTTTAATGGTGCGTCCAAAAGTCTTCCGTCAGCCTCTTCTCAAAGTGGTTCGTCTCCTAAGCAGATAACTTTACAAGAGGGGTAAAAATACTGTACATTGTTCTGTATCTCAACGCTCCTTGACATGTAAGATCTTTTCCATGTATCCTTTGTTCAGGACAGTGATAACTACTCACCTTTACATTCCCCCTTATCGAGCGAGGTTGCAGAAAGTCAAGTAAAGCTTTAAAGATGGAAAAAAAAAGATATTTAGACTCTAAAGACAGAAATAGAGGTGCTCCGTACTCGACAAAATAGTGTGTGGATTAAAATAGATAAAGGTTATATATATTTATACTATATATACTATATAAAGGCTTAAATCTCTAAATACAAGGACAGCCACCAGTGCTGTCCACACACATTCCTCAGTACACAAACCCTTTAATGCAGCAACAATTCACACCTGCTTTGTCTCATTTTCGTGGACCATTAAGTCTCATATGCAGTAAAAGGATCATAGGATCCTGATCCCAAAAGTTGACCCAGAGCAAATAAAGTAAACTTGTGGATGCAGAGCCTTTTGGTGGAAAGCATCGTCCACCTGGATGCATATCAAGGGAGCAGCACAGACGGACACCGAGTACTGTTTAGATCTGACGCTTTTTGGGGTTTTTGATCGTCATAAACAGAAGGGAACGCGTATGAAACCCAAAATGTTTCTTCTACTTCCACTCACTCCAGGCTGAAAGGTACTGATCAATGACACAGAGCTCATTTAATTAAAGCAGAATGAAGCTGATGAGCGAGAAGCAGCGAGTATCAATGCAGGATCTGCCGTCCCATTGGCCGGATATCAACGAAAGTGGACGGGAAACAAAGGCAGGAGGAATGGAAGCAAGTCTGAGTGGTAGAGTTTCACCTCAAAGTTGTGGTTGATTATTACAGTTTATATGTGAAGTGGTTCGGTTGAAAGATAAAGTGGATGAGACCAGGTCCAAATGTCTGTTTCAGTCCAGGCAATCTTCTACATTCCACACGCTGCAAAACAAAATCCAGTTCCTCAAAAATTCACGGGAACGTTTCTCAGTCTCTCCTGCATCGTCGTGTCCCCGGTGTCCATCGAGGAGCACTGACGTTCAGACTGAATGTGCAAATGTCATCCGTAACGCACAACCGTTCAAAAACAACTTGACAAAAACAATAGACAAAGAACTCTGCAGTCCCTGAAACACCCCTGTCTCCCATCCACTCTAAAAAGTTCAGTTTATGTGCCACAAAACTAATGGAAGAAATGATTAGTGAAAGACTGCATAAAAATGTTCATACTTTGTTACCTCCAAGGGTAATAAAAGCATTAATTGCACATATAAATGTGTTCCATTTTAACTTCAAAGCCTTTAAAACTTAAGAAAACTACAGCTCTGCACAGAAGTGAAAAGTACAATATGAAACAAGAGCATTTAAGGGTGTAAGTAATTTTTTTTAAATAATGAGTGACATCTCGCTGATTTGAACTGAGGTTTAGCTGTTCGAAATTGGGACTGACAACAACTCAAGTTGCTGCAATCTTGTCTGACTGCATTCTGTAGCAAACATCTAAAGACTTCTAAAGTATCTGTAAACTGACTTTCTGGCAGATCTTTGGCTTCGGTGGTAAAACAAGTTTCACGTTTGCATCTATCCATGTGTGTGTATATATCAGTCAGATTATATAAAATTTTGAAGAGAACAAATCCATCAATGGTTTAGAAGTTCATTTTGACCTTTCCTTTCATTTTAAATGGCCTCCCTTCAGAGGTTTCAAATCTGCACCTTTTGAAAATTGAATTGTTGCGAAAAATTAGGGCTGGGTATTTTAAAATTAGTACTAGTACCAATACCAGAACACATGAAGTGATACAGATACCAGGGTTTCCCACACATGAATGTATTTCTGGTGGCCTGCCAACATATAAAAAATCTGCCACCATGAATTGATTTTATATTTGCGCAGATGTTGGAAAATATGTATAGATATATATATATATATATATATATATATATATATATATATATATATATATATATAGCATTTACACAACAATTTTGGAGTGCAGGGTGTACTCTGGGCACACATGGAGCAGTAAAACACCAGCTGCGGTACAGTTCATTGTGTGGGTCCTAAAGTCTGCAGCAGCTGCTCCTGTCGATCTGCTCAGCTCTGACTGGTTAAACAAATGAATTATTTTCTCCACGACTCAAATACCTCAAACTGCTGCTGAGGAAAAAAAGAAGTCATGATGAGTTCCACCTGTGCTGTGTTCTTGTACCTGCAAAAACATCTGAATTTAGAGAGGGGACACAGAATGATGAAAAGGGATTCTCAAGCAAAAGATACAAAAACCCAGAAAGGTTGCTAACACCCCTGTCTTAGCCGCCACCATAGAGATTCTAACTCTGTACGAAAGACTGTATTTGTCATTCAAAAAGTCATTAATTATTAAAGAGGCATTTTTGTGTTTAATAATTAATTACTTTCTCTACATTTGCTGATAATTAAACTTTTAGAACTTGCTTACTTTACTTGCCTGTTAGACATTCCCACCGCCAACGTCTGTTAATGTGATACCAGTGACATTTTAATGGTCACGCAGTGCAGCACTGGGTTAAGATTAGTCACAGAGCATATTTTGCATAATGTTAGACACGTTCATTTTAAGGCCCGGAAAACTGTTTTTTTTTTCAATTTTCTAACTTTCCCAGACATTTCATGACCGTGGGAACACTAAATAATGAATAGCATGTAGTATAGTCATACTTTCAAACATTTTGGAGGCTTCTCGTTATGCTGAACAGCCAACTCTAGATCTAGGTCCGAAAAGGATCAAATGCAGGTATTGCTTGATTGGAGAAGTTTTGATATGACTCAGCACTGCGTTATTTTGGTTGACGCCTTAAAGAAATCGAGTACTGATACCCAGCCCTACGTAAAATACAACACTCAAGTTTTCTCCCCAGAAAACGGGTACTTTGAGGGAATCTGTCTTGAGATCACTATGAACACTATGAAATCTCAAAATTATTCAATTTGATAGAGCCTCAAATAAATCCAGGAGACTGCTGCCATGCAAACTATATCTAATATGTAGTTATCACAACTCTTCTTGCAGAATTTGGCAGAAAAAAACCCCATAAAAAAATAGAAATGCTTCACATATTCAGTGAATCTCTTCAATCTGGAACTGGTGGAGTGTTTTAACACACATGAGATGTGACCAGCTGAAGAGCAAGATGAAGAATGAAGAGATGTCTGGCAAGTGACGGCTAAGAGCCACAATGACTTGAACTTGCTGTAATGTTTCAGTTTGTCATGGCCTGGATCTGAGAACAATGTCAGACAGACACCTCATTTGCTTGACTCTCAAGCATCCCGCTGCTGTTAATGAGCGCTAAGAATAACCCTGATCATAACCCTGTTTGATGGGAGCACAGCCGCTCACTCTCTGGATCTATTTGTCCATGAAGAAAACACAGACATTTGCAACAACCAGCTGTTTAGTTTTAGGTGAGCACTGCTGCAACAACAAAGCTGACTATTAGCTTACATCACACATTAGCGTCAGCAGAGGGACCACACGGGGGAAGTTGGATCTGTTTCCATAGTAACTGGAGGAACTCAGAGTGGCTGCGACTGAGTCAGGTGGAGGGTGTGCGTTTGATGTGTTTGGGTTTGGCTCGGTGCTGCGTGTGCTGACTGGCTCTGGGGCTGAGGATGTGGTTGCGGCTGCTGCAGAATGTGCACCACCCGGCTCAGGGTGTCTGTGGTGGCAAATGCCAGATACTGGCAACACAACCAGTCCTCCAGGCTCACGCCGCAAGCCGCATCCAGCGAGCGCTCCGCAAACTTGATCATCATCAGTGTCCTCTTCAGGTCCAGCCAGTTTTGGAGGGTGGCCTCGCGCTGGCTGGAGGTGGCACCTGACATGGGGCCCGTGCTGCTGCAGCCAAGCGCCTGGAACAAGTCCTCACGAGGGCCCCAGAGCAGGCACTGCAAGCAGGCCCTGGCCTCGGACATGCGGATCCTTTCGGAGGGATTGACAGTGAGCAGTAGCCTGGCCAGCTGCTGCAGACCCTGTGAATAGAGCGATCTGACAGGCAGCGGCGGCAGATCCGCCCACGTGTACTCCCGCTCCTTCAGCTCCGGCGTCTCCTCGAAGGGGTTGGGTCGGTGCAGCATCTCATAGATCAGAATCCCAGTCTGGAACTCGTCACACTTGCGATACTGAGTTGCTGTTACTATTTCGGGTGCCAGGCGTGACTGGTCGCGCAGCGTACCAGGGTCAGCAGCCATGAGAGTGCTCTTCTGTTTTGCTTGGGAGAAGTTACTGATGATGAGGCGGGCGGGGCAGGTGGCGTTGGCAGCAGCAGTAGCAGCGCCGGCAGAGGTTGCACCAGAACTGCTGCTGCTGCTGCTGTTGCTGTTGTTGTTGGGCTCAAGAATTTCCAGATTCCAGGGGTTGCCGGGTTGGCAGTGGACCAGCAGCAGGTTTTCCAGTCGCAGGTCGCAGTGGGTCACATGATAAGGCTTCATGTGCTCCAGGCCAGAGCACAGCTGCAGCAGCAGGAGACAGACCTGGCGCTCGTACAGCTCAGGGTTATGAGTGTGCCGAGCCGCGCCTTCTCGGACAAAGTCAGCCACCGTCTGGAAGGGCACCTCGCGTGTGATGACCACCACTCGGCTCCTCAAGCGGCCAATAGTGTTCATGTGACCTGCTGCTGGGGTTTCATCTAATTTACCATTTGGAGCTTTGGAGTCCGTCATCTTGGTTTCAGTCTTTATATCTTTCTCTTTCTCCTTCAGCCCGTTTGCATCTTCCTCCTCATCCTCTTCATCCTCCTCACCTTCTTCCTCTTCCCAGGGCAGCAGCCTGGCAGGGACATCAGCCAGGAAGTGTCCACAGTCCTGCTGGATGTTGAAGTGCACAGCCAGGCTCTGTCTCACTGCAAGGCTGTGAAAAAACTGCTGCTGGGTCTCCTTCACTTTGCTCCGACAGATCTGGGGAAGGACAGAGAGAATGTAATCATCAATTTTAAGGTTTCAGCTGGAAAACCTCTGATAATGAAGCTATATCTAAATTAATGGGAGACACCCCACGTGAATAGGGTCGAATTTTTAACTAAAAAGATATCACCGTGAAACTTCCCAAGTTCTTTTTTATTTGCATTACAAGTTTCCTGAAATATATGTTTAAATATGCAAATTATGCACTATCTAGTTAGATATGGGCTGATTTGCATACATTTCCTTAAAAAATCTGAAAATTGGATTAACTAAGGTTCAAAGTTCTTGTTTCACTTTGTAGTCATGTTGGAGTCAAAGAGATATCCAAAATTCCCTCTGCAAAAACCTACATCACTCCTTTTGTGGGAAAATACTGTCAAAAGCCATTAAAAAGCACCACGTTTTTAGGAATAAAATGCTATATGATCTGGCATTGAATGATATATGATTTAGGGTTAGTGGAGATTTTTGGTTCACAATGCGAGAAAAAAACAATTTTGAATCTTGAAACGCTTTTAACATAAAACACTTACTCATGATCAAATCTTGATAGTTGATTTATTTAAGTAAGAAAATTATATTCTGTATTACAAGTTTTCTGACCTTCCCAGTTTAAATATGCAAATGCGACATTATCTAATTAAGTATGCACTTATTTCCAGTCAAAATTAAAACAAACAGCTCAAGGTGTATTGTGGACATTTTCTTTCCACTAGTCTGAGAGAAGACGTGTTATTTAAGCAAAATAGCCCCAAATATAAAATTGAACAGTGCATTAAAAAACTGTTTTCACCTGGGTTGTCTCACCTGAACAATACACCAAATTACCAATATTGCTATACAGAATATTCTAAATTTTTGAAAAACTGAATTGTCCATTTCTCACTCGTGGGTGATAAGTTGGGCACTCTCTTTGGCTCTTGTACTCGTCTGGGCGAACAGGGAGGCAAGAGCGCTTGTCAGTGTGGTTTGGCCGTGTAGTTGTTGTTAAGGAGTAACATGTGTAGGCGGAGCTGACTGGAGCTCCTGATGCTGTATCATGTTATTTGTACTATTTGTGTAGTTTAACACTCTCCTGAAATATTCGTAGACTGTTTTTGTCTTTCTTGTTATCTTCTCACCTTTATATCTTTCTGACTTAATGAAGCTCAAACAACGCCAAACTTCCAATATGAAACTGGAGGTACAACTTCTATTTTAACATCGCCTGTCACGGGGCCTTTGCTTCTTGTAGACAAAAATACAGAAAAAAATATTCTAGCCTTCTTCTTTAACATGTCATTAACTTTAAAACGTTGAAGGTTGATGTTTGTACCTTTGTTCATTTAAATCTTAATCTGCAAAGCCCTGGTAAAAACTGGTAAAAAAAAACAGACTGCTTTTAATTCTAATGAAATAAAATGATCAGAAATTGCCTTTCGGCTGCTGTGGGAGATTTTTCAACCAACAGCAATCTTCTGCAACATCGGGGGAAAAACACCATTTTAGAAGCAAACACACAGAAAAACTCCAAGATCAAAGATGTTTTCTGTCTCCAAACTCTCTGTTCTGCTCTGTTTCTCAAGAACATTTCCAATAATGATATATAGAGCAGAGAGACGCATAGAGCGAGCAGACTTCAGGCTGTCAGCGACAGCAGCGAGAGCGTGTCTCCGTCTCCTAAACCGCAGTGACAGCCCTCTGCAGCTCTCTGTCTTTCTACACTTTGATCACAGCACAGAGAAGAGAAGCCAAGTCGAGGATAGGATCGGTCTCTGCAGACGTCACAACATTCACTAAAATACCAGCAAAGGGAAAGAAGTCACGACATATTACTTAGATATTTTTGGCTGAACATTATTTTAACTTTTTTTTCATGCAAGTTTACAAGTAATTATCTTTCAGACATTAGCCTTTGCACTACTGACACCAAAAACACCAGCAAACCTTTAAATAACAACGATATAATTAAAACTGATGCTAAGATTCTGAAAAAAAGAGAAACATAGGGACAAACAAAATTAATGAATCAATTCTAACAGCAGGTAGAATATTAAGAGGTAAATCTTGCTGTTATTTTTGATTTCATGCATTTTGAAAGATGGCATCATTCGCCTGATTTCATCAGTATTATTTAAAGGTGTACTGTATTTTTATATATCAAATTGATGGAGTGCAGACCCAGTAGGAAAATGATGCAAAAGAAAGAATTCCAGCAGACTATCGGCACTAAATATGACAAAAATGAAACAAGGTTCTTGGCACTCGACCTTTGTCGGAGCCTGAGGTTGAATTTGTTTAGAATCACTGATTATTAGCTGGTAAAAAAAATCTAACATTTCACAAAATGTTTATTTCACATATGCTAAGCAGGAATTCATAGATAAAAATAAAATGTTTCCATGAGAATATTTTTTAAAGCAACATTACATCAAGATTTTAATATGTAAAATACATTTTGTCAAAATCAATTTAAAGGCTTTTTTACGACTGAATTGAATTAAATTGTTTCCACATTGACAGTAACATTGTCTTGACACGTGGATAGGATGGGCCGTGAACAAAATCATTAACCCTACGAGAACTGGTTTACCCACCCTTTCAAGTGAACTACAGCCACTCTTGACAGAAATTGTTACATGGCACATGTATGAAAATTTACAGACAATTTAAATCAAATTATCAATAATATACTCTTCAGAATTTCCTCAAAACAAAGTATGGACTCATGTAGCACTTAATATGTATATTCATTGTATTTAAAAAAAGATAATCATAATACAGCATAAAGTAGATAGAATGGGGCTAGTATTGGTCTGCTTATACAGAAGTAATCCCTCTAAATCATTGCTTATAACTCACTAGAAGTCAGCAGTGTTGTATTTTTCTGCCGAGGCTCTGCTCTCTGCCTGTATTTTCTTATTTTTCTCATATTTTGCTGTGGTGTTTATAAGTGTGTTGGCCCCAGCCAAAAAAAACAGCACACAGGTGAGGTCAGGACTTTATAAAAAGGTAATGATCAGGTAGCAGGAGTATGTGCTCATGAGAAAGCTATGAAAATTGCAGAAACAGCATCTAAAAAAAACCCCAACAAATAAGTATAGCGAGGTGAAGCACCAGGGGGACAAAGGGGATGGTAGTGTATATTTTGTTAACAAAACTAAAAAAAATATACTTCGACATTTTTTTTCATGGCCCAAAAGACAAATGAAATATAAATTAAATGTAGCCTTTGAAAATGAGAATTGTATGTATAATGTATAACATTAACATAAAAACTAAATAATAATGCTGAAGACTGATGTGATGTTAGGTGAGCAGAAAAACAGAGATGAAGCATTTTCGTCAAAAGACTAACTCTAAATGAAAGTGCCAAAATGAACACCAGAGGATGGGGATGAAGACCAATGCTGAGTCGGCGTGTTTTCCGTTGGACATGTAGGTGCCGGCAGTTAGCTTAGTAAGCCTGCCAAGGTATTGACCTTTCCAAAACAACAAATCTAACATTTCTACAACAGTGTCTTGCAGTGAATGTGTAAGTAGTGAGGGAGGATGGGCAAAGTTTGAATGTTGTGTTTACAATCAGAAGCCAACAATTCCTGCCCAATATAAAAGGGTTGAATGTAAAGACAGTCGACTGTTCAGACATATTCCCAGGTCATCAAATACAGATGCTTTAGGTTGGTGGTTTGGTCCGTCTACCAACCCAAAGCGTTGGTACTTCATGATCTCGGAATGAAACTCAGCAATTGACCATCTTTCTCCAGAGTTACATACAACACCTTTAATTTCACTGTAACACATCCCAGAGTACTATATCAGACAAAACGCTTTACACGTGTAAAACAAAGTGAAACCTTTGAGGAGCAAGGCTGCAATAAGACTGTTCTCTTACGACTGCAACTACCTCAATCATTTCACTTTATTGCTTCTATTAGCAGCGAGTTGAACCTTGGTAGTCTCTTTGGCATCGTTCATGTACAGCTTATTATTAGATTGTGATGTGGGATGAAGCTCCTTCTTTCAATTAAACTGTGTAATTCTTTAGGAATGTGCATGTGCACTGGATGTTTGTTTGGACATGTTTGCTCTGAGACTACAGCTGCCACCTGATCATTTCCCAAGCTGAGTTTTCACTGTTAAGATGTCTTATTTTGTAAGCAGAATTGCTGGTTGTGACAAAAATCTCAAGTTTAACAGGCAATCCATTTAATTCTTCATTCCTTGTTGTTTCTTAATGCTGGCATTTCAGAGATATCTTAAAGCTTTTAAAGTGCACCGGCTCATTCACTGAATTCCTCCGAGAGTCAGGAATTCACACAGACATGCTAAAGGTGGATTTTGAATAATTAGCACTGCTTTAAAAATATCACAGCATGTAAAATCTCATTTGCAGGAGGATCAACTACACTTACGGGGTTAAGGAAGGCAGAGACACAACTGGGCCACATTAAAATGGAGAGTTGGGGAGAGTTTAATTGGGAAGCCGGGGCCTGTTTGTGTTCGGCTGCTCCTGGTTGCCTTATTTATGGATGAGCATCATAAAAAACAAGACTTTCTCCTGAAAGCCTGCTGCTAATATGAGGGTGAAGCTTTGAAGTGCTGTGGAGCGCAGAGAGAGTTTCATATCCTGTGAATAATGCAACCTTCATCCATATCTGCTTTGTATTAGCTTCAGAACTCTTCCTTAAGCTCTGCCCCCAACTCCAACCTCTCCCTCTCCTTACACACACACACACACACACACACACACACACACACACACACACACACACACACACACACACACACACACACACACACGCACACACGCTCTGACAAAACTGCTACCCACGCACAATTATATATAAATATATATATAAAAAACAAACAAACACATGCACACACCGGTTTTATTGCACAAGGTTGTGCCCTAAAGGCTCAAAGTTTAAGTGCCAATATTTCAGCCCAAACACTTCCTCCACCTCGGCAAAGGGAGTGGGAGGAGATTCCTCAACACAAAAACAAAATACAAGGATTAAATAAATCGACTGCAAGGACAACAACCACAAAACTCCAAATGTATCTTAAAATCCATCCTGATGCAGGGAGTAAGCACAGCAAGGACTCAAAAAAAAAGACTAATGAGACACTGAAAGTAAGGGGTTTGTCACAGTATTTTGGTAAAAGCATAAAGTTTAATGTACTCTCTTTAGACAAATTTTCATTCTTTGGAAAGTGGGACAAACTAGCTTTTGTTAGTGTTTGTTTGAGGGTCATACAAGTCTGGGGATTATAAAAAATACATATTCAATGCAATGTTAGGAATAAAGTATTACTTATCAGAAACTGCAGTAAATTAATACATTATAAGAGCCAAATTTGTGTCTCTCATTATGAATTCAAGGAATATTATCATACAACAAACTCTGACTCCTAAAGTCACATCTAGGGTTTCACATGGAATCAACACTAAAAGCAACAATTATTTTCATTATTGCTTTATCTGCCAATTATTTCCTTAATAAATGGTTGGTATATGAATCTAATGTTTATATTCTCGATATCTTCGAGCCTACAGTGAAATCTTTAAATGTCTTGCTTTATTCAAGCAACATTTGGAAACACAAAGATATTTCATTTGTAATGTTGGGATGAAAAAAATATCCGAAATGATCAATCGATCATCGAAACAGTTTCTTTATCTACCAGTTGATAGTTTGTAAATGGACTAATTGTTTACTCATCTACTGAACTACACCCTTCAACAGTATCACCGTGCAGAGGAGGCGTGCATCCACTCATGGTTGAGAGGCTTGTGCTATTGACAGCATGAGATGTAAACAATAACGGGTTCTTGGACGGCTGAAGTGTAAATTTAGCTATCTCAGTGGTGCTAGGTGAACTAGCAGTATTGATTAGCTAAACACGAGATGGCATACATCTCTATGGCCGATATCTCCATCACTTGACAACTCACACGAAAACAATCTAGACCGATAAATAGCAATACAGTTAAAAGGAAAAATATGTATTTTTGTTTTTGGGGTAACTGTCCATCCAAGTTGGTAGGCAAACAGAATAAATCTGCACATATAAAAAGGGGCCGATTTGAATCTGAAAGGACAATCTGATCTATAAACAGAACCAGACATCTCACCTTGATGGCGTAGTTGACCAGCGGGTCCTTGGCGTAGGAGGCAGTGTAGTAAACAGCATCCCCTGCCTCACAGCAGGGTTTCCCAGTGGTCAGTCTGAAGTGGGACCAGCTGTCAGTGCCGAATCTCAAGTGATCTTTCTGACCGGCCATGAAACGGTCCTCACACTTTGCTGCCAGCTTCCGCAGCGTGTCCGTGTGGAGACCCCGAATCCTCCCCACCACCTCATCCCAGCTGTCCAAGCCCCTGTACAGAGCTGGTCTCTGGGGTTTGCAGCCTCCAGCACCTCGTCCTGTTGTCCGACCCCTTCCAGCCAGAGACTCTGTACTTGGGTAGACCCTCCTCTCTCTGCCAGCTGAGACACTGGGTGCACCCGATGCAGGCTGAGAAATCAGAGAGGACACGCTGTTAGTCGGGCGGCCCTTGTTGGCAGCCATGGCAGCTGTTGGTCTTTCCAGGGAGTCACCGCTCTCGTGGTCATGGACTCGATGGGGCTCGGAGCTGAGAGATGAGCTCTGACTAGCTGTCTCCCAGGTGGAGTCCAAGTCATAGATAGGGTTGGCCACGCTCAGGTTGGTGCCCCCAGGTCTTGCCTCAGCTCGAGGTCTCAGGCCTCCCTGGACTGACTCTTTGCCTCCAAGGCTCGGTTCAGTACTGGAGCGAGGTACGGCCTTCTTAGGTAGTGGTGGTGGTGTAGCTTTAGGGGCCGGCTGGTCAGCGAGACCGTCCAGGTCGATAGAGGCCAATGTATCATTGGATGCTTTGATGTTTCGTGGCTGTTTCAGTGGGATCATGTTGGCTCTGGATTGACCTGGAAGAAAGCAAAGATAACATGAATAAGAATTTAAAAAAATCAAACTGATTAAAACCACTGAACTCTGAATGTCAGTCTGAAACAACAGGAAAGACAGTTAAAATAATTTTGGACCCCCATTCCCAGAAAATAAAATTACAAGATAATGTAATGTCAGCACTTTGTAACTGCATTACAATTACCAACCCAGGCAGTCTGCCTTTGTGCAGACAGGTAACTAAGTATATTTACTTCAGCCTTTTAACAAAGCACTATTCGGACTAGTACAGTACTATGCTGCTTTACAGTTTTACTCTCCAATGTTTCTGGGGAAATTTTGGACTCTACTACATGTATTTTATTGCTACAGTTACTTCATTGCAGATTAAACTCTAATTTCTAAGAATTAGCCACTTGTTGCCATTTACATGGTAGATTTGGATTTTATTTTCACCTTTGACCACATGACTTATTTTCCTGGACAGAAAAGCATTATTAGTAAAAATGTGGGCAAAGAATACTAACCGTTTCCAGATTTAAGATAAGACTTTATTAATCCCACAGCGGGAAAACTCACACACTACAACAAGCTCAAGAGTCAGAAACAGTAAAAATTCAAAAAAAGTGATTGAGTGTAAAACAAGGATGAAATACTACACAATGCAATTACGATAAAGTAAAAAATAAAGTAATATAAAATATGAAATCTAAAATCTATATCCACTATTTACACCTTTTACTTATACAGATACTGTGTGTACTGTAGTGGTAGAAGGTCACTATTTTGATTTTAGGTGTAAGATTGGTCCTACTGGTCTGATAAATGAGACTTGTAAAAGGTTAAACAATGTCAAACAAGACCATGTTGAAACTGTGTATGAAACTGGCATTTTATTTCAAAAACTTCTTTTGATTTGAAAAAGGAAGTGGCAGCATTCACTCTCAATTTCGCTTACAGTACTGGCTCAATTGATGCAATCCAAGCAAAAAGCTCATCTAAATATATCTTAAAATAAAGAACAATACACTTACACACAGTCACACACTAAAAGAGACCTGCTTTCTCTACAGCTCTACACACTCATCAAGCTCCTTTTTACTCGATTTAACACAACTCTACCCTCTTTAGCACAGGTCGGTGACGTAAAGGCTGATTTATAGTTGTAGCGTATGTTGTTATGAGCACGTGTACCATTGTATAATTATTATACTTGTGCCGTGGTGTGTCCACTCTGAAACTAAAAATCTAGATGGTGGTGAGGTTTCTATGCTACTGTGTGGAGTTGGCTGTTATATACAGTTATGACTGAATTTGATATTTTACATAAACTCAAACCAGAATTTCTAACAGATGGAAAAAAAAAACAGTTTAAAAAAACCTGAAACACAAATCACTCTGCCTTTTTTGGCCAACAGCTTCCCTGAGCTTCTTGTTCCTTCCATGGCGTTTTTAGCCACCCACTGGCTTTCTGCCTCTCATAAAGACGAGTGGCAGACACGAGGTTGTGTGCTGTGGCACGTGAGGGAACTGGTGTCCCTGAGGAAAAATTCAAGCCAGAGAGCAGGACAGCTGGGCACAAGTCGTCCCTTCAACCGTCCAGCTGCCCGACTCAATCTGCAGTTCTGTTCTGCAGTGAGGCTTAAAGAGGCAGCATGGAAAGCACATTTATCACTAGCTGCGAGTGACCTTATTTTTCTGGGATGTTGGTGGGAGGGAATTGGAGAGTTGAGGGGTTGATTGGACTCCCTCGATGCTCTCTGGAGTCAAGGACCACAGAGGCAGATGGGTCAGAGACAAGAGCCTGATGAGATGAAAAGAACAAAGGAGCTGTGGCGCTTGCATGATGGGAATGAAACAGCCTGATAGTTTTTAGTGAGTGGGTACACAAGGTCACTGACAACCCAACTGCGCAGCTCCTAACTCACTGGAGAACACCCCAATTTCTTGGAAGATCACGATGAGAGGCTGCTGAGCATTTTAAAGATCATGCTTCCAAAGTCACATCTTTCGCCAAATTACTTTTCTCGTCCCTACGGTGAAGGCACTGCTTAAACAAACCATTTCTCTTTGCTCAGTGCAAATGCTACCGGTTACAAATTCTTGTTAAATGATATGAGTGACTCCTCACGTGTGCGTCACACTGCCATCATCTTAAGAAAGCAAAAGAGGCCTTAAGAAAGAGCTGTCAGGATGAAGTAAATGAGTCTTGGTAATCCTCCCTGGAACGGGTATATTTAATGTGTTCTTCCACCAATCTGCAGTAATCCATCCACGAAAACAACCCTCTCCCTCGTCCAGTCGTACGGATCTTCTATTGCAGTAATGTGGCTGCGACTCTAACTAAATTACATAAGACTAACTCAGTCTGCCAGACTGTCATTTCTAAATCAAGGATACTTTTTATAATTCATGTTACGATGAAACAACCTACATGGAGGAATAGAAAACCTCATATGAACATATCACCTTACAACAAACAAACTAATGACATAATGTAACTATTAACTATTTACAATAGTGATTAATCTGCCAATTATTTTTGACTGAGCTTTTGCCATGAGGGCCCTTCAGGTTTATTAGGCTTGCCTGAAGAAATAAGGCCTGTGGAATCGTTGACCTCTTTTAAATTAATATTTTAAAATCCATTTTACAGACTTGTTTTCATGTGATGTTTTCTTGTTCTTGCAAGTATTTTCATTATGTTTATGGCTTTTATTTTTTCAAATATTATTTACTTAAGCAGATTTTTGTTATTGTTTTTATTTTTTATTTCTCATTATAATATGTTTTCTCTCCACTTCATCTATTTTCTTAATTTTGCCTTTGTTTTGTCTTGCTTTGGATTAGCATTACTGGCTTTCTACCTTTCTGTTACCTTCGGGGTATCTTACCTCTGCTTTGCAACCTCTATTTTTAAAAGGTGCAATATAAATAAAGGAAATATTATAATTGTTATTATTTACTGTTGAAAAAAAATCCATCAAAAACATTTTCAGAGCCTGGGTTGAGACCTTTAAATGTCTTCTTCAAATAGTAAATAGTAAAAAATCACGTGTACCATTTTTTAATGTCAACAACTTTTCAGTCATTTAATCTCTCTGATTTCTTAAACTGAAAAACAAGCAAGCACAGTTGTGCTAGTTCAACATGGCATTTTAACCTAACTACACAGTATGTTGTAATCTTACTGAGAACAAATATCATTAGTTTTGGAAATGTTAACTGTTAACTAACCTATCTGTGTCTGGCAATTCTGACCAAATACCTTGATATCAATGTGACCGTTTGTAGGGCTGACTGTTGATGCTTTCACAAAATATATACAGAACGAGATTTTAGACAAATATCCACCAGTTATGTGAATATGACTGAGTGGGTAAAGGCAAATCACACCACCTTACTGTAATGCAGCCTTTACAACCAGTTAAAGACACAACTTGTGTTACCATATCCAAAGTCTAAGACAATATATACAGACTCAAATCATAGTATTGATATAATATTGATATATTGCACAGCCCAATTTAATTAAACAAACAGCGTAACAGATGACTTTGTGACAGATGCATGCTAAATTTAAAACCCCAAAATAAGCCCCCCCTCTCTCTCACAGACACACACACACAATTTATGTGTTCCAAGAAAATGCTAAACAGTACAGGTATTTTCTTATGATTTTAAACACACTGCTGTTCAACTAAACTTCTTTTGACCTGAGTCCATC
This sequence comes from Plectropomus leopardus, assembly GCF_026936395.1. Lineage (NCBI taxonomy): Eukaryota > Metazoa > Chordata > Actinopteri > Perciformes > Serranidae > Plectropomus > Plectropomus leopardus. The sequence continues at coordinate 25,418,474 of NC_142182.1, read as the reverse complement.
TCAAGGAGATAAAACAGCAGAGAGTCCAAATCCCTCTGAAATCTGTTCTGGATTAAAAAGATAATAGCATTTTCTTTGCCTCTCAAACACAGCACTTCATGTGTCTGACACAACTCTTTTGCTACTGCTTCATGTCTTCTCAGTGCAAATGTGGGTACTATTAACACATGAAAATTGAAGAGGCATCACACATTATCTTGTAGGGTTGGGCTCATCATTTCCATTCGGTCTCAGTATATTTAGAATATAAATTTAAACTACAACTCACAAATGGCTAGGAATAATTTACTGTTAAGTCATCTCTTCACGGATGGGACATTATGTCGCATTAGCACTTTCAAATTTAAAGAAAAGAGAAATATTAAATGTACTGTTCTTCAAATCATGCATATATAAAACAATACTGAAAATACCACATTAACGCCATCCATTCATAACTCTAGAGACCAGTATTCTCCAGTATGTGCTTGTAAGGGGAAGAAGGAACTTGTTGCCGAAGCAAAGTACCATTCAGCCATCACGCTACAGTAAAACGATGGAGGAGGTGGGTAGCATGTAGAGGAACGGGGGGAGGAATGAACAAGAGCAGAGGAGTGGGTGGCTAGAGGTGTTAAAAGTGATGGAAGTGACAGAAAAAGAGAAATACAAAAGAGGCAAATGGGTTAGCAGGACGCACAATGATAACATAGATAAATGAGGGAGAGGTAGAGAAAAATACTGAGAGATGAGGAGGAAACAACAAGAGAAACAAGCCTACCTCAGTTCCACTAATACCTCAAAGTTTTTAGGTAAATGCTGTGGAGCAGCTGCGCAGGGAGGCAGAGTGAAACGCTTGTCTTTGCTTCCATCCCTGAGAGTCTGCACGGAGCCGCTGGTGCCAACAGGCAGGCTCAACGCTCCCACCAATGCTGGAGATCTCTCACTGACTGAGGCTGTGAGTGCTCTGCCTCCTACTGCCTGATGCTCTGATTAAAACACAAGTGCGTGTATACTGTATATATAGCCAGAGAGGGAGAGAGAGACAGAGTGTGAATGTGATTCTCTACTTAAATTTGTGAACAAATAGTATTACTGGAGGCGCAAGTGGTTTGCAGAGAGAGAGGAGGCATATCAGTTCTATATCTGCAATTCTGACAAGTAAGACAGACAAGACAGAAGTGAAAACTTCAAACAGACATCAACTCAGCAGCTATGATGTTAACCTGGACCCTATTTTCCCATGTTTTTGTGTCCGAATGACTTAACAGAACAACAGTTTCTTGAAATCCTGTTTTGTGCAGGACTCCTGCAGGAGGCAGTGGCGAAACAGGCTGCAATGTAACCATTTAGGGTATATGTAAATTATATCCACTGAGAGGGCTCGTTTTTGCCACTGAGAGGCTCAATTTGACAACATTATGGAAGGATCCCTACAGAGAAAGCTTTATGCTTAAGAGTATGATCCTTTTTGTTAGGCAAAAACAGCCCCGAAATCAGTCTTTAAACCCACAACTCTCCATGTAAATAAACAGTCATATATATATATATATATATATATATATATATATAGACAGCATATATTTTCACATTAAAATTAGTGAATTTAGCCTTCATTTCAACCAAATCAGAGTTGCTGATAGTTTAGAAAGAGACTGAAAAGACTGTTTTTTGTGAGTTTTATTTTGTTTCTGTTTACTTTGAAAGAGGCGTGACTGGTGATAAAATTGCTGTTTATTTCAATGGAATCTGATGGGTTTGGCAATAGTTAATTGGGGCTGTTTTTGGTTAAATAAAATGGATCCTACTCTTATATCAAAAACAAAAATCTCTTTAGAGATCATTGTCATAATGTTGATAACAATCTGAGCCTGTCAGTGGCAAAAACAAGAACTTCTGGTGGACACAAATCAATGACAGTTTCCCATTAATGCTACATTGCAGCTACAGCCCTCTCACTCAACTGGACCAGTTAAAAAAACCCATCTCCATTAGTCACTTAGACACAAAGTCCACATTGAAAAATACTGTCGTTATCCTTTAATCTTGAAGGCTGGACACACCCTCCCAAACAAAAAATGATGTACTGTTGTTGTACAATGTTTGACGGCAGATAAACACACACCCTGCCTCGTTCCTCATTAGCAGCATGCAGAAGAGTAAAATTAGGCTGCAGGCAGCTCATCATGCATCATCCAGGGAGCTTTTAACACATTCACAAAATATCCTTCTACAGTGCCTCTGTGCAGCCGGAGCTCCACAAATACACACACACAGGATACACAGTTTGCATGTATTGTAAAAAAATATATATAATTAGTACAACACTGACATATAAACACAAACAAACACTTTGTCTGTGAAGAATCCTGTAACAGGAAGCTAAGACCCATGTGCCTTTTAAACCTCATTTAACCATACAAGCAAAATGTGTAAACACACGGTGAAGCACCTCAGTACCGCATCTGCTCCACAAACCCACACTCTCCATCTGACCACTTTGTGCTTCAATTTCTTTTTTTTCTCACACACACCATTTTATCACAGCGAGATCCTTTCCCACACACACAGAGCTCCATGTTTTAAGTGCCCGGCTATGTTTGACAGCTGTGCCTGCCTCTCTCTTACTCTTGCTGATAAAAAAAACCCAGCCTGGTCTTAATGTGCTCATCGCTCCACCACCAAACCTGTCTTACTGAGCTGCTGACAAAATCTAATGATATTATTGTCCACTGACAACTTCTCACAATCAGGCTCCAAAACAGGGTCTGTAATAGAGGAACTTTGTCATCGTGGCATTTGAGGAATGTAATGTTGAAGTCTGCAGCAGCACTATAAAACCAAAGATGTGGTATTCTATGGCTATATCTGCGATTGTCATGAGCTCCCGAGACAAACAAAATATTTAAATAAATAAATAAATAAATAAATAAATCCAACAAATTTGTCTCTCTTGCCATTTGGTTTTCTTGCTTCCAAAAAGAAGAAAAAATATCTATATCTGTGCACTGCTGTCTCTCAACCAAGTCTCTCTTTTTTTGGGGGGGAAACAGAAGAATTGAGAATAAAAACGCAGTAAGCTAGGTTTTTTTTTGTCTTTTTAGGATAGCAGGTGTACCTACAAAGGATTTTTTAGATGTGCTTGTGTCTCCTGATGATTGTCTAATATTGTGCTTTTACTTTAAAGCGGATAAAACTTTTCCTCTGTTATTTCTGCATCGATCTTTAGTTTTAAATGATGCATGGACATTAAGAATAAGATGTAAAAGAATACATAAATAGACAATTGTATTATAGGTTTGCCTGTGTCTATTTCCTACTGTAAACTAGTTTCTCTGTGTGTCTGCTCTTCTGACTCCACTCACTATGTTCATTTACACTGGAAGGCTAAGATTACACAACATGTCTTTTCACTCCCACTAGAAGCTGTTTGTATTTGCTAGAAAAGATTAGACTTGTGTACTACAAGCAGAGGAGTTACATGAAAATGAGTCAAATGCCTACAAGTGAAAAATTCAGGCTGTGGAGAGACTTTCACGCTTTTTTTAAAGTGGACTTGAAAATTGTCGTGTCAGACCACACAGTCAGGAATATTTAGAGAACAAAGACATTATAATAATTAGTCCCAGATATACAGTAATATGAGGTTAAAAGCTTTTATGACACTAATAGTGGTGCTGCGGTCAGTCGTGCAGTACGTGGTCTTGTAATGTGGTTATAAGTGCAGCCCTACTTTAAATGCATCAATCTAATCAAACATGGTTTTCAGAAACAAGCGAAAGAGTCAAAGACTATGAGACAGAAGAGAATACAAAGTCTAGAATTTAGATGAAAACAGGAGGGTAATCTGTTGATTTATGTTACTGGTATCACAACTTACTGGGATTGATGATAACTGTGATATTTAAAAATGAAATACTGACACCATGTAAATAATACATGTATGATAATTAGGGTTGCAGCAGAATACCAGTTTCAAGGTATGCCATGGTATAAAAAATGATGGTTATCATATTGCGTTTATATTTATTTATCTACAGTATCGAAAGAAATTGCAACGATATAGAGATCCTTTATTTTCAAAAGGGAGACTTTTTACACAGACTCCCATTAAAAAAGAAAACAAGTTTTCAAGTTTCAGTTATAGTAATAACCATTTGTTCAACTAAACAACAAACTGTTGTTTTCATGACATTTTCTGACACGGTTATCATACCTTGAAAATGTCATACTGCTGCAACGCTTAGATAGTGTTGCATGAATAGTCTAGTGCCCCTCAAACCTTTTCTGTTTCTTTATGTTCTCACTTTGTCTTCCTCCTCCAACATCATCTGGTTGCCTTTTCACTGTCTGTTAAGTGTCATTTCAAATGTTTTATAGATATAGCAATAATATCCTTACATGACTCTTTAAGCCACGATAATCGTGTATAATCGTGTAGTTAAGATATTTTACCAACCCCAATCTATCTGAGTTAGTGATTCACTCTCTGTACCTTTCTGCATCTAAAATAACTATGCCAAAGAAAATCTTTCCTGATAAGAATTGGTCCCTGTCCTATAAGGAAAGAAGCAGCCCCACAAAAAGGAGAAGTACCCCTGGGGCAAAGATTTTCACCTCCAGCTGAAATAACATATTTCGAGTTATTCTAGATTTCAAGTGTGTGTGACAAGATGTGTCAAGATGTGTTAAGCTCCAGCTGTTTTAGTAGGGAATAAATTATGATTTGTCACATGTGGAGGTGTGCTGATGCTGAAGAAAAGTGAAATCAGCCATTTAGAAAAGAAGCAGCAGATACTTAGGACTGACAGGTTACATCATATAGGTAAAATGCATCCACTGATTCCAGTTACCCTTTACAACAACTAACAGAATAGATACACATGATAGTTTCTTCTTCTTTTTTTTTATAGATGCAAATTGGACATATACCAAATACCATTTGCAGTCCAAACACTGTGGAGTTTACCATGTATAGCTTTTTTATTGCTCTGAGGGATTGTGGTGTGCAATCAGAAGCTTATTTGCATTTTTTTTCCATGTTTCTCTTCACAGTTTTTATGAAAAGTATAATTTGAGCTGCAAGAGAACCTTGTTCACTGTAAACAGTGTCTTTTTGCAGGAGGAAACAAACAAATTTGGGAAGCATAGAGCCATAAAATCCAGGTGAAAATGAATTAACGCATAAAGTAGTGGCAGTTATAGTGTGCAGTCATTTTGTGAGGAGTGGATTAGCAGTAAGTGAGTCCAACGTGGCAGAAATATGTTCATTTGAATGATAAAAGCTACAGTTTAAGTACTTGCTTTGAGCTTTATGAAACTCAAGTTTCAGACTAATAAATCATCTTACATGCGTCGTTCTTACCAAGGTTGCTGTATGTGGCACTGCACTGGCTGGATGCGGGAGAGTGGGAGTGATGGGAGTGATTCCCGTCCTCCTCTGGCTCTCCGAGGCTGGCACTGCCATCGCTGGCTGAGGCTGGTGTGGCAACCTGGTTGGCATGACCCTCCTCTCGCTCCCCGAGCACCAGCCCCAGATTCACTCTGGCAGGCAGGGAGGCGGCGCCGGGCAGCTCCCGATCCCTGGCGCTGCTGGCACTGACTGGTACCTGGCTGTGGATGACAAAGAGAGGCATTGCTCATTTAGTCATGAAAATGTGGAATACTTGCTCCATTAAGAGTCTGCTTTAATTAGTACTGTTTTTCTTCTCGCTTTTTTCATTATCTACATGTTTCCCACTGCTTTGACTAATTCTCTTGATGATGAGGTTTAATTCTGCATGAAAATATCTGCAAAACAAGTCAGAAAAGAGCGGGATAATAATAGCAAGCTCTATTGCTTAGACAGTAGTGTTTGTAGATGATAAACGTGCTGCTATTGATAAGGGCTTCAGTCTGCCATTGTTCATTTTGTCTATCTCACATCACAGGATATGAACAAAACACACAACAATGTGTTTTATCTGGGCAGTTTTTTTTTTTTTTTAAAATCTTTTGAATCATCGTCTGCACCACTTCATCAGCTCGCTTCTTTCGTCTCAGCAAGTGATGAATTAGAGGTGGCATAGCTGTAAGTGAGGGGCTTTTGAAGCCTGCTGTGGTTTATATGCAGCCACACATATGTTGCCTGAGGGGAGGTATACGAACGATGCAAAGCAGGTCACAATGGCGTGTGATAATATGATTTGAAGATCCCTCAGTGACAGTGGGAGGCTATGATTTGAGGTGTTGAAAGAGGTGAGATGAATTTTATCTGCCACAGCAGATTGAACAAAAGGTGTGATGATGAGGTGACAGAATTAAATGTGATCATTAGCTGCCTTTCATGAAAAAAAAAAATCAGATGCTTAACAGAGCTATAAGTGTCCTGAGGCTTTCTTAAGCATAACGAGATAAAATGGTGAATTAAACAGAAATAAAATCTGCTTGTCAGCTGACTGACATATTTAAAGTGCGGCAACATTGACATAAACTGTCACCTCAAGACATTGTTGCAAGCATCGTGGAGTGTGGTATTATAAAACACGACACATGTCCTCTTTGATTTGTTGCATTTTATGTCTCTGTTGTAACTCTGCTCCTCAAAATGACTTACAGCAGATAAATACATAATGTTGTCTATTACAATGGGTTGCCATAGACTTTATAATGTACTGACGGCGGCCCAGATGAGTTGTGGCCACTAGAAATCTGGGTCATATCTTACAGTTACTCTGTGTGTTATCACTGAGAGTGTTGAGATTGCACAATGACTCAATCACAGTGTGAAAGCCCTGGGGATGCTATGATGAGACTTGTCGTATACTGAAGCTCATTGCTGCAAGAGATGCGAGTTGTACAGGCGATCTGCCACATACAGTATGTGTCTCCTCAAGGAAAGCGACAGGATCACCATTGCCCATGAGGCCTGTGTGCAACGCTGTGTTATTACACTGTGAGAAAAAAATGTTTCTGACATGTCTGACATGCTTGGAAACCAGTTTGAATTTAAAGGTACCATGGGGAGTTCTTGACTATAGGTAACTCCATGAATCAATCATTTTTAATGGTATGGAATTATACAAGGTACAACTCTACTTGTGGACTGTCATTTCTTTCCATTGCTGGTTTTCCAATGCCTGTAGAATGGCTAACAAGATGCTAGTGTGACTGTGCCCATATTCTCCATCTTTTCCTATATGATTATTGATGTTGTGAAAACCTCAACATGGCTGGCAGCTAGCAAGTCTGCAAAAGGACAGTTTCCCATGAGTGACTTGCTACCACCATCCAAAGCCAACCACAAAAAGTACACTTGCAAAATGGACATAAGAGCCCAAATTTAGCACAAAATTATGCAATCTAACAAATCTAAAAAAATGATGCAAGATAGTAACAAACAGAAAACACTTGATGTGCAATAGCATTTGCAATTTGCTTTGAAGAAGACAAGCCTATATGTGACAAATGGCTGAAGCAGGAAGTAAAGAGTGACTGCAGCTGCACAAAAACATGAACTGCTAAAAATGAAGTAGAGCAATTCCTTTTTCTTTTTAATTAGAGTTAACCACAACATGAAGTCACAACCAGTGTTTTCTTCACAGTCACCTGGGTATCTATGTCTTGCTGCTGTACGCTGAATAAACCTCAACAGCTGGTGTTTCATCGAGAGCCATCTGGGATCAGTCTGCCCCTCTGATCACAGTAAATAAGATACTCAAAGCGACTGGGTTACTGCCCTCTGATCTGATAACAGTTCAGCTATGGTCTTTCACTGTGATCTGACTGAGACATTACAGCCTCAGGCCACCTGGGTTGTGACCACCCAGGTAGAGTGACATTCTAAACTACTGTAGATTTTAACCCTCATTGTAATACATTAAATACCTGCTACATGGCTCTGTGGCAAGTAGGTGGCCCTGCCGTCTGTTCTAATTTTTACATGTTGTTGTGGTGGCATTTTGTTTATTATTCTGGCACCATTGCTTTAATCGATCTATTTATCTTTTCTGTCCTTCAGCTAAATAATAAAAAGCTTTAAAATATGAGCTTAAATTAAAAACAAAAGTAGACAGAAATAAAGAAAAACAAAGGCTTAAGGTCATAAAAAGTTCACTGAGTTGGTTTCATAGCCGCGGGTGTTGTCATGGGTGGAGCTGGTTGACAGTAATGTTTGTATTAGTCTGAATCATATGTGTAATTTCCTCTGACTGGAATCTTCATTACACATGTTGCTAATATGACTAATGATTTCTGTGATCATCGGCAAAAGTTCCCTGTCAGGAAAAAGTGCAGCTCAAGGGACGACAGAGCTCAAAGAGGGCTTTGTCTAACTGAATGTTTGGGGCCTGAAGCACAGTTTTTTTTTTTAAATAGTGTCCAGCGCACTACTTATAAAAAAGCTGGCAAGTTATTTGCAGTCATAAAGAGACTAAAATTAAGTGCTAAAGCCTTCATGTATACATTGAATTTAGTTTAAAATTTTAAATAGCTATTTACACCTTCTTAAGCATCAACTTCAAGTACTTTTCAAGGGCTTTCCAGGCCTAATTCCCTCAAATTTAAGGACCCAACACAGCATAGTTTGAGACACAGATCAAGGTTAGATACTGCTGCAACACTGAGAATATTTATAATAAGCATCTGGCTTAATAGAAGCTCACAGACAACAATAAATAAGAGAGAGAGGCTTCAATGTGTAAGCACTTTTGTGTTACGATGATGGCAGATTATATCAAAGGAACTTCAACTTGTTAATAAACTCAAGCACTTTCAAGTCAAACTTATTTTGTAGAGAACATTTATAACAACCTCAGAGATTTTTAGCAGCCCATGTCTCTTTATGTCTTTTTTCAAAAACGCTCAAGACCTTTGTTATTTCCCCTCAAGTTCACAAACTCTCAAGGATTTCAAAGATCTGTGGGAACCCTGGATGCAGAAAGAACATGGAACCAAGTTTAAAATTCAATTTGTATCTAAAAGAATGCTAATATGGTTAAAAAAATGGTGGAACAATCCCATCATTTCTTCCAAGAAAAGGCATGCGTCATCTACAGAGCAAATATGATTTGAGCCAAGTTATTTCTCAGTTTTTACTTGAAGGGTGACCATTGTTTTCTCAGTGGACATTTTCTTTTAAAGCGAAACTGCCGCTGACATGGTTGGAATGCAACTTTTTGGGATGTTAAGGTCAGCAGAATCTAATAACTCGATCTTGTATAACTCCAAATACAATACTAATCTGAAAACAGCCATTTTGTGCAATAACACTGACACCTTGGAGACAGGGTTTTCATATGAAAGCAGTGTTCTTTCATAAGAAACAGTGCTGACCGTGACGTGATAGAAAAGTGAGCGCTCAAAGAAAACACCGAGTTTCCCATGTGCCTGTCTCTACCCTCGGGCTCTGTGTCTGAGGAAAACACCAGATCTGACATGTTTATGATCTGTCTTTGTAGACCACAAGCCCTCTGTGTCTCTTTTAAAGTAGGGAGTCGATCAATAGCCTCTGAGTTGCCACAGTGCATTACTTAAGCTCTTGCCAGCCTGCCAGCAGCAGTCAGTTGAGATATAAAAGGCCCATCACAGTGTTTTGAGCCAACTGGAAAACAAAGAGTAAGTAAAGTGTGGAAAGATAGAGGTGTAAAGAATGAGTAAAACTACAAGCAGCATATACTGTAATACAGTGTCTTATGATAGATTGCAAAAACAAATTAGCATAAGAATTGGGCATAAAATATGCCACTGGCCTGACAGTACATGTTTCCACTTTTATTCTTCCTCTGCATTGTTTGCATGAATAGACATCATTACACAGTTCTGGTTTTGACTAACTGGACATACTGTACTTTATCACGCACAAGGCTACGGCTAACATTTATTCTCTTCAAAACCAGACTGCTTATGGATCAAAGTCAGTAATAAAACTATCCAAAATATCACTAAATCATGAAGAAGACAATCCCCAGCACATAATCCTTTGTGGATACACACCTTGAGAGGCCCTTGACACTATAAATACCTTTATGGCTGCTACACATTTCAGTGTCAGGACCTGACTTGTTCAGACAGCATGAAGCTGCCCCAGTGCATTTCACTCTTTCACAGACCTCTGCTGCATGAAATGAACAATCACTGGTCCGAAACACAAATCATATAATCTCAAAAACGTCTCCTCCCTACTAAGTCAACATGACTTCAAATTGGCTGGATGGTCACAGGTATTTATACAAGTGAATGAAAGAAGAGGCTTTCATTTCTTACCCACTGTACTGGCTCACACAGCTTCCCATCTGGAAACCTTGACTACGAGGCAAAAGGTGAATTGTTGAGAAGTGAGTGCAGGCTGGCCATTGTTGGTATCAAAAAGTATTATCCTGCATGTGCTCTTTCCTTGTCTTCCTCTGTCTGCCTCTTCGAATGCTCTTACCTGCCTAAGGTAAGGTAATGTGTGTTTGCCAACGCTGAAGAGCACACCCACTGTTAGCCAATAAAACCACTTCCAGTCAAGAGAGAAGAAAAAAAACAAGCTGAGTTAACCCCTCATCTGCCAATCAAAATAAAAGGTTGGCAGAATGACCTGTGTAACCTGTGTTTGAGAGGTAATGACTGACCTGCTGGTCTGTTTACCCAGAGACAGATTATATCGGATTTTAAGAAGCATATGTAACAAAGTCCTGTCTCTTACTCAAAATACATTGACACCAAAATTATTTAGTTTCATATGGTGACATACAATATTACCATTGTAATAGTGGGGAGAAGAAGCAAGTGGGACTAAAAACGTATTTTAAAGAGCAAAACTTAACTAAATAAAAGCTAAGTTTAGAAACAGCTTTGGTTTCACAGAATTTAATTTTTCAGAAAGATTTTAAAGCTATGGTACATTGCAGTAGCACTGATTTGAAAAAAACAACAACAAATCTATAAAACCTTCATCAAAAGTGGAGGGACTTTGAAGTTGACAATCAGACGAGCTATTACAAAAAAATCCAAACCCTCCCTGTCCCCCAAGCGTCTGCGTCTAGCACTGTGAGGCATTTATCCACATTTCACAAACACATTCCTCCTCCAGACTTTGATTTTGTCACATCTTCTTTCACATCAACAAAAGAAGCTCAGGCACCAAGGGAGATGTTTTGCTTTTTTCTGTTCATGGGTCAACTCAAAATCAAGGTTCCAATACCTGAGATAAACAGGAAATAGAGAGTGGACTAACACTGTAACCCACAGCCAGCACACCACAGAAATAACTTAGTTACTCATTGACAAGTTACAGACAAGGCTGTAGAACAGTAGGTCACAAAAGAATGTATGTAGGAGACAGGTGTGAAATTGAAATGTGAGAGAGAGTATGGATGGGATACTATGTGATTTTATTGCAAATTGTGATAAAAAAAAAAACAAACTCTCAGAATAAGGTGGTTGGTGTGAATTTCTGTAATCTGGATAATCATGAATATTTTATCCAACAGTGACCTAAAGAGACTGCTAGACAACAACAACAAAAGACAAGCTGCATACAAACCCACCTCAAAAATTGCAAAAGATCTTAATAGTATAGTATTGGCATATTTTTTATCTAAAGATAAGGTGCCATTTCAAATAGTTTAAAAGTGTGGATTTTAAACATTATTTGATTGATTTGTTCACTACAAAGACAAAGCAAAAAAAGAAATATGCAATAAAAACAAATTGATCCTTAACAAAATGTAAAGTAATGCGATTCCAGTATGTTTTAGTGCCATTTTAGGAGATTTAAGTATATTTTGATGATTGTTGTTATTTTGGCCAGGATAACTGTGACATGACATTGTTGTATCATCCCATAACTGCAAGATAGCATGTAAATGGATCTCTTTCAATACTGGAAAAACTGATCATAATAAGTGTGCAATTATTAAAGAAAATGTCGTTGGTTGTATCAAATATAAGTGACTACATGCTTTTGTTGCAAACTTCTGTTCAGCATTTTAATGTTGAGGCAGATGTCCCCTGATGCTCATTGCTTATATTGTTCATTGAAAACCCAGCTTAATTTTGAGGATGCAGACAAAAAACACACATAATTTCTCTTGATTCGATTAATTCATCATCCTCCATGTGAAGGGCGTGAGAACACCAACCAAGACATTGTATATTTTGGCATCAAAAATTTGGAGAGTATTTTCCAACACATATAGTACACCATCACGATTTTAGCACAACATTACCTAGACATCCCATATTAAAAGAAACTAGTACACACTTGATTCTTATACCACTTTTTATAAAGTGAGAAATGAGACAGGAACTTCTGGAAGAAATAAAAGATGACTAGAGCTCAAACTTTAAGAGGAGAGAAAAAGCAGGGAAGCTAGAGAAGAGACAGAATGGGGACGAGCTCTTGACGGGATGGAAGGGAGAAATGTTCAAGAGTTCACAGTGCTCTGGGCTCAAAGGATAAAAGTGCAGCACAGAAGGCATGGAAGAGGGGCGAAAATTACACGAAACAGAGACTGTGATGGTGGAAAGCCATGCACCTTGAAAACAACCCAAGAAGATGTAGATAATATGAGGGCGACGGGGATGCAAAGAGAGAAGAAACAAATACAGGTGGTGTAAGGTGTATGTCAAATTGTAAGAAGATGAACAAGAACATCTGAAGAGGTTGTGTCTGCACTAAAAATGTGTGTAAGTGTGGCGAATGCTACAGTCAGTAAACAGTCCCACAGTGCTATTCCATCTCATTGTGTGGGAGGCTGTGGGATGCGTTTTGTGAAAAACAGCAAGATGCTAAATGACACTCTCCCAAAACAACCCCCAAAATACATCTGAGTCCAAGTTCTGCACAGTCTCTGCTTTTAGTTAGTTTTGTTTGCTTGATTACAAGTATGATCATGACACACAGGAGGAGGAATTGAAAATATACTGTGCAGAGTATTCAGCTTCAGTAAAGAGTGGAAGCTTTGCAAAAGCTGTGTTAAATGTATGCACTTGTGCATACATTTAACACAGTGGCTGGCATTAGATAGTTGGAGGTGTGTGGTTGTGAGTCACTTTTCATTATGAGGAAATCAATGCATAAGTTTCTCTCCTCTCCTGCTGACCTCAGATAGCTAGCAAGGTAGAGCTTTTCAAATGTAAATAACAGTAAACATCAAGGAAACGATGGAGTGGAGGGGCACAGCTGAACAAGCATCCTGCTAACCATCATACAAGCCTTGTAAAACAAACTGGTCGTCTGTCGTGCCGCAGCAGTTTCCAAATGGATAGCAGGAATTGTAACAGCGTTTCCCACTCATTCATTTATTTGCAGCGGGCAGCTACAACTAAATCATTTGCCGCCACAAATAGATTATTGAAGCTGGACTGGTTATTAGGAGCGCTATTAAAATATATAAACCATGCCGTTATTTATAGCACACTTAGAGCAGAGACGGCGCAAGTGGAACTTAAGCGTCCATACTGCCTGTCGTAAAAGATTGCTTTCACTTACAACTGCTCCTCTCATCCATCCATATGATCTGAGCCCCCCTACCGCCAACACATACGCAGTTATTCTGTGGGAAACACTGTGTAATATCATTTGATTCCTCAAAACTTGACTAAATCAAGGACAGCACCATTCAACCAGGTGTTTCATTTTTATATATGCCAATCTGACAGAGCAGAAAGAGAGGAAGCTTGTTACTGGTGGGACAGTGAGTGCTATCCCATCCCAGCTCTGGATTACTGCTTTATGCCCCATTGCCCGTGTTCTGGAGGAGAGACCACGCAGCCATCTTGTTGTAGTCAAGATATGTACTCGAGAGCTGGGGCCATCAATGAATTGAGTCTGTGCTAGATATGTAAAACATCAGGAGTGACTGTACCCAAAACTACATAAATCATTTCACAAACAGAAACCGTGGATCACCAGAACAATCCAGGAAACCATTAACACACACACTGCAGCCATTCGGGAAACATGGATACCTATGAAGAAGCAGCCTACAATGTTAGAAGAGGCAAAAAGTATTTAATTGTTGGAAGAGCTGACAGGATAGCATTTTATTGGAGTAGTACCTTGTATGATTTCATTTGTCTTATAAATGATTGATTTATGATAATGACATTTACTAATTAGTCAGGTTGCATCAAATATTAGTCTTTATTAGGTGGGAACCATATCCATTTGTAGAATGTTACACACGCTGAAAATACAGCACGTGTGGTGAAATTTAGCACAGGAAGTAACTGTTTCCAACCTACTGCTTATGCCGGGTACATTACAATGAGCCAGACAACTCATTATTGAATCACTCACACTTTTGGTGTGGAGTTTAGTGGTAGTTTACTGGATTTGTAAGTAAAAAGGCAATTATTTTTTTTATCCCACTGGCTTGAATCATTCATGATCCAATCCCGCTGTCATTACACACTAAGCTTGTAAATATTTTGCTAAAATAATGATTAATATAAATGGATTGTGAGTGTTTTCATGGTGTATTATACAAATGATTAGTACTTCACATTATTAGCAGTGCCTTCGCTTTACAGCTTTCCTGATAAATTATTTTTTGGGGCCACTGCTGCATCCATTTGACTCATTACCACCTTTTAGCATTTCTGGGCACTTATCTTTATTTCCATGTCAAAAAAAAAGTCACGTTCAGCAGAAACAACCTGATAATTTAAAATCACAAAATAAAAATTGATCAGACATGTAAGGGTTACCTTTATCTGGCACCAGTAAAGGCAGGGTGGGGGCTGATCACAAAATTTCACCTACTTTTATAGTGCCAAGGAAAAGAAATCTAGATAGAAAAGGTCAAAACTCCAGCAACACTTGGAGTCAAAAGAACAACTTCATTGTAAGACTTACACATTTCGGCCCCAGCGTTTTCACCATTAGTCACACTGATGGAAACTTACTCCAAGAAATTATACACAAAGGGTAACATCAGGCCAAACACAAATAATGACCTTATGATGCAAGAACAGAGACACTAAACTGCCAATAAGACTGACTGCTGTGACTGTGTGTGTGTGTATGAGGCTTTCATGTTAAAGGGAACATGCCATCTATAGTAAAGTGATTAATAGATTGAAGGTTGATCCGACTGCTGTTGGATGACTTGTCAGACACTGAGATCCCCTCCTGAAGGGAGACCGGAGCACAGAGCCTGCTGTTCAGGTAATAGATGACATTAAGGAAGAAACCACATAGGCTGTGAAGCCTATGCAGTCACTGGGCAAGTGGGTAAGCAGATTTGCCAAATTAGGAGCAAACACCTCCTGAATCTGTGATGAGGGATCTGTATGATAGGGGAAAAGTACCCTGGGGCTTTCGTGGCGCAGCTGGCAAAGGTTGAGCATCTTAATTTTAAGCTGGGCACCATGAATGCTCTGAAGGGGATGCATGTGGGTAATGGTAATACGGGCACTGCATGCCAAATAATTCATTAGCTCAACAAGAGGTGATGTAGGAAGAGCCTGTGAGGACTTTGATAAATTACTAACAATTCCACCACAGGCCTTAAAGACAAAGGCATGTTTCGGTGTAAAAGCTATATTCATCTTGCAGCAGTGCAAAGTATCATTCACCTCTTAAAACACCTATTAAATTGTTTTCTGTAGGAGCAACTTCCCATTGTGAGGTTATTCTTTCTACATGACTTCAATAGCAGCCTAACTGCACTCTGTATAAGGGCCAAAATCCTACAGATCTCATCTACTCGATGTACATGTGTATACCTAGCAAACAATAAGATTACATTTTTTATCTTTATTAACCCTTACTGATTACAAAGAGATATACTTACCTTAAAGGGATAATTTAGATCTAAGTCATTAAAGTGGGCTACTATGAGGTACTTATCCATTATCAGCATTTTATCTACAGTAGATTTTAGTCAGCATGCAAACACTTTGGAGAAGCAGACAGGGGTACCGGAACGAAAGCTAAGCAATGTATAGCTGTGGTCATGTGCAACAGCAAAACATATTTTTTCCAGCAAAGAAAATCAATACGAGTAGAAGTATATGCTATGCTTGGAATATTTTCACCAATTCACCTTGATGCAAACTAACAAATCAATCAGGGCAGCAGTAGAACAGCAGCTCATGTGTTCAGCAATGTTAAATTACAGTTTTTCACAATGGAGTCTAGTTTTGACGAGAGTGATAAAACAGCTTCAGTTCCCACTCTGTGTGAAAATATTCTAAATATAGTGTACACTTAAACTGATGGTTATTCTTTTGGGGGGTGGCTGCAATATATTTTGCTGCAGCCCCCGTCCACAGTAGTTCATTGCTTAGTTTCTGAGTTGGTACTACTGACTGGTTTTCCAAACTGGTGGCATACTGACTGACATCTCCTGTATGTAATACAATGACAATGGATAAGTATGTCACACAACCATACTTTAAAAAATGAACCTTTTAACTATGTCAGTTCTTGGTTTGAGATTATTTAGGAACCCTCTGCAAAAGGCCCGAAAATTTAGCCGCTTAATAATTTTTATCCCTTTGTTTTCAGAATTCTGCAGAAAATCTGAAACCACATTTAACCAACAAATACCTTTTAAAACAAATGTCAAAGCAAATTTATACTGTTACAGGCTTTACTTTTGTCATAGAAGCATCATTTAATACAGTCAAACAGAGGAGAGAGTAAAACCTTTAAAAATTTTGGACAAATACCTTAAATTCTTGCTGATGAGCTCACATCCAGTGGTGTGTGAGGGTGTTGTTCGCCCTGGGCTCAGAGGTCTGGGTTCTTTGCTCTCATCAGGTGTCTGTAGTGCATTTTCTCTGCACTCCTCTACTCGTAGCTCGCCTTCTCCATCACCAAGAGTGCTGCCACTGTCTTGTTTGTAGCTGAAGATGATGGTTGGCTTTTGGGTGGGATCCTCTGGCTTGGCCTCAGTGAACCAGTGATGCTGTTGGATTGGTGGTGGTGGAAGCATGTGAATGACTGTACCATCAAGCCCAACTATCTTGCCTTTCTCCTTTTCTCTCTCCACCCTCTCTCTCTGATCATCTTCGTCTTTCCGCCGACGAAAAAAGCTCTTAAAAGAGATCCAGCGTTTGGGTTTGGAGCTTTCTGCTGAACTACGTCTTCCCTCTCCACCTGGACTTACTTCACCTTCACTAGGTCGAACAGGAGAACTTGAGGCAGAACTCTTGGTCCAGTTGCTAAAATGCCTCTGGAGGATATTAGAAGCATGGTAGGGGGAGGATGTAGATCTAGGAGGGGGGAAAGGCGCATTGGGCTCTGACCGGGGGCTGGAGAGTGGGACAGCAGCAGAGGCACTCTGAGATTTAGACAAAACTTTAGAGGGCGTGTCCTTCTTGGCTTTGGAAAGACAGCCTTCAGTTGTGGAGAAGAGAGACTTGGGTCGAGTGAGGGTCTCCTTCATGGCATCAGGTGGGAGGGCATACAACTCCTCAGAACTAAGGGTATTGGCTTGCACAGAGGGTGACTCTGGAGGAGACTGGGGAGGCTGGATTGAGGCCACAATCTGTAAAAGCACAGCACTGGCCTCCTCCCTTTGGCTTGCCTCTGTCCCTGAGGACAAAGCTAAGTCTGTGTTATCATCTTTACTGCAAGTAGCATCTCCATTTGTCTTGCAAGTGTGTGTAACAGAATTGGCAGTGGGGCTGGTTTTAGGTTGGTTTGCAGTAATAGCAGGGGAACTTGTCGATGCAGTGGGAGAGAGGGCCCCAACTGCGGAGCTCATCACAGTGCTTGTCACAGTGCTAGAGTCTTTAGTGGTTCTAGGTTGTAAATTTGGTGCTTTCGAAACTGCCTCGGGTGAAGTTTTTGTCTCTTCAAAAGAGGCTCTCTCTGATGTGCCTCTACCAGAGATAGTTTTCTCTGTTGAAGAGGACTGGACACTCTCAGAGGATCCAATTTCCTCATAAGTATGGCTGGTTACCCTACCACCTACCCCTTTTGGCTGTGTCAGTTCCCCGCTGAGTCCCAAAAAGCTCTTGTACACGGCTAGGTTGTCATATGCACTTGGATTGATAACAATTGGTACCTTAACAGCATTCTTGGAGCTGCGGGCATAGGCAGGCTCATCTCGAATAATAATGGGAAAAGGAGGCATGCCTGCATTATTGAAGCTGTTAAACTTGATCTCTGATAAGTTGGAGGATTTTACAGGAACAGTTCTAGAGGAAGACAACCCAGCAATTGGAGAAGTGGGAGCTGACTTGTGGCTGCAGTGTTGAGTAGGAATGGAGGGGCCAGGATTACTCCCAACACCTATATCCACTTTAGGTATCTTTTGGCGAGGACTTGTGCTTGATGTCCACACTTCTTGATAGCGTATGTTCCCTGATTTCTTTCGGGAGGTGCTTGACAGAGCTACAGATGAGGGTGATGTTGGCATCACAGGAGAAGAAGGAGATAGAGGGGAGGTTGGAGACAATGGCTGACCAACAGGAGTGCTACAGAAGGATGTAGGACTGGAAGGCATTGACAGGTTTTTGGGTTTTGGAGTAGATTCGAGAGTTTGCTCATCTTTGTTGGCCATGGATGCTGACACATCCACAACAGTGTAAGGCTTACAGATCAGTGATTTTTCCAAATTCACTACACGGTATGGCTTAGCTTGCTCCTCTGTGGGACTAAAACTAATTGTGACTGGTTGACCTGGAAGGGCCTGGGGCATTGGTGTGCCTTCTCTGCCATCCTGATCTTCTAACCTAATGGCCAGCACAGCCTTGTGCGTTTCAGTCACCTTGAGTGGACTCAGTGCTCTGTGGATGGGCTCCTTTTTTTGGGGAGAAGTGCATGGGAGAGGCGCCCTAGAGGATGTAGGTGAATGCAAGCCATTTCGAAGAGCACAGGGGGCACTGCTCCCACTGCTGGATGTTGTTCGGGAATCTTCTGGTAGTGATGACGATGATTCTGGAGAAGTAGTAGACTCTGAATTTGACAGGAAACCACTGCCTTGCATGTCATGGGGCCCATAGGGTAGAAGAGCTCCATTGGAGTCAATGGATGGGTATCCATTCAAGATCTCATCATAGCTATCGTCATAGTCGACTGCACAAATCCGCTGTAGTGAGCGGTTGCGAAGTGGCACAGTATTCCACTTTTTCCCTGCAGCAAAGGGCACTGGAGACAATGTGGCAGCACGGAAATTTGCAAATCGTGGCTGGCCTCGCATACGGATCTCCATGGCCAGTAACTCTTCATCACTTTCATCCCAGCTCTCATGTTCATCATCATCTCTTTCTGTCTCTTCCTCCTCATCCTCCTCTTCTTCTTCATCTTCACTGGAAAACTCTGGATAGCAAAAGCGACCGCCCTCTGTGCTGATGATCTCAGAGCTATCGCTAAGAGATACCCGTTTTTGAGCAGTGCCACCACCACAACTACTGCTGCCTCCCATGGCCAGGCAGCTTGATGCTGGAAGACCTCTTTCCAAGGACCGCTGGTACGAACTACTAATTCTTCCCCAAAACAGGTCCTTGGAACCAGAAAGGGGAGTAGGGCTAGGGCCAGGGCCTAACCCTGCAATCTCCTTTAGAACATCTGCCAGTCCACTGTTGTTGTTATTTCCACTAGGGGTCCTAGGGCTAAGTGGTCCATAACCCTCAATCTCTTCACTGCCATCCTCTCCTTCATTGTTGTTGCTGGGCCCACTAGGCCTCTTACGGTTCAGTCCATTGCGATTCCAGACTGTGAAGGCTGATGTTTTGCCCTGTTCTAAGACATTTGGTGGTCGTTGCAGGTTGCCATCTGAATCCAGTCCTACAGATGAGCAGGGCAGCATCATAGTGGGCTTAACAGCAATGGTTGGCTTTTTAGCCACTGGTGGACGGAAGTGTCCTGAGCGGGCAGACCCACTGCTAGCCCTCTGTGAGTTGATGGTAAGGTTAGTGTTTGCTCTGGCGCTAGCAGGGGGTGGATTTTGTTGCTGAATTGTTGGAGGCCTCTGCTCAGAGGGAGGCTTCCCTCCACCACTCTGAGCCAGACAGTGCAGACTCTTAGGTTTAAAGCAGTTCTTGCACTCGCCTGGCTTCCACACGTGCTCAGTGAAGGTGCTGCAGGCGGACATGGCTGCTGGTCCAGTGAGGCAGCCTGCTGGGTCAGTGGACAGGAAACCCCCCCA
Source organism: Plectropomus leopardus (assembly GCF_026936395.1). NCBI lineage: Eukaryota > Metazoa > Chordata > Actinopteri > Perciformes > Serranidae > Plectropomus > Plectropomus leopardus. The sequence goes on along the minus strand of NC_142182.1, from coordinate 25,398,426 downwards.
TGAAGCTACGGGCTACAGAAACTGACTGTAGTATGATGAATACTAATTAGGCCTCCAATGTGGGGGACACTGGACCTGAAAAAAAGAACAAGAGAAAAAGGCTTAGTTAAACATATGATACAAAACATTGATTTGACTTGTTTAAAACAAATAATTTAACTAAACAAACTGCACTGAGTAGTTAGAGACCTAGATGTATCTAAGCAGGACCAAAATACTGACCCAAACAAGGAAAATTAAATCCCATCATATACACACGTGGACAAAATTGTTGGTACCCTTCGGTTAATGAAAGAAAAACTCACAATGGTCACAGAAATAACTTGAATCTGACAAAAGTTATAATAAATAAGAATTCTATGAAATTTAACCAATTAAAGACATTGCTTTTCAACCATGCTTCAACAGAATTATTTAAAAAAATAAAATCATGAAACAGGCCTGGACAAAAATGATGGTACCCTTAACTTAATATTTTGTTGCACAACCTTTTGAGGCAATCACTGCAATCAAACGATTCCTGTAACTGTCAATGAGACTTCTGCACCTCTCAGCAGGTATTTTGGTCCACTCCTCATGAGCAAACTGCTCCAGTTGTCTCAGGTTTGAAGGGTGCCTTTTCCAGACGGCATGTTTCAGCTCTTTCCAAAGATGCTCAATAGGATTTAGGTCAGGGCTCATAGAAGGCCACTATAGAATAGTCCAATGTTTTCCTCTTAGCCATTCTTGGGTGTTTTTAGCTGTGTGTTGTGTGTTTTGGGTCATTGTCCTGTTACAAGACCCATGACCTGCGACTGAGACCAAGCTTTCTGACACTGGCCAGCACATTTCTCTCTAGAATCCCTTGATAGTTTTGAGATTTCATTGTACCCTGCACAGATTCAAGACACTCTTTGCCAGATGCAGCAAAGCAGCCCCAGAACATAACAGGGCCTCCTCCATGTTTCACAGTAGGGACAGTGTTCTTTTCTTGATATGCTTCATTTTTGCGTCTGTGAACATAGAGCTGATGTGCCTTGGCAAAAAGTTCCATTTTTGTCTCATCTGTCCATAGGATATTCTCACAGAAGCTTTGTGGCTTGTCAACATGTAGTTTGGCAAATTCCAGTCTGGCTTTTTTATGATTTGTTTTCAACAATGGTGTCCTCCTTGGTCGTCTCCCATTAAGTCCACTTTGGCTCAAACAACGACGGATGGTGCGATCTGACACTGATGTTCCTTGAGCTTGAAGTTCACCTTTAATCTCTTTAGAAGTTTTTCTGAGCTCTTTTGTTACCATTCTTATTATCCGTCTCTTTGATTTGTCATCAATTTTCCTCCTGCGGCCACGTCCAGGGAGGTTGGCTACAGTCCCATGGATCTTAAATTTCTGAATAATATGTGCAACTGTAGTCACAGGAACATTAAGCTGCTTGGAGATGGTCTTATAGCCTTTACCTTTAACATGCTTGTCTATAATTTTCTTTCTAATCTCCTGAGACAACTCTTTCCTTTGCTTCCTCTGGTCCATGTTGATTGTGGTACACACCATGTCACCAAACAGCACAGTGACTACCTGTAGCCCTATATATAGGCCCACTGACTGATTACAAGATTGTAGACACCTGTGATGCTAATTAGTGGACACACCTTGGATTAACATGTCCCTTTGGTCACATTATTTTCAGTCTTTTCTAGGGGTACCATCATTTTTGTCCAGGCCTGTTTCATGAGTTTATTTTTTTAAATAATTCTGTTGAAGCATGGTTGAAAAGTAATGTCTGACTTTGATTGGTTAAATTTCATAGAATTTTTATTTATTATTACTTTTGTCAGATTCAAGTTATTTCTGTGACCATTGTGAGTTTTTCTTTCATTAACCAAAGGGTACCAACAATTTTGTCCACGTGTGTATATTTAAACCACTCACACAGAAAAGTAAACTGGTGTAAAGAGGATACATTTGTGTAGAAAAAGGGAATAAAGGGGAAATAAGATGTGTGAAAAGGAAGGAATTAAGATGGCAGTGTGACATTTTCTCCATTAGGTGGCAAACTTTCTCTACTTAGCAACCAGTCTATCTTGTGGGGCAGTCATCAGTCTCCTTCTAACTCTTTACCCTCAACTGGACCGCTAAGACTTGAAGAGCAGAGGGGCAGAAGTGAAGGGGATTAGGAGAGCTTATTTCAGAATTGCTGTCCTGTGTTGTTGTTGGCTGTTTCAGCTAGGCTTAGGTGAGATAAAGGTACTGATACTGCTCATTGAATCAAAACCTCAATATCCTAAATCCTATGAACTACATGAGTTACATGGAAAATGGAAATCAAAAGTGCTTCGGTTGAGTTCAGATGTACTGAAGTCTGACAAATGGCATAGAGGAAGAGCTTTTGAGTGTACAGAGGCCTGAAAGTAGAACAAAAGTAACACATTGTTTTGAAGTTTTGGCTTTGTACTCCAACAAAGTAGACCTGAAACTGAACAAGTGGGAGAAGTGTTTGCGGGTGCTTTTGTCCATACTAAATGGAAAGTGTAGCTTGCAAGCAGTTGTAGTATAACTATATATATATATACATATATATAAATTATTTTGTTATTTTTTCAATTATCAAATAAATCATTTCCCTCTTTGCTTCACATGTTCAATAAGTAAATACCAACGTACAATTCACAATTTAGTCTTTGTAAGATAACAAAGACTGACATTTTAAAATGTGGGTACAAGAACAGTCTCAGGTTATCAACACCAGCACATACATATCAGTCACATCCTGTTTTCTTGGCCCACTTGTGGCACCAGGAAACCACATCTTTGTATGTTTTTTAATTAAACAGTGCAGAAGTGCCCAATTTAAAATACTTTCAAGTCTATCACACAGACCAGAAGACTTATGAATAATACAATTTGAGTGCAAAAGTTATTGGCTGTTCAATTAATATTTCTTCAATACCACACTAACATCAAATCAATCAACAATAAGGGTTGTGTTCTGCTAAAGTAACCAACTAAAATCAAGTTAATATGTAAGATGGTAGAGTATTCACATTATTTTGTACAACTGAAGTCTGTTTTGGGCCAGTACTTCAAGGACAGTATTATATTTATTAGACAAAAAACAAGTAGAAGGGTAACACATAAAACATTAAAAAACCTTGAGAGTGGGTGGGAAGAAATGATATCAGACTTAAATAGCACAGAAAAAAAGAAAATGAATAAAGGATTTGGGATGGGAAGAAATTATGTCAGACTTAAATAGCACAGAAAAAATGAAAATGAATAAAGGATTTAACCGCCATTATCTAATAAGGGTCATCAAAATTTCAAAATTCAAAAGTGTATTTCAAGTCTCAATGCTGTGGCTGTTATTGTGGTCTTGGAAACACTTTTTTATTTTTGTGATTATAATGTGGGTTTTATACCCATCTAGTCGCACATTACTAATGCAGCTAAAGCCATGTAAGCCTTTAGGTGAGATTAAAATGCATGGCTTGCATTTAAAATCATGAATATATGAAGTCCTCCAGATTTTGTGGATACCAGGCGTTTAGTTTAGTCATCTATTTAGCAGTTTGCTGTTCTCACTGAAGCTAGACAAGAATCAAATTTTAAGATTTTGTTTTTCTGTTGTACCAAACAAAAGCAGTCAAAAACACTGAGCTCCTCCTGAGGAAAAGTGACAGGCAAGATGTTACAGGTCTGCATCTGTTTCTGACTGTGCTCCTGGCTGCTATCAGAAATACTTCAGATCTTTTTTTCCTCAGCCAGCAAAACCCGATTAAGTGATTTTTTTGCTGAACTGGCTAGCAATTGGCTGGAGAGAGACAACACATTCAGCTGTTTGACATGTGAAGGTTGCCAAGGGTTTATTATAAGCACTTAACCTGAATTCACAATTGAATATTGTGTACTTTTGGATAATGCTTTCTTGGTTACACTGTTAGGGCAACATTTAAAGAGAGATGTCTTTCAGGTATTGAAACATACCATTCATGTAATGAGCAGGCCTCACAAGGATGGCGCACATACAAAGTGCATGACCTTGACACTTGAGGTCATAGTTCCTGTCCAAACTCTGTCCAAAGATCGTGATTTCAGTAAAATCTTTAAAAAAAAAACAAACATACAAAATACAAAAATAATGGCATAGTCACTATGACTGGATAATGTGTTGCAAGATAGCTTCTTTTGGAAAAAAAAACTGAAATAAGCTGTCAGAGAGCATTTTGCTGAAACATTTAGTATCAGCATTTTTACCACTTGCCTGTTACGTTCATATAATTTTTTCATTATATTACTATAAAAATAATTCACTCGGCATTATGTCTCCCTCAAAGCATTTTTGCTGTCAAATTAGTTGCATGAAACCTGTGTCAGTGAGCCTTAGGGAGTCCTCAGAGGTACTGCAGGGGAGACACTGAAGTACTGTTTGAATTTAAATCTTTGACACATTAACCTGAATCCAACACATTATTAGCAAATATAAAAATAACATTTCATTTGCAGTTCACAACGTTAATGACAGAATACAGCTAACTAAAAATCACTATTCAGCACTTATCCATAACCACGAGGTCAAGCTGTTAGATAACATTTGCTTACTGTTGAAACACATTGGGCAATTAGCTGTATTATTATCCCAAGTGTAATAAATTCTTGTGAGCCACGACAGAACATTTTAAAACTTTTCAATCAAGAGACTTTTAGACACCATCCATCTGGGAAACCACAGGTGAAAGTGCAGAGGGTGAAGCTAATGCACCTGGCCAGGCTACCACTGCTGCTGAGTTGGCAGTTACAGGCAAACGCAATTGAGAGAAGATCTGAAAATATACAGAAAATTATGTCAAGTACAACTCAGTTTTATACAATATATGTAGCAGGGGGTTATTGCTCCATCTCTCTTTGAACTAAAGCCTGAAAAATGTCCTCTAGTATATAAAAATAATTTCAAGGAAGCTGCACACACTGGGTGGTACATGTCTGACAGAGTGCCTTTCTGGATGATGATGAATTTAAAAAAAACAAAAAAACCCAATAATGGCCACACAAACATTGCACAATGACTCCCTGAGGAGTGTGACACACAATAATTGAAAGATGAGTTCAATACGCTTATAAACACTGGCCCTCCATCTCTTATTTCCACCAAAATTAAACCAACAGAGTGTGTGATGATTCTGTCCTTTTATGGGTGACCCAAGCCTTCATTTCATCAAATAAAGACAGGACTGCAATTCACTGTAGGGCTGATATCGACAGGCGCGGTATATCAGTCATCTCATCCACCTAACAAGGTCACAGGTGTCAGATCCTGTACGGAAGGATGTTACCATGACAACACCCTGGACCTGCCCAGGGCCAGACACAATGAGGCAGGAACTCTTGAATCAAACTTTGCTGACCGAGCCCTGGTAGGCGGGGGGAAGATTTATCCTGTTACACCAAACAGGTCACATCCTCGCAGGAAACAAAGACTGTAATTCAAGCAACATTACTCAAAAAATTTCCGTGGCATACTTTCAAGCTTTCACAGACAACCAAAAGCACCACCAAAAGAACTACTGAGTCCTCTCCATATGTTGCTCTCAAAGTGAAAAAAATAGTATTCTGCTCATTTACAGCAGCCAAAATCATTAGCTCCTTTGACACTGCCTGTTAAAGGCAGGAACATAACGTTGTTATGCCTCCTTGCCCTTCTGTGCAGGGTCAAAGATGACTTCCAGAAAATAAATTCACTGTTATGTTAAATTATGTCGAAGTTTATCCATGGAAGATTACTTTAACAATCTCATCACAAACATCAGAACTTCAATGACTTTTCCAAATATGTCAGTGAATTTGACTAATCCCATGACTTTCATAGGCCTGGAAAATATGATTGTGAAATTCCATGACTTTTCCAAGTTTTATTATATTAGGAACTATTGGAGATTGGAGGGACCGAGTTGTGCTGCCATTTAGCTGCCATGAAAGGTAGTAACAGTGCCAAAATGGTGTCTGTATAAACAGGACAGCCGGCAGGATGGAATAGTGGGGCAGGATGGGTGTGATGTTTTGACGATGTGTTATGTATGTGACCCACAGCAGGAGATTTCCAAAGCAGCAGTTAGTTACTAACTCATAGAAGAAAAACAGCAGTCTTAAATGTCTGCAAATTGGAAAAACAATGAGACTTGGGATCTCCTGAGCTACCATATGTAAGGGATGTAATTGTCATATTAATGCAATTGTTTTTGTTTGGAAAATGCCACGGACATATATGTTGGCCAACACTGTTGTGTTAAATGTCAAACCCACCACGCCTCTTCTGCTTCAGTGATGCCAGCATGCCGTTTAAAATCACTCACTGAAGTGACAGGACGCCGCCATGTTTTGATTCTGGGTGAAAATGCAAAGGCAGCACAATGAGGGGACTTTGGAGCGTCCCTATAGCTTGATCTGTGCGAAAAAAGGATTTTTTTCTCATCTCCAGGGCTCTGTCCTCCTTGAAATACAATGGGACAAATTTAAGACTTTGTTTTGCACAGCTGTAATGCAGCTGCTGCACAAGAATGTTTCATGAGAAAAAACAAAGGGAAACAGATGAATAAAACAAGTGGTATTAACATGGATATTTTAATAATTCTTTGCACATTGAGGAAAAAGCTGAATTGCTTTTGTGACATCTGCACCAGACAGACTTTCTTTGTAACTACATTATTTCTTCCCTGACAGACAGCAGAGGGGGCGGCAAAGGGAACAGTTTTCTTTTGAAATCTAGATAAAGCCTCTTTATTGTGTTTACTTCTTCAAAGAAGCTAGATGGAATTATGAAAAGCAGCTCCCAGGCTGCATTCTAATAAAATAATTCAGTTCTTCTTGCCTTTGTTGTTTCTGATCACGCTTCTGAGAATCAACAAATATCCAGTATATGTCACATACACTTTTCCGCCGACAGAAACCCCAGTGGTCGATGTGACAGCATATTTTACTTTTCCCTCAGCCACCACTGAAATTCCATTGTTGTTTTGATTTCATTTTTTCTTTTCCTTTCATCCGCAGTGGGGGCTGGTGTGACACTCCCTCTACCAGCCAGCAAAATATACTTATAATTTAGTTTCTCATTAAGCCAAAGGCAAATAGTAGTGCCATGTTGTTACTGACAAGACTGTGCAACATTTAATCTGGAATGACCGTTATGCCCCGGGGACACCAACAATCCCATCTGCCCGACAACCCTTTCTGAAATCATGCAGTCCAGTATTTTTAGTTTGCACAGCTCGCAGTGTGTGGCGCATCATTAAAATATGATAACTCCACACACCATAGAGGAAGAGGAGGGAAACCTCTTTTGCTTATGTAATCATCTTTGTTTGATTCTATCGGTGGTTATAATCATCGCAATATAAGTGTTCCTACTCATGGCCATCAGCCAAATAACGGACTGCTATTTTTGTGTTCCTTTTATTATGTAACAGATATTACACAACACAATAGAAATGTGATGAATTACAACGAGCATATCCGTTTCACTACAAAAACCTCCACAACACGTTTTCAGTACCACAGTGGGGGATGTGTTGCATAAACTGTGCTATCAAACACTCACACAATATTATAGAGATATTTTTGTTCTCTTCAGGTGGGATTGTTCTATAATATCGACAGTGTGTTATTGATCCAAGCTTTGCGTGTGTCCACAGTTTGACTATGCAATATATTTGATTGGAGAGACGTGAAGCAACACTAAGATGCAGGCAATTATTGGAAAACAGGGTGCAGTCGTACATATTTTATTTCGCCTGGTCCTCTTCCCCAGCTCTCTCTGACTTCACTGTCAAATACTGTAAAACCAATGAAATGAAGAGTTATAACTAACTACCTCTAATACTGGACAAAACATTGATTTTACATTGCATATTATTTGTTGAAAGGTACAAAAAACATTTAGGGTATGATTTGTCTGCATTGGTGACACATTCCTATTGATGTCTGCTTAGTTATTCTCCTCAGTCTTGTTTTTGTTTATCACTGACTTGCTTGTCATGCATATTTAATGTGGTGGAGGCATTAGAGTCGATAATTTAAATGGATCCCTTATGTATAAAGACTAATGACTGTCTGAGGTGAAGGGAGGCCTGCTCTCCATCAAAGATATAATTTTATCCTGTAAAATGAGATTTATTTGTACTCACAAAGATGAAAAGACAAAGAAATCTACATAAAGCAGAAAAAAACAAATGTGAAATATAAGATTCCAATACACTGTATGTGTACTTTAACTGTGAGCTGTGGAAAGATTTGTTTTTACTTTCAAATTCTTACCCCACTTCCAATTATTGTCTTTAAATACTATTTAAAAAATAAGAATGATGGAAAATCTGTTTATGTTGATACAGAAATATTTATAAAGGATGTATTACTTAAAGTTTATCATATGTTTTTGTCTAACGTAACCAAATATTTAATTGGGGAATTTAAACTGGTAGTTAGAGCGTGGTGCTGGGAAACCAGTCGCAGGTGCAGAGCCTGTGGATCAGCACAGTGTGTGTGGGGGAGCAAGTCAATCTTAAGAAGAGCTAAAGCCTTGTTTATTTGTTCACTCTGCATAATGCTGCATCCTTCTGTGCTACAATTATTCTATTTTTAAAGTGGTCAAATGCATATTTTAGGACACTGTTCTCCTCTTTGCAGATTATGCTGTTCGCAACAATCTGGCACTGCACATAATGATTGTAATCTGTCTGTTGGGGACCAGAAGTTTTAGCCTGGAAAGCAGATGATTCTGTAAACTCATGTATTGTTTGCTCAGAAAGACGCATCTGGTCACTCTCCCATTCGGACAGATTTCCACCAGACATGATCTGGCCCAGTCATAACTTTTTATCTAATATGGGCCACATTTAACAAAATGACAACTTGCTGAGCCTTCACAAAATGCATGATGACATCATATTTGGCTTGTGCACCCTAGTTCTGGGGACACTATGGTGAGAATAAACCTAACCTAGATAAGAGTGAGTGCTGTGAGGCACTTTTGACAACAACCAAGATGGCTGCAGCTGATTTTGAACTTTCTATACAAGTTATTTTTTTTCAAATTCTGATGGCAAAATGGGCAACACTCGTTCAGACGTACTGATGCCACACCATCACAACTCACCTGCTCGCTGTAGACTCTCTGCATTTGTCTGTCACTCAGTGCTACTACAGATTTCCTTACTCTGATTGGTTATAGGTCTATCCAATTGCATCCAGGCTATTATGGCACCCCTTGCAAATCAAAAATGAACTTAGAGCTTCCAGTGTAACTTGCATTTGCTAGTCGTTCTTGCGATTCCAGGCTACAGAAGTTTAGATTTTCTGCCACTTAAAATGAAGATTAGAGCCACAACGATGAAAAGTTTTAGGTTTTGTTGCATGTAAATGCTAAACTGTGACACAGCTAAAGAATAATGTGCGTCAGTGTATATTTATCCAAATAATACTGAACAATACTCAGACACTGAGTCCGTGTGTAACCGCTGACAGAAAGTGCACATTGACATGCACACAAACACTTCTTTCTGCAGCAAGTAGCTGTAAAAGGTGAAAGGTCAGGTCACAGATGCCTTATTGCAGAGGCTGCACTCATTATCCCGGTTGTTAACCTCAGCTGCCCCCTAGTCTCTCCTCCAGTCTCCTTCTCCTCTCATGCTCAACTATTTCTCTCCATTTACCAAGGCTCTTCCTTCTCATCTCTTCTTCTTCCAACTCTATTCAGCCTCTTTCAAAGTTTTTCTTTGCTGTTTGTCTTTTCCCCTCTGGCTCAAAATTTTCCACTCTATTCTCTCTCCATCTCCTTTTTCCCTACCCACTCACTTTTTATTCAGGCTGTTACTCTTCAGGCTTTTTCTCACTTTTGCTCTCTCCTCTGAGATATGTTAATCTGCCTCCCTTCTGTCTGTCTTTGCCTCAAACAGCGCTTCAACAAAGGATTGCCAGACTTAAATTCTGCAAATCACCACCACAAAAACCCAAACTTTAAAGTGACCACACGCAAACAACCAATTAAACCCCTATAACACAACCCTGAACAGGAAAAGCAAAAACTCAGTCACATTTTCACTGCACTCATCAGACACCAAACTTGAATACAGTGAACACCAAAAACAAGTCTTGACTCCAATCAGATTTCTAATGTGTAACTTTGTATGTGATTCCATCCTGTATGGGGCAAAATATAATATAGCAAATATAGTTAATTACAACAATATGAAGCCTTGGATGAAGAAAAGGAGTAAGAATACAAATGCCACCTGCTTGTCCACAAGGACACCTACTACTACCATGTCACAAACAGCATCATTTATCTATCTTCACATAAATCTAACCAGACTTTGAAAACAAACACACATTAATAAAATATAAATAAATAGCTTAAATAATTTATTTGTCCACATATCCACCCAGTGAACTCTGTTGCTGTTGACCTGTGGTTATGCAATATGATTTTATCCTCAACTGCTCTGTCCATGGTTGTCCACATGTTTCTTTGAGCAACGCGCTAAACCCCAAATTGCTCCTGTGTCTGTGTCTGTGTGTGTGTGTGTGTGTGTGAGAGAGAGAGAGAGGCAAATTGTAAAGTGCTTTGGATAAAAGCGCTTTATTAATGCATTTGAGTCCATCCATAAATTGTAATGATTTCTGAAACAGTTCCCAATGCCATTGTTGCTTACATTTGCTGTTGTGTCTGATGCACCTACCCACACACACATGCACGCACGCACACACACAATGCGCTAACTTGCTTCTCTTGATCGAGATTTAACTGTATTGTATATTTATACTTGTGATGTAATTATGGCTTCAAACTGTTGAATATTATTACAGATTAAACTGTCAATTACTTTGTTGAACATTTTGCTGATAAAATTAAAAAAGCCTGTCACTCGGAAGCGTTTTTTATATGGCCAAAAGTCTAAAATTGAAAATTATTAAATTTATTTGTTATATAAAAAAAAACTCTCATTTGATTGTTGCTTCTATAGATCTATCACTAGGCCCCGCCCCTTTGTGATTACCCCTCAAGCTGTCAGAGCTACCATGTAGCCCACTGTCACTAACGGCACTACCTAAAGACTGGCGATTTTTTCTTAGAAAAATAAACACTACAATGGCACAGGATTAATTTGGGGGATAAACTAAGCAGCAATTTCTGAGAGAAGCAGACAAAAAGAAACTAAAAATGTGTTTGTAGGATGCATCCAGGATGTCAAAAGCAGGGTAGGTCTCAACTCACACACAGCAAAAGATGCATGTAAAGATTCAGTATTTCTTTAGTAGCTAGCTTAGCACAGAAGTACTCAATATAGCAATTTAATTAATAACATATATTTATAGAAAGCTATTTGGGTAAGGAGTATCATGATTACACAAGCCTCAGGCACAATGATTAGCTCTAAATCCACAGATCTTGCCTAAAAATGAAGAAAATCTGAAACGTTTGCATAACTCTATATAGCATGGCCTTATAGTTGTCAGACCCTGCATCGGAGCTGGCCAATACCAAGCTTTGATTGACCAGTCTGCATTTGGAGGCGGGACTTGGTGAAGTGTAAATTGTACTTAAAAACTGTGCATTTATCAACTAATTGATCATTCATTTTCTATCAATACAAATTCCCTTTAAAAGGATCTTTATTCAAAGGTTTAATTTCTTTATACTGTATGTAAATATCTTCAGCTGATCATTTCATTGTTTTCTCCTACAAAGTTGTTTTTAGATGAAGTGAGCATCCCCATCTGTGCTGTCAGAGGTTCTGATTTGTGAGTAAGTCACAAGAAGATAAAAAGAAATCTCATGGCGGTACGAAGACAACCGAGGCGGCTGGCGCACTGAGCATGCACGACACAAAACACATGCGCACAAACAAATGCCATTCGTGCCTACATGCACGAGTCATAACCCATATTCCCTCAAATATGCTGCAAATCCAGCAGTGCCACTTGAGGCTTTCTCTCTATGAGAAAAATCTGAAAACGACAAACCAGTCACACAGATGACAAACACCACACAAACCAAGTTTTGCTTCATCAAAAACAAAGAGAGTCAAATAAAATATGATGGGGGAGTTCCAGAGCTGGTCTCTGTTGGTTTTTCCGCACTTGCTGGCGCAGAGTTAGCCATTCAGATGAGATGCAGTGTTGGCCTTCGATCTGTGACCATCTGCTCCTGATTTGATAGCAGCAAATACTGTCTGGTTTAGCGCCAGACAAGATATCACACAACACCTGCTGCATGGTCCCACTACCACCAAGACACAGGCCCCATGGGACTGCCAAGCGAGACCCAGACTCGTACTAGGATAAGAATAACTTCTAAGGAGCCAGTGCTGGGCTCGAGCTTTATTTACTGAAAGCTACCGTGGCGAGACTTATGCATAAAACATTTCCCTCTGTGTGTGACTATAAATGAAGAAATAGTTGAAGAAATCAGTTTAGCATGCACCGAACCAGCCCTGATCTTTGCAATAAGGTGAACGCAATCACGGTGCAATAGAGAGAACAGATGAGAAAGACGACCTCTTAGTGTGAGAGCCACTTCTTCATTTAACCCCCAACAGTCACACAGAAAAGAAAAATAAAGGGGCATTTCTTCAGGTATTTCTTTTTCAATATGGTCTTTTGATCCGACTTGACTGGAGTCAAAGGGTGTGTTTACTGGGAATTTTAGAATGATTTTAACATGACACAGCAGACAAAACAGCCAGACAAGACTTTAACTTTCTTCTATATAATCAGATCAAATTTATTTATTTTTTTAAGAAAACACAACACCAAAGTGCCTTTGCTTTGTTACATATAAATGTTACACAAAGGGAAGTTTTAGAATATCAAACTTCCACAACTATACCATCCTTTCATCTTTTCCATTTATCCTATACGCCTGAGGCCTCCCTCATCACTTCCCCTATCAGTTATAGCTCAGTGAACCGACATGCCAGAGAACGAGTCACTCTGAGGGAAATACAGCATTCGGGACCCCTCAGAGACCGACTGTGAGGATGTCACTTTGCGTTTAGCACCAGCACATTTCAACTGGGAAGAGTACCATCACCCCAACCTGATCTCGACCTCGTTTCTACCTGGCTCGATTGATCCTGACTCAGGCAGAGCGGTGTCTGACTGTTTGAGTGGCTAGATGGAGAGAAGGGGAATCGATAATGGTGTCTCTGGGTGTGTGTTTGTGTGTGTGTGTGTGGAGGGAACATGTGACTACTGGAGACAGGCTGAAAAACTGTATGCAAACAGTGTCTAAATGTGAGCTTGTGAGAAGGCGAGGGAGTAAGAGGAATGCAACTTCTCTGCATATTTAAATAGTAATCTAACACCATGTTTTAGCTTTAACACACCAACTTCAAAAATTCAAAACATGCATTCAAATGCTCAGCCTTGGTAGCAGCAGTAATGAATCCGCTACTGCTTGTCACATGCTCTTAAGTCCTGAATGTTTTGTTGTTGTTTTTTTTTTTTTTCAAATAACAGCTCCAAAGATTTGAAGCTTTGAACTACTTGTAATGGCCCTATAGATTCAATCTCTTAATTTTTTGGTCTACTGAGCAGAAGTGCTTGAGTTTTTATGGAAAATTTGCTACTAACAATTGCTGGATTGAACACTATACTGAGGCCAGGATAAGTTGATAGTATAATGAAGTTTGTGCATTGAGGCTTTGGTGTTAAGTTACTGTTGTGAAGGAGAGAATCTCTGCAAAGTGCAGTTTTTGTGATCCATATCTAAAGCATGTAAATTCCCTGTGACATTTAAAGGACAACATTCACACAGGGGACAAGCTATTCAGCATAATATGAGGTATTGATACATACAGTGCCAGTGACTGAGGTACGGACTGTGAAACATGGCGAGGATAGACAACAAAAATGAGACAGTGTCCACGGACAAAAATAAGAGATGGAGAGATTGAGATGTAAAGAAGTGAGGCATCAAAGCCACACAAAGAAAGCTCCCGTTAAAATTTGAAATCAGGGTCTACCACACTGATCCGTCCACAGAGAGGCAATGTTTTCCCCCCGAGAGAAGTCAGTATGCCGAGGACAGAAGCTCATCTCCCACCCAGAGCACGTTCATAGCGAGGGAGTGGGAGCTCGCTGAGCCTGGTACATAATAGTGGAATAACTGAGGCTGAAAGCTGAAGCCATGAGGAGATGGGATATGGGATTTTCTGCTGCTTTATGGCAGAGGGCTTGAATGATAAGACAGCCGTGGCAGTGGGATAGACAAGAGCAGAGCAGATATGAAATAGGAGGGGAACCGCAGAGAGAGAGAGAGAGAGGCCAGGCAGTGGAAGAAAGCTGTGCGCTTGGTTATTTGTTAAGGCAACACTAAGCCAGTATCTGCCACCACATGTTATGTTGAGAAAAATCAACCATAATTTATTCTTACAGTGTTACATCAGGAGCTTCAAGATGTTTTTTTTAGGATAAAAGCAATATCGGCCAAGAAGCACTGTATTGCTGTTACAGGTCATATGTTTGCTATCTATGCTAACCTGTTTTGCAATGTTTACATGCTTAAAGACCCCCTCCAGTGAAAATCACATTTTTAACCTTGTTTATATGTCCATTTGCTAAGTTATATACAAGACTTATCATGAGTGAGTAAGAAGTCAATACCATGGCTGAGCATTTGCACCGCAGTGTACCAATGACAGTGTCAAGAAGGCAGATTGAATCTTCCAAGTTTTGTTACGTCACAGACCTACAGAGCCAATCCTGTCAATTTGCAGAGTGGGACTTTCCATATCATTAGAATAATGCTACAATCAAGGGGGTACAAGGGGTATCAGAGAAGAAACCAGGTGCAACTGTCGTATTTTGCGAGTTAAGCTCCACTTTCATGTCGACTTGTCAGAGCTGGCAGTCATGAACAAGGTGACATTAGCATCATATTATCAGCTGTTTGAAAATGTACACAGTCAAAGGCTCATGATATCTATAACTCTTTACAAGCAGAGGTTTGGGTGTTTGATGAGCAGAGTCAAAGGCAAGTAGGTACACTCAAGCTGCAGGCGAGTGACTGAGGGCCCCGGCTAAAATGAATACTCATAGATAAACAACTACTAAATAAGGGAAAAGGTGTAGAGTTACATCTAAGCCATTTTCAGGCACACAGGGGTTATTTCTATGGAAAAAATGAAAATTTTAATTTAATAAAAAAATGTGATTTTGATATGACTTTAAGTTTAACTTTAAATTAGTATGTTTCTTTCACACCTGAGTAGTGCTTTTTTCTCTCAACCAGGAGGTGTTTGAGTAACGTATAAGAAATCATTTTATTTGATCATTTCCTTGCTGTTTGCTCAGTCCCATCTGTTTTTGATAAACCTTTTTTCTCAGGGTGTTTTTCATTTCACTACTTTCCTTGCAGGACCAAAAACAATGCTGAGAAATCTACAAAAACTCCTTAAACAGTGAATATAATAGGATAAAAATGTTAATTGAAAAGCCAAAGCAACCCCCCTCTACCTGAGGCAGTTGATGCCATTAAAAAAGAACAACTTTACAGCAGTTTGCTATCTTTGTATTACAGCCTGAGCAATATGGACTTCTGATGGTGATATGGGTAACAAAAGTTATCCTTTGTTATATGTTATGTGCTTCTTTTTTTCTTTTCAAACTATGTAAGAGAAACACTGTTTCAAAATTACCTTACATAACTTTTGCATTTCTGTACTACAATTTCTTGTTTATTACAGAGTGGTGCAGGAATGAATCCTAAAACCCTGACATGAGTTAGCATTTTTGCAGTTTTTCACTCATCTCAAGGTCACTGGGTTTTTGGTTAGGTGCCTTAGATAAGATCTATGATGAACATAAGCTGAAGAGAGTTTGACTTCTTAAATAAATTAATATTCCCCCCAATAACTCTAAAGCTTTAAAAAGGCAGGTGCTTACAAGAGGAGAAATGGGACTACAGAGGTTGGAGGGGACATTAAATGTCACCTGGTTGTGACGCTGAAGTCGTGAGACCATGGAGTAGTTTGTTTATAGTCTAATGTTATCTTTTTATTTCTGGCAAATGCATTTACGCTTCAAAACTTGTAAAAGTCGTGTTCATTTGTGAAGATTATCATGCTGAACAAAACATAGGCATCATCAACTTTTTTTTTTTTTTACCATATAATCTATTTTCTGCAATAATCCAAAATCCAGTGGAACAACCCCACAAGCTTTTTGCCAAGGGAACCAGGGGGCTGCCAACTTCCAGGGTGACCTACAGAAAAAACCTAATCCCTGCACCACTCTATTGTCTGACATATTCACCAATAGCTATAGGTCTTGGTCTATTTATAGGTCTAGCTCTTATCTGCACTGCAAATTCATATACTGTATCAATACACCCATTTCCTAATCTGTCCATCTATAAATCATTTTACCTGGTCATTGCAGGGAATGTTATCAACATCCAGTACAACTATAGGGTGTGAGCAGCAGCTCAGCACTTTGGTGAAGGGCACTGTTGACAGCAGTAAATGAAGTGCAGACTGCACTTATTGCCTCCTTTCCTCAGATTTTCTCAGCTCATCACAGGATTTAAAGTGATGACCTTCAAACATCTCCACCAGCTATTCAAGCACAGTCACCACAAAGTACAGTTAGTGGTGCCATTGACTAATCTCTGCACTTAGTCATGGGTGCTGAATTGTGCATAACGTGTCTCTTCCATCATAAACTAAGGTTGGACAAAAAGCAGAATGCAGAACAGGCAAGAAAAGTGAAATGAAATTACGTGACAACAAGAGATTCAGCAAAAACCTTCCTGTGCCATGTTTGAGTGTGGGTTTATGTGTACACGACTGCTGGCTCATGCCAACTAGCTTACAGCCTCAGTAGCAAAGCCACGAGTCACAGCTGACTTGTTCAACACAATTTCCAATTTCCACCAAATTTCAGCTACTGTCCAGAGTGATTCTGCCAAAGTGCCACTGTATGTCACTCCAGTTTCGAGGAGCTTTTCCGCAAGTATGACTCTCATTAGCTGCTCAATTGAATTGTCTGTTTTGAGTAAAATCAGCTATTCAGCTGGTATGAAATGTGTTCCCTCGTTTATTAGTGAAGTGGAGGTTTAATGGACTGAAAAAGCATTCTCCTCAAAATGAAAGTGAAAAGTCCTCTCTGCTGAGTAACTTTCTCTTTATTGAGATTGACGGAATAAAAAAACGAGAGAAATCTAGAAATGTGAGCCCTGTAACTAAAACAAAGGGTGTTATTTTAGTCCATAACATAAAGACAAGTGAAACAGACCGATCACATAAAGAATCCAGATGTAGGCTTGAATTGGCAAAAGGCAAGACTGAGATATCATTCTGTTTCATCTCTTTTTTAAGAGTTGAAAGTCAGCTATAAAGTCCACTATAAACTGAACCTCTTTTGGCTGTAATAGGTGTAATAAACACTTGGTGTACAAATATCAGCCTCTGGCTCACAGTAAATGGAAGAGTTCTTAGGGTGGCATCTCTAATTAGGGTAATCGAAGCTTGTTTTCGATCTTTATGAGAGAGAAGCCAATGTTCATAAGTACTGATTGAACCAAGGCAAGTGGAATAAAAGATGGATTCTCACAGTGAGTGGGGAATCAAATAAAATATAAATTCCATACAACTGATGAACAGCCAACCATTACGAGACGCAAGTTGGCAATTATTAACTGAAGTGATTCATGCATCTTGAGTTCACTAATTTGGTTACATAAAGATGTTTTAATCATTCCATTAAAGTTTATGTGATTTGTATGAAATGCTGCAGAGAGAAAAATAGTCTGGAGGAAAATATGCACAGCTCAGACAGAGCTAAGTCAAAGAAAGCTCCAAATTCAGATCTCACTGTGAGAGTTATATACCATCAAATGAGCAACAGTAATTGACATGGTATGTAATCTACAGAATTTCCCCTGAGAGTGACTTTCACAATCCAAACAAGTCAGTGAGCTGACAACACACAGACCACCAAGGAAGCCAAACAAAACAGAAAGGAGGTGAGACATCATTTCAGCTCTGTCACAGAAAATACATGAATAAAAGTCAACATCTTATGAGCCAGTTTCTCACTTAATGTACACACTAATGCTAGCCAATGTGGTAACGTAAATTGCGTATTAGAAGCATTTATGTTTTGTCACATAGAGGAGGACTTCCTTTTATATATGTAATTACTCAAAAAAACACTGGCTCATATTTTGGTGTAACTCAACACATGCAGAACAAAGAAACATCTGTCAGCAGGCGACAGTCATGCCACTTTTAAATTTGTAAATTTGCATGTAGTTCTAGTTTAGTTCAATGATTAACCCATTGATCAATTAGATGTAAACTAGTAAGCTAATCAACAACTAATTTGATGTGGATTAGTTTAGTTTAGATCAGTTTGAGTATTTTTTTAAGAAAAGAAAAAAAAACCCATTCTGTTTACAGCCTCCAATGTGATTAGCTCTTAATAAATTCACTTAAACTTAATATATTCACATAAATAACACCTAACCCAACTACAATAATTTAACACTAGATGGCAGTCACAGTACTAAAAGCTAAATAAATAATGTACACAATCAGGTATTGAAATGAGGCAACGAAATCTGCGTTGTGACTTTGTCCAGAGTGTATGGGTCACATAGGTTTTGGTATCCAACTTGAATCGACTAATCAAGAAAATAACCAAAACATTGAAAATGAAAATAATTGTTAGCTGAAGCCGTATTTGCATTCAGGAACAGTTAACAGTTCCCTCAGATCTCCAGGAATGTCATTACACTTTACACTGTAGTCGTTGGGGACTATTGATATTGAATTTGATATCTGCAATAAGATAGAAGACCACCTTAAAATACTTAAGAAATAGTTTCCATTGTGGATTTGACTTTACAGTGTTCATGCTGCATGCAAAGGCTCATCCATATTAATGAAACACAAGATGGACTGAGTGTAATGGACTGAATCCACTGTGATGTACTAAGTGGTTAGATGGCTGACTCTATATGCATGTTGTGTGTTGTGTGTCTTTGTGTATTTTTGATCATATGCATGTGGCTGTGTTTTTCGTGTTTGCTGGCCAGTCACAAAGCCTGACAGAATAGCATACAGTGAGTAACAAGCATGGAATACATTATCAAAATGAACTAAAGTACTAAAAGCTGTTCCTGTCATTCATGTGCATGGAAGAAGTGAGAGATTATAGATTGCCATCACTCACATGAATGCCTCTAATCCCAGGTGTTGGACAATATCAATAGAGGATGCATATTTAATGCTGACAGTCGACGAGCTTAAAGCCCCCGTTGCAGTGAGAGTAAAACACTACTGTCTATTTTATATTTAAAGAGAAGACAGTTGTTTCACTTGAGATTTTATCTTGTAAACAGCTACAATTGAGCTTTAAATTAATGGTGGGGGCGTAGATACTGTTTCATTAAAAAGATACACTGCTGCTGAAAATATACTATATAGATATATATACTTCAAAGAATACTTGTCGTGTGCTCCTCACCTCCTCTTTGTTTTATTGCTACTTCCACTGCCAAATGAATCCATAAGGACATGGAGTGGGCGAAATCAGTTGCCAGCAATTTGAGCACACATTTTATCCACAACATTTACCAGGCCTGCTTTTCAGTGCCTTCAAGCCTCAAGTCTTCCCAGAGTAAACAAACTAAAAACACGGACTGCGCAAGCCCTTTCAGTAGTGGTGTTGACAGACAGTGATGAGTAATGTGACAACCAAACGACCTCATTATAAGCTTACCTCCCATAGCTGATTCACTGACAGATCCGACTTGGAACAGCCAATGCAAAACCAGATGATACTGTCAAAACAATGTCCTCACTGCAGTACTACGGCTAAGTCATTAGCCCTTGGCAGTTCCAACTGTCACTCTCAAGTTGTTTAACCATCTCATATGATGGTTAGATGCACTTTAGTTTGAATATAGCCAGTGGGGACCTCAACTTTAAGCCCTTGATTCTCTTGGACAAAAAACAGACTATTTTTTAATGTTAGCTGTAAATATCAAGCTTCCCGTCGTAGTTTTGTTTAACATGCACCTGAATGGGTAAGAACATACGTATCTGGAATGTAGGACATGCCCTTTTTCCCCACATCTATTTTCAATCTTTAAGCTAAGCGAAGAAAAATCTGACATCTTTGTCAGAGTGAAGGCTGTTAGTAAGACCCACTGTGTTAAGGGTACAGTTCACCCCAAAATAAAAAACACAAACAGCTCTTGTCCATGAGTAGATGCATGCTTCCTCCTATGCAGTGATACAGTTGGAAGGCGAAGTTTTGGTTCTACATCAAACTACTCATAACAAGGTCTGTGAATTATCTTTGGTAACCGGGTCATGATTTCTGAATGCTAGTCAGTTTTTCAGATGTTTATTTATTTATTTTTTTAGCCACTTAGAGCACCACAAGCTGAGTGCATCTAGTTCCATCATACTGGAGAGAAGACAGACACCTCTATGGCTGATATCTCCAGCACACTGCATTTGACACCAAAAACAATCTAGACTGCATGATAGCACAAAAAAAAGTTTTTTTGATTTCGGGCCGGACTGTCTTTTTAGGGTATTAACCTCTATGTACCCTGACACATCAATGTGAAACATATTTCATGCAGAGAAGCTGTATAAAGATGATAGCAATACAGTTTGATGGGTTTGCTATTGCACTCAGTGGGCAGGCTTAGCTCAGAGCACCATCTGGGTCCATTGGGGTAGGAAACAGAAAGAGAAAAAAGAGAGAGTCACAAGCAGAAACTTGAAGACTTAGGGAGGGAGAGCAAAACTAAAAGAAGAAAAGAGGGAAAAAAAAGAAAGAAAAGAAAGCAACAACATTCCAGTGCAGTGTTTAGTATTGTGCAAGCTCTGGGAGAGTTGCTGCAGTCTGCCCTGGGAAAGAGCCAGTGCAGGTCTCTGGGGAGACCAACCCGCTGGCCTCCAGACAAACACCAGCAAAGTGGCAGAGCAGACACAGCCAGATGTGTGGGAGTGCATTACACACACAAAATAGCTCGGAGATTTATGTACACACGAACACGCAAAAGACTCGAATGACACGTAAATACAAAGTTTCATTCCCAAAAAATGTAACAACTATCTTGTAAATGTGATACATACTCAAGGTGAATTTAAGATTAGTAAAGCTGTTGGTATCATCACACCTCTGCTTTTTTAAGGTGCTAGATGTAGCATTTCTTTATAAAAACTTAAAAGTAGAAAAGACAAAGAATATTCGAGGAAAGCTGGAACCTGCAGGAACTGGTTATGTAAATACAAATGTATAATATATGGTGCCCTGAAGATGTGTTGTAACAGTATTAATATGCTGTATGTAATGCAATGCATACTGTAGCTCCACACTCAATAAAATGATGATTAACCTTTCCATTTCAGAGCAGAGCTACTTTTTACCTTGCTAAACATGAATATTATACTATGAGTTAAGAGATATTCCTACTTGCCTGATTGAGTACTTTCAAAATCCCACCATTCAATATGCAATTGCTGGATATTTGCAATATCTAAAGAGCCAGTTACATGTTCCGATTGTAAATACAAGGCAGCTTTTGTAGAGCTATCCGCCTGCTTACACAAATCTATATGTGCATAACTTCGACCTGATCACATAAATTCTGAACAGGAACAAAATGTTCCTTGTACTCCACGAAAATCACAGTGCGCACTGCCTCGCTGCTCACAAAGTCCTTGTCACTGGAGCAGGTAAAAATGTGCAACATGATATCATCACAGATTAGAGAGCTGGCTCTGTACTTTCCAGCTTTTGCAGAAGCTATTTGTATCAAGGGAAAACATCCCAACTGTCCAAAATCATGTGCATGTTTTGGTAGTTCCAGAGAGGTTTTACTTGCTCTGGTCAAATGTGAGCCACGCTTCTTTGACCATAACTTGCATTCAATGCAAGGCTGAAAAGGCAGAAAAAGTCATTTGAAACATGTTCAGTCGCTGCTGTATTAATGCGCAGGTCATGGGAAAAGCTCATGTCTCATCTGCAGTGAACACATATGAGCTGAAAAATTCAAACCTTGAGTTACTACAAACAACTGCAGCAGTGTAGCGGGTCTGTTCTAATGCACAATCCGGCTGTATGGCTATAAATAACAAGCATGTCATCATGAGATTTTTTTTCTCTCTCTTACAGTTTTCTCTGTCTCTCACCCACACTGCCACGCCAACACACACATACTCTTTCACGTGCACACATACACTCATTCACTCTCACTCACACTCTCCACGCTCTGGTGTAAAACTGACACGGTGATTAGCCAGGGGCAGGTGATGACTGTGGAGAGCTCGTGAAGGTTTTCTCCCCCCCTCCAACTAACATCGTCCCTGCTGCCGTTCCCTCTGTTTCCTGTAGAACAGAGGCATGTTTGGCACCAGGAGACATCGAGGGTACAGCATCACGCTGGGAGCTGGATATTCCTGGGAGGCCAGCGGGGATGCAGGGAACAGCAATCAGTTAGGATCACAAAGAATTATTTTAGCTTCAGGACTGCAAATCACACTGACACACACTTGCCAACACTGCGTGCACTAGTCGCCTTTACTAGCAGCGACAGTCTTTCAAGGCAAGGCAAGCAGCACTTTGATGTGATAAAGTTTACTCTTCATTTTGTCAGCTTCGTTCTCAAACTCTTCACTCTGTTCAAGATCTAAAACAAGCAATGTGTAAAAAGAAACTAAGAAAGGAACTCACAAGTCTGCTTACATTAAAAAAATAGTTAAAGGACTTGAAAAGTTGTCAGACTGCCAGAATTATTTTTACTTAAAAAAACAGGACAATAAGTGCACTTTTTTTTAAATCCCGTATCTATTTATGTATTTATTTGTTTGTTTAGCTGTTTTAACGTGATTTTAAAAGCCTAAACATTACTTCTCCCATAGTAAAGTAACAATAGCCTGTTGACAGCGATAATATCGGGCCGTTATTCCGCTTTGAGGGGGTCAGCTGGCAGGACAGGACCATAGACAGGACGGATATCACATTTTGATAACGCATTATGTATGTGACTGACCGCAGGAAATTTAAGAAGCAGCTAGCAACAGTTTTGGCTGACTTTTTGAAGAAAATGTCAGCAAATTAGGAAAAACATGAGGTTTTGGAGCTCCTTGCCCTCCGAGCAGAGGATAAGACCAACTGCCATATAACAGACACGGTAAATGATTGTTATTGCCATGTTATACCATTGATATTATTAAGAAAGAGCTACCAACACATATGTGATATGTCTCACGAGAGGCTAGCGCTGTCGTGTAAAATGTTTCACCTGTCATGACTCTTTTTGTTTCTGTGACGTTGGGATGCTTTTTAAAATCAGCTGCTGCAGAGTATTCTCAGAGAACGGGTCACATGATAGCCTACGACAAATGCATGCACAACAGTTCGTACGGTTTCATACAAATTAGCTCCCCATGAATGATGTTACATCCTTACGTACAATTACGGAAGTTATGTTCAGGCAATAAAAGTTACTATGGTTAGGTTTAGGAAAAGAAACATGGTGAGGATATATGTAAAATGATTTAAAGTTCACACTGAACACGTGTTTCAAGGGGAAAGTCCTGAGGCAGAGTCAAACTTTTGAGAACCGAGCATCACCCTAACCTGTCTCCTTACAAGACCACTTGGGATTGCTTCCATCCTTGTAACTCTGATCAGCACATTGGTCACGAGATTGCAGCCTTTCAAAATACCAGGGATATGTACAAATTTGGGTGCATTACTATTCCTAGGAAAATGTACACACAGCTTTTGAGAACACTGGATGCTGCTGTTGTTCGGCTCTGTGTAAAAATACAAAGGCGGTGTAAAGAAAGGACTTCACTGCAACCCTATAGTGGGACTCGGTAAAAAATGCTAATGTTTAAAATGGATTTGTGACAATGGTACCAACATTACCAATTTACAGTATTTTACAATACCAATAAACATGGTAAGAAGATATTAAGAGCTCACATACATGTTAGTCTTTGACACTCCTTTTACAATAAAATATCCAGGCTGTAATCAGTCTTTTTAGAGTACATGCATAAGAAACAGAATACAGTACACTATATGGGCAGAATATATAGGAAGCTACAAAAGACAGAAACAGCCCCAAGACAAAACCCAAGCCATTGGAGAAACTCGTCCTACTTTCTTCGAAGAACAAACGCCTCTTTCTGTTACAGTGCTTGACTCAAGGAGAAATGAGAAGGGGGGAAAAGATTTGATAACAGTTCCCAATTACCACCATAAGAAGAAACAGTGTTTGTGTGTGTGTGTGTGTGTGTGTGTGTGTGTGTGTGTGTGTGTGTGTGTGTGTGTGTGCGCGCACATGTGTGCATGTGTGTGTGTGCAGAAATTCTCCTCTGTTTCCCATGGTGGGGTTGGACTATGTCAGGCTGACTGTAAAAGGGGACAGGCTTATTTCACTAATGATTTAACCATGGCTTTGTCTGTTTCTCTGCCTGCTAACTGTGCTCTCTGGAGAACGGCTATGCTAATCCAGAAATCTGGCTCCACTTTGAACAACATTCGCAGCTGTCTTTTTGTGTTATTTGAAATCAGGGGCTTTATTCCAAAATGTGACAGGCTCTGATGAAAAAAAAAACCCTCAATACTAGAGATAATATAATCATTGTACTCCTTAATGAGCTTCAGTTATATTTTAAAGATTAACTTCTATGACGTTGCCTCTACTTGTGTCTTAACAAGCGGGTCCTTTTGCATTCTTTTCCTTGTTTTTAAATGTATTTTAGCATCCCGAAAAAGAAGCACCAAAAAATAAACACCAGTTAAAGTGTGCGCTACATTAAGATTTTTTTTACTACTTCACCTTGCCATCAGACAACCATTTCCTAGGAACCTGAAGCTGTTATACCTTCCTCCTCAAAGCCACCAGACTGTTGTCAACAGCAACAGGAACTTTACCTCATAGCACAGAGCTGGTCTACCAGTGACTCGATTGTTTAGCAGTACAGGAGTATATATAGCAACACCATTGTGCCGAAACCTACATCAGGTCACATGGGAAAATGTTTTTAGAAGGGCTTCAGAAAATACAATTTTTTAAGAGCTAAAACATACATATTCTGACCAAAATTTGGATTTGGGGATTTAAATACATCAGAAACACTACTGTACAGCTCAAAGAACCCAAAACTAAGAGTCACCCTTTAAAACTCAAAACATAAATGGTTCAAGTTGGAAAATGATAAACTCAAAAAAGGGATGACATACAGATTCAGTGAAAGAGCTGCAAATCTGTGTAGGCCTGACCTGCATCATGAAATAGGCAAAACTCCTGCAAAACATTTTTAGAAAGGGTCACGCAAGAAGAGACGCTGATCCAGCTTGCTCGTAGCTGGCAACAGTGTCATAATAATCAAGAGAAAAACAACAACATATTGAGGACCAATCCATTGTTATTTACAGTATTTTCCAGCAACTACTTCCAAACAAACATGTAGCTTTCTTTCTTTGCAATGTGAGCAGTCACTCTTTTTACTGGCTTTGAGGAAGATGATGAGGTGTAGGCCAAGAAACGACTGCTGGCATCAACAGCCTGGAAAGCAACACCACATCATCCAATTACATTGAACACAACACCTCCCTGCTCTTAACTGCCAAGTGCAAAACAAACCAACAGCAGCAGAAGCGAATGGATGCCAGAGAAGGCAGAGGCAGCAGGAGAGAGCTAATGCCATCCTACGCCACTGACACTTCCAGGTGAAATGCACAGGGGACGAAGGCAAGCAGCTGCCTGTTGGTCAAAAGCTTTGAAAGAGAAAGCATATGTATGCTTAGTACAGCAGCTCACACAAGGTACAGTACATCTGCCTTTGCCTGAACAAGCATTTCACCCCCCCCCCCATTTCCTCCAAACAGCCCCAAACCATTTCAGCTGGTGCATGTGTGTGGAATAGAGCCTGATGGGTCTCATTTAAAAAATAAAAAAAATAAAAAAATTCAAAAATATGGTTTTACACACTTCCTGGTTGTGAGGGGGAGTTTTGCTGCCAGCCAGTCTTTGCTGCTTACTACATGTATTTTTTTTTTCCTTGGCATGGCGAAGAGATGAAAAATATGTTGTTTCAGCACCTATATTGCACAGGACACATGTAGAATCCTCCAACGAATCTCTCCAACGATCTTCTTTCCAACTCGGTATTCATGAGAGCTTGCAATATTTTTCAAATAACATTTTTTTTCTGCAAAAATGGCTTGACTGGAAGAACACCAACTTCTTTGAAAGTACGCTAAATACTATCTTTCCCTTGTAGCACTTGGCAGCCCCATGCTATGCATTGTCCCGAAGAAAGTCCTCTGATTTATACTGTGAAAACAAAAACGTATCCTACTATTTTTCTCAATATAGTTCAGCCCTAGTTTCTGTGTGTATCTTCAAGGTCTCAAAGCACCAAAGAAACGCAAATGTTGCAGACAAAACTTAAGAGGAAAAAAGTTGTCTGCTGTTCCTTTGTAAAAGGTCAAGTGCAACAAATGAAGGATCTGTTGTTACACACACACAAGCACGCACACAGCAACATCTGTGGTGGGAGCTGAGGAGACACAGCACATGCAAACAGAGCACAACCCAAACCTGCCGAGACACAACACAGATGGCTGCTCTTTACCCAGCTGGCATTGAGACATATGGAAAGATAGATCATTAGTTCGATAATAACTGCATGACAATGTTAGTAAAGGTAGGTCATCAACAAAAACCTTACAAGTTCAAATAAAAATTTGTACTTATGCACTAATCTATACTTTTGTATTGACAATGTAATGTGAAAAAAGTTGGTAAAAAATGCCTGGAGAATGAGACTCAACTGGTTTACAACACACACACACACACACACACAAGTTTTATAGTAATAAGGATATACGTTTTTTCTTTCTTTTCTTTTTTTTTAATAATCACCACAAACCATTGAGCTTTAGTTTCTGACTGTCTGACTGACTCACAACAATCCAACATCCACACATGGTATCATAATCTAATATTCTAATATATCAACGATAGTGCATCTCATCTGCGCATCTAATCAGGACATTAAGAATCCATTAAATAGATATGATACCAGCTGTTACACTTCCATTATATATTATATCAAATATGGATAGAGTAAGTTGTTTTGAAATCATACACTAATGAGAAAACTGAAGAGCTTGTGATCAATATAACAGCCTGGCAATCATTAAGTTGAGGACACTGGCCTCATGCATTTCATGCATACAGTTTCTGTTTTGGAGAAAGCCAGAGTTGCCACACTAATGCCAGAGTGTGCTCAAGCTGTGTGGAGAGTGGAATCAGCACAATAATGAGCACAGCATGAGAGTCTAATCACGGCACGACTCTGGTCCATAGGGAGTCACTAGACTCTCGGCATCAACATTTAGAGTCACAAAAATGTGCCTTTGCAATTCAAAACAGCGTGACAAATAGAGTCACAGAGAGGCAGCTACTGCAGAGGATGAACCAAGGGTTTGGTGTGTCATTAATTCAAGTGGGAATGCTGCATAGACTGACTAAACAACCAGGAGAAGCTTATGAGGGCAAGTGGAAAACACAGATGGGCAAACAGACGAACACACACACACACACACACACACACACACACACACTCACACACAATAAAGAGTGAACTCACAGTGCAATGAATCAAGAGGCAGCACGGGCAGCCATGAAGTCCAGTTGGTGAACCTGCAGATGAATGAGAGACAGAAGAGGGTGGACAAAGACGGAATAGAGAAGTTAAACAGAATGAGATTGTTAGAGAAAGAATGAAGAGACAGGGTGATAGAAATGGAAAAAGAGTAAAACAGGGATGGAGGGAAAGAAGAAAGATCATTTTGTTAGTTTGCCTGAGGCAGATCTCTTAACATCATGGCTCATTTCAGAGCAAGGCTTTGTTCTGGCATGGCATTACAGAACACATATCAGCTTCATTGGTACATTTAGCACCCCAGAAAATTAATTGAAAGAACAGAGACGCTTTATTATGTTGGACACAACTTGATGCATATGAACTAATTTGAGCTTAAAGGGGCCTTGAGGACTAGTGATGCTCCAACCTTCAGTATGAAAAATACTATTTACAGATATTGTTTTTTTAGTTTGCTTGGCATACAATGTGAGATGATGCAAGTTAATAATAAGTGCCTGAAAGTTTTTACTGGGGACTACATATAATTGTTTTTATTGGAATGATTCATTTCCATACAGCCTAAAGAAGGTGTGGACAACAGACTAACTGACTGAATGAATGACTGAATGAATAAATGAATGAATGAATGAATGAGTGAGTGAGTGAATGAATGAATGAATGAATGGCTTAATTTTGAACCCAAAAATAAATAAATAAATAAATAAATAAAAACATATTATTAACAAACAAACAAAAGTACAGTGTGAGAAAGGGAGTAGGTAGAAGTCAAACTTACATATCCCTATCCCTCATACTTATTAACAGAAAGACGCATACTTAGTGATGTTCTTGATTTAATCACAATAAACATTATTTAGTATGTGTTGATGACAGCCAAGTGGCATTGCAACAGCAACAGACACGATACTGAGACATCTACTCCATGGCTACAACCTAATTGTCAGTGAGTCAAACCATTTCTCGCTGACCTCTCAGACAATTTGAAATTCCTTAAGATTCTGGACAGAACGTGCAGCAGCTCCGGAGATGGAGTTTCCACCAAGTACTTATTGTATATTTTTGAAGCTGTATCGTTCATTAGGAGAACTGTCTATATATACAATCCCAACATCTAAGACACAATTTCCACAGAATTTAAGGAAAATACAGTTGGAGCGCTGTCTGTGCTGGTCGTTGCACTGCCACAAATATTGAGCCTATACAGTTTATTAGAGGGTATAATTCTTTATGTGCTATGTTATATACACTCTAGTAAGCAGCATGCAAACATCTATCTTGTCCTGGTATCCCATGTGCTGAAAATAAACTGAACAGTAACAGTTCTCCTAATCCAGTTGGTGGATTTAATGCCAACTGTGAAAGGAGGACATATTTTCTGAAATTGCTGAGCTCACATCCATATTCCATTCTCCCTTTGCTCCTTGAAGATCTGTTTGAGGTGTATTTGCAGACAAAATAGGTGGCTCTACGAGTGTTGCTATGCAACCAAGGACAACTTAAAAAAAAAAAAAAATCGCAAAACCATCCCCACATGCATGTCAGGGATTCTATCTTTAAAACCGTACTACATTAATTCATCCGAGGATGAAGCATCTTGTTGGGGGATAAAAATAGCCACAGTCATCTCAGGAGCTTTGGGTTCTTTTTTTATGAGCCTATTTATTGGTTTTAGAACGGAAAAATGATCTGCCAAAATGGGAATGTGAGGGAAAAAATGCTTGAAGTTCTGCAGCTATCAAAATGCTGTTGTACATCAGTGAACTCATATTATGAAAAATGCAATTAGGTTAACAAACATTGTAAATTTGTGCTTAAAATTCCTCTCTTCTCATTTCCGTGTGGGGTTTTACAACATTCCCAATTGTGAATATTTGTGACTAAGTTGTGAGTAGCATACCTAATTTTTGCTTTTCATCATGAGCTTCAAATCACTATGGTTTCTGTTTTTTTGTTTATATATTTTTGTCCATGTGTGCATAAGAAATAATTCGCGTGCAGACTCAAAGGTTCTCATGCAAGTTTCCAGTTAACTCGTAGTATGAATCCACAAAAAATTGGGCACTGGATATATGGAACAACTATATGTGATGATTCTGACTCTCTATGCGTCCTTAATTTCTACGCAGAGCATACTCACCCAACCCCCACCGCTTTGATGATAGCTAATAAACATTTCTGGCAACTCAAGCCAACAACCACTGAGTCTATTGGATTGTCAATGGCTTGTTACAGGGAAATTGTTGGGTGCATACAATAAACATATTAGGAAGAAATCAAAACAAAGACAGTTTTCTTGACTGTTGCAGTGCTTTGCCTTTATTTTTATTTTCTCTTAAAAAATATGTATTGAACTTGTAAGTCATCACGGGTTATCCAATACATTTTTCTCATCAATTTAAGTGTTTAGAGTCAGGATGTGGCTTGAGCTGAGTAGGGTAAAAAACCCAAGAAAATCTTTAACTTTACTATACAAACTTGAAAGTCAATGTAATGCAAGAATTTTGACCAATTCTTTTGTGTAGGTCAGCTGACATTTGTATAGTTACTACGTGGTTAAACTTTTTCTACCAGCTGTCTTTGCTGTGAAAGATAGAGGATTACATAATCACACGAACAAGTTGTCAAGTTGGAGATTTGTGTTTTATATTTGTGTTCATTTGATCACTTACATTGCTTGCCTGACTAGACTCTGTCTTACGGCGTGTACCCACCAAACGCGATTAAAAATGATCGCGCCTCAAGATTACATACAAAGTCAATGCAAAGACGCGATTTGACGCGTCATTTTGCCGGGCGACGCGATGGACGCGATTGCGCGGCGCGTTGGACGCGAAATTCGCGTCGCGTCCAACGCCTCGCGTCCAACGCTCGAGTTGAAATAATTGAACTTTTGCGGCGGCGTCGCGTGAAGACGCGCCGCGACAGCCTATCAGCGTTGAGATCGTCATCGACGTGCTGACGTATGGACGTCCTGGTGTTCCCGCAGACGACGCTGGGAACTTCTCCAGAGCAGGTACAGTGCAGCGATCGTGGTTATCTCAGGCATGGTCAACGAGAGAATGAAATGGCGGAAGAAATGTTGTTGTTTGGGCGGGCTCGGCGCACGGTGCGATTTCGTCGCGCGTCGAGTCCCATTTTGGGGTTTTTGTACGAGCGTCAAAACTGGAGCGTCCGGCGCGACGCGATTTCATTTGAGGCGCGATGAAATAATTTTCATCGCGTTTGGTGGGTACGCAGGGTAAGTGATGTCCACAGATGACGGTAATAAAGTCTCATGTTAAAACAGTCAAAAACTATGAATGAGGCAATAAAAATAATACTAGGGTTGAAAAAGAAATGCAGATTTTCCCCTAACACTGCAGCTATATCTCTTCTATGTGATGCCTTGGCCCTGAGTAAGTACCCTGCTAATAGTGAATAAGTTATGAGTGCTATGTAGAGCCGCTAAAGGATCAATAGGCATGCCCCAGACAGTTAAGACTCATTTTTATAATGGAAAAGAAAACATTTCATAAAGCTAAAGATTAAGAGCAGGATTACACACCCTTTGCTCTGGTAATGTTTCAGTGTTATTCAAGTACAATAGATTGGTACTTATCTCCAACACCGTCCTCCCACATGCATCTGAGTGCTATACACACCTGAGAGCTACACACACCTGAGAGCTACACACACCTGAGAGCTATACACACCTGAGAGCTATACACACCTGAGAGCTATACACACCTGACAGCTATACACACCTGAGAGCTATACACACCTGACAGCTATACACACCTGAGAGCTATATACGCCTGACAGCTATACACACCTGAGAGCTATACACACCTGAGAGCTATACACACCTGAGAGCTATACACGCCTGAGAGCTATATACGCCTGACAGCTATACATGCCTGAGAGCTATACACACCTGAGAGCTATACACACCTGAGAGCTATACACATCTGAGAGCTATACACACCTGAGAGCTATACACACCTGAGAGCTATACACGCCTGAGAGCTATATACACCTGACAGCTATACACACCTGAGAGCTATACACATCTGAGAGCTACACACGCCTGAGAGCTACACACGCCTGAGAGCTATACACGCCTGAGAGCTATATACGCCTGACAGCTATACACACCTGAGAGCTATACACACCTGACAGCTATACACACCTGAGAGCTATACACACCTGAGAGCTATATACGCCTGACAGCTATACACGCCTGACAGCTATACACACCTGAGAGCTATACACATCTGAGAGCTATACACGCCTGACAGCTATACACACCTGAGAGCTATACACACCTGACAGCTATACACACCTGAGAGCTATACACACCTGAGAGCTATACACACCTGAGAGCTATACACACCTGAGAGCTATATACGCCTGACAGCTATACACACCTGACAGCTATACACACCTGAGAGCGGATTGATAAAACCAAATCTGGTTGACCCAAGCAGGTCAACATTTCCTGATAATGACACATTTCAACACCATGGTTTGGCTCAACTCACTTCTGATACCAGGTCTTTTTCTCGATTCGTTTTCCACTGCGCCCTCAGAATGTAAGCAGCATTCTCAGCTGATCGCCACCACGTGAAACTTCCATGACATAATCTTCAATGCGACAGTGGGTGGATCCTTTCATCGGACACCAAACAGAGAAATGTCTTCACTTTGTCAGTTGTGCAGCAGGGTGTATAGCATAGTTTTGCAGGCTGACATTCATTAAAATCTGGGTTGAGTGACTAAAAAAACAGCTGCTTTTGACATTAGCTTGGCGATGTCCTGTGTAGCGCAAGTGACAATTCTTTCTGACCAATCAATAGTCTGCAGTGTTGTAAATCCACCTTCTAGTATCCTATTAGCTGGCTTAGAACCTTTAATGAGGTGGTACCAAAAACGTACCTAGTGCCAGGTACTATCCACAACTTTTGCTGAAGGTAAGCCAAAAAGAGTACATCCAATTAAGTAGATCTGTGCCATTCTGTGCAATGGAAATGCAGCCTACAGAAGATGGCTCAGTGCACATATGGCAAGAGAATAATCACTAAACATAGGTTTGTTTTGTTCATTGCCTCAGTCGAGACTTAAAACTTTGAAACTGCAGCCTTGCAGTCATAAACAGGATTATAACAATTAGTTCATCACCACTCTTTGCTGAAACATTCCTCCTCAGAGAGTTGCAACTATCAATCCAACAATGTTTGTTCTGCACATTTCAGCAGACTTAAAATTAGTGCAGTGTTTGCAGATGCAACTGCATGCATGCCTTTTCGTTTGTGAACTTCAGGACTGCATTGACCCCCCCCCCTTCCTAGTAAACATCAGCTGGTTCCAGAGGTCCATCTGCTACCTATAAATTCCCCTCCACAGCAGTCACAGCTCGAGCATACTATTGGTTTGTCTCCTCTGAGAGGTGGGACACCGTGAGCGTGTGTTGCTGCTTTGCCACCTTAATAACAGTCGCAATTTTCAACTGGCACACTCTGTGGTAAACAGGCTTTTAATTGACTGTCTGAGAGCTTTTTTTTAAAGTATAACTGTGTGGCTTGAAAATATATGTAATGTATACAGCTGTAATGCTATTTTTAGCATTGAGAGTCCCAGTGTCTGTTTCTTTGGTGTCACTATTGAATGAAGCATCAGAGGAACTTTTGGATAAATTGTTTATAAGTGCCAAAGGATGCTCAATCAAGTGGAACCAGGTGATATGTATTCTGAACATTTTCTTGTAGGAAAAATATTTTTTATTTTCAGATAAATGTTAAAATGTCTGTTTTGTGTGCCTGCTTATGCTGCATTTCTGTTCACCTTCAAATCATTATGATAGTCTTTGTTCGATCCAGTGTGAGAATAATTGGCACTGATTTGCTGGCATCTTTGTAGGTACTATAGAGGCTTTTCACCTGACTCCCAGATCACCTTCACCTCCATGGTCAGACTGTGTGAGCATAATTTGCTGACTCACTGTCATTAACGTTGGCTGCAGAGAGACTAAGCAAGTACCCCACAGTGGAATCTCTTGACCAAGTTAAGGCAAAAAAAAAAAAAACACAACAAAAAGAAACTGAACCAGAAACACAAACACAGGTATCTAAAGTAGTATCTGTGTTTGGTGCAAACAATACTTTAAGCAATAATTTCACCAGAATTGTGCGTAATGCGTTCTTGAAATCAGGATTAAGAATCCGTCAATCACGTGCACAGCTGTCAAAGAAAACATACCAAGTGACCACAGTTACTAAGCTAGACAATGACTGCACGTGCTAGTTGGAAGTTACTCTATAAGGTATATACACAACATAATGACAAGTCAACTTTTCTGTTTTTAATAATGGCATTTCAACAGCATGATGTTATGCACATGAAATACCTGTTGTGTTAAGAAAAGATTACAAAAAGCACTTAACTTAAACTGCTGTTTACTGTCATCCTCCAATAAATTTCAGGGATTGCACTGCAAGCCTGTCTTAAAATGTAAGACCTGTGTTTTTCTTAAATATGGTGTGTTGGATATAGTATAAGTCTGTGGTGTACAAAGATACAAAGGAAGCTTTTACACAACAACAGGGCTCAGAGGAAGACCACAGACAAATTATCACTTAAAATCCTGAGCTTTCGACGCCACACAGACAAGGAAATTGTCACGATCAGCTGTGACCAGAACAAAACACACATCTCAGTCCCCTGGCAGCTTCATGAACATTAAGGTATGGTCCATCCTACTCATCAGAATGGTTGTTATGCCTGGTCCGCATCGTTATTACTGTGTCCTGACGTACTGCTCTACCTGGTCTCCATAACAACCTCCAAAATCCAATCTCTAAAATACTCTGCATTTTCAGTGACAGGCTTGTCACTGCTGGTGGCGAGACGGGATCCACAGTGACAGCTACTGTTACTCTTTATTTTACGGACAGTTCATACCAAAATCAAAAATACATGTTTTTCCTCTTGACTGTAGTGCATGGTGTATTTAGCAATCTGGATTGTTTTGGTGTGAGTTGCCTAGTCATGGAAATGTAGAAAAACAATACATTTGAAAAACGGATTAGCAATGTCTCTTTCCAGGAATCATTACCCAGTTACACAATATAATCTATAGACCTTTTAAGCAGTTTCATGCAGGAACTATTTTCTTTTCACTGAACTAGATACACCAACCGCATCAGTGTACGACAGGAAGCGTGCATCAGCTTATGGACAAACGGCTCGTACTGGTAACAGCGCAAGATGTAAACATAAATGACGTCCTCCTCAGCTGAGCTGTAACGTTAGCTAACTTTGCGGTGCAAGCTGAGGTTGCAGTAAACGCACACTTCCCTCTGTGATGTGATACAGTTGGCAGGTGGAATTTGGTAGAGAGAAAACTGTGGATCATGTCAGGATTTCTGAAAGAGACTTTGCTGTTGAGTTTTTTATTTTTTCAATTTTCTTTTTTTTTTTTTGCACCGCAAGCCAGATGGCATCTAGCTGTATTATATTTAAGAGAAGCCAGTCATCTCTACGGCTGATATTTTTGACACTCCACAACTTACACCAAAACAATCTTAATTGATAAAAAGCACTAAACATAAAAGAAAAACATGTTCTGATTTGGGGTCAATAATGAAAACTGCTTTCAAATGGCAACGGTAGCTTTTCCATGTGTCTCTGGAGTTGGCAGAGGATGGTTTTTAAATGGTTTGTTTTCCCAGTTCATTTTGTCAGATCTTGGCCTCAGTTCTCCCACGTGGGTGAAATGAGGGAATAAGGAAAGGCGTGGAAACATGCCAATCTGCACTTTGAAAATCTGCCAGGATTATTTTAACAGTTGCAGTAAAATATTTTTATACTTGAAAAGAAGGAAAAATATGCACCAAGCTAAAAGGACACAGAGGTAACACGAGGCTGACTCCCACCTCCACAAATATTGGTCTCAATCCAACACCTCCAGTGCTTTTGTCACCTGTGACATTTCTTGTTTCTCCTTCAGGTAAGGTGCTATCATGAAATGAAATGAAGACTAGGCATGTGATAGTATGCACAATGACCTTCCAAAAATATCTTTAAGAAGCTCTTGCTCTGACTGAAACTCAGCGAATCACTTTTAGGTTTAATTTAATTCACTGGCAAGTCAGTTGAATGAGGTCAGGTTAAATCACACTTGATGCAAATCCACTGCCCGGTGACATATGAATGGATTGAAATCAAGAGTGTATTGACTTACAACTTCCACCCTGCAGTGAGATAAACACGAACTGAACTGAAAACAAGAACTAAATGAATTGTAAAACCCACTCTCTCTGGTCCAGCCTAAAAGCATTAGCAACCACGCAGATGTGTGTATCGTGTCTTCCTGCTTAGTGCTGATGAGAAAGAAACGTGTTGGAGGAGGGGTGGGATTATCCAATATACATACAGCAAAAATAGTCACAGATAAGCCAAAGATCAAGTTGTATTAACTTGACTGCACCCCAAACACTGCTGAGCATGTACTTTTTCACTTCACATTTGAGCAGATGAGAAAAGGGTTTCCGAATCAATCATTTGCCGTCTCAATCTCAGTGTGCATTTCTCTCTCTTTTACCCTCAGGTTCTTTTACTACAGTTAAATCCTGTAAAAAGAATCCTTTTAGTATGGCTTGAATTTCTATGCAGACAGTAAAGGGATTGTGTTGAAAATGCAGAAGAGAGTCAGGGTGCAAACAACAGTTCCTGTAAGCAGATAAACCTTCTCTTTTGAAATATTTTTAAGCTGAGCAAGCTGCTTCCACACAAATTGTTCGCGAGGAGAGAAAAAGAAGCACAGGCTGCTACAATAAAAAGTATACAACTTTACAGGACAACAAAACATTAACATTGATCTTTGTCTCTAGTAGGTTAAGCTGCATGGACAGACATAAAGTAGTGTGCAAATAAGCAAAGACACAAGCATTGCTGAGCAGTGACACATTCCTATTGTTGTCCCAACTGTGACTAAGAGGCTGCAGCTACTCCAGTGTATAAAGAGGTCTCATTAACATGTGAGCCAGCTTGTCCAAAGCCCCACATCCTGCTTAATTAGAGGGTGTCCCTTCAGCGCTGAAAGTCCCTTCTCCAAACACTTGACACCCGAGACAGGAGATGATAATAATGATGCATTGACTGGCTCATGGCTCCTTCTCCTCGGCTCTGTCCCTATACACAACATTTTTCTCTGTGGATCTTCAGTCCTGTGTGATCAATCTGTCCATCTGTGTCTCTGAGCTTGTCAGTATGCTAGCAAGCCTCTGCCATACTGAGACAGCAACAGTTGTTGAAGAGGAGCAGGAGGAGGAGGGAGGTGAAGAGTAAACAAACAAACAAACAAACAAACAAAAACGTGCCTAACTACTTACAAAGCAGTGGCGTGTATCCCATCAGTAGCCAGGCGAACGAATGGGAGAAGCGAGCCACATGACAAACGTAGTCGGTACAGAGCTAGTGCATGAATGAGAGACAGAGAGGGAGGGAGGAAGAGCTCGAGCGATATGTGAGGAGGGACAGAGGGAGGGAGCTAGTATGAGAGTGATGATGGAGCCATAACATTACAGCGCAGAGACTGAAGACATCAGAGTGGTAGGGAATAAAAAGCTAGGTCAAAAACAAGAGGGAACAAATTTTGTCATTTGGCCTTTTACATTTAAAAAGGACAAAATGGGTGAAATATAAAAGGGGATGAATGATAGAACAGGAACAGACCTGGCCTTTCCCCTCTCCTTAGCAGTACTCATTGTGTTCAGACCCCAGCTCACTACAACAGTCACATAATCCAGGCCCATTAAGAACATCCCATGGTGAACAGAGTGAGAATAAAAAAGGGACAAAATGAGAGAATGAGGTTGAGCTGAATTCTCCCAGTAGGACTGAATTCCCAGGGAGACCTATCAGTTTCATGACGCCACTTAACGATACATTTTGCAGGCAAGGCCGGATTTAAGCAGCTGTCAACCTCCTGTAGATGTGAACCTGAATAACTTCCAGTCTGCTTAGTGCAAATTTAGTAGATGTTTCAGTGACCTAATGGATTGTAAAGTGTGTGTAACTATTATTAAAATACAAGGCATGAAGCAGCAAAGCAAAGCAATAGCCAGAAGAGCAGAGTTTTAGTTTTTCTGGGGAGTTGCTAAATAACAGTGCTTTAACATGTTTCCATTCTTGGGACTGCAATTACACCCCCTGGCTGAAGAATGAGATAAAATTTTCTAACAGGGATGTTCAATAGGATAAGAAAAAAAACAACAACTATAAAGAAAATTTAATATGATTTATCAATTATTATCTCCTTTGTTAATGCACACAACTAATGGGTTGGGCTACAGCTGTGTCCAGTGTTTCAGACAATTATTATGAGTTAATAAGTCTTATTTATCACATTATGAATCTTAAATTTTTCAGAAAAACTCTTATTGTGGATTAGAATAGATCTTTTTCAGACTTGCCAGAGCAGGAAAAGCACAGGTTAAACAAAGCTCCTTAACAATGGGTCAGCTCCATTAAATGTCGCAGTGAGCCATGCCAGTCAACCGGCATGCACAATACCAAGACCCTGCAACCAGCTCACCTAAGACGTATTTAGTCATTCTAATGTCATCAATTATGTTCCTACTTTTACAAGCTAAAATGCGTGCCGCGAAAAAAAAAAAAAATCATTCATTGCTAAATGTTGTGCTGAGGTTAGCCTCCTTTCCAACACAGAGATCAAAACCCTTCAGTTTAACATAGTGTCTATAAAGATATATCTGCATATGTATGCAGAATCTGTACACAACGGGAGAAGATTTTGGTATTGGAAGCAAGCAGGATTGGTCGAGCACATCTGATCCAGTTGTGGTTGCCTACAGGTAAACAGTATGTTTGGATGGCAAAAGAGGTGGAACATTTTAGCCGAAATAAAACCTCAGAAATCATCGGATATGATCTATTATTTGCATTTATATGCAGGTATTTAATAGAACAAATTCATTAATTATCTGGACCTGTCTCAAATTGCTAATCGAACTGTAAACCATCAGCTGTACATGGAAGAGGAGGTCTTGGCCTGGATATCTGCTGGCTACACCGGGTCTACCAAAACACTAGCTGCTGATCCCAAATGCTTTATCACTGTCAGATGATACCAGTTGGGTCCTGGGGTCAACACAACACATTTTTATTCAAAGTTGAAATCTAACTTATTTTGATGCAAAGCTGCAGATTTGAGTTCATTTGCCTGATCAGCCTCATTCATTTCTTCAAAGTTTATGACTCACTGACTGCATGCCTGTCATAAACACATGCATTTATTAGAAATATTTTTTGGTCAAGAAAAGTGATAATCAAATCAATTCCCCCGTTCTAAGAGAACTATGGTATGAAAACACAGTACACTAGTCTACATGTTAGTAATTACATCTACTAAATTGGCAGATATTTGGTTTAGCCTCAACTTAACATAGTACTGCTGATTTTTGTATTATTGTTGTATTATAGTATTGTTGGCATCCATGTTTACCAATTTAGGTTAATACTTTAGACTTCAAAACAACAAAACCTACAAATCAGAATAAGATTATTCTGCTGCCAATATGAGCCTCAAACGCCTCGTTTCTAGTATGTGTGAGCAACATCTTTATCAAAGCGATCAGCAGCATTCACTGTAGAAATCTCTGCCAACTCAAACACCTACAAGAGGATGCAATCTTCAATGCATCTTCAACATAGTGGTCAACGTGCATGCATGAGCCTTTTTAAAACAGCCCAACCGAAACAAATCCCATCACAGTTTCCACATGCAATACGCCTAGTTTCCAGGGCTCCCTCCACAGTTACTCATTCTTTCTTGACTTACAAGACATTTGTTAAAATTAGATGGGTACTATGAGTGACTGTTTAACAACCAACACAAATTGGAGGAATTTTCACTCAGAGTTTTATGCAACCTCTCTAACGACGAACCTGGAGACAGTTGATGACTACCAGCTTTTTCCAGTGTTTAGTCTCGGTGGCACTGTTACTAAATTAGCTTAAAGAGGTCATTTCCTATTGACAACAAAGGTACTATGCATGCAGATGTCAGTGCTGTTGGCAGATAATGTGGTGAGGTCTATGTGGCCCCATCATCTGTGCAGACATCTGGACCATATGTCTTCTACATTGAGGGGCCAGGGTCCAGACTCAGAATAAAAACAGGGCACTGGGGGTGGATTTAGTCCAAGGACCCACAAGGGCATTGGTTGTAAAGAGAGAAAAGGGCTGGTTTAGTTCTTTAAACTGAATTATTGCAGGCATTTTTATGAGGGGCTACGATACGAGTGAGAATTAAGTGTCAATGAAATATGCACTTTTTGGCATGTACTTCACCATGTAATGAATATTCTATAATCAAAGGAAAGACAAGAAAAAGCAGAGCAAAAGCAGGGGAAAAAAACTATTGCCATGCTATTGCTTAGACCATTGGTTTCTCAGGATGATCTCCAGGGGGATAGTGTGGAAAAAGGAAAAGAGGAGGGAGAGGGAATTCAGTGGGATAAAAGTAAAGTTAGAGCAGATTGGTTAAAGTCAAGATAGAAGACTGCCAGTAATAAGCCATTTGAATGTCAAAGAAAAGTACATAGCTGATACAAACAGGAGTTTTCTGGGAGATGGTTTAAAATAACACAGAGAGCCTTTAAAGCCTTTGTGGTCACTGGTGCTCCTCTATCTCAGATTAAGTAGTTCCATGAAAATATTTCTCACTGCGAGATAGAGTGTTGTTGTCTTTTTGATACTGTATTTTGTTAAGGATCAGTTCTATACTATACTATACATAAAAACGTGGGTTACACAACACTACAAAAAGTAAGCATACAACGCTAATTATAAGGGCAAACACTGACCATTGTATCAAACATGCAGTGTGAATTGTTTCCAAGAGTATGATTAGGATAATATAAAGAAAGCAGAGACTGACCAATTTATTGATTTGCTGATTAATTAGCACCAACAGAATTTTTTGATAACTACCATTATTAGTGAAAGTTGCCACCGATAGTGGTCCTCCTGTCACAAAGGAACATACATTGCCGCCGGAGAGGGGAGGGTTGCGGTGGAACAGGGAAAAAGGAGCAGTGGGTACAGAAAGCAGGTCCCTTCTGCTTTCTGACTATGTCTGGTGTATAGTTTGCCCCAGGGATGACGTTTTTCTTGGGCTGACACATAAGTAAGCGTCAACCTGGTTTCCTCAACAAAAAGTCTCTTGGATTTTTCCATTGGATTTTAGATTTTATTTAGATTATGGCAGAAAATAAGCTCTACAGCAAACACACATTTATATTTAAACATTTTGTTTAGAAAGACAAAAGACTCACAAATAAACACTACTCTTAGGGTTTTTGATGACTAAATGCAATTGCTAGAAGTTAAAAGCTAACATTAGGCTATAAACCACGTTGCATGATTTAACCTCACCACCAAAACGAGGCTATAAAGCCTTGTCCGGCGCATCTCAGCGTGAAGATGTTCTGTTGTGTAAAAACTTTTTTTTACTATGTACAAAGTACTTGAAAGCAACTGAAATACAAATTTAAAATACAAGCAGCCCCGAAGCACCAAATAGCTCAGTTGGTAGAGTGTGCGCCCCATGTACAGAGGCTGCGTCCTCGCTGCAGCGGCTGTGGGTTCAATTCCGACCTCAGGCCTTGGCTGCATGTCATCCCTCTCTCTCCCTCCTTTCATGCTTAAGCTGTCCTATAAAATAATGGGCAACCCCCCCCCAACAAGGCCCAACAAAAACACTGCCAGTCCCTGGGGTATTCAGCTTTTTCTGCTCCAAACTATAATTATTATATCGGCCTTTATAAATCCAATATTGGTCGACCTCCAAAAGAAAGAAACATGTTTTGTTTTTTTTCTAATGTACCTTTTATTCACAGGGGACCTAAAATGCTCTTATTGTAATAATTCATAATAGGAGCTGTTTTGAGAGGTTACTGAATATTACCTATTTACTGTCTGTTTTGTAGATGTTACTGAACCAAAAGCAGTAACAAAATGGCATAATGTTGGGAAAATCAATGTGATTTACATCCAGATGTATTCCAAATCACTGAGGCAGGTTTGACTCTGAATTCAGATGCTTCAGTGACATACAGCTGCCATGAGTCAACTGTTACACGCAGTCTGTGACCGCACTTAATGTCAGACGGCTTCCAAGAAAAATGCTTATGGTTAGACAGCATTATGTATGGCCAACCTGCCATTAGGGTTTACTGCCTTTCATCTGTAACTGTGAGCAGCGTGTTCTCTGTATGAGGCGGTACTCCTTGCATAAATATTGCCATGTCGTGTACATTCATGCACACACTTACAAACAGCAATGAATCCTCACCAAACAGCTGTTCTTCATCACAGCCCTCACACGTGTTGGCACATTTTCAACTTTGTCATCCTCATCTATCCCTCCTTTTATCTGAGAGGAGGCTGAGACAATCCCTCACTCATATTTTTATTTTCCCACCTTGGAGTGACAAGGACCATAACAGGATCATCCATCCTTCTGTCCTTTACTATCAGCTGCCCTACCTGCAGGTGGGAATGCTTGGGAAATCACAGCTTTGTCACTATAATGACTCCCTTTTACATGCTGTGTCTGCAGCGATAAAGTGAGTGAGGGGTGTGAATCCTGACCCATTCTTCTTTCTCAATGCAGTTTTACCAAGAACCTTAATAAATCAATTTTCTTATTGATCTCTGGGGTTATAAAAGTCTATTCCAACTACATTATTAAAGTAGAAACAAAAGTAGGCTATCAATCAATGATTCCAGTGACTCATGAACTAAGAGGGAGATGAAGCTGGGTTATGCAAGGGGATGACGGCTTTCCCACGATAGGCTGTAGCAGTGTCTCCAAAGCTAAACCGTAACCCCTTGACACACAACTACAAATCGTGCCAGTCTTATTTTTGGCCATTTCTGAAATTCCAAAGTCATTATTTGATGGGATTTGTAGATTCAGTTATGTATCCCAGCTCAACTCCATTTACTTATTTCACTTGTGTACAATTTACTTCTGTATTTAACTTTTTTTTTTTTTAATGCCTGAATCAATATAAATCAAATGCAGAGGCTGGCATAAGTTACTGCTGTTATTGTGGTAGTCTATAAGTAACGCCACATTGTATCCAAAAAAAAAAAAAATCTTAATTGATTTTTTGTGGCTGCTGTTTCATAGGCCCTGGGGTGTGCCAGCTGAATTTGAGTCGCTACAGCTGCTAATGAAGCTCCATCGCTGGAGATCTTGACCACTCTCCAGGGATTAGTCTCCTTAAGACGCAGTGACCGTGGGGTGCACAAGCGAGTTTATTTGTCTCATTTGTTGTCTAGTAGACAAAGAAAGAGAATGAGAGCAGGGCGTGGGGCTGAGCCAATTCATTCACTGCACGTAGCTCTACAGTGGAATAAGATTTTATCCATTTCAGTAAGTGGTGGTTAATCAATCCTGTTATTGTGGTGGTTGCCACAAATAACTCAGTAAATATGTTAATAAATTCAA
This sequence comes from Plectropomus leopardus, assembly GCF_026936395.1. Lineage (NCBI taxonomy): Eukaryota > Metazoa > Chordata > Actinopteri > Perciformes > Serranidae > Plectropomus > Plectropomus leopardus. The sequence continues at coordinate 25,355,222 of NC_142182.1, read as the reverse complement.
AAAATATTTTTTACTCATCCTGTTGTACATGTACATATAAGTAAGTACGTTAGTAGAGTTTAATTAATATAGCAGTGCTTCCCTAGAATAAAATTGATAAAAAATAAGACCTAAAAACAAGTAATTAGTTGGGGTTTTTTTTCTTTTCTATGCAGTAACATGGTAGGATGCTGCTTAAATTTGAAGCTGACTGACGTGATGTGCTTTGTTTTTGGGAATATGTCTTATAAAATAAAGTCTCTAGTATGACTCATCTTTTCCCCATGGTCTAGTCTTAAAAAAGTAAAGAAAATGTGCAATATTGAATCACAGCACTTAAAAATTGCGATACATATTGAATCGGCATCAAAGTATCGTGATAGTATCAAATCCAGAGGCAAGCATATCGTCCCATTCCTACAGATGACTGTGTGTGTGTGACTGCTTTACAATCCTGCCTTTTAACACTACAGTACATGTCTATCTGAGTGCAAAAAAAACCACCTTCAAATGTCTGGATATGTGTGATAGTAAAGCTCTTCGTTATACTTTACACATTCATTCTGAGCAATTCCTGCATCAAACAACTAGCTTCCTGACTCTTGGTGGAAACATGAAGACCTTTCAGCTTTCTGATCACGAATCCAGTGAACAAGAGGCCAGTATGAGCTCCAGTATCTATGGAGAAATGTAAGAATGTCATAGTAATCTATCTCCAACCCCAGTGGAGAGAGGAGGATGAAAAAACAGCTGAGCTCCTTTGGCTCGCTTTCGCCCCCCAGCCAATGCTTTCCTTTTTCAACCTTGCCAGCAGACCAGTGGGGATGTTGATTCCAGCTCTGTTCAGAGCACATCCAGAGCCACTCTAGATAAGGAGCCAGTCCAGGAGGGAAACGTTTTCAAACAGCAAAGGAGGGCAGGGAATAGATAAGGCACTCTGAATTCATCAAAAAGACATCAGAAATAGAGGAAAATAAATGGTGAGGAGGGTGACAGTGAATAATGCATTCTAATTTCAGACACCCATTTTTTAAATTTTTTTAAGAGATTAGGCAAAAACAAGGAAAAATAGGTTTCAAATTTAACTATTGTTTATCCAGGGCAGGAATGTTGTCCTTTGGCATATACAGTTTCGGATGAAGCCTTGAGGCTGTTCTCCGCTTTTTCATATTCAGTGGAAATGTCTGGGAAGGACAACACAGGGTTGTTGAAAAACTCCCACACCACAAAACGTTCCAAGTCTTACTCCCCCCCTCTCTTTCTCAACGCCACTATCAGCGCAAAGCATTCTGGTGCTTTTTCAATCTGCCCTCCTTCTTCAGCAGCATAGCAAATAATTATTAACGGGATCAAAGCATATGAAAGGGCTTCTGCGTCAGTGAGGTTGAGCTTGGGGAGCCGGGTGACTGAAAGTGATAATGGCAAAGCACTGAATTGTTTTTGCCCTCTATGTGCAGCGCTGGAGTATCTGAGCTCTGCAATTAATGCTGGTAGAATTGAGAAACAGTTGAAATTATTTTTAGGTAAATCAATTTCTGCTGGTGCTTTAATGACATTTAAGTTATTTTCCAGATTTACGCATTTAAAACTTTCACTTTATGGAATAATCAAAGTGAAACCAGAAGTATCATTTTAGAGAGGCAATATAAAAATGATGAAGATATACTGTCAAACATTCTTGAGCAAAGCTATTACCAGCTCATTCCATGCCTACTATATATCCCTCGCCATCAGATTCCCTTCAGTGAACAGACAGTTTCATGCAAATATCTGCTGCGAAAGTATGTGATGGTATAAAGCACCCTGACTCAGTTGGTAAGATGCTCCACCAGCCGAGTTGGACTTGGACAATTTGGTGCTTGACAAGTGTATGTGGATGCTTTAAGACAGTTAATAAACGTAATGCACACTGGTGCTTATTTCCTGTAAGTGGTGAGCATGGACTCCTCTGCAGGAGCCCAGAGTCCTGCAATCTCGCTAAAAGGTTGTTGACATGCACAACCACCGTCTAGTGCCCGTATACTGTACAACAGCATGACAAACAGACAAGATGCAGTTCACTCATTGGATGGCTTGTTTGTAAAACCGAGGGAAGAATGATGAAACGCAGTCCAGGATAAGATTTTAGAGCACAGCACGTGTCTGACACTTGAACAGGCTTTGATTCAGTGACAGGCTGAGCCTTTATTCACATGTCAAGAAGGAGAAGACAGTATCTGTGAAGGGTTTCAGAGATGTGCTTGAACTTGCATTCCTTAAGGAGATAGTAAAAAACCTTGAGGACACTCAGCTTTTGCACTCCTGAATGGAAAATACACTATAGAGACCCACTGTTCCCAAAACCCAAATGAAAAATACATTTTCTAGTTTTAATACTGTGTCTCTGTGTTTATTGTTCATTTACCTGCAAAAATATTATGTCAAAAAATGAGTGTTAGGGTGTTTTTACATAAAAATCTCTGTCTTTGTTGTTGACTCATTCTGCACTCAGTGGCGCTACCAAAAGTTCAGTCAATCAAATGGGACTCTGGGCGACTAGCTGGGTCATTGTAGCTAACAGAGCAATGTGGAGAGAAATAGAAAGAGACGTGTGCCTGGATATCAGTGAGCAAAATCCTTTGTTTTCATGTCTAAACAATGTTGTGGAAGTCTAATTCACTCATTTTTTTCCCAAATCCTCCTCCTGAGCACATTCAGCACCAAAAATTGAGCAAAAAAATTTATTTAAACCAAGATGGGAGGGGTTGAAAACCCTGATTTGTTATGCAAGCACACTGCAATTTAATACGGCAGATTTAATTTACTCGTCACTGCTGATTTGGTTAACACTAACACACTCACCACCCACAAGACAAATTACTTTAAAGCCCATTGCACACTGCTTCAGACCATTTCGTGGACACATGCCGTTCACCTAGTAAACTATAGCCACAAATAAGGGAGGTATGAGTGGAGCCAACATTCTGCTATAGCTCTATATTGTGTTTAACTCTAAGCCTGCCCTCTTTTTAACGGTCCAATCAAATGCAAAGGATTTAATTTAAATCCATCCTGTAACTTTACACTAATCAAATATTATGTTTCACTTGGAAAAATCTCACAGTACAGCAGCTAAAGATGCTAAGACCTCAGTTTCGCTGAGACTTTAAATTCCAAAAGCAAAGCTCAGTGCTTCACAGTTACAACCCACAGCCCTTACTTATTTTGCAATAATCTCAGTTGCCCTCAAACAGCTACTGTGCCTGAAAACACACCCCGACTTTATCGTACATTTCAGGAAGGTCTCGTCAAAATCAGGAAACTCTGAAATAACAATAAACATCATTATCTAAGTATAACTTGACATGTTGTTATTAATGTTCACTATTTTATTTCAACACATCTGACACATCATCGCTTTAGGCTGCCTAAACACAAATTGTTACGCTTTGTTCAGACGTAATGCAGAGCCAAAATTAGAAATGTCATGAATGCAAACGAAGGCGATGGAGAGACTGGAATGGAGCGTATGAGCAGACTTAGGTTAAGATGTGTCCTACTGAGGTAAAATATTTTAAGCTGAGTAAAACATGTACCTTCTCGGTGTTGAATGTAAAAAGGAAATAAAAAGGAAAACAAATTAGTTCCTGGTAAGTCTAAAAAATTGTAAATGAGCAAATACAAAGTCGTAGTGTATTCACAAAAAAAAGAGGAAAAGAGCAAGTGGTGATACTGGCTACTTACAAAACCAAAAGAATAACAAGTGGTATCATAGTTTACAGCCTCATTTTTTAGTCTCATTTACATCTTTTCTTCAGTTATTTGTATCTAAAGACATTCACGTCTCTCACATGGTAGTATCTGCTGATGGGGTGCACATGGGGGGAGTGTGATTCAATTTTCTTCTCCCGAACTAGAGATAGATTTTACATTACATTACATAATTTACAAGGTAATTAAACTCTACACAAGCCGCTGCGCTTTTACTTCTCAAGAGCACGACGATGATTTAAAATTAATATTTCACAGGGCCATTTCATCCTATTAAATAGTAACAATGACAAAAAAACGTAGAATCCCTCCCAGATTAAGGGCAGAGGCCATCATGAGAGGGCAACGACGACAGATTGGCCTTTACTGAACCCGAGGAAGGCATTGTGTCATATATTATTCAGTAGAGAGGGATATTTGATAGCCGAACCCAAATAGAGAACATAAAGTGGCGAGAGTGATGAAATGGTGCAATATCAGTCTGTGACCATTAAATACTGAGTCATAGTTTAAATATGCACATGTGTAGAAAGGCTCAAAAATCTGTTATCTAATAGGGCAACCGCATTTGGCTGCCCTTTGAGAAATGAGGAGACTCCAAAGGGTGCAGTGCAAGTTCAGAGAGATCAAGAGGGAGGAGGGGGAGTGTGGAGAGTTTAAATTCAATATTTTGGATGCTTTTCACCCCATCCTCACTATCCCTTCTGTTCTCTCCTTATCTGCAGTTTTAGCTACTCTATGCATTTTACTAAAGCATAAAAAAATAAACAGTTTGAGAGAGGGGTTGTTACAACAAAATCTTGTCAAAAGCATTTTAAACAGTTTGAAACACCTTCCTTATAACTAAAGATCAGCAGCAACAATATCTTACGAAATGGAGAGGCTCTTCAAGTGTTTAATTGTTAAATTAATTTTACAAGATAATGTCACAGGAAATCAAGACTTGGTATAAATAGATGATAGATAAACGTAATTAAATGAATGTCACTATTACAGGATGCAGGAGGACCAAGAGTTATGGGAGGTGAGACTTCCAGTGTTATTATTTTTGAATGTGTTTTTTTTTTGTTTGTTTTTTTTTTATTATTGTTTTGTTTTTGTCTGTATTACTAATGTTTTGTACTTTTTTTCTCAATCTTATGTTTGTCTTTATAATAAATGTAACAAATTAGACAAAAAGGCAGGAGTAATGTCTTCTATTCATGACTTTTCCCCGAGAACAGGATTTATTAAGTTATTTTGTCTGCCACCTTCATCATGCATATGCATTTAAAGGAACCGTGTGTAAGGTGCAGGGAGATTTAGAGGCAGCTAGTAGTGAGGATTACGGATTGAAACCAGATAAAGTTTCTCTCAGTTACAGCTCCATCAGTGTTCATTGTAAAGGAGTGTTGTACCAGGAGCCAAATTATCTGCAGAGGTCTCTTCCTCTCCAAAGCAAATAGCCGACATGATCTGAACAAATAAGAACACTGAATAAAGCAGTTTCACATGGAAAAATTTGTGTTTTAAGGATGTTCTTGTTGCAGAGGGGCTGCGTACAAAAAATGCATTGGCCCTATTTACAGTCTGTCTTTGGTTTGTCCTTTTTGGGCTACTGTAAAAAAATGGCAGTGCAACATGGTGATTGTCGTGGATGAGGACCGCCATGATATAATTGAGCTCATTTTAATGCAACAAAAACACAACAATTCTTATTTGCAGGTGATTATACAATAAAGAATAATTATATTAATTATTAATTAATTAACTAATTATATTCCATCTCTGCCAATTTATTTCCCTAAATACACACTGAACCTTTAAAGGATGGCTACAAAAATAACAGTGCATAGCAACAATAGTGAGACAGCACCAAGTATCAGTTACCTTAGGAACCGATGTGGTATACACAATGTCCCCCCTGCCTCAATTCACCACAGGAACAACACTAATTAAATTAAATTAGACTTAACACACCTGTAGCACATCAACGTAAGTGACATTTCACAGAGATAACAGCTGAGCCTCATTAGAGGTTAAGACTGTTTTCATATCCTTATGAAATTAGGGGAAAAGGCAAGTCTGTGGCTATATTTTAGTGTGAGCTTACCACCCAGCTGCCTTTTTTGACACCTCGTCGGTCTTGTTGTCACCCCATCAAGCACATAAAACTAAGCATACCACAAGTGACAGGAGCGGAAAGACTGTGATTTGCAATTTTTAAAAAAGGCTACTGTTTTTCCTGGTAACATACAGTAAATAATATCTGTTTAACATCAATGACATCTAGAACTCTCTAATATACTAAACAGAGAAGGGCTTCAAACAGCATCTGGGTAATTTTTCATCTTTCCGAGGGCACCTTGACATAGAGTGATGTTTTTCATCATAACATTTCATTATTATTCCCTTTCCTGCGCTTTCCGCCTTTCATACCCCATAATAACAAACATATCAAAGTGCGAGGTCAAGTCAGTCTGTTAGTCAAGCTCTGAAGACATTTTCTTCAGGCAACAGTTTGTGAAGTGTCACTGAGCTGACTCTCGAACAAAACGCTTGACTAGAATCAGAAAAGTATATCAAATTGTGTAGGAACTTCTAAAATATGTAATTTTGCAAATTCACAGTGCTTCTACATTGTTTTATAGTTATTACTTGTCCAGGCTGATGAGATAAATCTCTATCAGAGCACATGCAATATGTGGAAAAACACACAAACATACAAACATGACCATCATATATTTATATGTGCTGTTTCCACTCATCACAGAGATGAGATGTAAAATCATACTAACAAGACAAGATGGGAAAGAAAATCTGGCATCATTAGAGCGTGACTAACATCAGTTCACATATTATTTCTAAATATATGTATATAATTATAGCTACACAGGATAAATCTGCAAGTGCTTGAGAGTGTCGTAATAAATTCTATTCTATGCTCTCATTATCAGTCCTTGCCACACTCCAGTTTGGATTCCTGCATGCAGATCCACATGTGCTCTGTAATCTGTTAACACCTTGTACGGGCTGATTTAACAGGACTTGATACTGTCAACCTGTCCAATAACCTGTCAGCAGTTTATCAGCTTCCCACCAGTAAATCTTGATATGTCATACATCACAGTATATTACCTTTTGCCATATTCCGTAATATAAATATACAAGGCTTTTCAAAATGTACAAAATTTACTGTAGTTACTAAAAGAGAGAGAAAAAATGTACTCCGAGTAAGTCATGTATTACTATGCATTTCCACATAATCCTAATTTATATGGTACTTAGTGAAATAGTGAAATACAATACAGGAAAACTATAAATCTATCAATGACATCGCTGATAAATATCACTACTATGGCTATCAGTCTTTACTCAAAATTTTAGGACTTATAGTGCTATGGTTTTGAGTAGACGCCTGTGGGTGGATAGACGCAGAATGTTAAACTAACACCAACACCTATACAACTTATTAAAATGACAAAAAAGGTTTTAAAAGCAGTGTTATCATTGAAATTATTCAATATACTTGCTGTACTCAGAGTACTGTTAAGCACAAAACATACTTAAAAACAACAGATTATAAACTTATGCCATATGCCAATTCCAAACTTCTGATCTATGCAATACATCCTCCTTATGTTTAAAATATAACTGCCATTACCTAAAGATTTCTCCCTTCCCCCAGAATTTCTCATTTTTACACATTAGCTGAACACTCTTTTCCTCTGCAAGCTTTTACTATTTCAAAGAAATCTCTGGCACTGCACTCAGTGAAATTTAATACTCTCTCTGGATCAACTTTCATGACAAGGGCAGATTTGAGGGAGAAATGAACACCCAGAGCAAAAAAAAAAAAAACAATAGTTGGGAGAAGTGCACAGAGAGGAAGGGGGAGGGATGACAGGAAAGACAGAAGAGGGTCATGATTGTTAAGTACAGAATAATGCCCTCTTCATAGTCTGCTCATGTTGGCTTCCTGCTCTGGGCTGATTGCAGCAAGTCTCCAAGGGCCCGTCTTAGACTAAACATGTGATAAGAACCTGTGAAGTACACTCTGTGAAACAGAGAGAAACACAAGAGGGAGACAGAAAGAGGCTGACACAAAGCGTAGAGATGCAAAGACACTTAAGGAATACAAAGAATGACAAAAGTAGGAAAGAAGAGGCTCTATCTCATGTGTGTTTTCTTAACAATAGATTGCTGAATATATGCTATCCGAGGGAAAAGAGAAACCCAGTGTTCCATAGTATGGTGCACACATCATTTAAAAACTAGACAATGAAAATAATTTGCAGCTCTGTGAGGATGCATAATGAAAAGGGTGATATTTCTGAAACCACACCCATGTGTGGGAACATTTTTCTACAATTTTAGCATATAAATGAAGCATTGTGGTGCTCACTGAGATGTTAAAAAAGGAAAAGATACATGTTGTTCATTACAGTTGCTGTGGGTATCTTGCAAAAGGTCAAAAAGATGGTAACAGTGGCACAACCCCTGCCAACTCATTTGCGGCATAGAGCAAGCATCTTGGATGCTTCTTTCTGCCACTTTGCCGTGCATCTCTTTCTTGCCACTTTTTCTTAATTGACCACTTCTCTCTCTCTCTCTCTCTCTCTGCTGGACCCTATTATTGCTGGCAGTGAAACGCAATCATTTTAGTGTGACACACAGGCCAAGACATTTGATGTGTGTGAGTTGTTGCACATATTAGACACACCATACAACAGGGATCATCAACTGGCTTTGCTCTGGTGCCACTTATAGAAAATGCCAGAAGGCCAGTTAATAAACACACAAGCATATTTTGTCAGTATATAAGGGCATTTGCTGTTTTCAACCACCAAATTCGAATTAATTAATCCCTGAGTCCAAGTGGACGTTTGTGCCAAATTTACGATAATTCCCTCAAGGCCTGCTATGGATATTGCCTTCCCGAGCATGAGGTTCATGCAAGGTTATGGTGACTTTGACTTTGACCACTAAAATCAAATCAGTTCATCCTTGGGTTCAGGTGTACGTTTATACCAAATTTGAAAAGAAAATCCCTCCTGGTGTTCCTGGTTACCAAGAATGAGACAGATGAGGTCAAAGTGACCTTAAGCTTTGAATATCAAAATCTTATCAATGTATCATCAATTCCAAGTAGACCTTTGTGCAAAATTTGAATAAATTGACCCAAGGTGTTTATGAGATATTGCATTCTCAAAGATGGTACAGCTGGACAATCCAAAAATATTATGAGTAAGAGAATAAAGTGGATGAAATGTGACTGAGGCTCACTCAGCTATAGGAAATCAGAGACTGCTCTGCGCACATCTTCACAGAGATATGGTTAACCTCTAACTTCCAGGATCAAACTACTGCACTGGATGGGTGGACCTTGTTTAGAGCCGACAAGACACAAAGTCGTTGGTGATATTAATCAACTCATCCTTCAAGTCCAAAGATGTAGCAGAATAAATTTTAACATCATTTTTTAAACATGGACTAAAAAATCTACCTTGTAGCTTTCGTTTCATTGTGAATTAGTAAATGGACCCTGGACCCTTTCTTATGGCTCGCAGGCAGTAAATTGAGTACAACTATCATACAAGGTACAGTGGCAGAGATGTGTCAATCTGGGAAGCAAATGTTTAAATTGCTGCTTTTTCTGGAGTTATGAGAAAAAGGACATCGACCTTCAATTCTGAAGCTACAGTGCGGGTCAACATGCCACCATGACTTTATAGAGAAAAAAAATGGTGCCGGTGTGTCAACATCTCATATATCATATGGCACAGGACCTGTTTTATGCAGCTGCAATATTTTTCTTTCAAAAATGAAATTTCACCCAAAAGTGGTGAGTTTGCAGGTCTGAAGCTCAATTCACAGATCTCTGAATAATCTCAGAAAGCTGGGTCTGCTTTGGCACTCACACAGTAATGGATAGTTATTCCATAAATGGGAGAGGGAAAGACAGGTAATGAGAAAAAAAATGACAAGACTGCATGTCAAAGTCATTATGTCACTTTGTGAATACTCATTAAAAAGTCACATGGCTGTCCTCAAGCAGAATACTTTGACCCTCATGATAAGTGCTATAGATGTGATGACTGAGTCATCACAAAGCACGGCAAGACATCAAAACCCATCAGCACTGCTCCCAATGCATAGAAATGAAGTCATTAAAACAGTGAGCCAAGGCAATCCCTGCTGCGCTTTACAGCCTTGTGTCGCTCAGTTCTATTTATAGAATGTCAGGCCCAAATTAGCCCTTTGAAGTGTAATTCGTAAAATTTACCGGGTACCAAATAATGAGGGAAGTCACTGGTAGCGACACTGTGGATCACCATGAAAGCCGAATTTGATTTGAGCAGAATTGTACATACAATTTACAAGGGCAGTGTGGAAAATGAAACGATTTCTAGGATAATAGGGCTCGCTAAAGACGAGCTTGCAAAGGAAGATGCTGCCAGATACCGTTACATATTAAATGCGTCTGCTTCAGGTTTTTCAAGCAGTGAAATAATCTAGCTTGCAAAGGACTAAATGAATGCTGTGCTTTTTTCTGTCTTCTCATTATTTTAAACATGAAAACCATATAAACAGCCAATTATGAGAGGGTTGGAAACTCACATTTCCACACTAAGATAATAGTCCTTTAAGCAGATGATCGGAAACACTTGTTGAGTCTAGGCACAGCTATGACAAAAAAACGTCTCATCTAACAACAGGGTTTGTACGATATTGTTCAGTAAAGCTGGATGAAAAAAAGGTTCACATATACATCGTGATTCATCATGATGAATTTTGGCTCCCAGCAATTACAAAAACAATGTAATTGAGAAAAAACAATTCTTTTTCCACATTCTGTTTTGCAAGTGAACCATCATTTTGTCTTTTGCCCTAAATGCCATGTGCATGCACATTTCGCCCCTCCTTCCCTCAGCCGAAGCTCAAAACTTGCAGCCCATCCTACCAGTGGGGCAAGTTGTATCAGTGCGAGGCAAGATGACGTAATAAGACCGATAGCGTTTGGTGAGCAAATTAGGCAGAACAAATTCCATTGTGTGGGAACACTTTGGATATGAGGTGTCCAATGTGGAGCAAAAAGAGTAAAATGCACCACATGACAACACATCAAATCTTTTTATCATCTTAAGTTTTAACATAAAGTGACCAAATCATTTGAAAAAAACCCAAAACTTTCAGCGTTTTTCTCATACCTATTCTATTTTTTCCTACTTCTTTTTTTCTCTGACAAAATACCACTTTTTTTTTTTTAAGCGCAATTACCTCAACACACGCTGAGCACACTAGTCTCCATTCATTTTTTTACTGACCAATTATTGTTGGTACCACTAACTACCAATTCAAATTGAATATCTTGGTGCCAAATGTCCATACTTTAAGACAAGAGGAAGATGTGCCGTGAAATGCTTGGAAGCCTGAAGGCCAGCCACTGAGCTCCAAGGGAGCTGGATCAAACTTGCTGGGTCTAAAAGTTTACTTTCACTCACAAACAGCTACTCCTTTCATCCATCAATTTGATCTGATCATCCCTGATCAGACTGACAAATCAATTATCCACCCCGCAACTCAAAGCTCCTGCTACGGGATAAAAGAACTCATGAGGAGTTCCTCCTGTACTGCTGTTACAGACCTGCAAAAACCTACAAATTTAGTAAAGGGGAAACAAATTAAAATTCTGTGGGAAACACTGGTTCAAATGTGACCACTATCCAACTGTATCCTCTACAATTTGACTTTTGTAATAACTTAAGTTAATAACATTTATGTTGGTGGAACTAAACAGCAAGGTCACAGTGCAGCACCAGTGTACAGCACGTACATAAGAGTAACTTTGTAGTTCTACTTCAAAAAAGGGCAGCCTTTGGGCACATTTTGAATTTAAGGACTTATAAAGTGGCTTTGCAAGTCAAAGGTAAAGTATTTTGTGAACACCTCTGGCCATATCACCTAGAGATCAACGCTAACCGAACTCCATCACTAACACGCCAGACCAGCAGACCAACAGACACTGCAGCACATTGCAAAACTTCAAAGCGAATGACTTGACCCAGAGTCTATTTCATTTCAAATGTGCAGCATGTGTTAAACGTTTTGGATAACGATATTCTTTCCCAGTAGTGTCGTTGAAGAAGAGAGGTGCTTCTCAGCTGCTGGAGACATAACATTAACAACAACACGACAGGATACTTCCCTTTTTTCTTTTCTCCCCCTTTACTTCAGAACAAACACACCAACTTGTGTTTTTACAAAGAACAATTGGGGTCTTTTAGTTAATCACACTTTCATTATTTCAATGCACAAAGAAGACTGTGAAATGCTTCAAAGTTAATGCTTTTAATTGAATCATGACACCAAGAATGGGAATAGGTTCAGTTTATACTCCTTGTATAAACCTTGAGCATTGCAAACTGTTATCACAACTTCAGACTCAGTGCAAATCATGTCTTGGAAAACTTGTGAAAGCCCCTGAGTACATGCTTGGTTGCTTTGCTCTGGCCTGAAGTGGTGCACTCTGATGCTCGCACATCTATGCCAGTCTGCTGGGAAATATTTTAACTCTACCAACCTTGCATTCCATCAACAGCTGAGCTTGTGAGAGACGTGCAGCAACAGGACGCCACAACGCAGCCAGAACCATGGATCAGGCGCTGAAGGCTTTAAGGGCCATATCACGTTGCAACCTGACAGGGTCTGGGGATTCATAACAATGTGGCTCTGGATTGCTGTGAATTCTACCCTTTGATATGTCATGATGATCTTAAACCACTGCAACCTGTCATGTGACATGATACCTACATCATGTGAAATTTGGATCTGACTCTTTTTAAAACAGGTAATAAACTAAATGTTGTGTGTAGCTTTAGGGCTCAACATGTTTTAAGATAAAGGCAAGTCACAGGAATCGAAAAAATGTTTAGTGCTAACACAATAATCCTGAAAGAATTCAGGAAAATAAGGCAAAATATGTGGCAATCAAGTCCTCTTAGCGAGCCATGTTTCAAGCTACATCATTATCTAGTGATTGTGTGTAACAGTAGATGAAGAAGCTGCTGAGGAGGCTACTGCTGCAAACTGCAACTAATGATCCTCGAACAGATTTAACTTTCATGAGAAGAACAATATCAGAGTATAGCTGAATGTAATTGCCTGTATCATGACAACAAGATGAAAAGGTGATAGTGAACTGCAGTTTTTAGAATGTATCTAATAAAGCATGCTGTCAAAGATGGTAAATAAGGGGACATGTTAACTTCCCTGCTTCTAGAAATTCCTTTAGTTACCGGAAGAGGAACAGACTGCACATCAGATGGCCCTCACAACCATTCAAACATCAGTCATATTCTCAAAATAAAATACCAGCACTGCTTGTGATTAGTGTTCTTTACCATTGCCATTTTTCTTGCTACACCCTCATTTTATCTTCTTCCTGTCAGATTCTTGAGATATGCTTTTTGTGACATGTTCAATTGAGCCCTGTAGTGGGTGAGGTATTGAAGGAGGGTATGAGGCTGTGGAGGTCCTTCATCAGTCTACAATTCACAACAAATGTTCAAGAGTGCATGCAGAGAGGACTAAATATTTCTATTGAGTTGTGTGGAGGGTAAGTTCTACAGATTTTTGGTAAATAAGACAGGACAGGTAGTAACAATCAACAGCTTCTCCCATTTGACTAATGTGTAAAAAAATGGCGGTCGACACGAAAATGTGAATGGCTCTATCTAAAGCCAGTGTTCAGTTTATCACAGGGTTCCCATATTTTTGTTACCTGTGGCAGCCCACCAAGATTAAAACATCTGCCACCACATTTTATATTTTTGGAGCTGGATTGTTCATTAGTAGTGCTATTGAAATATATATACCATTCAGTATTGATGGCACCACACTCGGAGCACAGAGTGTACTCTGGGCACAGATGGAGCAGCAGAATGCCAGGCGCAGGAAAAGTGAAACTTCACTGTTAATTGCACTGGGCTTAAAAGTTTGCTTTTTACAGCAGCTGCTCTTCTCATACATAGATCTGATCAGCTCCAACCGGAACGACAGATCAATTATCCAAGACTTAAACTCACCCCTACGCCCCATCTGTTTTCATGTCAGCTACTCCCACGCAGATACTTTGTTTGTTCTTGGCTGCTGTAGAAAAACCATGGCAGACTCCATGGAAGAAGGCTCATTTATGTGTATAAATGATTAATTCTAATGTAATGGAACAACAATAATTCTTCATTTCGGGTGATTACACACAAGAGAAAACAGTTATTATATACAATTTCTGCTGATATATTCCACTGTAAATATATATATCCCCCTAAAATATACAATGGACCTATGCTGGACTTTGGTTTTCATCAGCTTTATAATGCCTGATGAAGGAGACTGTAATGTAGATCATATACAAGCTTAATATCGCAATGACAGTTCTTATTTGACAAAATGATCACGTAAAACAGCTCTACTTTCATCATTGCTTACCACTGTACTGACTTTTCCTGTTCAAATAAGTTTATATCTACTTATTATATTCAGACAAACTCTCCTAGTCCTGAGAAGTATGTGCACACTCATCTGCAATGCTTTTGCACAAAGAAAAATCTGCAGTGGATATAAAACTTTATCGATGCTCATAACTTTGCATCAAGTTTCCTTTTTCACCTTGATGGAATATTGAAAGAGATATCATATTTCTGGTCAATTTTTAACCCTGTCCCACTTTTCTCTCCTAAAATAGTTTCCACTTTTCACCGTCCCCTGCCAAGCTCCCTAAAATCTAATTTCATTTTGGCCATTTGGCATCTGAAGACAGATTTGGCTCTGGTGGACTTCTGGCAAGAGGTAACATACAGTGTTTCCAAAGAAAAGGGACAGACTATCAATCCATGGACCGAAAGTTATTAGCTTCAGACGCTAGAAGGAAACAATCATAATCTTAGCTATTAAAAGATGCAACATAGTGGTTTGCATAATACTTTCACAGATCAGTCCCCATTCCTCTAAAAACAAAAGCATTTCTTCAGATTCAATTTTCTCTCAAGGTTACACAGAGATATGCGATTATTATGTGCAGCAGCCTCTTTCACTGTAGTTAGAAATGCATTTCATATTCATTTAAACACTGTAGTCTACCTCAAGCTATTTGCTTAAACATGTCAAGATCACAGACTTCTGCAATTACTGGACTTAAAATAACAGGGCTCTATTTTCAGGTTAATGTTGCTGAATTTGAATTTACTTTACTTGCATTTGAACCAAAATAATCTCTAGTTACAGTGACTGACAACTGAGGTCAGAATATCTTATGCCCAAAGCTTTAAACCATAATGAGCCTGATTGTCTATGGTTATTCCCCATGGTATAAGAAGGGACACAAAGAAGGTTCACTTCTCCCGAAATTTTCCTCTGTAATCATTATGTCTTAATCATCTCTCATTCTTTCTCAGTGACACAGCTTCAGTGTTAACATCTTGATGACATTACCAGCTCAGGTCCCCATCTGGTTTCTGCCTTTGTTGGAGACGCACTCATTTTTCAGCGCTGTCCATCTTTATTATAAAAATATCCATTCATGTCATGATTTCTTGAACTAAATGGCAATGTGAAAATATGATTGATGAATAGAAGTTACCTGATGTGATGTTCTCTTGGCAGCTCTTTCAGCCGGGCTAATCAGGGACTGTGTTCAACTGGCTGTGTCTATACTGTACCTCCAACTTAGCAAATGCTTTAAATATATAATATAGTGCACTAAATATTCAAAATCACTCTTCAGGGATTTCAGTACTGGTAATCCATACAAGACTGAGAATTAAAATCAAATCAAACACTACTGATTGTACACTGTTGCTCTGTAAAATGCAAACAAACTGGATATAAAGGAACAAAATAAAAAACTTAAACAGTGATTGAATTGTACTGATGCATAATTTATTTTCACATTACAACTGGTGCAAATATTCTTGTCAGGCTTAATTGTGTATCCAAAAAGTCAAAAACAAACAGTGATGATTTGATTCTGATTCAACAACATTGACAGAGAGAAGGTGACCGTATGACATTACCTTGGGGGTTGACTCATCCTCACCACATATTGCCAACTCCACCAAAACCTCTCATTTCCAGGCCTTTGGTTGACTGACTGCATTGCATCCATACATAGTGCACATTATTCTGAATGAAATGGGCCAAATTGGAGCGCAAATGATCAATAACAAAGTAGGAGTGCAGGGTGAGTGCCAAGGAATGGACTCTCATATTGTGGGTTCTAAATGTGCTGTATACCACAGATGAAAGATTACTTAGTAGCTTCATCAATAATGCATGTAGTATGGATGATTTTCTCCCCTGTTAACTGAATGAACGGCTTGCATTCTTTGCCATGGAGGAAACATTTTCGTGTGAGATGGTTGGCATTAAGAGAGCACAGTTCCAATCTTTATGTCTTTATGTTATTTGGGAGCACAACATGTCTGGGTATGCAGTCTAAAAGGGTAAAAAAAAAAAGGCATTTTTTATTTAATCTCTACTATAAATAATGACAAGAAATGTTGAATTTAATTTCAATTTCAATATTTTAAAACAGCCTGGGATGCCCAGTAACTTACCTGGTAGAGCGGGCACCCCATGTGCAAAAGACAAATGTCCTTGCTGCAGCGATTGCAGGTTTGACTCCAACTTGCAGCAGCCCTTAGCTGCATGCGACCCCCCCCCAAATTTATCCTTTTAAAATTAAGAATCTAAAAAAACTGCCTTCAGGATAGCTTGCATCATCTATCCTCAAGAATTATACTTCTTCATTTTCAAGTTCATAGTAGCCAACATTAGTATGCAGCTACTGCAAGTCACAGAAAATATGATGTGACTACGTCAGTGAAAGCAAGAAAAGAGTTTGAAATAAATCAAATAAACAGCAGAAATAAGTTTTTTTTTTCTTTTTCTTCAGCTGAAGCGTTTTTTAATGTGGACATGAGCTTTGCATTTGCATCATGTAATGGGTAAAGAAAAACATGAATGATGTTAAGTCCTGACAGTTGTCAGAAGTCTGGCACAGAGGAAGGCATTCACCCCACCCCTCAAGTTTCAGAGAGCTGGCATGTAAACACAGCTGAAAAAACATGCAATAGAGGGTGGGATAAACAGAGTCTGGCCGGGTGTACAGGAGTCACAACAAGGCAAGATTACATATGAAGCAGAGAATCTCAAGTCTCCTCTCTCATTACATCCACCCAGATGACAATGGTCAGCAGTTACATTTGTCTGAACCAGTGTTTTGTTATGCTAAAGGCTTAATAAGATTGTGACAGAGGGATTATACAACATCTCTGCACAGTGACGGCATTAGGTCATTACTTGAAGCCACCCATCCCTCTTGAAAATCCATGCCAGTTCTCTTCTGGGAGGCACTGCATTTTACATGATATCATACACTAATTTCTACAGTGCCTCTAGCCCCTCAAAACCTTCTTCTGGTAAAACAAGATTATATACTTTCAGCAGTCGCATTTCATAGGACAGCTCCTGGGTTGTCAATATTCCTGGTGCACTTAATATGTGTCTCGGTACTATCAATATAAAGTGATCCTAATAGCAGCTAAATCCCTTCAAAATTTACTGGATGACAAATCCCTTAAAGGTAATTCCATCACTTCCTTATCTGGACCTGCACATCACCACCAATACTGAGTGACATCAATCATGTATTAGTTTGTGTGTGCTGGTGTGTGTGTGGGTGTGTGCTCAAATGTCCTGCTATAAAAAAATAATATCCTGCCAATCTGTCTGTTCATCAACTTTAAAGAATAACTGGAAGAAATACTTTGAGAAGTGCATAATGCAAACCGGGGATGGCAAAACTTTTACAGTGGTTTCCATCATGCTTCAAAGTTCCACAAAGTCTTTACACTTTTATTAGCAGTCTTTTGAAACTTTGCCAAAGGCGATCAAAAATATGAGTCTCAAAGGCCACAAGAGTATGAGACAGAGATAAAAGCTTGAATTCAACAGATTAAACTCTGCAGGAGGCACATCAAGTGATTTCTGAACAGCTGCAACCAAGGTAAAGCAGATATAACATTTGCAACTTAACTAGTTTACCATTACTAAAGCTATTTAAAAAAACACTTGTCAAAATGTCATTGTGTTACAAGACTGTCAATACAATAAGAAAAGCTGTTGAAATCTCTACAAAAAATCCAAGTAAAGTTGTGCACAGCCTTTATAAATAAGTTCTAAACCCAACAAAAGATATATGCCACTTATACTGTTATCAAATGCTCCTCTATCAGACACAATCAGTCTGCTTGTACAGCTATAAAAAAAGTTTATGTTTTAGAGGTCACATGACTGCACAGAGCTGCGACAACACTGCTGAAAAAAAAAGCAAAAGCTCAGTGCTATTTGACAGGAAGGCCAGAGGCATTACTCAATTGGAAAACAGAGATACTTCTATCAGAAAGTTTCCATTTTAACTTTAATATCAACTCCAAAGCATGAAATCTAATTTCTCATTCCATCTTCAAAGCACAAACCACACGGGGAGGGGTGGAGGGCTGAACAGCTGAAACTTCAGCTTGTTTGAAGATCCAGGCAAGACAAGGTTGACTAAACAGTGAAACAATAGGTGGTCAGACTACAGGGCTTGGTGCAGATCAAGTTGAAAGTCTTTGGGAAGACGAGTGACCGATAAATCTGAAGCACAGATTACATGACACCGTGTGAAGTAACTGGATCTGTTTTCAAAAGTCAGGGACTTCCCACTCAAATAAATTAAACAATGCCCATGATAAGATGGGAATTTGAATCAAGCTTATCTGCATCATACGTTATGACTGCAGTTTTTCAGAAACTGTAAGATCATCTATAAATCTTATTTGACAGCCCTTTTTTTTGTGGTTAGAAAAATTGGCCTTCCACCAGAGAGTCCATGTTAAACCAACCACTGACAGCAACAATTCACCCACTTGAGTGCTTCAGCAAAAACCGACAATGTACCAGCTCCATCTGTCTTTAGCTGAACAGTTGGCCTTTACTGGTTGTTAACATAAAAGTGATTGAGTCATTTGCTTCAGTTCGCTTTCAGATGATTAACATCAGTCAGCACTGGAAAAAGAAACAAAAAGAAACCAAGGTAACATGATTTTTTGAGAGAATACCAAATTGCTTTCTTACGCACATGGAAAAATGACTAACGCATTCCATTATATTTCAAGGCAATTATGGGGTATAGAACTACAAGTAATATCCCAGTCTTCAGGGTAACACCAGTGTAAACTGTCACACACATGCACAAAAGTAATTGATCATAACAAGCGTTACAAATGAGTGTTGATAATGTTGTTCCCACCAGGGCCAATGGTGAAATATTTACAGTAAATGTCCTAAACTGGTCTAATTACTCAGAGCATCTTGCACAGAAAATCAACTCCAGCCACTAATCCCACACGATGGGAGACACAGAAAATTGCCACTGCATTTATGGGTTAAGATGTGTGTGGGAAGGCAGCTTAAATGACGTTGTTACGGTTGCATTGCAATACACTAGAGATGATTTGGTGGCATTTTTAGGGTAAGAGTGAGTGTAGGGCTCTTTGTGAGCCACAGATCAGAAAATAAAACAAGATCAAGAATCTACAGCCTCGACAGTGACCATGAGAGGCTATCCTGAAATTAAATGCTCACATCAACATGCTAACATGCTAAGTTTTGACCAGATCTTGGTGCTTTAGCTAGAGGAAAACTCAGAAGATTATTCCATTCAATATAAGTTGAGATATGTAACAGGATAAGTGAGAATTACCAAACATGAAATGCCTGTACACAATTTGATGGCAATCCATTTCATAGATGCCAAGATATTCCAGTCTGAACCAAAGTGGTGGACCAACCAAACGACATTGCCGTCCCTAGAGCCAGACTTCTAGCATTGGTAAAAATGCTAGAAGTAAAAATGTTTTAAAGTGAAAGGAGTTATTAGTTTATGAGAACCAGAAATGGGAACATCGGTTTATTTAGATAGCAGATTCAGTTGCGTGTCAAAGAAAAGATACTACTATCTTTACTAAATAGTTCCTCTTAACAGTCTGGATAAGGAAGAGTAAAGCTCCCTGCAATAATAAATAACAACATTCCTCATTGATTAATGGGAGGGTGGTTGCATGCGTGGGAAAGCATGTCCCTATCTTGGCAGCCTTGACTAAGGACTGGGGAAGAGCCACGGCAGGCCATAAGGAGGGATGACCTCTTCTCATGCAATGGCACATTCCTGCCATAACTAAGTTGAAACAGGCCTGGAATAACTATAGCAGGCAGCATGGAGGGGACAGGGGTCACAGCTTGGTGGAATTTAGGGGAAACTGTCACCCAGACCTCTAAAACCATTTTGTATAGGCCACCGAAACCCAGCAAGACTTCCCATGGGGGAGAAGGTTAAGGATGTCAAACTGACGTCATTGTACGACTTGACCTTTGTTCCATCAGCAGGTGATGGCAAGAGAACGCAGGAAATTAATTTAAAAATGTGGTCAGTGTCCTTGAGATGTAGGCAGAAAACGTATTTTCTTAGAAAATGTAGTCTTCATCGATAAACGCAGTGGTTCTCAAACTGTGGGTCAGGCTGGCATAGAGCCACTGTGGGAGGGGCATAGATTACCAGGGGAAAAGTATGGAGATTAATAAAAAGCTGAATGAATAGGATTTAGGTAAGGGAAAACAAACAAACACGAGTTTGCTGATGCTATCATGCTGACCTTTATTTCACTAAAATCAACAGTTTCCCCCACAATTATTGTTAAGTTTGATTTAAAAAAATGTGGAGTGGGGGGGAATTAACTTTTTTCAGCTTGTGAAAGGGGAAATGTCAGAACTAGTTTGGGAACCACTAAAGTGAAGGAATGTTAGGAATGTATCATGTGATAATGAATAATCAGGACATTCCTCATGATTCCCACACATTTTCATGGACAAAATCCCAAAACTTTTAAGGACCCACGCAAACACTTCTTGCCATACATCCTTCAAATATATCACATTCAAACTCTGTTCAAACCTAATTTCAGCTTGCAGACATACATGGAGGGAGAGACACAACCTGGGGAGAAAAAGAATATACGTTGTGGGAAACAAAACGTCACACGCCAACGCATATTAGAGCTACGTTTCACTGACACCTTCATTGAATAAATTTTCCACAATATTACATTACATGTAAGATTATTAATGAGGATTATTATAAAAATGCAAGTACATACAACTCAATTCCATGACTTTTCTAGGCCTGGAAAATGTGATTCTGAATTTCCAGGTTTTTCATGACTGCAGACACCCTGTTTACTCATATTTTAAAGAGTACTGTGTCTGCTCATTCTCCTGAACATTAAATCTATAAACTGAACAGTCATTTAGGCTGGGTATCATTTTCATGAAATCACAAAACCAGCACCCTTAAAGTGAAGTAAATACCAATACAGTACTTGATACCTTTTTTCCCCCTTCATTAGATACCCATAATGTGAATGAAATGGAAGCACTGAGTTGCATAAAATGCTACCAGACACCACAGGCATGTAGCATAGTCATACTTTTAAATGCTCTGTCAAATACACCACACTCGACTTCTATCACACCACAGGCTGTATGGGTTGTAGCTGTCGCACTAGTGTGCCAGTCAAATATAGCATGAAGTGGAGGAACAGTTGCAGTGATGAGCTACAAGCAAAAAAATTAACAAAAAGTGTTATTTTCTATGTCTGGGTACAAAAATGATTGAAAGTATGTATCGTTTGACTGAGGTTTAGATACTACTTGATTGCGGGTGATTTTGGTCAATACCTTCAAAGGTATCAAGTCTTGGTATCAGCGCTTGCAATAAGATGTGGTAACTTCAACAAACGTATATTCATCTATTTTAATAATGAGGTTTCCCCTGACTAAGGAGGTTAAAGAACGGAACAAAGAGTTGACCCACAGACCATTTGATATTGATGTTTCAGACTTCTGTGACTCCCTTGGTAAAATTCACTTTCGCTCTCTGAGGTGCTCTGATGGGAACTCCAACAGCTGCTGGTTTCCACAGTTCACTTAGCGGGGCCTTGAGGGAGAGTCAGGGATTGAGAGAGAGAGGCAAAGCAGGAGTGTGATGGGAATACATGTTCCAGACACCCACTCATTTATTGATCTCCACTGACCTTGGCTTTACTGACATGATGGGCTTTAAGGACAAACTATTATCCAAGGTCTATCTTTTTCCACTTTCACACTACATTTCCTGCAAGTTGGATACTTTCTATGGCATAATTGATTTAAACCTTATCAATGAGGTCCTAATGGGAAAGCTCTACATTGTTTACTGTTGGAGAAAGATAGCAAGGGCACTTTTTAGTGAGCATTGCTGAAGTGGTAACTCTAGAGGCAAAAAGCACAGGGCACATCCTAATCCATTTATCAAGGACAATCACAGCGGGGAAATGCAGCAATCAATAAGCAGAGTAACTTAAAGAGCTTCCATGAGTCAACAGTGTGTAATCTTGATGGATCTATACATATATACTGCCAGTCAATACACACAGACCTTTTGAGTGCTCAGAAACTCCACAGGGACTTTAACGCTACACTTGGCCAATGTAGCAAAGCCACAGGCATCTAAACAAGACATAAAAAAAGTCTGGTAAAACTATGGGTGACCTCATTTATTTTTTCCCTTTTTATTTGAAGCCAAGGCCAATATTCTACAGCAGATACAGATAAGATATTCATCAAACAAAACAAAAGCGATTAAGAATTTTACGGTGCAATCCTAAGCAGTAAGGTGACTTTCAAACTAAAAGCAGGAAGTAACTTTATTTTCCTCCTCTTTTCAAATACAGAAAAGAAAGATATTGCACATTCACATATATTTTTGCCTTCAGTGTCTTCAGTGAAAAAGTATATTGGACGTGTATGTAGATGTACTGGGGCAGAAATTGCTAATTAAGATGTTATAAGAGCTGAAACTTAATTTATAATCTACTTCAGTTCATCATCTTTGCTACACCATTTTCATGTTCAGTACCCCAACATTATGCTGCCAATCCCAAGGCTGAGAAACCTTTATATCTTGCTAGTTTATTGTATGTGATTTCCAATACCTCTGATATTTATGACAGTGTGAGCAGCATTTTACCAAGAAATACAATAACTTTCTCACAGGTGTATGTTTCAATGAAATTAGCGTGTGTTGTCACACATAAATACGTTACTGAAGTGGAAGTTTAAAGACTTTCGGTACTTTGACTATTCACCATTTGCCGTCCTCTTTGCAGGACAAGGTCTGCGTAGAAATGTCTTAATATGCGTTTAATAAAACAAGTCTTGTGGGACAAAGGACAAAACATGCATAAAAAGAAAATGAAATTACTTCTTCAGCTTGTTGTGGAAATATGATGGTTGACATTGTTTGGGGCCAGCATCTGGAGGCCATTTAAAGAACTGTATTTTAATTGACCTGTGTTTCCATTTCCCTCGATGATATTTCAGCATTCTCAACTTTAAATAAACAGTAAATTTATCATTTTCATAATGAATTTTGATTTTCCAGGGTCTTTAAATATGTTAGTGTTGCTCTACAACTTGACCAAGTCCAACATCTACATTTTCAAAGGGAAAAACTTAAGCAATAGTCCTTGATATCCTGAATAACTATGTTAGATGCTGATTATCTTTCACATACTCTGACAGCTCTAACAACCCCAGTGGGAATTCACCTAACCTACAGCAGCTCTGCAAATTCCTATTCTTGTTCAATATGACCAACTATGCTACAGCTACAATGGCGAGGAAGACACCTGCCTGGGGAAACAAAATATCTTTCAATGAAATGTGCTGTGAAAAAGGATGACAGCTCTATTAGACAAGTATTTTGACATAATTTGCTTCTCTTGTACTGTTACTTCATCTGTTCAAAAACACGTGTTTAAATACTCACTAAATTGGGAAAATTGTTCACAAAAAGGGCTGAGGTTACAACAAAGTGTTTGCACTGCATTTGTTCTGACAATGCTAATCAAGGGATTAGCTCAAAATGAGGGGAGTTGATGGGCCTTGACTTGTGCATTCATTTGTCGTGTGTTTAGCTTCTGTTTCTTCATTGCATTTGTTCTTACAAAGAAACCTTTTAGAGACGAAGTTAAGAGTAGAGCGTAGCAGCAGGATGAAATGAAAATCTGTTGGATGGTATTTTAGCCCCCCCCACCCCCCAGAAAAGACATGCAGTCTTGCGAAAAATTGTGTAGGAGTTGAAGATCTTGAGGTACTTTCCAAGCACTGACAGCAATGACCGGAAGCAGGCAGAGACTTCCTTTCAATTAATTCTTTGTACAGGGATTCTTACTTCCTGCACAATCTCCACGAAAGAGTATAAATAAATATTGTTGCACTACAGCACATTCATTGGCCTCAACAACAGAAAAACAGCTCTGACTTTACAACTGCTGCTATCATATTTTCTTGGATAATTATTACCCCAGACACCAACATCCCCACTCACTAATTAAGCTCCCCTGAGGAAATCAAGAAGAGATGTGGATGCTGCATTCTTGCAGCCTCTTGAGCACATTCAAGTTAATGACCCTCCCTATCAGTGAATCAGCATTTGGATATAATTATGTCAGAAACAACCCCCTCAAATCATCTCCCCCTAAAGATCCCACTGACCCTCTGTGAGACTGGATGGCGCAGGGGTCTATTGGTGGGAGCCTGTGAACACAGAGCTATGTGTGGTGCCTGGCCTGGACTCAGCCACAGAGCTGGCAAGTCCAATTATGCTCAAGCCATTTCAAAGTTCATCTAAACACAAATGTGGGATTTTGCTGTGGCAATAATTAGGCCTGAGAGTCATGAGAGACCTTACAGTGTACATGACAGTGCCACAATACTTAAATCACAGATCAAAGTAACCCCCCCATACCCTAAACTTTTGCATTTTGAATGGATTACTATAGCTGTTTATTATTTTGTTTTTAAAAAATTGTGAACGCACATCACATTAAAACTGAATCATGATACAAAAAGCTAACTCTCTACTGCTAACAAGTTCAGCACTTTTAAACCTTCTGATAATCGCTGAAAGCAGGTCTACACTATCTGAAGAAAATATGCCATAACACTGCTGAATATCATGAAAGCAAACAAAAACAAACTATATATTGAAGTGTATTCACTTATGACTCAAACTTTCACAGAACCTGTGCTTGTGTCAGGTCATTGCTCCTGTATCCAAAATATTGCCAGATGGCTGACAAACTATTTTTTGGGCACCAGTTCCTCTCTGGCATTTGCACTTTCGGCTGCACTAATTGCGCTGAACCCCCAACAGTCCAAAGTAGTACAGCAGCACTAGTCTTCAACACAGAGATTGCACGATATAGAGGGACTCTACAAACTCCCTGTCTCCCTGTTTGTGGATGTTTTTTGGCCACTGTATTTCTTTGAGTTAGGTGCTAACTGCTCGTAGCTGCTTTTTATATCATCCACACATAACAAATCATCAAAATGTCACACCGGTCCTGCCTGTGGTCCCATCCTGCTGGCTGTCCTTTTTACAAAAACTTTATTCTGTGCTGTTGTTACAACCTCCACTGCAGGCTTAAAGGTGAGACAACTCTGTACCCTAAGTCCACAATTGTACCTTTTATAAAGAACAGCAAGCCAGAATAGTGGCATGATATTCCCGCCTTGAACAAGTAGTGTACAAAGGGCTTAATAAACTTCACTTGCATACTTACAAGTTCTGACCAATCAGAAAATGCCTGGCCCCGAGTGTTAACAGCATGGCACAAAACAAAAAGCATACAAAGCGCCAACAGAAGGAATGTAATTTTATATATTTTTTATATATATTTTTTTATTTTATATAAGTGCAAAAGCGCAGTCTGTCATTCTGTGTTTATCACACAAGTTGACACTGCAATGATGATTTAAAAAGGATATATTGTGCTGCCCTAAATGAAAGTAATTCTTTCATAAACCATTCAATCCAGACAATATTCTATCAAAAGCATTTACATGCTCAACATCCTCTGTACCAAACAGACTGAAAAAAACTCCAACCGAAATCTACCACTGAAACTGTCTTCTTGTAGCAACATGAGCACGGTATGTTTGCAAGACACACAAACAGACAAAACAAATCAAATGTGTCGGGGGGAGGAGGGGAAAAAAAGAATGGAAAATATGTATTGTCAATGTGAAATAGAACAACAGTGACAACTGTGTTGGCATTAAATGCAGAGGGACTTACTGAGACAACACATCAGACAACATAGCAGTCTCAGTCATCAAAGTAGAGCTGGTAATAACTACCAAAACAGAACAAAAAACAAAACATGGCCAGAAATAGCTCCTGAGCTTTTGTAGGTGACATGAAGCTACAATTTTGAAATACCTTGGTCATGCAGTCAGAAGGGATGAAATCATCTCCCAGCAAGAGAAAGATGAGCGTATACTAACAAGAATCCTTCCGTATCAACTAAATCATTTAAACTTGGCTTGAATTGACCTCTAACATAGTCAGCTAAATATAACTAAAAATACAACATAACATGCTTTCAACATGCAGTATTACACCCAAAATTACATGTTGTATCATTGTAGCACTGAGAATATGTGGAGAAAAACATGCCTAGACATGTTTTTGACCTCTCCTTCCGCTCCTTCTCCTTGATCATGATCTTTAACAACACAATGCTTGTTAGGCTTCTTAGTGTGAGCTTAGATCAGGGGGGTTTACTTGAATACAAATGCGCTCTGGATAGACCTAAACAGAGTTGAAGACAGACACACATCTGCCTCTGAAGAGCATAGTTCACAGGATAGGGTTAGTGAGCAGTTTGACAAATTTGACTGCTTTGTGGCTGTTCTTCTGTGCCAAAGCGTGAGAATACTGGATACATAAAGCGAGATTTATAGAGGAGCAGTCACAAAGGCAAAGACCTAACAAACATCAGCCCAGGCAGCAAGGGCAGAAACTAAAACACACATTACAGCCATCCAGTCTCCCTGTGCAAGGATGACTAACCGTGTGTATAACAGACTAAGTCTTCTTCAAATATTATGTAAAGTCAAAGCTATTAGAATGAATAACAGCTCAAAACCAGCAAGTCTGTGAAAAGCCAGGTTGATTTTTTTGTAGTCTAGTTTCACTCTGTTGAGGTGATGTTTCACACGGTTGTGAAGTTGTGCTGCAGTTTATTTGTACAACCCAATATCACTCTTGTCTCAAGATCCTTTACAGGCCCACAAGAGCAAGCATTTCCAACCCAGCCTTGGCTTTTAAAAAAGAAGAAAGGGTAAACTCCTATAGCACATAAAATGGTGTAAAGCAAAATTAGAAGTCCTTAGTTTAATGCAACAGATCTCCCTTAAAATCCCAAACTGACAGAACTACCATCATGTACAAAAAGACTGCAAAATGATATGAATTAAAGCAGCAATTTCAATATGATCACTTTTGCAGCCCTTCTGCAGGTAATAACAGAGAACAAAAATTTTGACTGTGCTTACCTGCCAGGCTTTGCAGCTCCCTGCTGTTTTGAGTATTTAAGGTCTGAAAGCACCAAAGTCGCTGATTCAGACAAAGCCACAGGGCATCTTTAGGCTGCAAGCCAATTTTCCTGCAGACAAGGGAGGTGAGAGGGCAGATGTCAGCTTAATGTCACCATCAAGTGGTCCTGTTGAGATCTACTCCTGAGAAGTCACAGATACGGGCTAATTAAAAATAATGAGTGTAGAAATGGCAAACGAATGCTAACTTTTTTCATATTTAAATCAAGAGAAGAGCATAATTTACAATTCACATATGTACTAAACGTTCAGGAACAAGTCTGTTTAAGTATTTAAACAGTCCACATTGTGCATAAAACTGAGACTGCAGACAAATGAGCAGCAGACACAGTTGTGATCTTTGTACGATAACTGGCACAAGATTGACAGATTTCATGCCCGGTGATTGCTTCCACAACAAAAGGGGACTGAGGGAAGATATGACAGGGTTAACCATAGTAAGATGTAGTTATAGGGCCCCTGGACAATGAGCTACTCAATCATCTTAATTAAAAAGAAACCTAACCTGTACAGCTTTGTGGCCTTTTGGCACCTGTTTGCTTCATGCTGAGGTTGATTAAGCAGGTACAACTCAATATGACACAAGGCTAGCCTGACAACATCAGCACATAATCAAATGATGACCAGGGCAAAAAGTGAGGAAATAATGAGAGATCTATCTCTACTCAACAGGAATAAGTACTACATAGAATTCAAACTGGATATTTTTGTTGGCAGTGCCTCTCTACAAGGCACCAAGCTGAATGAACCTGAAAACACATCTCATATTTGATGTGGGATAATCTTCATAAACATTCACATCGCCCAGCCAAAAGGCACTGTGCATTAATAATGCCAACTGAACCATTACAAACTCACTCTCCACACCACTGTCACGCCACGTCCCGATTCTCATTAAAAGCCATGAGTCAACAGAAATTAGACATGAACCACTCCCCTGCCCTAAATTCATCCCTGCAGGCATGGCATTCTGGTTTCGCCCTCTTTATGCTGTAGTCTGCTCAGGCAAGAAACCGAGCTATATAAGGAATTGTTAGTGTAGAGGACATTGCTAGTGGTTCTAAGCTATTAGAGCCAAGGGTTTAGAGGTGGGGAGTCTGTTTACACCAAAAGCCTTTTTATTTTTTGTTTTAAGAGGGTCCACTTGCTAAACATGACTCGAGCTTTAATGTCTTATCCAACACTAATATTGGTTGCCAGTGGGCAGAGGACGAGGGGGAGGCGAACAGCATGTTTGTGTGAACTCATGCAGGTGCGAGTGTTGGGCACATGGCCATGTTTGGGAGTACACATTCATTCTGTCAATGTGTATGCTTCACAAAAATCTAACTGGCTTAATTCAGTTGGAACGTATAGTGTCTTAATCATATTTTAGTAAAATCCTGTATTGAGGTTTGGCACTTGTGTCTTGCTAAGACAGCTTGTAAAGAGAAAGCATGTAGACAGAGAGAATGAAAAAAGCCCCTTTTACACATAGATCTTGCTATAGGGTCACTACAAAGTCGCCACCTTTGCATTTAAGTCAGAACCAAACGGCAGCAGCATCGAGCCAATTCAGTGTGTGATTTTAAGCAGCATGCTGGCCTTGTGAAATCAAAAGAGGCGTGACATGTAACACAACAGCATCTGCTTCTGCCGTGTCATATAACATGTCGGCATTTCTTTCTGCAAAAATAGTAATTAATTGTCTCTGTTATATGGCGGCTGATCTTTTCTCCTGCTTTGAGGATAAGAAGCTCCTCAGTGTTTTGCGGACATCCTTGGCTGCTGCTCTTCTTTTCTGACTTTGCTGCTAACTGCAAAGACCTGCTTTTTAAATTATGTCACTAAAACATGACATCCGTGTCACCTATGATCCCATCCTGCCGGCTGTCCTTTTTACACAGACATCATTTTGGCGCCGTTACTACCTCCAATGCCAGCCTAAAGGCGAGACAGCCCTGTCCCCCACATTCCATAATTGTATTTTTCATACAGATGGACAAGGCTGCATAACGGCCTAAAATTGATGCCTTCAAGAGGAAAGTGTAAAAGGGATTAAAGATACTACAAGAGAAAACAGAAATGTAAAAAAACATACATTTTACTGAGTCCAAAATGCTCCTCATATCTCAGCTAGAAAAGGAGATATTCGGTCTAATACTTATGTACAGAGTCAGGCCAGTTTTCCCCTGAGCTTACCTTTGCTCCTGGTATTAGCCATAACCATTTCCTTCCTCTGGATCTAATTGACAGTGCACTACAGTACCTCTATGTAGGCAGATAGCTTAACAGGTCCATATGTCCCTTTATGGCAGTTAAGCAATGGTAATCAGGGCTGATACAGAGCTGAGCACACCCGGCTGTTGCTACTGTGTTGCAAACTGTTTTATAGCATCCCAACAGCACTACTGCAGATTGCACCCACACGTTTAGCTGTGCCTGTATTACAATGCCTCCACAGGCATTCTTGATTTACAAGCTGCTGCTATTCCAGGATGGACAACTTGGACTCATGCATTAAGTTTTAGAAATGATCACTCTGAGACCAAAACTAAGAGACTGAGTCGACCTGCCAGGATATTGCAGTTGAGAGGACATAATATAAAAGGTAAAGATGCGAGTCTTAGGCAAACACACATG
The DNA here is from genome assembly GCF_026936395.1 of Plectropomus leopardus. Classification (NCBI taxonomy): domain Eukaryota; kingdom Metazoa; phylum Chordata; class Actinopteri; order Perciformes; family Serranidae; genus Plectropomus; species Plectropomus leopardus. The sequence goes on along the minus strand of NC_142182.1, from coordinate 25,325,288 downwards.
CACTGAGGTTTTGATCTACGACTCAAGCTACGACTAAAGAGATCCCTATTGGAAAGAAACACTCCAAGCTCAACAGAACCTAAATCAAAGACTTTGCCCGATACTAGCCCTCAAACCACATATGACATTACCGTACTTCACTGACTTGAAGAGAAGCGTTTCAAAAACATTGGCATGTTTGCTATTACAATTCTGCTCATGAAAGACTTACCATGGCAAAGAAATATTTAATATTAAAAAAGCTATACAGGAGATATCTGTCAGGAGGGACAATATTAAACTGAGAGGAAACAGCCTCTGATATTCTTTTTTGTGATTCACATTCATTTTGTAGCAAACACCACAACAGTTTAGGCAAATAAGTATCTTTTCAGACCTCATATTACACTGACAGACATAAACAGTGCTTCTTAACATTCACAAACACTCTGGCATCTGCATGAAATGCACAGATGTTTCCTCCTCTTAGCCTCTGTGCTTACATTGGTGTGTGTGCAGACTAAGTGGGCTGGGAGGCCACAGGACAGGCAGCCGACTGTTTGCAATGGTCCATGGAGCATGTCTTCAGGCCAAGACCCTGTTCCCAAGAATGCAACAACTGAGAGTTCATCATGACCTTTGCAAGAGCCTGGAAAGGAAAGCATTCCAGATTCAAATAAAAAGGATTTAGAGATTCTCAGACTGAAAAGGAAGGACTGAGGAGTTTTTTTTCTCTAGGATTTGATGTTCTTGCTCTAAAAGCCAATCAATAATACTCTGATAAACAGATAACAGCTGCAGGTTGTGTGAATCAAAGATTGAACCAACATCTGAAAAAATATGGTTGCAAAAAGACCATCAACAAAAGACTCACACAAGTCTACTCTAACCTAACCCCCCATAAGCCTGCCTCTCTGTCTCCATGGTAAAAGGATTATGTCATGACTCAAGCATCTTGAGGAAAATGCAACCAGGCTAGGCTGTGACAAGTGACTGAGGGGATATAATATTTGTGAAAGAATAAGCATGCCAGCCAAACAACTTGATAAACAACTGGAATGGAGAGCGACCCTGCAGTACATTTGCCATGATGTCATTATTGTGCATCTTGGAGCCGGGGCAAAAAAAGCATCTGTACTGATCTGAGAGCAGAAGGCTTGCATCACATTCAGATGGCATCAGACTCTATATTTAAATATGATTGTGCAGGAGGACAGGAATGACTCTGACATCTCCTGGATACAAGTTACTTAACAAGACCCTCTTTTATCACAGTCTTTACAAAGTTTCCTCTTCCTGCATCTTTCAATACTCTTTGTATTTATTTTAATATCAATGTTTCTCCACTCCCCAACTATCTCTTCCCCTTTCTCTATACGGTAGGCCCACTGTTTAACTCCCAGGGCAGGCAGCTGGCTCTACATCAGACACAGCCGAAGACAAAAGGGAAAATCCAGATTGTCGTGGTGAGGGCAGCCACCCGTGGCAGTGCTCAGTGGGATTCCGGTTGTTTATGGTTGGCACTAATTACAGATCGGCAGACTCACCAAGCTGTAGAAACTCCAGTTGGTACAAAGAAAACACAGGCCTGGTTTAGACAGAAAGACACTGACTGACCATTAAAACTGTATTAAAGAGAGCCAGATAAAACTTGGAGTGATGTAAACTCAATAAAGTGGCTTAAAGACATCACTCGGGATCAAGCTTGCACTCCCTGGGGAAGCCTATTAACATGAGCTGGAGCACAACGTTACAATGTTTTTGCAACCCCCAAGGCGTGATGTAGACAGCATTTTGAGCATGTATGTAAAGAACTGAATTCACACTATAGGCTGCTGTAAAGCTAATCATACGGATAATCTCCCTCTTCAAAGCTCTGGGTCTCATTGTACTATCACTGCAAATCACTAGTGGCAGCATGTTTTCAGCTAAGTGTTGCATTGAGTTTTATAATTGATCTTTTACAGGGAGACCCTTTGCATGATGTCTTAATGGACTGAGAATCATGTGAAAGACCCATGTCAGTGATTTTTAATCAGTTTGATCAAATCAAAAAAGAAAAAAAAATGCTCCAACCATGTTGGAACTACCCTTAGTCCTTAAACAGAACTCCTTCTGCATGGTGTCCCGAGATCACAACCAAGCAGCAACCTCCGGGACTGAAAAATTAAGTCAATACAGAAGGGCCCAAAACTGCAGTTCTCCATCTCTACAGACCCCCGTCTTCAAATGCCCTAGTTTACAGCAGAAATAAACATGTTTATGGCCTGGCACAAAAAACAGTTTGTTCTCTATAGCTAATTTCACACTTCATGACAAAATATGGGGGTGAATGTTTAAATAACTCAGCTGTACACATTTTGTTAAAGCTTAAAGTTACGCATAAATAATGACAACCTGCTTAGAGTGACAGGTTATTCCCCCTGGCCTCGCAGTCAGATTCACCCCTCGCTCCTACACAGTGCCAGCCCCTCACCCAAATAAGAACACTTCTAAGTCTAAAAAAACTTCAAAAATGGGTAGTCAAACCAGTTGCTGATGTAAAGAGACACACATTACTTTTACATTCTAAGATTACAACAGACAATTGTATCATCTGACACCACTAATGATAGATGGATTCTGCTGACAAAGGAGTGCCTTCCTTTTAAGGGATACCAGGCTTTACGTTGATCTGGGTTTAAAATTTTGTTTCCATGTATAAATATAGAGAACTAGACACAGTGTTGGAGGCACAGCTACATTATTTCCTATTAAAGTTGCTCAGTGGCACATGAAGCCAAAAAAGGTTCCCAGCTAGAGAGTGCACTAGAGACTTTCCGCAGCCAGGCTACTAACTTTTACTGGCCGAGCGGCTATTTTTGGTTAGCCCTCCGCTAGCATAAATTGGAATAAAATTATTTAATAACACGGCTCTTTCAGACATTCAAAATGTTATCAGACCGAATGGATCACATCCTGATTGTGAAGGCAGTCATTTTGAGAGTTGTGAAGCTCAAAAAATAATTGATCACTGATTTACAGAATAAATCTTTCACATTTCATATGTGAGCCCAATGGCATCCTCTGACAAGGTTTGCCCAAAATGTCAAATTGACCTTCAAGCTCTGCTCTGAAAAATCACATATTCACTAAACCTTATTTTCACATTAAGGAACACTGTTATGGTGGTGTAAGGTGCATTTAATATCCAGCCTGAGATTTAATATCCAGCCTGAGGTTACATGTCATCTACCCTCTGGGCTTCTGGTTTTATACCCCCACATTTTTACATCTATACAGCATTTTGACAACTGTGGGTGTATAATTTCTTCTACCCACAAAGCTTTGACTGACAGGTTAATAGACAATCACACAGGAGGTGGGCATGTGTGCATGGATTGTTGATAGCAGAACACATGAGCATATGAGGGAACACAGTACATGTAATTACAATAAAAGCTAAAACCTGTTAACAACCCATGGCTTGTTGCAAAGAGCTGCTTGTTTGAGCTGAATGAAAGAATTGCATCAGGTGTCAACCTATGAAATTCAGCAAAACAAACACAGTGTTGGGTAAAATCCAGTATGCAGTCTCTCTGAAATGTGCACTGCATAGCAATCCAAACAGAGCAGCCCACTGCTTTGCAATTTAAAACTTAAGTATGTTTCACTTTCCTCTCTGTGCTGGCTGAACCCCTGGTATGACTACTACCTGCCTCTTTTATTATGGCTGAACACCAATCTGCGACTAATTATAGGCAATGCAGTAGATTAAAATAAGGAAAACAAAACTATCTAGATATTACATGAGTAACATAAGAAATTCACTAAATGTTGACTAAAAAGAAAACTTAGTTTTTTGTTGTACAACATACATAGAACACAAGTGCTGACCTCATTTTATGTTTGATATGTTTGCTCTTTTATTTATTTGTCTTAATATCCTTTGCTGTTGTATAAACCTTCTGTGACAAACCTGTTTAATTAAAGCCCTTTATGAAGAAAGTCAGCCTCATCAATATGCATGTCTTCCTTTCCGTCATGCTTCCACACGGAGCCTAATTTTTGCTTAAAGAGTAAAAATAAATTAACATGTCTTGCTTAACTGGCTGAGATGTAATGGGGGGCTGATGAGCATGTGTGCAAAGGAGATAGCTTTTAATTAAAAGTAGAGGGATGGTGGATTTAGGGAAAGTATGGGTTATATGATATATATATATATATATATATATATATATATATATATATATATATATAGAGAGAGAGAGAGAGAGAGAGAGAGAGAGAGAGAGAGAGAGAGATAGATAGATAGATAGATAGATAGATAGATAGATATTGTGCATGGTTGTGTGTGTGTGTGTGTGTGTGAGAGAGAGAGAGAGAGCGCGTAAGCAAGCGAGCAAGAAAGAAAGATCTGAATCATTATCAAATTTCAACCTCCTTAAAAACAGTACAGGCTGAATCATTATTTACTTAACTAATGAATACAGTAAATCGATTTAATTCAAATGAGCAATGTCCTTGTATAGGAAAGCCATACATTTATATAAATATTCAATGTGAAGTTATATTTAATGATATTAACTCTGCAGTTTTGAATAAAATAATTACTTTCTGATGACAGTGACCTAAAAACATCTAAAAATGATTCATCAAAAGATTTCTGCACTGGTTTACAACACAATTTAGATTAGTTTATTGTCTGGTTAATGAGTCCAATGCACTTCTGGCAAAATTACAAAGGTTCACTGGTGCATACAATACTAAAATTACCCCTAGATAAATTGATCTCATCCAAATCGGTCAGTCATATTTCCCTTGATAAATTTTAGACGGCAGTTCAAAATGACCTTGAGTAAGAATGGTGTCTTTAACTGCTATCAAACATCTTGGATCACTGTTTTTTTACAACAACTGAACCCGTTACACATTCTCAATGGCACATTAACCAGAAATGATAACACAAGCGGGGGTGTTTCACAGTGTAAGAAATGCTATCATCTTTCCAGTTTCAGTCCTCTCTTGAGTGCACTTTCCACCCCAAAAGACCACCTTGCTTTTTCTGACGCTAAAAGAAACAAACATGAAAAGGGTTTCCTCTGATCTTTGCCGGGTCCCCAGCACGTGTCGGTGCAGGTGTTCTACTCCAGCACTCGCCCAGAGGGAAGATGTGCTGGCACAGGGGAGAAATATGCAAGCCAGAATAAATACACGTGTGTATATCCTCAATTTACATCCTTTCTTCTCCACGAAAGAAAACAAACACACTTTCCAAAAGAAATCTCTTGATGTGCATTAACGTTGCAAGAGCAAAACCAAGGGAGAAACCAATTCTTGTGTTTGAACATCACATTTTCACTTTGAACTTGCAATATGCTGTCCCGGTATTGAGTCCAAACATATGAAATTAACTGAATACTTGAGCTTGTTGTGCTGTGGTCTTGTTTGCGAACCTCGTGCTCATTGGCTAGTTTGCACACAGCCACTGTTCCTGTCAGTCAACACTCCTTTGGATCATAGCACTTCCAATTCCTCCTCCTCCTCTTCCTCCTTCCATGGCCCAGATCTACTGGCTAAATGCCAATATCTGGGCAGGACACCCACCTGCTATCACAATGACACACTCACGCATACCAAACGTTTCACAAGCAAGCAGTCAGTTCAAACACCAAAACCACCAGCTCCTAAAATCCAGATAAGGACTTCCATAACTTCTTTCCGCAAAGTGCAACGTGCTTGCTTTCACACCATTCTCAGACAGACACGTCACACTTATCTCATCGCCAACGAACCACCAGCCAGGAGCCCCCGTCAGTCTGCCAGCCTGATATAGCTGTGGTATGGGCATGGTCTGGGCCAGGGTCTAAAGGAATGGGAGTGTTTGTTTTCTTGCCATTTCACTCTTCATGTGATCCAGATCATGTCACGCACTGAACAACAAGCGCTTACACAACCAGGGGGAGTTCCTGTCACAGAGATTCGGCATGCACTAATATTGCTAATGAGATCACAGCATGGACGGGCTGTGTGTACTGTATGTGTGTGTATGGGAGACGGCGACAGCAGTTGAGCAGGTAATATGAGATGTGCCCTCTCTCAGCTGGGTGACATGGAAATGGGGTGAGTCTGCAGATTTAATTTGAGCAGCACCGACCGGATTCTTTGCAGAAAAGAGTCATGCTGTGTCAGGCAAGGTCAGGTGGCGGATGTTTGTTTACAAGTGATGCACTGGTGAAGGCTGGGATGCATTTTTTCACCGTGAATGCTACATAGTGTCTTAACCACCTTGGAATGCTCAGTGACAAATACTGTCAGGTATGACTGTTCATCTGAATCCCAGTAAATTTACTTTGCTCGAACTTCATATTAAAAACATATATAATTTTCTCTCATTGTCAACAGAATCAAGAAGCGCAATTCCAAGGAAAAATCAATTGTGGTCAAAGCTGACCTATACTATCACTATACTAATAGTCAATATCTCTGATATCTATGGGTAAGCTCTAATTCATATTATAGTTTTTTACATAATGGAATTACATTCAATGTTTTAAGGTGCACCTATCTAAACCAAATGCATTATACAGAGAGGTGTTTCTTATTATTTAATCCACCCTTGTTAATGTAACAGGGCTGAGCAAATAACAGAAACACCTGGTAGTGTAAATAAAAAAATCACAATATAAAAGCACCACCACTAGGACTATACCTGACTCAGAAGCAAAGGGTCAAATTAGCACGGAAAGCTAATGTATGCTAACTATGCTAACAACAAATCAGAAATGTGCAACAACATTTGTTGCGAAAACTAGATCTTTTTTTATTTTTTTTTTTAAAGCCAGAGACTGTAATGTATTAAGTTACTGTGAACTGTAAATTCACAGAATCTATACAGAAGGCAGAAGATAATGTTATCCTGGAGCCTGACTTGGCACAGCCTCTCTTCCTGCAGGCAGCTGCCTCCGTTTCACTCAGACACACCCTGGGTCTGGGTCCACAGCTGCCTGTACCAGAGAGCAGTGTGAAAAAGAGGAGCACTCGCTCTGCAGCATTATCTAAATAAATATAATTAATAACAAATAAATAATAAATATACAAATAAATTGGTGACTCTAAATTGCCCTTAGGTGTGACTGTGGGCGTGAAAGGTTGTCTGTTTATATGTGTCAGCCCTGCGGTAGTCTGGCAACCTGTCCATGGTGTACCCCGCCTTCTGCCCGATGTCAGCTGGGATTGGCTCCAGCCCCCCTGCGACCCTTGCGAGGACAAGTGGTTATGGAAAATGAATAAATGAATGTATACAAACAAATAAATAAATGGACAGTTTGAATTAAATAATCTTAGTGGACCGAGAGGTTTACGACTGATGTTTTGAATCTTCCACTTTTAGTGAGCAGCCCTAACCACCACCACCACCACCACCACCACCACAAATTGCATCCTCTAAAATGACTAAAATATTTAATAATGCCTTAAACAATTTCAGCAAAAACCAAGCATCATATCATCATCATCATATATTTGTAAAGATGGGATTTATTGCTGGACTGTTGAATTAGACTGCAGAGAGTCCTACATACACCACATACAGACTGCAAGAACTGGGATTGGTCTGCCTCAGACGCTTGTATCTTGTCCTACATGTTTCCAATGGAGACTGTTGACAATGAAGAAAACATTTAGAAGTTGAGTTAGTGAACTTCAAGTTACATAGGTCATCTGGTGATGCCATCTCCACTGCAAACCCTCTGTTCGCTGTGATAATTGTTCACAGTAAATGAAGAGGAGGACCACTGGACAGCAATAGTCTCCTGTTTAGTAAAGAGACAGGGCAAACCTTACTGTCATCGTTCTACATTACAAAGAGAATACAAGGATGTAAAGACTGTGACATAAATGCAGGATACGACCTGATCATGTACAAAACATCCATCTAGTGTTGAGGTAGTGCTATCAACAGCTAGACAGGTCGTTTGTGTCAAATATTAAACTTAACTCTGCAGTTAAATGCAACAACAAATATGATTTTAAACACATCATGAATAAGATGTTGGCCATACTGTCTATCCTTCTGTGGTTTTTGGTGACCTAATTACTGTACTGTCTAAATCCAAATAACGGATTACTTCTTTTGTTTACAATTTGTGTGCCAACATTGGTCTACAGTATAGATGACGTAGAAACTGGGCTCACATTACATTTCATTTTGCTTGATGTTCTATGCATTGTGGCAAGGCACTAAAACTGTGATTAGACAGTAGCCACACTACACTGGCAGTGTATACTGTATTTCTGTCAGCTACTGCAGTTCAAGACAGCACTTAACACAATGTTCCCAATAGTTCAAATAAGCCAAAGCCAATGCACAGAAGCATTAAAGGCATCCCTGCTCCTCATTGAATTAGGACAAGATTAGAAACTGCCATAAAAAAGACAAGAGGTCTTACTGTAAGAACAAGAGATAAGAAGCAAAGCTGCTAAATTTCACATTTGGATGGAAATAAGTGAGTCACCATGACCTAGTTTAGCTTTCAGAACAGTGGAGGAAAGGTTTTGTACATCTGCAGTGTCAGGAAGAGCCATTAATAAGTGTGGATTTGCAGAAAAGCACCACACCCACCACCCCCATCCATCTCATCTGTAATTTATGACTTCTATATTCCAGTGAGCTTTGTCAAGGTGCAGATTAAGATCCATATGGAATATTTACACAAAGAGACATATGAATTACATCCACACAACTAAAGGGAAATCAACAAAGACAAACTCCAAAAAAAATATTTTTTATGAAATTTCACCTCTGCAGACAAAGCTGTGCACCTCTATTCTGATATCACACAGACACACACACAAACTCAGATAATGCACCTCCAAAAACCTAACATACTCCATCCTGAATAACTTCAGATTAATGCACAAGATAATATTGAGGCATGTAAGTGGCCCCCATCCAGCCCTGTAATCGCCAGCAGCAGGGGGATCTCAGGTTCACTATGGTAAACAAGTCTAACAGCAGCAAGGTATGTCTGAGAGATTTCAGCACAACATGTAGCGTGTTATTTTAAGATGCAGGCTGACTCCAGCGAAGTTGGTGAGGTCAAAACTTGGCCAAATGCAAGTACCCCTCTGTGCTCTCAACACATTTGAGTAAGCCAGAATCGTGTTGGCCTCACCGCAGCAACAACCAATCACACAGGCCTTGTCCTAACTCAAACAAATACTTGTGTAGATAGATCACCACAGATCCTACAGGGGAGGATTATCCTTCCATATATGGACTTCAATACAAGGCAGTTAAAAAACAGAGATCATGCATCACTGTTTTGTTTTTTTGTTTTTTGATTTACACAAATTGAAGCTCTTTGAGAGAGTTAGAGCATTTTCTCCTAGGACAAACATTGTCAGGAGAGTGTCTGTTTCCTTGCTGGGTGACAGTTGTCCAGTGTAAAAGTCAGTCACGGTCTTTGATAGTCAGACTGAGTCAAGGCAAATCCCCAAGAGCAGCAGCCACTGGGCCAGACTGGTGCCAACACTCTCCCAGATCAAAAGCCAAACTGTAGAAACACTGCTGATGCAGGCGATATTTTTCACCTGTTCCACAGATACATGATGACAGTGTTGGAAATGTAAAGCGTGCACATGCAGGCGTTCACACATGCTGGGTGGGCTCATGTGACTGCATGACACTGTACCCACAATGTTGACAGAGAATATTATTTGTATTTCATAGTTATTTGCTTTAGCCCATATCCATATACACACCCAGATTTAATCACCAGAAATGCAGAGCTGTGGAACGGGCCTGAAGGCATTTTGCCTCTAAATGAAACTGGATACCAGAATCATCCAGAGATTTTGATATCCAACCACATATTGTTGGGTCTTTATTGGCCATCTCTCATTCCGGCCTCAGGCTGTGAGCTGTGTTAGTTCTCAGAGTGAGGGATGTATTAGGAGCTAGGATTGCAAAACTCTGAGGAAGAATAATTTATTCAGGCACAGTTTCCACATTTCATGGTAATAAAGAAAGCACAGATTAATCTCCTGAGAAGTCAGTGCTCAAGAGTAAAGAATTTATAGCAAAGTTCCTTCAAAGACAATAATTAAAAGGTGGAAAAATTAGGCCACATGGAGTAATTACTGCATGACACATTCCTTACTGCTGGTTTGGGACTTTTAAGGTCAAGTTCCCTCAAAACTCCAAAAACAATTGGCTAGAGACCTTAATTTGATACATTTCAGCCACAATGCTGACACAAGTGACACAAGAAGTCTGTTCAAAGTCTTAGCGCAAAGTTGAGTTTGCATTTCACGGGGGAAATGTGATCAGCCTGATAGTCAGGCTTTTTGCCCATTTGTTAGCAGCCCATTAGTCATTTTCTGTGGGGGTATGATTTGATTTTGCCCCAAACAACTAATAATGATTTACGTGCTCCCTGCTCTGACACTGCCGGTCTGCACTGAAGTTAAGGGCAGATAGCATGAATCAACCATATAGGCTATTAACTTTTAACAGGGAAACTTAATATTCAGAGAGCGCATTCTTAATGCAAATTTACTGGTTAAATCTGTTTAACATTCTCTCATATATCAGCAACCCCAAAATGACATATCAATTACTGATCTAAAGGTCACAGTTTTGTCATTAACGTCATGAAACGGTTGCAGTTCTGCTCAAAAACTACTTGGTTAGGTTTAAGCAACAAGACCACATATTTCACGTAACATATGTCACATACAACACATCAAATAGAGTATGTCACTAGCGTAGCATGCTACTCACACTAGCATACTAGTCTATGTTATTAAAAGAAGTCAAGCTTGGCTTTGTGACACAAATCCCGATCTACTGGGTGACAATCCTGAGGTTGTTTGACCCATTTGCCACCCCTCCTGCCCATCCTTTAGGGCTTTTCTAATATACACGATATACTTTTTCATACTTTTTAGTACTAAGGCTACTAGAGGGCAGCACCTTACAATAAACATTAGCATGGGTCATATTAAGTTGCTTCAAAGTTGACCTACGTGGTCGTTGTTTCTGTTAGAGTGGGCTGATATGTGATACTGAAAAACAAGGTGTACTTTCACTTTTGCAAGATGGGAAATTACTAAAGAAAAAAGGCTGTGGTAAACGTTAGTTCCCCCAACAACAAGTTGACTGGCTCGGGTGCTTCTCCAAAACCGAGGAAACTGCAAACAACTTTTTTTTGTCCTCTTTAGGAAAAAATAATAACAAAAACATGCACATTTTCCTTTACAGCCTTCTTTCAAAATGAACTACCACTCTCAAGTTTTCTAGTTAAAAGCTAAGAAATCTCTTGAACACCGCTGACGGGCTGCAGCCACAGCATCACTCAGTATCCCCATTAGTGCTCTGTTGGTAAGTTGGAGCCTGAGAAATAACAGAACATATCGAGCTTGGAATGCAACACAGCTGGAACGAACCCTTGAAGGAATCTCCGAATGAAGCTTTTGGTTTCAGGGTCATAGAGTCTGCTTAAGGACAGAGGGCATATAAAGCGTGTGAAAATCTGTGTGCAAAGAAAACAAATTTGTCAAGGCTCTAATCATTAACACTGTTACGAATAAAATGATTTAGCTGACTTCGCCAATGGCCAAGGCTCATAATTTTCCTTCAGAAATATTCAAACTGAAAACCAAGTGGTGTAAGAACCATGTGTGAGGGCAGGTCTCCAAGCCAGGGAGAAATCCTAGAGGGTCTGAGACAGAAGTGCACCATCAGGTTATTCAACATCAAAAATGGGAGCGCATTCATTCTCTATGCTGCCACGTTTTCATCCATTAGGCTTTCCACTGGCGGCCAAAAGCAACAGCTAATGTCCGACATGACCCACATCAATCAGCCATTAAACAGACTTTAACGAGACATCGTAGTGCTTTTTACAAGCAGGGAGACAGGTGAGAGGTCTGGAAGACGTCAACAATGAAAAGGCCTTACATCACCACTGGCTCTGGTTCAGCCTTTGTTTTAATAACCCCACAGGATGACGATGATGGTAGGAGTAGTCCATCCCACACCCACTTTTCAGTTCAGAAGGAGAATATTTGACAGCATTAAATCACTGACTCCAACAGCTTCAGCCCATTAAGTCAGTTTGGGATATGCTGAATAGCTGAACTCTGCCTGCCCTGCGAGGAGGAGACACACTTTTAAATCACACGCTTTGGTGAAAGGAAAAAGTTTGACAAGGGTTGAGCAGCAGCATACAGCTTTTAGCCAGAGTTAAGTCATTAAGGTCATCTTCTAAGATAATAGTACCCCATAAGTACGCATCACAAAATAGCTGTTGTTGTTATTGGAATAATGCATTCTGACTAGTTAATGAAAACTGCAGCTAAGTATTCAGCTTGGGACGGCACAATGTAAAGCATGTAAAGCATGAATAACTTGTTGAAAGGCTGGATCTGAACATCCTCACTACAGGCAAATGCGCCTTTTGATTAATTCAACAGTTCTCATTTGCAGCATTACTACATTATTACTGCCTCAACACAGCTAATAGCTCATTAGACAAGCTCATTTTCAAGGTCAACACCTGAGCTAATAGCTTATCAGCACAGCCCTAGCCCTCGATTTCCAGATAATCACAACGGTTTACAAAGTCAACACTGAATGTGAAACAGAAATAATTAAACAAATAAAAGATAACTCCTTGTGGTAAAAGCTTCACATTGAATGCAGTACCATAGATCAATTTTGCTGTTTATTTAGAAATAAGCACACCACAGTAACAAATATTTGCCAAGCTGCATGTTTGGTCACGTTTAGAACATTTGAGTACACAAATGGTCACGCAGACACACTGACGAACATAAGCACAGCACTCGCAAGGTCGCTGGTGAGACATTTATGATTGTCTCTGTCTCGTAGATCATATACCCGGACAGGAGGAGATGCCTTCTGGCTTGATATAAGATGACAGTGTCACTGTAATCTGCTCCTTAATCATCCACCTTCTTGCAACAAGCCACAAATACAAACATGACTCATAACTCTCTGTCTACCTGGCATTACAGTAATGTAATATTACATGCAACAAGTGTGAAATCAAGTGAACTGGAAAAGTCTGTCACTTTATGTGATTAGTTTGCACTTCAATTAAAGTACAGAGCTGTTTCATAAAAAACAGGCTTTTGGTAATCAAAACAAAACCCAACTTGTTCTGGAACTGAAAAATGTTTTACGATTCATCTGATTGACCTCTGGAAACCTGAGGATTACTTTAATGTCTTCTGACAACATCCCACCTGGATGACTCAGATGACACTACACTTGCTTTCAGTAGGGTGCTGTGCTATTGCCTGATAGCTGCAAAATGTTCTCGGCATAAGCCACGACCTGGAGCTGCCAACACGAATTATATCAAGACTAGAGATCCAAAACAAAACACAACTGGGCTCCAGCTTTGTCTTGATTGCAGACAGAGCTGAAGTTTTAAGACATGGCTTCCAGCCCAAACTGCACTTTATCAGGCTCGTGTGACCTTCTAAAGCCTGGAGTGTTTTCTTTAACAGGCTACTACATGGCCAGATCTGTGATGGTGTAAAAGGGGAACAATGCTGTTTATCACAAAGAGTGTGACAATTGGAAAAACTGAAATATGATTCTGTTTTGTTAATCTGAAGACCTTTATTTGGAGACGTAAAGTGATGCAGGTGTGTTATCCTGAACTTTAGACCTTGATCCTTATTTCCTATCTCACTAAATGTTCAACCAACTGATGAGTGTTAGAAGGAACATTTCTGTTCATTTTGATCATTACTTACTGTGTACAAGGACTACTGTGAGCGAGATGTTGGTGTAAATATGAACAGTTTACTTCCCTATCAACAAGAATATCAGAATATAAATTATGAATGTGATACTCCCTTGATTTCCAAAAAGAAAATGTTATTTGACTTGTTCCTCTCGACAGGTGGGTCAGAGAGCAGATCTAGCCTCGCAACAGCTGAGGGATTCAAGGCCTTTTTCAGAGACACTTTAGTGAAGGAGATGCATGAAAGATAAGGTGAAAGTATCGAGAGGCAGTATTTTCAATGATATGACAGAGTGTTATTACTGTCCTCAAATTACATTTGTATGCTGAGGTCAGAAATCAGAGTCAGATAATTGTTACGAAAAATAAAAAAAAACAAAACAAAACCACATATTAGTGTAAAAATAATCCAGTTTGAAAACTAATGTAATACATTTTGCAACACTACTGTTTGTGTGTGTGTGTGTGTGTGTGTGTGTGTGTGTGTGTGTGTGTGTGTGTGAGGTGTGTTCGCTACTTGACCTCTGGGTTACACCTGTTCCCTTGCTCAAGCCCTGGCTCAGGGCAAGGGGGAGAGGTCAAGGGTCATGGTGTCACATGAGACTTCCATCACAGACCTGTGTCAGAGCCCACACATATACATGCATTCTGTCAACAAATAAATTACCTACTAATTATGTCACTGAATTTTCAAAAACAAATGTTTGTGTGGTTCATATCGGCCGAGCAACACATTTTGAATTGTTTCTAAATAAGCATTCATTGCTTTTAACCCCAGGTTACAAATATTCCCATTGAACCAACTGTGTAATAATAAGAAAATAAAAAAGAAATAATAAAAATGTTGCCTGAATACAGTCTACTGAAATAGTTAAGATGAAAGTTATGTAAACTAAAGCTCACAGAATACATTTTGGAGATCTGAATTTCCCCTTATTTCTGGAGCACAATATTTTTTCTAACAATCCAAATTATTTTTTGGAATTCAGGTGAAGTTTCATGAAATTAAATCAAGAGGGGTGGTGCATAACTTTTTGTCTTTGAGGTGAACAAAAGAGTGCACTCATTCTTGGGCTGGGTGGTATGGAGAAAACAAAATATCACATTGTTTTTGACCAAATACCTCCAGGGCTTCCCAAATATAAAAATTATTTGCGGCGGCCTGCCACAATTAAAACATCTGCCACCACAAAGAGCTGGACTGTTCATTAGGAGCGCTGTAGAAATATACTGTTTGGTTAATCATTACATGTCATACTCTGATCACAGGGCGCACTCTGGGCACAGACAGAGCAGCAGAACATCTGGTTCTCTGAGAGTGAAACTTAACAGTTCATTCTGTCTAAAAGTTGCATTCACTCACAGCAGCTCCTCCTCTTATCCACCAATCTGATCAGCTCTATTACGATCAAAGACAATATCTCGTCTCATATCATAATATCAATATAAATGTATATGTTACCCAGCCCTAACTCATAAATAATCCAATGCGCCCCCTCCAAAAAAATTATACTACTATTTCTCTGAAAAAACATATAGATATAAAAGCATAAGTGAGGTGTACACTTCAGTCTTAAAATGGCTAATTTAAGTCAATTTGATAAATTGCATACTTGACTTAAAGCCAAAATTATAACCAAATGTGTTAAATGCTTTCAAAGGGAAATAATGCTATGTAAAACTGATGTTTAAACATGCGGCAGCAGCACCAGCTATTTAGTTATTTTGTTCCACAGAAACAAACAAGCAGAGTCTTTCTGCTTTCATTCATTCAAAATTCAAAGATTAGAATTTGTTTTATCGCTAACTGGCACTCACATCCACTTCCTAATGACATCTATTTGATGAACACATAGTGATAAGCCTCAGTTCAGGTGAAGCTCTGAGTCATTGATCTCTCTGGCAAACAGAAACTATTCTCATTCCAATTCACAGTGTGCAGGGATTGATTTTGAACATCTCATTGCACTGCCATTTCATGATGTGCCTCGAGGCCTGTGAGTTACCTATGGCATTCTTTAACAACACAAAAAGAGCCTATTGTAATGGAAAAGCTAATTTGTGTCACATTTATGTCATCTCCTCTATCAAACTGCTAAGATCAATACAACAGCTATGATAAGCAATCAGAAAATACTAGTGACTATTGAGCAGCTGCCCTGAAATAACAGATGCCATGAAATGTTCTGAACATCTAGGCGTTTATCCTGCAACTGTCCAATTTTATCTCTATCAGTCAAAGACACTGTGAATCACAAAACCTCTCATAGCCTGGCTGTGAAATAGAAACATCACCACAAACCACTATCTTCCTGTTGCTCCCCACAAAGAATGTCAGGTATGTTCACGATTCAGAGCTGTAGGAAACAATCCAACAAATATTTGTCCCACGTACTTTGGGGACAGGCATCCGCAGGGCACTTATCTGAAGGCAAATCTGAAATCTTGGCAAATCCGCCTCCCCATCCGCTTTAAACAGGTGAAGAAGTAACAATGTCAGACGCCTGGCTTTGTTGACACTGTCAACTCATGAGTGGTAATCAAAACAAGAGCACGGAGCAAGTAAAAACAAGAACTGACAACTGCAGTCCCACGTGAAGGCACAAAGAACATCTCATTTATCAAGAGCCCAGGGTCTGTTTTGAATGGGCTGAGGTTTAGAGTCGCAATGTACTTCAACTTTCACTGGCCTGAACTTGTGACACTGAAACTAAAGAATGTGCCACTTTCACAAACACATTCTTCTTCACATAAACAGGGGGGGTGTTGTTTTGTTATTGCAGAAGAGTAAAACATTTCATGGATTTCCACAGGAATGCAACTCGGATTCCATTGATATGGATTTCTGAAGCGTGATACTGTTACGTGTTCCCAAAAAACTGACAATATTTTGAACATCTTTTAACCCACATGCTCATGTCGTGTTGACGCGTGGGTTGGAAATCCACCCTCAGATCGGGGTATGGTTCACATGTGTTACGTGTGATTTTGTGGTAAAATGATCGAAGCAAGATGAGCAATTAGCTGACTGTTATTTACAATACATACAGCACATGTTGTGCTGCTCATTCTCTCTCAACTCTTACACCCAAACTACAAGGATTAGTTAATTCACCGGTAAATGGATTTACAAATTGGCAGTTTTTTTCATAATTGGTTTCTAATTGTAATTTTTCAAGCAAAAGCGCCAAATATTCACTAATTCCAGCATTTCAAATGTAGGAATTTGCTGTTTTTCTTTGGTAGTAAACAAATGCCTTTGAGTTTTGGACTACAGGTGGAAGCAAAAAAAAAGCTTTTTGAAGACATCGCCAGAAAATTGTGGTGGTTCTTTCCATAGTTTAACCCCCGACCTGGAAACTAAATATTTTTTCAGTCCTGCTCTGAACAATAAAACACAATGCTTAATGCCCATCTTATGCCTTCTATTGTATTCCTAGGAAAAATGGGACCCAGAATTACATTAGATAGTACTATGCGATGTGCTTCTCTTGTATGATATCTTGTCCAGCACCTAGTTTTTTTGTTAACTGAATGTGCATGCTTTTGCAAATATTTGGAAAATATTTCTCATCATCAAACAGAATCATGCAACCTGATTTTAGCAGGTGTCGTTCAGATCAAATACATGGCTCAGAACTCAGGTGAACACATCACCTCTAAAAATGTTCATATCACCCCTATGAGCCCAAATTTGCTCATTACACATGGCCTGCATTCAAAATTTAATTTCTGTCATCTCTTGTCAGAGCTTCTGTGCTCACTGCTCAGTCTTCATTAGTAGATGGCAATAACGGGCAATTTAGAGAAGCTTTTTTTCCCGAAAATTAAGCACAGTACTGATAGTGGTATATTTTATGTGTTACTTAATACTGTAGGTTATAATTACAGTTTCAATTTAGATTTACAAGGGCAGAGAGACTAACATTCAAAGCATGTCTCTGATAAAAAACTATTACTGGTATCAAAGTCTAGTGTAATGCAGACAGCAACAACTGTTTTTTTATAATACGCTAGCTAACACATATCCACTCTGGATATTCAAATGTAAATGGCATGCCATGGGGATAACAACATGGGTGTTATTTTGTAAAAGAGTCTCACCTGGGTAAGCATACTGTTATAGACTACAGGTTAAAAACAGGTTTTTGATGGATAAGGAGGACGAGGCAGAATGATCCCCTGCACCCATTTACTTGGGGGGTAAACACTATTGGAATATATTTTATATTTTTTCCATGGCAATATTGTATTGATGCAGGGATGATTATTTTATTATATTATATAAATTATTAATATTACAAATATAAATGAAACTTTTGGTAGCCTACTATAATATTAAAATGTGAAGATAAACAAACTGGAAACTTTTATTATAACTCTTATTTTTTTTTAAAAAAAAACTGAGTTTAATTAAGTTTTCCTTTGGGGACATAATTAGCAGCTGAAAAAGGGTAAACAAAATCACTGTACATCACAAAACATGTTATACTCAGCATATTACAACATGTTTATGATCTTAATAATATTGGATTGTGACCAGTATATTGATAATATCTTATCGTGGAGCAGCTGGTGATTCCCACCGCTATTATTTACAAGTAGGGTAAGGGTGAATTCACGAAATTAACACATTTAAATGAATTATTATTTTACACTCCGAGTCCAATTAGTTTTATTTTTTATTTATTTGGCAAATCAGTATAACTCTCAGCGCCACTAAAATGTACATTACAACACAGACTTCTACTAAGTGTCTGCTTCATAATAAGTAACTTAGCAGTAAAAGTATGCTCTGATAGAAGGGGAACAATGCTGGCAACAGTATCACGTCTTCTCTCTCCACTCAACTCTCTTCATATTAAATCAGCATTTAGCGCGATAAAATATCTCTCTAATAAAACCATCTCCCACTGGTTCCCTCTGAAAGACCCGTGGTTGTCCCTGGACCCCTGTTTGGTCGGCAGAAGCCTATCCCATATTGTAAACACTGTGAAGTTGTCTTTTGGTATGGACTCCTGACCAAACCTGGTGTACGCTAAACTAACTTTTTAATAAAGCCAAACACATGCAGAGTCCACTGTCTGAGCAGACGGAGCAGCATTTTAGCCCTCGGTCCAGTTATGACAGCAGCAGCTAGTTATGCTGCAACGTTACGAAGTCGGCACGCAGTCGGTAAACTGTATTATCACGAAATACGGTGAAACGTAACAACCGTTTGCAAACTTCTCCGCTGTCTTCGCATCCCTGGACTTGGACTCCGTACTAGTTTACATAAGCGCTAACTCAAATTAGCTTCTCCGCAATATTTCCCTGCTGTACAAACTGGAACTTGGCAGCCGAAGGAAACTGGCGAGACTTGTAGCTGAGACACTTTCAATTTGGGGAAAAAAGCAACCTTAGCTAACTTTTCCTTACCTTTCAGACGCCGAATATCTCTCCGCGGGTACTAACACTTCTTGGCTGCCATAAATTCCCGTTTTGACACCGTCGTCCTCGGCAGGAATAACGAAAATCCGAGTGTGTGTAGCTCAACTCTTGCCCGTGCCAGTGATTTTCGCTCACAGCTCCTCTGCGTGGCTCCGCTAACAGCCGCTGCAGTTTTTTCCACCAGCCTCGAGCGGGGGCGCGCGCAGTGGGATACTGGGCAGGCCAGGAGAACCGCGTGAACGCGCAATTTATAAGGCACACCAAACCGTCTGTGGAAATGTGGAAATCCACTCAAGGAATTCAGACCTTTCTGCATTTGTCACGTTAGGATATATGGGTTTGCAATCCCGTCAACTTCAGTTTATGCATCTGTTCACGGAAGTGTCTGGATGTGGAAAAAGTTAAAAAGTACACACAAAAAAATAAAAAAAATAATACACACAATTTAATTGGTTGACCAGGTAATGCATGGAATTGCATGTTTTTTTTTACTGTCATCCTAATTTTTTTTCTCTTGCTTAAAGCTCTTTTAATTGCTTTTGGATTTGAAATGTGCTATATAAATAAAGCTGCCTTGACTGTGTGTGTCCTTCACCACAGGTGCAATAAATGTAATGATAGGCGCATTCAATAAAGGTTCTTACATCATAAATATAATATATTACCTTATAGCTGCAATAATTAATCGATCAGTTGTCAACTATCTTAATAATTGATTGATCGCTTTGAGAAAAATCTGATTTCAGCTTCTTCAGTGGGAGTATTTTATGGTGTCTTTACTCTGCTATAATAATAATAATAATAATAATAATAATAATAATAATAATAATAATAAACTTTATTTGTAAAGCACTTTTCGAAAAAAACGTCACAAAGTGCTTTACAGGACAATAAAATAGTATCTACAGTCAAAGATAAAACAATGGATAACACATACACACATAGACTATGATAGTTAACTGAATATGTTTGTGGACAAGATATTTTAGGACGTCATATTGTGAAACGCTGATTGATGCTTTTCAACATTTTCCTTACATTTCATATTTCAAATAACTAATTGATTAATCAAGAAAATTGATGACACATTAATCAGCATTGAAAATGATAGTTACTTGCAGCCCTATATAATCCAAGTGTACTTTGAAAAGCAAAAATGTCTGCCAATAAAAAAGTTTTGTTGTTTTTAAAACACATTTAATTTGTCTTTGAAGGGATGTTTTTGCAAATGTGATCTACACATATAATGTCATGTATAATATCTTTATGAAAATGGTTACAGGAACTCTGGGTAAGGCCTTTTTTAGTGTCCACTGAGAGAAAAGTATATTTACATTAGTGCCATTTTGAAGTGATTTGTGCTTTAATTAAGTAATCCCATTTGGTGTTACTTATACAGTATATAGGCAATTTTAGATTACACCAACCAGTATGACTAGAAGTGTGTAAAATTAGTGATATACCTTGACCAGCTACATTCTTTTAAATGCTTCTTGATGGTCAGTAATAATATTAAAAACTTTATGGAAATAACAACACTTAAAAAGGCACCACTGAACCATAGCAAATAGCAGCGCTGCCCATAAGCAGGGGGAAGGGGGAACGCTCTCTGTGGTCATAAATATTGGCCAAAAATAAGCATATCTTATTTTCAAGCAAAATATTTTACCATTACTCATTAAAACAACGACAATAAAGACTGTATTAATTGTTGTGATAGTAAAATTAAGCCTGTTTCATAATGAAAAACCCCTTTCCTGAAAATGTGGTGAGTCTTATTAAATTTGACTGAATGACTTTTATTGATAATGGAATATTTGACATTTATACTTCTACCCAAAGCAAAGGATTTTCCATCACTGGCAATGAGCCTGTCAGTTTAATGGTATCTCAGCCTACCTCATATGCATGATTTTTATATCATCTGATATTACATGCCTCTTTTTTTTTAATGTGACATTGTTCATTACAGTGTTCTTTCCATTAATGCCTGTAAATAAAATGATGATAAATTATGAGACCACACTTGTGTTGAGAGCAGCAAATGTTTCCTGTACTGACATAAGGCTTCTTATAAGGGATAATGACTTCTGGAGAGGAAATCTTCCTGCTGCCTTCAGGTGCTGATAAAAATATTTGAATCATGATTAAAAGCCAAGTTCACATGAAAAACACAGGTAAGTGGCTGTGTAACTATTTTTTCCCACTCTGGCGACAATGTCTAGGTTAGAATACCATCAAATGATTTTAAAATCACACATTTACTTCACACCCAGTTTATCAAGGTTTTCTGGAGTGTCTTTTCCTAGAATAAAAGTCTAGTAAATCGAGTCGTGTATTTTTCAGTCAGCAGCAACAACAGTGTGTTCAGGCAAGTGACATTTACAACCTTAGAACTTGGATAAAAGAGCTTGTGAACAGAACCTGAAGGCAGCATGCAGTTGGGAAGAGGAGGAGGAGCTGAGCCAGAGGTTGACATGTGGGAATGACTCAAGTTTTTTACACATTCCTGGCATTGTTTCCTCCTTCTCCTTCTCCTCCTCCTCCTCCCCGCCTCAGTCCTGGGCACCGAGGCCAAGGATTTTCCAGGGCTGGAGGAGATGGAGTAGATGATGGATCAAGGAGGAGGAAGGATGACTCGCATTTTCTGTTTTTGTCATTTTAAGAGTAATGCTCTCATTCCCCAGCTGAATAAATAAGAGTTAGAGGGGTATTGTTGTATACTTCTGAAATGCCTCTCTGGGTTTTGCTTGTATCCTTCACCTGTGGAAGAGTGCCATGCTTGTCTTTAGGGACAAGGCAGCAGGAGATGAAGACAGAGAAGACAATAAAACAAATGACATTTGGGAATTGCTTATTTCAAAGAAGTCTACTTTTGCATTTTAAACCGGGGCATCCGATCAAGAAAGCTGCTCCTTTAGCGTTCACGAGCATTCTGACACTGATGATAGAAGCTGTTGGTTGAGTCAAAGTAAAATCAAAAGAAGTTGCTTCATAAATTTTAAGGCACAATTTTGATCCAATAGGCCATTTTATCATGACAACAAATAATCACCATTGTCTTTTCATTACTACAATGTAGTATTTTGTGATGATTTGCAGTATTTAACAGTTTTCTTCCAAAAGTGCTGCTTTGTTGACTTTCATATTGACAAGATCACTTTCAGCGGCTTCATATATCTTTGTTTGTGTGGCCAAATCATTTTGGAAAAAAAACGACAGAAAGATCTATAAAGTAAATCTTTATGCAATATAATTTTTGTGCAGAGCATGAGATGTCATGAAAAACAGTTTTGGCATCACAGCCACTCTAACCCAGAGGTTCTCAATCAGGGGTTCCAGGACCCCCAAGGGTTCTTGAGGGAGTTTCAGTGAGTCCCCAGAAACAACCCAGTTAACAGAAATTTTTTTCGGCATTGCACAGTTCTGCAAATCACCAATATGTTACATTTGCACGTTATTATGCAGTGGATATATTGATCAGTTTCAACATCCCTGTAGTTGACATGAGATGGGTTTAGGACCTAAAACCACATATGATTAGTGAAAAATCAAGTTCTGGCTAAAAAAAAAAAAAAAACTTGTTTTTTGGGCACAGTCCTTGAAAATGCAACGTCTCATTAAAACACAGCAGCTTTTCTGTGGAACTGCACTGGAAAAACTGTGACAACTTGCTGACTGCAAAAAAAAAAAAAAGGGAAAAAGATTATTTTCATTATTTAATTCACTGTAGAAGTGAGCCCATTGTGAGTAATGCGTATTGAGTTCCACATTTCCTTAACTGCAGTCGGCCACAATAGAATTCTGGTTTTGTAATATCTAACGACCAAAATCTTTCAGGCGGAGTTCCTTGAAGAAAAATGTCAACTTTATTTGTATCATTTTAGAGGTTCTTGACACAGAAAAAGGTTGAAAACAACTGACTCTAACCAATGTTTCAAAAGAACGTTAATGCAAGCAAGTAACACACAGCGCAGAAAATCCAAAACACACCAGCATATAAAATCTGAGAAAGTGAGAGAGTGACAGGACGGTATGAGTCAGTGTCAGCTGGAACAGATGCAATAAAGTCTGAAGTGACTCACATCAGCATCAGAACTGAAAACAGACATTGTCCAGTAAAGAAGTTACACAGACATTAGGGTCTCAATCTATGTATGTCACACCATTGCCAAATATTACAGAATATTTTGCCCACTGCTGTCCCAACATGCTTCCAGCAAACCCCCCTTTAAAAAACAAAACAAAACTGGAGGGATATCTGTCTCCTGTCAAATCCCTTTACTTTTATGAGAACAAATTTCCTCCAGACATGATGAGAAACTGCCATTGAAACAGAAGTAACTGGTTAAAGCTTTTGTTACAGCAAGTGTCCAGCCAGCTTAAGTATCTTTAAGCGGACCTCAGATGACAGGACACCAGCTGCAGGGAAGCTGCTCTCCAGCTCTGTAATATCTGTTAGGAAACTGACCCGAGAATCATCAAGCTATTCCACTGAATCGCGGCTCTGTTTGAAGAGGAAACTTCAGATGATACACTATGAATTATTCGAAATCATCTGAACAGGGGTTGAATAATAGATTGCCCTATTCATAAAGAAGTTTCACTTTCGATATTTCAAATGTGCCATAAAAAGTGCATGAAAAAGCGACTCAATCACAGTGAATAGTCGTCTCTCATCCTTGAATCTGAGGTCAACAGTGGCCCTCAACAGTGGCCCTCAGCAGTCTCCTACTCAACTGAATACTTTATTGATCAAATAAAGGGGGAATTTTGTGCCATCACGAAACATTTCAAAAGATCAATCGCTGTTGCGTCTCACTTTGCGTTGAAAAGGATTTCAAAAAATGGTCCACATAACCAAGGCAAAGCCACATTGCTGAGTGCTTTGACCATGCCTGAGTACACTAACAAAAGGTAGCTCATTCTGACCATAATAGTGCATGATTGTGCTAACAGAAACCATTCGGGAGACCGGGACTGCTGAGTGCCAATTCAACACATGACGCCTGACTCATCCTCTCTGCTCTGAGTCACTCCCTCCCTCCCCTGGTCCAGGATCTGTGGCTGTTTGCTGGTGCTGGCTCCTCTCTCCTAATACTGACCCACCACTCCACGGACAGGAAGGATGCCAACACAGCCCTGCTGAGGAGGAAGGGGCTGTTTTTATTTCAGCGGGTCTTTATTTGTGAAGACTGAATATGATGTGGCGACAAACGGGCAACTCTAAGGACGGGACACAGCCATGCTGCTTTCAACAATTCTGTCATGTCTTAAAGCAGATTTATTGGGACAGATTGGCCTCTTGGAGTTGCGTGAAACAGGTCAACATCAGGACATAAACTCAAGGTAAAATGGGATAACAAGGTACCAGTCGTTACTCTTCATTATTTATCCATTTTCTGTGTTGTTTTTTGCAGTTTTTGGGCAACATCAAAGCAAAATAATAAAAAAAAAGCCGTGGCTAAGCTCATTATACAAATGAGCTTTGGGGCCTACTGCACACACCAAGCAGTTAACATGTGAAAGATGATCCCAGAAGTTAAAAGGTAAACAACTCTAATAAGGTAGTGAGTGTCTTGCTGGTCACAGAAGCTCCACTTAATATAGTTTATGTCCCATATCACACCTACAGCATACAAGAGCTAGGATTTCTTTATTTTTTGCCTTTTTAGCCACAACAGCAGCATGGCTGTAGGGATGGTGATGTTGGATGGTTGCCCACATAGGTCCAGACTGAAACATCTCAACAAGAACTGAATGAAATTTTGTACTGATATTCATAGTCCCCAGATGATGAATCATATTTTGGTAATATGGTAATCTGGTAATTTTTAGACATTTCTTCAAACTCCACCATGAGGTTGACTATTTTGGTTTTTCATGTAATGTCTCAACAACTGTTTAATGAATGTTGATACAGATGTGCACGGTGCCCAGAGGATGAACTCTAATGGTATTGATTCTCTATCTTTTCATCTGCTTCCACCAACAGTCAAAATTTTCACTTACCCACCAAAGCAGCTCAACATCAACTAGATTGGTGCCAAAGTTTGTACATATATTCATGGTTGCCAGATGATGTATTCTAATGACTTTACTTCTACTGCCTCCATGAGCTAGGCATTTGTAGTTTTGAGTGAAACAGCCCAACAACTATGTAATTGGCCATTTTTGTTTTTAAAGGTCTCAACAACTTCCTCATTAAGACTTGTACAGATATTCTTGGTGCCCAGATGATGAACTTAAATGACTTTTGGGATCCTCTTTTTCATCTAGTTGTACCTTCAGGTCTAAATTTAAATTTGTTTACTAAAATAGTTCAACATCAACCAGACTGCACTAATTTTTGTACACAAATTCATGGTTGGCAGATCACGTATCCTGATGACTGTTTTTCTGCTGCCACTACAAGGTGGAAATTTCTACTTTTGAGTGAAATATCTAAACAACTATTGGATGATTTACCCAAATTGTGGTACGCACATTCGTGTCCCCCTCAAGATAAACTGTACACACTTTTGTGACCACTCAACTATTCATCTAGGTCAAAATTTTAATTAGTTCAACACTCTGTGACCAAATACTTGCAAAAGTGGTGATATTCAATAATGTTGTTTTTAGTGCTAAGTTGCACTCTGTTGTATATGCATACAGTATAGCTGCTACACATTGGCATGTTTAAATGACTGTTGACATTTTGTCTCAGCAATTATTCCATGAAAATTGATAGATATGCATGATACCCACAGGATGGATGAACTAGACCCTTAGTCTCGCTGCAGCACATTGTTCACAAAGTGTTTTAAAACTATGCATATCTTTCTCATTTTCCTTTGACAATAAAATATTACTGCCAGAACAAGTTGGCGTTTGATCATCTTCTAAGTTGTAAAAATTTCGAAGTTTCATTACGATTTGTAAAGTCCACACTGCATCACATGGCCTAGTGTCTGCACATACAACCAGTATCATAGCAGTCAGTGATTATGTATTATTAGCTCACTATATGAACCAACATGCTCTCCTGTGGGAGCTGAACATCTGTTTGGGACATTGTTGGACATAACACTGCGACACATGCAGCCATTGTGGACAGGAAGTGTCAGCTGGCAAAGAGGAAATGGGCATCAGTGAGTGGAAACAGGAAAGGCTCATAATGTAAAGTCAGAAACAAATACAGTAGTATGTTAGCATGCATCTTAACTACTTGGCGAAGTCTTGATTGGACAAATAGGAACATTCATTTTAAATTTCCAAATGAAATGCAAGGAAAATCTGATTTACTGAAAAGGATTCATGGCAGAGTCATCTACAGTCATTTTGTTCCTTATTCAAGGCTACGAGTGGGAAAAGTTTCAAACATGATACAGTAGGTTATTGTTTCCCTAAGCTGTGTGCAGCTCGGTGACTGTGAATGAGCCACAGAGTGCAAAGTAATGTGTCTCTTTCTCCAGGATTCTGGTCAATTACAGCAGAGCTGCTCAATAAACTTAACCCATCCAAATCTTTTTGACTCCAAATCCACTGTAAGTAAATAAGCTGTGGCGCTGACCAAGCACAATTCCAAACAGTGACGTATTAAGGCAGATTAGCCTCATAGTTCTTTTTCATACAGTAGGCTTCAAAACGAGGCTGTTTAAGTCAATAATTCTTTCAAGTGTGACAAATCATGAACTGCAAATGCAGCATTTAGTTTGGCAAATACTTAAAAGTAGCTGCTTTAATATTTATATAGCAAATTAAAGATACACCATCAAAGAGAGATCTTTTTAACACTTTACAGTTGCAAATATAAAGTTGCAGAAACTTTGAGAGAGACTTGCTGAAAAACATGAGACAAGAAATCTAGGGCATTGGTACCTAGTGTATTTAACTTTGATTTCTATTTCTGCGCAAACAAATTCCCAACATGTCATAAACCTACAAAAACAAACTGACTGCTAAAATGATGTAAACACGTTTATTGAAAACACACTTTTTCACTGGAAAAAAAATGGCACATTTTTCTTCAACTGAGTACGAAAAAAAGTCTGCTCAACTATATTTCTTGGATATGGTAAATACAAAGCCACTGACATTTTTCATCGATCAGAACATGTTTGATAATGCTTTAGATATGTTGTGGAAGCAATTTTTTTTTTTTTTTTTTTACAAATGGACGGTGAAGGCAGAACAGGAGGAACAGGAAACTGTTTCATGCCCTACCATTTGATTACTGCATAAAAACAAACTACAGCTATATTAATAAAGTATGAACAATGTTAAAAAAAAGTAAAACAATAATAAATAAATATGAGACGCTACATCACCTTCACCTACATCACCTTAGTGGAGCAATAAAGGAGGTTTTAAAATCAATTGGGATGACAGATCGAGAGGAAGATTCACCGTCAAGGCGCAGCCTCTACTGAACGCTGCTGTGAATCTCAATCCATCAAATCAGTGGGACTTGGTCCAATTATCTGGGACAAAAGCATGACAGCAAAAGATACTCTCATTATTCATTCACAGTTGAAACAAACAAAAATATCTAACACTACTGAAACATTTTTTAAAAAAGCCCTAAACGAGCTAATATATGGACTGTGAGGTGAAACTGTCTCACTATTAGACTAATTGCTTTACATTTGTCAGACTGAGAGGAAATTTAAGGTCACCTTTGAGGCATTAAGGCATTACATTTTATTGACAATGCAATTAATCAAAATAAATAAGTCATTAGATTCATCAATCATGTAAAATTCATCAGTTGCAACTCTAAATTCTAATTCAAAGCAGTTCTTACCTGTCCAAACGGTTGACCACGTCCCTCACAGTGTTGATGAGATTCTCATGTTCTTGGGGGCTGCTGACAATGATGCTGTGGAGCTTCTTCATGTAGGAGTCGATGGTGTCAAGAGTGGGCGTCTCTCCACTAGCTGTGGGACAAGAAAAGTAAAAGTCTTCAGTACTTGTTAGTGCTTGTGGTTGTTCATAGGACAAGTTTGAAAAGGTTACATTTTATTAACTGCAACTCAAATGGGGGTAGACAACACCATTAGGTTCTAACTGATATCATCTTTAATTTTTAAACATATTTTACATGTTGTGAAGAGTCATTTATTTATAACTACTGCCCACATAGTGTATTAAAAAAACAACTTTGATCAGTCTTTGTGTTTACAGATATGAGCGTTTTTTTATGTTTAAACATCAGTTCAGCACGGGCAGGGGTGCACACCAAGGGCAGAAAATCACAAGATGACGAGTCCAATCGGAATATGAATGACCCAAGCACATCAGCACCAGCCACAACTTGTCACTACTGATGCTTTTGCTGCACAGCAACATCAAAGGATGTCCCACAACCGGGTCGAAGAGTTAAAGAGTCTGGCTTGCAGCAGGCAAAAGCAATCAGTTGTCATAGCTCAAATGTGTGTCAAAACAGCATTACCAAAACTGTCAACACTACAAGAGGTGCACAACTGAAACATGTAATCTAGAATTTTTTTAAAAATGATGTAAAAACACTAATTCATTTATCAAAATTGTGTTTAACATGCTCAGAAATGCAGACATTGCCTGCTGCTATAGAGGAATGTGAAAATTCCTCTCTAGTTACAAACTTTACACAGATAAACATCAGTATAGTCAAGGTCAGACATTTTTGGGGACATTAACAGAAGAGAAACACATTTTTGAGTGTGGGGGGGCTTTAATATTGAGTAAGTGCAAACACCAGCATTTAAAGATTTCAATTTTATTTAACCTATATAAAGTAAACTAATTAATGACAACGGCGCAATTACTGAAAGAAGGTGAACATGCTTATACTCGGAAGAAGCTTTGATGTTACTGCTCATTAATTTACTGACACTTTCTTCGAAACAGAAAGAGCCACACAGCTTCCCTGAGGCCAAGTCTAAGTGGATTTTGCAATCATCTTCCATCTTCAAGCTCTTGTGAAATCATTCCAGTGGCGTCAATTTGTGCTGTTTGCAGAGTCTGTGTCTCTGCTGTGTGAGCAAAAATTTAAAAAGGTGTGCAGAAAATTGCAAGAGAAAACCTGTGGGCGGGAGCTCAGCACGAGTTCTGTACTGTATGCGCATAAGACAAGTGTGAACAAAGATGAGGTACATTCCTTGAAATGGCCAGGTTAATATAAAGAGGGGGTCACAGCCTGACTTACATAGCCAGTCTCTAAAAGAACAGCGAACAGTCCTACTGCACAGTCTGCTGATGTATTATCTCTCCAAGATGAGAGACGTTGGAGTTCAAAACACATTAAAATACACAGTGGGTGTTAAGAGCAGGCCTAAATTATTTTCAGGCCTCTCCAGCTTAAACTCTGACTCTGTATCTAATAGTTTACGACAGTGTTTGTGTTTGTGTCTAGGCATGGATTACTGGTGTGATATATCATGTCAATGGCAGTTTATAATGTGCATGGATCAATATCAGCAAGCCCAAGGGCCGCATTTCACAATTTCAGAAATAAAAGCGAAATAATTTTATTTTCCGACACACAGCAGAAAGTTGATTTCAAAAAAGGAGCATATTTCATTTTTGTCCAAGATTCACCATAATTAATTGTCCAAGTTAATGCTGATGTAACAGATGAGACCTAGACTCTTAATTAGCAAATATCTGACAAATTTAGGAGGCTGCAGCAAGTGTTGAGTCATTTATCCCACTTTCTTCGAAACAAAAGACGAAAACAGTATAATTCTATCTCTTTTGGTTAAAAAAGGATGCAAGTGAAAGAAACATTACTCATTTCTCAACAGGGGAAAACTGCCAAAGAATTTATAGTGGAGAACATGGTTTTAGAGGGACAGTTCAGCCCAAAATTACAAAAAGACATACTTTTCCTCCTACCTACAGTGCTATTTATCAATCTAGATTGTTTTGGTGTGAGTTCCTGAGTTTTGGGGACATCAGCCAATTTAAAGGAACTGGATGGCACTCAGCCTGTGGTGTTTCAAAGTGCCAAAAAATAAATGTAAAAACACTCAACAGCAATCTTTCTCTCCAGAAATCATGACCTGGTTACTCAAGACAGTCCACAGACATTGTTGTGAGCAGTTTCATAAAGGAACTATTTTCTCTCTACCAAAATACACCTGTCAACCAAATCACCACGCAGAGGAAACTGTGCATCTACTGCTAGCTCATCTAGCACCACTGAGCTAGCTAACGCTACAGTTTAGCTGAGGACGATGCCGTTATGTTCACAAGTGGTGCTGTCAAGAGCACGAGCCTCTTGTCCATGAGAAGATGCACGCCTCCTTCTTCGCAGTGACACGGCTGGCGGCTTAGTGAACAGAACATGGTTCCTAAATGAAACTGCTCACAACAAGGTTGATTATCTAGAGTTTGGACTTTTTTGTTGCATGTTTGTAATTACCACTGAATAAAGTGATAATAGTTCCCACCTGGCAGAGGTACGGAGGAGAAGCTGGAGGTGAGCGCCTGCCGCAGGGTCTCCAGGTGTTGGTGGAGGAGCCCGTTGCGTCCCCTCTCTTGCATCACGTCGCCTTCCAGCCTCTCAACTGCGCCGCGCATGCTCTCCACATGTTTCTGCAGCGCTGCGTTACGCTCCTCATACTCCATGTTGGTCTTACGCAGCTGCCGCATCTCAGCTTCACGTGCTGTTGAGGAACAGAGAAAGACGCAAAGAAGTGAAACGATGGTAGATAAGAGAAGTCCATATGGATGACAACAGCGAGACACGGCGGTTGGTGCCGTCATTCATTTTTAATCTTCTCTGAGAGGTGTGTTCTTTTAAAGGTTAGGGCATCACTGAGTTCGGCGGTGTGGAAACTATTCTGGGACGATGGAGCACTATAAAGTAAAGTTCTTTTTTAGGTAGCAGAGGAATGTGTTTAGAAACACTTAGACAAATGGAGGTTTAAAAAGTCACCAGCTACAAAGCGATTCTCAATGAGACGGCTGTCTTTACCTTTGCTGTGGTTGAGAAACTCCTCTGTGAAGATTGGTATGTCAAACACAGTTCTGTCCTTCCCTTCCGCATCCTTCTGTTGATAGCCAGAGACAGTAAGAGGGAAGGAGATAAGCTGAGCACTGAAAACATTTGGCCGCGCAGACGCACAGTGAGAGGTTGTCATTTATCTAGCTGGGCTGTAGGTCGGTGGGTAATTGATTTCATACCTAGCCACAGGGGAAATTCAGTTAGAGAAAATGAGGAAGAGGAAGTAATTTCATCAAAAGTGCTGCTACGATATCAAAGGCCCTGAAATGCGTTCCAATAAATTTGCAACATAAATGTGTTCCACGACAGCAGCACGAGATGCAGTGCAGGTTTCATGTATTTACCTCTGAAAGAATGCATCCTTCCTCGTTTGTTAACATAATTCAATTTATGCTGAATCCCGTGTCCTTTGAAATCTAGAGGGAAACGCCGGTATCCCCACAGGAACGCTGATTACGATAAAGTCACCTTGACCATAATAACCCTTCAGGAGTGTGCAGTAAGACTCAAAAGAGGAAACCTCTTAATTACATGCAGAACTTAATAAAAATGAATTACACACTTAGCAGAAGCCACTTGTTTGGATTATGAACACAAACACAGCACCAAAGCGGATTAACCCAGCTTTAGTGACGCAACAATAAGCACTTAATGGGTAGAGCAAGAGGAGGGCAAACACAACAGATTTGGGTTTCTGGGTGAGAAAAAAAAATCCAAAACAAAAACAGACTCTAACCATAATTACACAAAGTCACAGTGTATGAAACCTTTCACATTTTCACACAGGTCCAATTGCGCTTTTGAGAAATTTTGTTTTAATATCAAAAACAACCTTTGCAATTCATGTAAACGGAGCATTTTCTCTGATATCTTAAGAACACTGTATTTTTAACTGAACTTATGTGTTCAGTATGTATTCCTGCTCCAACCATCTGAATCTGTGAGAACAATTTGGTGCTTTGCTTAACTGGACAGGAGTTGTGGAGCTAATAAAATAATGTTTCAATGATAAAATATTTATTCCCTTAAATAACTGATATTTACTTCTTAAAAGCTGGTTGGCACTCAACAGTTTGGGGAATGCAACACGAAAGCTTAGTAATGTGCCGCTGCCTTTTTTTTTTTACAAATCCATTTTAAATACCTAAAAAAAGTCCCACTTATATAAGGAAACAACAGTTTAAGTGTATGGTTTTGACAATACTTATCTCTTAGCTCAACTTTGCAGACAGCTTTTTCCATTGGGGAAACCGTTAAAGGCCCATCTATGTTCTTGTCAAAGCCACCAGACCCCATTTACAAAAACGTCATTTTATATCTTGCTGAGCACAGGAGCTGCTGGTCTTCCGGTGTGTAAATTGATTGGTTAGTTTGTATTACTGTGTGGTTTTAGTGAATTCAAACTAATTCTTTAAAATGTCACACAATAACACAAACTAACTTCCAGATGCAGGCATCAGTAGAACTGCTACTCCTGTGTTCAGTGATGGTAAATTAGTGTTTTTTTTCTCATGGAGCCTGGCTTTGAAGAGAGCAATACAACAGCTTCAGTTCCCTGTCAAAAATTGCTGTCTGACAGCTAAATAAAGCAGTTAAAAAATGTCTGTATCTAGCAAACAGTTAAAACTGGGACCTTTTTAGATGGCTAAAATTAATTTTGTTACTGACCCCCCGCCCCCATGGCAGAACATAACTTATTGTCCTGACTTCTTCTTCAAACTGATAGTGTCCCGACTGACATCTATATGTAATACACTGACTATGGACAATGACCTCATACAAGCCCACTGTGAAAGCTCTAGACTATCCCTTTAGGGAAAGTGACTGTGAGTGTGAAAGGGCAGGAAAGAGTTGCTGACCTCGTGAAGAGCCTCGTTGGCTACCTGGTGCCCAACATCTGGAAAGGAAGGAAAGAATAAAGAAGGCAGATGATTCATGTCTCCCTCGGTGCAGCATGTCTTTACTACATCGGGAACTGACACAATGAATGAAAGTAATAACAAACAGCATCTCTGCACCCTGTATTGTGCAACACTTAAAGTGAAGCAGAGCATCTACTTCAGTAGAGCAGCTTTTATCTGCCGAGGCAGAGCTGTTTATGTCATCAACATTTTTGAAACTCAAACTAAGATTTATCCACAGTAACAAAATGGAAGCGATAATGCCGACCATGTGTTGTGCGGGATAAGTAACGGCTCCTTGGCCTCAAGTTGAACTATAACTCATAATTTGAACTACTATGAACTCAAAAAGTATCCCTTTTCTGTGCCACATTTCCATTGACTGAGCAAAGCAAATAATGCGTTATGAGTTCCTTTACCAAATCATGGAATATATTCAAATTATATAGAAAACATTAGACCAGAACAATACAGGAAAATAATCTAACTGTAATTTTATTAGACCACTATTTGCACTGCAATTTAATTTGTGATTTTTTCCTGTGAATTCCACATTATCATGATGAAATGTGATGAATGGATGCATGAACTGATATGATGCCAACTTGTTGTCCTGCTGCTTTTCTAAACGGATCTCACCTCCCCTGTGCCGCTTGCCCTTCTGCTTCTCCTGGACCTTCCTGGTGAAATGTTTGTAGGCCTCTGTCTTCTGGTACTTCTCCAGCTCTCGCATGTAGCGCTCCTTATCTCGCTCTGCCTCATCCAAGTATCGCTGTGAAGAGAAGAAAGAGAGGTGAGACGCGCTGGGAAGACTCAGCCAAAAAAGGAGGAAAATGAGATTTGGGCGAAGCAGGATGAAGGAGGAATGTGGGTGAGATGGCATGATGAGTGGAAGTAATTATTTCTAATCGGGATTAGTTCCTCTCAGTAGACAAAAATCGGTAATTTCCAATATTAATAACCTACATTCACTCAAGGCTTGTTACGAAAAATGCATCTTGTAATATCTTTAGTTTGGGAATTAGAGGAAACACTCGTAGAATCATCTTCATGCAAAGCCCCTGTCCCAAGATACCGGCATATCTGACTCAGCTTTGAACTAGTGGTTCAACAACATGATACTAATCAGCAGCAAAGCTCTCCGGGCTCCATCCCACCTTTGGATATATAAACAACACATGTCCAAATTTCTAGACTTTTGACTGGAAAGAAAAGGCAAGAAAAACTGCCAGTTCCAGTTTTGGAAAAAAGCAGCTATGTTGTTTTGGTAACAGACAAAACGGAGTAATTTTGTTCAATGAGATGAAACATTGATGCTGGCCTAATATCAAAGGGACAGCATAATATAGTATAATATAGTGAATAAAAAATACATATTTTTCATCTCACCAAAAGTGCTATATATCAGTCTAGACTGTTTTGGTGTGAGCTGTTGAGTGTTGGTGACATCAGCTGTGAAGATGTCTATCTCGTGTTGACTATAATAGAACTTGATGGCACTCTGCTTGTGGTGCTCAAAGCGAAAAATGAAATACATCTGACAACAGCAATGCCTCTTTCCAGAGATCATGACCCGGATACTCATGATAATCCACAGATCTTGTCTTGAGCAATTTCATGTAGGAACTATTGTCTTTCTGCCGCACTACACCCACCAACCATATCACCATGCAGAAGAAGCGTGTACCTACCACTAACTCACCTAGCACCACTAACATTAACATAAACATGCATTATTTTCAAATATCTTTGCAGTGAAATAATAAATTCTTATGGAAAATCTGCCCAAACATGACTGCAATAATGATTCTATCACTTCAAGACAATAACTTTATCCTTTGTGATCTCTTTCTGCTTTTCTCGCAGCACAGTTGAGGGCACATCTAGGACACAATGCAAGATGCCATCAACTATGGCAAGACAATCTGTAAAAGGATGTCAAACTACCAAACACAGTCATGTGTAAAGTCTCCTGCAGACTTTGAGATTTGTGCGATCTTTTAAGTTTAGTGCAAGTTACACTCAGCGACATGAATTGTAATAAACTTGGGTAAGACATCAAGTTTGATGAATGCAGACAATGCGATGACATATTCTACTGAATTGCAGGCTACAACCTTCGTCCATCAACATCAATACACAACAACAAAAGTCATTGGCGTGTCATCCACCCACGCCGCTGTAGTGGTAAAAGCAAAATGTAAACAAACAAATTGTGCCCTTGCTAAAGTGGTCTTTATACACGTCAAAAAAGACTACTGAACAGGAGGAGGAGGGGAATGTGGACGTGGTCGTGGCCGAGGAAAGGTGGCCAGCTTGGCTGTTCAGCGTGCTGCGTTCAACATGCTGATCAGTGCATCATTTCATGCTGCATTTCTATCGGTTGGTTCGTAAACGTAGGTCATAACAGCAGTCACACAGTGAGATTCTCATCCTAAATTTCTGACACTGTCAGAATTTTATCCCAGGCTGTCTTTAAATGCAAGACCGTGACTACGGCCATCCTTGAACCCCTTTCATTGTGCAACACAGGACCACTTTTTAAGAGCCATGACCAAAGATATCACCGTGTTTTATCTTTCGTCTGGGACAGCCCAAAATTGCAGAGTGCATATACTGGGCTTAAGTAAGCGTTTTGTCAGCTCCAAGACTCCAACACCATGGACTCGACAAGCTTTTGTTTGTTTGTTGTTTTTGTTCACTTAATAAAAATAGCTGAAAGTCTCTGCTGATTTTAGAGTGTTAAATGTGGCTGTGGATAGTCTTAGGTTTTGGCATGTTGCAGATGAATATTTTAGTCCATCTCTAGGGCTCCCTTAGTGCAATTATCAAAAGCCAGAGGTAATAAAAATTAAAAATCCACCTCCTTGTTAATCAAAAACCAAAGAGATTTTGCCTCTGGTCTGTGCATTTTCTTCCACTGCTATCTCAAAGTTGCTTGCTCTAGGTGTTGGCTTTTGTTGCACTGATCTATGTGAATAATTACATAGAATTACAATTTAATAATAGGTACAATGTGGAAAAGGAAAGAAACGCAGAACTCTGACACATTATTCCTCACAGTCGCATGCTCATTGTGTAATCCTGTCTGGAACTTCTTCACTGACCTGCTTCTCCTCGGGGGGCAGCTTGCTCCACTCGTTGCCCAGCATCCTTGTAATCTCCGGAAAGGGCACGTCTGGACGCTCTGCCCGTAGCTGCTCCCGTCTGTCGTTCATGAAGCGAACGTAGCCTGTTAGGGGGGCCTTGGGTGCATTGCTGTCCTTCATTGGCTTCTTTCTCTTCCTCCCCTTGGTCCAGCTGCCACGTCGGGGCTTCTGCAAAGAGAACGAAAAAAGATATGTTTTGAAGGTTCAGGTAGAAATCTCCCCTGATAAACACTGGCAGGACATTCTTGGGGGTTTGAATGGGAAAAATATGTCATTTGATATCTCAGTGCTCGGCTCTTACCTCATCTCCATTTCTCTGGCTGTTGTTGTCGGTATTGGCCCCCGGAGAGCCTGTCTGCTCATCCATGACTTCTACGACTACAGGGGAGATCTGAAGAAAAACAGGGGGACACGTAAGAATAGGAAACATGTCATATCAGTACGGTAAGAGCTGAAAACCTAACAGGTTTTAATAAAAACATCTGAAAGGGTCAGCTATTGGTTAAGGTGAGGGTTTTGCTATTTAGGGGAGCCAGATTCTAAAAAATGTCCCATGCATTGCAGCTCAATGAAGGTGGGTTAAGCATTTTGAGACAGGGCTGAACTGAGGCGTGGAGCATTGTCACCAGGGATGCTGCCCAGCCAGGAAATAGAGAGCAGACTGTTCCTTCTGCAACACTATCGCCATTTCTGCTTTCAGTCCAAACTCCTCCCAGTCTTGGCTACAAACCTCCTCTTGGCCAGCCACGTTTCCTCTAATAGAAATGTCTTGCTGCTCTCAATCATTATTGAGCAAGTGATTGAAAAAACACAGCTCCCCCACTCCTCAGACGCTAATTTAGCCTACTTTCAACAGAAGGAAGTAGTGTTGTGGTGCCGCCTCATAATTAGAGATAAGAGAACAGCTAAATGGTAAAAAGCTCTCTGGAAGAAAAGTTCTCCATCTGAACTTATTATCTATGCTTTAAGAAGACAGAAAAGTCAAAAGAAGTCCAAATTATAGTTAGGTGAACTGTTTACTAATGTTAAATTCTGTCCTGAATATGTCAATATGTTTGACTATTTCTGCACTGTAAAATCTGACAAGTTGATCTTACTTAATCTTGGAAACTGGTGGCCTTGAAAAAGTAAATATAACTACTTAACTAAATATAAATTTAAAAATTTGTATAAAGTTCATATATAGTTGTTAATTTACTTGAAATTTAGTTGCATTCTCTTAATTTTGTGAAGTTGTAGCAACTTAAAAATGACGAATAAATTTGCCTTGTTCTTTCTAAGTGTCAGCAATTCAGTAAATCAAGTCAGTCTGATTTACCTTGATCACAACAAAGAGGATTTTGCCAAGGATGAAGTGAGGAAAACTGTGAGTTCTGTTTTGTTAACGTGTTTATGAAAATATAAATATGACCGTCTCGTTTGTCATCGGCAGAAAACAGATTCATAGCCCAGTTTATTTGATTTACTGAAGTTGCTAAAACTTAGAAAGACTGATTTGATTTAACTTGTCATTTTCAAGTTGCATCAACCTCTCAAACTTATGGAAAAATAACTACATTTTAAGTAAATTTAACTATTAGACATTAAGTTAACATAAAATAACATTAATAGTTAAACAACATGTCTCAAGACAATCGGTTTTCCTAGATTTTATTAAGGTAAAAACAACTTGTCAGATTTTAGTCACAAAAAATAAAAAAAATCATTATGTCATCAATGTTTTTTAAGACTGAATTAACTGAGAGAACACCTACTTAAAAGGTATGCTGACTCAGAGTACTTGAGGGCAAACCGCCCAGGTTGAGCTCTGAAAATAGCATCAACATCCTTGTGTTTTAACCTTTGACCTCTTCTAAATCACTGTGTGGGAAGTGAGCCGCTGTATCCTGGATGTGGTTTTTGCCCCCTGCCACTAAGTACTGTGGGAAAAGTCACAGAGGAATTAGCTGGTCTACCACCAAAAACCCTTTTGGGAAGAGAATATGAGGGGGAAATTCCCCTTACAGCAGATGGCCCAGGTAAGCAGGGGTTTTCTTTCTCATTCAAACATATCTGTAATGCTTGAAGTCGGTTTCTAGTGACACCTTTGCAAGCCTTCATTACAGATAATGCCAAACAAAAGGAGCCCAGTTGTGTCACATAATCCGTGAAGTTTATTTAAGCAAGTCTGAGAAAAAACACACTTCCAGGAACTTGCAGGTAGGTTTTAAGTTTCTGTGTTTAAACTATGAACCTCTAAAATTCAAAGACCAAATGACAGTTTGAAAGTTACCGTTTTGCCATTATTTTTCTTTCTACCTAATTTAGCAAATATAGGCTATGCTGCAGTGCCCTCTGCTGGATTGAAGCACTAAATGCACGATTAAATTACAGAGGGTTGAGTTTTATCTACATAAAATGATATAACATTACACTATGTGCGACAAGGCGTTTTATAGTTTTGCCCTTTACACAGTGATGATATCTTTGGAAATTTCCATAACATCGCTTTTTTATGGATAAGTTAAGGTAAATTGTATGGATATTGAACAATAAAGCATTGAACCCTCATTACTCCAAACTAATAATCCCAGAAGAGGCCAATTTCGCTGTGAGGGCTCATCAACATAGACTAGCCACCGGGCTATTCCTATGTTTTCGAAACCCATAGATATGGACAGATATCATTAAATACTACAATACGCTGTTTTATCAACATTAAGCTTTCACTGGGGGTTGTAACAACGTTACTATGTGGCTTATAACGCAGTATGAGCACCAGCCATTATTGATGTAAAGCCAGATTCTTTATTGCCACGTTAAGCGAATATTGTGATTGGTGTATTCATATATCAGAATACCACTTACCTCAGCTGCTTTAATGCGACGTTAAACTTAAATACTAATAAAGACATTCACAAGAACCGTATGACCAGCTAGCAAACACCACCATTATTAGCTAGCGTCAGGTATATCAACCTGCACGAGCTAACGTTAGCTAATGTTAACTTTGGCAGCCGCGGTACATTATTGCGATGTTCAGCGCAAACACCTATTGGTGTATAGTCGTTGAATGTCGGATATTCGTGACTACTAACGTTGACTTTGAAAAGCAAAGTCATATTGAAGACATCATTATCAGAAACAATGGTCTGGCACTAGCATCTCAGGCTGGTGCACTGCTAGCAACTAGCTAGTGCTAATGCTAGCACACGGGCAGCTAACGTTCCGTTTTAATTCACGCTAAACCGTCAATATGCGATTTGAAAAAGGGTTAAATCAAATATTTAATGTACATAAAGTAAAACTACAGAGTGAAAACTAACCTTAGATAACGTAATCCGTAGCTGTGCTTGTCAAAATGATTTTCACTAATCAAAACAATACAGCGGCCACAACCTAGAATCAAACTGCATAGACAGGCAAGCAGCTACAATACTGCTGTTTTGCCTGTATTTTAAAAAAAAAACATCTCATGCATTAATTTTTATATTCTATCGTACCAGTGTTTTTATTGTTAAATGTGAGGACAGCGAGAAAATATATCGGATCGCAAAATAAGTGAATCATATTCTGAGAGGATAAGTTAAAGTTAGAGTTGACTTTAAGTGGATGGCCTCTGATTCAGCTCATAAAGCTAAACAGCAGATCCAACATTCTTACATTATTATAAAAAAAAATGTTTTTTTCATTCTCTTTTTTTAAAAACGTCGATGTAAACTAACAAAAATGAAGACAAATTAATTTAATTGCAGCACAGTTCTAGATATTCTGTTTCTATGACCCCGCGTCGCTCACCGTTTTCTTCGCTTACATTCACCGATGTCTTTTAGTGCGTTGCTGCCCCCTACTGTTGATTTTGCAGATTACCGTTTTCACATTCATTTGCAGAGTTAACTCCCTGTCGGGGGTTTAAAGATGTATTTAATGGATGAGATTAGGAAATCTTTCATTTGATTTTTACTTTTGTAGGTTACAAAGGCACATTTTGCTATAATGGTGGAGCTGGCTGGACTTCAAGCTTTTTGTAGTTTGTAGAACATTCCTTAACTGCAGTTGAAACTTGAAATGCTGCGATCACCTGTTATTTCAATAAACCCAACTTTCTCTGTAACTGATAATGACTGTCAGCTCTGCCAGAGCCACACACACCTGCACACACAACTCACATATGGCAATATTTACAGTGCCGATTGCAACCCTGCAGTACAATCAACTTCTGCAAACAATCACATACTCGTATTGCATTGAGTGTCCCCCATTTGAGAAATTTACACTGCCTGTGGAAACTGTCTCTTTCATTGCAACCTTGTCTCTGTGGGCTAATATGTTGTATCCAAACAAGAAATTCAGAACCACATTACTGTCCTTTTTTGGATGAAATACACATGATAAATAATGAAGCTCCCAACCCAGAAAACCTCCCTAACTTAAGAGACATAACATGTGAGAGAGCATGAAGAGACTAATATTCTAATTCCACATTAACAGATCACAAATCAACACTCAGGCCGGAGTAACCTAACTGTAGATGCAGTCTAATTGAAACTTTGATTGCAATCTTGTCGCAATTGCCCACAGTTAATCCAACCTAATTCTTAGGCTCATTACACACACAGGTTGGGTCCACCCAGAGTTCAGAAAATAAAGTCACAACCAAAATCAAGACGGCCCTGCGATAGTCTGCCGACCTGTCCAGGGTGTACCCCGCCGTCTGCCTGATGACAGCTGGGATTGGCTCCAGCCCCCCCGCGACCCTTACAAGGACAAGCAGTTACAGAAAATGACTGACTGACAAAATCAAGACTTTTAACTGGGAATGCTCCTCAAATCTATTTTATGGATAATTAGGCCTAAATTTATTGCTGGGGACAAGAGACATGTTTTTGTGGTGAAATAGATGTCTGCAGATCAGTTGGTGCATTATTTTTGCATCACAGCTTTGATAATATTTCAACATTTTAGCTGCCCAACACAATTAAATAATTTTATCTTCAGAGGTTAAGTACTCGGCCAGCGAAAGTTAGCCACTTGGCCACCGTACGTCTCTGGTGCACTTGTTCTAAGGGCTGCACAGTGCAGAAATGGTGCCAGTCATCCCTGGATCAACCAGGCAGTTTTATACGCGGCAGTTGAACAATTTTAGCATCATGCACCACTAATAAACTTTAATAGGTGTGATCAGGGCCCTACGTTCCATGCTGTATCCAGTTCTCTCAATATATCCATGGCCTTAAACATTTTGATGGGCCACTTTATAGACATCTAAAATGCAGCCTGACATATCCAGTATCATTGGAAACACACGAATCTCGATTAGAACAAAACTACATGGATTTATAATGACTTGCCCACTGATCAGTAAGGCTTACAGAGTTTAAGAAAAACATCCACATTCCTCATGTTTTGTCTACTTCTCTTTGAGGACATTTCCAAGACAGCCTGCCAAATAATTCAGTTGTTGCTTGTTATACTGTACCTGTAGGTACTGAGGGCTATAATAGTAAAGCAAGAAAGTGAGTTTTCTCCATAGGTAAGAGAGCAGAGTAACAGCCGTTAGTCAAATGTCTTGTGGCTGCATTCAGAGGCTGCTGTCAGTGGGAAAACTGACACCTTTGGCTTTGCTACAATGGAATTCTCCCTGTAAGACTGTTGAACATCCGTGCAAAAATAGCAAGTCCACAGGGCCCACGCCAAAACCTGACATTTTGCATTGATGTTTTAGATGGCTGTAAACTCAACTGAAGCTGCACAGTTTACCAGCTTTATTTATATCATGATAAAAAAAAATAATAAAAAAAAACTTAACACAATACAACCGGCCAAAAATGAAAGCAGCTAGAAGCAGTTTTTTATCCCAGGTTTGTTTAAATAGCTGTAATTTATTCCTTTGGGGACTAACTAACAATTAAAACAACAGGCACAAAATTAGCAATGATAATGTTTAGTTGAGGTGAATAGAAATAAAAGCATCTTGCCAATAATATGGTAATATCTACCAGCAGATATCTTATATTCTCGCTCTCCAACAGTCATGAATTAATAAGAGGTAGCATTGCCTGTGGAATCATGTTTGTCACTAATTGGCTGACTTGGAACACAGAAACGATGCAGGCCAACTGTTCAACTCCCAGAACTGGCATGTCTGGCTTGGATTTTAACTTTTTATTTTTTGACCATTCAACATCAGTGCTCGCTGCATTGTGGGTAGTGTCACAGCAAACAAAGCTTGGGAAATGGCGAGCCAGGTTCAATCAGCTCTGAACTGGAGAGTGCTCTTCAGATCCCGGCAGGCCTGCGGGGCACAGCATCCAGCTGTCCCTCGTACCGTTATCCACCTGTCATGTCACGTCGAATCATCTGCTCCCAGCCTGAGAAGTTTAGTGCAGAGGAAAGGTTTCCAGCCACTGGCCCTCTGCGGGCCGGCCATATGTCCTTGCCAGTCTGCCCGTGTGGCCTGCAAAGTGGCAACGTTGTGACACCCACACTGCATGCACCAAGTCCTCCTATTGCCTCAGGATATCAGAAGGTGATAATGTCACATGACGTGTCAGCAGGTTGAGAGTAGATGGTTGTTAGCGAATTAGAAGGTAGAAGGTAGATTTATATAAATTAGATGAATTACATTTGTCCTCGATTCTGCTACATCTTTGGAGTTGATGAGTTGATTAAAATCAGCAGATGATGCTTGGACATGTTGCTGCTGATGGCATCACTCAATTCCTGCAGTGCAGTTTTTGAATTTGCATCAGAGTTTTGAGTCCTTTTGGCTGCAAACAAGGTTTGTCCATCCAGTGCAACAGCTTGATCCCAGATATGCGGGGTTAACCACCCCATAATTACTACAATGAAAGTGTGCTATTTTTCTGTGCTCTAATAATGTACTTGATACATTAAGTATGTGTTATAGTGCTGCTAAAGGCATTCTAAAATACATTTAAAGTGCACTTGATTGCTCTATTTTGAAACACTATTAAGATGTACTTAAATATACTCAAGTACATCTTTTATTCCTAATTCTGTACTTTAAAAAAATACAACAGCACATGGAAACCCTTACTGGGACGTCAACAAATGCACAGGGTGGCATGATTGCTAGGTTTAGGCAACAAGGGCACAGATGGTTAGGATTAGGAGAGGGAGGCACATGGTGAGGTGTAGAAAAAAAACACCATGTTCCGACAGAGGCCAACACTGCCCTCCCGCATGAAAGTCCAGTGTTTGTTGGATCCATGCACCACCCCTCTCACCCGCCCTGCAGTCATCCTTGCATTCCTGTCATTACCAGCGGCATTTCGACCTGACGTCGTCCTGGGACACGTCACGCGGATGTGACAGGTTCCGTCCGGCCGCGTTCTCAAATGATATCCCCCCCCCGTCTAGATATCATGCAGCCACAGCAGGTGCAGTCTGGCTGTCTGCCGGTGTATAATAACACCGCACCCGGATCTGTGCAGCCACGTTCTCAGCTCACGCTGTCCAGTGGCGTATCAGGCGGACACAAAAGTGGCTTTTGGCATCAGGTTTTACCCCAAAAGCACTGTTAAAACGGCGGTATCTGACGACTTTGACTAACAGTATGAAGCCCTGTCTACAGCTCTTAGAGTGTGATACTCCTTTTGTTCCTCTCTGTGTTATGTTTGAGGCTTTTAAATGAAATAAATATGTAACACACGATGTTCATCATCATTAATCTCAGTGTTGAATACAAAATGAACGTTGCAAGTTTCTTTATCATTCTCACAAGAGATTCACTGAGTTACATTACAGCATCAGAGGATAACACGCTGTATGTGGGGTAGAAAATCAAAAGTGAAATTTTCATTTGTTCCACCAGCCAGCAGTATGAAGCTGTGATCAGACCGTGTACCTAACATTATGATTGTAACGTGCAGACAGGGTGACCTCATGGTGTGTCTACATGTAGACACAAGGGTGACAAATTCATTTCAACACTAACACAAACATCACATGAAATAAAGGTCATACTCGCACCACAGCCATCCTCTACGGAGCAAATAATTGGCTTCGATTTTTCAGCATCTTGCTGCATACATTTGGATATTAATGAGAATAAATCTGCAGCTCCTTCATGCCTTCATGCTTTAAGATAGGTAGTTAATATTAATACCATCGTGTGTTGTTTGAAAACAAGGCTGTCAACATATGCTAAGTAATGCATGCGTTAGCTTAGTTAATGACCTCATCAGCATAACTGGTTATGGTTCAGCGTATGATGGCGAATATGGCAGGATATTAGGCAGCTCAAGTC
This sequence comes from Plectropomus leopardus, assembly GCF_026936395.1. NCBI lineage: Eukaryota > Metazoa > Chordata > Actinopteri > Perciformes > Serranidae > Plectropomus > Plectropomus leopardus. The sequence continues at coordinate 25,280,841 of NC_142182.1, read as the reverse complement.
CCTCTTGCTTCTTATACACAAACAACAAGCACAGCTGTGAGCTTTGCCAATACCACAGAGCACATGAACTAAAAGGGCGTAAGGACTGTTGCATCATCTTGTTGCTATGCAACTGTCTAATTAGTCTTAGGTAGCTAACCTGAAGAATCAAAGTGGTATGATGTTGAAAATAAGTATGGGATGGAGATAAGTGTGGGTACATTCTCTCCTCACAGGGAGAACAGAGCGTCGAGAATTTTCTCATCTTTCCTAAAAGCTGTGGCCTGAGCAGGGATGGGCTGCCATGTGGCGCACAGGGCCAAGTGTGCAGGATTTCACACCAATCAAACACGATGCCAGCTGATTTCAGTGATTAGTACCTCTTCTCTGGTTAAAGCTTATCAGTGAAACTACCTGAGAAAAAAGGCTCCGAAATTTAAAAAAAAAAAAGATCATATGTAATCACGACCACAATGAATAAAGCTAGAATTTCTCAGACCTGTCATTATCATCATCTCCTGATCCCTTTTCATCAGAACAGTTTCATCCCTCTTTCAGCTCATGTAGTCTGGCCTTCGTGAAGTGACATCATAAAAAGTTTACTTTCACTCAGTGGAAGAGAGACTTTTGACTCTATATTCACATTTCAGATGAATGCTAATTGACCTACCTGATCAGGGATTATATTATGTAACAACAACAACAACAAAAACAAAACAAACGAAAACAGGACTACTGCATTTTCCAGGAATACGGCAGTTAAATCTTGTGTTTTTCTTAATTTGTTTATGTGAGTAAATAAATAAATAAATGAAGCAGCAGTGACAGTTTTTATATCGTAGAATAATGATAAGTATGGGGGAACAATACGGAATGACAATAAATAAAACAAGGGGGTGTACAAAACACATAGAAATATGTCTATGTTAAAAGAAAAAAAGGTGAAATAAAAGTCATAACAGTTCTAATAATATCTTCAAGCAGCAGTTGAATTAAGGGTCATTTGTTAACAATGGCATGCATGTTTATCTGTATGATTGTGTGTGTGTGTATGTGCGTATATATAAGGGAAAAAATCTAAATAATTTTTTCTTTTTCCAAATTAATAGTTTGATATTTGGAGTTGCCATCGGTAAGGTAGGAGGTTGATTAAGGGGTGTTGATATGTCCATGCGTGTATATTTAATGGTAAACTAGTGATATTTATATTGATGAATGGAGTCCAACATTTGTGAAATGAATCTATTTATTTGGGGTTTTTTTTTTAAATGTCATTTGTCTTTTTATGAAAATGTTCTGGGATAGTAGGGAATGCAACTGGGATAGAAAGGTTATTTCTGTGTTTCTATTTGAGTTAAGTTGTCTCTTGCGATATTTTATTTTCAAAAGTTACTCTTACAGGAAAAGTTCAACATATTGGGAAATATGCTTATTGACTTTCTTCCCAAGAGAGATGAGATCAATAACACTTTAATGTTACAGCTCGCCTGGCTCACTCACAGATAATAACCCAGCAACAGCGTTCACTAGCTAAGGTGTAAGCTACACACATACACAAACAGAAATGTAGAAATGACTATTTATGGTTTTACAGGGATTTGCATAACGTTCATGATGTGACAAACTGGAGTCTTGTCTCGTTGTGAAGTTTTCAGTCAACCAGCAGACACACCACACAAGTACCTCATAAAGAAGGCTACAACACAACTAGATAAAACCATAATTTGTCTGTTTTTTACATTTCTGTTTGTGAGCACATCAAACAAATGGGATGCATGTTAATTAGCACGCTTCAGAGTTGCTGGCAGGCAGAGAGCCAGGTTAGCTGTTTGCTTTTCATCATTGTGGTTCTACACCCACCTGCTGTTATGTGACCTTTGATGTTATGAAGATGTTACTGATTTAAATATGAATTTAATGTGATTTGCTGCCCTGTATGATGATTTTTTATATTTTACATCTCTCTTTGCACCTTATTTTCTGTATACTTTATATGCAATGAACAATACTTCATAAATTTTAAATCTGCATCCTTGGTGAAGAGTGATGCCCTGCTAATCACCACTGGAATAAAATTAGCATTTGAAACAGGTGCATAAGGTCAACAGATATGCTACATCAGAAGAGGTACTTACATACAACAGCTCTGGCTTCATTCAGAGGCAAAGCCAAGAATAAAGAATGTAATTGGCTTTTTCACAAAATGAAGGAGTTCAGTCTCATTTTGAGAAAAAAGAAACGTATATCTGGTGATATGATTTTCTTGGATCCTTTATGATTAACACAGAGGTAATTCCTGCACAATCCTTATTTCAAAAAAAACAGTTACAAAATGTTCTTTCACAGATATATATATATTTTGGCAACACATGTTTTCACAGAAATACAGTATGGAGACAGATCAAATAAAACAAATGAGACCTTTAAAGTGAGACAACCCAGATTTCAAATGATGGCTCGAAAGCGACTAGACTGCCCTTTCTAAAGGGCTAAAGAGGCGAGAGGAGATGACAATGGATAATAACTTGATGTATGACGCTTCTGTACTGAGCTTTAAATGTCTTATCTAAATTCACACACAATGACAGCGCTTCTCCCCAACCATGTCACGTTTATCATTTTCGTTGCACCGCCTGGCAGATAATGGACAAAAGAAAATCAATAAGTAAGAAAATCTTACTGAATGAACCATAGGGTGATAGCAATGAGCGTTGATGAATGCACTCTATTCGCACGCATACCGTATTGACTTTGTGGAGGATGGTCATAAGCCTTATTCACAGGGTTTATGCTGCACCTAATTCACCACTTTGCATTGTGTTAAGGTGAGAAGAGAATAAAACAACTAATGTACAAAAGAATACAATACTCTTTACTTGTGCATATATTGCAACTTTCAAAGACATGAATGCATTGACAAAAAAAATAAATTAAATAAAAATCAGGCCGTGTGTGAGAAGCCTGCAGTGAGAAGGAATTTCATTTTAAAACTAGAAAGAAAGAAACTCATGACAGACATTCAGCAATCCATGGCCAAAATAACCTACTCAAGGGCAAAACTGAGCTCCCCATAAGCCACCCCAGCTTCACACTTCTCTATGCACTGTGTACAGTGTCCCTATGCTGAAATATTATGTAACTCTAAATCCGTTTTACGGTAATTAGGTTGAACACAAATTAATCGGGGAATACGCACCATGTCTGCACAGTACGAGTTGAAATAATGAACGCTAATTGTAAAATTTTGACTGGGGGACCCTCTACGACTCAAAATCAGATTTTTTTTTCAGATTTGCTTAAACTCTCACTATATCCTGGCAGTCATACGGTCCTCCTCACTGGGTCCGACCAAAACTTACTGCTTGTGCACACACTAATAACCTGCAAACAACAGGATACATGGCAAAGACAAGTAAACAGAAGAAGACGGATGGACAACAAGCTAAAAAGAAAGAGCCAGCCAGAGATAAAACAAGTTTAAAAATGGGAACGGCCTTTCCAAGCTGTAAAAACGTGGTCCTGAGGACCTGAATACATTAAAAACCAAAACCTGAGGCCACACCTTGAGGATATTGAACTTGACTGAGTGAGAGCATGCTTGGGGGGGCTGCGCTGTGTGTGCACAGGCAGTGATTGACAGCTGTGTTAGAGACTTCTCCTGGCTCTGCTTGTTTGATCTGATTCAAGCAAGATTAATTCTTGAAAATGCCATTAGGAGCACTAAGAGGAGCCAGAGGAACCTAATTTCTTCACAGAGTATCTGTGTCATACTACTGTCAGGAAATAGTGAGTTTCAGCATATATGACCGACTAAACCTTTAAGGACCTTATTGTGTTTCTACATATTGTCCTTTAGTTAAGCATATAGTGCAATAATTACAAATCAATACAGATAAATCTGGGGCTTTTTGCGGCTGACAACCAATCAACCATAATAGAAATTATACGTTGACTGCCTGATAAGATGTTTCACTGGCATCACTGTGACCGTCAGAATAGTAAGAAATACAAACAACAAAAATCTTCTCAAATGGGTGATGAACTTCATCACGTGGGGGTCCAAGAGGTTTCACATGAAAAAAGGAGTGCAGGGAGTCTTGTTTTATAGATTACTATATCTACCAAGCCAATTATCTTAGCAGCTAGCATTACGCTAAACCTACTAGCACACTGTAGGTTTGCTGATATATCACACTGTCATCTTTTCATGACTTTTAGTTAGCTGACCAGAAAAGTAAGCTGAAGTTTTACAGCAGCAAACTTTCTTTGCAAAGCAACAACTGGCAGCAATCCAACAGTCTTCAATGATAACGGCAAATGTTTTTTTTTGTTTTCAAGATTAGTCAAAAATGTGTTCAGTCCAGGAGTAACAGCATAATCTGACAACACAGAAACTTTGAAGATGGTTACTACTTTGCTACAACTGATAAAAAGCTTATTTCTGACATGTTGTCACTGTTCAAACTGCAGCCTATCAAGAGAAGCTACTTCATGCTAACACAATAGCTCATACTCCGCCCCCAAATCTCTCGCCATCTGGCCACTCCCCATCATCAGCCTCATCACCTCCAACTGGTGCTCCCAGCTCCTCTTCATCTCCAATCAAGCCAGTATTTAAGCAGCCTCACTCCACTCACTCTTTTACAGATTGTCTTCGCTTCCATGCCTGACGTTCAAGCACTCACTCGGACTATTTTCCTGGTTTCGACCTGGCTTGCCTCTGATCGCCTCTCCTCGTCTCTCCTCGTCTCTGCCCCGGTAAACCTAACAGCCTTCTGTCTCTGACCATGAGTTTTGCCTGTGCACTTCCTGGCTCTCGTCTGCCTGTGGCTGTGTAGTGTTCTACTGCTTTGGCGAGAGAGATCTCCATTCTTCTGGCCATCTTCAGAGCCTCCCGCTGAGCGAAAAATCTCCTCTGTGTGAGTGCTGCTGGTGTTTATTGTTCTGATGGTACACTGATTCCCTGCCTGTTCTCGTTGATCCTGCTACCTGTTCCTACTGGATTTGTCTGCTCTGCTACCTGCCTGCCTGCCTGATGCCAACTCTGCTTTCTCCTTGACCATGAGCTCTGCCTGCCCCTCTCTGGTGTCCTTGCTTTTCCTATAAGCTCCCTGATGTAAGTGTTTCTGAAACTTACCTGATACATTCACCTGCTAGTCTGCTCCACAATCACAATTTCCCCAAACTCTCAACTATCACCTGTGAATGTGAGCTCACCCCATTCTTTCTGCGAACACTGTTTGACCCTTGAACTCTGCTCCACCCCAGAACTGATAAGTGTCCCTACTTACCTGCAACCTGAGTATACACACCTTTGCTCCATTAAAGCTGCCAAAAGACTGAATAAAAGGTCATTACCAACTACTCACCTGTTCTGCTCTCTTGGTCCTACCACAACCCGTTACAAATCTAAACATTGGCAAGTAAATTTAAGGTCATTTTTGCCATGTCATTTTTAATCCCAACATGAACATTGTTGCTGCTGTGTGAATTGTAACTTTGGAGTGCATTTAACCCTGATTGGTTGTTTGTAGCAACAGACAAACACATTTTTTTTGTTGTATAATGTCATTTTTCTCTCTGGGAAAGATGAGCTGGAGATGGGGAATTTAAATGAAGGTAAAAAGCTGAATATTGTGCTCTTTTTATGTTGAAATACAATGTATATAAAATGAAGAACTGACAAGAGGAACATCACTGTGCTTTTGTTTTGGTAATTTCCTAAAAAGGAATATAATACCATACAAAAAGACATACCACTGTTAAAATTCAGTCAGTGTGTTACCTTTGATAATTGTATTTCAGTTTAATTATACAAGCAGCATCTCTTGAAAATGGACTAGCGTGAAACAGTTTTAGTTTAATAAATTCATAACGTTCTTGGGGAAACAAATTTTTTATGTATGCAGCAACAAGCTGCTTATTGTGCCTATGACAAATTCCAGTCATGGATGTCATGTTGGATCAAAGACGAGATTATATTTATCACGCATTTTGCATTGGTGTGTATTTGTGTGTGCATTCTATTCAACAACAACAACATAACCTGAACTGTTGCAGTCAAGTATTTTGCTGCATGACGGCATGCATCACATCAGGGGAATTGTCACAGCCGCAGAATTCAGCTGTGTGTGTTGTAACCTATGGATGTCCTCACTGGCTCTTCTCCCTTGGGTGACAGTGATGGACAGGTTGGTTATGGGATATCGGCAAGGTCACCAGATGTGAACTTTTCTCATAGTCTACATGTATCTGCACTTTGCAGTACTACATGTATTTGTATTGAAGCAAAGGGAAACATGTTTGTAGCTTCAGGGAATACATGTATGTGTCCATCTTGTGCTTTAATGTTCGTGATGGACATTGGACGGAAAAACATGTCTCTTTACTGCATGACCTGGTCACACTACAAACAAGCTGAATGATTGCATGTGACACTCTTTGATGCACAGCCAACACACAGAAATAGACTCAGGTCTGCGCACGTAAGTGTGTGGCGTGTGCATTTGCAGTTCATGAGGTTCAGCTTCAGCGTACATCTCAAACACTAAGCTTGTGATGTTCTTTCTTTTTACCATCATGTAAGCAGACAGCTGACTGCAACACACGCAGGAGTGTTCATATAATAGCATGTATGCTTTATGGGTCCCTGGAGAATTAAAGGGGACCTATTATGCTTTTTCCTTATTCTCTGTCATATATAAATACAATATCACAGTGTCAGATATTCATATGAAACATGGCCAAAGTTTTAAATAATGGGTAAAACATAAGCGTAAACCTTAGCTTCATACCATGCTGAATACTATCTCAAATGTTTTTTGTTAGGAACATACAGGCCGATGCAGGCTTGTGGCGGATTTCTTTATATGGTCATCTCCTCTTGGCACATAGTGTTTACATTACATAGCCTACATTGCCACATGCAGCCACATACTAACGTCAGGGAAATATGTAATCTTGGTGGCCAATGTTGTAAATTTCTCCCCTATTTCTGGTTATATTCCTGCTGGAATGTGTGTGGATATGTTTTAAAGCTTTTTTCTGTGTGTCTTTGTCAATGCAGAAAATGTTGGGCAGTATATTCAATGACACACAGAGGTTCAAAAAAATAAAGTTATTTAAACAACCATTATGCCCTAAAGTCACACAAAGGCACAGAGAAATATCTGACCTGAAGCGAGGTCCAGAGGTCTATTTTTACGTGTAAAGAAATGTGACTTCAAACATGTCCCATTAGCGCACTTTCTTTCAGCTCTGCTGAACTATTTGGAGCTTACATGTGCATGAACACCCTTGACTTCTGTAACTTATAGCATTACAACAGGGGGGATCAGTGATGTTATGCAGCAGGGTAGTGTTTCAGTCCCCCTTACATCTCTTTCCCTTTTCCCTCTTCTTCCCTTTGACCTCGCTCCCAGGCTTGCCTTTGTCTCTTTCTCAACCCTTCTTCCCTTCATCTTCTTTCCCTTCTTTCCCCCTGTCTCTTCTAGCCTCCGGCAAAGTCTTCCACTCGGCGCCTTGCTCGAATGTTGGCTTTGTGCAGTCATGGTGTTAGGCGGGTTGGTTGAAGACGCAATTTAATTAGCAAGCCAGTCGATAAATTACCCCTGCAATTAAAAGGCAGCCCCTCTTTTTTGTTTATGCCTATAGGGAGAGCTCTCTAAACAAACCAAAGCTCTCTCTGTGCAGACACGACACTTCACTGATGAGCGCACATGAGTTTAGCGTGGCCGAGCTCCCCCTCCAGAATGATGTAAATACAGTTGTGAGTGGCCTTCTCCAAAGAGCCAAGCTCCATTTCCTCCTGTCTTGGTAACAGACGAGCTTTATCTTCTGTTACAGAGCTGTGGCTTTGGCTGAGGACCAGGAAGCACCAGAGAGAGAACACAGAGTCGACTTCAATAGCCCACACACAGACACGCACAAAAGTAAAAAGGCACGTTCACGTACAAACACACAGAACAGACGTGTTTCCAAAAGCAGTCCGAGGACTAAGCCGTTCTGTCCTTGGTGTTTCACTTCCTGCTGATCAGAGAAGACTTTCAAAGGTGAGCAGTTCTTCACAGGCTTTTCATCAAATAGGCTCTTTGAGGGTACTACAGAGTGGATCTCAAATGATTGTTTCTTTTTCAACACCTCTTTTTAAGTGAATTAGTAATGATAATGATTCATGGGTTAGGCACTCTTTTTTTTCTGCCCACCAGCAACACGTACAGTCATTTCATGTTAATATGTGGCTCATGAGTCCTGAATCAACACTCCTTAAAGGAGCTCTATGATATTCTGAGTGTATCTGTGATTTAGAGGTTGTCTGCACATGGCTCTCAAAGGCTGACAGGGCTTATGGCATTAACTGTGGGTGAACTGGAGGGCGGGTGCTATACTTCCATGATGACACTGTCCTGATATCAGCAGTACCTGAGTGCAGTGAAAAGCAGCAGCAATTGTTCTAGCCAGTGAGTGGCTGGACTGTCGACCACAGAGGTAGCGTGACTCTGCTCAGGAGATCATTTCTCAACTATTTCTTTCCATAGCAAATAATTGCTTACATTAATGTCCTGGTCACACTGGATGCATGAGCAGCGTGTGACTGCAACCTAACTGAACTGGTGTTCACTGGCAGGGTTGTTGCCGCGGCGCTGCTGCAGAGCTGCCTGTTGTTATAACCTCTGTATTTCCAAAATTAAACGCACATACCCCACTCATTTATGAGGCTGTTCAAGCTACTGCATTGCCAACAAAACAACCTTGCAAATGTTTGACAGTGAAATGCCTTGTGTCAACAACTGAATAGATTCTGTCAACAGAAACACTGTCAGAGGCCTTTTATTCTGAAACAGAAAGAGGAATTCAAGGTCAAGTTAAACAAATAAATTCGTATTTCGTCATGTCTGTGACAGATGAAGACATTGAAACTGTAATGTGGTATAGTGTCAAAATCAAAAGACCATTTTCATTGTCTATTTTTGCTGAAAACAGCACAGATCACACGGAAAAATTGGCGTGACTGCTTTTCTCGAGATGTGCCACAGCTGAGCAGCAGCTGGGCCGTGCCTGAGCAGTGTTGCTCACGCCGTCAGTGTGGCTGCTGTAACCTGTTAACATGGTGGTCGAAATGAAAAATCAACAGGCTCTGTGACAGACACGCACTGCTCATTTGGGCTACCCACTCAACCCCAAATGGCAGACAGACACTGTTTAGCAGCTAGATGGTGAACATATTGCAGCATTCAGCAGCTAAAGAGAAAGCTATGTCCCTCAGGAGTTGGCAGAAATTAAAAACAGAGCTAAAAGAAAAATGATTTTTAGACTTATATTCACCAGGTGGCCACAAACGGGACTCCAAATGACTGCTAAAGGTGCTCTTATTTCTGCCAGCATTTCCACCTAAATCTTATACACTGAACCTTTAAAAAGACAGGTTGATGTGCCTCCACAAAACTTGTATCCGCTGTCCCTAAGAGGCTCACAAAAATCAGTTATTGCAGGTTTAAGTAAGAAAAAAGGTTTATCATGAGTTCTCAATTAATGCTTTGTGCAACTCAAGAAAATAACAAGCTGTCAGAGGATTAGACTGGAGGAAGGCCATCGAGGGCTGAAGTGAAATGTGAATGAATCATCAGGTTCTGTATGTCATTCAAAATCTTATTGACATTTGTGATGACACACAAAAAAACTAAAACTCCAGCCTTTGGAATATAGCCTTGCTCAACTGAGATAAAAATCTGATTTGACTTATAGCTGCCTTTGAACAAAAATCGGAAAGCTTTCAGCTTTAAATTGTAGAGACTATATTAGGTGTGCATTTATCTTGAAAACATTGATACTATATCCCAGAAAATATGCTTTATTTTCTTAAAAAAAGAATGCTCAATGAACGATAATATTAAGTCACAGAGTCTAGTGGAACAGTGGCTATCACGGAGCTGACATCGGGACTTTGGCTCTCTGACTGACGAGCCGCTGAGCTGAATGACGGCCTCAAGGCTCCAGATCTGTCTCCTCATCTGTGGGCGACAGCTATTTAAAACATCTCCCAATTGAGAGCATTTACTTTACATGACATTTGCTGGCAACGTATAGCTAGTCATTATGATTTTGACTAAAGGGGGCTGTTACGTCCAGTGCCATCACCGAGCGCTCTTTCCGAGCTCTTTCTCCTGTAGCTCCGAGGAAATCATGTCAGACTTATCGCCGAACGATTAATGAGCAGGAGATACAAAGTCCAGGCGCACGTGATGGCTGTGCGACGAAAGCATTAAGGCACTAAAAAGACTGGCCTTTGTTCAACCGACTGGCAGCGCTGAGGGTAGCGGAGAGCGACTGGAGAAATGAGGCAGCCTTTGCTAAATAAGTCTGGGTAATCCATCAGATGCCAGGCCTCATTATGGCTGTGGGTACAGCATGAAAGAGAGCCCTTTATCTGGGCTTCCTGTTCTTATTAGTAGCACTCAAGCAAAGGATACTAGCAGCCCCTCCTTCAACCCCCCACCTCTGCGCTGGGGGGGCCGCTGCTGACACAGAGAAGCAAAGTCATTCTCTGGCCTGCGTTCCCTGGCCAGGTCTGTAGGCAGGCCTGCCAAGTTGTGAGGATAAGTGTGTCTGTGTGTTGTCTGTGTGCACAAGTGTGTATGTGTGCACGCACATATCCGGGGAGGGTCAATAGTCACTGTCAGAAACCTTTTGCCAGCTGCAGCACATCCTCCCCTTTACTGACGACAGCCAAATCCAAAATGGTAGAAGCTATTTTAAGCCACTCATTCTCAAAATGGTGTCATACATCACTGAAATTATTACAGTGGACATCTCTCAATCAGGGGGTGAATGCTGTGTAATAGTGTAATATTCAAATGAGTGTATTTTCTTGTTGTTGCATGTTTACAGAGCAGAGTTTATGGAGTCTGAGATCTTGAGGGGACACAAGTTTTGACACTTTGTGCAGTCCTTGTGGTGAATTTTTGTGTTGAAAATACAAACTATGCCTACTCATCCACCACAGCTGAAAAACTGCTGAATGTGACAAAATAAAGAGGAATGTGCCAATCCAGGGTGATAGCCCACACCACACTGTGTGAGAATGAAACCTGGTAGTACAGCAAAATCTTCTGCCAAATGATTGCTTTTTTTGTGGCTTACAGGTTAGTCAATAAGGAAGTACACGGACAAACTTACAAGTGCCGACATTAAAGATTACAACGAAGTAAAAGCCAAACTATTACTGCTAAATCAACCATTACATTTAATCTCCTCTTAGCAAGACTTCATGCTGGTGCTGCTGCAAACAGATGCAATACCCAAAGGGGCCAGCAGAGGACAGTAGGTGACAGTAGTGGCGACGCGGCACGTCGCTGTCAGAGCTGTCCATATGAAGGGCAGCGAGGGCTGTGCTGCATCAAGGAATCCTGAAGTATGGCAGGTGGAGCGAATAATGCCCTGAAAAGGGAAGAGAACAAAACGGTACAAAGACAGCAAATTAGCCCATCTCCAAAGATGAGGGGCTTCAATTATCACAGCCAGAGACTAGCTGACAGTGGAGGGGAGCCGGATTGAACTTTTCAAAGAAGAGGAGGCGCAGCGTGAGGGTCATTAAAAAGAGGGGCTGCCACTTGACAGAATGAAAGATGGCAAATAGGACTGGACTCATGCACTTTGGATGTCGAGGGTTCTTTAAGGGAAGTGAGATAGCCGGATGCCTCGGTGTGTATGTACAAGCATTGCAGTCAGTGTTTTGACATCCCTCTACTGCACCCCACCCTTCCTCTCGCTGTCTCTCCACAGGCTCCTGGATTGTGCTCTAATGGTCAATGGACTGCATTCATACATAGCACCTCTCTGCCCTACCTTTGCCTCTCATTCACCCATTCCCCCACAAATCGACTTCATGCAGACAGGTATCGAACCGCCGACCTAGTGTTGAAAGACGACCCACTCAATCTCCCTGGCCACTTCTTTCTGTATATCTTTTAACTGTGCCCCCTCTTTCAAACTTTGAATAGACTAATTTGGAACAACGTCTGAGTGTTGCTTGGGTGAGCGGATGGTGTTTTGTGAGCTCAAGTTAGTGCATTCACTTAAGAGTCATTTGACCCGGCTGTGATTGCCGATTATAACTTATTGTATTAAAAAGCCAGATGTTAACGAGTGTTAGTGTTTTTTTTATGCAGCGGAAAAAAGCTTTAGGTAGTGGCAGTGCTCATTATCGGTTACCACTGGTAAACCTGTCCTGGTGGCTAGACGATGTTGCTGCGTAAACATGGTGGCCTCTCATGGACACCCCCCAGTTCGCCTTGGTGAATAAGTGGCTTCATTTTTAGCCGCAAAAACCCTTTAGCAGAGCTGCACCAATGTTCTTGGGCCAGAACGGCGTTACTGGCCAACAAGTTCTCATCCACAGTTGCAATATATTGCTACTTTGCAGTGGACTTCCGCATCCAAATATATTATGCTTTAGGTATCCTTCTGCATCTGCTCTTTATGTTCTGGGATAATGCTACTGCCATGTCATAGTAGGATTATGCTGCACGTGGTTATGTTTAGGCAACAACAGCACATGGCAACCAACGCCAGCATGTCAACAAATGCACATGCTGGCATGGATGATTAGGATTAGGGGAAGGAGCCACATAGTGAGGTGTAAAAAAAGAATCACATTCACTGTAGTGGCACTCCTGCATGAAAGTCTGGTGCTTTTTGGACCCATCCCCTGTCCCTCCCTATAGGTTCCCTTGTGCTCCTATTTTATGTTTTTACAGGCTGTGTTTCAGCCTGACGCTGTCCTACCATGTGTCATGCGGATGTGACAGGGTCTGTCCGGTCGTATTCTCAAGTGACGCCATCCAGCGGCGTTTCATTAGAGGTATATTACAAGTTCAGAATGAGAACAAGCTGTACTGGTGATATTTGCAGGACAAGCGGCGCTGCTAGCCAGTTAGTTCTCACCTGACTCGGTTGGCTGAGTGGCTATGGCAAACTAACCAGTGGAGACCAGAAGATGGACAGCATAACTGATGTTTTTGGATGTGAACATGGCCACCATGTGAGTGATGCACAGTGCAGTTTCTCCAGAGCAGTAAAATTAATCAACAGACTGACATGCGCAACTGGTCAAAAATATTAAGTATAATTAACTATTGACATCCCTTATATGGATATACATGGGGTTTTCTGAGTGTGTGTGTCTGTGGGGGAGTGTTGTGTTTACATTCAAACTCTGTAAACACCTGTCATGCGTGCGCTCTCATCAATATGGTCTTATCATCTGCATGTCAAAGGTTACCAAACAAGCTCACGGCTGAGCAAGCAGTGGGATCAAACAGAGGGGAGCAGGAGGCAAATCAGTTGACTTTTCCCCCAGACAGGATGACTACTGACAGCAGCTCGCAGCCTCAGTACAAACACACACAGCACAGCCACACAGTCAAACACATGCTGACACACACTCCTGAATCGTTCACACAATTGCCTTTGCCCACACACCAACATGCATAAATTGCTGACTATCTAGTCCTTCACCATGCACGCAGCTAATTGGGGCCTGATGAGGAAGTCCACTTCATCCAGAGAAAACAATGACGCAGGCAGCAGAGGATATCGCCAGCCAACACAAATGGAGTCACAGAATGGCCCTACAGATAAAATCTCCGCCAGCGCCTCCGAAACCCCACAGGAGCCTTTTCTTCCGTGCCTTTTCTTCAGGTGCTGGCACGGATGAACATGAAGGGGCCTAATTAAGGGTCGATTCCCAGGGGAGTCGGTTAGACCAGCTGTATTATTTGCCCGGTCCGATATGCAGGCAGGCTGCTGTTTTCCATTTCTTTCTGTGCCTCAGGCCTATGTGCTTGCCCTACTTCAGTCCACAAGGTGCTCTCAGTCTAGTAACAGTGGACGGGCAAGCCTGGAGGACACGTGGGATAGACAAGGAGCCTCTTGCTCCTTGTATGACATTGGGAACATGTTTGAAATTTAGCCTTTTGGACTTTGGGGATTGATTTAATCAAGGTAAAATTGATTACATTTGCACTACAGTAGCTCATTATCAGTTTGGAGTCTCGATATCTCCTTAAACTCTGGCCACAAATGTCAAATTTATTGATGACTTAGTTGTTAGGCTCCTTCAGAGCTATAATGCCCTTAGCACCTCAATGCAACCTCAAAATCAAATCAAAAGAACTAATTAAATATTATTAGACACCACAAGAAAAACTGTTTTGTTATCTTTGGGTGCGTAGCCTTCACAGCTCAGGCAGTGATATCCAAGCAACCCTGAATTTATCCCTTCTATTCTCTCCACACTCGCCATTCTTCCAAGCACAAAGCTAATATGCGGCGGGCCTGACAGTCACTACTGCGTGAGGAGGCATTTACATAAGCTTGTGTATGCTATTGTGATGATAATAGGCGTGTGATCTCCTGTGTCAGCGAATGAGAAAAACATCTCATCCATTCAAATAGATATGTCAGCCAAAGCATTAGCCTCCCCTATAATTGGCCACAGAGGTCACCCTGGCAAAGCAGAGAGGCGACATTTAATGTGGCACAAGAATTTGTTGTGCTCATTCACCCCCTCTCTGCCCGACAAAACTGCTTGTGCCCGGCTGAAATGTGACACCCGGCCCGCTCTGTGCCACTTGCAGCAGCCCGTCTGAGGGTCGTGTTTCTGTGTAAGATTTTTTTAATGGTTTCCATTAATATCACTCATGTCCACCATCCCTGCAGAGACACACAGCCCATTTCATTCTCTAAAAACATTATTTGTGCACTCTGTGGCAAAAGGCTGCGACAGTACGTTCAGAAGATCACAAACTAACATTGAAACTCGACCTTGTGGGGACGACGCTGCCGTTAATCTAGGTGTTCTAACTTAATAATTCTTTTTTTTCTGCAGGAAAGCATGTGGCCTATCCTTCTCACACATATTTCTTGTCAATGAAGGAGACAACAGGGAGACAGGAAGAGAACAGTCAAAAAAGCTGTCAATGACAGAATGAACTGAGACTCAATTCAAATATGATTCGAAGTACAAAATGTACCAGAAACGTCAGCAACAAACCATATAACACGGACATACTGTTGCTGCATATTGACAGCTTTTGTAGCTTACTGTATTTTCGACACAGTGCACCCTTCTGTCGATCAATCAGTAAAAAGAAAAGCGAAGAGAACCTAAGCTGTATACTTCACTCAACAGCTAAAATCAAGATCTAGAAGACTATATTTTCTGTCAGGTGACATTTTGTCTTACATCACCTCAATTCAGGGACAATATTAATTGACTTCTTCACATTAAACCTATGTGTATTGATTTTGCAGAAACATTTGTCCAAATGGATGTACCACTGAGGCACAATCCAAGGAGATTATAGACAAGCTATCGAGAACATTCAGTTCCATGTTCCAGGCTTGCAGCTGCAAGAAGTAACACATACATGCTCACCAATTTTAAAAAAAAATGTATTTAAGGAGAAATGGAGGGATCAATAGATAGATAGATAGATAGAGAGAAAGAGAGCCTGTTAAATATCATGCGTTTTGGTGATGCGAGCTGAGGGACATCGCTGTTCACACCTGTGTCTAATTCAACACATTATCATCCCAAGTCGTCACGTTATCGCTTTGCAGTCGACTTCCATGTCTGCATATGAAGTTTAAGGTATCCCTGGTATCCATGGTGGGATTATGCTCCACATAGTTATAGTTATACAGCACAAGCGCATGGAAACCAACACCAAGACACCAACATACACACAAGTTTACACGGATGGTTGGGATTAGACAACAACGGTATAAGTGGTTAGGATGAGGGGAAGGAGGCACATGGTGAGGGGAAGAAAAAAAATCACATTCAGCTATAAAGCAAACACTGGACTCCCGCATGGAAGTCCAGGGTTTGTGGGGATGCACATGTACGCTAAAAGCACTGTCAAAGTATCGCTATTTTAAGCTTGGTAGGAGAACGAGCTGGTCTCCACTTGTGTTTGGATTTTGTTACTGCGTCAGTTACTTACACTGGAAGGTCAACGGGCCCTGTGCACGGTTATCACGTCAGCAGTTGAGTCAATGCACAGCATCACTTTATCTAACTTATCACTACAGTGGGCAAGTTGAGCGTTAGCTGGCTGCACCACGCCCTGCAATGATGACGTGATCCTTGTTGGAAAGATATGTTGTAATATGCAACCCAGAAAACCTCAGCAAGTGGTGTGAAAGATCAGATCACAATGTGTCTTGGAGGTTATGGTATTTAGTGCTATTCACTCATGATCTAATCACCCAAGACAGAAGTTAATATAAAGAAAGGGAGAGGATATTACAAGAGTAAGTATGAACAACTTTATTATTCTTCTGAGGTACTCCAAATCTCTTCCTCTGCCATTCTTAAATTTCCAGCTCTCCACTTTCTCACAGTCACACAATGCCAAAGCTCCTTTCATTCACTATCTTCACACACCACTAATCAATTATTGGATGTTGCTCTTTAAAGCCCCTATGAGTTGGATGGGAATTTTCGACTATGGCAACTCCTAGTGGTAAACCTCCCTCCCCCAAAAAACCCACACTGCAACAGACAGCAAAACACAATGTCACGTTATATCAGTTTACACTAGAAATAAGCAATTTTTTTTGCCACGGACAAAATGATTCCATCAGAATAACAAAAGCATTGTTATAAAAACCTTGATAATCTACACATAGTGGCTTTAAATTTGTCATTCATCAGTGGCCAGATCTGATTAATTTGGCAACACCTGTGGTTACCTTGGTAACAGCAAATCCGGTGTAATACTGCAGCAAACACTCCTTAAACAATCTCTTTGTCAGGAATACAACAGAGGAGCAACTAGTTTATTTTTTTTAGTACAACAAAATGCTGTTGAAATAAATAACTCCTTCTCCTCCTAAAATTGCTACTGTGATCAGATTTCATGCAGTGTACAGCGTGAGAGATTTTCCGCACAAAAAGCAGAGTTCAGAACCAGTAACACACGAGCTGTTGACCTTGCTGAGAACCTGGAGGTGTGCAGCCTGTTGCCTGCAGCTTTTCATGTAAACTACTAGCTATTGCTGCTCCCACTTGTTGCATTACTCCATTTCAAAAATTTAAAATGCTGACAGAAAAAGGATAGCAAATGATTGTGGTCATGACACATTTTTAATAAACTATTGCAGTCAGCCCTAACCTGTGACTGCTTTCATAATAAATGTCATCCTTTGCTTTACTAACAAAATGCTAAACAGCAGCAGAAATAAATATTTGATTAGCATTAGCAGTAACTTAACACAGCTCTCATGGCTCTAAAAGAGTGAACAGTAAACAGTGAGGCTGATATCAATCAGACAAAGATATGATTTCTGATACAATAAACAGCAATGCTGGATTACATGCTACATTGTAACTTCAATCCAGTGTGGAAATGGCCGGCTCCGTCACTAAAGATAAAACGTATATAAAGAGGTGCTTAAATGGAAAGAATGAGACCATAAGTAGTATCGCAACAAAGTTTAATTAAGTGAAACTATAACTTAAGCAACCACTTCCCTGAAAATGTCTGCAACGTTTTTGTGTTTTTATGTTTTTCAATAAAATGATGGTCTGATTGTCGAGAAGAGATTTCAGAGAGTTTACAGCATCCCACCGTTGACTCTATTCCACTAACAGTGTCTTGACTAAGGTGATTCTGTCCAAGCTCCTGTCTTCAGGGGCCTGCTTCTTATTGTATGATGTAAATGAAGTATCAACATATGATTCTTTTGCTGTCTTAGTCCTTTGAGTATTTTTTTAATCAATCAATTCTCAATTAAATTATGTGTATGGATGTTGTCCAGTCTGGGATGAATTTCTTCCTTTCAATCATTCTCCTCTATTTGTCCACCAGGTGCAATACTTAAGACCTCACTGACTGGAATTTGATGAAACTTTGGGGACTTTGGGGGGTTTTCTGGCAGTTTAAAATGACGATGCCGGGGCAATAGCAGGTGCTGCAATTCAGACAGGTCAAAATAAAGTGACTTGTTTGCTGCTGACAGCTTCAAAGAGGGAGTGTAACATTTGTGGAGGACAAATGCTACAGTTGGCTATTGCCTTGTCACTTTTTGTCATTCTTTTTCCAAAGTCATCCCACCGAGCTGTCATCATCTGCTCTCACCTCTTTAAACCAAACAGCAAGCTGAAACACTGTTCTGGCATTAGGTTTTTCTTGAAATAAATACGGACACCTCCAACAAAGGCATTAAATTCACAGTGGATTAAAAGGTCATTTGATATTGTATATCAAGAAAATGAAATTAAGCTGATATGATTTTTTTCTAAATTTGGCTGCAACTTCAATATTAGCGCTAAAAAGACTTGGACCTGAGTCAGACTCAAGTCACACATTTGATGACTTTAGACTCAACTTGACACAATCAAAAGAGAGACTCGCAACTTGACTTGGGCTTTTACGTTAATGACTTGTGACTTCACTTGGAGCCTTCTGACTTGAAAATAGTCTACTTTATATCATCCCCCAACCCTAAAGATTAAGATTAGTGTGCCATGAATCCATTTCCTTCCCTTCATTTCCTGAATAAATTACCTCTAAAGCCAATTTAATTCTCACCAAGTCAACACTTGTCCTGATAATGAATTTTGGTCACCTGATGTCACAACTTAAATTCAACCAAATGTCTATGGTGGCCAGCTGGGTTATGAAATTAACATTTTTTTGGGGGGGGGGTTAAGGGTGTAGCAGATTTTTGTAAATATTTTGTAATACGTTATTGCTGTGTTGTTAAATAGCCTTAAATCTAGTTAATAACTATGACTTGTTCGGCATTCAAAACTCAAAACTCAAGGACCTGGGACTTGCCTGTCTTAACTTGGGACTTGACTTGGATTTGAGTGCAAGTCTTGAGACTTACATGTGACTTGCATTGTTTAACTTTGGTTTGTTCAGAGCAGCTGTGAAAAAGGTTAACTTGTAGAAAAGACATAAAGGCAGAGACTTTCTTTCCACCTTAAGGTGTCTGTGGGCTTCAAACAAAGTGAATGTTGGTTGCTTAAAGATACTTAAGCAGTATCTATCAAGAGAAAGGAAAGCCTGGTTCACTAGCTCCTTTCCCAGATATTGTCGGATTAACCAGTGATCATCTGATCTGAAACAGGCCACTGCTGCAGCCTTGGCATGTGGAGACACATTTAATTGACTCTGTTGGAGTTACAAGCTTCTCAATGCCAGGGAAAAATTAATCTTCAGATGTGAAAAATGCATGAGCCACAGGGCGCCATGGGCATTATATCCGAATATAAGGGATGCTTGTTTTAGAAACGTACAGAAGAGAAATAATTACTACTTTTGAGTTGATTCCAATTCATGTTCATCTGCATTCATAAAATTCAAAGGCGCTTCTGGGCCTTTGTGTTGTTCCATGCTCTTCATGTAGCAATCGAATCGCCTCTGAATCTTCTCTCCCAGTGTGAGTACAGGAGCACGTGGGACTGAGATTGGTCTCCTCATGCGTTAATGTTACACCTCATCTCTGGGCATGGCTGCCGGCAACGGCGTGTTTTCTACACAAGATGATGAAAAGAGACCTCTGATTTTTATGTAGATGAGAGGAGCTTCGTACACAGACCATTCCCTAACCCGCCTTGTGTTGTTGTTATCATTTCTGCCCAAGGCACTTTTTATTTATGTTTAATAAAGTATTACATCAAGTTCTCCCTCTCCTCAACCATTATATACATACCATCCAACCATGAGGACATTAATAATTGATTACCCCCAATACTGGCCTGCATTGCATTGTTTGTTGACATAGCTCGACTCTTGAGGGGGCCATGGCCCTGTGGTTTGTGGTCTTAGTTTCACATCTGTCCTCCAGGGCAGATGTTGATATCAAGCCATGCCAACACCACCCATAAGCAAAGTACACTTCTTCAGTGGCAAAAGACAAAACAGAGATACAATATGGCAGAACAGTAATGTAAAATAATAATGTAGCAATATAGAAAGTCAGAAAAACTGCATAAAACGGCCAGTCAAAGACTAAAATGTGACACAGCAGTGGGCCAAGTGTGGTCAAAAATGAATTATTTGGCAATATGGTAAAACTTTCTTCAATATGTCTTGGAATTAACTGGGTTTTCTTGAATTCACTTCTCAGTCATGTTTAAATGGGTCAATAAACATTGGACTTCGCTACAGGAGACAGCTGTCATTAGTGGTTTCCACCTGGCAGTCAGTGTTTCTATGTACCATGACCCTGGCCAAATCCTGTCTGTGCTTAAAACTAACCAAGCCTCAGCCAGAACAGTGTCAGATCAGTCAATGGTTTATTGTTTGAAACCGTGATTTGTGATGATTTTGGAGGCACTGACAAACAATATCTTCCTGTTTATAGTGACACCAGATCAGATAACAGTGAATTGTGTCGTTCTGGAGGGCTGCTACAGACAATTTATTTTGTTGTTTAATTTGGAGGATTTGTTGCTATCTAGCCATGCAGTTAGTTTGGTGTTATTTGCCCAGTTTGAGGTACAATATCTGCCTCTGGTTCGGTACTTGAATCAGACTTTTGATTATTTCGAAAAATGCTGTGGCGGGGAGGGAGCTGAGTCAGTTGATTTACAATCTATTGCCACAACATTTTGAGATGCGGGGAGGATTTTAGACATAGGAAAAGAGAACCTTTAAAAAGGAACCAGCTGAGGGTGTTCTGGCATCTGATGAGGATGACTCCCTTTCTAGGTTTTCTGGGCAGATCCAACTAGGAACGCTGCCAGAACATGCGAAAGGGATCACATGTTCCATCTGGGCTGGCCTAAGAACATTTGGGCGAAAAGACATCTGGGCTACCTTTCCCCCGCCTGGCCACAGCAACCTGGACCAGGATAAACAACTGAAATTGGACGGATTGGATGACCAACCTGATTCACTGGAGGTAAATGGAATTCAAACAGCGTCTCCTTTCATAATTAGCAGACATGTAACTAAATAATGTAAAGGTACTATTCAGGGACTGGACTGACTTTATTCTGGGGACTTTTTCCTTGCAGTAAAGTTGTTTCAATGAAACTTTTGTCATTGATGTCTATGGATTACTGTATGTAAATGGATGCTGCTATTGCAAAAGATGTTATTGTTAAACTTTAAAATGTAGCTCTGCAATGCAGTGAGCAGCGCAAGCATCATTTTATTCATGTGCATTCAAATTGAACCTTTCTGCATGTCCCGACACTACGGAGGAGTTTAAGGCATAAGGAACCTTTTTTAAAATTTTGCAGAATAATGCAGAAATATCAAGAATAAATATTCAATATGGAAAATAAAGTTGAATACTTGGTATGTATTTTATTTATTTATTTTGCATTTTAAAAATAAAGTCAAAATAATGAGAATAAATTCAATTCCCCTGGTCTACAAATGGTGTCTTGTGTTACAACATATCCTCTTTATATTGCATCCACGTCTAACCATCAATACCCTCGTATCTGTTCATACCAGCTTTTTCAGGTTGCATGAACGCAGCAATCCTCTTCTAAGTTTATGTGGTTTCTCCCTTTGAGCAGATGCAATTGTTGGCACAATCTTCTCAAAATCCCAATACTTATTACCATGCTGTGTTTAAACACTACAAGAGAAATAACTTTCTTGTTTCTAAAACCAGATCTGAAGTACAATTTTAACACATATTGTCTATTCAAAGTATTTGGTAGAGGCAACCATGTGCCCTAACGCTAGTAGTTTCATATATTACCTGAAATCTCACCTTTGTTGTTCTAACGGTATTCTCTAAATAAATAATGAATGAAAATTAATCCTGGACATTTTGACCTAATTCTTGTCATGCAGAAATAAATAAATAAATACATACATACATGTAATACTCTTGAAACCCAGTAGATGGATATTTTATGTTGCCCTGAATTTGGCCTGGCCTCTTAAGCTAAGAATGTAGGATTCAGCAGCATGAGACAATATGAGAAAACACTACACCCTTACATCCAATAATGAGATTCATGCAGCAACAGTGTGCATCTGAATGTCAGACTGGCTTATTACTGAATTGGAGTGATACTCACTGAAGGTTACTGAATGCTAGACAAAATTTGCAATGCTCTGGATGGCTTACTCATCAAGCAATTACAGTTGTTCAGCTATTGCGCGGTTGATCCCAGCAGACCATCCGGTGTGGTTGTCAGGGAGACCAGTGTGTCTCCCTGTGTGCCCAGGATTAACATGCATCTCATATCTGGATTGATTGATTGATGTGATTTATCCCGATCACCTTTGAACCTGACGTTAAAATCTGACTGCAGTGTTGACACTGAAATCAGATCTCTCGTCCTTCACAACATGCAAATATCTTTGCTTTCTTTGCTTTACATCTAGATCTTTTATAACGGCAGCACGTCTTACCATATACAATTTTTATTTCACTCCAAAAATGATCAAGATCAGAAATATTGTTTTGGCATGTTGGGAATAAAAGTTGAGGAGAAAGCAGTTCCATAGATTCCCTAGATTCCTCTCACCTATGTGCGCATGTTAAACCATTCACCTGGAGAATAAGAACAGCTACATCAGGATGTTGTTTGTTGACTTCAGCTCAGCAGTCAACACAATCTCTGCCAGGAAGCTGATTGGAAAACTTAACACTCTGGGCTTCAGTACAACACTCTGCAACTGGATACTGGACTTCCTTACATGCAGACCCCAGAGAGTTTGGATTGGCAGTCACACCTTCTCTACATTAGTGCTCAACACTGGAACCCCCCAGGGCTGTGTGCTCAGCCCCCTCCTGTTCACACTGTACTCCCATGACTGCACTCCCAGCCATCAAGAGAACTCTATTGTGAAGTATGTTGACGACACCACCATCATTGGCCGTATTACAAACAACAATGAGAGTTCATACCAGGAGGAAATCAACAATCTTGCAGAGTGGCAAACAGCGAACAACCTACTGCTCAACGTCAGTAAAACCAAGGCGCTGATTGTTGATTTTAGAAAGAAAGAGGCAAAGACACACACCCCTGTCTACATCTGTGGAGCTGAGCAGGTGAACAACTATAGGTTCCTTGAAATTACTGTCATTGAGAACCTGTCTTGGTCATCACACATCACCACTCAGGTTAAAAAAATCACAGAAAAGGCTCTACTTCCTACGGAAACTTAGGAAGGCTAAATTCCAGAGCAAGATCCTGGTTCACTTTTACAGAGGAGCATTAGAAAGCATACTGACTGGAAACATCACACACACGCATAATTTGTGCACGGCCCAGGACAGGAAGGCTCTACAGCCGGGGATTAAAACTGCCCAGAACATCACTGGTTCCCATCTACAGAGCATCAGTGACCTCGGTGAAGTGAGGTGTCTGCTCAGAGCCCAAAGGATACTGAAAGACAGCAGCCACCCCAGGCTGAGACTCCCCAACTCCTTCTTCGACGCCAAAAAGATGTAGCAGGAGTTAGGGTCAACTTAAACCACATTTAAGAAAAATGACAAATAAATCTACGTTATACCTTGCAGCTGCCACTATATCCTACACACTGCACCTTTAAATCTAATAAAATTGTATTTTTAACTAATCCCCTCCACTTTTACATCTCTAAACTAATTATGAAACCAAACATAACACCTGAAACACACTGTATGCTGACAGGAGCTACACAGGCAATCACTGTCACATTCTGCATGAGTCACGTTGAAAAAACAATTTCCCGCTTCTTAATAGTGAAGCTGTATTATAATGCAAACCAAAGACCTCCCTGCTTTCCACCATGAGAAAAGAAACACCCTCTGTTTGACAGAAAATGCAACATTTAAACCCTGAGATGTTTGTTAGTTTGATGGTGGACAGTGGACATCATGTTATATAGACATTTTTACAGCTTGGGCGAGTCAAAACAAGGAGGAACAGCTTTTCTTTATGGTCAAATCAAAGCTCTTGCTTTCCATCTGGCATGACACAAATCGCAGCGACAACGAGACGGAGCGCTGAATTCTCTCCAGCATAATGAGAGGTGATAAGGATACACAATGTGCCTTGGTGGATATTCTGTTAAGTGTCCATATTTCTTACAATGACCGAAGGACTGGACAGTTTCTGTTTGGGTCTATAAGGAATTTCCATTTAAACAGCATCATTAAAAACGATAGAGAGAGAGAAGCAGGGCAAATTGAGATAACCTGACACATACATTTCCTTTAATGCTGTGCTCAAAACCCGTTTTTTCCCAGCACAGAGTGTATGCATGACTTGATATCAAACACAGACTGAAATTCAACCTGATTTTTTAATTAGATGTTCTTTTAGTCGAGTTGCTCCTTAAGGATCAGTGCAGGCGGAGACAGTATATAGAATCGCTTCTTTTCATAAATCAAACCCATTCAGAGGTTAATGAGTTGAGCCAAGCCATAGAATCTCTCTAAAGATGCAACACACACTCAGCCATGTAAGTGCACACAAACCCAACATAACATAATGTTCTTTTTTTTAACAGTTAATGTGAGTGAATATCCACATCATAATCAATGGGACTTCCAACAAGGGGCAGTGTTAAATCCAAAGAGCAGGAATTGCTATTGATGCTTTCGATGTGCGTAAATAGAAAGAAGCTACAGAGCAGAAGACGAACAGAAGGGTGGCAGTAATCTAACATGCAGATACAGTACATAAGGCGTTTGGAGCTCTGTGCTCTTCCCAAGGCATAACTCTGTGCGCCTGCTGCATGGGATTATTTTCAAAAACAGTTGACTGCGGGTAAGAATTATACTGCAAATGAACATGTTTTTGGAAATTTGAATAAATTAAGCTTCAAACTGTCTTCATGTTTTTTACTAGCTCATATGGAATGCCAGTATAGATATTTTCTGGGGAAATGGACCAGTAGGAAACAGCCTTGGTGCATATTTATTTCCTGTCAGCTGCTGATATTTAGAAAGAATTGCAAACTTGGGTTCATTTAAAATGTCTATGCCTGAGAGTGTCGCAAACAGAGTGTTTATGTGAATTCACTTGAAGTGTAGAGAAATTAGACATCAAGCACTCAAAGAAATTATATAGTTTGTTTTGTCAGGTTATGCATTTTATTTACATTGACATTTCTTTCCAATTGATACAAATCAGTCTAGCATAAACAAGAAAGTATGTAATTACTTTAAATTAGAATTTTTCTAGCTTACAGAATTTACCAAATTAATTTAAGTTTATGTAATTACTGTTTGTGCATTCTATGCATTTCATATTTCATATCTGAAATACCTGAAATTAATTACATAAACTATGAAAAGGTCTAACATGCAGGATTTTGTGGGCTCTAGCAGTGAGTTGCAGATTGCAACCTGATATTTTTCCGGTGTGCCAAGCATGTGAGGGAACTATGGTGTCTGACATGAAAATGTGAATGGTTCTTCAAGTTTTGGTAAACAGGACAGAAATGCTAGCTACAAGCATTTTTAATTTTGTCTCTGTCAAGCAGTTAAAGGTTGAATGTGTAGGTTATACTTGTATCTATTTGCAGATTGCAACCAATTTAAACTCATTTCGGTTACCAAGCACGTAAGAGAACTGTGTGGAGGGTCCAATTAGTTAGTCCTTTTGTCTGTTCTCGGCTGATGTAGGAACTACATAGTGGACTCTATGGAAGAGGGTCCGCTCCATATGTGGATATAAATGGCTCATTCTTAGGTTAAAAACACAATGATTTTTAGTTTCTGGTAGATTATACACTCATGAAAAAATAATTAAGCACATTATGCTTCATTTCTGAATCCCACACACTGGAGCTTTAAAATAAACTTGGTAAACTCCATGAGCTATAGTTACATAAATTCTCATTCTATTCAGTCTTTTCATCTCAATTTTCTTTGATTTAATTACATACATGGTACTTTTTGATTTATTTTCCAATTATTTAACTAAATTGGATGGGAAAATTATATGTAATTGAAACACATAAGCCTGACAAAAAATAAATAAATATTTGAGTGAGGTTGCAGAAGGTGTTGCCCTCAATGTTAACAAAAAATACTACATAAAAACTTAAAAAAAAAAAAAAATGTATGCAGCCACAACATTATCATGACTGCTGTCCAGGGTGCTGATTCTGGAGCTGTCCAGGGTGCTTTTTTGTCATCTGTATAATTTTGTTGTGACACTTTCTGGTGTGACCAGGCCTTTGGATTGTCCATTAGCACCCCTGTTTACCTCTCTGTTTATTGTGCATGTGCCAGGTTCTGTTTGCCGAGCCTTGGAGTCACGGTCATGCAGGTAGCTACCAGTTCAGTCGATCCTGCTTCTCGTGATACATGTTTAGTTCTAGTTTTTGGGCATTCTAAGTTGTTTGTTTCTCTGCAATAGCGGTTCTTGGCCTTCTTTTTAATCAGTGGAGTCGATATAAATTGTTGGCAAACTCAATTCTGCTTTTGCTTTTGTGCTATTA
Source organism: Plectropomus leopardus (assembly GCF_026936395.1). Taxonomy (NCBI): domain Eukaryota; kingdom Metazoa; phylum Chordata; class Actinopteri; order Perciformes; family Serranidae; genus Plectropomus; species Plectropomus leopardus. Next base: position 25,254,433 of record NC_142182.1, on the reverse strand, counting down.
CAAAAAACTGACTCAATTTCATATTTAGTTGTCACACTCTGACAGCCTTTGTGATTTGAGAACATCTCTTTATTAAAGTGAATCCAATCACAAACAAAGCAAATAGTAGAAAATCAATTACTGTTGCCATACTGCAACAACAGATTAAGGTTCAGGACCATTTTGGATGCCAAAGCCAAAGTTTCCAAAAGCAGCAAACAAAAAGGGAACTCAAGAAACCTCCAAAGTTTGCACTGGTGCTTGTGAATTTGGCTGTGGCTGCGGCCTACCCCCTGATGTTTTTCCATCACAGACGCATTGTTGCCTTCAAATACAGGCGGCTCTGAAAGGGCTCTGTTTGAAACTGTACAGCAAAGGTCATATGGTCAGTAATCTCCCGATAGCCTCCATTTTTTAGTCTTCCGCCATTTTGTCCGGTCATCCATTTGTGTTTGCACCTGCTGCGCGCTGTCAGAGGACTGACATTCTGCTTCACCTCAAGGCCAATGTTGTTACAAGAAATTGCTGGATAATTCACTCACCTCCACCTATTGACAGGTTTTTTGAAGCAAAGTGCCTATTAGCAAGAAGTTTCAGTCCATTCTCCCTTTTAATATTTCAACTCTGTAATGTATGTTGTTAAAGACATCTGGCAGAAATTGCCCATATTGAGAATAAACTCTATGCTAGTATCCATATGTCCACATCCACCCTTCAATGATCACAAGTTTCTTTCTGTGCCTGGACAACCATATCATAACATTATGTCTTTTGAAAATTCATTGAAGACATAGATTGGAGATGACTTTGCTTCATTCATTTAACATTGCAACAATTTTTAAATCAAATTTTGATTACAAGACCTTTTTTGCTAGATATATTCAATGTATGAGTAGCTTTGGATGCATTATTCACCTGCATGATATGCTGAGGTCACTGCGGCTTTCTGTTTGAGAGCTCCAGAATTAAAAATGTATCACAAGTTAAAACAAGTACTATGTTTTCTCCAGTGAAAAACAGACCTTTTATCACACACAGGTAATCAAACCTCATTTACTGTGCAGCAACAGTATACAAGGTTGTTTACCTATTTTAAACAAACATGGAAATAGTAATAGTTACCTGCTCAAAGAGAGAAAATACAGCCTAGGCTCACTTCCAGGGCATCAAAATATGTTGTTTGGGCCATACTTCCCACAATCACCAATGTAAACCCATCCGCTTCGTTATTAGATGCTCAAAGCAATTGAAATAGTTTTAACAATGGAAAAGTCCACGGTGAGTGGGAGGGGAGATGGATGGCTTCAACAAACACTGGAATGGCACAGGAGACTTGTGTTTGAGACCAATCAACAATGGTTGCAGTGTTTGTGCCACTCAAAGCCAGGTGTCTTCAGGGACATCTGTGAACTATTCCTAACCATAACCAAGTAGTTTTGTAACCTAAAGCTAACCTAACCCCTGACCCCTTCTCACTGGTGTGTTTGTGCCATGCAACACTGAGTATTCTTCCGTCGTTTCGTTGCCTACACCTACCCCCTGAGCCATTCTTACCGCCACATTTGTGCTACACAAAGCTGAATGTTCTTTCAGCAACTTCTGCAATATTTTTGCCCCCATGACCAGTTGTTTTGTTGCCTAAACCTAACTCCGGGCCGCTTCTTACCGCCACATTTGTGCCATGCAAAGCTGGATGTTCTTTTAACAACTTTGGCAATCTTTCTGCAACCATAACCAAGTGGTTTTGTTGCATAATCCTAACCGCTGACCCCCTTTTACTGGCGCATTTGTGTAAGACATCGCTATGTGTTCTTTTAGCAACATTTGCAATCTTTTTGACACCATGACCAAGTGGTTTTGTTGCCTAAACCTAACCCAAGAGCTCTTCTTACCACCAAGTTTTTTTGACACAAAGCAATATGTAAGATAAGCAACATCCACAGTCTTTTCCCTGACTTAATTGTCTGGACCTAAGCCCCAAGCCCTTCTTACCATTGCATTTGTGCTACAAAAAGATGAGTGTTCTTTTATCAACTTCTGCAATCTTTTCGTAACCATAACCAAGTAGTTCTGTTGCCCAAACCTAATCCCTCTTTACTGGCACGTTCATGTCACACAAAGCTGGGTTTTCTATTAGTAACATTTGCAATCTTTTTGTAGCTATTACTTAGTCATTTTGTTGCCTAAATCTAATCCCTGAGCCCGTCTTAAAACTGTGTTGGTGCCATGCAAAGCTGGGTGTTCTTTCAGCAAAATCTGCATTTTTTTTTTAAACCATAACCAACTGATTTGTTGCCTAAACCTTACCACTGTCCCCTTCTACATCAAGATCTGATGTAAAACGCTGCTCCTGGCATCATTTTTAGCAACACCTTGGGCTTCTGCCCAAGATGCAAAATATAAGTAAGGATGAGATCACTTTTGAAGATTTTAACAGTGAAGAATGGCAGTTTGGCCATCATTTCTCTTGTCTTTTTTTTTTAATCCTTCACAATAAATTACAGTTAGAACTGCAAAAAAACGGAGGTGCAGCAAAATCTAAAGGTCAAAGTGGAAAATGTATTCAAAGATGTATTAAATATTATTTTTGAATAAATGTTTCACTTTGTCCTTGTAAAAATGTTTTTTTTCCCCATTAGACAGTATTGCATGATCTATTTAAAGAATATAATATATGCAACACATTTAAAACATTATATGGGGTGACCTCTAGCTCCCCTGGTAGAGTATGTGCCCCACATAGGCTAAGTCCTTTGCAGAGACCGGCCTTAATTCTGACTCATAGCCCTTTCTTTGATGCATGTCATCCCCCTCTTTTTCCCACCTTCCCTGTGGATATACTGTAGTTGTCCTAACAATGAAAGTGAAAATCCCATTAAATCTTTACACTGATAATAATAATAATAATAATAATAATAATAATAATAATAATAATAATAATAATAATAATAATAATAATAATAATAATAATAAGATTATGACATGCGAAACAAGAGAAAATAGCTCTTTCTTTAAAGTAAAATATGGGCATTTGGAAACATAGCCACACTGTAGGCATTTGGTTTCATGTGCTTAATAATGTTGAGTTACAGGTAGCAGCAATTACCAACCCAAGCTGTTTTGCCTAAATCTGTGGGATATTTCACAGGATTTTATTTGAGTCATATCAAAGTGCTTCACGTGGTCTACATGGCCTCATTTCTGCAACAGGACTTAAAACTGTAAGAAAATCCCCCTCCAAAAGGACCGTTGCTTCTAATACCCTGCAGTCAGCCACTGTTGACTCTGTGGAGTCCAGTTGGTGTTGGAGGCGCTCCATATCTGTACATATCGACCTCCCCAGAAGGACTGCTCCTATAGTCTCAGCTGCATGTCACTCCAAGTCAATTAAAACTGGACTGGAAGGCCGGTCCGAAGAGACCGGAGACAGGAGTGACAGCTGGAGTGAGAGAGGGAAGAGGGAGGGAGGAGAATGGGGAAGGAGGGGCGTTTGAGAAAAAGAACACGGTGAAGAGATAAGGAGAATCAGGGGAGACAGGAGGGGGTAAGGAGAAGAGTTGGTGAATGAAAAGGAGGCCGCAGAGAGAGGAGGAAAGAAGCGAGGGAAGGCCAGCGAGGAGACCGCGGGTGTGAATTCATGGCGAATTTAGAGACTGTGTTCTTAGTTTGAACACACACTGATGTCTCAGTCTGCGCCATCAGAGAGGTCTTTCTCTGCTGGGTAAAAAAAACTGGCCAGCTGCTGGGAAGGAGGCGGAGGGACAGGATGGAGGGAGAGGATGAAGGGAAGGATGGAGGGATCTGAGATGGACACTGGAGGCAGAGCTGGCACTCATCCTTTCCTGGCCCTCTCTGTGCCCCGAGCTCTCCCTTCCCTCCCTTTAAGCCCTCTCTCTCTCTTTTTCTCTCTCTCTCTGCGCCTCAGTAATAAGCGATGCCCTGATCCAAAACACAGTACTTTGTGTTTGTGGGACTCAGCCGGACGGATCACTGTGGGAAGGAGGAAGACGCTCCGAAGTCGCCAAATCCCTCTGCTGAGCGGTCTCACCAGCTGTCATTTTTTCTCTCTCTGCACATACATAACTTAAAATGTGATGGTTAATGATAGAATATTCTGGTAGTAATTAGCCCGCTTCATTCTGCAGATGAGTTGCTCAGGGTTTATTATTGAGTTCTTTATAACCGAAAACTTTGTCTTCGAATATCCACTGTGTTGCACTACTTTATGATAAACGTCATTTGATGATTTATACTCTGGACCAGGAACAAAACCATTAATAAGAAAAACATTGAGGTTGGATTATTTAAAGTGAGTAAATCGCTAAAGGAACATAAGTTTGGAAATGTATGATCAGGGCTCTGACACGCCAAGAAGGTAGGCCATTGGTACTAATCAGCCGATTCAGCACACTAATTTATGTAGGAGGTGGTGGAGCCTGTTAGTGGATAAAATCACTCTGATTGGCAGTTCAGCTCAGCGCGCGAGAAGTGAATCAAGACAGAGGAAAGCAAACAAATGATTGACATCAAGAGGGCGTAATATCGAAACTAACTTGTCATATTAGGCAACATCATATTTTTGGCCACTGAGCTCTTTAGCAGGAGCAGTTTGTAATTGTTTGTATTATTGTTTGGTGGTACACGAACGGAGATGTTTTCTTAACATTGGGGTGTGCTGTCATTGGGTAACTGGCTAACTAGCATCTTGAATCTAACCTGTAGGTCTTCCAGTTTCCCTTTTTCAATGACAAATATAGACTACTGCTGCCTGCCAGTTTGGTCATTGGCTGTAATCTTATACAACATTGTGCTCAGGTACAATTTTTTGGCCAAGACACAGGACACGTAAGGTAATGCAATTGGGGCTGCTCACACCGAAATGCATGGCTCCAGGTGCAGCCACTCCAAAAATGCCTACTCCGAAAACGCCTTGGAAGTGCATCTGGAAAAACAGCTGGGAGTGTCTGTGGAGCCAGGCTGCGTGCACCAATGTGTGTGGCCAAAAGTGACATTGATGAGCGGTGCAACCCCGCATCTTTTATGCATACCCCAAAACTGCTAGAAGAACATGTCGCACAACAGCAAGAGAGGAGCGCCCGACAGGCGTACTGTACCATGGGGAAACAATGGTTTTGCTAGCAACACTTTTCTAGAAATATCCTGAATGCAGCAAAATAAGAAAAAAATAAGAAAATACAGGCAGAGTCTCTGCAGATAAGTACACCACTACTCAATTTTTGTGGGTTATAAGTGATTGAAAGGGATCAATTTTGTACGAGTCTCTACATTGTCTTTTAAGAAAATCACGCATAGTATGTCTTTAACAAACAGGAAATGAATGGACTTAAGTTGGGATGTTCTTCAGCTTTTTAGCAGGAGGAGAGTGGAAAACAGCCCACTGCAGGTGTCTTTGTGTTTGCTAGAGATGGATGTAAATCAACATAAAATAATGACATCCTACCATTACTAATGTTATTATGGCTTGTAACTGGTTTACAAATAATTAGTGTTTATAAAGTCGATAGTCACAACTTAAACTGTAAAATGGTACCCAGAAGATTTACATATCTCACATGTGAGCTACACTAAAGACGCTGTCCTTGCCGTCTCCATCTGCATGTAACAAACACACAGCGTCGACAAGTGCAAAACATGAATTAATGTCATGCTTTCTAAAGAACACCGTTGTGCTGCAAAGATTTCAAGCCACCTACTGAGCTGAAAATGTCAGGAATGAACAACCTGTGAGTGATGCATAAATCCTGGGCAGCAGCAGCAGAGGCGGCGGCAGCATAACGGTGTCAGTTTTGACAAAATGCAGATCTCCTCGAGGCATGACCTTGTTGTCGTTGTGCTGTGCAATAATGGATGCCACAATGTAGTAATGGCTGAAGCTTGCAAACCATTGTTTGTGTATGTGTTGTGCACCTTTTCCACGAAAAAAAGAAAGAAAATAATATATAGGTCCATGTTTGCTGCCATGAAGGATTGTGGGAGTGTGTATACCCCCCTTAAAAAACACACTACTACCTGGAAGGCAGTATGCTGTCTCTTAGGATTTTGTGTGTAGACGTATGAGCATGTGTGTGTTTTGGTTGTATATGTGTGTGCGAGATGACAGAGCAGCTGCCCCCCGGGGACGACGGACACCAATAGCCATCACTGCAAAAGGAATCCTGGGGGACAGCGAGCTCTCACTGGCATAGTCCAAGCCAGCATCTTTCTCCCTGACAACCTGACTGGACACACACACACACACACACACACACACACACACACACACACACACACACACACACACACACACACACACACACACACACACACACACACACACACACACACACACACACACACTTTAAAAACCAAACCTGTCTCTCTCTCTGCCACCTTCTCTCCATCTGTCTCTCTCTCATCCGAGCAAAATCTTGCAACAGTCTTTCCGCATCACACTCACTCATTTCCAATTACCAGGCAGGTAGCTGCCGTTCCAAGACAATAGCTCACCAAACTTGATTACCTGTTCCCATGGAGCCAGTGGGACAACAGATGAAGTTAGAGGTATTGAACGTAGCGAGAGCGTCGGCTCATGTTGCTTAGAGACTGTCTCATTTATCAAGATGGGCACACTCACGTTTGTGTGTAGACAATTTTTAATAACATGCAGTTTGAATCATTTCTATTCAAAGTTGTTTTGTGAGCTTTTCTGGTTTGCCATAGCGTACGTGACAGAAACAGAGAAACTATAAAAACATAAACTCAATTAAGAAGCTTTGAGAGTTTGTGCTGTGGCCCTTCTGTGGGTGTTTTGTGGAAACAATTATTTTTTTCTGGTTTGGATAAATACAAAAAGACACATTTGCAGGGGAAATTAAAGAGATACTTTGCTGATTTTTGAACAGCTTTGTATCAAAACAATGTGAGTCGTATGTTTAAATGAATTACATGCCTCCATCTAACCAAGTGTCTAGATATCCCTCCTTCCCCCACAGCAAGCAGCACTGATCAAATTTAAAATCAAGAGTCTGTTGCATATTTCTTGCCTCAAATGTTTTCAGAAACACATTTTATGTTCGTCATTGAAAACCTGAAAAAGTCATGGATTTGGTCAAAATCATTTAAGATTTGGGAAAAGTGATGGAAATTTGTTGTGTCATGAAATCGTTACAGTAATCCTATATTTATAACTTTTCACTTAAGGTAGCATAACTGCAAATGTATTAGCTGTAGATGTCGACGTAATGCTCTCACTCTTATATGTGTTGTTGTAATGTTTAATTTATCATTAAGTACATTTCCCCCTTACGTCTCTCCAATCATGTATGCCAGCTAAGTGAAACTGTTTTCAGTAGAGTTTGTATTTGGTATGCTTGAAAAATGCAAGGCAAAATGTTGTTATCACTGATCCTTAAAAAGGCATGTTTTTAAAAAAGTTTTCAAATTTTGTCCAGTAAAATGTATAGGAAAGCTAATTTTAGCTTATTATTTATGTGCTTACAGTTTCTTGCTGGGTGGGTGCCATTTTTTCACATGTAATAGTTTGTGTTACATCACCTACCATTGGGAGCACTTGTTGATTTGGTGATGTGCAGTACATTCTGTTAGCTAGAGATTTCCTTTTCAAAAGTATTTGCGCCTTTCTATTGTATAGACAGCGTAGTTTTATGAAAAAGGCCAAAATTCCAGCATTGAAATACTTGTTTATGCATTTGTTTGGGCCTAGGCTACATGTGCAGGCCAGTATAATTTTTCATACATGCGTTCGCTGTTTGTTATTTTCCACAATTAGCTTAAATATCACATAAATGCTTTTACTTCCTGGTGGGAGAGCATCTTTGTTTTCTTTTCCAGTTGATTGCCTTTCTTTACATCTCTAAACAGGCACACTATGTGCGAAACTGCAGCACACGCAGTGTAAAGTGTCTGATTTCAGGCAAGTTCACCTCCATTGTAAGAAGATCACCACCTCGATCTTGCAGTGCCACCAGAAAATCCCAACTTCAAGCCTCTCAGCGGTGCATTTGACTTGGAAAGGATTCTGCACAAAGTTTAGTGCCCTTTCAAAGTTGCAAACATATTCATGTATGGATTAAATGTAACCCGGTGTCAGTAGCCATGTGGCTGAGGGAAAGTGTTTCTATAGCAACCTCCAGCGCGACGATGGAATGCAAAACCCCTATGTGCCAATGCACACAGACACAAACAGACACACACACACCTTTTTCATTTGTTAGCACACACACTTCAACGCACACTTCAGACTCAGCAGGAAGGCAGACCAGACTGTATTTGACGACCTGGAGCACTCTTGTTCATCAAGCTATGAAGCAAAGAAACAGCTTTTAGGTAGAGACAAAAACAACAACAGCAGAGTCTTTCGCTATAGGGAGATGTGGGGCACATCCACAAAGATAGTCAGTGGGTGGACAGAGAGATAGGCAGAAGGTGTGCTCTCTTTCTCCTCATAACGATGGTATGATATGACGAAACAGCTGAGATTTCAACAGAAGCATAAAACTCCATCTGCGTCCGAGAAACACGTGTTTCCGTGCTGCTCCCTGATATTAATCCACTCTCTCAAATAAGGACACCAAAGATACCAAATTGGGACCAGTAAACAGAGATTGTAGATTATGACGATAAAAACGCACTTTTGTGGTCGGATGCAGACCTGCTACTGATCCACGTCATTAATATTGATACCAGTGAGTCCACACAGGATCTCTGGGCGCAGGAGCTCAAGGATATTCAGCTTTTACCTTCACTATAAAAATCAGTTGCATGCTGCATGTCAAAGCACACACACATGCACAAGTGAAATACAAAAGAAAACTCAAAAAACCCTTAACTCTCAAATCCCAAAATTACAATGCTCATCACAGTCTCTCTGTGTTCCTCCGTTAATCATATGAATTATAATTGCTTCATTAATATTTTGAGGGTAGAAGGAGCCCATTCTACTTCTATCTCTTCTATCTCAACACCATCTCACCCGAACAACAACCTTGTATTATGCTATACACATCAATAAAGTATTGTAAACACACTGTATGTATAGACAACATAAAAGCAGCTATACGTATGTGTGGCGCTGGGCAGCTCACATGTCGTCGTCGCAGCGACCCTGGGTTCAAATCTGACCAGCAGCCCTTCGTTGCATGTCACTCCCACTCTCTCATCCTTATTTCCTGCCATCTCTCCAGGTTTCCTGTCAAATAAAGGCCATAAAACCTCCAAAAATATCTAAAACAAAAAGACACTATATATATGTCCTTATACGTATATACAGTCTGTGTTTCTGTGCGATGTTTCATGTGGAGACAAAAGGAGGTTATGGCATCTGCATCTTACACTAAAAGCACTGTCAAAGTAGTGGTATTTTACTGTTTTTACTGGTTTGAAATGAAAACGAGCTGAGAAATGCACAGGGCACCCTTTAGCACACATGACACACACAGCTGAAACACATAGTAACACCTGGATAGAGTTGCGAAACAATTTTGATTAGGTTAAAGCAACAATGCTACTTGGTTAAATTTACAATGACATCATGTTTCTGGATAAAAGAATGATGTTTGTCATGTAAAGTAACATGACGTCAATATGTCACAAAGCAGCGGTTTTATAGTGGAAAAATTCAGTGATTACCGATATGGCGACTAGCAGCAAATTGTTGAGTTGGAATGAACATAAATAATTCTATGTGGATTGTGCGCTGATTTTGCACCGATATGACTTTGCAAAAATATGCAGAAGGCTGTTTTCTTAAACAAACAACCTTTCTGTGACAATTTACTTACTGACCATTATACATAAACAAAAATAAAGAATAAATAAAAATACAATAAACATCTGCTCTGTATGTGTTCAGCATCAGTCTTTGCTGACCATTCACATAAATAATATAAAAATAAAATACACATCAGTACCGTATGGTCTTGGCTGACTATTTAAATAAAGCATAAACACAATAAAATAAATAGCTAAATTCACATCAGCACAGTTCACTATCAGTCGATTGCTGACTATTTTAATAATGCCAGTCAATTAGGGGCAGGTTGTAAAACAAGAAGCAGCATTTACACCTGCCAGGGAGCTCCTCTTGTCCTCATAAATGTTCCCTATTGTGCTAAAACCCCCCTCAGTGGGGACAGAGGAGGCTGGAGGAGTATTCTGTTTGAGTTATAGTGGAACTATAGAGTGGAATATTCCCCAAAATGTCAGGAAGCACCACAGCTACAGAACAGTCCCTAAGTAGGCCAAATGGCTTTGTTGTGATCTCTAAATATATTTACATATTGTTCTGCTTGTTGGGAGTTGGAAGGAATCAAACATCAAATATCAGTTTGTTCTTTCAACATATCCGAGCTGGAAACTCACCACGCCTGAATTCACACCGCGAGCAGCGTCTCCTCCCGTCTCCTATCACACACAAACCTGGCGCAGGAGGAGAGAGGAGGAGAAACGCTGGCCTGACAGCTGCTGACAGTGGTGTTCTGCGGTTACTGAGAGCAGCGAGCATGGGAATAAATGACTATATCTTTCCTCTTTGTTCCCTGATGATCTAAATAAGTTGCTAAATGTGTCTCCTGTTGCTATGAAATATAGTGCCACCGAGAGGGTCCGAAAAGCAGCTAAATAGAGAATAAGTCAGCATGTTAGTAGTTTTCTCCTCCCTTCACCCTGGGACCTCAGATCGCCTTAATTGTTTGCAAAATGATGAAGCCATTGTTTATTAACAGTATGTGTTTCAATGAGGCTTACCATGACGACACCCTGCACCACCGTCTGCTCCAAAGTGAGCTAGCTGTGCTACATGTGCTTTAGAATGCTAAGAGTAGTGTAAACAAGTCAGAGCGCACTCTTCTGGACAAACTATATAATGAAACCATTTCTAAACCACCCAAGCATTGTTTTCTGCATTATATGGTCTGTTAAAAAAAAGTTTTCTTTTTTGGTGCATATCAGAAAAAATCTATGGCGATGCTGATATGCTCCGATATGTCCGTGAAAGGCTAATAACGGCAGATAAATCGGTCGGGCTCTAGCATTTAGTAAATATCACATCTAGCATAGTCTGTTTTTAACCATTAGAGATATACACACATATATATATACATGTACAATATAAATTACATTTATGTAGGCTGCACATAACACATGAACATGTGACTTTCAGTGTTGCAAATACTGTTGAAATAGCTTTTGACGCTCCTCTGTCTTCAGTCAGCCAAGAGTCTGAGGGATAAAACCATTCTTGTTTGGATATTTGTTTTGTTTCTTTGCGTGAGGTCCTGCTGAAGGAACAGCTTGTACCTCTCATTATTTCAGCAGACACATTTTCAAACCTTGGATGGACTCACTTGATACTAAACTGAACAGCAGGAGCTGAAGAAACATAATTCTGTGTGTGAAGGGCACGGGAGGTAAGAATGAATCACACTCTCCTGATTACCCTGAGTAACGCGTTCTAGATGAGGGAAATGAACGTGCATTAATGGAGCACTGCAGATCCCTCCCTCCTATGTGCGGAGGGGGGGCTGCAGGAGGGCTTTGAATGTTCAACACACCTGCTCACAATCAGTCAGCCTCGCAGCACTTAGATAATATCATACCTGAGTTCTTTCATCTCTCCCATTGTCCCTCTCCATCCTGCTGCCTTCTTTCTTTTCCCATAAAGACCAGCTTTTCGCTGGTCTTTCCGGGCTTTAGGAGGACTGCTGTGAGCTGTGCTTCTCTAAAGGACACTACTCTTTTGTCTCTGTTGCCATCATAAACTGCACTGAACTGTTTCCTCTTTGCACCACAAAGAAATGGATACCACTTAAGAGAGACATGAGCATGCACCTTTTAACTTGTGCTTTGATAGTATGTGCCATGGTCCTACTGTTACTCTGTACTGCAATGACAGACCACTGCTAAATGCCAGAAGGCACACAACCTGACAGCTAAATTCACTAGCTTTGCACCTCAGCTTGTGTGAAGCAGCAGTGAGCCCAACGTGGGAGGTTAAAAGCAAGCATTTTTGTACTCGCTTGGCACTTAGAAGCAAACCATCTGCAAATGTATACAAATTGAAGCAAATTTATATAAAGTGCTGCAATTCTGGCTAAATAACATTTAAGAGTGTAAAATGTTCAGGTTAATGTTTTTTGAATAAACTACATTACTACTTATTATTACACATATTTTACACCATACACTGTTTTGGCAAAGATATTTTTTATTTTTTAAAGATTTATTTTTGGGCGTTTTGCCTTTAATTGATAGGACAACACAAGTGTGAAAGAGAGCGTGAGAGGGAGGGTGACATGCAGCAAAGGGCCGAGGCCAGATTTGAACCCACGACCGCTGCGGCGAGGACACGGCCTCCAAACACAGGGTGCCCGCTCTATCCGCTGATCCACCAGGTGCCCCAAAGATATTTTTTTAATCCAATTTCACATGGTAGTTAACCCTTTGAAACCCTTGATTTCTTTTTAAAACACAGGAAGAAGACAACTTAAGAGGAAATGATCCCAAAATTAGCAAGAAATTAATACAAAAAAAAGTACAAAAAGTTGCCTGAAAAATAGCACAAAGTAAATGAAAAATAAAGTAAAACAAACACAGAAATTACCCAAAAAAGGTGCTTAAAAGCTATAGTAATTCTGTAACATAATTTTGTACATGTAATTATGATAATTACAAATACACTTTTTCCCTAGCCTTTTTTTCCTTGACATTTTCCCCCAGCCTTTTAAAAACAATTTTGTAAATCTTTTAATTTCTTGCAATTTGTGTAAAATTTCTTAACAAGTTTCTCATTGCATTTTCCCATGTTTCTGAAAGAAATAAAAAGAAGTTTCCTCAGGGTTTAAAGGTTTAAATAAAAGTGATTTCGTTTCAGATTAAAACAGTTAATTAACTGGAAACCATACATGTTTACTGAAAGTTAAAAAGAAAAGTTTTAAAGATTCAGTATGTAAGATTTAGAGGAATTTAGTGGTAACTAGCAGCAAGGATTAGAGATTGCAACCAATGGAGACTCATGGCTAGAATTCCTTCAGTGTTCAGGAGGTTTCTACTGTTGTTCACAGAGGTCTCTTCCTCTCCATAACAAAACGGACCCCCCTACGAAAATGTGAACGGCTCATTCTAAGGTTAGGAAAACATATCTCATTTTCAGGTGATTACACAATAAAGAAAACACAATTATAATATACAATTTCAGCCAGTATATCCCCGAATCCGACACACTCAACCTTTGAAGATACATTTATTTTTTAATGACTCTGTGAGGTATTAGAAAAATGCAGTCAACCTAGACTGTTGAGTCTAAGTGCCTGACTGAAAAAACAAAACATCAGGTTATTTACGTGCAGTGTGAAAAGCGCCCTGTAATAATCAAAAATAACACTGTTCTGCCTGGGACTTAAATCACAGAATTATGCTGGCGAAAATTACATTACTCGACATCGAGTAAAAACTAATCCCAGAGGACAAGGCTTTTGACACACCCGATAGGCAGGCACGTTGCCTTCCATATGGCTGTGAGAGTGTGAGGATGAACACGTAAGCAGGAGTCAAACTCCAAGCTTTGCAGGTCACGGTGTCAGGGACTCCGGGGGAAAAAGATCTTATTCCAACCTGTATTTATTCAGGTTTTCACACATGCACTTGTCAACAGTGCCTACCTTCACATTCATGCAGCTCAAATTGGGAGCTGCCCAGCAGGATTTTACCTGCCAGCGAGTGGAGGTCAACAGTATGTTGATCAACAGCTCTGCGACTGTCATTTTTCACTGTCCTATTATAGGGCAGCATTTATTTAAATAACTACTGGTTGTTGAGGCTAGAGAGTAATTTTTCATCAGTAATTTGTCAGAAAATCCAGAGAGCAGGAATGCCTCCATGAGCATTTTTAAATGATTATATATGATCTAACAGAGATCATATATTCTGATTATTTTGCAGCACATGCTGTAATGTTTTTTCAAAGTTTTACTTTCATGGTGTTGTTTTACATTTCCATATGAAATGAAATCTCATGACACACTTCTGAAATTGAATCTCAAATTGTGTAACTGTGTGCACAGCATGTTTTGCTAGAGTTAGATTGTTGTTGCGAGGAAATGCAATACAGAGCTTTCAGCTAAGTAAAGCACTTCAAGGAATACTTCACCCACAAAATTGCCTTGAATTTATGAAGACCAATTTGTTTTTTCTTGCATGACTTCAGTGAACAAAGAAAAAGTAATCAGGGTTTGCATTTAGCAACAGCAAAAAACACTCATTTACAAACACTCAGTATAATCCAAGTTTCATCTATCCAGTCTTATGCTCAGTACTTACCAAACACGTGCATTTTTGAAAGCAAAGGTCAAATTCAATTGCTTGCAAGAGTTTTATATTGTAATATTTAGGCAAAAAAAATGCATGCATCTGAGAAGTACTGAGCATAATACTGGATACAAAAGACTTGATTTATAGTACACAAGATGTTTAAGAGTTTGATTATAAATGTTTTGATAAAGTTTTGTTGTGAGAAAGTTTTCTTCATTAACTCACACGGATAACACACGGTGAGTAACTGATTTATAAATGGTCATTTTGCTGGTGAAGAATACCTTTAATAGGGGCGTAGGTCATTCTGTCAGGTACAGATAAGCCATTGTTTTTAATTCTTAGTCATTGTTTTTATCCGTTATTGCCTTATGGTTTTATCTGTTGTGTGTTTCTGTAAAGCACTTTGAGTTGAAAGCACTATACAAATAAAGTTATTATTATTATTATTATTATTATTATTATTATTATTATTATTATTATCATTATTAGATAAATATCAGAATGGACTACGACCAGTATAGATAGGGGGAAAGGTCATTCTATCAGGTACAAATATCTTTCAGAATGGACTACTACCTACATAAACAGGGGCGTAGGTCATTCTGAGAGGTAAAATATCTATCAGAATGGACTACCATTAGTATAAATTGGGGCGTAGGTCATTATGAGAGGTAAAAAATATCTATTAGAATTGATTACTTCCAACATAAATAAAGGTGTAGGTCATTCTGTCAGGTACAAAATCTATCAGATTGGAGGACTACCTATGTAAAAAGGGGCACAGGTCACTGACTGAGGTAAAAATATATATCACAATAGAAAGAGGGGGGGTAGTTCACTCTTCCATGTATAAATATCTATCAGAATGGACTACTACCTGTATAGACAGAAGGGTAGGTCATTCTGTTAGGTACAAATATATGTCATAATGGACTTCTACCAGTAATTTATCTATATGATGAAAATGCATGGCTTTTGTTTTTGGGGGAGTTCACAGATTATTTAGACCAATGTTTGGGGTGAAATTGCCGTTCAACAAAATCTCTCTGCTACTAAATGATATTACCCTCTGTGCACAGGCTTAGAATGTTTCTTTAATATCAGTTTCCACCCAGTTCATCCACAGGGATCAAAAAATCCCATCTGTCCTTCTCAGCTCATCATCAAGCTCATCAGCAGCAGAGACATAATAAAGCACTGGTCCTGGGACCCAAAACCCAAGTCATAAATATAAGATGCCTTTTTTAATCTGTAATTTGTCATGTGTTTTTTTTTTTTTTAAAGACTGAGAATCAAACCAGTTGCTTCACATTTTATCCCTTGACAAAATGCATCTGTAGGTTTTCCTATGAGTGACCTACTTCAGCACTTTTCCAGCACCCACAGTATATTTTATTTTTGTGAGATTTACAAGTGATCACTCTTTATTTAGTTTGACTTCAGAGTAATGCATAAACAAACATAATTAATCTTTTTGGAAATAATGATAGTCGATATAATATTATAATATAATATTATATCAAGGTATAATATTCATTGATCAGAGCAGATACATCAAATCAGTGATCAATGATCCACCATTATTGGTGAAATTATTAAGACAATCTCCACATCTTTAAGATACAACTTTATTTTGAAATTTCTGTGGCACACATGTCACCACTTCCATCCAAACACACTTCATTTCAAAATATGCGAACAGCTAGTGGCCTTGTACCAGGCAGATAATAGTAAGCAGCCAAGAAAAAGGCAATTACGATATGATCTAATTGCACTGTGGCAGATTATGTGATATCAGTTAATATTGTACTGCTGTCCAAAAAATCAATTGTTATATCACGATGAAACTTGTGACTGACACCTCTAATTACTACTGCGTGATATCAACCCCATCCATAGGGGGAAGATTAAAAAAAATATATGCAATTTTATAGGTATTGAAGGTATGAATCTACATGACTGAGATAGTTTTGCTCAGATTGTCAGTAATTTGTTCTTCTCCATACCTGGTTTCACTCCCAACTTATCAAATCCCGATGCTTGGTCACCTGCCCTTGGTGTCAGACACAAAAAAACACCCTTTAGCGGCGGTATGAGATGCAGTGAGTGATGGACAGACTTTCACCCCAGAATCAGAATCAGAATCAGAAAAAGATTTATTGCCAGGTATAGTTAACACAATACGAGGAATTTGTTCTGGTGGGTTGGTGCAACATAAATATAGAAAAAGAAAAGGGATAAAATAGAAGATACAAATATAAAATATAAAATATAAAAAGTACGAGTCTTACAGTGCAAAACAAAACAAGTAACACAAGTAACAGTGTAACAGTGCAAGAAACAGAACCATGGAATTAAGTTATATACAAGAATGGTTGGAGTGCAAGATATATATTGATATTTACATTGTAATTCACATTTATACAGGTTTGAGTGCAATTTTATGGTGTGGATGTGCCGCATGACCAGCAGCAGTGCCGGTGATGTGCAGAAAAAGCTGTTCATATCCTGTGTGAAACTAAAAGCCTTTCTAATAACAATGTAGTGTACTTGTTCATGTAATGTGTTACAGTAATGATGTATGTCATGTATATAGGTGATGTATGTCATGTATATAGGTGATGTATATCATGTGATGTAACATTACATTAGTGACAAATGTATGCATTTTTAGCAAAGCCATGAGTTTTTTTTTTCCTACCCCTAAACACTCATACTTTTGTTGCCTAAACCTAAGGAAATTATTCTTTAAAAAATATTTTTTTTCTTACCTACATTCTAAGTTTTTTTTGCTTTTATCAAGCGGACACTATACAAGTGAAAACTGACATGCCATCCCTGAACATCCAGAACCAATGTTTGAGGGGTGCACAGGGCGTCACAGTTTGACTTTTAGGGCCACCGACTACAAGCATCAGTATTTGACCAGTTGGGAGAGAGAATGTGTTGCTCCTACAGGAAAATTTCACTGTTTTCCCATGATGTGGGATCCAAAATGGGTTTCAAAATGGTAAGAAATTTGTGAGGGCAAATAATTCCACCATCAAAAGAAGGTATAATGTTTCAATTTTGTATGTAGCTAATAAAGCAACCAGATTTATTGTGCCACCTTATATTAAAACCACAAATTCAGCATTTGAAATGATAAAAATAAACCTATAACCTTTATCCACCTGCATGCATCTGTACCAACAAGAACTGAAGCTGCAGAAACAATCTTCTGCACAAGCCTCTTACAGAGCACCTGGTATTGATAAGAATCTCACTTGCTGACATTTTAAAACATATTTGTCTGTGATTGTAAATGTTTGTTCAGTTCCTACAGCAGCAGCTCTCTCTGTTGAGTGTTTATCAGCTTGTCTCTTTGCTCCCTCAGACTTTTCCTTTCAGTAAATCCATCAGTAAAACCTTGTCTAAACTTTTCTCTTTCTCTCTCGTTTCATTTGTTCTTTAGCAGCTCAGACTCGGCCTCAATGCTTCTTTTCATCAGCTCATTGGCCAAGCCAGTCTGTCTCCAAGAATATTTCACATTGTTATTTTATCAGCAGAGGCTTTCTCAGTGCCTGCACTGTGTACAAAGAATTTTTTCTGTATAGATTGAGCAAAACTAAGGCTCTGGGGGGTATTATGCTGATCCATGTTTAATAATTGCTGCCATCTAAACAGTTTGGTGTTTGTTGATTTGCAGCATTATTAGTTTGTTTCAAGAGATGTGATAGAAAACCAATGTAACTAGTTTGGCAAATGGGTCTGCGATTCTGTTTCTGCTCTATGCCATATCTCCCTCACTGTTTTAAATCATGACAAATGAGCTTGCAAGGGGGGCCTGGTTGAAGCTGGATTCATGAACCACACACACACACACACACACACACACACACACACACACACACACACACACACACACACACACACATCCATACAAACACACGTATACCCACACTCCTCCTAACTCTCTGCATCAAGCGCAGTTAGTTGTTCACATTGGAGAAGCTAGAGGGAGCTGTGGGTGTTTGACATTAACACTCAGACTTCCCTCTCTCTTTGACAATACATCAACACAGACACACATACACACAGACGTACAAACACACAAACCCACACACGGACCAAAACATACACAGGTGAGTTATTAATATCTCATGAGCAGCTCACAGATTGGAATCAACCCAGGCTACTCTGACATGTAAAATGCAGCGTCTGTAGTCAGCTGTCGGGACACAGAACAGAACTAAAAGGTAGCTTTTAAGTGCACCCTTCAGCTGCATCAAACCAATGGAACGAGACATTATACCCACAGCCCAAAGCAGGGAGTGGGTTGCTCACTCAGGAGCGATGTATTAACGTTGTACGCATGCGGTGCCCTTTTTGCAGCGTTCTCGTTTCAGAGGGTGACTGACAGTTCGGCTTAGTTCAGAAGTAACACACTGGCATTTTGATTTCATGCTTGTGATATTTGAGTCTTTAGACAAATCATCTAGGCAGAGTAAATTTACTTTACATTATCCAAATGCTCGCAGTAGCATATGTATCTCCTTCGTGGGATTTTAGAGGAGTCTTCAAGCGGCACGACAGATGCAGAAAAAGTCTATTTGGTCAGGTTTTTATTGGTCCGTTTGTTACTGATTAAGGAAGGTTGCAGTATGATACAGAAAAAATCAGAAATGCAAATCCACTTAGTAGGGATTTCCATAGGTACAACAGTTATTCGGTGAGCTGCAGTGGATGAATCTACGTCTTCCCATTCCTACGGCCCAGCTGCCAGATGAAAATGGTAATGTTAACCATTGACATTCCTAGACTTGTCGCTGCATTTCAGGCAGGGATAGTTCCACAAAAACAGACATACTGAGATATTGCTGTGTTTTTTATCTGGGTTGTGCCACCAGATTGAAGTATTCTAAGGCAAAACATCTTTTCCTCACCATAACCAATTGCTTTTTAAACCTAAACCCAACCACACATCAACCGTAGTGCTGTTGAAACAAAAAAAATCAACATATCCACTACATAATGATGTACAAATGTAGCCATACCTATCTGTGGATTGCAGAGACATGTATTCTGACAATTGGATCGACTCTCGTCCATGACCACTACAATGACGAAATGGTGGGAACCTCTTTAGGAGGTAATCGCTCTTCAAGGAAGTGCTATAGAGGTTCCTCATATCCAGATAAAAATAAAGGATGAACCAAACGACCACAGGCCTTGGCCATTGTCCTGATGGTACACGCCTACTCACCAACTGTCATTGCTGATTGAAACCACAGAATGTTCCTGGTAATCTCATTCCCCACAATGTGAAAAAGGGACAAGAGACTGATTGGAGATCAACCGTCCTTTTGTAAGATTACACAAGATTCTTTTTAGTACCAAACAAGTTGTTCTCTGTGAGCACTGGATGTACCTGCAAACAATCACCTTCCCTCAACCATTACTGTGTCCCGAATCATATCATTTTTGTGTCAACCGTCATACCCTCTCTACAGTATCTGCTGTGTGTGGGGTTTTTTTTTTTGCATTCTTTCACCTCTGTGTCTCTTGCACACAAAGCTTATGTAACCACCAAAGTGTGATTTCCCAGAACCTAATTTTGCTATCCTTTCATTAGGGGATAATAGGAAATTCTGCCTGTTGGATCACTACATTCAAAACAGAAAAACACTTTGAGAGAAAGACGGTTAGCCATTATGCCACAAAAATAGCATTCACAATCAGCACAATTTTGACAAGATCAATTTTGCTACAAGTAAACACAGGAAAGAATATGACTCACCTCATTTCGAAAGAAAAATGTACGAGTGTTAACTCTTCCTGGATTTTAATAACAGGCTTTATTTCTTCAATTGTGGTGATTTTATGGTGATGTCTAAAGCTCTGTTGACTGTTGAAATAATTCTCAATCTAGCTGCTTGAAAACAATCTCGGCATTACATGTCTCTGTGTAACAAGAAAAAGTTACACTTGCATGTTTCATACATACCAACCCTTCTAAGTGATGACGTGTCATCTAGCTGCAGACCACTGCTCGAGACCAACAAATGACAAAACTGGTTGATTTAGTGATTCATAGCCATATTTCCAGCAGCTTTTTAACAACCGTGGTTTCTAGTGACCTGCTGCTGTGTTTACACCTGTTTTTATACCAGAAAAAGTTGTTGACTTTTACCTTTTACCAGAATTGTTTTTTGTTTTTTTTAATTTAACCAGAAAAACCTTTTTGAGATTAAAAATCTCTTTTTAAAGAGGGTTCAGGCCAAGACAGGGGGCAACATAAACAACAGCGACAACATAAAACAAAAATACAAAATCAAAAATGTAACTCCAAAACAAGCAATATAAAACACATAATTCAATTACTATAAAGAAAGACTAAAAAGTCTGTTAGTATATGCTACAAGTGAACCATGGTGCCCCCCAAACTGGGTAGTTTAAGCCAAAAAGTTTTTGTGCCTAAACATAACCACACATTAACAACAGTAGAAACATAAAGTTTCAATGTATCTGCTACATTATAACAAGCGTGATTTGCAGAAATGTGCAGTGCAACATTTGTCCTGGTGATTGGGTTGGTAATTCTACAAGACAATCCACAACTTTTAATATAATGGATTATTAAAAAAAAAAAAAAAAGTCATGAAGATATAAATGCTGCATTGCCACGATAAAGATTTTCTGTTTTAACAAAGTGGTCAAACTACCCATAATTTTAAATGTTAATTTGCAAACTGCAAATCATTTGATTTTTTTTATCACTTGGATTTTTTTCCCATTTCACAGAAAACATTAGAACATATGTTGACCTGAAGCATGGAAAGGCTCATTATTTCCTGACTTCCTTCCTCATCTACATGGAGAAAGCTGCTGTTTTCCACAAATGTCTCAAACGTAGAGCAGTATAACTCAATTTCGGTTGTATATTGTTGAAATTTTGTCGTTGTTTATTAGAAAACAGTGGAGTTCTTTTCTGCTAAGCGGGCCCACCTGGGACACAATAACCTGGTCAATGTTTGCCAGGTAATTTGAGTTTTATAGCATTGTTTCATGGTGTGCATTCAAGATCATTTTGGCTAGCGGGGTTATAACGTCAACATTTCTACAAAAGTAATAAAATGTTATAGGCCCTGTTGGCTACACAATGGAAGTTTCTTGCTTTGAACCTACTATTTCTGTTTTTATTTTGGTGTAGTAAATATAATAGTAAGTGTACTTACTGCACCACTACGTGAGACAGACTAAAGTTGTTTTCAGATGTGTGGGCAGGTGTGGATTTAGAAATTGGAAGGAATCATCAGGTCGAGCCTTTGGCAGGTTGATAACAGTAAAGTCAGAGGTGACCTGCATCCACAGCCCACAGCTTATTGATCAGTCACACACTAAACATATAAATATTTCAACACCTGAAATTTCATACCCACGTAGGAAGGTTGATACTGAGTGATGTAGAGCTATGTTTGATTTTGGATGTTAAAGAAGTTTCCTTTACTCAAACAATGAGACAGTTGCAGTATAAAGAGAGCCCGTTTGGTTTATGTGTTATCTCTTGACGCAGATTGCTGCAAGAGGCAGTAAAATATGACATACCTTGCAATTTAAATGGCTGTGACAGTAAATCCATTGAGTGGAGTTTCCACAGGTACAGCATATATATCCAGGGCATTGAAATGTCTACCACATTTGTGCATTTACCTTTCCCAACCATGACCACTGCAAAGCAATTTTAACCTGCTTGTGAAAAAATCCAAGGCCTTCACACTCTCACTGAGATATGTTCACTCTAGCCTGCAGATCTCTCACCCATTATACACAGAAACATATTTCAGCATGTGAAATTCTATGCAAAACAAGGATAAAATGGCACAGGTTAGATCCAACATTAATTCAAGGATGTTTCTGAAGTGTTTTATAACACAGCAAGGGTAACACCTTATAGTACATGGTTGCTAAAAGGGACAGCTCACGCCAAAATCAAAAATACATATTTTTTCTCTTACCTGTAGTGCTATTTTTCAATCTATAATGTGTGTGTGTGTGAGTTTCAGAGTGTTGGAGATATCAGCCATGGACATGGAAAGATGCAAATGGGCCTAACAGGCACTGCACTAGGGGCCCAAAGTGTCAGGGCCCCCTGGACTTCACTTGAAAAATTAAAATCATAGCCTAGAACTAGAATCTACTGACAATACTTCTTACTTAAAGTAAGAAGTATTGTCAGTACAAAGTAGTGATTTGAATGCACATATTCTTTAACTATTTAAAACCTTGAGCAATTTCTTGTGCCACTTTCAGATGCCTTTCACAATTATTTAAACCTTTGAATTCAAAAACATTGGAAACAAGCATTTAGCAGCTTAGTAAGCAATGCTCCACAAATTTCAAATTGAAAAGCTAGGGAAAAACTATATTTATAATTATCATAATAACATATTTAAAATTACGTTACAGAATTAGTAGAATTTTAAGGCACTTTTCGAAGGTCTTTTCAGTGTTTTTTCTTTGTCAAACTTTCTATTTTGTTTTAGTTTTATTTTTTCTCTTTTCTTTTTATCTAATTTTCAGGGAAATGTTGTACTTTTTGTACTTTTTATGAATTTCTTGCTAACTTTGGGGTCATTTCTTCTTTTCTTTTGTTGGTCATTGCCTTCCTATATTTTTGAAAGAATAAGAAGAAGAAGAATCATCAGTGAGTAGATATACTCTTTCTCCTGTGTGGTGATATGCTTGGTGGGTATAGTTCGGTAGAAGGAAAATAGTTCCGACATGAAACTGCTCACAACAAGGTCTGATATCTCCAGCACTCAGTAACTCACACCAAAAAAATCTACAATGGTAAACTGCACGACACGTAAGAGGAAAAATATGTATTTTTTATGGCAGGGTAAACTGTCCCTTTAAACTTTGTGGTCATAAATTGAAGACAGAGGGATCTCAGTTCAAGAACAGCAAAGTGGCAAGGGCAGTGGGCAAGTGCTGCTCAGGGCCAGACATCATTTATCACCCTGAGATACTTCAATGACCCTGTTCTTAAAGTCTCTTGTGAAAATGAACAAATGGGAAACAAGTTAAGTTTGTGTGTTGCACCATGTACCAGAAGAGCAGAATACTTACTGTTGTTTGCTCTGAAAGGGGCTAAAGGCAGCGTGCTATTGAAGCACCATCAGACGGCGGCCCACAGTTAGAGCAGGGGGAGCTATTTGTTTTATCTGTCCACGCAACTAACAGCCATTCATCATACAGAAAAGGCTGAGCAACTATCAATGCACTTTCAATAACACAGAGGACTGCCACAACAACCACACAGGCAGCACACTTTCATGTGCGTTTAATAGGAACAACATTATACAGCAACAATATTGTACAGACACATGCAGCCACAGACACACTATGCCTCTCCATAGGCCGATCACCTTGGCGTTGACCTTACCACCTCCCCCTCCTTTCTCTAGCTCTATTTCCTTCAGACCTGCGGGTTCAAGGGGTCAGAACAATTGAACAAGCTGGAAGGAACATGTTGTGCCTCTATTTAATAGTGATGTCAAGTCATGGACCAAGGTAATAGAAAAACTTGAGAGCTGCTAACAGCCAATAATATAATGTTAGTGCCCTGCTGAGGGCCCCAACGGCAAACTCAGAAATTCATTTCTTGCAGCTCGAGCCGCTCACTGCAGCACTGACGTGCCTTGTTTGCTATGACACAACATCTTGTGTGCTTTCTCTCCAGCGTAACCTGGGCTTGTCCCTCCTCTCCTAGGCTCATTTCAGAGCCTTTGAGGCAACACAAGAGAGGAAATTGTTGTGGAGTAAATAAGTCACGTCGCATCAGCGGTGCAGTAATGTGTTTCTAATGACCGTCTAAAATGAGAAATCCTCTTGTATTAAGCTGAGGTAATTAATATTAGAAAAAAAAGAACTGACAATGAGCAGCAAAACAATATGGGGTGTGCTCGACTAACGAGCCTGCAATATGGATTTATGCTGATATATTCCTACGACAGAGACACTGAAGTACAGTCACAGGGCTCCAAGTTGCATATTATGTGTTCTTTGACACCAAAACATGTCATTAAAAATTATGCTTTTCACTGTAAACATTGTTTTTGTTTACTTTGACAATGGATAACTAAAACTGGATGTGCGTGACACATTTAAGGTTCTGTATACAACATTCAGAGTATAAATGGAGCAGTAAAGAACTATTTCCCATTTATAGCAACCTGATAACCAAAATAAATGTCTGCACTGAACATTTCTGTAAACCACAGACACTTCATATTTGTAGGTTATGATTTAGAGGATACGTTGAAATTTTCTTTATGTTCCAATAAGATAAAGTGGATAACGTGTGGTTTGGTTTAGGCACTTTGTTATTTTAGGAAAAGATGTTTTGGTAGTTCTGGTGGCACAATCCCCACTAAATACCATGCAGCAACCTCTAAAGCCAAGTGCAAAAAATGCAGTTCCTCCAATGACTACTTGGGGCTGGTTACAAAACAGAGAAAATCTCTATCTCCTGTGTTAAAATGCTCAACTTTAGAGTAGAAAGAAACACGGTTACAGCCTGGTACTAAGAAACACTTTTGGTCTCTAGATAATTTCAACAATCATGACTGTACAATTGGTTTTATTTTACAGCTCACCTGTTCTCATTTTATCAACACCTAAAGTTATGCATATTTACGGGTGGGGCTTCTTGATTGTCTGCAAAGCATAGCTGCAGTCTCTGAGTCAGATCCACCATCCAATACTTCAGGCTCCAAAAAAACAGGATGGCGACAGAAGAAATGCTAAACTTGAGGCTTCAAACGGCAGTTGACAATCAGTTGGTGGTGTCACAGTAGATACATCGTATATTTTTACATTCTATGCTAAAAATGAAGGAATGTCTCTGTAAAATGCACTGCTTTCCTTTTCTAGTTCCCCCAAAGGTTATCACCCTTGGCTCAGTCAGCACTGTTAGCACCATGCTAGCTAATGGCTCAGCCACCTCCATGTTGAGAACCGTATGATGCAGACAATACTGGCTCAGACCCTGACTCATAGACATGCTCAAAATGTCCCATATGGCTCTTTTAATATTACTAGTTGTCATTTTTGACTTGATAACAAACTTAAACTTGCCCAAACTTACCCATTTGTGCCCAAATGAGGCTGAGCTGACTTTTGTCTGATCTGAAATGTTTGTTGAAATAAATTAAATGAAAAGGAAGCAAATATTTTGCTTCTCAGTCCTTGCGAACAATAATCCTTTCAAAACTATTTGGTCACAACATCTGTGCACAGTCTCTACAGTAAGCAGAAGATACAGACAAGCACAGTACCATGTGTAGTCATTTTTGACTTGATAACGCACTTAAACTTACCCAAACCCTAATAACAATTAGGTGAAAAAAATAGCGCCAATACAGTTGACACTAGTGTTGACCAGTATGAGTTGTACAGCGGGTGAGAACAGATTACATTGGTCTGAAGAAAGCCAAATTTAAAATCATATATGTATCAGTATATAAAAAAGTCAGGCTGTCTGTTCAACAGGGAACTTTTATTGCCTAAAATAGATTGTTTTGAAGTAAGATAAGATAATAATAGGCCTCCTGAGATGATTGCATCAAAAAAAACTGAGAGCAAATCTTTTTAGTTTTGATTACGTGCACCTTTAAGGTCTGATAGCAGAATATCAGCCATTGATTCTGTGTGTCTATCAGTTTGAACCCTTACAAATCCCCATACCCGGTGTTAACATGACTTTGGCACCATAGCAATAAGGCACGTGTTATGATGGAGATGATATCTTGACTAACATCATGACCGCAACGTGTCTACATTGCACACAGTGCATCTGTCTGAAGCCACTCGTGGCAGATGGTGCTGCTACACGTGTGTGACAGCTAGCATCGGCGGGTTGAGTCACTGACAGCTTGTACCATCACTGATGTCACCAATCACACACCAATACCTCAAACTTAGTCAATGACAGATTTACCCATTCTCCAGACGTTCTTTTCCTCCCTGAAAGCGCCCTCTTCAGCATCACCCTTTTATGCAATCTTGACACTTAAAAGCATTTACACACAACAGATTGCAATTAAAACCCTGGCCTTCAACTGATTGCAACTGGGGGTTAAGTGCCTTGATGAAGGACACTTTGGTGAAAGTCAATGAGGAAATAAGAGCTCTATGAAACCTTGAGGTCTCATATTAACTCTTTAATATTTTTACAAACAACTGGTGGTAATTACCATTGAGCAACTGCAACCCTAAGGTTAGGGCAATTTCACTCATGTCATCTGGTAAACATCATAAATATTCCATGCTAAGCAAACATTATAAGTCATGTTATGATTAGGTCTTGTTAATTCTGAGGATACACAATAATATCGGTATGTCATCAATATTAGCAGATAACAGCTTAAAACTAAAATATCGATATCAGCCTGAAATAAAATGTATTCCGATATGGCAGGCCATTAAGACGACACTTTACTCATATGACTTATTATGTGTGATTATTTAGAAAAAGGTCAGCTATGCCCTGGAGAACATCATCCAAGCCTCTTAAAGTGGGATGGATTTTATAGTTTTGTTTAACATTAGGATTCATATTTCTCAAATACATAAATAAACAGCTTAAAAGCATTATTACACAAGTCAGAAAGCAGTCAAAACAAAGCAACAGCCAGAAGACATGCCCCAAATACAAAATATCGTCACTGCAATCAAGGCCATATTGTCAAGCACATGGCATCAGTATGTGGACATGAGTTTAAAAGTAAGAATGAAAGCACAGCACAGCAAGCTGCCACATCAGCCCATTACTTTGTGTGAAGTAGCCTGTTTCTCATGTTAAGCTAAATAATGTGTGTGAAGAAAATGTGTAAAGATCATTTCAACAGTATAAAAGTCAAAATACAACCACAAACAACAAAAATAAGCACAACCATCATCATATTAACAATTATTCCATTAAAATACTGCATAGAGATCTTAGCAGCAGAACTCAAGCTCAAAACAAGAATTAAAACACCATAGCAGCATAGTAGCCATATTGTCAAGCACCCAAGCAGGGCCTGAATGAGGCCCAGACACAACTCACACTATGCCAGTTTGCAGGAGACAGTAAAAAATTGGACACTTAGCCTACCTTTGTGAAGAGACACACCAACCACAGCCAGTGAATATTCCGCCCTGAAGCAGCCTTTTTATAATGTTGGCAGGCGAGCTAGCTAAAACAGCATAAAATGCTACATGAACAGCAGCAGCAGCAACAGCAGGCGTGCTCATCGGTGAGTGGGCGGAGCATTGACTGCTCTTAAGGAGCCCACCTTTAGTGACGTAAGTGGCAGTGGGTGTTAACTATTTGATAGCCTGCCTGAACTAGCAGGCTATCAAATAGTTTGGTAATATTTAGTTCATCAACTGTCATGGTTAACCTGTTAACCCTTTGATACACAAATGCATCTATCTATGTATCTATATATCTATATATATATGTGTGTGTATGTGTGATATACATCTTATGTAGATAGTTAATATTAGTTCTATGACTAATTCATGTAATAGATCATAAGAGTGTTCAATTTTTACACACTTGTAAAGTAAAGATAATAGCCAGATGGTGGGGGCATGAGAATTAATGTGCAGTCATTTTGTAAATGAATTATCTTAGAAAGGAGCGGGATGGTTGGGAAAATTACTGAAATATTATCGCAAAATTAGGGGAAAATGTCCAGAGAATTCTATTTATAATTATTATGAATATAAAATGTATGTAAAACTGTCCTTAAAAGTGCTTACAATATAAATATATAAATGTATAAAAGAAAAAA
The DNA here is from genome assembly GCF_026936395.1 of Plectropomus leopardus. Lineage (NCBI taxonomy): Eukaryota > Metazoa > Chordata > Actinopteri > Perciformes > Serranidae > Plectropomus > Plectropomus leopardus. The sequence continues at coordinate 25,226,300 of NC_142182.1, read as the reverse complement.
AAAACATTCATATGAATCAAATAATACATTACTTGTGTATATAGAACTAATATTTAGAATTTTGGGTTAAGCTTTTTAATATCAAAATATCAAATTTCTGTATTATAAATACATGTTTGCCATTTGAAACAAATCCAATAGCTTGCGCATCATTTTAAAACACAGTGAGTTTTGATGATATTAACTATTGATACACCTCTGCCTGTCTCTGCCATGGATGTATTATGGTGAAATCCGTCTCTGCCTGTGCCACATGTCTATGAGGTTGGCTCTTTAAGAGCAGTCACTGATGAGCACACCTGCTGCTGTGTTTTTACTAGAATGGATCGTCCGGGGGGAGGTGGGCTGCATATCATCAAATACTTAATTTAGTCACTTTTCATGGGGATTTAACATGACTGAGTTATTAAATTTCGGAAAAACAGCAGTCAAATAACCTAAAGTTAACCAGCAACACTGTAGCTAACATGACGTTTCCTGGCTTATAGCAAATGTTAGCCAGCTACAAAGCATTTGTTCAGTTATTTTCTTCACCTTTGTCATTGTAATGCCGCTCCACACTGAGAGTAATAAACTCTTTCTCCACCTCTTAAATAAAAGAATCTAACTCGGCGGAGTTATCACACTTCTGAACCACAGACTGTAAATAAAGACAGACGACACTTACCTCCGCTGTGCAGAAGTGAGGGATAAAATATCCAAAAATATCCGGGATACCAGCGTCACCATATTGCGAGGGTGATGTCATGGCTGCGAAGTAAGGATATCCGCGGTGGGGGAATTCCCGCCCAAACACCCGTCCGACCAATCGTGAGCAGCGCCATTGAATGCGAACGCACGGATTGGCTAAAACAGCTGTCAATCGTGAAGGAAACGCCTCCCTTTGTATAATTAAATAACTCATTAAAACCAAACTTATCATGAAAACAAACACTTGAACAAATATCAAGGTAATGAGAACTACCTTCAGTGACAGAAACCATCCCCGTGAAACATTTATTTGGTGTGTACTTTGACTTTTTAGTTCAGCCTATGACCATTTACTAACACGGAGGGGCGGGTCTTGGGACCTGTACTGCTATGTTCCGAACGGGAATGATGCAGACAGATCATAGACTGTATGTAAAGACACAGATAAACAGTGATAAACAGTCTACGAGATACATAAACCGAAAAGTCTGCTAGAAACTACAGGCTGCTGTGATTGGTTGATTCTGCTGTGCGCATTTGATGAGGTATGGCGGAGTTCCCGAGGTCCCGCCCACCTCCCTCCAACGATCCATTCTAGAATCAACCATGGAGTCACCCTGTTGCTGCTGCTGCTGTTCATGTAGCATTTTATGTTGTTTTAGCTAGCTCAGCTGCCAACTGTATAAAAAAGCTGCTTCAGGACGGATTTGTAAAGGAATATTCACTGGCTGTGGTTGGTGTGTCTCTTCACAAAGGTAGGCTAAGTGTCCAATTTTTTACTGTCTCCTGCAAACTGGCATAGTGTGAGTTGTGTCTGGGCCTCAGTCAGGCCCTGCTTGGGTGCTTGACAATATGGCTGCTATGCTGCTATGGTGTTTTAATTCTTGTTTTGAGCTTGAGTTCTGCTGCTAAGGCCTCTATGCAGTGTTTTTAACAGGATAATTGTTAATATGTTGGTGGCTGTGCTTATTTTGTTGTTTGTGGTTGTATTTTGATTTTTATACTGTTGAAATGATCTTTACACATTTTCTTCACACACATTATTTAGCTTAACATGAGAAACAGGCTCCTTCACACAAAGTAATGGGCTGATGTGGCAGCTTGCTGTGCTGTGCTTTCATTCTTACTTTTAAACTCATGTCCACATACTGATACCATATGCTTGACAACATGGCTTCCAGTCAGAATCTGAATCTGGTTTTATTGCCAAGTACATTTACATATACAAGGAATTTGACTTTGTGTTTTGGTGTAAAAAAAATAACATAAAGGATGTAGAAGCACTTTAAAAATGTAAAATGAAAAAACAGAATGTCAAGAATACAAAATGTATGTACAATAGGTGCAATGGAGGAAGTACAGATGTGCAGAAGTTGTTTTTACAGTGCATGTAAAGCAGTGTAGATGTTTTGTATTTTGGGCATGTCTTCTGGCTGTTGTTTTGACTGCTTTCTGAAAGGTATAAAAATGCTTTTAAGCTGTTTATTTATGTATCTGAGAAATATGTATCCCAATGTTGTGTATGTCATTAGCTAAATTGGTTTTGCAATTTGTTTTTTTTGGATGGGCTACTGTTGTCAACAGAGGAAAGAGTAGGCTATAGTGTCATAGCTGTGGACATTGTATGTGTAGTATTGTACATAGCTTCTTTTGAATCCTAATTTCCTTGCATGGAGATTTAAACTAGCTTTTGATACAAACAATGTAGGTCATGTTCACATTTTCTTCTCACAGCACTCTCAAAGCAATGGCTTTATCTGATTCCTTATTCATTGCTCGTGCATTGCCAGTCTTAAGCTTGTATCCATGTACTGATGATCACCTTGGCTTTGTTCAGTCACTGTTTTGTACTGCAAAATATGGCTGCTGGTCCTGTGTGGCTGTTTGTCTGCTGGATGCTAATTTCTGCAATTTTTTTATGTGCTGTGTAGGTTGTGGTTATGAGATTTCTGTATTGTTTTGGTGGTTGTCTGACCTGCATATGTCACTCATGTTTGAGTATGATGGTCTAAAACATATTTGCCTATTTGTTAGTTTCGCAGTTTAACATCTTCAGATAGACATCTTTTCCAAATGAGTTAATTTGCTTTTGCTGACATGCTTGGCTCTTTGTTTGGTTTGTCTTTGCATGCTTAACAATATGGCTGTTCATCCTACTATGCTATTTTATGCTTGGGTGATAATTTTTGCTCCCATCATCTTCGTTGAAACAAAAGTATAAATTATAAATATGTTGTCCACCACCTTGTTTTTTTTTTTGTTTTTGTTTTTTTTTTTAATTTCCGATTTATATGTTGTTCTTTTTTTTCCTCTTGCATCTGTTGCTTTTATGCAGTACTTTGGTCTGTTTGCATGCTTGACAATATGGCTGCTGTGCTGATCCTCCTCTGCTATTTTATGCTTGTCTGCTAATTTCTGCTGCTTTCATCTATGTGCGACAAAACTATGAATTGTAAATTTGTTGTTGAGCTTGTTTTTTAAATTTCTCATTCATGTTTTTTTGTCTTGCATTCTGTTGCTTTCATGCAGGACTTTGGTTTGTGTTTGCGTGCTTTCACTGTGAATGCTGATCCTACCCTGCTATTTTATGCTTGTCTGCTAATTTCTGCTGCTATCATCTGTATGCAACAAACGTGTGATCTGTGAATTTGTTGTTGAGAACTTTGTTAAAAACAATATCAGTTTAATATGTTTTTTTGTCTTGCTTTCTGCTTCATGCTGTTGTTGCATGTAGTGGTGACATGAACACTCATGCTTGAGTGGTTCATAGCTCTGCTGTGATTGTTGTAGTTGTGTTATGGTTGATGGTGAGGGTTGTCTACTGGCTCATTTGTTGCCTGGATTGGCTTCTCATAGAAAGTAATGGCGTCTAGGATGTAAACATGTCTGTAATCTTGCTTGCAGTTCAGTCACATTATTTTTTTCTTGTAATATTGACTTTGTGTAAACTCAATGGTTTTTGTTGCACTCAAAGTACAGTATGGTGGCATATTTGCATCTCCCCACATAACTGTAATTCATATTTGAAATAGCATCATAAATATTTGACTCAAAGCGATGAAATTGTTTACTGTCCTGCTATTTCATTGTCACTGTTAAGCTTGACTCTTTACACTGATGGTCATCTTTGCTCTGTTAAGTCAGTGTTTGTGTGCTTGAATATACAGTGTCTGGCTCTGCTTTTGTGTTTGATGCTTTCTTTGTGCTTCTCTGCTGCTGCTGCTGCTGCTGCTGCTATAATCTATGTGCTGTATGTGCAGTGGTTTTGATTTGGCATTGTTTGGCTTGCTGTATGAGTTGAATTTGGTGCTTTCAATGCTGCTGATTTATGTCGCTGTGAAATATGAACACTTGTGTTTAAGCATTGTGGAGTTCTGACCTCATTACCTGATTGTTTCCTTGACTGTAATCTTGCACAAGTTTCACTGTCAACCATTTTACTGCGATATTTTCATCATGGGAACTCAAAAGGGCTCATGTCCCACTCAAGGTAGGTGGTCATGTTCATATGTTCTTATTGGAGGAATAGTCAGTGGCCATTTACCTCAAAGGCCACTTCAACCCAGAAGCAATGATTACTTGGATCTCAACTCTCCATGTTGCCAAGGTAAGCGCCTTTTTAGTGCTTTTGCTAGCATGTACAGTGAAAGTTGATGTCTCGGCAGTGTCCGTTTACTACTTGTGCACTTGACAGTATGCTTGCAGTGCTCTGATGTTGATGGCTGTTTTGTGCTTGTTTGCTGGCCGCTAAATTCCACTGATATTTATGTGCAGTACATGCAGTGGTTTTATTTTGTTGTCTTGGCTGAGCATTGATTTCCTCTCTCATCTGCATGCTTTAATGCATGATGTATGTAGTGGGGAAGTATGAATACATATTCATATTATAGTGGTTGTTGTTGTTTTATTGCATGTAGATATAGTGAGTATTGTCAGCTTACGTGTTGTCTGCTGGTCTCTTGTAGACTGCATTATTGTATATTGACTTCAAGGATGTAAACATGACTGTAGTCTTGCACGCAGCTCATTCATATTATTTATCTGCACAGCCTCATAAGCTTTTGCCACACATAATGCAGTTTGTCATGTTCATGTTTTGTCTACATACTTCATATTTGGCAAAGCATTACCAAGTAGATTTTCTCTTACAAGGAATCTGCTTTACTTTTTGGTGCCAACATTAAATATACAAGAAACATTAAGAGGAATAAAATAAGGCAATGTACAGCAACATCCAAGAACATGAATATATCATAATCATAATCCAATTTATAAAATAAATATGACAGACACTTAAAAAAGGACTATAATAATGACTTTGTGGAGAATGTACAAAAACACTAGTATGGGAAATTTTAAAAATTGATTTTAAGTGATTCATTTATTGAGCTTCTTTTGTTTGTTTGTTTTTTGCATTGCTTTGCAGGCTACAACTTACCTTGCACTGAAAGAAGTTACAACGAAGCAATATAGAAATATTGTTTATAATTAACGCAGCTTAGAAAAACTAGATCAAAATATGATCACATTTACTATATAGCCTACACATGATACAGAATTATGACAAAATATAAAAAACATGAAAGGTCATGTGCCAGCAAAAACTATCACTCAACTGAGTTATTGCAAAAAGTGATCACTTGTTAAACCAAAAAAAAAAAAGATAAAATACCTGCACTATTCATGGGAAAGTGCAAGAAATGCCATTTTTGGTTTTGTGTAGTGTCTATCATTCACATGGGTAACTCAGCATGCGACAACTTCTATGAATATTTGTTAATAAAAAGCAATGATAAATATTGACTACTTGACATCTAATATTTAATGGGCATGCATTTACAGCCTTTAAGGTGAAAGAATAAAGTAGGTAGGTCTACTCAAAGCGTGTTCAGATACAGTAGAGAAGCTATGTTAAAATGGCCCAACATTTTTAGTAGTTGTAGTAGTTAATTATACAAAAAATAGCGGAAAAATAACCCAAACAAACTGCTAAAAAACACTTTGCAGCAAACTACTGCAAAATGCAATTTAACTAATTACCTTGGCTTTGTTCCGTCAGTGTTTTTGTGCTTCACAATATGTACTGGGCCTGCTTTGCTGCTTTATGCTTTTCCACTGGCAGTTTATTTCTTCCACTGTCATCATTGTGCCTTATGTGCAATGGCATTTAGTTCTTAGCATTATTTTAGCTGTTGCCTGACTTGCTTTATGATGCCTGCATGCTGCTGATTTATCTAGCACTGAAATACTGCCTTTATGGGACCCTCAACGTTGTGTTTGTCACACAACGGATGTGCATTTTTATTTCTCTTCTTAAACTTCATATTCATTGGTCTCTACTATAGAGTAATGTTGCATATTGGCTCTAAGAATGTAAACATGACAGTAATCTTGTATACAGCCTCTTCACATAATTATATCCTTTTTGTGGCGCTTGTCATGGACGAGAGGTTGTCACATTCCCATTTTCCCCACACACTTCATATTCAGCAAAACATTAGATACATATTTAACTCCGAGCAATGGCATTATATCACAGCTGCTTTACTTCTTTATTTTTTACATCTTACCATATATGACAGTTCTGCACTGATGCAAGATATATGGCCCTTTGATGATGGCTACCATTGTAACAGTATTGTACTGCACGACCCGTCTGGTTGCTAATGTTGTACAGGAATTTATTTCTGGTCTTTAAGTCATTCGGATGAACCCACGGCTGGAAGTAGCACGATAACGAGCGAGTGGCCATTGTGTCCTGAGGCACTGCAGGGGTGACATTGAGCAGATTGCGCGGAGCTCCAAGGCGATACGGACTTACAACCTCAGTGAAGTGCCCGAGCAAGGGGAAAGCAGAAGAAATCCTCTTTCTTCTTTTCCCTAACACGGGACTGAGCTGGCAGTAGTACAAGGCTAGGATAAATGGAAGTACATCAGAGTGGAGGGATGAGATTATCCTGGTTGGGATTTGGATTGGGACTTTGAGGAAATGCTGAAGGTGGGAGTACAGGCGAAGTTCTCACCTAAGCCACTGCAGGCTGGTGAGAACAGTCGACTGAGAGATGAGAGGAAAGCCTGAGATATAGAAAGTTCCCATTGGTTTCTCTCTCGCCTGTGTAGAGAGAAATGGACAAAAGCTGTGAGTGAGGATGTTAAAATGTGTTAGAAAGTGTAAGATGCTGGGCCTGCCTTATGCAGTTAATGTCTGCTACAGTAAAATGCTATATCTACACAGTGTGAATACTTATGTGGTAATAAAAGCAATTATTTGTGCTTAATTAGACATTTTGCTGGGCTCCATTGATTAGAATTCCCATGCTGAAACATGCAATTTGAAGCACTTAAACAGTTCACTATTTGCATCTTGGAATATTTCATAAAGCACTTACGCCATCCTCTCAACTTTTCTGAGGTTTGTGTACGCAGAGTTCTCCAGGGCTCATTGGTACAGCAAGAGCATGTAAACCTCATGCTCTGACCTCATGACCTTGCTGCTGGTGCAGCGGAGAATAGCAAATGGCAGGCATGACATTATTAAAGCCTCTGGAAACATGGCTTGAAATAGTAAGAATTCACATACTATATCAAAGTTGAGTGTCATATTAAGTATCTACATAAAACTGAGTGAAAATACATGTCCCTAACCATTAGAAAACCTAATACAACACAGCTCATTTTGAGGATAATGGAGTGCCTCAAGGCTTTGGGTGTGGCAGATCACATTTTGATTGACACCTCCTTGGATCCCAGTTTTGTCGACTGTCTCTCCTCTCCATGACAGCCATGGAGCAAAGCAGAGTCAGTGTGGCGCAGCCCTCTCTGTTCCAGCCCTCTGACTCTGGCTGTGTTCGTAAATCCAATCTGACACTCTACACTAAAATTTAGTTTGACACCACAGAGTGTACTGTTTTGCCATGAATTAACCAACAGTTAAATTCATTACATATTCATTCCCAAAGTGCAGTGCTCTGGATAACTGAATTGTACATTCCTCCAGTGCTCTGATTTTATGATCCAGTTTATGCCAGAGTTCGCTCTGGCACTCAGAGTGAGTGTTTCTGAGCACACCCTCTTGAAAGGAGTGTTAAGGGATTCCAATTTGGCATGTTTAATTAGTATCAACTGACACCTGACTTAGAATTTTTGATTGGCTTTATCCCTATTATGTGACACTGATTGGAGATAACTGCCCAAATCAACCCAACTTCAGCAAACTGTGAAGGAACTAATATGACAATATTTCAAATTTGGATTGAGGCTAATGTCTGATCATTTTTGATGATTGCTATTATACAAGTAAAATCCTAAGTTACATATTAAGAAAGTTTTTAGTGATTTGGTTTCCCAGAGGCTTAAAAAAAAAGTCATAGCCACTGTGGCACTGTGCCCAGCGCTAACACAGAGTCCCCCGCTACATTAGCAGCCTCTCAAAGAAAGTGTATCATTAAATTTTCACAACTTCTCAGCTTTTGTCTTTGTGGAGACATACACCATTCAAGTTATTGTCATTTGAAGTTACAAAATACAGGGTGGAGCAGGATTTCGTTTATACTTTTGTTTTCTGTAAGCGAGTTGTTTGAACCACATACAGAGATCTGCTCCAGCAGCAAATTGATAAATAAGATTGTATGTTCGGTGACTGTTTTCAAGTTCATGTGCCTACTTGATTTATATATTATCCTCTTCATTCTCTGGATCTGCTGTAGTGACTAGTTGCCTTGAGCCATCTTGTCACAGTAGTTATGCCAAAGATGTGTTCGGAGTATCCTCTTATCCACTTTAGTCACTCTTCTTTTTCAGAATATAAAATGTTTCCTTGTAACCAGGAGCTTCATGTTTGGGTTTTCCTACCATGACACACAGTCCTGTTTGCTGTCGTAAGTCGAGTCTCTAATCTACAATAACTATGGCTTCACTTTGTCAGAAATTCTTACAGGATATAATGTAGTTTTCTCTCCAGTAAAAAAAAAAGTGACTGGGTTTGGCATGTAATTTAATTTCCCTCAAACAGGGGATGAAGCTTGTTTATCATCAACACAATCATTTTGTAGGATCTCTTCTACTTTTACACGTTATCTATCAAATGTCACAAATAATACACATTTCTTAAAGGTATACTATGCGTGATTTCCACAATTTCCTGGTTTTATCTACTTAAAGCCTGCCCTGTGCCCCTCATTTTCTTTTCCTCTGATTTTGCTGTTTTCCGATGTTCCAGGGAACAGCATGCAGGTGAGGTCGAGACATTATAAAAGGTAGTGATCAGGTGGTAGACAAAGGTGGGGTTATGTTACATTAACAGTAGCTGACAATTCCTGCAGAGTATACCTTTTAATATAAATGCAGAGAATAAATTAGATGGCAAATGTGGTTGAAATGGTTCATAAAATCTATCTTATCTGTCTAATCTAATCTATCTGATCTAGAAAAACATTTGCGTTCGCATGGATCAGTAGCCTACCACATACCATAGCATGTGTTGCTTAATAAGCTTGTTTTAATGCTTGATATGGGCATTTAAAAATACAAAAATCTCACAGAAAACGCACGCAATAGTACAGTACAGTTATAACGTAAAAACATAGACTTTCTAAAAAGATAGACAGTGCATCTCCAGTTACTTCTTCTGGACGCCAAAATATGAGAAAATGCCATCTGCTGCCAACTTTTGCTGGGGACATCATTTGGAGCTAGAGCCTGCTCAGTCATGGTGTCCACAGTATCAAGGTTTGACACACATAGCTTTCAAACATAACCTCATTCTAGTATAAAAAAAAATAAAAAAAATAAAACCAACCTCATCAAAAAAATTAACTCAAACAAACATGAGCATGATAAGAAATACAAAAAAAATGACCAGAGCCCAGTTTTGGGGATTTGTTTTTTTGGAATTCAGTCCATTTTTGCACACTGTGACTTAAATTCAACTGTCAAATGCTTTTAATCTTTTTGTTGCACACTCCTCAAACCTCAATTGATTACTCAACACATACGCATGGGCAGTCCAAGACTGAATAAACCCAGGTTAGATGCCATCACGTTGCACCGTCGTGTGATTTGCAGAACTCCATCAACGCTTATTAATTCACTCATACATTTATTTTCTCATTCAGTATGTTAATTGGTTGTCTATGCATGATGAATTTTCTAAGGGGGAGCAAATGTTACAAATTATTCTATATCCAGCCAATTAGCAGTGCTTTGATCTCTAAAGTGGTCCAATCACAACTTGTCCCTCTCACCACTGACCAGATTGCTGGATAGAATTTCGCAGCCAGAGAGAAAAAAGGCAAGGGGAGTTGACAAGAGGTGGCCTCCTAATTAGCAGGGGAGAATGGTTATTTCATGGCTAACTTTAAACATTTATGCTTCGAGTCCTGCTGTCAGTGTGGGAACAAGGAAGCTACATTATGTAACAGTCTCAAAATGGACCAGGGTTTCTTTTTCCTTTTTACTCTTAGGAGTCTATAGAAGTAATCAAATAAACATGGGTGCTTTTACTGGAACTTCTAGGAAAAAACCTAATGAGACTTTGAGGAAGATCTTCTAAGTGCATCAGGTGCCGGTAGTCATTAAAGAGCTGTTTCCCTTGGTCATGAAAAACTCTTCATGAACCTGAAATGGGGAGTAAAAAAAAAGCAATTGACTGCATTTGAATTGTAGATACACTGAGTAAAGCGGGAAAAAAACAGTCGCCATGAATTATTTATTTCATCATGACAACATTATAATTAAATGCATTAACACAAAATAGTCCTCTTTAATTATTCAACTCTTGTGTTTTCGTGAAGGAATGTCATGTAGTTTGTTGGAAATGGGGAGGTTGCATGCATAACTGAGCAGCAATATTTCCATAATGGGACATAAACTGTATTCAAAGGAATAGAAGGTTATAACAAAAAAAATTACAGAAGAAAGATGGTGACTTTTGTGGAGTCTCCAAAAACGTTTATGTGCAGCATATTTGAATTATTTTTGCTCCCAAAAAATCTCAAAAGTAAAATAATACAGCTACTCAAAGGCTCAGTGTGTCTGCTTTTGTATCGTGATGATTGCATTGTTCAATAGTCTTATCCAATTCAGATTCTTGCTGGTGAATATTGTCATGTAGACAGGCAGACTAGTTAGTGGTTGTCTTTTTCACTTTCTGTCATCCCCGAACAGTTGGTATTTCAGTGCCGAAACATCTAGATACAAAGTGATAACTCTGTTGACATTAGTGCACCCACATTAAACACGTTCCATATCAGACCCTGCGAGACGACTACCTTTCTCTCCCGAATGGCACCAGTTGTTGAATTTCATCCCCCCCTTGCCCAAGATTTTGGTTTAAATTAATGGACAATAAAATCAATTACCTAGGTCTGAACATTCAATCAATGGCCTAATTACAGGTAATTTAATGTCTCAGCTGGAATTGATTCTTTTTATTATGCAGCTGTGAATTAATCAAATGTAAGTGGTGTAAAGGAAAAAGCCTTACGAGACGTGTTTGGGGTGAAAATAGCGAAGTTCTCTCCTCAGCACATGGACCATTAAACTTGGAGAGCTTCTTGTTAACTTTTTCAAAAGCTTCCTTGGGGCTTCCAGCAAGCCTTGACTTTTTAAGATGGTTCTCCAAACAACTTGTTAACTTTAAGCTGATGAAAATGGCAATCAATTGATTACCCCTCTTATTAGTGTGATACTTTGGCATGTAAATAAAAAAAATGGAACATTATTTAATAGATAAAAAGGCAAACATTGACTGTTATGAACTCATGTTTCAGTAAGCCTTTTTCAGTGACAGTGGCCTTTTTTCAATCCTTAGATGTTGGACTTTACAATTTGTGTTATTGCTGCACAATCACCTCGTTCCCATTCCCTGGTCGTCATGTAAAGACTCTTTGTTACGCCCGCTCGGCGTGTGATACCGATGTGGAAGGCACCCTTTGGTGTGAGATGCACATAACTTTCAACAAAGTTTAATGTAAACCCACCCACAGCAATATTTGTACTGAAAGCAACTGATGTATTACAAAGAGTAAGAAACTTCACATAGGGTGGGTGGGAAGGTTGTTTGAGGGGTCAATCGAACATAATTTCACCCAGGATACCACTGTTTATGTCCCATGAAAAATCCCAAAATCAACATTGATTTAGCAATATGTCACGTGTACTTATTTTAACCCAAAACATGATGTAGTAGATGCAGTAGTTTTGTTGCTTAAACCTAACCCTGACCCAACGTTAAACACGTGTTTCAACCAGGAGACAGTTGTGTGTGACATACAGAAACTAAAGAATGCCGTATGTGTTGGTATGAAACACAGAGGGGGGCATAAAAAGTGACTGTATTTGACAATGACAGCAGGTTGGCATAACAGACTCTTGTGGCAGTTTTGTAATTTGTTTGCAAGTTCTCTGTTTAATGAAGTAAATTTTCTCCTTGTTCAGTTTTTTTAATTTTTATTTTAACATCTCATTTTTAAATTGTAGAGGATTATTTTCTATAGATGGCAGTTAGAGACAACAGCGCCCATTGTGCAAGTGCAACTTCTCAGTGCACGTGACAAAAAAAGCTTTGAAGCTTGTATGGAAAGAGTTTCTGCATCCAGTCTAATAATCATGCCTTAACTGTAGTTAAAGTAGTGGCAACATGCTTTATCCTTACTCGCTCAGCAATGATGCAATCATGCACTAATGTACCACACTACATGACAGCTGGGTGTGGTAATAAGTACAACAGATCACAACTGACCACGCCCAGCTGTTTAAGGTGTGGTCATAGTTCAAGACTTATTGCTTTTTAACCAATAGCAGTCTGTGCAGCCATGTTTTCCTCCTTTCAGATTTTTAGTGCATTCCAATACCCATACCAACATGCTAATTAGTATACCAGAAAAAAAAGATTTATTATGTCCCAATACTTAATGCAGCAGTCAAAACTACCACAATGTCCTACTGCGTCTGGTCGCATTTCGCAGTATTCAAGCCAGCATGCTTTCCTGACCCACAGTCCTCTGCCCAGCGGAAGATACATCACATTGACTTAGCAGCAGACTGATGACAGCTGATTGACAGCTGACAGAAGACGTAATGACTATAATAAATCAAACCAATCAATCACAAACAATCTACAATGTATGCAGTTCTAACATATAAATTAAAACTACATACATTGCAAAGTAACAGCAGCAAAGTTCTCCAGGTTGACCTCAGTCTCTAGTGACCTCGGTGAATGTCATTTTGTTTCATCCCCAAGATAACATTCAGTGATTACCATTAACATCTACTGCATTACAAATCCCATACCAGCACTTTTTATGTTTACTTCAAATTTTGTGTTCTGGACTGCAAAAAATATACAAGGTACCTTATATAATATATAAATAAGCAAGAGGGTCAAAGTTTAGGGTGCAGAGTTATGACAAAAATGTCCAATTGTATGTATACTCAATGCAACAGTACATATTTTGCATACTGCATACTAGTACATATTGAAAGTAAGCAGAAAAAACAAGTTATTTGGAATGCAGGGCCAGTGCCCCTTTATTTCAATATTTGGATTACTTTAAACTACCAGCATGAGATATGATGTGTCTTTCTCATTACTGTCATTTTTTTGCTGCATTATAGAGCGTTTTCCATTGCAGCCTTATCTAACTCTAACTTCTCTAAAACTCTCTGTCAGTGTAAATACTCTGGTAATACATAGTGCTACATTTTGTCCTATCAATATTGCAACAAAGCCATCCACTGAGCCATCGCCACTGCTGCCGCTGCTGTACTCTTAACAAAGTTTGAAAGTTCTGAGTGTCTGTGAGAAAGCTCTATCTGCAGGTGAGATCACAGATTGCATTGATCACACATTCACACAGAGGCACTAATGATAAAACAGCCATGCCTATTTTGTTTCCATCTATAATGCAGCCGAGTCAGCGAGAGTGTTTGCCCGACTCTTGCAGGCTTTCAACTTAGATTGCAGAAGCTTTCACACAATCTGTAGCCTCCAGCATCTGTCTCATTGTTAGTCTGCCTCTATTTTAAGTGTTTTATGACACCTAGCAGTTGGCAGAGATGGAGGGAGGGAGAAATATCCTGCTGCTGAATTAATGCAATAGATGAAGGAGCACCGTCGGCTATTGTCCTTACAAAAAGAGAATTTACACAGGCTTCAGTAACATAAAGAGTTTTTTTTTTAATTTTACTATTACTATAACCCCCTCTTCCACTCTTATACTCAAATTTAGTAAACAAAGATTCACACCATTTTTCTGACATATCAAAAGGGTGAGCACTATTTCAGGAATCCTCGTCAATTTTTGCAAAGAATAACAAGGTTCAACCCCAACAAACCCCTTGCCCTATCACTAAGCCCTTTTAGCCCTCTGTTCTGTATGTTCAGTTCTAGGCAGAGGATGTCCCAATTCTTGCTGGGAATGAGTAGGACAGCAGGGGAAAATGTTAGGGTTACATGGCCCTCCAAACTGGCACACTCCAAACCGAGCATTATGAAAAAGAGTCCTGGTACTGACGCAGTGTTCTTGTTTATTTCATGACTTGATTGATCAATTAATGGCATTAAGCTTGTGAGCAAATCACAAGTGTCCACGCTTTTCTATCTTAAGATAAACGACACATGCAATTTCAATAATACCAATTATTGTCATAGTCTGTTTATGTAAACACAATCAACGATAATGACCATACGGTTGACTTTTCAGGGTCTTGAAAGTAGGGCTGTTCGCAATGCTATTTTTGGGGCTTTGAATCCTCAGTGATAATCAGTCATATTACTACAGGCTAATCAACCACCCAAACCTGACCCGACTTTGGTAGGACTTGGCACCGCTGCGTATGTCTGAGAGAGAGAGAGGGAGAGTGATAGAGCGGGGGGAAAGAAGTATCAATGTATCTGCAAGTTCATTCAACGCGGTGGGTCAGCCTGCATCACTAGATGCAAAAACTGTGCTCTGCCCTATTCCTTTTCCTCGTCAGACTACTATTTTAATCACTTGTAGTGGGGGTCAGTGTCAGCTCAGGACACTGGCTCCATCAGTGTCTGACACTGACCACCTCTTTTTACTTTCATCCACCAGTTTAACTGTGAAAAACAAAACAAAAAACAGCATTCAAATAAAGTTTTGGATGACTAAGCGTGAAACTTCAAAGCTTTGAAGAGTTTGGGTCAGCCCTATTAGAAGGTAGAGGGGTTGTTACATGTTTGGGAGAAAATTTCAACCACTGCTCCTTAACCCTTGCAATTTAACAGCTGACGACTATTTTCTTCATTTTATGTTCTGAAACTGGATCTACAGGAACATGTTGGTGGAGTACTTCTGTCTTTGTCCTTTACATCATTTCAAGTGGTATTTACTACAACCTATAACCCTCTCACCCTTTTACTCCACTCTCCCACACACACATTCATAGTTAATGCACTTTTTTCCCATCAGAATTTGCCTCGTACACTCTTTGTGTATTCTCTAAGTTGTACATTTACGAACACCTTGAGCTGCAGTCTGATGGGTGCTGTGATTACCGTTATATTATGAATATTCTTATATAAGTGTTGGGAATTTGCACCCTGAAAACAGACATTGTTAGGAAATGTTCTGAATGCTCTCAAAACCCATTTGAAAAATTTAAAATATGTTGCAATTTTATGGCTTCTGTACCAAAGTGCCTAACAATTGGCCTTTCATTCATACACCAATGGTGCCGGAGCTGGCATGCAAGATGCTGTCTTGGTGTTGTCGGAGGATGCGAGCCACAGCTGCACAGATTTATAAATGCAGCACTTATTATTTATCAAACAATTCAAAGTGGAAGTCATCACAAAAAAACAATACCCTTAAAAACCACCTGTTTTTTTCTGCATCTGTAGATGCAATGTTTTCCATGTTCCCTCAAAAATTCAGTGAAATTGCTAGTTTTTAGCACACAACAGTCAAAAATACTTGGTGGCAGAATAAAACCTGTAAGTAGCAGAGTTCAGATCCTCTTTCTAGTGTCTTCTATTTGTCATGCAGTACAGAAAGTACTTTCAGATCTTAATATCTCCTGTGGAAGCACTGGCACAAACACAGAACTACATACCACAAAGCATTATAAGTGTAGCAGTATTGCCATAGGCACAAGTGTAACTTTTCACTTTTTCATGATGCATTTATGACAGCAAGTTGAATCCCAGGAGTAGTAGTAGCTCAGGTTGAAACTGTGGTGGTTGTCATTGCTGTGCGTCTTTATGAGATGTTTCCATCAACCTGAGAGGACAGATAACAGCATTTGAACTGTAGCAGTAATATCAGTCTTATTTTTCTATGGCATTTATGTTGTTTTTAGGGCCTTGTTTGCTTGTTTGGATGTGTCTTCAATTTTCACTGGAGTGTGAATATGTTTGGATAAAATGGTAAAAATGAAAAAACAGCTAAACAAAAATGCCATGATGAAATGCCTTTTTCAGCGTTTTGGCTCTGCAGAACTAATGTGTAACAGAAGTGCTCACTCTGCCAGTGATGTACTAAAATCGTGCCATAGCTGTTAGTGAGATCACTTAAGCTCCCACCAGAGCAACTCCAAAACTCACTTTGAGAACTATTCCGCTGAGGTGTCCCTTCCCCCGAACACCTGTGACGCAAAACTCCTCTCAGAGGCGTAATGAAGTTGTGCGCGGCGGAACAGAGTGACTGAAGTGACAGCGCTGACAAATATGGGCCAACATCACAACAAGTCAACAGAAATAGTCCTCAGTTGGGGGAATTATGAGAGGGTTGCCTACATCTGGGTGGACCGACAGTGTTCACAACCCACAGTGTCCCTGCTCTGAATCCATGACGAAGGGGTTGTCTCTGTCTGCAGCGACTGAGGCAACTATCATGGCGAGCTGTGGGTGCCAGATGGCGCAGTCTCATGGAATGCGTGGATGAGTGAGTAACGTAGGAAACTGGAGGTGTGACATGATTGAATAAAACAGACTTTGCAAAGGGAGGGTATATTACATTACTCTGTCTTAAGTGGAGCTGAGTCAGTAGCTCAAGTACACTTTTACAATATTATATTATACAATTGGATTTTATTGTCCTCCATAGATTATACCTTAATCTAAACCTAGTCTCCACCATTGACCCAACTGTATACTCTATCTTCCACAGTTTATACAAGTACCCTGCATCCTTCTAATAGTTTACCCTTATTGTAACAACTTTAACCGTGAATACATTTTTAGTAAAAAGTTCTGTTCATGACATAATTTATTGCAACAAGATTTCACATACAGTTTTAATGGTAAACACAGTAATCCGTGGCATTGACAGCAGTGAAGTGGTGGCAAAGAGCCCCAAAAGCGAACTTTATTTTTATTGAAAGTGAAGGCTCACTCTTGACTTGGAAACAGTAGTATGACAAAGACAATCTTAACTCAAGGTCCACCTCCAGTTTGAAATGTTGAAAAGAAACCAATTATTTGTATCCTTTTCATGTTTTATATTGGTTTAAACTGTCATGCCTACACTTAGCATATAAAATAGCTTGAATGTTTTAGTTTTCTCTTGTCATCTCGCCAGGTACCCCATTGTTGCCACCAACAGTGTTTTGCAAGTTCACTGTCAGAGCTCAAAGTTGAGCTTACACAGATTCCAATAAACTAGTTCAAATTCGTCTGCTTTTTTCCCCCAACTTTGTGTTATTCCAAACTCATTGCTTATGTGGGTGACATATTGTTAGTGTAAGTTTGCCTTCAGGTTTCTGGTTAGGTTAAGGAAAAAGATCATGGTTTTGGTTAAAATGTAAAGACCTGTGACATCTGTGGCCAATCTTCTCTCCATGTGCAGCTGTCTTTCAACTTGTTTTTTCTGACATGGTGGGCAAAATTTGGTTATGATCGTTACAGTTTTTCAGATTTCTTCATAAAAAGCAAATATTGAATATTCATATGAACCAGTTTTAGTAGTACCAGTGTTATGTTGAAGTTTATCTCCCAATCAAATACTGTTTTCATTCTGTTAAAGTGCATAGTGATGCCTTGGTTAAGGATAGGGTTTAATTCAAATTTAGGGAGGGGGTAAACACATATTGCCAGGGGAACAGATTTCATCACAACTCTGGCATGCAAGATGCCATATACCTTATTGTTAGGTCTCGCGAAAATTTAAAATGATCATGTTCATTAGTTACAAACGAATATGTTCAGTTCACCAAAAACATGAGGCACGTTCGCTGAACTTTTAGTGTGTTATTGCACAGCACTGGTCTCTGATGTAGTAAAAATTACCTTGTCCAGCCACAGTTTGTTTAGTAAGGAGTAGTTGTCACACTTGGTAACTCATATTAAAAAAGTATGCCATATCTCTGCTTTTTTCCTACAGATACACTCACATTGTAGGCTACTGTGCACACACTATAGCCCACAGATATGAGTACTTGTGAGAGCATCCTAAATGGAAACATAGTTAGTATACTAGAGCACGGTAGTATAGATTCATCCACGCATAGAAGCTATCCAGCAAAATGCTTTCCCTTTTCAATGATGAAACCACCACGAAGCACTCCAACAATGATGATTACGTTTGTGGGACAAATGTTAAGTTTTGCACAAGTGGTCTTAAACTGACTCTATGTTTCCTTTCATATGCACAGTAATCAAATACAATACAATGTGCAGCACTGCGGATGACGTGTGCAGCCCACAGCTGAACAGTCCTCTCCTGCCTCAGAGTTTGACTTTGATAGAAAAACCCCTTTGAAATGACTGTACAGTAGAATGTAGAAGTCACTGGAGATTGTAGTTAAGAGTGAGTGAACCGAATCTTGACTCTGTTGTGCTACTTTTGTAAAACCACCCAGGACACTGCCGGCCCTGTGCCAGAGGGGGGCAGAGAGAGGTGGTGGATGGGGACTGGGGGAGGGGGGGGGTTAGTTTGAAGCATTGATGGAAAGCGCAGCAAAGACAAAAATCAATATTTGCAGGGTGGATGAAAATTCCCTCCGCTTCCAAACCGGTTGTCTGGAGGAGTTTGGCTGCTTCTCCTCCCTGCTGTTTTCTACTCTGGGTGCCCTTTATCTCTTGCCAGAATCCCTCATTCACTGTGCTTACTCTAAAGCTCTTTATCATACAGATTGAAAACAGAGGGAATCGTCAAGGAGTGAATCGCATACGTTTGGGAATTCGCCACATGGTTGTGTGCCTACTTCACACTTTGAGTTGTGACCTTTTCTATTGTACCTCATTAGCACCGTTGCGTATGTGAGTATCAGTATGTGTGTGTGCCTGTAGCTTATTGATGCATTGGTGTCCCAGTCACTGCTGCTGTTACCTAGAGCTGATAAATGACGGCCAGCTTCACCTCCCCTACCCAGGATCCTTTGCTGCCCCTGGCTAGTTTCTCTGCTGTGTATTGATGTAGAGACTGGGAGACCAGTGTCACTCGTGCCCTTTAACCCCACCTTCCAATTTGCCCTCAGTGTATGGTAGGCAGTATTGAGAATTTGCTGGCTTGCGCTCCTACTGCTGTATGATGTATAACCTTCCAGAGTCCTTTAGAAATAAGCCTAGTAATTACACTATGAATAGGGTAAAAAGCGTTACTTAACCCTTTACATAAACTCAATAAACTGTTAAACCATAAATCTGAAGGGTTTCCAGCATGTCATCTCCTTTTTATAGAGGCCTAGCTAGACAGTGCATGCAACACATCAGTCATGGAACTCTGCTTCATTGGCAATGAGGCAATCAGTCAAGATGTCACAGTGAGCATGTGTCAACTGGTGGCAGTGATGGAGGGCATGGGTATGGGCTTGGGGGGTGCATTCTGGGTTTTGGCTGGATAAATCTTCCATGGCAGCTCCCAGTAGCTTCTGCCAAAACACTTGGTCTCAACAACAAGCCAGCGACTGCATCTATGTAGGAGCCTCCATATTGGATGCATCGATAGCCCCAGGCGAGGAAAAGTTACCCACATCTCAATTTCACATTGACAAGATCTCTGCTGTGAGGATAATTTTGGATTTGTTGCCCCGCACATTGAAACAGAGAGGGGAACAGAGGAGAAGGAAAGAAAGGGGAAAGAAAGCATTGGAGTATCAAAAATGATAAAAACAATCATAACGACTGTACGGCAACATTTACCTCTCGATGTAATTTCCTTTTTATAATGAATGTTAAGACACAAAAAATCTGCTTCTCAAAATGCATATTTTAATTGCATTACATTCTGCCAGAGCATGTAAGTGCACTTCCGATCGACATTATATGCTATTAGCAATTCTCATTACATTATACTCTTCCATGCAATCCTGTCTATAATAATAGAACACATTTGTTCACTTTCAGCCTAAATGAACTAGAATCCTGATGGGCTGTAATGTAACTCCATAAACTGTTGAAATTTGTGGTTTTTCAAAAGAAACTCATTATGACTGTTATAAAACTGCAGATGGACTTTGAAGGAAACAGCTGTATTGTGAGGGTTTCTGGTGTATTGCTAGCATATAGGCCTGTTGGGCCTAAGTATCAGGGTTTTAAAAAATCTGTTTTTAAGATGTTTTTTTAAACTACAGTCCGACACATTCTCAATTACACAATTCCATCTGATGCCAACCACAACAGCCGCAGCTGAAACAGCAATTTATCACAAATCAATGGACTTTGTTCAGCTTGTACTTAATTGATGTTTATGCTAATATCAAAATTACTGCTTGTTAACAGGTCAGCCGCTGACATTTTTATTTACAGTGAGTGAGCTGAGGATAATGTTACATTAACTATGAAGAGTCAAAACAACTCAAATCATGGTCCTAACGTTACCTGCTTACTGACTTACTCCTCTTAATCCCCTATGTGGGACTTGAGGCTTCAATGAGATCTTTCTATCTTTGCACCAAACCCCCATGACAGGTGTATCTTATCCAGCAGTTCTTCTTAGACACACCAGCTAACAGTAAAAGGCGAGAGGGATATCCAGGCACTTCAAAAGTATGCAAACGTGAAAAACGAGGAGGATTTACATTAAAAAGCCTTTATTGTAGTGCCTAAATCATTAAAAAAGCTAACATGTTTTGACCAAACACCGGCCTTTGTTAGGACTTCAAAAACAGCAGCAGAAACACCACCTCACACTGTTTCAAACATTCATGAATAGGCTACATACCAAATCTTTACCATATTTAGATTTTTAAAAAAGATTTAAAAAAAAAAAAGAATCAGGATGGTCCTTGTTCATTTGGGACGTCTTCGATTGACAGATTTGCCTGAAGTTTTCCCTGATGTGTCCCCCTCTGTAGCAGGTGTAAAGAGGCACACAGGACATTTACAAATTCTCTTCGGACATGTCAGAAATTATATACTTATTGTAAGAGTATATTTGAATGTTTTTCTAAAGCCTTTGAGAAGAATTGGGAGCCTAATCCTCTGGTCACTGTCCTTGGTGCCATGAGTATGTTACCTTTGGCTGACAAGTGTGAAATCTTTTTTGGTATGGTTGTGGTAAGGACACTTATTCTGTGGAGGTCAGACTGTGCACCAACATATGATATTTGGATGAGAGCTGATGAATGTATTATGTATAGAAAAATTCAGGTTCTCTAGTAAGAATATGTTTCAAATATTTGTTAAAATTTGGAGCCCTGTACTAGAGTACGCAACCTTAAGGGTAGTGGAGTGTAATGGCCTGACAGTATCAGCAAGCCCTCTATCGCTGTATATATATTTTATTTTACTGGTAACATTGAAGTCCAAGGACTTTGTTTTTCTTCCATTTGTAAAGAATTTATGGCTGAGTTATTTCAGCAACGTACTGAGTGTTTGTTCTATATTTTCTTTTTTAAATCCTTCTTAAAGCAAGACAATGTATCTCTAGCCAGAGACTGGCAACTATGGCTGAAAGTGGCATTAACAGAATAGTGACACATTTGATTCCCTTTCTTAGCCTGAGATTCTCTTGAGTCAGTTGCTTTGAGGACAGCCAGATTGCCTTATGATGATGAGGTAGAGCTATAAACCATGAGCATGTCTCCTAGTGAGGTTATGTTTACTTTCCATTTTACTGTGTACATAAATAAGTCAAATGTTTATCTGTGACACGCTTAAGCATTTATTCACAGTAACACAAGACTCATTGTTGGCAAAGTTGGCAAACTGACTCATTAAAAAACATCAATACAAAATTGCTAATATTAACTAACAATTGGCACTAACTTTGGGTAAGGGGCGAGAAAAAAACCCTGCATGTATTGAACTTAGTTTTTGGGAAGACTTTGTTCTTACTTATCCATATACACAAACTTACTTAAAATATTTATCATGTTTTGTAAAAAAACAAACAAACCCAAATCATGTTATGTTCTACCATTACTAGATAAAATGAAGTGCCTTTACTCTTCCATTCAAAATTCATTTTGCTTTTAAAATGAACAAACAAAATATTTTAAGAATACACTCAACTGGTTACTATTAAATGTTTGACCACGCTAGTTATATTAAAATTTGAAAGAATATAAGTGTAACTTTCTCTACCACTTGGCTGTAGTGTAGGATTTACACTATTAATTTTGTGAGAAAGTCAAATACATTGTTTCACTCTTAGGCAAATTATAAAACAGAATGAATAAAAAAGAAGTGCTCATAACTAAAGTTTCCATACCTCCCCTTTTAACGTATGATTGTGAAACTCATGTCACTTCTTTCAACCCGATGAGACAGCATTCAAACTCCCTCACATAAAACAATAAATCTTTTTTTTTTTTTTTTCTCAAATAGAGCTTGATTCGTGTGTACAGTCATCCTGCTCCCAATTCCAAATGCTGATTGGAGCGTCGGCATTGAGCAGGTGCAGTCCACTACAGTGGTGAATCACCGGACCTCTCGCCCTGCTTGTGAAACATCACCTGATTCAGAGCACTCACCCTCTCACTCCTGCCATTTTCTCGCAGGCCCATTGAACCCGTCTTCCTGCCTCCCTCCAGCTGGTGTCTCCACCACACACCAGATGGCTCCGCTTGCCTGAAAATCATTTTCCCTTTCACTGTGAACGTGACGGATTCTTTGCCAAGCGTTCACATCCTTTACCACCAGTATGGAGGTGGCATGGTGGCTCAGTGGTTCGCACTGTCATTTCACAGCAACAAGGTTCAGTTCTTGTTTCTGTGTGGACAGAATAATGTTTGCCAGGTTTCCTCCCACCATTAAAAGTCCAGTAATTGATTTTCCTTCATATCTGAGTGTCCTTGGCTCTCCATGTTTGCCCCGTGAAAAGCTGCTGCCCCATCCCTGCTTCCTTGACTTCGACCCAAACTATTCAGGGGTAAAATCCATCCCTAAATAGAAATAAGTCGGTAAACAGAGCATATGCAGGCACAAGGGAAAGTTTGAGTAAACTTGATAGTCGTGATGTCCTACTGACACTGAACATGGCACGCATCCTCGAGCAACCCACAGATCTTTTGGCAGTGGACAATGACTCTTTCGTCACATTAAGAAAAAAATCAACTATTGGTTCAGCAATGATTGGCTGAT
This sequence comes from Plectropomus leopardus, assembly GCF_026936395.1. Classification (NCBI taxonomy): domain Eukaryota; kingdom Metazoa; phylum Chordata; class Actinopteri; order Perciformes; family Serranidae; genus Plectropomus; species Plectropomus leopardus. The sequence continues at coordinate 25,203,118 of NC_142182.1, read as the reverse complement.
GCAGGGATCTCCTAATAAGAAATGAAAGGCAGTCATTACTGTGTTTTTCTATTATTTTCTAGACCTTTATTATCACAAAAATTCATTCTGCACACACGGTCAACAGCAATGGCATGAATGCCATTATTTGTGCCATTTCATTGTTTAACATGTCATTTAGTTTCAAGCATTTACTTAAGAGTTTTCTTTTCCAAATGCAGATTTATTGGCTGAACATTGATATCCGATGATATTGGCATTGTTCACCAATTCACCAATGGCAGTGGCTTTTTTGGTGTGTCACACTCATTTTATGTTAGCTAAAAAGCAGGGCTCGAGAATAACAGCATCCCAAAATCACGGGGACAATAGAAAATGCTTGTGCGACAAACAGAGACTTTCCTCTGGATGTCTTTGGTACAAAAAGGACTCAGTAAAATGTAGTTTTTGGCAGAAAGTGAATATATACAGATAGATATTAACAGGGAATTATGATATATATTACAAAAAGGCTTTTGAGGCAGTTATCTTTGGAACAAAGTGTTTATTCAGAGTTTAATAATACATTGTCAGTTTTTAGACAGTAGAAAGGAATAGAAAAAAAGACCAAAAAATCACTATTCAGCAAACAAACATGCAAGATATGATTCATGGCGATGTTTGCTTCTACATTTCAAGAAAATAAATAAGAGTAAATAAGAGTACAGTGCCATAGGAAATAAAAATACAAGAAACTAATTCAGCACCTTGTTACTTTAATAATCTGAAATACGTGATTACGGGAGCCCATAAAATCAAAATCTTATCCATCTGCACATGGAGTTTTGCTGCCATTTGAGTAACCATTCATTAACTTTTCTTGTCATTGAGGTAGGGTGGCAGGCAGAGGTTTGAGCCAAGATAGTGTTATAATTTTTTTCTGCCACCAATGAAAGGATATGCAGCAAACAAACCTTTTTCTTAAACATACTTCCATCTAGGATTGCGCCTAAAATAAAATGCAATGAATCTAATGGTATGTCAATATTCAAAATTGCCAGTACCTCTGCATGAATTCATTTCCAGTATGACTTTAATTTTGGACAGTCTCTAAAAATGTGTGTACAATCTCCGAGGCAGTTATTTTTAAAAATATGTTTTTCATTTAAAGGGTATATCAGAGATTGTTTCATAAATGTGTATGGTTGAATTTGTGCTCATTTAAAAACTGTGTAATTAAGGACTGACTTTTGTTTTCCTTGCACTAAATGGGAAGTAAATGACAAAAATAAACAACATCAAGGACAAAAAACATTTGTATTGGCTAAATTGTTATTTTAAACATTGGTATTGGCGCAGAATTCCCCAGCCATGCATCCCTATCAGTTACTAATCTTATGGACTCTGGACAAGCTGAATATGAACATTTAATCTTAAATGTAAAGGTAAACTGATTAGATCAACAGACGAGCATTTTAAAGATGGTGAATCCTGTCATTTAGTAAAATTACTCATGTAGGCCTTTTGTTCAATTCAATATTCAAAATGACCTTGTATTGAGCACCCACACTTGTGTGATAATAAAATGTGTAATGACTAAATCAATAATGCGTCAGAGAATTTGAACTTGTATTGGCAGAATATAAAATGAACAAGTTGAATCAATGAGAGAGGATTAAAAGGACGAGCTTTACAATGTTCGAGAAAGGAATTAGAAGCTGATAAAAACATATGGCAAAGCCTCTGTTGTAATTTTTCATGGACGACGTTGTTAGTTAATGATCACAATATGAAAATGGTATACAGTCAAAATGACCATTTTATGATTACTTTTGTCTATTTTTGCCCATGTGTCTTTGAATCTATCTTGCTTAGATCTAGCATCTTCATCAGCTATCAAACCGTTGGCCTGCAGGCAACAAAACAGATAGCAGATTATCTTGTTTAACACCCCAAAGTACTTTTAAGGCTTAATTTCTCCAGATGCAGAAATAATGATGCCTCTGCTAATAAAAATTTGCTTTTGCCAAATCCACATATAATAAGAAATAATGGAGCAGCCAGTGACAATCTGGAGTTACAGGGCACATGCTGTTACACTGAAGCACACAAAAATGGACAGGATGTGAGACCACATAATGATGTAAAACCTTTTACTTACACAAGACATGACATTGGCCAGGACAGGACACCTAATTATCTGACCTTTTCTCACAGACGGACCAGTGGCTGAAACACAGACACTTTACCAGCAATGTGATGTCAAGGACCTAATCTGTGTCAGGAGTGTGACCTGTAAAGTTCAAATCTCAAGCTTTCAATTTCACATGCGGCCAGTGTGAGCAGAAATGATGTTTTGTTCTAAATGGCTTCTATTTTTTATGTCGCCAACCTTAAGGTAGTTTGTTCCAGGTAGAGCTGATGATTTTAAATGTTATATTGGTATTTATTTAGGTATTCTGGAAAAATGCATGTATTCAATAATATGACATTAATTGTAATTAAAGATGTCTGGAGCACAATAGCTATATATGGAGTTTATGAATGTGGAGCAGGTTTTTCAGTTCAGTATGAATCATTGATGCCTCTACAGCAGTAGTTCCCAAATGGGATACAAGGTCCAGATTTCCCCTTAGTCATTAGTTCAAGGTTAACACATCAGATAAACTGTCACGAATTCAATTTGATTTCACGAAAGGCAAACATGTTCGAACACAAAGAAACAAAGCATTTGCAAGAATGAACAGAATCGACACTTCGAAATCTAAAGCTCTGTGTCTGAAATTCACTGTACTTTCCATACCTTCCATGTAGTCAGTTGAGCAAGGGTTCCTTTCATTGCTTATAAATTAGAGTTGTCACTTAGAAGAGAAAGCCTGTGTTCTTTCTTCCCAGAGAAGTGACGCAGTCTCACTTTAAATTGTTGTATTTTAATAATAGCTAGTAATGTCTATTAAAAATGTTACTTAAGAATATAGCTGTATTAGTTTGAAGGAGCTGTGCGTCCCCTTTGTAGGCTGACGTGGTTGATCTCAACAGGAGACTGACCAGTTTGTTGTTTTCACTCAGTGTGGCAGAGAACGTGGGTGAAGACTTTGTCTTGGGAGCATTTTCCCAGGAAACTAGGGAAATGTCCAATTTATGGTTGCCTTTTAGGTTCCAGTGGAATCAGTGCATAAGTACCCACCACCAGTATCTATTCGAAGACTAGGGTTGAGATTAATGTCCCAGTACATGTATTTGAGTTTGCAGGTTTGTATTCTTAAATACAGCAGTTAATATTGCTAAATTAGTGCCCTTTGTGTGGTCTTGATAAGATGCATTAATAACTTTGTTTGAGCCTAGCATGCCTCAAGAGGTAGGTGGTAGAATTTGGTTTGGTATGTGAGGAGCTAGAGGGATAGCAGTAAGGAAGAAGATAACTGAATTTCTTGTCAGTGTTTGCGAGTTGTAGCTCGGCCCTCTAGCTTGAGTAATAGGTGCTACAGCTCATGCTTTGTCCGGTGTTGTGTGTGAGCTTTGTTGGTAGCTTGGTTTTCTGTTTGTGTTGTAAGTCTTGGGTTATGAAACTCAAAGTTTTTTGTGTATTTGGTAGCTGTTTTTTTTCCCTTGCCAATCTAATCAGGCAGTTGGCTGACATGGGAGGGGATATTGCACCTTCAACGCCTCCACGGCACACCTGACACACAACCATGCATGGCTGTCATCACTGACTTTGCTGATTGACATACTCCATTGTTTATTTAGGTTGATCATAGTTTAATATTTTATGATTGTTTTTACCAAATCTCTTGTGTGGACTCCCTCCTTGTCACATTCATTAGCCAGTTTACGACACTATTGCTTTTCATATTTAGTCATACTACTTTAAGCCCCAGCCTAAACTGTCAGCACAGGGGAATGTACCTGAACTCAGTCCCAGATTTGCAGATGACATGACCCACATGGGCAATCTCCTCCTTTTGTGCTCAGCTGAGAGTGCACACCTCAGCCAGTTGGGTTTTGGTGGTGATCATCTGGCTTTTAGTGATAGAGTTAAGGTTATTTTAGATTTTGTTTGTCCAAAAGAAATGACCAAGTCCAGCGAGAGAGCCTTTATAGAAGTCAAGAATGTTTACCTATCAGGTTTCACAACTGCAGTAGCCACGAGTAGATGGGGTAAATTGAAGTGTCAAAGTTTTTCGTCCTTTTTCACCTTTTTTTTTCTTACCTCCTGGACCTGATAAACCACAAGGCTGAAGGATGTCTGAAGGCTATGCAAACACTCAGGGATACAGTGAAAGTAGTCAAAACTTCCAGATTGACAAAAAAAGCCATAATACTTTACTTTGCTTCATACTGCTGTCTATCCCGTTTTGCAATCCCCAAGAGGGATTGAGAGGAAGCATGAAAATGATATCCATGGTCTCTCTGGAGTTCAGCAGATGTCGCGCCTGTGGTCCAGAATTTTTAGTAGAACTTAAGCAGAAGTGATGGAATGTGTATGGCCGAAAAAAAAGGAAAGGTGTGCATCCTATAAAATGTGCAAATGTGGGTTTCGAGTGTGGTTTCATGTTGTGTGTCTTGTGTCAAGCTTGTGTGCACCCGAGTGTGCACGTTGACACTGTCATCGTAAAAGATACCTTCAGTGATTAGACGTTTATGAGTTTCCACCATTTCCCCATTGGCATTTTATATGGAATGCCTCCATCAAGACCTAACAATTCATAAAAATGTACTGGAGACACTTTGGCTTGTGCAAGGCAGAACATACACAAGGAGAGACATGATAGAAATGTGGTAATTACGGTGCTCTGCAGAATTTCAAGGCTGCCTTGATGTGAGCTGTGTGATGTGACCCTTGGTAAGACATCTTGATACTTCAGACTTGTAATGGGAAGAAGTGAAGGATTGCTGATAAAATGGCAGGCTTTCAACATTTGCCATATCCATTATAATATGAAGAAATGTGGGCTTTTTTTCTGACTTGTTCTTTAATGTAGTTTGATTCAAGATAAAAGCACTTTTCAAATCAGATGATGGCAGTACAGCAATGCAAGTTAAAGCTCAGGGCTTCTTTCACCAGCTATAAAGAAACTTTACAAATATGCATTCATTTTCACTATACCAACAATTATGAGTGGTGTTTGAAACAAAATGCATCCATATCTGGATTCTCAGGTGCCTTTACCGCAGCTTGTGGGAAATTGAAGAATTTTTGAGCATTCTGAGTTATAGCTATACACATTTTTCATTTAAGATGACCAATATGACCAAAATAGTGTTTTGGCTAGGCCCCTTTGTTCTGTATTTCTATAATTAAAGGGATACTTTGACAGTTTGTACCGGTCTCAAATCATAGCACTGTGGTTAGATCGTGTACCTGAACTATGGTAAAGCTCCCTCCATTTTACCAGCGCCCAGATCTCACTGCTCATCTTTTAGCTCAAATCAGATTTTTGCTGGCTCTAGGGTAGTTGCTCACACTACAGATTGTACTTCCACATTTTCGTACGCCGTGACCACAGATACAAGTATAGAAGCAGATTGAGAGAAGAAGCCACCTCTTTCTATCTCTCCAAATTCTGTTGGTAAAATGGCAAATGTTTATCTTCATGATCATTTTCAGGGGTGTAAACTTATCTTTCTGTGAATATCCCTTTTTTAAATCTAATAGTGGTCATTAGTGTGATCCGTGTCGATCTGATGAGTTTTAAAAATTCAGCAGGAGGGGCGCTTGGGTTCTGGGTCTGTGAGGACAGAGTCCTGGGGAATGAAACAAAGTCCATTTTTAACTGCCTGCATGTCTGAAGGTAAAAATCCCTTATACTAGAGTTATGATAACCTTAAATGTCTTACAGTATGTAATATGTCAGAGGACTGTTGATAAATAAAACTGAGTTGTTGTTTTTTATGTAGCACACTGTAGTCATCACAATTTGAAAGTAACATTAGGTGTTAATAGTACTGGGCAATATGGCTTTAAAATAATATCGCAACATTTTTAAGGCTATTTCACAATAGACAATAGCCATAGTGATATTTTCAAATGTCCTTTAAACTAATGTTAACTACTAAAATACAAAGTTATTGAATGAACTGCCGTTACAGTAAAATTAAATAAGTAGTTACTGTCATTTAATAAATTTGAATACGCTACTGTTATAATTACATTAAATAAAAGACAGTTATAATAAGTTAAATAAAGTACTCTGAAAATTACAATTTAAAAGGTATTGTTATAATTAAAGCACAAAACACAAGGTTAATTCATGAGAATACAGCATGGACATTTAGCTAAAATGGACTTATGTTACTTATGATAAAGTTAAACGAAATGCTTGTTAGAGTAGCCTTATCTTGTTTGAGTAGGGAGCAAATGCCTAGCTCATGAAAAACGACAAAGGTCAAATTGAAATTACCTTACGTCATTTTTTCTTTCAGTTGTAGTTGTCGTGACAGTATTGCATAATACAGAGAGGTTTTTTTGTTATTGTTGTTAACGTGGCCAATAGTGTGGTAACAGTGTTTTCAACAGGGGGCGCAACTATAAGAACTGTGGATTTAGCCCTTAGCCTTTTGTGGCAAACAACACTGAATGACAAACTTGTTTACTAATGATGTGCTGTTCTGCATGCAGCATGCCATACATTGCCCATACCAGCTAATGTCCCCCCCATAACAATGAGCAGAAGGAGACAGGTGGCGGGCGACCTGTGAGAGCAGGTCCCTCCGGATGCTGGCTGATGACGGTGAAAACATGGACGGGCATTGTATTAATCCAATTCCATGGCAGTAATGTGGAAAATCCAGCAGCTGTCTGAGCTTTATATAGAAGAGCCTGGGGCATGAGAAACCTGCAGTGATTCAAATGGCACAAAGGCACTGTGCCTGAAATACAGCACTCTTCCCCTGGCATATAGATCTCCCCGGCTACCTTTTGCCTTTCTCTTCCCCTCTCAGCATCACTGCTTAATTTTACTTTCCCTCCAATTTCCTCATTTGCTGTCTCTTATGCTCTGATGGCCTTTCTGCTTATTTTTCTGCCTGCAGTTCCTGTCTTTCATCTACCCCTTACAACCCAATTGCCAGAGCAGTTACAGCCCAGAATCCATCCTTTTTTCCCCTCCCATCTCCTCATTCACTCACACTCTCACCTTGTCCTTCTCCCATGTCTTTGCTCTCTACAGGGACTCTCAGGAGTCTCCAGGGGTGCTGCATAACTCTCAATGGGGAGTGAGGGTGCAGCTAAAGAATATTGATAAGTACTTTTTTTTCTGTTTGATGAAAATGCTGTAATATATCTGCAGTGTTTGATAAGGTAGTTGATCAATACCAGTGACCTAATAATTTATTTGCAAGGTGCTTACATTTTAGATTGAATTGCTAGCCCAGACTTCTAACACACAGAGAGACACACAAACACACAAATACACAGCAGCAGCAGCAGCAGCTCAACAATGGAGTACGGTGACCAGCACCACAAGATATTCCAGTCATAAAGGCTAATGAGCCTCATTCTCACGCCAAGAAAGCAAATGACCATAATAGTGACCATAATTACAGTACTTTGCATCACAATACCGCACATTACCTCTTCGCAAAGCAGCTAAGAGCTGGATATTGAAGCTGACGGGAAAGTGGCAAAGGGGACATTTTCTGTAATGCCATCTAGTGGCTGCGAACAAAGTAGCTTCCATGACATAGCAACTGATCTCCTCACTGAGTTATCAGGTAAATCTGTTGTTTTCGACAGTGTGTAATGGTGTCAGTATTTCGCTGTAATTGTGACTCCTCATGATCGATTTATTCAAAAATAACTGCATCGTTGAGAGAAAAAGGAGAAGAGAATGTGAAGGCAGGACAAAGACAAAATAACCGCATGCACTGTATTGATGGCTCACTGTTGTCTTAATAGAGCAATATTTTGATCTCACTGAAATGTTCATCAGACTTTATGAAATCAACATGAGAGAGCAGAAGAGGCAATATTCTGAACACACACAAGCACATTTATTACTGAATGGTTAGAAACCTGAAGAACTGAAAGTCAATCTGGTACCAGACTTCATAAAAAGGATTACAATTAAAAAATAGAAAAGATTTTTGTGCCGATTTTTTTCGTCTGGTTTTTGTTTTTGAGTTTTTGATCCAGCATGTGTTAGAGGTTTTCTGGGATGCCCATGCTCTCCAGGTTGTCTGTGAGTGAATATGAAATTTTAATTATTGGTTATTTGTTTAGGAATAAACAAAAACAGTTTCCACACAGGTTTCACTTGTCCAATCTTGGCTTTAGCTTTTGGCTCGTTCTGAGTGCTCTGACTCCAGACAACAAAACTAGGCAATAATGAATATGTTGGTGTCAATTGGTGACATCCAAGCAAACAGGAGCATCGTTGGGCTTTGAAGCCAATTTAACAGTGTCCAAGCATGGAATTACAAAGTCCAGGCCCATGATGTGATGCAGTTGGACCGCAAACATTTTTCCATTGAGTTACATTAAGAGAGAGATGGCTGTAAATCAGTGGATTTTTTTTGTTGTTGTTGACTGTTACTGTTACTGTTACTGCCTCTGGTGCCCTTGCTTTATGGGCACCACAATGTGGAAGATCAAGCATATAGAGATTTTTTTTGGCATCATGCACCACAAAGCAACTCTCATAGGAATGATTGGGGTCCCATCTACAATGCTGTATCCTGTTCTCTTCATACATCCATGTTAACATCGCCCTCATGTTATCCATCATTTTGTAAAGTTTGTCTCTTGATTAGATGTTTCTCTTGGAATCATGATTGTATTACAATAATTGGTTACCGTACTCACACTTCAACGCCATTGATTCAAATTCAAATTAAAATTGCTCATAGGTGCATTTTTTTCCCCCTCAAGGACTGTTTCGCCAACTCCCGCCCCATTGTGCTGTTTGGCTAGTACTCATCATATTGTTCAACCCTTCATGATTTAAACATAGGTAATAAAGTGATTCAAAATAAGTGATCTCATTAGCAGTTTAAATATCTTGTCAACAGTTTTTAAACAGTTCTCTTTTATAATGGTGGTCCATAGGGAAATGCCTTTTTTTTTTTTTTTGACAGAAGGGGGATTTTCTGTTGCCGTAATGTGGTTGGCTATTGGGCAATTTAGTGCAAAATTCACCTCTTAATAGAGTCTTGAGTGGGTCTGTTCCAAAGATTTATAAGAGGCTTGGATACTGCAGGCGCACTAGAAGCATGCAGCCTCCAAGCATGGCTGAGCATAGCCGAGAGGCCAACTTCCACCGGCCAAGAAACTGAGTTCTGGTTTAGCTCTCTGCTAGCTTGAATAGGGATAAAATAATTTAATCTTGCGGCTGTTTTAGACTTTTCCAGTGTTATCAGACTGAATGGATTAAATCTTGATAGTAAAATGAGTCATTTTGAAGGGGTTGGAACAATTACAAAAATGTATCCACTGATTTTTAGACCTTTCTCTCCCAGTGTAAGTTTAGGGGAAAATGTCTTTTTGAGCCTAGTACCGTCATGTGAAGGACTCCGAGAAGTTCAGTATCGCTGTTTGGCCACTATGAAAATTGGCATCAAAGCCTGACACCCTTCCAGGGGACCTGGTCTGTGCTCCTAGTGGACCGTTACTGTCAGTTACAGGCCACTGTCACTGCAGGGGCGCTGATTCATTGTTTGATATGAAAACATTTCTACTTAGTTTCCAGTAGTGGTCAAAAAATTTGTTTAAAATACATTTTTCATCAATGGCTGGAGTTTTGGGCAGCAACAAGGAAAAAAGGTCAGGAACAATTGCTTTGCACAGTCAATAAGCGGGACTTTTGACAGCCATTATTACATTATTTTCCTCCTCTATGCCTGGGCACTTGAAGCTTTAGAAAGTTGGAATGTCCTCCCTCCTCATTCTGTCACTTCCTTCTCCTCTGCTAACAGTTGTGACCTTTCATCTCTACCGTACCCATAATTGCAGTGCCTGAGGTACTGAGCATTAACGGCCGGAGACGGAGAGCAAGAGAATGAAAAGAAAGATGGAATGAGCGAGGGAGACAAAATATAGCTATTGCCCAAACCCTGAACAGACTGCTGCTGCTGCTGGCCCAACCCCCACACCCCACCCCACCCTCCGCTCCTATCCCCTCATCTTTCCTCATTTCGATTGAAGGCTAATGTTCAGGTGTCACATGCCTCTGCCTCGTGAGCCCCATGTGAGCTCCAGTTTTGCCCTGTAGCGGCGAAGACTTCTCATTTCACAGTGGAACAAAAAGGGTACACACACAAAACAAATGAGGAAAAGGTTAATGTATTCCAAACACCTTATCTACATTGAAAGACGACATGCCATCTCGGCGACACAGCTCTTCTATAAGACTGAACTCCGACAAGCAGACAACATCCCGGCTCCCTTCACTTACTTGAATTATGCGCTCAGAGAGAGCTAATGCAATGACTGTTTTCCCTTGCCAGTGGACCATAGTGAGCCTATTAAAATCACATCGCGACTTGCCTTTCTCTACAATGTGCCTCTCATTAAAAGCCCATGGCGGCATTAAATGAACAGGCCTGAAGACAATGCAGAGAACTCATGGATTTGATGCGACTTGATTATAATATCTAAAATGACCTCCTAAACACCATGACCAGTTATATCAACAGACGCTGAAGGGATTCATCAGCTCTGTCATACTTGAACTCATTTCGTAGTGTGGCTTGAGGAAAAATCATGAGCCAGTCTGGGTCGGGCTGCATTAAAAGCCGCACACAATTGCTGTCGTGATCGGGAGGAAAAAGACGACCACATCTTGAAGGAATGATTACTCACTCACAGCATGTGTGGGTGCTCGCAGTATATGCTGCGAGCGCAAATGTGTGGAATGCCAGGGTCCCTCGCATAGCAGTTGGTTGCCAGGTGGGCACAGTGCTTTTAATGGCACTGACCTGTGAGATAGGAGGGCACATGTTTCTTTTAATGTTGCACAATGAGGAAGTGGGAGACTGGAGTTACATAACTCAAGAGTTCACATGAATGCAGAAACAGAAATGTCACCCAGCTGAAAGGGAGAGGCCTGTTTTTGAGATGGGGTTAATTTAAACCTATTCATCACAGTCTCTCCTTGGGTATAAAATTAAAATGACAACTTTGCTCAAACCTGTCAAGGTTTTCTTAAACTTTACACAAGCAGTTTATTAGAGGACTCACTGAATAAAGGCGTAGGTAGTGCAATTTATTCTAACATTTTTAATATCTGCCAATTGAAAATCATCCTGGCAAATGATTGTGAGGGCCCTAAGGACAATAAATGAGCCTGCATACGTAACACCCACACAGTGTGTGACTTTTTCGAAATCTAGATTTAACAAAGTACAAGTACACTCCTTCAGTATACTTGACCTTTCCTATACATTCCGTGTGTATATTCAGCAGCTTTTACATGCTCAAGGTATGGTGTAGTTAACTGAGATCTGTTTGGAAAATGCGAATACATCAAGCATGAAATTAGTGGAAATCCTATCTTGTCATCAGAGCATCAACTCTACTTTTATCTCCGATTTTAAGCTTCCATCCTGCCTTCATTTTAGGCTGCTTTATAAGCATTGATGAACTGTCAATCATACACAGTGCAGTATTTCTTTTTTTTCTCAGTGAAGATGCAGACGTGGCAGTTGAGGACAGGTTTCTTGTTTAAGGGTTCAAACAAGTCAGAGTAAGCAGATGTCAGCCACTTATTGATAGCTTGCAGTGTTCACTCAGGACTCATTTAACAGTGTTAAGGATCCAAACGAGGGAAATATTTACGAGAGGAAATGGGACCTTGGGAAAAAAAAAAAAAAACATTTTTAGACTGTTTCACTTCCAATATAAAAAGACCACAAGGGGCTGATTTCAGAATTTTGTTTTTTCAAAATACATTTCCCAAGCATTTCAGCTGTATTGGACAGTTCTAGCTTTGAGAGAGACAGGAAAGACAGGGGGCATATAAGGGCAGACATGCAGCAAATTGCCCAGGCTGGAATAGAACCCTGGCTGCTGCGGTAAGGATTCAGCCTTGATACATAATGTGTGGGCACTACCATCTGAGCTACTGGGATGCACCGCTTTAAAAAATAAATAAATTATATATATATATATATATATATATATATATATATATATATATATATTAGTATTAGTATAGTATTATTATTGATAATAATAATAACTCAAAATTCCTCCCATCTAATTGTTACTGTGGTTTCAAGTATTAATGCAATCTTTGTAACCACTGGTTGCATAGTCATTGTCATTAATTGTTGACGAGATAAAGATGCCACAAAAAAAAAAAATCACGTGCCGGCTGCTCTCAGTTGTAGAGTATAGTGTACTCTTAGGGCTACGACTGTAATCGCAGTATTGAATGATTGTTGTGTTCGTATCTACCATGTGTTTTAGGCCCATGTTGGTGAGTAATTACTAACATGTAACAAGTAACTAGTAATTAATCTACAAAATGAATGTAATGTAATCGGTTGAATGTACTAAGAATGATAAAATTACAGTTGTTAATCTAATGTTTGTGATTATGAAGGGGTTTCATCTAAATATATGCTTTTCATTAAAAAGCTTATTTGTAGAATATATACATTGATTTTGTTGTTTTGCATTTTTTTCACTGTCCCGGAATTCCTGCCTTTGGCATAGCCACATTTTTTTTTAGCTTTAATGCCCAGTTAAAAAATTTCATAGAAAAGTAGTAAAAAGTAATGAGTTACATTACTTTGATTCAGTAATTAAAGTGGTAACATTACTTGTTACATTTTTATGTGGTAACTAGTCATCTGTAACCTATTACATTTAAAAAGTAAATTTTCCAAAAATGGTCGAGGTAGGCGTACGTTCTGCTCTCACAGCTTGAATTGAGAGGGGAATCTGGCACAGGAGCCGGCTGAAGCTACTTTAAAATGGTGTGGCGTATACTGATGTGGCAAAGATGCAGACCCAGCCAATAAATTTGTTTGATGACTCATGGAAAATTAGGGTGATTGGTCAAATTTGCAGAGAAGTTACTGTGATTAGACAAGATTGCAAAGTAGTGCAGAATTCACAGGGTTTGGTTGAATTTCTGTTAAATGATGAGGTTTTAATGTCCTGTGGCTGATTAAAGGGTTGCAACTGCAGGGTAACCCTATCAGAACTATAAGATATGCCAAAAAGAAAATATATATATTAAAAAGATCATATTGCCTTTATGTTTGACTTATGTTTGACAGATATTTAGTGGGAATGATAATTTTTGCATTTGGCTAGGAAAAAAATGCTTTATGTGGTATGTTGTGACACAGTTTTCCTTAATCAAAAAATTGCAGCTCCTGTAGTTTAAATTACACTTAGCTATATTGCAGTTTTGATAATATGTCAATTAATTTTGCAACTCTATATCAAAAAAGCAAGAAAATGAGCGCTTCCTGGACTCAAAAGCCAGTCTGTTGGAGGTGCTCTGTGGGAGGGGATATACAGTACTAGGATTTTAAAAAAACAGAAAGAAAACTCCAAGGCACTCTCTTTTAAAATGTTAAAATGCCTTTCTTTCTACTGTATGGTCTTGATGAAACACACTCCTATGCATTTTGGCAAACACCTACACTCTTTCCAGGCCACAATGTGTAAGATTGGTGGATGACCAGTATAAAAAGGGCCTTTGGTGTCTTGAGATCTGTTTGACCCCCTGACGAACGCTTGCTTGCCGAAATGCGTAGGAGTGTGTTTTTAAGGTCCATCATGACCATGCCGTAGAAATAAAGGCATTTTAACATTTTAAAAGAGATTGCCTTAGAGTTTTCATTCTGTTTTTTTCAAATCTTAAATCCTATATGTATAATTGTATGTTATGCAGAACTATAGGTCATTGTTTCAATTACATTTCGGGAATGACCATTGCATGTCATGGCAGAATTAGTTGTTATCAAAGTGGTGGTGTCAAATTTCCAATAGTGCCCTTGTATGAACATCAGGAGGATTACTGAGCGTTTAACACTGAAAGCCACTAAATGCCTCTCACCTGATACTAGCCTTTAACTTTGACTGTATGATTTTTTTCATTTTTGTAATTAACAGTTTTATATTGATTTTAATAAATGCACAGCAATTAAATTAAGAAATACACCCGAGTGCTCACACATCTCACCACATACCTGTACAACAATGAGAAATTTAATTAACAATAGAAGATGAAAGCTTAAACGCCCACAGTCCAGGACAGAAAGCTTTTGGCAGTGTCTGGGTGGATCCTGCCAACTGGAATATCCTCAGGTACGATTGAATGACATGTGTTGACCCAGAGGGGAATTGAGAGGTCAGGAGGTGGTTTCCGTTTAAGAGGGAGCAGTTCCTTTTGCCAACTGTGTGTCAAGCAAACCAAAATGTCCTTTCCCCAGCTGTAAAATTTAGCTCAGTCTTCATTTAACATTTAACAGAGGATCTTCGGGGAAAATGGGATGAAGTATATTGTGGGATAAAGCATATTGTAGATTGGCAACTGAAAAAAACATTGCTGTGATATTTTGAAGCTATATTAAATTGAATGTGATCCAAGAAGTCGAGTGGGTGGAAGCTGAAATATTGCCCTTGCACCAGCATCAATACCATTATTATATAGTACTCCACAAGTTATTTTCTATGCAATATCATAAATGTCACTGAAGAATTACAGAGTGAATCATTAGCATGAAGCATTTAACCTAACAAATGATTTCCTCCAAATAACTATTGATCAGAGTAATGAAGTCATATAAATCTCCTCTCAATACAGTTGTTCTCTGCAGTTATCATTATGGAGTGTGCATTTGCTAATAATTTATTATCACAGCAGTGATATTTTGTGCAGATGGAAAATGTAAACAATCTAAAAGTGCTTTGTAATGAACTCATTAGTATTTGCATTCAAAAGTACTGAACTGATGAGTTTTTAAAAGGAAACTTTGTTACAGTGTGGAACGGGAGGAATAGACTGACAAAAACACTCTTGGCATGGAAATGATCCTGAACTGGAGAAAAGAAAAAAATGTTAATAACGCTGGTATCAGAAACTGCCTCTGGAAAAAGACTCATTGACAGACAATACATAAGATCCCAATTAGATAGGCTTTATTTCGGCGGCGCACAAAATATGCGGCCTCCTCTGCCCCGGTTCCCTGTTGGCCATTCTCTGGATTCTCTCTCCAGCGGCCCTCAGGTCATAGAAATGACTGTGATAAAATGTCATGATGAGAACAGAAAAATGTCATTCTTGTTAGTATTGAAACGTGACTTGAAATTTAATTCTTGTTTGCGCTGCACACACCTCCCCAGACATGTGTGCTCACACACTCACACACACACACTTCTCTGACCTATCTCAATATTGAAAAGAAATCCCGTTTTGACAGGACTGTGCATGTACACGCAGACGCACTCCGGCACATATCAAAACAGATACACTCATGCAAGCACGCACATGCACACACATACACCAAGCAGATTAATCCGAGATAAAATGTCTAGCTTTTTGTCAGCTAAGTCAACAGTGGTGACAGCAAAAGGGCACAGACGCACACAAAAATGCACAACACACACCGCACGCTCAATTTAGTCGGTCTTTGTGACAAGAGTGTTTGTAACGAAGGGGAATTCATTAGGCAGTTGTTGTCACTTCACAGGAAGACAGTAGCAGGTTGGAGAGAGACATGTTGAAGGTGAGGATTGTGTCTGGAGACTGGAGCCAGCTGGCAGAGCTACGAGCGAATGAAACACGGGCTGAGCAAAGAGTTGGAACGGGCACATATATATGTCTAAACATACATGGGTTACATAGCTGTATGATGTAACATCAAACATGCATATCCACGTGATTTCTCCTGCTCTGTTCTGGGTCGTAAATTAACTTTTGGCTCAAGCCACACAATCGGCATGGTGGGAGGATAAATTAGGGTCTTTGGTGATCCTCAGACTTTCCATCTAGTGTAGGGTGATGATATATTCAAACCCCCAAACCTTAAGTGTGCTTTCATTGCACGCACAATCGATAGGCAATATCAGCAGAATGGGGGGCATTGAAATCTGAGCAAATTGGCTTGATGTCTTTCAAAAACATGGAAAGGAACCAATGAGAACCTTAACAAGAAATGGCCCAGAAATTAGCAAGAAATTGGTAAAAAGTTAAAAGAAAATGACCGAAAAATAAGTCCAGACTAAATAAATCCATCAATCAATAAAATCAGACAAATTTTATTAACTCCCAAAATCCAACAAAGTATTATTTCGATATTATTTGAAAACTGTAATAATAATAACACCGTAACACACAAGACCAGCTGCACAGTCCATGAATCCACCGGGGATAAACGCTTTCGTGTGTTTCACTTGATTGTTGGCAAAGGTCCCCTCCTGAGCTGCCTGTTTCAGCTGGCTGTCACCTGCGCTTTCCCTGCAAAAGTGGGTCGCGTTGGTGCTGCTTCCTGCTTGTTGCCACAGTTGATGTTTGGCCATCTTAATTTGATCTTTTATCTCGACATTTTTAGTGGACATGACAAAACTGATAGTCTCGCAGTGTGTGCAGAGAGCAGATTTTTTGTTACCTACCTTAAAGATAGCTTACCACGAGTAAGGTCACGGCCAACAGCATTATTAACAACTCTTTATTGATGGACATGCATACAGACAAATTGGTGTTAAATACGGCCTAAGAGTGCCCTAATATACCAGTATTGACAATAACCATAGTATCTAAATATGACATATTGATATCATGGTAATAATACGCATGATAATGTCATGTCCAGTGTAGTTTAAAACATTTCTGTTTCTTTTTGTTCTTGCTTTGGCTCCCTGCCCCAAAGCCATGTAGTTGCTTTTCACTATCCATTAAGTGACATTGCTCTTTGGATACACTTTATACAGTTATGATAACAGACTCTTCTTCCCTACACTTGTATACTGAGGGCAATTAAAAAACAAAGAGAAACAAAACACACCACAAACAGTGAAAGATGAATTCAACCAATAGCGTTTTTTTTTTCTTTTTCTTAAATTTTCCATAGATATTGTGATAATATCGTTATGATTAATTTTGACTTTCAAATAATGCCAGCCCTACTTAAGAAGGATGGTGCATTGTTTAATGTAGTAATGAGTGAGACATAAAATAACCATCTAACTGAACGGTGAAATTAAGTATAATTTTATTATTATTTAAATAGTGACAAAAACCAGGATAATTTCGTTTGGATTGCTAAAATCCGGGACAGTTTAGTGTCTTACAGGTATTTGTCAGGAATCAGGACACCCAGCTTTAAACCAGCTTATTCTCTGACACACTGGGATGTTTGGCCAGCATTTTCTAGTGCCTCCTTAATTTTTTGCACACAATTTTAATACAGATATACACAAATTTCCAAATAATGTACCATTATGACTTTGCTGATCCCCTAACATTTCTTTCAGTACCAGCAGGAGGTTTACACTTGTGTTTTTGAGTGAAATATCTTGCCAACTATTAGAACAATTGCCATAAAATTTGGTATTGACATTCATATTTTCTAATAACTTATATTTAGCACCACCATCAGGTCAACATTGTATTTAAAAAAAAACCAAACTAACAGCATTCCACAAACCACATGTGTATTTGCCTTCAGTGCTAATTTGCAAATGTTAGCATGCTTACAGTACATGTTAAACTAGGATGGTGAACATAGTGTGCATTAGCATGTAAGCATTGCCATTACATGCATGTTAGCATATTTAATATTTATTTCAAAGCATGCTGTGTCAAAGAACATCCTAACAAAGCAGCTTACATAGCTGCAGACTCTAAGTCTTGTTGAATCTTGAGTTCGTGACCTCAAAATATAGGAAGCAGATATTTTAATTGCCATCACTGTGGTATCAACATTCTCTCAAGAGTGGTGAACAGTATTACAGTTGACACCTTTCTCATCTTCTTGCAGTGATTCAGCTGACTTGTTTGACATGTTCCCATAAATCTAGACATTTTCTTCACATTCACACATCCCAATCTTATTAAATGTGTGCTGTGCGGTCTCCACACACTCACTCACAAACACACACACACACACACACACACACACACACACACACACACACACACACACACACACACACACACACACGGGCATTAATAGATATTGAATAAATACTGTAATTTGCCTCCAAACCTAGACAAGTGCAGCCCGTACTTCAGGGTTCTGCCACATCATGATTCATGAATATACTAACTGATGCAAGAGCAGCTTCTTTGACAATTAATAAGGACTATTTCCTATGTAAAATGCTGTGTAAAAAGTTCTGTTTCTGTCAAGCAGGCAGGGAGAGAGAGTTGTTGACACGGGGGAAACACTTGCCCTTCAAAAACAGCAAGCCTCTTAGATGACAGCATGCTACAAACTGCGCATTTTTGGCAGTCCAAATTGTAGCTATCAAAGCTGTTTTTCAAGGATTTGCTTCTCAAAGATATGTCTGTCACTGCTTTGCTGACACTGATGCACTTTTCATTGAGTGTCATTTGTGTATTTTTTTTTTCTTGACTAAATCACAATTTGAGAGGCAGACTAGGGGAAAAACAAGTCATTTGCATACCCTCGCCCCCCACAACACACACTACATCCTTGTGGCTTTTTCTGAGCTGAATGATGATAAATAGTAGAAGGAAAATAGACACACATAATGAGGACTGTCTTATGACTGAAAAATATAGCGCACAAACTCTGAAGCATCTCAACTAAGTCAACCGTCAGGGTAAAGGTCCCTGCTTTAAAAAAATGGAAGTTCAGTTTTTGTCATTTAGATGTGGCACTAGAAGCTAGACACAAGTTTCGAAAAATGTAGGAGGCAGATTCTTTTCCTTAGAGAGACCCACTAACAAATGTTATGCAATTACTGTACGAACAACAAGCTGATGGACACACAAAAATAACTGACAGGCATATGCTTGAGTCCATGGAGACGTCCCTCTGCAATATGTCTGCATTATATGCAAATTATCTGGAAGGAGTGTGCTATAACTCCCCCTCTCATAGCCATTATTGTCCACATCCAAGAAACAGACTTTGTGTCATTAATTGATAAAAATAGAGTAAATACTTCCTTCAGAGTGTTTGTTATGTTTATGATAGGCGCAGCAATAATGACTGCCATATGTGTTGATGCCAAATGTATCGGCTTAATATATAGATTAAAAAAACTCCATGGCAAGATGGCTACAGCAGCTCACAGCATGCAATTAGTGAGGAATAACAATGCCATGTGGCGTGTAATTAGCGACAGGGATCAACCTCCTCCCTAATTATTACAGTGCCCTGACCTCAACAAGCACCAAGAAAGTCAATTTAAGACCGAAAAGGCAGCCGTAACACCAAGAGAGCTGTGTACTTTTAAAAGCTGTCCAGCCTCAAGAGGCCGTGGCCAATGGAATGGCTAATAAAGTCAACTTATGAAAAAAAACAAAAGAAAATGCCTGCCATTTTCCTGGCTAATAATGTTTACGTTGAGAGGCATTTGTCTAATAAAGCAGTCTTAATTGTTCCTTCCCTTATTGTTTGCTCTCCAGTCAAATCCACTTTGGCTAATCCTAAAGAACCTTGGCCATATTTCCCCAGACAAAATGCAGCTCTTGCTATACGCTCGTTTTCACATTAACCTCTCGCGCCCCGCTCCTTGTGTATACTGCTTGTGTTTTCAAAGCTCCTGCCCATTTCGTGAGGCGATTCACTTTATAGTAAATAATGTTTGTACCTTGTTGAACTTTCGCAGCCTGGCAAATGGGAAAGAGGAGGAGTGATTCAGCACACAACTACACAGATCCAATCCTACACATACCGACCATTACCCCTCTGCTTCTCGTATGGTATCAAGTGTATACTGCTCTCAGTAACATGATGACATGATGATGATGAATGCTGGCAGCAGTGTCACAGTAAGTGTAACTCTCATCTTCTCTGCTAGACATATACCATAAAAAAATGATGAGAAAGTAAGCTGCCACAACTTCTAGTGGCAACATGGTGAAAAGGTCAAATCCATCATAACTGAAGTATTTATATTTAGTTTTCAACCTTTCAATGTTAATTCTGGCATATTTTCCCAAAAATGTATGGTAAAACTGGATTTGCCATACCAGTCTTTTATTCCTACTCAGTTACAAATTCATGCACTTATTATTACAGATGATGCATAATGTGTGAATATAGAGATTTAGGATGCTGTTATCTGACAATAACAATTTGCAATAAGACTGTGTGTGTTTGTGAGCAAATATACTGAGTCATTATGTTTCAGATTTTCAGATTTTCCTCTTACATATAAGTCAGCCTGAAGCTACTGTAAGTTCTTACTTCTGTGCATGTCATATGCCAGCTGCAGCTTCACAGTTAAAGCGGGGGTAGGCAGAAATCTGGAAAAGGAAAAAAAGGCATTTCAAAATCACCTTTCTGCTGCAGCTCTCTCCTCTCTGTCCTAAGCCCCACCACCAGACAACTACAGGCATATTCACGTGCTTCATTCAGTAACCTAGTGTTTCCCATACATTGATTTTGTAATCTTACGTCACTGTAGAGCTACAGTATGTGATGTACATTCACTGAACCCCTTCTTGCCCCACTCTCTGTCTCTCTGTTTATCAGACCACAAATAAAACCAAAATTAGCTAGCTAGCACCACATGGTTCATCAAATCAAATCAAATCAAATCTTTATTTGTATGGCACTTTTCATACAAAGAGTAACACAAAGTGCCTCACAGAGATTAAAAACAATAACAGAAATGAAAAACATCAATGAAAATCAAGAAAAATACAGACAGCCTGACCCTCCCACCCCCACATAAACGTACGCAACAACACACACACAATCATGTAGATATTCCCACACATATTCGCAAAGGCACCCGAACATCCACCCTTACCACCCACACACACGCACACATACACCAACACACACCAATTGTTACTAAAGAGACATGGCTAGGCACTGAGACCTGAGGTGAGGGAGAAGCTACCTTTGGGGGCCAACCTCACTGAGAGAGGTCACGGTCCAGCACCGCCGGGGCGCCGCCACAGAGACCATCCCAACCCGGGCGGACAGGAGTGCCCGCACCAAGATGCCGAGCCCTCTAGCCACCCGGGCCGAAACAGTCCACGGTACAGCACCCCCAATGGTGGACCAGAGACCACTCCCAGTCCGGTAGGCCCAGATGAGGAAACACTGGAGCTAAGAACTAACACAATAAAATAAGGTAAAGAACATAAAAGCTAAGAACATAAGGGACTGAAACAGTAAAATAAGACAAAGAATACAAGTGCACAGTAAAATAGTTTAAAGGTTATAACCGCTAATAATTAGATAAATAAATAAATGGGAGACTAAAACAGTGGGATAAGATAAAATAAAAAAGTAGAATAAATAATAGTTAGTTAGTTAGTTAGTTAAAAGCCTGATTGAAAAGATGGGTCTTGAGCCTCTTTTTAAAAACCTCAACACTGTCTGTGATCCCCCTTGTTCTCCACCACTGTGCAATGCTTTGACAGGTCGAGAGTGGGCAACAACTCCTGCAGACCACCTTCGTCTGCAGCTGTAGTGGTTCGAATTCTGCCAGCACAAAACTCCCAGGTCTAACCTGTGCACAGGCAGCAACAGAAAGTTTGCTGATACAACAGTAAGTGGGGGCAGGGGTTTGCGTTGGCTGGATTTGGATTGCTGCGTCTGTCTTCGGAGATGCTGCCTGCTCTCCTCCCTGTGGGCTTGTCTGTAGCAGTGGGGAGTGAGGTGGAGAACACACTGGGATTCAAGGCTCTAGCCAGAACATTTCACTGCAGCCATGAGCCTTTGGCTTCAGTTATCAGATGGCTTAACTATGAGCGACAACTTCTTTCCATATCTGAAACACTTTGCTGATATTAAAACGTTTTGTTTGTTAGCAAATTCCTCTGCAGGATTCTCTGCCAATGAATTAGGCTCACCGAAGGGACATGCATGCGCATCTGCATTTGTACGATAGCCAACAGGAGCGCTGTTTCTCTGTAATGGACTGTGATCGGCCAAAGTCTCCTGTCACACACAAGCTTTCCTAAAACCTAAGAACGAAGCCAAGAGGAGGTGCAAAAGTCGACTTTTCCCAGTTGAATGACAACATACTTAAAGTTTATTATGGGGTTTCTGCCTAATGATGCAAGATGAAACTGTCTACCTGAGTTTAAGGCCTCAAAAAAAAGAAGAAATGAATGGATGTGCTAATAGGCTCCTAGTGTGAAACTGCTGTTCTAGATACATGACTTAAAGAAATGTCAAGATTGCAACCAAAAATGAACTTGTAAAGTAGGATTTGTAGTAAAAGTTAATTACACATACACAACAATTTGAATATCAGAACAACACAAGCTCCACAAGGGCAGCGCAGTTGTATCTTTTTGTGCTTTTGCATAAAATGGCATTGTCCTCCCAGGGTCTGACTCATAACTACTTGCTGCTCATAATCCTCATTTCTTTGTTTGACAGACAGTTTGTTACCTCTGCCATTCACAAAAGACATCTTGCCTGTCTGACAAGGTTAGACAAAAAGCACTTGATAAATTGAAAAGTAGAGTCAAAGAAGAGCTGGAAAATCAGAAGCCTTTGAGTACTACGGTTTTACAAAAGGTCATAGTAAAGCATCAATAGATTTTCAGAAAATGTGCTCATACACTTGCGCACAAACAAACAAAACATCTGCAGAAACACGGCAATTGGTTGTTGTCATTTAGTACTGTATGTGTTGGCTAATTACCCATGGAGTGGTCTTACAGATGGATTAAGGCTTCATAGAAAAATATGATTTTTTTTTCTTGAATAGATGAGTATAATGCAGAACAGGGCTCAGTTCATGTCCATCCAACTGGCTTTTTAATTGAAAAGCTGGTTGTCCCCCCCAAACACACACACTGGCAGCAGCACACACACAGCCACAGTGTCACTGAGATTCTATAAACACACACTCCCACAGACACACACACACAGCTGTATCAGTCATAATTAAACTGCCTCCCCGACAGGGCCTCTGAGATTAAAAAGTCTGGGAATTTCACCCTCACCTTCAGCAAAGGGCACTTTTCAGACATTGGAGACAGAGACGAGAGTCCTCTGTCAGATCCTTCCGGTTAGAGTCAGCTGGAGGATTAGGTAGCTAATGTTAATGGGGCAGAGGAATCCGGCAGATGAGCAGAGCCTTCCTGCTCTTTTCTCAGAAACCTCATCTTAACAAACATACATAGATGCATAAGAGGAGAACTTTTAATGCATGACTGTGAGCCAGGCTGATATAGTGGAATTAAAAACTTGCACACGAACATTGGCACAAACCGATGCTGAAATAATCACAGGTTGACTAGATGTTCTTGATGTGTACAGGTTGCAGGATATAATATAAGAAGATAGAAGCTATTTGCTGCCTGAAGATGGCAAACATCCACCAAAGCGCGAGATCCAGTGTGAATATCCCTTGTAATATTCTGGCGAGGTAGACAGGCAGCAGCATTAGAGCTACACTCTTTGGCAACATGAGCTGCTGACATTTGCTGGAGGCTTTGACAGAGTTCATCAATAACTCTGAAAGCCCAAAATCCAGCTAGATTATTTATTCTGTTATGATATGCAGTTTCAGTTCTTACCTACAAATATTTTGCACGACTGAATAGGTATCTGACAAGATGTTGGCTTGAATTTGCAAAGTAATTTTGATTTTTATTAGGCTGTATTTAATAGTGCAAAGCTTCAAAGCTTCATTCATAAGGATCTAGTAACTGTAAATTGTTTTTAAACCTGGCATTTCTGCATGGTTGCAGACGAGGCTACACCAATATTATGACTGTGATACTATTTCTAGAATTAGATTTCCAATGATGGCTGTGTAGGATTGTTAATGACTTGTGTCCAAAAACATTTCCAGAGCATTGTAGACGGTGTTATATTCAAGACCGTTTAAACTGAAACCAAGTCATGACCAAGATCACAGTGTATCAAGTCTGAGACAAGACTTTAAGGAGTTAAGACAGAGTCATGAACAAAAAACCAGCGCAAGTCGCACCACATGATACACCAACACGTTCTCATCCCAACTTATTACATGGTGCTGCTTTGTCAATGACCTCTTGCGTTGATTTATGATGTTGTAGGTATACTTATGCATCAGCTGTTTTTGCTCCGAGATGCCGTTACTGCGATGTCAACAAATGCACATGATGGGACAGTACTACAACACCACTTTTAAAGTCCAAAATGTATTGAGAAAAGATTTTGAAATTTCACACCATTTTTTAAAATTTAACGAAAAATTCTGCCTCAATCCATATTTAATGTTTTTCAGCCTTTCATAAACAGTATTTTCACGGTGGTCAAATACTGGATTGCTTCTCTGCTTGCAGCACATAAAGAGAGGCACGCTCTTGTATTAATGGGAAGCTCAATCAGCAGTCAAATTGATTTAAAAAATTGCTTTAATACGAAGGATCAGCTCATTTAATTTTGAGGATTTTTATTTCTTTTTTTTTTGAGGATGATGAAGTCAAAATACAACAGTAATTTGAAGCTTTATTAGAAACCTCAATCAAAGCTTCAAATACATAAAAAATAATGCCATTTAGGACAGCCCTAGATTTTAATTTGCAAAGTCAAACATTGCACTTTTTCCCCCCTGTGTGATGTATTTAGTACGAGGCCAAGGAATTAACACGTTATCCTGTGTGTTTGCACTTAGGGAAAAATGATCGCTGTGACTGAAAGAATGAAGAAGCAGGAGTATGTGAGCTCAGCACATTTTGTTTGTACAGTCATGCCACACTTTTTCAAATCCAGTGTTTTTCTTGTGGGTCTTTTTAGGGTGATAGATGGTGCTATTTTACTGTGGGCTAAAATAGTTTGCGATAAAAAATGACAGTTTGCAGTGGGCTGAAATTGTTTGGCATTCACCAGAGTGCTGCTGTGTGTTTACCCGATGGTAAACACACAGCAGAGACCAATGTAACCTTGGCTGATGAGGGACTCCAATTCTTTTAATTGCTTTACTGCCGTATGACTCATCTCGACAGAGAGATTCTGTTCTCAGCTGTCCAATTGCGCTCCACACCTGGAAAACTACTTGTTTAAGCCTACATAAAGCACCAGATGGTGGGGAATATAATGGCCCATACAGTAAAGGCAGTAACAAAATATATGGAAGTTAATTTGAGATAGAATTGTCCCGATGCAGTAAATGTACCTCTGCCTGCACAGCACAAAAAATTACGCACAATCTGTACCCCTCAACCGACAGCTGATGTCTACATCTCATTCAATCAATTCATAATCACCAAATCAATCAACCATGTATTACTCTTTAGCACATAAGACACTTTCAATGTTTTGTCAATAGCACTAAACAAATGAAGTTTACATTTCATTAACAGTGTATGCTGAAATGCCAGACATTTCTAAGCTATTTCCATGAAGAATTATGAGAACGAGCTTGATTTATTCAGACAGTATAGGGAATTATCACCTGAGTATAGAACAAAATTAATTGAAGAGCATTTGTGCTTTTTAACTATGCATATGTGGCGCCTGCTTCACATCTCTCAGACAAATTGAGCTTGATTACTGATTTGATTAAAATCTCAGGAAGTCAGTGGAAATATAGGCTTGTCATGTATAAGAGCGCCAAGCCAGAACTGAAAATAATGCGGCCAAGACTATTGTATTGTCACGTCTCATTTGTCCCCCTCAGCCCTGCTGAGAGAGTCTGACACTTTCTCGCTTTATAAGACAGTGTAGAACTTTCTGTGATGAAATCTAACTGGAACAACAGCTCCATCACAGACCCCTCGGCTGTGACTCCGCTGGAGGACCAATAAACCCGACTGACAAGACACCGACTGCACTCTCTTTTGCTCAAACTCCTCTGCAATAAAAGAATAAGAGAACTTTTAGGCAATCAATATAAAGTGCTTGTACTTGATTAGGGCTTCAGAGTTCATGTAGACGAGAGGAGAAGGTCTGCGTGGAAGGTCAGCTGCATAATTCACAGAGTCATTCCCGGTTCTCTGGGAGATGGCACCACTTACAGAGCTGAATATCCATTCAAATAAAAGCCCACGGGGGCCAACAGCTTCAGCAATACACAGCTAAAGACGCAGAGAGAAGAGTTGAGGAGAGATGGAGAATGAGACAGCATGGAAGTCCATGTGTGTAGCGGGGCGGCTTTCATACTGAGTTAGTTCAATCAGGCAAATAATGCTTCCAATCAGGGGTCATCAAAGTACGTGACTGCAAATATATGAAAAGTTTGCCGCTGATGTTTAACAGAGATGAGTGACAGAGTTTCCCAGTGTCTGGCTTCGCTCGGGATGCTGCAGGGTTTGCATTGTGAGAACTGTCGGTCAAACTTCCAGAAACCTTATTGAAATTACTCTAAAGTTGGACCTGAGTGAGAAATGCTTTATTACTTGGAGTTGAAAGGAAAGTCGCTGCCCTCAAGCTTAAAAAAAGAATGAAAATCTAGAAGTGGAGTCGGGGAAAAGCTGTGATTCACATTCACCCCTGAGTAAAAACTGACGTAACTTTCAGATTGAGAAAATTAATTAGTACATCTCAGTCAGATGGAGTAACATCAGTTTTTCTCCTGCTACGTAGTGTCATGACTAGTGCTTGTTTTTGATTTTTCCCAGTGATGATAAGATATCGAAGTTGTCAGATAACAAGCTGTAGAACCATGCAGCAGCTTATTAGCTGAGGGTCAATAATTTGTTTTGGTTTTATACTAGTTACCAAGTTGGAGAAAACTTTCTGCACTTAAACTTTCTGCATAGAAACATGTCAGTGTATCTGCAGTCAATCTCACTGTATTTCAAGTTAAAGTAATTAATATATATACACATTTCAAAGTGAGTTGTTGAATTTGAAGAGAAATTCTTGCATTTCATAATTGCAAAGACTGGTGTGCATATGCTATTACAGGTTGCTTTTTTCTTGTCAATGCACAATTTAAAAACTGATTTTGACGACCAAGTGCATCTATATTTCTTATAACAAAAAGTTATTATATCTTATTTTGTACAATCTCTAAATATATATATTTTTCCATTTGGGAAGAATATGTCAGTTGAAATTGCATGCAGAGTTTTTGACAAATAACAAGTCAAAGTCATTTTTAAAACTACTTGCAGTAAATTTACCTTACATGTACAATAAATATATATATATATAGCTTTTGTCAACAAGCAATGAGGAGCAATAAGAACCAAAGCAGTGAATAGGGTTGGGCAACATGTTGGTATATATCATGCAAAGTTAGACATGAGCCCCATGATTGACATTTAGAAATATATGTTTGAACCTTGGTAGCTATTTGGGTCAAGCTATGTAAAAAATCAGAGCTGGATTTTTGCATGATCTTGTGATTCTCACTTGATCTTGAGAATCTGCAATATAATGTAATTTGAGCAGACACGTAGGGACAGAGTGAAGTTATAAATAAAAAAAACCTGAGCCACTCATATTATTCTCAGGAACCTTAAAGCCTCCATTCTGAAAGACTTTTACTGTTTTGAGTCTTTTGTTTGTAACTCAAGTGTCTTGGGCAGTTTTGTTTGTTTGTATGAAAGTAGGAAAAAATCAAATGTGATGAAGTATGCTGTAGTTATTGAAAAATTTCTAATTTGACTTTAAAGGACTAACAGATACAGAGATATAAAATTTAGTCTAGTTGATAGAAGACTTTGGCCATATTATTTGAGTCCAGGTTACAAATAGATTTAGGTTATGGAAGTCTCCCAGAATGTGATGATAAAAGTACAGAACTATTATGAGAATTGGGTGCTCTCTAAATCTCGCTTTATTAACATTAAGTACCTCCAGAGCAGAATAAATTAAACCAAAATATAGAAATCAAACTGTAAAATTAGTTGTACCTCTTTTGCTACTTTACTTCTTCTTGCGACAAATCTGTTTCCCCCCCAGTGCCTTAATCCGTATCAGCATTCACTCTGTAAACAGGGGAATGTGGACGGATTTGTCTTGAATCATCTCTATTACTCAGTGTCTGTAACTTGCTGTTTGTTAAAGCTGAGCGATGCTCAGTGTGACTCCAGTCTTACTTAACCCGCAGATAAACCCCTCAGGTGACTTTGCTCTTAATCACCTCATGCAAATCATGTCATTAATGTTTTTTTGCTTCAGATTACATCAAAGGCTCAGTGGTTTTAGGTGAAATGTAATTGGCACAGAGAGTACGAGCACAAGTATAACTGCAGTAGTGTTGCGTGTCCTATCATCATTTATCAAACACTCCTGTAGTCATACATATTCATTCTGTCAGATGACGTTCTTGCATTGTAAATACTCAATGATGCTCTGCGAAAATGGAAAATGAATGTCAGAGTAAATTAGTGTACAAACCATTACCCTAAAGCCCTTTGCTCAGATTCTGTAAATTCTGTACAGTATCACAAGTACTTCATGCATTCAAAACTTGCAGGATAACAACAGCAGTTACTTCACTGCAGTGTAGACTTTACTGTAGGGCTTCTGCTCTAATGACTAGTACCTGATTTTCTATTCATGCTATTTTGGTGATGTTCAACTTCATAAACGAAGTTGTGTTATTTTGACTGCTTGTCTTTCCTTTGATATCAGCTAATAGGAGATAGAGAGCTAAAAGTAGAACAGCATGGATTTAGCTTCCATGTCAAACATGATGATGCCACTGCTCGAGGAAAGTGAATTATATGAGTTTTGGCACTTATTTTACAACACAGGTCTATTTAAGGAGTCTTTGTGCATGCAGATGGATTGAAATGTGCATATATTTCCAGACTAAAATCTTGAAAATCCAAGCACATAGGACCTTGGCTCTGTGTTTAGAAAGGATGGGTCCATTATTTATTTAATTTCTTTTTTTCTTTTTTTCTTTATACGTTTTTGTATTATTCGGTATCTTCCTAGTAGTGTTCTCGATGTATTCACATTCAAACATTCAAATTTTTGTCAAAGTATGTATGTAGGGTAAACATTGCTTCTAAAAACATTTTCCCATGTGACCTTATGTAGTCTTTGGCATGGTGACGTTGCTTCATTTAAACCCTCTAGCCCGTCTAATGTGCCTCTGCCTGACTGAGCCAAGCCACCTTTGAGAATTGTGTTACCAGTTACTTATTTTCCTCTAATATCCTAACTGGTACCGAAGCAATGTAATGCTGTGGACACAGCATTAGTTTTGATCTAAAAATAACATAACATCATAAACAAATTAACCGATCAAGGCAGCAGTAGACCGTTGTCTCCTGTGTTCGATGAGGTAAAGTTATTGTTTTTGTCAAAGATGTCTGACGGCTTTGGAGAGGGGTAGCCTTCCTCCCAGGGATCAAAATATGCAGTTTAGACAGTTTGAAGGCGGATGCATCCTTCAGCGTCCATACGAGACATCCCTGGCTCTCTGTCAACTCCAATTCAAACACATTTGCATCATTATTAGACATTCAGAGCAATGGATGTAGTATAAAGACCATAATGGGCGAGAGTTGAAGTGAATGTGTCCAGCAAGCACAGAACTTTGACCCAGTGTTTGTGTCCTGGGCTAAACTAAAAGTCAGCATTCAGTAATTTGTCATGTCAGTCTTGAATCACATGACTTGTTAGTCATTTCCAAACTGTAAGTTTTTTGTTGCCAAAAACCTAACCCCCCGATCCCATCTTAGTCACGAGTCCACTGATGTGACTTACCTCCACCGCTTCTGTGTCAAGAGACAATGCAAAAGGCATTTAAATATTTCCATAAACATCATATATGCATTTTGCATTTTATTCTAAATGTAGTCCTTGCGCTTCTGGCTTGACATAATACATTCCCATAATTTCCAGACAGATTATGTTTGAATTACATACAGTAGAACCTCGTGTTAAGAGATTATGCTCTCATCCTTTTCCAATCTTTTGGATTAATACAAGAATTTCCTGCAGCCCCTTTTTCGTGACTTAAATGTGGTTGAATGTTTCTCCTGACAGCACAGCTTTTTGAACTACTAATAATTAGCAATGTCTCTGTGGATGAGGCTTTGTCTTTTTGGCAGAGAATTTTTGGAATTTTTTTATGGCAACATCACTATTCGGTTTATTCTTACCTTCTGTAGTTGGCAGCTAAATTCGCTCTGCATCCTCCTAATAATTTGTTGTTCCTGTTACACATCCTGTGGGTACATAAGTGCATGCAAGTGAACATTGATTAACTAATTCATACTTCATGCCACTGGTATGAAGTATCAATATTACATTGCGTGAAGTGCCCAACATTGTTCCGTGAGGATCTAACTGGCCTTGTCCGCCTCCCACCGAGGCACCAGCTGTGCCGACTCTGTATACTCGACCACCTCTCCCCTGGCTAAACCTTTGCCGTGTGACCTGGCCTTAAAACCAGCCGACCATGTACAGTCATTCTGCACTCTGAGCTGTTTCTCTGACTTCATGACTGTACAGAGGACTTAAAGGCAGCTGAAAGCTTGGATCACCGTGTTGATCAATGGCCAAAAAATGAAGCCTCTATATTCTTTAACAATTTCATATTGCACATTTAGTATTTTGTTTTAGATGT
The DNA here is from genome assembly GCF_026936395.1 of Plectropomus leopardus. NCBI lineage: Eukaryota > Metazoa > Chordata > Actinopteri > Perciformes > Serranidae > Plectropomus > Plectropomus leopardus. The sequence goes on along the minus strand of NC_142182.1, from coordinate 25,172,568 downwards.
TGCAGAAATTAAAGATGTTTTGAACATCAGTGTAGGGACATAATAACCAGAATGAGATGATGAATCTGAACCAAAACTATCATTTATCTGCAGTGCATAATACATTCCTTCAGCTGCCTTTTCAAATTTTACTTTCACAATGCACTTGGAGCTGTTCTTCACATGATGACAGAAGAGCTGATGCAGAGGTTGTGCACTACAGCGCGGTGGAGAGAGGGGAGGGGTGTGTGTGTGTGTGGGGGGTCGTGACAGTCAGTTCATGCTCACAATGCACATGTGCTTTGCTCCTCGGGGAGGCGAGGCAGAGAGGCTGACTCCCTTGCTCCCCTGGCCTGCTTTAACCCTCAGGCCAAAGTGTGACACTAGCAGTGTCAGATGGGAGTGCATGTCAAGTGTGCAAGGGAATACCCCAGGTGCCAACAAGGATGAAAGTGCCCTCAAGCATAACTTGTATGTCTGTGAGGGGCATGTGAGAAAGCCTGTTCTATTGATAGAGTGACTTGGACCATATTGTTACTGAAAACAATGTCCTCAATAAAGCTTAACCCATTTAGGCATACGATCATATACTATTAGAGCCCTTTAATTTAGATGTTGATTCCATGTGACGTGATCTCTGCAAGAGTGCGACTGGGAGCAGAAGCTTTTTCCTTTGGGACTACTGGTAGCTGTATTTTGCATAAAAACCCTTAAGGAAAAATAAAATAGGTGTTTACAACTGGAGTCAAACCTTTTAGTGATTCTTTGTGCATGCAGGCCTCCACAGAAATAGCAGCATTACAACTGGAATAACTCTCAAGGGTGGAAGACGTTTAAATGCAAAACACTGCATACAACAAAAATGTGGTGCTTTAAATTAGTCTGCTCTCCAACAACCAATGAAGACACGAGCTAACACATTGTCAGATGAAAGTGTGGGTAATAAAATCATGTAATTATCTTTATCTTAAATTTATAACAATTTTTTTAAGTTAATGGATTATGGGCTTTTCACTTCTGACTTTTTGTACCCTCTACAGCACGCTGGGAGTTGCAAGTTTAAAGCCAATTTTGGCTTCCCACATCAACCCATAAATGAACACAGCAATAAAATGGTCTTTTCCACAATTTTAGAAATCATAGCCAGACTTCAAAGTTTATAGTTTTAAAACAAATGCCTACTGTAAAGCTGTAGAGGGACCAGTTTCTATAGCAAACTGCTATTAGAGGGGAATTCAGAAATCTACCCTGAAGACAATTGTGCTCTGCGAGATCTGAGTGAGGGAGGTGTTGGGGAATGGTGTTTAAATGAACCATGAATCTACGCACTGTGACCACTCAGCTGCAACTCAATGGTCAAGGCACGTGAAAATGCATATACTAAGCAGCTTCAGAGAGTCCACATTTATTCCTAAAAATGTAAACCCAGACTGCATAAACATATGATTTACTGGTTGTGGTCTCAATGAGTCTTGCTATCTCTTAAGTTGAGACCAATGACTGCATATAAAGATGGACGGCATGACAGCTTACTAAAATGAAGCCTCCTGGTATCTGACTGCAGTGTACGTCATATTCCCCATTCAACCATGTTAACGGAAGGGACATGGACAAAATTAACAAATCAAAGTCAAATAACTTTTTCCCATTTGTTGTAGTTTGTATCACAATATTGTATGTTTAAGTGTTTCTTTAAAAGGTAAGTTTTTTTTTATTTAGTTTTTTTAAATTCTGGCTTCATTTTTGTACAGTAGGAGGGAGTAGAGATCAAGAATGAATTATTAGATCTGGACACTGGACCCCAGGATGAAGATGTTACACAGTCCAAGCAGCAACATCTGAGACAGAAATGCCAAAAACTGCATTTCATTGAATGGCCACTTGAGGCTGGCTCCAAAAGTAAATCCCCATTGACCCCCATGTTAAAATATCCAACTTTGCAGCAGCAGTAGCCATGATTACAAGCTGGTACCAAATGTGTTTGGTCTTGATGGCCCATTTCAATATTTATGACATCTGTAACAGGGTTGATTTTTTTGTTCACATTTTATTAAGGCCCAAAGTTAGTGTCCCCTGCTTACAGTCAGAGCCACCCTCACTCCTCCACAGAAGCAGCCTCTTGGCCATATATATGGTCACTTCTTGGTCCAAAACCCTGCGATGGCCAAAATACAGAACTCAAGGCTTCAGAATGGCAGTCCACAATCCAGTGACTACTTCCAATCCAGTGTAGCTACTTCCATTATTTGTAGAATCTATGTTTCAAGCTAATGATAATTACTAGCCTGGTACATTCACCAAAAAAGTTTCTGCCTCCCCAGTTTACTTCTGGGGTATGTGGCCCAGTCAGTATGCCCAGTATTTTTTTTTTTTTCATTGTTTTTTTTATCTTTTTGGCCTCTCCTGCAAGTTCATATTCGGCTCATAGACTTCATATTGCGATGATGTCAGACATTTTTAAATTGCTTTTCTCGGCTCAAGGAAATTTTGTATAACCTCCATCGTTTAAAAAATTATAATAGAATCATAATCTACCTTGTTTGCAGCTTTAGGTGTCCCAAACCCTACTCTGCCATACTTTACTTCTGATTGGTTTACCTTGACACTCTTAACCTAACTCTAACAGATCTAATCTCACTCCTCTTGCCTAAACCTAACCAAAACAGTCATTGAGGGCAACGAGCCAGTCAGAGAGAGAGAGAGAGTAAGGCTGCTAATACCCCCACTAACCTAGGAAATGCAAATTTGCCTCCTGTTTACAGTTTGACAGATATCTCTTTAACAATGGTGGTCTATGGGGAAAATGTTTTTGGGTTGTGGGGGATTTTTTTTCGACGCAATGCTGCAGGTGGCCACTGGGAAAAAAATTGGAAGCAAGGCTGAGCGGTGTTCCTGGGGGCCTAGTGGAGACATGTCATCCATCTTTATACAGTCTACGTTGAGACATGTTGTATATATTTAACATCTGTCCAATACATTGGCATGTTTCGATTTTGCAGCTCTGCACTTTTCCCCTCCATCTAATGCAAACCTGGCAAATGAGATTCTACTCTCTGTAGAGGGTTCGCTTGCCAAATTGATGCGTTTGCAATGTCATATTTCACAGCTGCTTTGCATAATAATAATAATAATCAGGGTCACATTTTCCAGACTAGGATCAGAGGACTGACAGACAGATTTATGTTGCAGATCAACTATGTGGATTGTTCCTTTCAAAGTTGTGTAAAAGGATGAAAGTGTTTTGTCTGAGGAAGAGACAGGATTTATTCAAAGTGTGGAAAAGGCATCCAATTTCAGTGGTAGGACTCTTTTGTACAAGATTAATTGGACACTGATTTATGACAGTTATTTTATCAAGCTTGTAGATAACATTCACTTGCTTAAGTAGAAAAATCTCCCAAAGTATTCAGAAACGAGCATTCTACCTCGAACCATAAATCATTTCAGTATACCTTTTTTATTTTTCATTTTTTCTAAGTGCCAGGGTCTGGGCCGGGGATTTGCCAATTATCACAACTGCAGCACTAACAGGATTAGCAAATGAACATTATTGTGATATTTTAACAATGTCATCTGCTGCTATACAAATCCAAAATGCTATTTCTTTCTTTCTTTTAAAAAAAATTAGATTAGTTTTTGGGCTTTTTGCCCTCATTTGACAGGGCAGCTTGGAAGTTTGGAATTGAACCTGCAGCTTCTGCTGTGAAGACGTAGCCTCTGTACATGGGGTGCCTGCTCCATCAACTGAGCTACTGGGCGCCTCCAAAACGCTATTTCTAACATCATCTCATAGAACAAATGAGACACACACTGAGACCAGATTAGACAAAACTATCTTCAGTCAAAGAAAGCATTGTGTCCTTAAGTGCAAAATTCTCCAAAATTCTCTGTTTTGGTGGATTCAACTGCCCCATGGCTGGAGGGGGGGTAAGTCTATCCAGCATGTCCTCGGTTCACCCTGGGTCTCTTCAGACTTAGCTGGTATAATACAACTGCAACACGGAGAAACAAATTCATACATACAGTAACATACAGAAACATAAATTCAGTTTAGGTTCCAGAATAAATATTTATGTATTGGATTCACAAGAAATAAATATGCAATATGTCACACCCAGTTTAAATGACAGCTATATCAGAAACCAATTTGTCTTTGCTGTTCTAAAACAATGGCCTAAATTCATTTCCTGTAAATAGTGTAACCATTAGACAAATGTCAATTTAGATTAGAAAAGAAAGTTCCATGGCATTTATACTTTGTGTGTATTTATTTTTGTTTTACAAAGGATATAACCTGAGCAATGCCATAATACAATGACAGCAATCACTTCACGTCCATACAGGATTTGTGGTAATTCTTTCAATGTAATGGTATTGGATTGATACTCACTATAATCCAATACAGAAGTTCAGGTATTATAATCACTATTGGAAAGGAAAAAAATTATACTGGAACATTTCTATGGAGAATGTTGGTCAAGGTTGTTATCGCTGCCATTTGTGGCATGTCCTTTGTTTTACACAATCAGACTGTGAACCCCAGTGTGCACAGGAATAGTTTGCAGCTCGTGTCTGTGTGATTCTTTCGGGGATGAGGATTAGCACCTCCCTCTGAGGACCATGGTTGTCTAATGTAGAAAGTTGGCCCGTCCCGTGCTGCTGCTTTGTGAGTCAATGAGTTTGAATTTCATATCCCGAGATGTCATAAGGGGGCACTGAATCTGTGAGTGTGTTGATTAAAACCCAATTTGAATCCACTTAAAAAAAGTGGGCCAAATCCTCAGTGAGTGATTTTGATGGGAAAATGCATTATTCAAGTCAAGGTGATGTTATTTTCTGTTTGGTGTAGTAAATGGGACTGTGGAAATTCAAAGAACAATCAGATGTTTTTAAAAATACACTTGATGGCCATCAAACTCCTTGCCAGGTAGGAAGATTGATTTGGATTTCATCAGTGTGTGCACTACAGAAATCCAAATGTCCAATGCAGAGGTCCAGTCACGACCAAACACAAGAACAAAAGATATTACTTTTCAAATAAACCATATCCAAACTTGGACCCCGACTATATGAGTCCATATGGCCACACGCAGTATTTTTCAGATAAGTTAGACTGTGTTTTCTTGCACAGAAATTCTTGGCTTGCTTGACATACTGGATGCCATGTCCTGCAATGAAAACTCATGCATCTAAAAACAACTTTATTTAAAAGTCTGAATAAAGAATCTTAAACACCTTGAGCACATTTTTGAGAAAGTTTATCATATGCACACTGCTGCCACACTAAGACAATGTAAAGCAGTATTACCTTCACGGTCAGACGTTGTTTTTCCAAACCACTGTAGAAGGATTAATAGTCCATTCAGGCACTGTCAAATGTATGTCCATGACACTTATCATTGGGAAATGGCTTGTGTCCCACCAAACATTGGAGAACTGCGTTGTGACAGTAGGCAAACCTGTTAGGGCTGGTCATGTATATAAGTATATTGGTGACAAAAGGTATAGGCAGTAGAGAAACTTTGAGTGGTTGTCAGTCTGCAAGTCAACATTTGAAAGTACACATGCAGACAAAGATTTGTGAGGGCAGAATCAGATTTGAGCAAACAATACTGATGATGTGCACGCTCATTTCTGAGTCTTCCGTCTTGCTGTTTTAGTATTTTCTGAGTACTTGTGATTGTGAGAGGTTTTGACTTGTGAGCTGCAACAGGACACGCCCCCATTATGACATCAGAGTCATGTATTTTTCAAAGTTACAGTCCACATAAGTCAAAAGTCAGCCTTCAGTATATACATATTTTATGCCCATATGCTGTATCACTCAGCCCACAATTTCTGTTATTGTGGGTGTGTGGATCTGCACTGTAGATTAAAGTTCACCGTAGGAAGGCTATTTTCTGTAACCTCTGTAATAACAAGGCAAGGTTCTTATTTTTATCCGTGAAACCACTAATGCACCCAGCCGTGTTGGCCAGGTCTTGCTTGTAAAGGATATGTTGCATCTTAAAGATTTCCTGATTAAATTAAGGATAAATCAATAAATGGCGACTAATCAATACATTTAAAACAGGTTAAATTTGATCTCTTTTCTTCTGACTAGACATTAACTACAGTATGTGCTGGCATCTGTCTGTGTAGCCCAGCAGATATATTTAATCTTCTGAGGAACGGCAGGACAGAGTCAGAAAACAATTTTCCAAATAGGTATATTAAAAAACAAAGTGTCATATCAGTAGTAAAGTAAAATAAAATATCATCTTTTAACAATAAAGGATCTAAGTAAAAACATTGTCTTTAAGAAAGCTCTTTTAATTGTTGTGGTCCCTCAGTCTTTTTGTGCCTTTTCAGGGTGAAAGAGAAGTCTAGACATGAGTTCATAAATGGGGTAGGCTTAGAGGGACTTGTGTTCTTTTAATAATGTCCCTCTGTATCGTGTCATAATCTATAAATGCGCTGTAAGTTTTTTGTGTTGGCATCGTTTGGAATTGTTAGATTGTCCATGAAAGACACTCTGGCAGTTTGCCAGTTCAGAGCTGCGGATTTTAGTAATTCCCCTCCTTCATCCTAGTAGTAACAAAAGTGTAGAGATTCCTGTATAATTGCCTGCAAAAGGTATGGATGGCAATTCTATACAGCCGCCTAAGCATCGTTATCAGTGGAGTTACACACGACTTGGAGTCACCTGCCAGTGACATTGCAAATCACAGGAGAAAATAAATGCTATTCATGGTTTCTTCCCTTTGAGGGTATTTCTGTGCTGCTTAATGTGTCTGCAGTTCAACCAGAGGATAGCTTGTGGTTTAACAACAAAACCTGCCAATTATTTGGGCAGCCCAAGTGAGCATTTTCTGGTTGCGTTTCTCTCTGAGTCACTGCAGTTCTCCAGCAGTCCTGCTCCTATTCTGAACTGAATCAGAAACCTGTAATCTTTTATGAATTACCACGTGAGCACAAAAATGCAAATTTTTTTTCCCCCATAAAGTAAATGTAAACTACATCAGGCTTCTGTTTCAGAATCCAAGAACGCGTTTATTAATTGAAGCACTCTCATGAGAATGTAGCAGTAGAAGAGTGCTAAATAGCTTTTTGAATTTATAAACTGAGCTGTTGAGGCATGAAAACACAGGCACCAGCTACATCACCTAATGTTATGCTCACGTGTGGCGAACATGCAGGGAAGGAATATATTTATTCCAAACTGAAAGAAATAATCTGATTAAGCATTTACATTGTTATTGGGTGCTATTTCCTATTGAGCTGTTTATCAAAGTTTAACTCCAGCCCTCTCAACCTGACTAAAAATTCTGTTTAATTAGGCCTGATCAAGCCAGTCTCTGATATAGTGACATGGGGTATTTTTATTCTGATTGGGCTATTGTTGTGATTATAAGTGGAATATTGGGCTCCATGCAAATGTAACTAGTGTCACTGTTGATGACGTTTATGTACTAATCTCAGAGTTGGGGATGGAACATTGACTATTTTTAGGAAGAGAACATGTAGCCTCAATAATCATCAGCACCAAAACTGAAGACATCAGGTTTAATTATTCACCTGATTTAGGCCCAAGCCTTCAGTTTATGTTGTATTTTGTAGTATAAAGCTACATTATAGCTTAAAGATGTCACATATAGTCCTACTCAAAGTCAAAAAGTTATTAAATTAGACCAAAGTTTAACCTCAGCACACCTGTTGAGCCAACTTAATTAAACTGAAATTGAACTGGGGTGGATGTGCACTGGGGTATTTTGGAAGCAGACTGTTTTTCAACAGATTTTGAGTGTGTGATTGTGCATGGAATCCAGTTAACAAGTTTGGATTGCCCTTTCAGTAGCGCCAGTTGAATAATATTTCAATCATGTTAAAAACTTGTCCATTTGTATTATTTTACTTTTTAGATCCCTAAAAAAAAATAATTAGCTGGAATTGGATATGCCATAAAAAGAAGTGAAATCTGACGATTCTCTATCTGAACATTGCATAAGACAGTCCTGATCATTTTTTATGTATTGCAAGAGATTGAATCAGGTCAAGTCAGGGTCAATGTGATTGGCAGTGCTCTGAGTTTCTGCTCAACTCTTTTTGAGCAGCAGGGACACATCAGGCAGGAGTTATCTCAATATTATTATAAAAAAAAGTGACCTGTTCTGGGTTTAATCACTTATTACATAATATAGGGCTGTGTAAGCAAGCTGAATACAGCTTCTTGTACTCAATCTAAAAAAAAGTTGAGTTTGAGCTTGGTTTAGCCAAAATTCTAGACTTTTCGTCTGTAATTCCCTTTAGACTGTTGTTTGCTGACTTCAAATATGTACATGTCCCAGAGGCTTATCGTTGCTGGGTTTCCAGCTTGACTTTTATGAATGGTGCAGACATTTAAATGTGCCCTCAGCCTCTCCCCTTGAGGATCAGCGGTGCGGGTCACTTTGATCTCTCAGCCACTGTCTTTCAAGTTTGCTACTTTGTGTAAAATGTGCCTTATCTAAAAGAGTGAGGGCACTAGGGGGTGGGTGGGAGAAAGAAAACCATGTACATTACTGCTTGGGCAGCATCTTTCTGGCTAATCCCCTGAACCTGAAGGCTACCAGTGCATCATTACTCTTTCATGTGTCGGGCAAGTGGCTGGGTTGTCATCTCTGGCGGAGAAAGTGTCAAAGTGGATGTTTACATCAATAATTAAAACTGAAGGCTCGGAGAGTCATAACAGCTGAGGTTGGGGTTGGTGTTATCCTTTAATATTTCCCTACAGTTTGTCCCTGAGCCGTCCATTACCGACACATTTCCCAAAGTGCTGGATTGTTGATGGGCTGCAGCTACTGATACTAAACCGGAAATCATAGTGGGGAGGTATTCTAGGTGCTTGTTTTTAGATTTTTTTTATGGCTTAAGAGAAGTTCATACCAAGTTCAGACCACGTGTATATGTTATGTAGGAAATGTTCATTGGGGTGTTAATCTCAAACCAAGGGGAAATAGTTGACTTGGGCTTCCCTTTTACTGTAACCCCCTTAAACCCAGGCTTTTGCTTGGCATGCCTTTTTTCATTTTTCTTTTCTATTTGGGATATGAACAGTTAATAAAAGATATCCTCATATAGAGACACTGTTTTTTTTTAATAATTCATTGTGTAATAGGTATAAGTATGAATAACTATGAATAAGTATGAACTGTTAATTTTAATGGCCAGATGTGCAAAATCAAAATTGCTAATAATGCAACATATTTAAAAGCCATGTGATTTGCTGATTTTGTAACTGTATGAATTTTCCTTGCTCCTTACTTCAATCGAGGAATATCCTTTTTGTCCCAGTCTATCACATAATTGGCCTTTTTGAAAGCTGCACTAATGCAATAATATAGTTTCAATGTCCTCAAACAAGTACCTCCTAAATATCAATGTCTTAGCTTGTTACTATTGCTGAAATTGTTCAGTTTTTTTGAAACTACAAACATCAATAGTCATTGAAAAACAAGTTTGAACCATAACATTTGATCAAATTTTGTACCTTGTCTTGGCAGAGATGGCCGCCATCTTGTTTTTACATGGATTATTAGTATATTGTGCTCCTGATACCACTAGACGGCACATAAAAGTGTCCACAAAAGAGGACAACAGGCCTACATTGAACAGAATACAGTATAAGGTGCAGAAAACCCAAAATGTAACATCCTCATATGAGGGCCCGTGGTTGAGAGATCAAACTCTGTCTTCAGACTGTCAAGACTGAGACCTTAAGGGTGATGATGAGATAAAAAAGTAAATGCATGGACACACCTGGATGCAAGCAAATCTGTGTAGAGACACGCTACTTAAGACAAATAGGAAGAGTTGAAAATGTTTAAATTTAAGCACAAAATTTGCTCTTTTTCAATAAATTCAATAAACCAAGAAAAGGACAGGGGCCTGAAGTACATCCTGGTAGGTTTTAAGATCAGAAACTGAGCTGTCACACATAATACGCACATGGGTTGGCGCATATGTTGCTACAACCAATGTCCGTACAGTTATTTATTTATTTATTTTTTTGGCTGTTTGATAAATTAAGCGATTAAACACAGAGTACAAAAATACTTGAGTGGCCAAATTTGCACAAATCTGAGAGGGAGTGAATGTGTAATTGCCTGAAGTGGTGAAGTTACTGTTAAATTTGCAGCCTTATTGAAATTTCTTTATCCCTGACGTGGCTTTGGAAGTGTACACAAGTCATTAAATAGTAGGTCAAATGCACCATGGAGGATACAAAAGCAAATGGGACCATATTTCATTATACCACATGAGCTGATCCCTTAAGGATATGAATAATGTTAAACAGGTTTGTGACCACAGGAACAATAGTTTGAATCAGCAGACTGGATGGAGCAAGGTTGATGTGAAAAGTTCATTAGTCAAGCTTCTCACACCCTCAACAGTACAGAAAAGCCAGTCTCGCTCTTTATCCTCAGTGGTCTTCAAGAGAAAACTAAATTGCACTTATACAGAGAAGCACCCAGATGTGAATATGTTAAACCATTTAAATGTTAAGCACGATGTAAGCGTGAACAGCAAGTAAGATCAGTTGACTTCTCTTGGATGAGAAAGGGTGCAGCAGGGGGTCCATCAGGACCTAAAGGTCCTCATTTGAATCCACTGTGTCACGGTCCCTTCTCCAGGCATTCAGCTGCCGCCAGACATCTTCAGTAGGAAACCTCATGAGTGTGAGGGGGCTGAAATCTAGAAGTCCACTTCAGAGAAAATCTCTTGTGATCATGATATAAATGTCAGCAAAAATTTACTGTATACACTAATGTCAGATGAATGGAAGTCACGAGGGCATTCCTTTTCTATTTCTTCTTATTGCACTTGCCAGAAAGAACTAAGCCGCATTTACTAAAGGCCAAGGGACAGAGCCATGTCTGAGAATTACAGAGACCGGCTTCAGCTGGGTAGAAAAAAATGACCAAATAAAACTAATTATCAAGGGTAGAGAATGCCACATTAGGCACACAGTAGTCCAGACCATAGACTGTTTTGCAGCCTTGATCCGCATGTTGGCCATTACCATCTTGGAATTTGAAGCTAGAAGTGACCATATTTAGACAAGAGGTTGGAGTTGAGGACGAGGGCAGATGCCTCGCACACAGCATTTCACTCAGTGGCCAACCTTTAATTATGCATAATGTTAAGCCTAAATAAAATGGAAATGGGTAAGTTGTATGAAAATTCACCTCCCGCTCAGTTGTAATTAGTGTGCAACCTAGCTATAGAAACCAATAACATTTTGTACCAGGTTGTAAATATATTTATTTATGCAGTAAAGTTAGACTTTTTTTACATGGGTATGTATGGGGATTGGCTCACTTCTGGAGCTAGCGCCAAGTGGACACTCAAGGACACACAATAGTGAGACATTACCCAAATAAATGTTTTTTTTTCCTTATTAATTTTTTACTTAAAATCCTGAACAATCACTTAATCATCTCAATACAGTGTAATGTTTTGTAAGAGCTGGATATTTACTGATTTCAAAGAGTTTGTTAAAATGATTTGTTGCATAAAATGGATTAATTTCCAAGTTACCTTAGTTTTTGTCGTTTTATTTAAATATAAATAGCTTGTCCATTTATTTAAGTTATACTTCAAAATAGTTTTGAAATGCAAAATTATGTTACAGTATAATGTCAAATGAGACAAAATGTATCTTCATTTGAATAATAAATCACAAATAAGTCCTAGCCAAAAATACTCCCAGTTGATATAAAAGCTGGAAAGTCCAACCAACCAGTAGATGTGATGGGCAAATTGTGGTCAGATTATGGTGATCAGGCACCAATCTAATAGTCATTGTTAGATCTCAGTAGTACTGGACTAGATATATGGAAATGGATAAATTCTAGTATTTCCAAAAAATGTTTTCAGAAATCAGCCCAAAAGCACAAATTTTAATGCATATAGAACCTCCCGTTTCTGCTGAATGCATGGGGTCACGGAGAAGCTGCTTTCCTCACTGCTGGCAGTGGGAGAAAACAGTGTAGTGTGATTTATGATGTTAATCATTAGCAGGAGAGGAGTGCAGCATAGGGGGAGAGAAGAGAAGCTGCAGCGCTTGATGGAGTGTGTCCCCTCCGCTTGAGCCAAGCCTACAGTTGGCTCCACACGGAGAGGCTGAGCCCACTGCTGGCTGATGGAGCGGGATGGACAGCAGCTATTGAGATGCATGCATTCATTGGAGGACTGTGGCCGAGAAGACTGTCATAGTTGAGTTAAAATGAGTTGAAGTTCATGATTCTATCCACATGGCACCAACACCAAATCCAAAGAGATTGAGACAAAATAAAAACCAAAGTCTAAACCAAATAAGCCAATAAAGAAGAAGCAAGAACATAATGGGCAGTAAACACTATCTCCAAATGCAAAACTATTGTAGTCTCTTAAATGGTAAATACACAATGAATCATCATAAGCTTTAAGAGCTGATTAAAAAATATACACTTTGAGCTCACTGATTGGGATTTGACCAGAACCCAAATCACATTGTATTGACATGGAAGCAGCTGTGTAGTTCAGTTAATTAACTTTTTAAAGGTGTTTCAAATTCATTGTTTAACCATTCCCAGCAACAAATTACCCAGCACAGTTTTACATAAAGAATCAGATATGAGAAAAATTCACAATACTCAATTAAAACGTTTCCAAATGATGGAATCTCCTGGCTTTCAAGATTACAATAAACTTCCTTTTCAATGTCTTCCAAGGCAATTTTGTTGTAACTGAGCTGTCTTAAAGCTGCAGTGATCAATGTTTTTTTTTTGCTTTTGCCACTTGGTTGCAATGGAATAAGATGAAAATGCAACATTGACATATTTTCAAACAGTTTTTATCAGTTGAGCAATTTTATTGCCACCTGATAGATATAAGTTTAATAATAACTCCGGGTGTACCTCTGTTTCGATCTCCAACTCCTTAGGGATGTATCTGGCTCTTTAGCTTTTAAATGCTTCAAAATTTTCACCGGCTAGTTGCTAACAGTTTATGTCGGCTGTTTGGTGGCAGGAAGATCACCTAGGTAGGTACATTAGAGCTTTTCTGCTGAAACAAAACATCAAAGTTGATGCTGAAACAGGGAACTGAAGAGTTTTTTTATGGGTTTGCTACTAAAAGCAACCCCTTTAAAATTAGTGCCCTGACACACCAAGCCAGAGGTTGGCCATGGGTCAATATCAGGCTCCCGGAGAGTGTCTGTTGGCCTAGTTTTGGTGGTGTGTCCCCAACCCTTGGCACTAGTCCACCCTTGTCTGTTTTTCCATTTTTTATCGGCTGATTCAACATGTTAAATCTTGTTGGAGGTGACATAACCTGTCAGTGAATGAAATCATTTTGATTGGTAGTTCTAGCTGCCTAACTTGAATCTTGAATCCATTCCATTGGTCCTCCATTTTCCCTTTTTGAATGACAAATATAGACTACCACCACCTGCTGTGATGTGGAGTTCTTTCCTCTTACGCAGGCGCAGAATGTACCTTATAGGGTGTTGGCTAAAGTCTTTCAAGTGTGTTAATGTTCATGTGTTTAATCTGAGGCAACCCATATTTAAATTTAAAGCCATTATCATCCACTACTGATGATGTGCCGATATTATTGTGTATCTCTTGTTTGTATTTTTCTGCCATAACCACATTCAGTTATAGAATGGAAGACGTGTGGCAATTAATTGTGATTTTAATTTAATATGCATGGCGGTATTAAGCACAGCAAACACCTCTCAATAGCAGGAACCACATCAGTGCCCACTGTGATTCCTGGCAGAATCCAAATCAGAAAGCCACCGATACCTGAGCCATCTAACCAACATATCCCACCATCTCTCTGTCACAAACCAAAAAAGAACAAGGCCTCCATCAGAAGCTGGCCGCTTTGTGAAGCATGACCAAAGTTCTGGATGGGGGTGGGGGAGGAGAGAGGAGGGCATTTTATATCACACAAGCTGTCAGGGAAGTTCAAAGAGGGTTCAGAGAGGAGTCAGACTTCACCTTGACGTGAGCTGTTGGCGCAAACAGAACCGAGACTCTACCCGATGTCTCGCATACTGCAGACGTCTCCTGGAATGGCAGGTCAGATTGCTGGAATCTTCCCTCTGATGACAAGTTTTTGTTTATCTTTCAGATGTCTTTCAACTGCTTAAATAAAATATAACAGGCCACTGCCGAGGCAGCCAAATCTGGCAGTTCAGGAAGATGTATTTGTATAGGAGAAAAGACAATTGGAATGTGTGTGGCAAGACAAATAATGAATATTTTCAACAACAACAAAATATGACAAGTACTTTGATAAATTTGAGGTGCGATTCTCAGTTTTCAGTTCATTTCATTGCTGGTCAAAGGTTATTAGACACACTTGAGGATCTAATTTCCTACAGTCCACTCCTTGTCCTTGAATAAATAACATTGAGATTCAAAATGGTGAAACTATACTCAGACATAAATAAAGCATAAACACCATTCAAATTTAATGATATTGCTGACAGCTTTCGCTTTATTTATGCTCATCCTCAGAAATCTCTGCAGGGTTCTGTACCTGACGCCTGAATTATGTGGATGACAAACTGTTCACAAATGATCCATGGGAGTGTGGGTGCATTTATGTTGCTTTCGCATTTTACTCAATGGATGATGGATGTGGGATTAGGCAGTATCATGAATCATATCAATGTTTTCCCAGTCACTGTCGAGACTTGTGCAACTAAGTCTGGTTCCTGAAAGATTCCCATGTGAAAGCAATGGATAATGCTGCAAGTTCTTAAGGATTAACGTAGAAAATGTAAAACCCCTAAGCATGAAAAAAAGCACACCCCCATAATTTAACAAAATGCTCTCGCTACTTACGTGTGATCCAATCAGCACTAATACCAAATGATATTTGTTTCGTGAAAATGAATCTTTTTACTGCATTTGTGATGCAGAGAAATGGAGTTAAGCTATCAGACATTTGGAGTGAAAAGTGTCAGTTTACATGAAATAATCTGTGTTTATTATGGGCAAAACATGACCTCTCTCAGCCTGTTGTCAAGTTCATTAAAACTCCAGCGGGTCACTGGCTTCGTGTCTCACAGCACTTTTGATCGACAAAAACAACACACTTAAATGGCCAAGAAAATGTGGGGTTTCTTATTTGGCACTGACCACTTTTGTCCTTGTCCTGTCAGCAGAAGCACACACTGCAGAGTCTCTCTGTAGTGTACCATATCAACAACCTTAAACATCATTAGGGGCTTACAGAAATCATCTTGACACCAACCATCAGCAGACAAGAATCATTATTCTCTCTGCCTAGTGGTTCACTTTAACACTGTATCAGCAAGGAGAACAGATCTATAAGGAAATGGTCAACTCATCACAGCTAACATTAATTTTTTCTTGTTTGAAAGGACCTATCTGTATGTGCGTATGATCCACCTGATGTTCAGATATAGTTAGCATAGGATATACTATGGAAGCTGGTTGCATGCTAACAGCTGTGGTGCTAACTGAATGACCTGACTAGGTCAGTGTGTCCTTGCTGAAGCAGAGCAGCTTGGGTAAACATCGAGATTCAAGTGGGGCCGATTCTACAGTGTAATGGGCTGGATCAGGAAGGGAAAACACAAAGTCTGCCTTTCCTCTTTTCATATAGACATTTTTGTATAAATCCACAATATGCAAGAAATGTCTCCAATAAGCTTACAAATTTTTCTCACGCTCTCATGATAGTAGTGTTTTATCAGTCAGAGGCAGCAGGTGACATTTAAGGTCCATTGTGTAGAATTTAGGGGGATATATTTTCTCTGTCCAGTTCTCGGTCACTGTATTGCCTAATTCTTGTCTAAAATGTCTTCAGAAAGATATTTTAGTCCACTGCTAAGCTGTACTAAGAGAATTTTCGAACAGGAAGTGTAAGCCATACTGTTTCCTGTATGGTAAGAATGGAGGCTCAAAAAAATTTGATCAAATAGTAAAACTAAGCAGTGCTGATCAAATATGAATCAAGGTCCCGTAATTGCATTGCCTCTTTCTTGCCTAAAATGTTTTCAGAAAAAATATTGTAGCTTACTGTTTTACTGTGTCTTGAGATCAACTATTACATGTAGCCACCATATTGTTTCCTGTGGAAAAACCGCCAAGTCCACATTACGTCACCCACCGGTGGAAAGAGAGAAAGAAATTTTCATTTCTGTCATTTGCTTCATGCAAACCTAACACACTCTGTATCCTTATGTGTCCTGAACTTAACCCTAACTTTAATTAAACTATAGCATCCACTGTTAAGAAAACATTTTAATGCAGTCTTTGGTTAAACATGGCACAATAAATCTTTTTCTACAGTCATGACAATCACTTTGGTGTGAATCAAGGAGGGCACACTGGTTCTATTTATTGCATCACCATGGTAACAGACATTGCCCAAGACTGCATGAAATCAGAGCACCTATCAATCAAAATGAAGACCTACCTACTAATATTATTAATGCCAAATAATAAGAGTAAATCACTGTTTATTTATATAAGTAATGCTTTTTTGTTGGTGAACATATGTTAAATTTGTGATTTTTACAGAATGTTCCATGCATGCTATTCCACCATAAAGGACTTCTCTAAAGTTGGGCATCTCAGAATATAACTTAATTGTTATGAGCTTGCTCCTTGTTCAACAAATTGGTCTGTTAAAAACATTACAAGAAAGAGTGCACCACCTGAATACAGGAAGCACTTTTACCGGCTTGATTACTGATTATGCCTTGATTAACAGGGAGGTTGGAGGAGGTGCAGTGCTTGTAAGTGTGTCTGTGGTGTAATGTCAGCTTACGTGTGTACCCATTTAAGTAGATGCCATTGCTGTAATTAGCAGATGTGACACTCTTGGGCTCCTCTTGTAGTTAGATTGCTTAGTTTCCTGCATCAGAGGAGACCCCCGGTTGGCACAGTGGCTGGCAGCTTCCCAGAGGATGCAAAGGCTGGCAGTGCTTACAGCTTTGGTCTTCCCAGTGCAGGGGGGATGTCATATACAGACATTTTGTAGCCTGCTCTGTCTGTCACTTCACTGGCCTGCTAAAAGTGGTATTACAGCACAGCAAAAAGCCTTGCCTTTGTACCAGTGCAATGATGGAATAAAATAGAGGCGTCTGCATGGCATCAGTACATGACCTTATCCCTGAGGGGGCTCACTTTGCTGTCTCACCAAAGAGACATCTCTGTGTTTGGCAGGGGCAGGGGTAAATGTTAAGTCGTGCCCAGCTGATGTAAAGCACTGACACAAGAAAAAGCCCCTTAAGAGTAGTGCTTCATTAAATTTTGAGGCGGATTGCTTTCCCAACTGTTGGCCGATCCATATAATAATTTTGTTTGAGAAGGAAGTGAGGACCATCCTGTTTCCTGTCCCTCGAGTCATATCCTGATCATGTTGCCTCTCCAGTGAGATAAGAGAACACTGTCAAGCAGCTCATCTGCAAGTCAAGTGTCACTCAGGTTTCCCGTGTTGTGCGGCAGCTGTTAATCATTGCGAATGAGAATGCAGGCCACCAGGTGTGAGACATCTAATCTATCACATCAGCTTCCTTCTATGGCATGAATATGGAGATTCAGATTTAATTATTATACATTGTGCTGCAATGTAGTAATCCCTTGAATACAGGTCAAATGAATTTCACCAAAAACAGCAGCATTGCGCTTGTCAGAAACGCCAAATTTGTGTCCAACGAGCGACATAGCATGTCCTTGACTTTGTTAAGAAGTTGCATAGTTTAAGGCAAACATCAAAGTCAGCTGAATGCACTCCACCAGCTCAGTGACTCAGTTACTCTGTGCATCATCTTGGGGCTAAAAGATAATGGATATCCTAAACAGTCATGACAGAATCCCTCCATTCTTTGTCATGCTGTGAATAATGCGCCAGTGTTTGGTCCATCAGCTGTGGATGAACTAAATGGTGCTGCAAGCTTCAGTTTGATAATGAATACTGACTGTCAGACGTGTCTCAGAAACTTTGCTGACTGCTTAATGCTTCAATTCCAATTAAAAGGGAGAGCTGCGGTCGTTGATAGTCAAAAACAATGGGGCAGACATGCTACATGGCTGTTGAAGTATAGGAGGCTATATCAGGCTATTGTTATTACCACAATGCACGTGTGGACATTGGCAAACCTGCAAAAATATTCAGTGCAGATTGCTGTTGGCTGGAGTAAATGAAGGAAATAAATGTCTCCCATCACTTTCCAAGGGTAATGATACCATAAATGATGGTGCATTCAAATACTGTGGCAAAAGTAGAAGCCAGCCATTTAAGTCTGTACTCTAATCCTTCAATAACATACAATGGAAGCAAAACATTCAACCCTTGTGATGTTAAAAAAAACAAAAAACAATCATATTGTCAACTTGGTGGTAACCATAATTAACATTTTGAATAGTTAAAGACCACTACTTAAAACTACAACCAATAAAATTTGTTTTTTTCTTATTATTTATTTTTTATCTGTTGGTGAAAGTTATTGTTTTCCCTTAACGCTATTCCTGTGAAACATAATGCACCAGAATTCATATATAACCCATGTCATCAGGAGTCAGTAATTCATTTATAACCAATCAGTGTGGCCCATATCAACATGACTCATGCAGTGAAGAAGAAGGTAGTATAAAGAGCAAAAGTTTGGGGTTTTGAATGGGTCTAACAAACACAAGACTGGTGTTAATGTCCAGCGTAAAACCAAGTGAGTTCTGAGTTATTTTAAGGTCCTTTGTCGCCATGTTTCTTTTCCTAAACCTAATCAGTTTAACTTTACGTTAAGTCCATTACGTTAAATATGTAACTTTACCTTACGAGCGTAAGAAGACAACGCCCGGCCACACTTCTTTTACTAAACCTAACCTACATAACTTTACATGAAGCTCATTACGTTAAGTAACATGACAGTACCCAACCATGATTCTTTTCAGACACCTAACCTTTTTAGGATTTAGGAAAGTGAAGTTGCCTCACTTTCCTAAATCCAATCTATGTAACTGTACATTAAATCCATTAAGCCAAGGACATAATGACTCTTTTCCTAAACCTAACATATGCAACCTTACTTATTTAAACCTTACCTGTAACTTTATATTAAATTAATTACATAAAGTATGTAACTTTATGTTAAATACGTAATGTGACAACCCCCAACTACGATTCTTTTTCTAATCCTATGCAACTTTAATCTGTTTCTTTATGTTAAATACATGACTTCACATTAAATACATTATGTGTGGATGCCATTTGTTAATAAAATAGTTGTTGATTAAATCTAATATTTCAGACCTGAATTCTAAAGTCTGTAGCCACTAATAGTCTACTGTAATGACATCACATCAGTTAATCTCCTTCTTTGCATTTTAGGGAGGCCAAGTCAAAAGCTGTTGTGTGTGTAGTGCAAATATGTTTAAACAGAGAGGTCCAAGCCTCAGTGCCATGGCTGTGCTTTTTTCCTTAATGAAAACAGCAGTCGACTTGACTCTCAATTCCTGCGCCAAATGCTGAAAACTGTGAGATGAGTAACAGTTTATCAAAGCACACAAACTGTTTTAGTGGCAGCTGTGCTTTTCCTATTAAACTAAGAGCCTTAAACTGCAGGGAGACAATTTAAAGCAACACTAAGCAAATGCACTTATTAAGATAACAGCCTCAGTCAACAATAGAGAAGTCACTGTGTCAGGCAGAGACTATTGTCAGGAAACCATGATCAAATCCTGAGAGAAATACGAATTCCATCAACTCTTAAACAGCTGAGAAAGTTTCACTTACTAACATTAGATATTTTGCCTTACTTGTCCTCGTGGTAACCTTTGATATGAAGCACCAGAGAGGAGGCAACTTGATAATCATGGTGTAAGCTGTTGAGGTAAATTACATGGCTGGATTTTTGGGTGTCTGTTCAAATTCAATTTCAACCCATGCTAGCTGCATGCCTCTGGGGAATTCAGTTGCTCCAGACTAACATATTTTTAATAATTATAAGTTGGTATACCAATAAATTTTGTAGAGACATTCATGGATCCAGAGGTTGAATCCCAGTGACTTAGGTGATCCCCTTGCTTTTACTCTTGCATCACCATAAGGTTTACATTTGTGTTTTTGAGTGAACTGTCTTGAACTATTGGATGAATTCCCTGAGATGAATGTCTCCATCAGAGTGAACTTTTGTTTGGTTTTTGTTGTTGTTCTTTTTGTGTTTTTTCCCCTACTGCTATCATGATGTCAAAATTTTATCATGGCCAGTACTTGTGGCAGTACAGTGTTTGCAGAGCTAATGTGATTCACATCAGTTCAAGCTGTACTTTATGTTTAATGCTAATTAGCAAATAGATGCACACGTCCATGTAACACATGAAACTTGGTAAACATGGTAAGCACCATACCAGCTTAACATCAGTATGTTTGGCATTTAGCTTAAAATGGGTCCTCTGCTGTGCCCATAAATGTATCAAGAGACCTGGATACAGCTTTGGAGGCAGGACCCAATTTTTTCTATGAAAGTTGCTCAGTGGGGCATGAAGCCAAAATTGTTTAACTACAGCATATGAAATTACCCAGATGATCGGTACTGCATCTTCAACATTTGGCCCATAGAGAAAGCACAATACAGACTTCCTCCAGCCAAGCCGGCTACTTCTGCCTGCAGCCTCACAGAGCTTCTATCGTGCATGTAAATTGTTAAGCTGCTTTCACACAAGCATTGCAACTGTAAATTTATGTAGACATTACCTGGAGGAGCTATCAGCTCCCCAGTACAAAGTCCAGGAAACGTCCGATTGAGCCCATGTCTGAGTCAAGTGGGTCATTGTCCAGAGAAATCACAGCATGCAAGTGGTTTTGGTAATGGCATGTCTGTCATGGGATTATTATAAAACTGGAGGAACACAAACATACAAGGGTGAAGAAGAAGGATTACACACAAAGAGGCCAATATAAGTGTTTTAACTGGAGAAACTATGGATATAGGATCTTTCTAAGTAAGAGCCGACACAGAAATTGTGACACAATTTCAAGGAATGGCCAGAGGCTCCATAGTTGTTGACCAAATTACAAATTTGCTACGCAAACAAAACGCTGGATTTCTGCAGTCTACTGTGCATCGTGTCCTGCCGTCGGCCAGCTCTAGCGCTATCCCACACCTAAAGCAAACAAAGTATTTATGGTAGGTAACAACGTTTCTGACATGGGCAATCTCTTGTTTTGTGCTACATGTATTAAAGGGCAACTCCGAATGTACTTAAAGCTGTCAGTGAGTCAAGATGCTCAGTATACATATAAAAAAGTCATAATGGACTCTACAACTTGTGCACATCCTATTTTCTGAAATTGCAGCTCCACTGAGAACTAATTAGGAAGAAAATCAGTAATCACACTGATAAAAGTAATTAAGTTAATCATAAGTAATTAAATTAATTATTGGCCAAATTCATTATCAGAAAACCCTGCAGACTGAAACCTTGTATAGATTTTGGGAGATTTTGTTGTTGGATCCCTCCCCTTCCTAGTTTTCCCCACTCTCCTCCTCAGCAGCCCACTACTGCTTTGCAAATAAAAAGTGGATAGTTGAAATATTGAATATACAACCTAAGCGGCAGCACAACACTGCATCTTTATTTATATCATCAATTTGAATTTCAAAGGAAGCTATACCCTCTTGTTAGGGTGATGATTCATAGACAGCATTTAAAGGCGGTGCAGATCGTTGCCGCTGCCTTCCAACAGGAGCGGAAATTGACAAATGGGAAGCAATGACTTTGAATGACATGGGAACAAATGAATCAAGGAAAGGACACGGTTGAAAGCTTTTGATTGCATGTTATGGTAAATCTGCTTGGTGTTAACATCATTTGATAAGGTTTTGGCCAGACTGCAAAATGTATGATGAGAATCCAAATGAAAAGATTTCTTTTAACACCATACTAATGCTTTAAAAATAAGTGAAATTACAATACAGATACTTTTTTCCCCAATGAAGATCACCTTGAGTACAGTAATCAGTGTAGTGTTCAGTTTTTACAATTTATATCTATGTCAATAAATACTGACTTGCTTGTTGGTGCCAAAGCCTATAAAATCAAGGGTCTACTTAATCACAATCCTGCCATATTAGTCTTTTCCTAGCCTTAGCCCTGTCTCCGGTGAAGAATGGCTGGTCCTGCTTAGGGTCATCCTGCAAGGCCTCTCATAAATTCCACCAGTGTTACCTGTCTTCTGGCACTTTCTTGATAACACTCATTATTGCTCAATGACCTGTAGGCAAAGCTTCACTTTGGGCCTCATCACCTTCAGGCCGCAGCAGGGGAAGCTCTCCTCCTTGCAGCTCACCTCTGCTTTTAAAAGCCATAAACTCATGCCCGACAAGTTAGCCAGGAGACAAGACTCACAAGCAGTGATTATTTGATATTGTAAAGTGAATTACACCCTCCACCGTCCTCCGGAGGAAAGGAAGGTTTCCGAAGGACCAAAGGGATGTATCCAAGATGTGTGGGGTTTATGAGGCTCCTCAATCACATGGAGGAAGAGTGTTTGAATCTCAGTTCAACCTGGGGCGACAATGAAAGTTTGAAGTCTCTGTCAGTGGTGAGATGAAATAATAAAAGTAAAGGGAAGAGATAAAACTCCCTAACATCATCTTTGATGTAATTTTTCCACTCTGCGATGATCACTCCACTACAAAATGATAAGTCGATATGGACAATGGATAAAACAGTATACGTGATAAAGGGATGAACTGGAGACTGCAGACTTTAAATGGTGCTTCAGTGTGTAGTGCTGGATGAAGCACCTTTCCTTAATGTAAACACTGCTCTTAAAACACTCGTACTGGAATATATAGATGCTCAACTGAGAAGAGAAGCCATTTCAGCGGCCGAATAGAGCGAGAGGGCCCTAGGAGGCTATTCACACTAGTGCGGATAGTTGTTAAAACCCTGTGTGCTTCACTTCAAATGGGTTTAGAACAGCTTGCGGATGTGAACAGGGCAATGGAGCAACACCATAATACACTCTGGGATGTTCACCTCAGGCAAACACTCTGTGATGCTAAGCACCTCTCTCAAAGCTGCCAAAGAAAGTCCATTGATTTCTCTTTTTGTTTGTGGACTTGTTTCCATTGTGGGATTCGAGGGAGAAACAGAACTACAAACCAGTCATGCCGTGGAGGCTTCCCATCAGCCAGTAGTTAAAAAAAAATTAACCAATTTACATGATCATGGGTCAAACTAGGGAATAACATCCCAGAAAACAGCACTGACTGACACCTGACATCTGTGACTTGTGACAGCACCAACATAAATTCAAAATCTAAAAACACTGTAAGATTCCATTGCTGTCCTGCCATTGAATTTGTTTTTCTTTTTCCGCTTATTTAATGTGTTTACCAAAGTGCATCTTCAAGCACCGTTGTGTCCTTGTTGTGACAATGCTTTTAGTGCTCTGTAATCTCACTGTCACAGTTGCCACTTTAACAAATTGAGAACAGATTTCTGCAGTCGCACTGGTTCCCCGTCACCATAGACAGAGCGTCAACAATACCACGTCTGCGTGACATTCATGACAGCCATTTAGCTGGCTGAAATCACAGAAAAAGTACCATTAAATGCTGAGGGTTGGTGCTCACATTGGTTTATGTTCAGCTTCTCTGAAGACCCTTCCCGGAGACAAGAACCATCTTGCCAATGGCAATAAAAACAGATTAAATTTTGTCAGCTGGTGACCGCATAGTAAGAATCCCACTTGGAAAAGAAGTGATTTGCTCGATCTACAAGCTAAATGAACAATGTTGGCATGAAAGGCAATTCACTTTTTATTGCTAGTTTAGCTGAGAATGCCAGTACATTTGAGATGTTTATCTCACTCACTTTCAAAGTTAGCATGGAGGAGAGGTTCCAGTACAGATGAAGTCACGATTTAGGCTGCTTTTTATTTCCACATTGAACCTAATCTGCATTGTCTATTCAAATAGATTTGATGAAAAGGAAAGGTTTGATGCATACATAACATATTTGGCACATTTTTACAAATTTTTAGTTTCAAATTTAGACTTCCCATAAAAGATGATGTGAGGACATTTTCCATTCATCCAAATGCTGCAAAATTCCATGGACAGGTTGCTCTCTATCACAGGGTCAAACCATCTGTCAGGGTCAGCCACAGTAGTTGTTGCTTGCTTGTCCCAAGTGAACTTACCCAAAGCTGACAACAGTGGTGGCCAGTGGTAAACTTGACTCCAGGCACAAAAATGCTCCTTGGGAAACCTCTAATGATATCACAGATGTCCATGTATTTCTACAATGTGTTGAGGAAATTCACAGTAATAAATGCATACAGAGAGAATCAACTTCTGGACCCAGACCATGGTTGCACTGAGGGGCACTGCCCATTGTTTCAACAGTCCACAATTCTGAAATCCTTTAGGTAGAAAAATATCTATTTAACAGCCCATTATCCCAAAAATAAATGCCCATTCCTTTAGTCCTTTTTCACAGAAAATATACATTTCTTGCCGTTCAACAGCCCAAATGCCTGAAAAAATGTTTGCATTGTAGGCCTTTGTGTAAAACCATGGATGCATTACATTTCTCAACAGTGCAGGGATGATGGTGGGGTTAGTTTTAGGTGCAAAAATGACTTGGTGGGGCAACCTCTGGCTCACCTGGTCGATTGTGCACCCCATAGGCTTTTGCAGTGGCCTCACATCAGTTCCAACCTGCGGCACTTTACTTTTTCCTGTCTATAAGTAGGCTGTAATGATAAATAATAATAATAATTATAATAATAATAATAATAATAATAATAATAATAATAACCCCCCCAAAAAGTAAACAAACAAAAATACACTGTATTATGGTTAAGGAAAGATACTGTTTATGTTTAAAACACCCATATGTGGTGGTGTAAAACACATTTGCTGTTGGGAAATGCTGCAAAGGGTTGGTAAAACCGGTCAGGACTGGTGGCTCAAATGCCACAGTGAAAGAGCAACTAATTGCAGGGAGTGTGCATTTTCTGAGAAATGGGACTTTGGAGCAATGGTCATTTGTTTTTTTGGATAACGGGCTGCCAGAGAAATGGGCTTTTGGTCAATGGGACATTTTTTGAACCAATTGGGCTGTTGAGTTTTGGGCTGTCAGAACAATGGCAAAGTACTGTTCTGAGTGCAGGAGTTAAAAAAATGTATTGATGACAGGATCACTGTGGCCTAGAGTACCCTTGAGACCATTTTGCATGAAATGCAAGAATTCTCTTGCCCCTCCTGGGCTGTAAGTCCTCCCAGGGCAGTGAATCCTGGGTCTGCTCCAGGGTATTCGCTCAATTGGCTGTGGCTTAAATACCTCTAAGGGAAGGCAGCCCGAGGGCAGCTGCGACAGATGTCTAAAACGCCTCAGCTGGCTCCTGTCAGTGCAAAGGAGCAGTGGATCCAGACATGGCATTAACATTTACTGTATGTGAAAATGTTTCAAATTAGGCTGTATCCTCAAACTCCCATTGAGACTGGCTTGCAGTCAAAATGCTTGACCTTGCCACCCACATAGGCTCCGCCTCGTGCCTAATATGCATAATTATTTACAATTTTCAGAAAAGTTGACTTAGGTCACTTGAATGCTTCATCTAATGATCTGAAAGCTAAAGCTGAGATCAACCATCCTACACTTGAACAGTTCATACACATCAGACATCAGAGGGTGAGAAAGGCATTTTTACTTCACATATTAAATAAATGGCAGTGCTCATGCAAGCTGCAGTCCTTTCCTGTCTTTGAGACTTTTCTCCAGATACAGCTGATCTTTCAACAACTCTCAAGCTGTTATGACACTGATTTATGAGGACCTCTGTGTGAGGCATCAAGGATTTTGATAGAAAGTAATATTCTTCTGAGGCAATGCTGATGAAAGTAATGCATAAAAATTCTTGTCTTGTTTTAGCTGGTTCTGCTTAGGATCTGTAGAAATCAAAATGCCATAACTGCTTATGCTGGAAAAAAACTGATTTTTAGTCTTCTCTTTGCAGTGGATTTGCTATTCTTGAAGTGTCGCTAAAAATTAGTTTTTGTCTATCTATTTCTCTGAAGATGAGGCCATGTTTGATTTACAGGTAGTCAGCTTAATGCACTTGAAAGAAAGAGATTAAAGTAGAAACACTGAATTTTATGCTACATGATTACTGGAAGCAAAGATATCCTTATTTTCATTGCGTAAAAATCACTAACACGAGCAAACACACATGGACATGCAAATCGCTACACAAGAAAAAAAAAACAACGCACAACTTCTAAGTCCATATTATAAATCACATGGGTAGGTTAGGGGTCAAATAAATCTGCTTAAAAAGCACATACATCCACATGACTTCCAATAGAGGTCAGCCATACATCACACGCTCCCCGTCACTGATGCGCATCACAGTGTTTTTTTCTTAAAGCACATTAGAACAGCTGTCCCTGAACACAAGTCAATCAAAGTCAAACATTCATCTTATATTGTCCATATAGGGTCACATTTGGCCATCATTCAGGACGAGAACTCAAGCATGAGGCTTTGAGGACATTATCTCTACCAGTCATTGTTCCATATGCCTAGCCCTGCTATAGCACTGTGCAGCACAGCAGAGTTTATGCTTAGCCAGGCCCTGGGGAACAATGTACTCTGTACATGGCCTGTGTAACCAGCCATATGTGACCCTGCTCATAATTCAGTCACGCGCAAGGAGGGAAATACAGTGACCTGTCCGCACTGGGGAGCTTGCAAATCTGCAAGCCAGGTTCTATTTCATGTTCATCCTCACACATTTATGGGGAGGTGACTGTGACAACCAGAAGGTATTGATGTGTGTGCGTGTGTGTTGGGGATTTGAGGTTTATGGTACAGGTGCAGGCATCTGTGTGTGTGAGTGGAATCTGTATTTAATTTTGCTTTTTATGTGACAACCAGATTTTGGCTTGAAATACATCCTCATTATAGTGGGCAAGTCTAAAACTCCATTAAGTCCACTTTTTTTTATTTTTTCATGTTAATATTTCATTAAATGACTTGCACATATTGCAAAACCCAATGCATGGGCGGATGATAAGATAACGGGGTCCCTGGGTACAGACTTTCAAAAGGTCCCATCACTTCCCCAACATAGGAGTGAGACCCACAGATGCTGTAGTTGTTTGGCCTCTTTTTGTTGTTGTTTGGTATCTCTCTGAGGTGCCATGTCTCTTGTAGTCATTTTCCGTCTTTTATCGTTGTGTAGTTCCTCTAAATGGCCATTTTTGTAATTTACATCACTTTGTTCTCATCTTGTCTACTTTTGTGCTTGTTTTGTCCCTTTTCATAGTCTTTGTGTGGCTCCTTGTGTCTCTTTACAGCTATGTTGCATCACTAATCATCAATAATCATTTTTGGTCTTCTTATGCCCATATTTAGTCCATTCCAGGTCAGTTTATATTTTAGCCAGGAAGGACCCTGACACCTTGGACCTCAGGTACTGTGCCTGTTAGGCCTGTTCAATTATCCCTCTGTGATTTCGGGGAGTTTGTTTTGGAGACATTATGCTGCCTATTGATTAAAAGTTGCTTAATTTGGTTTTTATGTCACATTCGCCTGTTGATTAGGTTGAAGCCAAGACTGAAAGCTCAGTGACATAAAGTTAGAGACAAGTGCTTCATGAATTAACACAGTGCAAAAGTCCTGCAAGAACCGAAATACCACTGAATGAGCATACTGGACACAGGCCCAGAGGTCTAAAGAATCACAACCCCCATGGCCTTCACTTGCAAAATGATGAAAAAATGAAAATGATCAAATTAACATGTATGGACTAGAAGGAGACTCAAAATTACCCCAAAGAGACATAAAACAACCACAAGGAGACGCAACCTGCGACCTGTAAAGAGACACAAAATAAAAGGGGGCAAAACGGCCACAGACACAAAATTACCTCAGAGATACAAAACAACTACACAGTCCCAAAACCCACAAAATGATACATAATGAGATGCAAAACAACAAAAAATGTCTGTCTTATATAGGGTGATGGGGCCTTTTGCATACCTGTGCCCAAGGGCCCATTGTCTCATAATCCGCCCATGTTGAGGAGGGATGTTAATGATGCATCCCAACTGAAGTTGGAGCCATTGGAGCTCAGTCACTCTGAGCGCTCAGTGCTCTGTGTATCATGTCAGATAAAATGTAAAATGCCATCCACCACAGCTGAAAGAGCTTCAAGATGGCTGTTCAAGCAGGCAGAACCATTGGAATTGGTTTTGTGCCAAATGGACACAAGTAGAAATCTGAGTAACCTCAGACAGGTCGCCCGAGGGACGGTGAATGATGTTTATAGACCTGAAATCCTATATGAACCAAGGTCAGATGTACATGCCAGATATAACAAGTATTGCATTTATACAGTGTATATTAGATTACTTTTACTATTTATGCTGTATTGAAATACATTTTTCTTTCTTATGTATAAGACAAAAGCTACTATTTCTCAACTGAAGAGGGAGGGATATTTACTGTAGTAGTACAACCTTTATGGTGTTTTAGTGAGTGTGTCATTGTTGTCATTGTCTTTCTTGCAAATGTGTAAAAATCATAGTGTAGAAAGTACATGTTTCAGTTAATAAGTGGTGTTGCGTAAAAGCATTTCTTTTTTTCAATGTCAACCATTAGTTGCAATAATGTTATTTACAGTGTTTTTCTTTATGCTCTTGAAATCATGTGGTTAGCTTGTATATTCTTAACAACATGAACTTAGTTTCACCCTTAACACATGACAAGGTGAAAATAAATCTTTAATTCAGTGTCGCTTCCCAACTACTGTAGAAATGGGAAACACACATTATCACCCTTATCTGTAATCTAATGAGTCAAATAGAATTATGTCACACATTCACCGCACCAAGACGCATCGGCAATAAACGCAGAGCCTGCAGCTTTATTGTCTCATTTCTTTGTTATTGAGCCAATTGCGTGCTATCTGAGGCCATTCCACATGCCAGTGGCATCATGGTGCCGGAACTGGAGAAGACATATTGAGTGCAGGGAAAATGGGCTCTCAGCTCAGAAAAAATATCTAAGGAAGTAAGAGTGATGAAATGACTTCAGAGCAATAGGGAAGTCAGCAAAACTGTAACCATGAGTGGGATATCTAAGTTTATTAAAGTTCCACAGCTCGCCTCCTGTCACTCAGATTCTTTGTAAAATACAAAGAATGCTTGCGCTGATGCTGAAGAAAACAACAACGCAATGCATTATTCAACAAATAATTCAAATAATACAAATAATTCATCAAACAATGTGAGTCCCTCTTTCACTCTCGTCAGATCTCTTTTAATAATCCTTTCCCTCTCGCTAGTTCAGTTATTTGCTTTCCCTCTCTGTGCCTTGAGAAGTAGTCACAATCAAACGCTACTTTGTTCATAATAAACAAGGGTGGTGGATTAAGTGCAGATGTCAACAAAGAGCCGCTTGTTGATGTAGTGACTGGCAGTGATTATACACATCCAGCCAAGCCTGGCCGATTCACTGCATGTACACTGATAGCAATGGACTGGTCAAAGGATTACAGACTGGGGTGCCCATTCCTCTCTGCCCAGCTGGCACACACAGGCTACCACTGTGTTGTTTGGGCAAAGCATCACACTTAAAGGTTCTCTATAGGACACACAGAACAGTAACAACACAATCACTTATTTGCTACATTAGGATATAGTGGAATCATGGCACCCTGAGAGGAGAATGATGCCACAATCCCTCTGTGTGTGTTGTTATTTGAGTTTCTTTGTTCTTCGCTGTGGTAGATACAGGTAGATAGGTACAGTGGTTATGGATGGTTGCCACTGACAACGATAACAACATTATCACAAAAGCATAAACTCCCACGCTCTGGTTTTGTCTCAGGATAATACTTTCAGCTCCAGGGTCGAGTATTGTTTGAAAAATTATGATACCAATACCAAAAGAGTACTTCATTCGGTAACCATAATGTAAATGTAGTGCCGGTGTATACTGTAAAAACAATAGCCTGGGCTTTTTTTGCATCCATCACAACATCCAACACAATGCCTCTCTATTCTCCAAACAACCCAGCTTGACACAATCGTTGTTAGACATTGAAATATTAAATTTACGTTATGACATCTAGTGCCCAAAGAAATTAAAGCTGCCGCTACCAAGCGTGAGCCTCACTCAGGGGAAAGTTGTGAGAGTCTGGCTGGCCGCATGTGTTTTTATCAGTTGGTTTAATGTTGGAGTTGGGCCATTTCAGTGTTAGTTTGTTGGGACCATTTAACAGCATGGTGTTAGAGGGTTAGCTGCAGCTGTGTAGCTCGTTATCTGGTGGGGAGACCGGACCCCCAGTGCAAAAAGATCAGATGGGGGTTTGACTGGAGATGTTTCAATACTTGTTGCTAAATTATTTTAATCGAAACCTTAAAGGTATCGAGTAAAGATACCCAGTCCATGGGTACATGACCTTCAAATAATGTACATGTAAAAAAAAAAAAATCATCCTTCTCATAAGTGCGTGAATGTCAAACCACTCAACAGAGATTTTCTTAGAAGTTATTTCTTTATTATTATAGTTACACTTTAAAAGACTCTTTCTTGGCTTCTCTGCAATTCAACAGCACTTACAGTGAAAATATCTTTGATTGCTCTTTTGATTGCAACAAACTACAGTGTGGCTATTTAAACATTTGCCTTGATGATGTGTTAAAAAAGCTTTATTTTTAAACGCATCCAAACTGAAATGTGGACTAGAGTACAATGATGACATCTTGGGCTTAGTATCTATATTTTGTTGTTAATGGGCCTTCTTTGAGATGAATTCCAAACTTCAGACAGTGATAACTACTTTGGCAGAAGGTACCTTTGAGACAAAGCAAGTACTATGGCTCAGTGAAGAGGAAAAGCCTGTGTTTGTGTAGGTCATCTCCCACGATTGAATATGTGAAAATGTATGAGCGTGGAACAAGGCGATGATCCAAAAGTACACGCTTGTTCAGAAAATCTTTCCTGGTTGACTATAGACAAATAAGCCAATTAGTTGCATTCTCTGTATTTGCGCTCTGTAAAATATTAACTGAACACACTGTATGCTGAAGCATGCCATTTAATGCAGTTGTCTGCATTTTCACACGGTCTGGCTCCACAGACGTGTCAAGCAGATAAGATGCAGAAAGTGCCCATTTCCAAATTACCAACAGTCAAAAATATCCCTACAGCAGTGAGCTCTCTCCACCATCACACTGCCAACAGACGTCCTGAGTTTCTATTTGACAGAATATTGCTACATGTGTGTCAGCCCACGGTATCGCAAGTCAAATCATAAGCATACAAATGGCAGTGGCTCTCCTGTCATTCGTAGATTGGAAGACAATAGACAGACGATGAACGATGAAGATGAATGGCACTCCACCCTGCTGAACGTCGCTCTGAACAAATGAATTCCAAGGGCGCTCCTCATCATTTCAATGAGCTTCCCCCCGCTATGTTTCAGCATAAATCATGTTAACCTTCTCATTTTCAAGTTCATTCATTTTTAAGGTGCTCTTCCTGCTGTCTCAGTGGCTATGGGCCTTGTGGATGCATCAAAAGGATCTGATTGTGGAGATTCCATTAAACCTTAGGACTGCAGAATATTGTGTCACTTTCTCAGGAATGCCAACTCTTCTATCTGTCATAACTCAAAGCTGTCAGTGCAGCACTCTACGCAGCATGCAAATGATTGTGGCAGGTCCAAGGATATCCGGGGGAAAGGGGTGTGGAAAATATGTGTTACAACGCCACCATAAAACAGAAGATTGATCCATTTCATGACAGCAACTCCCACATGTGGAAATGTGGAGGCAGTAGACATTGTGACACTCAAAGAGAGCTTAGAGTACTTGTTGGAAGGCAATCAGTGTCTGATTTGAACTGACATTCATTTTAACACATCTTTTTTTATTCTTAACAGCTTGTTAGGGATGGCAGCTCCTTTTTAGGAACATTTTAAATGTATATTTCCCTGTCCTATCACCAGAGAGATGGTTGACACTGGACATTTCTGTTAAATCCAGCATTATGTTCAGCATTTTATAATGTCTGCAGCCAAGGTTTTTAATAGTATTTTTTAAATTACATTCTAAAAAGGTTGAGATTTTTGTTGTTGCAAATCATCTATGGTTAGGCATCTAAAACACTTAGTCAAGGTTAGGAATACATTTTGGTCTTGTTAAAAAAAAATAATGTTGGATTGAAGGGCTGAATTATGTTGGTGTAATCAGATTTGGCTGTTCAGCACAAACATGCTTTTCTTTCCATGTGTTTGGGAGTTTGAACAGGGTTTGGGGAGGTGGTTCGGGTAACTGACAACAAGCCAAGTTAGCCCTCTGAGCTAAAGCATGCTAATTACGCAGTCTCCAAGCTTCTTCCTCTGGGCAGCTGTCCCCATCTCACTTAGACTCAGCCTGGGTCTGTGTCCACAGCTACCTATACAGCAGAACAACATGAAAGCAAGGGGCACTCCCTCCGCAGCTAGATCTGGGGACCGGGACACCTCCAGAACAAACCAGAGGAGCACTTAGGGAACACAGACAACCAAGGTCAAATGCCCTCTCTTGCATTGTTAAAGAAAGTGAAGAAGGATTTGTATATCTGCCCTTTGATTCTGAGGCGCACCTAAATGTGATGGCTTTTTCCTCGACTTATGCTACAGCCTCCCTTCAAGTTCATGAAAATCAGGCAGTAGTTTTTATGAAACCCTGCTGACAAACAGACAAACAAACAAACTGAACTGAAAACATACCCTCCTTGGCAGAGATAACAAGAAATCCTTGAAACTGCAACATTCACCCAGCAACAACCTTTCCTTTATCCGTTTTGAGTGCAATACACCCCAAGGATAGGTACCTTAGATAACATGGTTTCTGTAAAGAATCACCATTCACTGAGATTTTTGGAACCACAGTCAATTGTTGTGCCACTTCAATAGATTATTTATTATTTATTTTTTATTGCTTCCTTTCAAATATGTCCTTCACCCCCAGAGCCTCCATTTTGGAAATCTTTTACATGTTTGTTTGTTTCCTCCTTGACACATCGTATTTTCAATGGCTGTCTCTTTTTAGGTAGGTCAAGGTTGAACCAGAACTAAACCCGATGGCCTCCTGTATTCCCAGTAGATTTTATCAGGGAGTCTTTGTTGGCTGGTTTGCTGTGATGAGTGGTCGAGGAATAAAAAAGAGGAAGAACTGCACACGCATTCTTCCCGAGGGAACATCATGCAGGCTCCTTATGGGAATTTGTTAACAGCATTATTGTTTCATTGCAGTACTTGCCACCAATAAATCTCACTTATTTTTTAAAGACGACTGTTATTATTATCATCATAGCTATAAAAAGGGAGTTTTAATTGGTGATGTATTGTAGCTAAGTACTATGGAATGTTTTTGCTTGTTAAGAGACATATACAGCAGTGCCTCTTCAGTTTGAGTGTTGTTGTGTTTATCAGTCATAAATCAGGTTCAAATGATGTTAAAATGCTATTGGTTCTTCCTAAACAACTACCTTATAGATGACATTTTAAAAACAGATTTTAATTTGAAATCTGGTGAAAGGTCTTGGGATCTCACAAATGACATTTTTTTTTCTACTCCATGTAATTACTGACACATTCTAACAAAAATATTGTTTATTTCCACAATTACATTTCCAGTGCAAAATGACTTATTGACGCTGACGATACAGCAGTCAAGCAACAGCTTATGCTGGGGTACAGCAACACCACTTGGACAAAGTACATGCAAAACTGCAGTACATCTTCATACAAGAACCAGTAGCAATAAACGCAATTAGAATTCTGATTAAATTAACTGACTTTAACTTCTGGCAGCAGTGTGTGGTTACCTTTCGTAGCAGAGCAGTTTTGTTTTTGTTAAATATTTATACTTATCAATATATCAGGGGAACATTTCAGGCATATTTGAATATACATTCTTATAAACATAATTAGAACTGCTTGGCTGACTAACACATTGGTAAACACATTAGATTATAATAATGCAAGCATATTTATTATTGTTATTCTACAAATAGAAAGTTGTCCTTTATGTTTTTACTGACTTCTCATAAACATTTAAAATGCTAATCAAATACATTTTGGATTGCAGATCTTTTTTTAAGTAATGAGGGAATTGCCTTTTTTTTGTAGCAGTTCTCCCTGATGTGTTTGTAAGAACTTTTACAAATAACAGACATTTTGTTTTGGACTGACTGTCTGCTTCCATTGACATCTACAATTTCCTCAATTTTATCCTCACAACCATGTAACTGCCTCTTAACTACCAGAACACAGCTGCTGTCATTAGACATTCAGCACGATTTTTCACGCAGTTGCAACATCAATGCAATGTTGTCCTGCAATGTGAGCCTTAAAGACTACCTGGTCTAATTTAAACATGAAAGGGAAATTAATGTCACCAATGTGGGCTAAAGATTATAATATCAGATTAGTTGTTGTATTTGACAGTAAATTGTCTTTATTTACAGAGATGCCCCTCGAGGAGTGCATGTGTGCATGCCTGTAAAGAGATTGATGACTGACACTTTGACAGCGGCATGGAAAAACTGAACACCCGCACAGTTTCCCACTTAATCTGCTGAAATGCTAATGCGTGACCGATCAATACCACAGTATATTTACTTCAGCTCTTTTTGCTGATATTGCAGTTGCTTTAAACGTCAAGGGGTTGTGAAGACTTTTTTCCCCTCTTTGCCAGTGAGGAATGGAAAGCTGCTATAGAGAGATAAAGGAAGGTTTACACAGATACTGCCTGATACATCTGCACTAGGCAACCTCAAAACGACCCATGAACCATGATGTGGTAAAGATGTCAACTGGTAGACGTAAGCACGAAAGGCGCTTCGAGGCTTTTTCTTGATGGAGCAAAAAGCAAACAGTTTTGACACCATTCACTTCAGAAATCCTCTTTCTCCTCTGCATCCGTAATGGTATGTTCGAACAAGTCAAGGATTGAAATGCATTCAAGCAAATGACAGTGAGGGTAGATGGGGGGTAAATGCATGTCTCTGTTGGTGTGACAGGAAGGCACAATGTGAGAAACTTACCGAAATAGCTTTAAGAGGATATTAGAAAAGAAGGCACAAAGTGAATGGGTTCAAATATACTTGGTATTTTGGATAAAGCTGCTTTTGTTTTTGATATTTCAAATTCAGCCGTCATACACACTTTTTTTGCTCTCTATTATTTGTATTGAAAAGCTTTTGTTTTGACAAGATTGTAAGGTTAAGCAATTAACAGACCGGAAAATATTTTCACTACGAAAATAAAAGAGAAACAAGGGCATGTGAGTTGGTCTTAAATTGGGATAATATATTTATATATGAAAGCAGTTTACTATTTTACGGTGTGATTACATGCTGCTGGTTGCCATGGTGACTGTGAATATTTTGTATCCTGGGATTTCTATTATATAGCTCCTGATGAATTCAATGCAACTGACTGTAAATACAGAATTCTCAGATTTTATTTATTTATTTCAAATGCGATTCATCAAGTTAAGCATTAACGTTTAATTTCACAAGGGGGCTTTTTCCCTTGAACTGTGCTGATGGATTTAATTCATCATTCACTTTTTAAAGATAACTTTAATGAAAATTACTTTGAAATCAAACAAATTATGTGGAACAGACAGTTCCAGACGCAGCATGAATTCTGCAGTGTTCAAATCTGATGCTCATTTTATTAAGCACAAATGGCCAGAGTATCTCGAATATCGGGACCAAAATTAAAGAAAAAGAAGATTGTAGAAGAGATAAGAGGCGCTGTTAGGCAAAAGGGCTAAGCCTAATTAATGTAAGTCCTTTTGAGTGGTAATTTCTGCTTGGGAAATTATTCAAATGAACAGTCTAAGATATGAATTCATCCATTTCCAATACTTTCAAACATGACTCAGCTACTGAAAATGTCCCATTTATAAGGCAAAATTTTGGTCAGATTGTTGTTCAGCAGGGGTACCCAACTTTCTCTGCCCGGAGACCACTTTTGTAAAATGCCAGGGGCCAGTTATATATAAATAATTAGCACCTCTGCTGCAAGGTCTGTTGGGTCCTCCCCTCGCACTTCCTTTTGGTAAACAAGCTCTACTTTGATGCATTTTTATGGAATCAAGCAATTTATTCACATTCAGAGTACAAAAAAACCCACTTTGAATCAGTTTTTCATTGTGAATTGACCTGCCTGGTGCTGTCTTGCGATCCACCGGCATAAAATAACAACGCTGCGGCCTCAGTCTGGTCACATTGTCAGCTGATGCCACGGCTACGCTCCATGTGGACACACAAAGGTGCCTTTTGGTGTCACGCACTAGGACCAAAAGCACTGACATAGCTGAGGTATTTGATGAGTTTGAAATGAGAACAGACTGCCCCCAGGACTCACTACATTAAAAAAGCCTATCAACATCATTGAACTTCAAAGTCACATCTTTTTTGATATTGTGAAATGGTACAGTAATTGGCTTTTCAGACACATCAGTGACTACAAACTCTTTCCCTTGACTTCTTGTTATATTTTGAAAAAGCAATGTGACTATTAGACTTATATTAACCCTTAGAGGAGGGATATATCAGTGCATTCTGACAACCTATCTTTACAATTTTGTGTAGTACCTCAAAGTTTTCAGGGAGGCCAGTTTTACATCTGATGGAGCTTGATGTAGTCTGTGGCCAATGACCCACGCAGAAATGTATTGACTGCAGCAGGGCTATTGGAAAGATGTCAGACTCAACAGAAACAGTTTTGGAAAAGAGTCCCCTAGAGGCTGCCTCAGTGGCTTCATTAAAACTTATCATTTATTTGTTGGATTTCTGTGCACTGACTGTGGAAGCCATAACTGAGGTTAGTCCAAGAACACTAGTTTTGTCCCAAGGGGTTCCTTAACTCAGCCCTCAGCTACATGTCAGGTGGACATAACATATGGTGTCAAGTATTTTTATTTTTTTTTTGGCCTTGCTCTTTTTTGCATCGGCTAAGAAGGTCACCTTAAAACATCAGTTTTTACCACAGAACAGCCAGAACAAATCACAGACATGCGGTACAAAACACTGTATGAACAATGACAGCTGATGATGTTCCACATTTATCTGTGCTGTAATTTTCCATCACTCAATCTCAATCAAATTACTGACACTTAATTCAAGTCTTCCTTTCTTGCTAGAGGCCAGAATTATGCCAACTGGCTCTTTTGTAAGATTTTAGTGAATGTTTACTGCTATTTAATAGATCAATTAAAATGTCTCGTTTCAACATGCTGGTATTAGTTTAAACAGCAACTCAGTGACATATGCAGTCATACATCTTGTTTTTTAGTTTTACTCTTACTGAGAAACAACCAAAATTGTTGTAAGATTTTGTCTGCATTGCTTGAGTAGAATGTTATGATAATTAAGCCAAGCAGAGATGAAAATCAATTGGCAACTTCTTGGGTTGAAAAATGAAGCCAAAGCAAAGTGCCAAAAACTGCAGTTCCTCTAATGGCTACTTCAGGCTGGTTCCTTTAGACTCCTAGGTTAAAATGCCCAACCTTTCAGCAGAAATAAACATATTTATAGCATTAATTTCCCATTCATGACAACCGTACAGGGGGGTGGGTTTGTGTGGAACCCATTCATTCTCATTTTATGAGGGCCTAAAGTTATAGATAATTAAAGCCATTGCGACTTGAGTGGCAGGTTGACTGCAAGGCGTAGCTACAGTCTATGAGTATTATTTACATATTTTAATGTTTTTCTCCATTTACAAAATTTTACCATACTTTTAGCCTTAATTCACGAAGAATATACAAACTATTTTACATGTACTTGTAATCAGGCCACTGTGGGCCCAAACACATTGATGTATCCAAACTAACAAAATGACCATTATTATATTTACCCACGTGCTTGTACACTTATATTTAACAGAGGGTTAAGGTTAATGTTTAAAGGCCTTTAGGGACATTATAAAATGGCTTTATAATGGTGTTAAAATGAGCCTTTTTCTTGATAAGAAAACCTGGAGATGGAAACTTTACAAAAATGATTTGTAAATTTACTGTGTGTATCAGTTCTTACACATCCATACCTACATGTAGGCATTTATTGTTTCATCTTCACATTCAACGGGCCACAAAAAAGCATCCAATAAAAGCTCACTTGTAAAAATCAAACTCTAATTATCTTTGTTATGACTGACAAGCTGAGTCACGTCATGAGTCATTCTTCAGCAAACGATGTGTCCAATTCACATCCATTTTCTAAAGTGCTTTTCTTCTGATCCTCCATCTCCATCCATATTTCATGGTGGGTTTCATAGGTAACTGACTGAAAGCTGAAGTGTATTGACTCTGACTCCGAAAAGAAAATACCACCTGATATTTCTGTCAAGTGTTGCAAGATTGGATGTGTTTGTGTAATGGTTTTATTCTTCTAAAAAAAGATGAATTTAAATTAATTTTTTCTACTCACATCTGAACAGTCTGAGATATGAATTCATCCGTTTCCGATACTCACATCTGCCATCAGCCTCACAGCCAATCGCAGATGTGAGTTATTACAAATCTTGTAACCAATGAAAAGTATAAAAAAAAGAGTGTTGTTTTCTCAAACAATGTTGTTTGTTTTCTCTGTTTTCTCTTAAGTAAAGCCTCATGGCTAATGGCAGATGGCTTTACTTAAGAGAAAACAGAAAAAACAAACAACGTTGCTTAAAAAAAAACAATGCTCTTTTTAATACTTTCCATTGGTTTCAATATTTGTAAAAACTACATCAAGATGTTAAGGGTGAACAATTGCATTGATTTACAAAAAAACATATATACAGAAATGGAATATGAATGTCAAGATGCGAGATTTACACCAGACAGCGGCAGTATTATGAAGTAGCAACATCTGTAAAACAGCTACTTCTTGATTCAGTTACATTACCCTCTGTTTTAATATGGTGGCATGTTTGTGAATACAAATTGCACTTGTCGTTGATGTAAGAGACTAGTGACCTGTTCTGGGCAGAAGTCGAACCAAGTCATTGTTTGCAGTCAAGTCCCAAGTCCCAAAATTTGAGTTACGAGTCTTAAACAAATTAATATGCAGGTTTTACGAAATGTTATGACATTTTAATTACAAAACAACAATATGATACATTAAAAAAAATCATGAACACTTTTTAAACTTTTCATTTGTTAAAAAAAGTTTGCTACTGAAGTGTTTAGCTTACATTAGCTCACTAAATTTATGACTTTAGTCTGACTTGAGTACACACCTCTGCTCTTGGGTGTACTGTGCCTCTCAACCAGTGCATGTTGGGATGCCTCCAGCCCCCTGCAACCCTGAACAGGGGAAGTTGTTTTGAGAGCAAAAGGATAGATGAATGGAATACTTGCACACCTTTATGTTAAACTTAGCAAGCATTTTGAATCATTTTTTTTTAAAGAAAAATGTTTGTTTGTTTGTTTTTTACATTAAAATAAGTAAATCTAAATCCAGTCTTTCAAAGCTGTACACATGATCTTCAATGACCACACCGTGATGATAAGGGTTGACCTTAAATGCTGTTAATGGGAATTTAAAGAGATAAAGGGATAAATGCACTCTTAAGTTTCCTATCTTAGAACTATGCAGCAAAGTCTTAGAGATTCCAGTTATAGGAATCTCTAAGACAGACTCAAAGACAGTTATAGAAGAATCAAAAGTAATGCACATTTATCATTATCCTCTATCATTTAATGACAACTATCCTCTCAGTTTCTCTGGCCCGTTTACAAAACATTAGATTACAGTGGAGCTTAGTACCACTGCGAAACCTATGAGCCATGACCGTGTCTACAGGTCCTCCTGTAACGATTTTAATCAGGAGCTCATTATGTCTCACACACAGAGGCCACTCAATCACATCAATTGATTAATTAAGTGCCAAGGGCGTTTGGGGACCCAGGTGACAATATGATCCCAGAGGACATGATGAAGGTCCGAAAGCAATAGTTGTTAAATAAATGGTTTTGCGGGGTCAGCAAAACTGCCGCGTGTACCTACTTCTGCATCTCATTAAAAAGCAAATAGTCTCCCCAATAAAATCTGATTACTTACTACAAGGACAGATGTTCTTTCCTGGCTTTTCTCGTGTCAGTTTATGGTGCACACCTCAGTGTTAAGTCAGCAGGAGAAGAGGAAGAGAGGAAGGAAAGGGATTTGTGCAAGCCAGCATCATAGTAAAGCATGTAATACAGGCTAATCCTCCTCCACTCATGCTGCTGTGAAGCCAGAAATACTGAGGCATGATTTGACTCAACCTACAGTAACAGCTGGGTAAATAAGGACCACCCCTGTGTTGGCCGATAATTCACACTCACTGGATTGCATTAACATAGGTGGGAGTAGTTCCACCTGCTTTGTCTTGCAAATCATGATCCGTAGTCATGGCTCTCAAGCTGCTAGCATAATAGAAGAAATTATATTTGGACGTGTTTGTGCTGCCACTTCACTCAATACTCAGGGGTTGTTTAAATGCAGAAATTCAGTATAAGGACATCAAGTTAGACTGCGCACCAAATTCAGGAGCAAACTTGTATACTGGACACTGAAGAAAATGATGTTTTTATCAGGGTCACAATTGTTTTTCACTCTTTTTCCTCCCAGAAAGCAAAATGGGATTCAGTAACGGGCAGTTCAAATACATTTTATATGTTCAACTCTTCTTTTTTTCAATAAAATAAGTTAAATTAA
This sequence comes from Plectropomus leopardus, assembly GCF_026936395.1. Classification (NCBI taxonomy): domain Eukaryota; kingdom Metazoa; phylum Chordata; class Actinopteri; order Perciformes; family Serranidae; genus Plectropomus; species Plectropomus leopardus. Next base: position 25,131,823 of record NC_142182.1, on the reverse strand, counting down.
AGGTCTGGGGTGTACGAAATCAGGTGATATACTGGCAAAATTTGAATAAAATCAGTATTATCACCTGAAAATAAGAATAGGCACATTGTTGTGACCTTAGAATGGTATGTTTATATCTGCATCAGGAGAGGGTCCACATCCATGGAGTCCACTAAAGTGCACTGCGATGTTTCTACAGTAGCTCGAGAGATAGGGCCATTGGCATTTTTGCCTTGGCCACTGTGGTTAGCAGCCCCTTCTCTATGAACTAAACAGCACTTCAAAAAATACAGATTTGTAACATGAAAGTACTTCATAAAGTGTTTTTACTGCTTCCAATAACCTTGTCCTGTAGATTTAGAGCAAGGGACCTCTGTGGATTGTTTGGTTTACGGTAAAAACCTTAACAATGAACACTCAATGAATCATAACGAGGAGTTCAAGCTTGGCATAAGGGAGTTTACGCTGGTTGAAATCTGCAGTTCTCACCTCTAGATGCCACTAAATCTACACATTGTTCCCTTACATGCCAGCATGCAGTTTTGAGGTGATCTTAAAGATTGATGAGCATTTGTTCAAAACTAAGCCTTGGTTATTTAAGTGGAATAGTTTGACTGGTACGAGAAAATGTTAGACCCATTATATTAACAAGTGTTTACACTTGCCAGGTCACTTGGAAGTCAAGTGTAGGAGCAAGGGGTGCTCACAAAGTAACAGCAAAACCCATTTTTTCAGTCATTAACGATGTACAGGTATGTCTCGTTAAAGCACTCATTATTTTTCGTCCGTAATTTTAATGAAGTGTTTCAGTCATTCAACAGCAACAGAATGCTAAGCAGTGGCCTCTATATTTGCAATATTAGTGAAATATTTTGGAATATTTGCTGTGGATTTTCAGTGAGATGTGAGTCACTGATTCTGGCATGGCAGGCGAAGTGGAAGGGAAAATCAGTGTGGTTACTGGGAGTAAAGATTTGTGTGTAGCGATGTGTGTGTCTGTGTGTGTCTGTGTGTATCTCCCAGCAGTTTGCATCCTCCCCTAGGGCTGACTTGTGCCAAATCAGGAACATGGTCACCATGAAAGGGAACCTCACAGCATGTGTTCTCTTCCAAATCTAAACGACTCCTCCCCAGCAAACTGTGGCCAATTACTGCTGCATTCGACTCTGTGGGGCACAATGTAGAGTTCAACCGAAACAGGGCTGCTGGTCCCACAATCGAACAAATCAGTCTCCCTAAACTACTGCTGTCAAAGTGCCCTTGAGGAGCCTGATTCTTTCCCCCTAAAGTCGATCGGTGGTGAAAAGTAAAGCATTATGGCACGACTTATTTTACGGGGCAGTATGTAAGAGAGAATACACCTCCATCCATGGTTGGATTGCTGTATATTTTGCTGCTCTCCGGACATCCCTCCCACCAGCAATGTTTTTCAACTCTCTCTGGAGGATCCTGAGGTGTTCCCAGGTCAGATGCGGTATATAATCTCTTCTTGTGCTCTGGGCCTAACCCATGGTCTGGTCTTGGACGTGCTTGGAAACCCCCCAAAGAAAGTTGCACACAAGGCATCCTGATCAGATACATGAACTACCTCACCTGCTTCTTTTGATGCAAAGAGCGTCTCTCCCTCTGGATCTCTGTGCTCCTTACTTTATCTCTAAGGGAGAGCCCAGCCATCCTTTGGAGGAAACTAATCTTGGCCACTCCTATTTAAAATCTCATTCTTTCAGTCACTACCCAAGTGGATGTTGTTGTCTTTGATTTCTGCAGACTTTGCATGCTGCTGTTCCTTTCTTACTACCTTCATCAACAACATGAGTCTTTCATCCAAATAGATGAATGTTTGGCTTCTGCTGGTTTGCTGCATCCTGTAAGGTTGAAATAAAACGTGACTTATCAATATCTCAAAAAATGTGAATTTTTGCAATGTTTAATTAAAAACGTCTTTATGAGTCATCTATCTTAAGTCAAAGTCAAATCTTAATGCATGAATACCGAGTCAAAGTCAAGTCATTTGTCAGTGTGAGTCAAGCAACTCTCAAATCTTTAAATTTGCAACTTAGTACAAGTTACACAGCTTGACTCAAGTTGACCCCACCTCTGCCTTTTTTGCACACTGTGTGCATGTGTGACACATTGTGTTGCAATTTTGTGCTTAAGATGGTGAAAATAGCATCAAATTTGACAAAAGACAGATCAAAATATTGACATAGAAAGTACTGTTGTCATGTTTCCAAGAGGTTGATGTGATAACCGCTAATTGCATTTTAAATTATGTTTTACTGTTGTACTGTTGTTAATGTGAGTCACGCATTCTTGAGAACCGCCTTGCTCGTTAATAGAAAACAGTTTGTCCAAATTATTCTCGCATTAACCTTTTGAAAGAAATGCTGATTGCACTCACAACTATGCTCTCTGGTCAATTAGCTTAAATCATTCCTCATTCCAATTCCATTATTTGAACTGCTAAAGTTGCATGCCATTTAAATCGTGTCTCATATTAAAGACAATTCAGGATAGTTGTGTGAGGACTAGACATGGCTTCTAAGCATTTAGAAAACTCCTGAAAGAGTTTTTTGATGTCTTGACACTTACCTCAGTCCATTGGGGCTGAGCCCAGTGAGTTTCAGCATGGATAGATTCCATTTAAGAAGATTGCCAAGCCTTTTCCCTCCACAGAGGGGCTGTGTGCTCACTCAGAGCCTATCCTCAGCTGACAGGTCAAATGCATCTCCATTCCCCTGAAAACCTTGATGTGACCTTCTCTATCCAACTGGCCTTTTAAGAGAACATTTAATCAATAAGTCCATTGTGTAGAGTTTGGTTTCAACATGAGGCAGAGATCTGCCCGTCTCTCACTCTCCTGCCCTGCTCTCAGCTTGAACTCCCTGGTTGTCCCCTCAAACTTTTTATCACCTTACAAGCTCCCCTGACACCCATATTACTATCATCAGTGCTGTCTATCATATTGTCCTCCCACAGGATGGGTTTTCTAACACAGTGCTGTTGTCTTGTTTTTGATACTCACACATGAATGATAAACAGCCATGCCTAGCTAACTTGTGGACACTGAGCGTTTTTCTGGAACAAACTAGGCCTTTCATATGTATTCTCTCTAATCATGTATAAATGAGTCTGTTGTTCACACAAGAACAATTTAATACTAAATGACAATTAACAAACCACCACCAATATCTCACCCCTGGCCAGAAATGACCTTTAAATCAAGTTAACATAACTTTTAAACCGTGGACTGGATGCCATGTATTTAGTGTACAGGCCAGGGCAGAGTCACCACGTCTTTCCACTTTCACTACTTTCAAAATAATTTAGGCTAGTCGTAGGTGCCATCGTTTTGTATGAAAGTGGCGTTTATTAAGAGAAAAAGCAAGTTGCTATTTAATTTAAAATGGACTTTTTTTTCTTGAATTTTGAAGTACTTGTAAAAGAATGGATGAATTATGTGATTGTTTTGATTTTTGAGACTACGGTTGCCATTGTGCTTTGGGTGATTGCAACAGAAAGTTCAGTGCTGCTGGAAGTCGGCGAGTTTGGTGTTTGTTGTACTTTTGCACCATTTTTTACCTTATATAGACTTTGCAGCGTGGTCAGTGAGCTTATGTTTCAAACTATGATGCTCTAGATGTCAGTTTTGGACCTGGCAATTTTTGCTCCTTACATGCTCCAGCCTCTTTCAAACTAAACATCTGTCTCCACAGAATACAGATGTTTCGCCACCACAACTTATCACGGTTTCGGCAATAAAACTACTTGGTTAGGTTAAAAAAAAAAATCATGGTTTAAGTAAAAATAACTATCCTTTGCAGTAATATAACAAGTGTGACATGTTGGACGCCAGTCAAACTGCGTAATGAACAACAAAAAAAAAAATCTTAAGTTTACCTTTAGTTTCACATGGGACATGAAAGCTTGATCCATCCACCACCCCTCCCTCCCACTCTACTTGGACATTCTTGTTCTGTCTTGTGATTTATTGCCATGGATAAGAATAGATTGGAGTTGAAAGCTCGGGATGTCTCAAACTGACTCTGGAGGGTGCTTTGTGTATGGGGAACAGAAGCTGAGGGACACTCACCAGGGTTTAGTATTTAATGCCTTGGGAATCAGAACAGGATGCATTCTTTCACTGCAACTGTGGGCGTACAGATTATAATAACTGGATACTGGAGAAAAAAAAAGAGAGGCAATGTCAGAGTACCACTGTGTATTCCAGTTATTTCAGTAAGAAGAAAGGAGTATGGTTTTTGATGCAAATACCATTGCTACGGCACTATAGGGGTTAAAATTGATTACTGTTGTTTTCATGATTGCACACAAGGATGCACAGGCATGCACATGGTTGAAATGACACACATATGGTTTGTGGATTTACAGATGGAATTAATGTGGCAAGAAATGCATCTTTATGCCACATGTTTAATGAGGAAGGAAATACATACATCATTGTTAGAGCTCCAAGATTCACAGAGGGCATTCAGGGGAGTTACACTGAATGTAAAAAGAAACTTTGTTTGTTTACAAGAAAACTCCAGTGGGCACCTTCAAGCAATTTAAACAACAAGATGCTTCCTTTGAAGACAATTTGAGATAATCAAAAGAAAAGGAGGCATCATGTGGTAATTTCAGCACGGTTCCTCAGCGGGGAAATTTTTTTGAACTTGTTAAGAAACACAGTATGGTGCTCAGTTTACTTCTCTGCAGAGACAGACTGTCCATTGTCCACCACTTACCCGGTAGTTAAGTACTGCACATTCCCATGCACATAGCTAAATGATATCCGATATGTATTTTAAACATCCGTTCTACATGGTGGACATTGATTGTATACAATCGATATGTGTAACTAGGACACTGTTACCATTCCTACATCGATCTTAACTCAGATATGGGACCACTTAAACTGTGAATCAATATGATCATTGAAAGGAAATGTGTCACTGTAGTCATACATAGCCAGGACCTTTTTATTCATACTGTTGAGTTAACGATTTGCATATCAGGTCTGCTTACTCGTGACTTCTCAGGTGCAATGGCTGCAACTGAAGGAAGAGATTAATATGCTGAGCTGTGTGCAACCTTTGTGGTTTTACTGAGTTTTACTCCAGGACTGATTGATCGTCCTTCTTAAGTTTAATTCTTGAATGTCAACGCCTCAAACGTCTTCAAATTTGATGTCGATCTCAATTAAGTTAACACCTGTCACTGATCCACTGCACCATCCATTTTCTCTAACTGATCGAGTACAGCTTATATGTTTATTTAAGCATGCCATGTGCTGTGTTATTAAGTATACAGCACATATTAGCATTAGCCTGCTATTGTACTTATACTAAAATGGAAGCGCAAAGTAATTTCTTTACTTTTAAAGAAGTATACTGACTGTACTGAGACTCTTTTACAAGGAAAATCTTGAGTGAAAAACATCAAAACTGTGATACAAATCCTCCCAGCTGAGATGACACTCTGCCTGAGGTGAGATACTGTGCACCGTTTTCCTTTCTCCTGGCATGAACAAGCTCCACTCTCACTGCACATCCAGATGTATTGTCTCCTGACGCATTTGATCATATCTCTGCCACTGTAAGTCAGTCGGTGCCTCCGCCCCCAGAAATCAGTTGACTCTTCACAGCCCCCAAGGGAGGCTTAATACTAGAGTGCACCACCTCAGTGTAGGATCTGCACGCACACTCACGCAGGGTCACAGTGCATTTGAGTATTTGCATAACATGAGTTTACTTATTTTAAAACAAAAAGCTGGATTATGACAGATATGTCAAGGCCTGTGACAAAAGGTGCAAAGGTGTATCCAATTTTATGACATTGTGTGTGGGAACTGAAACAAAGGGAACTCTTTCCATCAGAATGGGCTACACTGTATGATAGAAATTGGCCGCACACTACTTGCATTTCAGAGATGCCTCAAAATTATGGTAGTGATGGTCAGACTTTGTACTTCTAGAAATTTTATATCAGGCTTATGACCTGTGTGCCCCAGGCTGCCCTTCCACATATGAAAGGAGCAAAGGAAGAAGTCAGGTGATGTAGTGTGAAGAGTGGGAGAGTCCATGTAGAGGGTGGTCCAGGTGGTGGATGGGTCAAACCAACACGGCACTTGTCTTGTGTAAAACCAAACCAATAGTCAATGCAGAGGTATTTTAAGTGCTGGCATACATCACTGTCACATCACATCACGTCAGATCGTGACGTGCATCATTACATTACGTAAGGTATGTAGTGTAACAAGGTTACGTTGCGTGAAGGATGTGACTTGAAGACGTGCAACCATGACTCTTTTCGTAAACCTAACCTTACCTGTTGAAAACAGGACTGACAGCAGAGACCAGTGTTTGTGTCCTGTGTGAATCCAAAAGTCAGCTCTGAGGTGTTTTAAGTTATTCTCATACTTGGTGTAACTTCACAAGGTTATGTTGCGTTAAGAAACATGCAATCATGATTCTTTTCCTAAAGCTAACTTTACCCATAGAAAACTGGACATTGACCCAGGAGCCTGGGTTATGTGTCCCGTGTAATTTTCAGGATTGTATGTACATAACATCACATCATGTCATGTTATCACGTCACATACTTAACATAGCGTGACCACGTTAAGTACGCAACATGATGACGCCCAACCATGATTCTTTTCTGAAACCTCACCTAACTGTTAGGGGTTTTAATTCATAAAATAAGGACCATTTTTTACGTTCATACATTTTTGTAAGATATCATACAAACCGTTACAGTAGCATTGGTTGATTATATCCAACATTCAACATATATGATACCACTCTTGCAAGGAAAGGAAAATAGATATGCGATAGATGTGTGTTTGTTTGTTGAAACTCAAGCCAAAGTTTGAGGAAAACAATTGTTGACTAAGCTTTTAAATTCCACCTTGAAGTCAGCCCCCTCTATAGTGTGACTAACCTCAGTAATCCATCCCAGATTCACACATCTAGTGTCAGGCAAGCCCGTTCAGAAAAATCCTTTGGCTTAAACTCAGATTTGCGTGACCCAGCAGCCTGCTTGGGTACAGGTTTATGCAGATACTTAATCTGTCTAAGGTGTGTGTGTGTATGTGTGTGTGTTTAAATGTAGCCTCCTTCTCTTTATAAGCACAAAAGCCAGCCTGACAACCTGTTGGCCACTTTTAATGTAATTTAGTCAGACTGGACTTCACTGACCTCAGGCAGACATATTCGAGAAACCTGAAGGTGGTAGCTCATATGTTAATGAGAAAAATCAAATAATCATGGAGTGGTCACCACTACTTTCCATTCATTCATCCACTATCACTTGTGCCAGTGTTTTGACATTTGAAATTGTGGCCTAACAGCTATAGAAACATTCAGTACCACAAAGGGGCTGGCAATGTTCTTTTGTTATTATACCAGAGAAACAGGTGGAATAGAAAAAAATGTAAACACTTCATATAAAAGGCCTTTCATTATGGTGTAACTCCTTTTACAAATGACAAATGCTGCAACAAAGTTGGGCCATGCTAGGTGGAATGCCAATAAGCAGCTTTTCTCAGCTGTAAAAGAGGTCTTGCAATCAACACTTTGATGTTTTCAAACCAGCGTCTGATGACTCAGAGAGCACCAAAAAGGCCAAATCATCTGTTCCCCCCCTAAAAAAGTGGTTGCAAAGGTTATGCCTGTTACTCAAAATACTGACAAACTGCAGTGACAAAGGGGAACGCAGAGCACAACAAGATCTAACCAACAGGGACGCGACTGACATGCACAGTATATAAGGAGGGTGATGAAATACTGCTAACTGGCAGGCAGCCTAAAATGAACTACCTTTGTGACACTGTTTCCAATCATGATTTAGTTATTTCAAAAGCAGGAGTGTTTACATTGTTATTCTCCTTGCTGTGCACAAAGTAAAATGTATCATCAAATCAATAGGGAGTAATAATGTTCCTCTGAGCTTGACAGAGCTGTTATAGTTCTGCAAAGTCTACTTTAATAGCATATGTGTCATATATAATATGGATTCAAAGTACAGGCTTCATTACTGCAGAACACAGCGCAATAAATTGCAATGCATCCGCGGGCCTGGATTAATTTACGCACTCATACACTCCAGGATGCATCTTTGAATAGCGTTGACCTGCAGGGCCCATGGCCATCTGTGGCCCTTCTCCGCCCCCCTTGCAGAGTGAGAAAAACCCCAGCTGCTCTTTTGGCTGCGGCAGAATTCACCAGGAGGAGTATTTAAAAATCCCTAATCTATCACTCTGCCCAGCCAGCCCTGTCTCCGCTGGCTGGCTTAGAACCTACAACGATTTGCACTGTCCATTCCACAAGAGAGACATCGTTACTGCTTAGTTAATCTATCACGCAGGGAGGGAGGGATATAGAGCAAGGGGGAGAGAAAGTCATTGGGATCATCCATAATGATTTGGAGATTTAGCAGGATCATATGTAAACGACCCCTATAGTATCAAATGCCAAAGAAAGACGTCCCCTCCCGGGTTGCCACGGCCTTTTTCATCATTTTTATGATGATTTCATTTCATCAGATTACCCCAGTGTCACTGGATCCCTTGCATCCTGTGCTGTATATTGTATACCGGCTCACCAGGGCGCAATAGGCCTGGGAGGTAATCGGACATCCTACAGTGATAATAGAATTAGTAATAACTATTAAAACTGTCCATGGCGGATATGGTATTACTGAGCACGGCAGAGCCGCTTATACAAAAAGGGTTTTTTAATCAGCCTATTGAGATGAATGACTGAACACATGTTTACATGGCAGGAATATTGCAGAAATTAACTGCATGTATTTTCATTAAAATGCACCAGCATTGCTGTCTGACAATAATGTCCAGAAGAAAACATATCTCACTAACAGGTTCATCACCGCATTATTCTCACTGGTGCTTTAAAGCACCGCTGCACTGACCCAAAGGCAATTTTGTTATCAACCCTGGACAGCCACCGTTGGCTGTCCAAGGTAACAAAGCATTTTCATGTCTGTGTACTGAGACACTCTACATTTCCTCCCTGGGTTCGATTTTAATAGAGGCAGCCTTTGGCGTGCTGGTTTAGGTTCCCTGGTGAGCTAAGCTCAGCAGTGGCAAGCAGACTTTGGTTCACCCATCTCACATGTTCTGGGCTATTTCTTTCTCAAGAATGATTGTGATTCCCAACCACATTTCAGAAAATCAATGAGATCTGCTTGAGGGAGAGAGGGTAAAAGAGCAGGGTCTGAATACATCAATCATCCTCCTTCAACCATTTTGATGCAACACAACATGCAGGAGAACATGGAGAGTCAAGAACATATGAATGGATCTGCAAGCTTTAGCTTGGCTGTACAAAAACACTTCAGCTTCCCACAAAAGAAAGATAATTAGGCCTAACTGAGTATGGAGGTGACACTGAATCTGGGGAGGCTACTGGAATTAAACAAGTAAACAAGCTTTTTTCAAATAATTTACAGAACACCTCTGAACATCATGCAGATCAGGACAGTGGAACCAAAAACACTCCTATTTTGTTTGTGGCCAGGATGCTAAGACCTGCAGATCCACTGTCTGCTAGCTAGCTGTCACTGCACCCTGGACAACATATGGGGGGGGGGCAAATTCAACAGAAAATTAGCAGCTTGGCAAAGAGATGCAGGCTTAATATTTTTAATGCAAAAAAGAGGGGAATAAAGAAAACAGGGCACAGTGGAGACAATGCATAGTGAGAACCACAAAATTGTCAAGAAAAGCCACAAAAAAAAAATGTTATTGATTTTGTTCTAACCTTTTACTCCACAAGACAAGTCATATTTCATGTTATAAGAAACATTTTGGCAAAATCTGTTTGTAATGTGCTGTATCATAAGTAAATGATGTCGACTCATGTTTTTTTTTCCCTCCAGTTTTTGTGATTGTAAAATTGGTCTTGAATTTAATTCGGAGTGGCATCAAGAAAGTCTTAAAAAGGCCTAGATCTAACTTGCTTTAAGTCGAAGGAACTCAAGAATGTAAACTGTTCCAAGAAGTGTACAATTTTATGCTTCTTCTTCTACTTTCTATGCAGTTTTAACCACATCGGGAAGAAACTGTGCAGTTGTCAGCCTCTTCAACAGTAGTGGAATACTTGAACTTCGGACAAAGCATTTTGAAAAAGATAAAACAAGATACTAGAGCTAAATTAACACAGATTAAGTACTGTAGCTGGTGGGCTTATGTCACGCTGTCTAGGGGCTGCAGTGGTCCCACAGAATAAATTCACTCATCAGTTAACTGTGGCAGGATTGTAAAATATAATGTTAGTTGCTCTAACTATGGCAATGACGGCAAAGTAAATATCATTTGGTTTTGACATCACAAATAGAAATTTTGTCTTGGTTGGGTTAAACAAGTGAGTTTTAAGGACTCTAAATGTGTGGGTGCTCATAGTGAAGGCAGCTGTTGAAAGCGTGAACAGAACATGTAAGCATCCTCTTAAAAGCCTTCGATTTTACTTGAGTTATTGTTAAATACATACTTATCTTGTCATTATCTAAGCCAACCATTTACTTAGGTTTCTACAAATAACCGCAGATGCATTCAGCTTAACATCATCAGTTAACAGGATTGTAAAAACAAAACACCTGCAAGTCTTTGTTTTGTAGGAGTGATTTTTGTTTCCCCCATGGGAAACTTAACTCTTACTTGGCAGACAGTCAATGTTTATCTTTTATGCAAACGTTTGGCATCAATAAGCTGAGATAATCTAAAAAATCAACAACCTTTGCTGCCGTCACCATCGACAGGCAGCAGCAGATGCTTCAATTTGCTGCCGCAGTAATTGCAGCGCCAGAAAATGGTGGAACGCACAAAGCAGTCCCCAGATTCATGGATGGACATTATAAAGAGGCTCTGAGCATAACGCTGATGCTATGTCAAAGAACGACAATGATTAATCTTTACAGGCTGAGAAAAGTTCTCTTTCAAATACTCCAACTTTTCATTGAAGTCAACAAAATGAACACCTATTTGAAGCTATTTTGAACACGATCTTTTCATTTCTTTTATGCAGTACTATCTTCTAGTTAAAGATCATCTCAGTCTTTGATGAGCCTTTTCATCTTAAAAAAAACCCCAGCTTTTATTCATTCTCTAGGACATGTATATGTTGAAGTGGAACATTTGTGCTGAATTGATAAGTAGATACACGCCTGCTGACATGTGATCGCTGAAATAATGTTAAAAAATAACTTTTAGATATATTTCTCCCTTTGCCTCAGTCTCGCATTCTGCATCAGTCAAATATTCCAATCTTGTCAACACAAAAACACTTTCCCTGCTTCTCTGCACCACTTTGCCTTTTGTCTGTGGTCAAAAGGCAAAGTGTAGTTGATTAGTGGTCATGTAAGGAATCTGTTCTGCCAAGTAGTCCTGTACTTCTAATCTTTGCCTTAAAAAAAGGAGTGTGTTTGAGGTTCAGAGCTCTGTGTTCTCTACAGGAAAAACATGGGAAAAATGTCCATTAATCCCATCGGTCCCTGGGAGTTGGGACTTCTCATTAAACACCTGTTTGAACAATATACGGGGGATTCAGTATCAGACTGGCAGTAGTTCTTGCACAGCACAATGAATCACCCCATCATGAATGCATTATGAAGACTAAGAGGGCTCGGCTGGGGTTTTAGAGCCCGTGTCTTTGTAATTAGGCCAACTCCAAGCTTAGTTGGTGTACTCAATAGGGCATATTTATCTTCATAATCCTCTCCTTTCAATATAGAATAAATTTGCTAACACTGTCACAACTTTGATAATAATGCCATAGACATTATGTAGTATTGGCATGTGTATATGTATATATACACACACACATATGTGTATATATATATGTATATACACACACACACACACACACACACACACACACATATGTTTATGTGTGTGTGTGTATATATATATATATAGTATATGTTTTATAATATATGTTTGTATGTATGTCTGTTTTTGTGATTTTTGTTGTTTTCAGGTAGAGATATGTCATGGTTGAGCGATTAACTCATTGGGCAAGTGAGGGTTTATTATGGCAAGGATAGCAAGCCCATGTTAATGAGCTTTGATTAAAAAAAAATATGTGTACACACATCACAGAGCTGTAGTGTCTAAGAATAGATGTAACACATTCATCTGTTGAATTTGAAGAGGTAATTTAGTGAGTGTATTAACCTGTGAAACGAGGGTTCAGATGCACTCTGTAAAGTCTTCCCTTTAGGTAACGAAATAAGGTGTTTTTTTGTCATGCATTCCTGTTCATCTAGTGAGCAAACATATACAAACAGATTTTCAGATCTAACTGCACAAGAATTTGCAAATCTTTGCTTTTGGGTGGAAACCCTGTATCTGTCTTTATTTGATGTTGTTTTTTAAACCATAAATCAATGCTTTTGATCACCCCTGTCTTCTGTATTTGGGTGTGTACAAGTATTTGAAATGTATTTAAAAGTGCTTGTCACTAAGACATTTGATCCTTAAACTGCTGTCAAAACCTCGCAGCTCCACCCCGCCTCTTTTGACAGAAGGTTCATGTTTAAGCATCTTTGGTGCAGTAAGCCATGGTGCTGATGGTGAACAGGACTGAGGCGATTTTGTCTGACAGCTAAACAAAGAACTGGTTGTTTGAATAACTACAGCATTCTCTTTACTCAACAAACATTCGATGAAGGACACTGTTAACTAATTGACACCAGCCTGCCGTGGTCTGCACTGGCTGAATCTGAGTTGCTATAGCCCCTGATGATGCTTCATCACCGAAGCGTCCACCTGCTCTTCTCCTCTGGGATTAGCTAGCTAGATAGTGGAAGACACGACCCTTAAGCACGATTCAGGCCAAAGATTCACGACTTAGCAACTTGTCAAGAGACCAGTGGTTGGTTTTAGAACGTAAGTGACGGCTTGTAACAAGTCAGCTGGCCCTGTAAAAACGACCGCAAACGCTGTGTTTGCTTACAGCGGCATTCTCCAACAACAGCCTTCTGTCCCTGCTGAACCCTGTATCTCCGTCCTCTCAGTGGATCGGTGTATGTCCGTGGGTTACTGCTGCTAGTTGTTGTACGTGCTTGTGTCACACACATAGTCCACTCATTGATTAATTAATCGGTGTTGGCTATTCATAATATTTCGGCATATGAATTATGAACACTGTCCATCTGAAGCTCGTCACTTTCTTTTGCCATTTCATGGCGTACTATGCAACTGCAGCGAGTGTCTCCCTGTCACTATCCTTACTCTTGTTTTCAGAAGCTTCAGTGATATTCAGTTATAAGATCAGCCTGAATGGCTGAAAATCAGCCTGGAAATACAGTCAGTTGTGTTGTGGAGCCAATGTACCATCTCATCCAGTTGCATTGGTGTGTACTGGCAGGTTTTCACAGTGGTGCTGACTGATGCTTTGCCATTAGTTACAAAATTAATCTCATCTCGTTGCAAATCCTTGGTCTGACCTGGGCGTTAACCAGCTAGCTAAACCAGAAATTAGACAGGTGTTAGTTACCTACATAACTGTCTTATTTGTGGTCTGATAAACAGGGATAAAGATGATGTTGGCCATATGTACTCAACAACAGGAAGAACTAAACACACACATACAGTAGCTACAATGGACTTTGTAGCCTGTAAGTTGATGATAAAATAATGCAAAGCACTTACTGCCTCAGTTGCAGCCGTTCTAATCCTGGATGGACAAATGCGGATCTTGACATTGGCTGCTCATAAGTCACATTAATCCATTTTAGCTTGATTCTTGTGAAATATCTAATAATGCAATGACACATGTAAGTACCTGACCATATATAATGACGCAGTATAAATTCTGACACCCTATTGTAAAACCTTCCCAGAGCGGGGAAGAGCAATTTAAAAATCTGCGATGTCATCATAATGTAAAGTGGGAACTTGTGGGCGGGGCAGACGGGGGAACACTACTGCGCGTAGTCAGTAGGATTGCATACCAAGGAGGGAAACCTGGAAGCTAGATAAACTTTTTTGGTGTATGCACCAGGCGAGCAACTCGAATTAAATGAATAGGCGCCATCTTTGGTCTCTTGTCAAGATAGGCCTATAATTTGTTTCAGTAAGAATTTGAATAAGTAATAAATCAAAATATCTGCCTGCAAACCAGGTAATCAGGCAACATACATACAATGCAGCCACAGTGATAACCATTTAAAACCACCCTCCCCATGTGGTGTACGTGCCTGGTTCTATACAGTACAGAGTCATTACCAAAGCAATGAATGTGTCGTGTAAACAGGCCAGAGCTGGTAATTGCAAGTGATTCCCAAAAGTTCCCGTGTGCTTTATTTTCAGCATCAGTGCATTATTTCCTAATTATCTTGCAGGGCTCTTAGTGGAGTATTTGGACAGGCATTTGTCTCCAGGCAGCAGCATTGTAGTTAGTGTTTTTTCTTTGTGTTTGTACCTGCAGGCAAGGCCTCGCTGGAGATCTGGCAGTGAGCAAGCACATATGTGGTGAGTCATCCTCGCACTGTGGCTCTGATGACATGCCGCTGCATGCGCTCGAGCACATGGTGGGTTACACTTGACTACAGGCGATAAGGGGGACTCAGTGATCTTTAATCATGTAGTCAGTGTTGTGCCCCCCCATGTACACATGCCTCACTTCTGTTAAGTGCAGAACCTACGGTGTAAAGTGGTGACGTGTGTAAAGCGCTTCTGTTTCACTCATGATATTCCCATTTAGTGAGACCTTTACTTTATTTCTGTGGAAAATATACATTGTTCTCAACTACATTCATCAGGCAGACGCAGTCTGATGCTTTGCAGCATAAGGTTTTAAGGGCAGCACGGTGGATCAGTGGTTAGTGCTGTCGCTTCGCATCAGCAAAGACCTGAGGCCTTCTTCTGCGGATTTTATATGTTCTCCACGTGTCTGTGTTTCCTCTGGCTGCTTCGCTTTCCTCCCACAGTCCAAAGACATGCAGGTTAGGTGTCCTGGAAACTCTAAATAGCCCGTAGGCGTGAATGTGAATACGTTTTGCTGTTTATATGTGTTATCCCTGTGCCAGACTGGAAGCCTGTCCAAGGTGTACCCTGCCTCTCGCCCACTGCATGCTGGGATAGGCTCCAGACCTTTTTCAGCTGTGGACAAGATAAATGGAAAGAGAATATGAATGGATGCATGGATTACATACAATATGTTTATTTATATTGTGCTTTATTCAAAGCAACTTACAATAAGAAACCCCAAAATCGCAAGAATCGTGTAAATAGATACATTAGGGGCCATGTCCACCAAAGCATTTGTTTCTGAGCCAAGTGGTTGATGTTTTTTTTAATTCTTTGCAATTCGAGCACTCCGTATTTACACTGTGTTACAAACGCCCACAGTGCAACAAGGCGCTGCGTGGATTTTGCACTGAATGCTGCCAGATGGGCTTTTTTTCTGAGTGCCTAAAGTTGAAATATGTTTAACTTTTGGGAAAAACGCTGCACTTGTCATCATCACTTCAGCCATTCAAAACACCTTGGTGGACACAGGGCCTAAAAGTGGTAGTTTGGGATTTTTGGAGTGGGTCTGTATGAGGTACTTATGTATCGTCAGTGTATTACAGTTTGTAGAAACAGACAGGGTGTGCACTCCACAGGGGTTTTAGGTAGGCTTTAAAAAAGGCCTACCTTTAAAATCAGTATCAGTCTAAGTGAATGCTATATTTGCAGTATTTTCACAGCTTTACCTTGCCATCACGCAGCCTTTTCCTTTGGCACTACATTTCTCATCTGCCACCGTTCAGGTGTACAGATCAGAAAGTCCTGTTAGTGGCTTTTATGCAATGGGACTGAAATGAAACTTTTTATGCCTTTTAGGCCTTTTTTCTGTGGCTAAAACACATTTTGATATCAACCCCTCTATATAAAGAGGTAAAGTATTTTCTGAACTTACCAAGCCGTTCTGCAATTTCTGTGTACTCACTTAGTTATTGTATTCACATTACTGATTATTATTAATCAGAAATACTATAGTGGAAATATTTTGAGAAACTCTAATACTCAAACCATGTTGTCACAATATTAGTAGCAGCATATTTGGTCAAAAAAATACTTTGAAATATTGAGTATGTTGCTTTTCTTTTCGAGAAGCATGTCATAATCTATTAACTGTAAAGATAATGAACACAGAACAGTAAACACAGCCTTCTGTTGAAGGCTACCTCTGTCATATGACATATCCCTGCCACTTTGAAAGTATTTACACTGACAAATGCCACTTTAATTTGTAACTGATTTCAATTCAAAGAGACAGAGCCTCACGGACAGCCCTAAACAAGCTTTGCGCACAAACACACACACACACACACACACACACACACACACACACACACACACACACACACACACACACACACACACACACACACACACACACACACATCAATGCAGGGTTCTCATAAGTCGAAATCGCTCTTAAAACAATTCAGTTTTCCTGCTTTCCTGAGTTAGACTGCTCTAATCAATAGGCCACCGCTGTTTGATGTCTAGGTCTTTGGCAGGCACTGCTGTGGAGACAACATGAATAAAGTCGTTTCAGAAGTAGCCTTGGCAGAATATTCAACATTTGAAAAAGCACAGCCAGAATCAAAGTCATCCTTTTTTTTAAAACAGCTGAATGATATTGTTCTGTGAGCATGTTAATGGCCTTTTGCTAGGCTGTGAGCTGTAGCCCACAGCAGCTGAAAAAAACAAAAAAGAAAAACGATGAGTGTTGTCAGAAAGCAGGACGTGAATTTCACACGCAGGCTGCTTGGTGCATTAAAGTACAGCATCATGTTCTATATTAGGACAGCAACACTAAGACAACACATCTCAAAGTGTTTGGTATTTTAGGGAACACAGAGCCGAGGGAACTTCAGCGGAAATGACCCCAGCCTATGTGTTTGAGGAAGCTTTTTATTACACTTTTAAAATACCTGAGCAAACATGTAACACTGTGAAGTGGGCTGAATTCTTTTCCCTCACATTGGGTGTCATGTAAGATGACAGTGTTTATGTAAGATCTTCTGACATCATGAGAGTTACAGAACATGGACAGTCTTATTTAATAAAACACCATGGCTTTTGCATCAGTGTCTTGAATGAACCAAAGTGCCATTTGTGCCTCAGGCCCATCAACATGCTGTCTACATATAATTTTAAATAATGATGAATTAACTCTAAATTGTAAATGCCACCATTACATCTGGCCCACTCTCACATTTGCTGTACTTGCATCAAGCACCTATATCACCCTGCCCTTATCATGCCTGGCGCAGTGGCACAGCAGCCTGCGTCATTACATACGTGACTTCTTCACACATACGTAACCATGCCACATGCGGACGGGATAGACAGAAAGTAAGGCCAGGATGGAGACATATCACAGTGCATCTCTTCAGCCTTCTACATCTCATTAGCATCAGAGCCTATCATTACCATTAAAGCTGTGCTGGCAATGTTGACTGTGATGTCGGAAAGGATGATGGTGTAGCGTGGGAACATTACAGTGTCATGTTGGTTTGCATAGTCACTGTCAGTGCCAACTGGAATGGGACGATCATGAGATATTTTATGCAAATGGACCCAGATGTAAGCAGTCATGATTTTATATTTGTATATTTATATATGGGTGGCATGGTGAAGCAGTGGTTAGCATTAGCACCACACAGCAAGAGGGTCCCCAGTTCAAACCTGGGATGGGTGGGCCCTTATGTGTGGAGTTCTCCCTGTGACAGCAATGGTTTTCTCCAGCTTCTCTAGTTTCCTCCCACAGTCCAATGACTTGCAATTTAAGTTAATAGGTGACTTGAAACTGCCTGTAGTTGTGAATGAGAGCATGGTGATCTGTCTCTGTGATAGGTTGCTGACCTATACCCCGCCTTTTGCCTAACATCATGTGGCATAGGCTATAGCCCCCTCGTGACCCCTCGCAGGATAAGTGGTTACAGATAATGAATGGAATTAGTGAATGTATATTTCTATGCATGTTGAGGATGCTCAAGGAATCAAGAAAACCAAAGAAGCTCTTTTTTTTTCAAGGATCAAGGATTCCATTTGAGCTTTATGCAAGCCTTCAACATCATCACAGAGGTGCAATTGAAAATATGTTTTGTGTTCGTCGTGTTTAGACCTTGATCTGTTTGATTAATTTCTATTCAGACTTTAAAAGTAGAGTTCACTTTATCAAGGTTACCTTGCAATTAAAATCTGAATGAGTGCCTGAGATTTTAACCATCCAAAGAAAACATTCAAACATTGTTTTTTGTGATGCCTCTTAACCTCAGTAATGTTTCTAAACATGTAATACTAAAAAATAATTTAATGATTTAATTTAATGAATTGAAACATGGTTAATGCAAAGTGTTTGTTTACATGATGTTGACATGGTGAAAACAAATCTGTGAAGCAGAATTAATGGTGTTATATGGGTGTATGACAAGCTACATGTGCAGACATGAAGACTTAAAGTTCATACGCTTATTAAAATGAATGCATAACTTTGTCTTGCACTGATTTGTCAGTTACCACTATTTATTTACTTTTCAGTTAAAGGGGCTGTCGCAAAGGTGGCATTTCCCCTGATTAAGGATGGCTCAAAAGCTCAATAAGCTGTATTACCCCCATTTTTTGTGTTTTTTGCAAATAACTTATTTCTTCTGGTCTCAGTGCGTTGTAATTAAGCTTTATTGTTAGGCTATTTTCAGGTTTAGTGTTGCTTATTAAATAACGTACAATAAAGGGCTCAGTGGTTTTTGAGCTGAGATATAAAAATGTCCAACACATTCATTTTTATAGGATGTGGGAAAATTGCAAACTACGTGTGTTATTTAGACTTTGAGGTTCACATCATGTAAATCATGGCTGACGTAACTGTTTGTGTAAAAAAAACAGAAATCTCAAAAAGTCATCTGACAAGATAGATAAATAGCATCTCGGAAATCTCGTCCAACTTTTTTTTACTTGGAATTTCAAAATTAAATTGTGTTATTTTCTAGTAGTGTCAAACTGAATTTCCAACATCTCACCATCTCTGGGAGGCAACACAACCTCATCCTACCTCTCTGCCCCTGTTGCTCTTTACATCCCCTGTACACTCTTCAATCCCAGGACACAGGGGATACTGGGATTCTCAGGATTAAAGAACACAGCAGGTGGGTGAGCCTCTCTGCTATGAAGAGTCTGTTTTTTCACGTCAAGAAAGCTGAATCAGTTTCCTCTTTGAAGACATAGTTTAAGATTTTTTTTTCCATTCTTTTCACTCCAATTGTTCTCTAAACCTTTATTTAACCAGGGACAGCCAGATGAGTAGATATTCTCCAGCAAACCACCTCCTTTACATTCATACAGCTCGTCATGCAGACGCTTGAGTGAAAAGTCTTTAACCACTGAGCGTTTGGGCCTTTGCTCAAGGGCATCTAGACTGTCGTGGGTAAGGGAGAATGTAACTTATTTACTTTCCACCACCATCAGATGGATTGCCATTAAATGTTGTACACAGATCAATGTCCCCTCAGGATGAATTATTATGTTTGGTGATCCTTGACTTTTTTTTTTCATCTAGCGCCATAATCAGATCATAGTTTCAATTTGTCCAATACTATGTTACAAAATGCTATAAAATCACTCATATTTTCCCTTGTCTCAGCTTTACTCTGTTTACTGCTAATTAGCAAACACAAAAAAATGGATGGTTAACAGGAAAGTACATTGAAGTTCTTGCCAGGACACTCTAAAAACTGATTATTTGAATCTTCAACTTTTAGGAGGCAGACCTATTTTGTGGTATGGTGTACTGGACTTTACCAGCCTACTTTCACTCCCGTGGTGGGTGAACATTGTACCTGCTTAACAGGTGTTTGTCAGAATTGTCATTGTGAGCATGCTGAAGTTAGCATGAAGCTCAAAGCACGTTTGTAAGAACAGCCTCACAGAGCCACTAGCATGGCTCTAGTCATGTGGTCTGATGATTCCAGTCAAACGACTCCAAAATGCTCTTATTAACCTTTGGATGTATTTTGGCGAGGGAAGCATAATAAGAAGCAATCCTCAAAAGCCTTTAACAGGAATTTACTGTCTGGAAATGTTAAGGTTTTATATTTAAGAAAGTATTTTAAAAAACCCTTTTAATTCTGTCTTTAGGAATTTTTTTACCAGCACATGAAGCAGCGTAGCCTCCTGTGCCAGTCATGCATATTAAAACAGCATATGTGTGAACTTGTGCACATATTGATGTCTTTCCCTCATCAATAGTGTCTCGTGAGACAAAGGTGTGAGGAGGTGGTTTTCAATAAAAGTGCATCCCGGTCATTTCAGAGCACATTAGACCTAGCCTGTTGCTATGACTACGGTCAGGATGAATTCCTGTTGTGGATCAGAGCTCGGTAGACTCATCCACAGACAGACAGGCAGGTTGAACTCTAATTTCCCCTAGCATGTTCAACAGGACTGAATGCAAAAATAACACAAACCCTAGTGGTCCATATGGCTGGTTCTGGGAGGACCAGCTGCTCAGGGCTTTCAAGGCCATAATCTTTATTTCACACTCTCAGTGAGCTGTTTTAATTTCTGATGAGGGACCGCTGGTGTGGAGGCAAAACAAGGACAATGAGTGGGAAGAGTGGAACCACCTGTGTGCATCTACATTGAGATTTTTGTGTTCCAAATGCTGTATTTTTGGTTTTTTTTAATCAGACAAAACACACCCCAGAACATATTTCCCATATATTACTCCTGTTTACAAGCCTCTTGTCCAAATATGTGCACATGAACAATTCTTTATCGAACTCACACAACAACAAAGCCTTGCTGTTATCCATGCAATGCTTCCTATGAATAGGAAACAATTTTTGTGTATGCTAAAGCCCTCTCTGGGCTGCATTAGTAATACCATGGGAGGCTGGTAATTTGATTTTGCCTATGCAAATTGGATACTTCAGTCAGTCATCCAGGCAGTGAAATAATTTAGAAGGAACCTTGGCAATTCAGGAACAGGGCCATGTGCTGTGTATCACACAGCATCCTCCACAGTCAAGCAAAACCACCTTTAACCAGCCATTTTAACATCAATGGTAATGTGGCCCTTGCAATTCCAGCACTATACCAGGGCACAAGTCAGTAAGTGTGTGAAACACTTTTTTAAAAATTGATTAAACTGATTGAAATGGCCCCAGATGGTCCAAATTACCTCAAAAATTCCAGCTGAGAAGGTAATTCAGTTGGAATTTTAACCTGGGTAGCCAAAGACAGTCTCGTATCTTTTTCCTCTATTAGATGAAACTCAAAGAAAAATTATTTTCCTTACAGTTTCAGACCCACTTTAGAATTAGCGGTATCCAGCAGACAAACCAACTCATGCTGGGGCCAGTCCAACTTCAGTCAAGTCCTTTAGAAGCCGTCCTTAAGGAAAAGCTTGTACTCCACTCCTCTCAGTAGCAGACACTGCACAGCCAGGGAAGATGAGTTATGCTGAGACAGTGAAAGGAGCATCTCATCTTTTACTTGTGAGGACTCGGTAGAATTCCACATTATGCTGAGTCTGCATTGCTGATTACCTTAAAGGATGTAGCCACTTTCGGTCCCTAAATGCTCTCAGTGCAATATGAAAATTATTAGCTGTGCTAGCAGCATTGCTTTAGGGAGTGCTATGTTGGTTGGTTGGTCAGACCAGCACTTTGGTCCGGACTGAAATATCTCAATACAGGCTGTTCTCATGTACTGTTTGTATGTATACATTGAAAAAGTAATGCACCCGAATTTGTGTATAACCATGAGCCAGCATTTTGTATATAACCCACATACAGTATTTGAGAAGGCTGTGATCACATGCTTATGGGGTTAAAAAAGAAAGCAGAATAGATAGCAAAACTCAGAGTAAGGAGTGAAGTTGGGAAGTGGATAAGTTAAACAACACAGGACTTTACCCCAGGAGGCAGGTGTTCATGTCTTGTTTGCAACAAGTAAACAGAGTTATTTTATTGTTTATTTTCAGTGTTTTCTTTCCTAAACCTATCCTACATAACTTGCCTAAACCAAACTAACATAACTTTATGTTAAGTCCATGACTTTACTTTAAGTTCAATGCCATCATGCGCTAATTCATAAGATATCATACGTACAACATACGTACCTTGTATGTCAATGTTTTGTAAGATATCAATCAAACTGTTGTATGAGGATATGTTGCTCAATGACCATGAATTACATGCCATGAAATATATACCTAGAGGATGAATTCCTTGACTTTCCCTATAGGACCATTAGGGTGTTGGCATTTTTGCCTTTTAGTTAAATACATTCACAACTATGGGATGGATTTCCATGCATTTTGGAGCAGATATTCATGGCGCCCAGAGGATGAAGCCTTTTAAGGTTCATGATCCCTGACTTTTCCTCTTGTGCCATCAGCAGGTCAAATTTCTTACTTGTGATTTATTTCAGCGTCTACTAGGTTGATTAGTATAAAAGATAAAAGTTGGCAAGCAGTTTTGGTTCACAGAGGATGATTCCTACTGGCTTTTCTTGAACCTTTAACCTTTCATTTCGTGCCGCCATGAGTTCTCACTGGGATGCTATCATGGCTGTATTTTCAAAGTCTTTTTTCAATCGTAAAGTTCTGATGCTGAGACAACTGCATCATTGCTTTCCATCTTCAGTGTGTACAGATATAACAGCGTTCCAGTTTACTCAGCCTGAGTGGAATTTGAGAAGATTTACTGATGGTTTTAGGTAATTATTACAGCTTTGATGAATACTGAATTCTTGCTCAATTATGATATTCAACTTTTACATAGCAGCCCTTATTATAGATAATTTGCATAAGGAATTAAAAACATCTATTCTAATTCAGTATTTTATCCGATTTTCAAATACTTATTTCTTTTTGAAGTAGCGATGTAATAAATGGAATAATATACAGCTAGAGATTCATTATTGTGAAATCAACCCCATCAGAGGATTTAAGACCCCTTCACCGACATAGCCTACTGGTACATCATTAATTCCTGATAAAAGTTTTTTTGCAATTACTTTATGAACATCTTGTGTTGGTAGACTTGATTGTCAAGTTACCTTGAAAGTGTATGCATCAGGGACCTGCATCACCCTGTTGTGGTTCATTTCACAATAATGACCCACTTGTTGAACATTACTCATTGCTTTACATTAAAGTAAACTAAAAAAAGTGATCAATACATTTATTCAAAATCACATTTAAAAAAAAAACCAATGAGCTCTTAAATGTATGTTAAGTTTTCACATTGTAGGTTGCTGCTCTACAATTGTTTCTGTTTTCAGAACTGCTTTTAATAGGACATATGTTTATGGCATCTCAGGTGGTTCAGGTATTTCATGGTTTCTGATTATGGGATAATTTAACTATAGTTTGGTGTACAGTCGCTTCTGTTGTTTTACAAGTTAATCCACATAGACTGATATCATTAATGTTATCAGTGAAATCAACTGCGGTTTCCTGGAACATGCTCTGGACTCTGACCTCTTGTCTTGCATCACTGCGGGTGATGTGTCAAAGCTTGGGCCTGGACAAGATGGCCGTGTGGTCACCCCTCCCAAATGCAGGAGATTGCTGATCCTAGCTAACTTAAATGTGTGTACAGTATATCACTGTAAATCACATAGTTTGAATTTTGATTGATCAGACAAAACAATCAATTCGAAGATTCGAAATCAAGGAAATTGTGATCTCCATATTTATTACTTGCTTTTTTACATTTGAAGTTTAAAAATTATCTTTTCATTTTTTGGGATTCGTCGCTGATGAAAATAGTGATCAAATCATTATATTCAACCAAAGGCGCCCTCAAATTTCAGGTCTGTTTCAAATCAGAACACCAAAAAGTTTGGTAGCAGAAAGCAGCAATCACGATTTAATGTGGCTGTTATAGAGCAGATAATATAAAAAGTGTTTTCATGATGCTCTAATCAAACTGATTGACATAATTGCAATGTCAACCAGATACTTACAATGAAATAAAGTGCTCTGAGATAAACAGCAATTTTTGTAATGGTATTAGAGAAAGCAAACACAAAAGACATCACAACTCACAATAAGCAGGATCAAAGGTGGTAATCTAAATTGGTTTCATCATTATTTTTTAAACTGCAGGACAATCTTATGCTAATTTTGGATTCAAATTTATGAAAAGGATATTGCTGCGTTTAATGGTGCAAGTAATCAAATGGCTTGCCGATGGTCTCCTGGGACCTTTGTAATACACAGTGGGAAGTATCTATAGGACACTGCACTGTGGATTAACTGAATTCCTGATTCATCACCATCGACCTTCACATCCATTTGGATTTATAAGCCTTTGATGTTGAAATATGGATGACCCTGTAGAATTGTGAGCTGCACCTTTCAGTCTGCAGATATATTGTGTGAAGGCATGCACAATTGGTTGGAGTATTTGATCATATTGCGCTGGTCAGTGAGTAAACACATACAATATGCATGTATTGTGTTTTCATTATTGCTTTGCTTGTAGTCCGGCTCTACTCACAAGAAAACAAACACACTCACTTGCTTCTTGTCCCCGTCCACACGCTAGATGCTAATAACACCATTACAGAGTGTACAGATCTGCCTATCCATCCTGAACCCATATTCCCTTCCTACTAATGGACTGTCATGCGAAAACACACAAAGAGCAGATCACATCTTTTATTACTGGCAGGTTTTTGCTCTCCGGTGGGAAATGTTGTTTTGCTGTCAACCCATCCCTCTTCCCCGGGCTTATATTTGTGGAGACAGCTCCCAATTAAACACAGCAGCCAATGACACATATCAAAATAATGCATGCCAAGAACTGGATGAAATTGAGAAAGTTGCAGCTAAATCTTTCATTTCAGCTTGTGATGTGGACAGAATGAGGCAAGGATAGCTCAGCATCGGGAAAAGACAAAGCTGTATATTCACACATGCACGGATGAATCACTCCAATATATCCTGTAGTATATGTAGCAGCTATTCGTTTTCCATGCAGAGATTTAATGAATTTATTATAAAACCAAACTGTACGCGGGTGCATTGATTAACCAAACAGCGGCCTGTCATAAAAATTGAATTCATTTACGCTGGGTTTTTCAGGGATACCTCACTAGAGGCCGGTCAATGAAGCTTAAACATTTTTCATCCTTCTTTTTTCATCAGCATCAAAACATAAACCCTCCAGCACCTCGACTTCAGGAGTAAATAAATCTTAATGCGTAAATCAGAGCACCACAGTGGAGCTTTGCAAAAGCACTTAACTCGGTTAGAGCAAATTGTACCTAAGGGTATAAAGAACTATGAACTTTAAAAGAATGGGTGATGGGGGAAAAAAAAATTAGGAAACTTCCTAATATGATATTTAATCAATTTTGTTTAATCAAGAGCTGATTCTTAATTCAGGAGGTCTAATTGGAACAGAGATTGCACGCTATGGTAGCTGAGGTGGGAAAAAATGATTATGTGGGACAAACTTCCAGGCCCAGGGCCATTTCCAAATACCAAAGTGAAATATTGCATTAGTTGTTTGCAAAACAAGCAGAAATTTATGAAGACACACGCTGGTAATTGTAATAGTGAACCTTTTAGTTAATAAGCATTATTTGTGCTCTATACGTCCTCTGAAGGCTTACATGATCACAGTTCAGCAACTCAGCCTGCGGTAGCACACAGTCATAAAACAGCACTTCACTAAGGATATTATGCCCAAAGCCTCGCCAAACATCCAGTGCTGTGATGCCAACTCCAAAGGTATTAAGTGGCATTCAAATTCTGTTCTCTCCGCACCTCACATGCACCGCACAACCCTCCATCTAGCAGCATTATTCAAGGTTTATGCAAACTCATAATACTGCTAAATTGCCTGAGCAAAGTTAAGGTGCTTAAGTGTAGGTCCAATAATCTGCCAGTCAGGAAAACATGACAACACTTAGCCAAAAAATCTGAATTAATCCTAATTTTAACCTTGCTTCGCTGGCCTGATTACAAGTTACAGTTTCCTTCCAGAATAAAAGAGATTGCACTCTTGCTCAGGGAGAACAGGGTGGTGGGGGGGTATGCAAATAACTCAGCTGATATTTTAGTTTGAATAATGCATTTAGTAATCAAAAGTGGAAAATGAACACTGGGACATTTTGTATATATTATTGTTATTATGACTGATGGAATTTGCCCAACAGCGGTCCCAAAGTTCATCAGCTTCCATACATTTCCTAACACGATGACCTGCAGTGGCACAGAGCTGCAGTGCTGTTACAGTCTTTCCACTTTGATTTATGCTGTTTTCTGTGGCAATATGAATGTCAGATGTACTGTAAAGGTTTTGTTTTGATTACAGAAAAAGTATGCATTTACCTCAGAGCTATAGAAAATATGTATTTACGCTTATTAACTCGTTTTTTTCTTCTCCAAAGTAATTTTCATCTCGCCTTGAAACATATATTTTATATGCAGTGTGGCAGAATTACGCAAACAGATCAATCAATTATTAAATAGATCCTAAAGCTTCTGTTTGGGTCAGCAAAGGACACATCTAAAAAAATGTTGATGCTTAAAAAGAAAATATGAGCTGTCTCCTTAGATGTGTTTGATAATATGTGATCGTAGAAATCACCATGAGGAACTTTATAATCTATAGTCCATTTAAGCAGTGATGAAATAGTTTATACCCTGAGTTTTATTGCCGTGTTGTACTGATGTGTTCAACTTATTTTGAGCTAATGAGACACATTTATTTTGCATTAATTGTGAATTAATTGTGTATTTCTCAGAAAAGATTTCACTAATTTTTTGCCCCTTATTTATTATAATGTATTGTTTTGCTCTATATGCAGATTAGATTAACTCTGCAATTACACACCATTTGGTTGAGTTAATTATTCCGTGTGACTAGTATAAAAAAACAGAAGACGGGCAGAAAGAGACTCGACAGGAATTCTGAGTAGAAGCCCTGGGAGTTTGTAGTTCTGTTAAAATTAGGAGGTAAAATGGCCATATGTATTGTAATAGGGTCCTCTAAATGAATATTTAGAATTCTTGCAGTCTGCTTGATGCATAATCATAATCTGCATGTTCTGGGCCTGACGGCTGACTTGACAGAAAAACTAATCGCAGCTCAGAGCAACATCCAGGACTGTTCTCATTCAAAGAATATTAATGTTAACTGCTGGACCAAGGGGGCTCATTATAATATTGTACAGAACCAGCAGATTTAGCTTATATTTCCACATAGTAGCCTCACATCAGAAATCTTGAATCGTAACAGCCTTTTGGACATTTTTTTCCCCCTTCGAAATAATGAGTATTAGGGTAATCTACCCACATTCAGCTTCTGCAGAGTCATCCATTACTCCCTCTAGCAACATTGGATTTGACTGTGCATGTTGATGATTCAGTGTACAGCTAACTATGCTGGCCTATAGGAAGGCCACCGTGGGTAGCTGTAGCTGAAAACTCCCAAAATTAGATAATTTATACCTTTTGATTACCACAAAGGAATCTATATGGTTTCCTGTCTATGCTAGGGACCAGGGAGGTAACAGGATAGGGCTAGCAAGAATAAACTGGAAATAAAAACTTTTTTCATTTTTAAATACAGAACACGCAAACCAGCAACTCTTAGAATCAGAGACCAATAAATGTCACATTTCTGAGTGTAACTCCTGAGTACAAAATGATAAATAAATAATGTATTTAGTTGATTTACATTCAGCATTACATATATTATCATTGTGTGTGTGTTTTTTTTCCACACAAAATACAAACGTACGAGAAATATCAACTGTTTTTTGAGAGGTGCCAAAGACAATTTGATAATCTAGGCCCAGAGTGTCATATTATTTCCAAAATCCTTTAAAAATTCCAAACAATCCCACATTGGGCCTCTTTTTTGTAGGGTTTATAGGCGCTGGTAATAAAATGAAATATCTTGCTCACTTTTTTTTACAATATGAACCAAAATCCAAACTTATATTATCAGTTACACTGCTATATATGCAATCTTGAAACAAATCGAGTATCAGTCTGACTACAATAACCTTCTGTCCACAGGTCATTTTGGCAAATCTCTTGAAAGGGATATCTGCATTGGAATGTGATTAAATAAAAGCAAACAAACAAAAAAGCAAATAAAAAGCTAAATCATGGTCAGATGATGCCAGTTGGTTTAGATAGCATTGACGCCAACATATTCAGTCTCTCCAAATGGATTGTTTACCTACCACTCAAACATGACTGCTCAATGCTACTCGGACTACAAACGAACCACAAACGTAATGTAGAACGTCAGACACTAAAATCTTGTCCTGTTGTCTACAGATTCTGCAAACGTAAGGTATCTGTTTACAGACATCAGCTTACTTTTCAGTATTTTCTTTTTTTCATGCAAAATCCCTGTAATGTTTTTGTAGTGATTTACAAAAAAGATCTTTTGTAAATCAAACCCTGTTGCCAGTCAGTCCTGTCAGTCATAGGGCAAGCGATTTTGTGTTGATGGGGGGAAAAAAAGGAGGTGCTTGTTTCTTTCTCGTCAACCATTTATGCAGTCAGATATGAGAAGAGATATTTATCTTCCTATTCCTTAGTTTATTTCAAACAAACCACTCTTGCTCAGTGGAATTGACGTTGTGTTATGTCAATCTATCTAAAAGTAGCTAAAAGCATTTACGTGAAAATGTTACTGATCATTACTTTGAGGGCGTTGGCAACATTTCAAGGAATCACTTGTGAAGAGGCTCAGTTTGCAGCTGTCTGTTGAGCTGACTGTGGTTAGTTGTGTTTCCTTTTGTAGAGATAAAGAGTATCCCAGTATGAATGACACCACTGATACTGGTGTCGCTTTACCTTAAACATATGGTGATGAGACTGCAGCTTATGTTCATTTGATACAAGACTGTGTTTAGGGGGTAAAGGGATCATTTTGCATTCGATGGATATGTATGAGCCTTATCTGAGTTCATACACTATCAGAATCCTGCACACTTTAAAAGCAGAGTGTGATAATTTTTTTTTCTGGTAGCACTTAGCACTATATGACCATTTAACATTAAAAAATCAGCCCACATGAACATTGCTCATTGATAGAACCGCTTAAATTGTGAAAATAACTATACAGATCCCTCACATAAACCTTTGAAACTGCATGTAGTTTGACTGGATACTGTGCACATACAGCAACTGCTTGTTTACCACTGAAAAGCCAATTTTTAATACTTTTAGATTCATGTAAAAAATATATTGTATGAAGATATTTTGAAAAAATAGAAATAACTGTGGAAAATACCTTTTTGCTTATTTTTTGTAAAGACCCAAAGTTCATCCAAATAATGACTTAGTTTTTAAAAATAGTCAATTTAAAAAAAAAAAAAGTTCATTGACATATCTCAAAATAATGACTGCCTATCTCAAAAATGACTTTTCTCAAAATAGTAATTATTTGACTAAAATTAATGACTGTTTGATTTGAAAATAATGAGTTATTATCTCAAAGTGATGAGACATTTTTTCAAAATTATGACTTACTTATCTTAAAGTAATGGCTAAGTATCTCTAAATAATTATTTATTTATGTCCAAAAATGACTTGTTATCTCAAGACTTAAATAGGAAAATAATAAGAGGCTTATAAAAAGCGTTTGTATCTTAATGTCTTTTTTAATCTCCAAATAATAATAAGCTTAAAAAAAGTCTTCATATTCTCAGAATAGTAAGCTTGTATTTCAAATATGACTCGGTTCATAAGAAACAATGACTTATCATTATTTTGAGGAAAGTTCTCATTATTTTAAAATACTTACTAAATTTTTAGATAAACCATTATTATGAGAAAAAATGTCATTTATTCAACATACTAAGTCTGTTTTTTTTTTTTTGTAGAAAGTTGATACATTTAGTAGAAGTTTAGTGAATGAATTTTGTTCAGTTGTTATAGATGAGAAGCCCATAAAGTGCCTGGATAAAAATGGAAATTTAAAGATCTCGAATTTCTTGTCAATAGGGCAAATTTTATCTGCTAATGATAATTTGATATTATGGAAAGCAGCAGAACATCTACTTTATAGACCTCATGGTAAAATTGTTGAAAATGCACTATGTAGTCCTGTTTAAGTAACATTTGCTCAAAACTACAATGCCCAGGTGTTTTGAAAAAAAAACAAAAAACAACTCAGGCTTAGAAAATGTATTTTATTCTTTAAGATCCAATTTTAATCAATGCTGTGATAATATTTGGCATTTCAGATTAAGTCAACATTTTAGATTAGATCTGTTTTTGAATTAAATGGCAAAGTTAAAGTCATCGCTGCGGCCAAAGTCAAAACATGCAACGCAACATTAAAGATTTAAAGCGCACTTCAAAAAGTGGAATAAGTATTTTAGCTCCCTTCTGAAGTCAGTCAAGTCGCTTATGACCTTCAGGTTCTAAGCCCTTAAGTCAGTCATTCCTTTTGACATCTGTTTTGCAAACAACTGTGCATGTGTAATGTTGAATCTTTTCTCACAAGTTTTGAAATGTGCTCCCGGTACACTTTTAATCGTATAAATATCCATGAGCTTTTCAGGATTTGGCCATTGTCAGTCTTAGCTGTTGTGACACACACACACACACACACACACCAGTATACCCTGAAGGATGCATCAACAATACAGCCCTCTAATACACGGTTAGTGTCAGTCAGTCTTCAGCTCGGTTGCAAACATTTCAAGTTGCTACTTTTCAAAACTGCCAGGTTGAATGAACAGTAAACATAATACATATCCATCAAGATGACAGGCCTTCTGCTTTTTGGGCCTGTTTCATTAAGACCTCAGCCTCATGAGTCTATTGATGTGTCCAATGTGATGTAGCTGTAATCTGTTCATTACCCTGTCCGACAGTGCAG
Source organism: Plectropomus leopardus (assembly GCF_026936395.1). Classification (NCBI taxonomy): domain Eukaryota; kingdom Metazoa; phylum Chordata; class Actinopteri; order Perciformes; family Serranidae; genus Plectropomus; species Plectropomus leopardus. Next base: position 25,100,947 of record NC_142182.1, on the reverse strand, counting down.
GCACATGCAAAACAATTTAACATGGGTCGATGGACTGAAGAAAACAGGAGACAGAACAATCTTCATGGTGGCTTAAAAAGAAGAAAAACATTGAGATTTTGTCTTTTTTGACTTATATTGAGGAAAAAGTAAAAGAAAAATGATATCAAACTTGCAGCAAAAGTACTGTTACATTAAACAGATATGACAATGATATGTAGATGAAATTTAAACACAAAAACTCACAGTTACAACACTTTATTGCTTGAACAGGGATTAAAGTACTTCTTGAAGGTATGGCACATCACACATACTTTGAGCCTCAGTTCTTCAGATCAGCTTAGGATGATGTGTGAATACAGAGAAAGCTTAGAAATATGAAAGGTAAAAAGCATGGTGTGGAGAGGAGATACAGAGAAAGGGAGGTACTTGCACCACAATGTGCATCAAAGAAAAAAAAAGTGTGAAATGAAAGAAAATATCTCATGCCTTTTGCTTTTGGGATAGATCTTTTTGTAAAGTTTATACGAAAAATGACAAAATAGATGCATGACAATCTTATTCTATTTCTTAGTGAGAATATCCATCATTGAGCTGTTCATAATTCATGACTTTTTAATTAGTTGGATTGAATTTATGGTGAATAGCTTTGTCCAGTAGTGACTGAGGGAAGTGGCAAAGGAAAAATGCAAATATTAGAAAATATGAGGGCTTAATTCACAGATTTTACTCTTTCACATAAAAAATATCACAGGACTTTGACCCAGGAGACAAGTGTTTGTGTCCATGTGAAACCTAAAGTCAAATTAAGATATGTACATATGTATTGTCACGTCAAAGAAACTCAGGGTTTTGACTAATTTGGGGGTCATGTCCCTCCATGGTGCTTAATTTACATTGCCTATGTATGTAACATAACTTCAGGGAAACACATACTTTGACCCAAGAGACCAGTGTTCCTGTCCAGTGTAAAACCAAAAGTCAGCATTGAGTTTTTGCAAGTTAAGTGTTACACACATCACTACGTTACGACACAAACCAAGTGTTTCCTAATCAGTAGGCAAATTTGTGTGTCCTAGGACAGCAAAGGCATGGCCTGCTCTTTACTCTGCCTCAGATTGGCCTTAACCCAACTAATCCAACCAAAAAAGGCAATGAGTAGTAGCCAATCAAAAGGAGAGTAGGATGGGTCTTCGCTATCTGTTGAAAGGCAAATTATCAACAGGTGGCTGTGATGATGAATGACATATTAATGTGCTAATTAGAACATATACTACGAACTGTGTGGCTTTTGTAAGATATACATATTGTTACATTACATGTATACATACATATCGATACACTGCTCAAGTTATCAAACTGTCCTAACAATTATTAACTCTGACACTTTTCACAAGCCAGCGGCATGAAGTTGATATATACCGGAACGTCCTAATTTACAGCTCTGTGTAAGGAAATGATATCTTCTTTAAATAGGAAATAAAACAAATGGAGAATCAATTCATATGTGTTCAGGGATAAAGTTCAGATTCAAAATGTAAGGACAATATTAGAACATTAGCAGTGCTGGTGTTTTACTGTGAGACTGAACATTTAACGGTCCAATAAAGGGCCAGAGAAAAGCTCCTTATTTAAACCTCTGCTGACATTATTCATCTTCAACTTTATCTTTACCTTGAGAGTAACAAAACAATGAATGCTGTTGAAGGAGCAGCACTAAAAGCTGTCAAATGAGCATTTTAATATTATAGTAACAGCAGCTCATAATGTCAGGACTTGTAATAGTTCTAGGTAGGGCTTTTAATATCAAATTAGTACGGTGTCTTAATAACGTTTCTCATTCCCGTCGTACTCTTGCATCATAGGCATTTCACTGATGCACATCTTCATCTTCAGACCTACTTGCACATTTAAAAGCAGATTAAGCTTCAGTTCGTGGATGTCCTGTATTACAAGCAGGCGGCATTAAGCTGTGCAAGATTTAGAGTCATGGAGACCTGACAGTTTTTTGCTGTGAGCCTAAAGTAATCATAAAAGAGTGCAAATTAATGTGAGGAAAGGAAAAGCTATGAGTAAAACAAAGAATAAAAAGGTTCAAAAAAGACTTTTTGAAGAAAGAAGGTGACATGATTTTTAAAAATCCTCACAGGCGCTGCAGCTTGTAATACATACTTTATTGAAAAAATGGAGTCTAATTATGAGCAAAGCATATTTGAGTTATGACTAAAATACATTTGCTGAAATCTTCCATTCTGCTGTGCCAGAACGATAACTTTGAATAAAGAAAAAGAAAAAAACAATGAACATTTGCTTATCTGTGTGTGTGTGTGTGTGTGTGTGTGTGTGTGTGGGTGGGTGTGTGTGCACGTGTGTGTGTGTGTGTGTGCGTTTGTGTGTGTGTGTGTGTGTGTGTGTGTGTGTGTGTGTGTGTGTGTGTGTGTGTGTGTTTCCTAGGGGCAAGTATGCCCAAGAGAGACATTCTGCTTTTGAGAGATAACTTCTTTTCACATCAGAAAACCTATTACTAAAAGGCATGCACCAAACATAAAAGCAAGTACAATAGCCCACCGTCGCACTCCGAGATAGAAGAGCAAAGCGGTTCTTCTCATTGTGGAGATTTTCAATATTTGGTAAAAGGTTCTGGCATTAAAAGTGCAATGTGATAAAACTACAGAGACTCCCTGAGAGGCAAAACTTTTTCATTTTTATATATGACTTGTTAACTCTTAAAGGTATACTATGCAGGACTTTCCCCAAAAAGCAATGTGTAGACTCATACGAAAGTAACCCCTCTCAATCATCACTTATGACCTAGAAGTGTGTGGCGGTGAATCTGCAGAGATCTCTCCTGTATTTTCTTACTTTGCCGTGTTCGCAAAACCTGCAAAACGCAAAAATAATGAGGTGAAATGCACATTTTATGAGAAGTTTTCTCTTCAAGACTTTTCTGGCAGAAATATTTTCAATTCCAACCAAACCATTTTTGTCCCTAAACCTAACCACAAAAGGACATTCTGGCAGAATGTCCTGAGAACAAACTTCTCCAGTGCGAAACGTCAAGCTGACAAAGCTCTTTGAAAAACAAAAGCGAACCTGGAGTTGGCTTTCACTCCCACGTTCGCTGGTGAGCAGGGGACATTTATAGCTCAGCCCATTTTCACTCCAAATACCACTCAGTCAGTGATGTCAGTGTCAGACAAAAACACCAAAACACATGCAGACAGTTCAGTTTATAACCCGGCTGGACCAAACCTGTCGTGGCAGTATGTTACATTGCTGGATGGCGTCAGATTGAGCACTTGTCAGTATCGACGTAATTTAAGGAGTAGAAAGTCCCAAATGGCAGGGCTGGAGTGGCAGTGGATGGGTCTAACAAACCTGGAGCTTGCTGTTCACTTTCATACAAATACTAAGTCAAATCAGGTTTTTTTTCCCCTTAACCTTACTATGTGCTTATGTTGCTTAATCTAACCACGTGCTTGTGTTGCACAGGGAATGAATGTAATATAAGGTGTTTTACTGATGTTTGTTTATTTTGAAAAAGATTGCTTGCAACTTATGAGCAGAAACTGTACATTTCCTGTGAAAACTGAAGTGTATTTTAAACAGACAAAATGCATTTAACAGGAGTAAATTCAGCTGACTCGGAAAACATCAACAAGAAGTGCAGGAGGATACCTAGCAATGAGTAGACATAAATGGCTCTGACCAAGCAGAGATATTTGATGACTTAGGATGGGAACTGGTTGTATAGCTGCAGCCACATTCCCTTTGGTGCCAGTGGTTGGCTTAGTTAGTTTGCTAAAGTATCAGACTGCAGTGTGCACACAAGCAGTGTTGACAGGAGGGGCCAGGTTTGAATGTTGTACCAACAATTCTAAGTATAGAGTAGAATATCTTTAAATATTGCCTATGTTGGCAGAGATGATTTTCACCTTTTTGGCTCAGATGCCATGAGTGCAGCTGTCAGCATAGTGGTCATTCTACCATAGCTTGGCAGAAAGTCACTTTAGTTAAAAATGCTCACTGAAGCTACAAATATATTTTATCAAGCACACAGCATGATTTTTTTTCAGAACATTTGCCAACTCAGTTATAGCAAAAAATATTTTATTTGGTCTTTTTGGCTTCATAAGTATACTTTAAAACAACCTAGAAAGGCAGCACATTCTCCTCACAGACTACAAAACTCCTGCTGCTAGTGTACATGACATGTAATGGATTATAATAAATACGAGGCTGGATATAATCCTCGCCCACTCACCAGCGGCGTGTGTGATTTTTAAATCTCAGGAAAGTTAAATATTAAGATTGCTATTCCATTAGCTGAGTGAGAGCAGGTTCTAACTAAATGCAATCCAAGCAAATGAAGCTACTGTAAAGTGGAAGTTAAACCAGGAAGCCCACCTCGCCTCAGCACTCATAACAACAGGTCTAATATTTCCCTAAAGCACTTCACTGCAATAATTTATTCCCCTTCTTCCTGTGTTTGTTCCCAAAGCCATCAGTGCATTTCCCCTTCTCTCTGTTTACTCCCAAACCATTTATCCATCTGTCTGTGGGTATTTCTAAACCTTTTAACCAATCTGTTCATTTCCCCTTTTATTCTCATGTTGAACTGTTGCCATGTCACAATGCCCATGACAGGAACACCACCTGAAAAGAAAGAAAGCCACTGCATAGGAGATGTGGAGTTTTTTTCCCCCCTTTTGTTCTTTCTGTTGCTTTTCACTGCCTCAGCCTGCCAGTTGGAGTTCAGCACTATAATGCCATCGCTCAGACCTAAGGCTACAGAAAGGCAGGCAGCTCTTTAGCTCTCTGACACAAGAAAACATCTAGCAAGGGCTGCAGCACTACAATCCTGAGAGGGTGGTGTATATAATTTATGACATTAATGACATGGGGGTTGGTCAAGACATATACCATTATATCAGTGGATCTTCCTTTATGCAATATAGGCAGCCTCTGAGGGTGCCAAACAGCCTGCCTTCTAGGCTGTGTGATAAAAGGAGTGTTTCTTAGGGCTGTATTTTATGGTCAACAAGAAGAATTTCTGTCTTCATGTTTAACTTTAAGAGGTTTTCTGCCATCCAATAATCTATGTCCTGATGCATTTCATCTGAGGTCATTGGGAGAAAAAAAATTGAGCTGTGTGTTGTCTGCATATGTATGATAGCATTAATTATGAAGATATTACTAAGTTGTTTGTGGTTGTATGGCAGATGAAAATATTAACTGCCAAATTGTCTGGTGGGAAATATGCCAAATAAATTCACAAATAGCATATTAGATAGCCTAACACTTTGTTACCTGTAACATGCATTGCCAAGACAGTTTAAAGTCTGTGTAAAGTGATAATTAAAATGTGTTCCAAAATGAGTACCAAGTATGCAAAAGAAGGTTTCAAAATCATGAAAAAATGCACAGTATTCTCTGATCTGAAACACTGGGGGCGTGTCTGCTGGAGGAGAGAAGGCCACGGCCAATGGCAGGACTATGCTAATGATGCTTCTCGTATTTTATACTGCTACATAATCAGGGGCGGGGTTATGCTGAGTATAGCTCCGGTGTGTCATCGAGCTATGGTTTTAAGCCCGCCCAAAAAATCTTAAAACAGGAAAATGATGAAAAAAGTCAACTGTCTAACTCCACATTTCAGCACTAAATAGTAAAGGTGCTTTGTAACATGTTTTCAACAATCAGTTTCCAACATTTCTAATGTGTTTTGAAACAAATCTCTGAATTCACTTTACATGGACTTTAAATATAATCTTATATTAAGATGACCACATTTTTCGGATATTAATTACCAACTGATCTATCTATTTACCGAGGTTTCTATTTACTGAGGTTTCTTCTCTGTCTCCTCACAAATAGTTATGCGACAACATTGCAGATTACATTCTACAGTCCTCCAACACTCCAAGGGTCTCCACTCCACCGCAGCAAGCCAGACGCTGAACAGCTGGCTTGGTGGTTCACCATGCCATCTCTGACCTGCAGCGATAGATTTCGCCCCGGGTCTATTGTTTCTATGAGCCACAAGTGAATCTGGCAGGCAAACACATTCATGATATGGCAGAGAGGCAGTTGCGTGGCAACTGACATATCAGGGCGCACCTGAGACCTTTTCCTCCTCCTCTGCTACTAAACCTGTGATTTGTCACTCAATAAACTCAGTTCAGTAGAATGCTGCTTCTTTTATTTAGCTCACATTCAAGTTATTTAATTTGAGGTGTTTTATTATGTATTTATTTATTATTATTTTGACATTTAAATGTAGACTGTAATATGACTATTTAAAACATATGGCCAGCAGTTGTTCAGTATGGCCAGAATTCTGGAATATTAACAGCCATATTGCCGGTTTAAACAAAAAAAAAAAAATGGTTGGACCCTGGTAAACCCTGGTTGGATCATGCATAGTAGTGGGCCAAACATTGATTCTTGTGGGACCACTGAGAAAATTTGGGTCTCTTACAGTATATACAGTATAAAGAAAGGAGGAGGATGATTGAAAATTACCACAAACCTTATTCTCTTGTTGTTTTTTTCTGTTGATTCCTCACTACTACTACTACTCCTTGTTCTTATTAATTATACATAGGATAATAAAAACCATAAAATAATAAAAATGAATAGCTTGCTCAGGGTGCTATATGTGCTCGGCTCATCACTGATTATATTACAGAAGATCAAACTTCAACATCAAAGGTCATTGACTTTGATCAACAACTCTTCACCAAAACTTAAATTTTATACAGTAAGCTTTAGAAACTATTGGATTGTTCCATTGTAAGGTGTTTTAATTTTGTCTAGCCCCTTTATTTATTTACACCACAGGAGCATTGTGTAGGCAGAGCAGCCCTGGAGATGAGTTAGTTTTGCAAATTAAAGATTTTTTTTTTTTCAAATACAACCCACTGTTCTCTTCATACAAACATTTATGCCTTTTCTTTTTTTATGATAAATGAGCCATGACCTCTCTTTTCATAATTTATGTGAAATTAGTCATTCAGAAACTTCCTTCCAATCTTACGTTACACTCAAAATATATACAGATAGTTCTCTCAACAGGGTTTAAATAAATCTATTCCTCACGTGTGCCAGCAAGTGAATCATCATGTCTTTTTTTTTTTTTTTACCGCAGCACAAATCCAGGAAATCAAATTGAAATATCACTTGGCACACAGAGCAATTCTGCTCCCTCTGTCCCTCCTCCTGCAGCACAAAGTGCAGTCCCACCGTGTGCTTGATGTTCAGCCACAGGCTAGTCAGCTGTTGGCCTCTTTTTTTTTTTTTCCTTTTTTTTTAATGGCCTACTTTCCATCCAGGATGGAGGTCTTTGGAACCTGGGGATAAACACTCCTACATCTGTGCTCAGTGCCTTATAACTTATGTCTTGTGTTTTGGAGCTGCAGGTATGTTGCATTGTGCTTTCTGAACGTATCTTACATTTGAAGATTGTACACATTTAGCTGGAAAGAAGCCAGGTAGCTTTGACCCTGAGCCAGTGACGGCTGCACTGCTGATCTCAGGCCAGCGTTACGTGAGGCTTCCATTAGGTTCCTCTTTATGGAAATCAAACTTTTGATATGAATTGATATGTTTTATTTAAACATTTAAACATCAATCCTGATTTATTGGATGTTTTGTCTGTAAAAGTTATTTTTATTACACACATTATTAAATGGATAAATATACCAAACAACAAATGTCTGCGACTTTCATAGGAATAATCTCATGAGAATGCCTTTATCTTAAAAGTTTCTGGGAAACTATGTGCTTAATCGCATGAATCCTCATGATGACCGATTACAGTAAATAACCAGAATAAGGCAAAATGTCTGTCAGCATTTCAGCCATAGAGGATTAGTGGCAGAGGATAAAGCACTGCGCTTAGATTCACTTCTATTAACAAGAGTCACGCAGCCCGGTGCCTGCCACCCTGCAACACCAAGATAGTAATCAGCAGATAATCTTAAATGTGATAACCTACCACTAGTGACACTGCTTCTGTGTCATAGATGCAGTGCAACCTCTTCAGCACTATATGGTAACGAAATGCAAATAGACACAAACCCCACTCTTCCTTAATAGTGTGAGCTGAACATTTCATTAGTGTTTTCTCCTTAGTGTATATTTTGTCTTGTGAGATGCTCAGCTAAAGGAAGAAATTGAAATTTGGTGTTCTCCTGTGAGGTAAATAATTATGCCATACAACTTCAGGGTCCCATGTTAATTCTGGCTGACCTTTATTGGATGATATCAGATGTGTTACTATTCCCTTCAGTCTCCAATAAAGGTGAATATGCCAAAAACCTGTATTATAAACTAAATATTTTGTAAAAATCTACAGTATATGGTTGTACCATGCACAACATGTCTAGTTGTTCTGAGTGTTGACAGTCTGGTCATCTGCTTTCACTCCAACTGAATCCATGAAAAACATTCTTGGCTCAAAAGACATACTCTTTTTGACAACATTAAACCTGCAGGAGCTTGCCATTAGCACCCATCAGGTGTTGAAATAACAAGTGTGAAAATCTTGTTTATTGGGAGTTGGCGCTAATGTTAGCTGACATCCACCTTCCTTGTAGAAAACAAAAGCAAGGTAGGTCTTCCTCAGTTGCAGAATGTTGTCAAGCTTTCATTGACAATGAGATGCAGCCAAGTGGATTTGTTGAATCAAGAACAGAAAAAAAAACTATCTGAATCAACATGTGTGGGCTGAAATCCATTCTATAGATAATCGCACCATGGAATATGAATGGTTGTCTCTTAGCTACGCCCACTCTTAGCTGTCACTCAAGTGATGTCCACAACAGCTAGAGGCATAGACGCTGTCTCCCGAATATATACACACACACATACACACACATACACACACACATACACATATATATGAAAAGTCTTAACCTCCTGAACAGAAAAGACCAAGAGCAATTCATAAGTTTAAAGTTTTCCTTACACAAAAGCAAGAATTCAAATTCCAGTTTGCTTTTAACATAATTAGGTGGCAAGGGCTATCCATAAAGGCGTAAAAAGGGGAAAGCTGTATTTACCAAAATATTTCCCATTACTTATTAAAGTAACTGAAATGACCATTGTATTGTTGTTTTTTGTAAAATGTAGCCTGTTTCACAATGGAAAACGGGTCTTTTATTAATTAAAAAAAAAAAAAAAAAAAAGTCGACCGTTTCAGGGAAGCAGGTGTTTCCTGTCTTATATAGGCCCTGTTTTTACCACAGGTCCTGTTTTTATATTTGCAGGAAAACATCACAACAGACACGGCAAGCAATTTATGAAAATTTAAAGAGCAGATCTAAAAATAGCAAAGGCTCCCTGTAAGATTGCCAGCTTACGTATTGATGTGCATCGCCCTCAGTGGAATCTCATCAAACTGAATTTATATTCCTGCCTGAAATGATTACAAATGCAACATATTCATTAAAGTGAGTTTTTCTTTCTGACCCTCAAGCATCCCTAAACTGTCTTGGTGGCCTTATTCAGTCTGACACCCATGGCCATTAAACACAAGATGGAGTTTAAAGCATCATGTAAAAGAACACGGGGTCAAACAAAGGCTCTAGGCAAGCATCAAGAGATTCACTGGTGACAGTGAGGCCAATCTGTGGCTCATCTGTGAGGCGAGGAGGATGACGAGTTTTGGATTCTGCTTGAGAAGTTTTCAATTTCTCCCCTTTCCCGAGACTCAACAGCGAGGAAAATGCATATTCAGAAACATGCAACAAAAAAGGAGGCAAAGTTTAATGAGTGCCACAAGGTTGTCTGAGGCTGAAATGCAGCAGGAAGGCAAATGCATACATTAACAACAAGTTTATGTGCATTGCTTTATTAAGCTTTACCCTTTGGTAAAAAGCACTTATTATGCAGGGGGGGAGGTCTGAGATGTAGAAAATGTGATGCACAGAGTGTGAATGTGTCTTAGGGTGCAACCAAATGCAACAGTCTGAGTGCTAAATGTTCAGCAAAGGTCAAGTGAATGATTATCTTGTTGAGGTAACAATCATCTCTGCAACATTTCACTACATTCTGTTGAATTGTTTATCACAGATGGGGAAAAAACATAGAGCTATACATTTCCCCTTTCTTCCCCTCTTTGTTTTTTCATTTACATTGTAGTTTCACTCCACCGCTCAGCATTTACGACTGCCATAAATGGATTGTTTTGTCCCGCCATCAAATCAATCTGCCATTCTCAGTGACACACAACATTTGTTTTGTGCTTGAGGTGTTTGAAAAAGAAACAAATGGGAAATTGGCCATCACCTTGGTGTGAAGTCTTTGGGAATCCGCTTGTTCTCAGTCACTCGCATCCACTCTTGTTGATACCCCTGCTCCTAATACGCTCGTATCAAATGAAGCAGTGCGTTATTATAGCACCGGGTTGGATGACTGCCATCACAAAAGCAGTGGAATGAATATATTCCTGGCGCTTTTTCGAGGATGGAAATTTAATCAATTGAAAACCGGTCGGGGGTATATTATTGAAAGCTTTCCAGTGCTGCCCCATTAATAGTGACCTGATCAAAGTTCAGACCTGGTGTAATTTATTGGTGGAAACTTAAAACAGTGTCTCACAAATACAAATCTTTTACATAGATATATGGTAATGTATGTTTAAGTTGCTCCAAAGGCAGGCATAATTCAATTTAGCTTTGTTGATCGTCTCTTGGCATGTAAAACCCTGCACTTAACGCAGTGACAGATGTGATAAACTGAGGTCAAAATGTTAATCTGTTCCTCAGTTATGTCCACATTACATCATTATTGTCATATGTACACCGAAGCCGGCTGTGAAACTGATGAGATTTTTAATTTTTTAGTCAGGAGCACAATAGCTGTGTGTAATGTTCCTGGTCTCCGTCTCTAGTGATCTTGATATAGATTTTTGAGAGCATGTGAGAGCATGACTGAGAGAGATGGGGGTGGAGTAGTAATAGCCGATATGAATTTATAATATGTTTGGCCCATCGCAGTACAGCATACTGAAATTTAAACCCCATGCCAGAATTTCTGTCAAATAAATGGGAATTGTAGGCACACAGAAATGAATGAACTTTCATTTACTTATTTTCATTCTGCCTCCTTCTAATCTATCAAGGTGGAATGCAGACATTCAACAACAGATGTTCTTCATTATGCTGTTGTTTATACAGCACATCTAGCTTTAGGCTGCGGCACATTGAGCAAAGGGCTGATTCCACTTATTGGATACACAAGAACAACAAACCTATTAAAAATTGCGGTATGAACAACAGTATTACAGGCCCAGAGGAGATGATTTCATTAATATTATTACACATTTGGAAGACAACCAATGAAACAGCAAAAAGAGGTCCCCCTCGTTTCTTCTGTTCGAGGGGCTGATCATTACTCCACTGCTTGGTTGGTATACTGAACTTGGAAGTGCACACTGCAGGCAATATCTTGTGTTCTCACGTAGTGTTGTGATCTACACACAGGGGACGAGAGAGAGGCTATAAAATCCAACAGCCTCCAGCTGAAGCTTTACAGGGTAGACGAATCTGAGTTTCCTCCATTTAAAACAAATGGATTCTGCACTGACAACATGAACAAAAGCAGAAACTAAAACAAATGATAATTCCTTTCAAAGGATAGTGGGTAACAATACAATACAATACAATACAATACATTGTTAAGTTCCTGGCTGATGATTAAACAGCTTCTTAACTTTATGTTTTCACAGCATGCTCATCAGTTCTCTACAGCTTTTCAAAGCAAGCAGATTTTCATGGTGCCTGAATAATCACCATTTAATATTTGGTATTTGGTAATATACGTTATATGTTGGATATATACTGTCTGGCCTCCTGGCAGGTGTAGGTTGCTTCATTTGCAGCATCATATTGGTCGTGATGTCATCTGATAAATTGACTAGCATTCAAAGAAGAGAGGAGAATTCCCCTTTTAGATATACTTCTTGTCATCTCTTTCATATGTGTATGAGTTATGACCAAAGAGAGTGATTTTGTATCCTTCATTTTCCCAGTGTTTTGTAGGTTAAGAGGTTCAATGTATGCTTCGCGGTCTTTTTAATCATTATATGAAAACCTAGATTTATCTTGCAACCCTTTGAGTGTTTCTGACCCCGCCCAAGTTGATACAGCAAACTCTTGTTAGTCTTTTGCAAAGGATTCAGTTTTCTTAATTGTATACAATATTAAAGAAAGATCCCACAAAAAATGGGATCTGCATTTAAATCAGGGGGAAAAATATCAGGCTGTCTTTGTAAATGCTTCATAACTTTAAATCAAAGCTTTCATGAAGCAGACTCAAGTGTTTCTCCTTTTCTAAGCTTTCCCTCTGACACTACTGAATACTAACAGTACTCCATGTCTTTGTACCCATAAAGAGCTGGGGTGGTAGTCTTTCCAAAACAAGCTTAATGAGCATTATTCTCAGGTCAAGGGATTAGACTCAGCTTTCTTTGGACTCAAATTTCAATTTGAGCAAAATGTTTTAATTTCTAGTACGCTCTCTCCAGCTTGAATTCATGACCATTTAAATTGTGACATTCACGGCCCCGGAATAAGTATTCAAGGCTGGCATTCAGATGGGCAAATAGCTTCTTCAAATACACAATTAAGGATACACAGAAAAAATGCATTGTTTTGTTTTCCACCATTATGCGTCTTTCAATATGTTGACACTAACTGAAGCAAAACAAAAACACTGTCAGGAAGTCTTTTGTGTGAGATGGCCATATCTGGTAAATAAATGTCATATCTCAGTACGTGTATATGTTTGAATGTGTCAGGTAAACAATTTTCGAACTAAAGTATATTCAGATAGTGTTTCTACCTCCGACTGTTTTGCCACAAGCTGGCCACATATGATACATAATTAGAAATTTACTCTAAATTGGATCCTCCCAGATGCCAAAATAAATTGATTTTCTATGAATAGTGCATATTGCTCGCATTGTGTTGCCCTAATTTTGCAGTGTTGTTTCCTATGTTCAGCGTTCCCTCTTGGATTTCTGACAAACACAGTGTTGATTCTCTCCATGAATATCAAATGCGAATGAATATTAATCAATTCCCGTGGCAAGCCTCAACCAGAGTGAGAATGAAATCAAACTGCAAGATGTCGCAGTGAAGAGCAAACATCCTGCTGCTCCTCCATCGAACATGGCCTTCCACATCTTAAAGAAAAAGCAATGGGAGGTATATTTAGCCAGCAGAGGGGAGACACACCCCCTGACCTCACTCTTGACAAAGCAACGATTATATTAAAAGTACCATCACTTCACAGGAAAGTCAGTTTAAAACTTTTGCGGGCCTTATTTCCCACATTCCCTGCTTGTGTTGAATATGCTGATGCAATCTTCTGCCCGGAATTTCAGATAACACCAGGGAGCCGACTGGCAGGGGAAAATCTATTCAAACTTCCATCAAACTGCAGACACAGAAAGTGGAATCACACAGCTTTAAAGAGGTGCTAAATTTTATTCATTACTGCTAGAACAGCGGTAACAGCTAATAGCAAACAATAGAAATCCTGTTAACATGCTGTCGATTTTGTTGCTAAAAAAAAACGGAGTCCCATCCAAGCTCATGTTTGTTTCCATAGGAGGTGGCTTAGTATGCTGGATTTAATGCGTGACTTCTTTGGGGAGTTTGCATGGTGTGTGAAGAGGTGCTTACTGAGGGATGGAGGCTGTGGAGTTGTCTGGCTGCTTGGGAGACCATGCGTGCTGCTGCACCCAGTGGGAAGCTAATGACCGATGCACACTAGCTACGCAACGAGGATCTCCAACACAGCTCTCTAGCTCTCTGACAGATGGGATTTTCTCCAGTAATTGGAGCTGAGAGTGGGTGCACATATACCATTTGGGGGTGAGAATGGCAGATATGAGATGCCCAGGTTGATGCAGAAATAAATACATTTCTAGTACGATGCTGTTGCTCACCAGTCATCACTGTCCAAAAAAAACCACAAACCCCGATATATCACAAATATATTCTTACCATAAAAATACATGCTATTTATTTATTTTTTTTAAACTAACATTATATGTCTACTTCATGTTGTGGCAAATTAACTTTGAAAATATTTCACCTAAAAAATTCTAGCTCTTTTGTTGTTTTGGGACATGTTTTCGTGTGAATAGCCCTGCAAGATTCATGTCTCACCGGTGTTGCATGAAAACAGAATTGAATCACTCTGGGGTTGTGAATTAATGGAGTGGTTTAATTTGCTTTAGGCATAGTTGACTGCCCTATTGTTAGCTGTCCCAAGAGAAAGATCGCCCAGGTGTGCTATGTGTGTAGAGAACCAGGTACAAAAATAAGTTTGCTGCTTACAGCCCTGTGTATTGCCATGCAGACAAGAATGCAATATGCAATGGCATGCACGCATGGTTGCCCAACACAGACACACACACGGGGGAAATGTTTCAAAAGTTTGCTGTTGTATTATGCAGGCAGCCTTGGTTTAAAAAAATAAATAAATAAAACGATTTTTTTTTATGATATCAATGAGGGTTGTAGAAAGATAAATAAAAGTCACCTCAGGCACTATGGAGGCATCCCTCAGTACATTAGCATGACATAGAAGGAGGGGGCTTTTATCGTATTTGAATAGTGTGGGATGGAAGGTAGTGTTGGGAGAGATTCATATGTTCACAAAGCCAGAGAAGGAGTCTTCAAGTGTCAAGCAACAATAGCTTGACAGGGTTAAACTCAGTGCTTCAGTATGTGCTCTGGCCGGGTTCAGACATAAAGAACAGAATGCGTGTCAGGTTCGGATCAGGCCTGGTTACTCTCCCGTGATCGGATTGGCTTCGGACAGGAAAACGGGGCCAAAGTTGCATTCTGTGTATTCACAAGTTGAAAACTGGTTATTACCATACTCCCATGTCATGTAAATGCAACATTTGACACACAGCAATGTGAGAAAGGTAGAAATATACCATTGCTGTCAGAAAAATACCTTTCCCCACAGTAAACATTTTGACTTGTCACAGGAAGAAAGGCACAGGTGTAGCTAATAATATTAACAATTATTTCCTTTTTTGAAAAAAAATTACGTGTGCCAGTGAGCCATGCAGTGAGTCAGCATGCACAATAGCAAAGCTCTGGCACTGAGACACCCAAATGGAATGCAGCCATAATTAATATGATTAGCAACACCTGTGTTTGACGAGTCAAAATGCCCACCATAAAAAGGTCTACTGCAGGCTCATTTTCACTTCCCTCCTCCTTCCAAATCTGCAGTGAACTGTGGACGGCTGATGAGTGATTAACCACAGGTGTGTTACCTCCAGCGCTGTCCGTGGTGCTGAACAAGCTCAGCACCGCAACAATGCGCTCTGAAGAGGAAATGCAGCCTGCATTTTGTCAAACGTTGTATTTTAACCATCAACAAAGCCTCGCAATTCATCCAACATTTCCAAATAAACATATCCCACTCAAAATTGAATCCTGTCCTAATTGTGCAGTGTAATCATGAACTGTGCTCACAGTATTTATCAGTTTTCTAGAAATTGTCAGCTTTTGAATGTGTTTGGATTATGCACATAAATCAGTGGTGGCCACAGATATTTTAGCGCCCAGAGCAGAATTTTCAATGAATTCAAGTGTATTAAGTACGAAGTACTTCACATACTGATAAATGAATCATGGTGATGCATGTAGAATTAAGTTAAATTATAAGAAAGAGCCAGCAGCTCATAAAGCTGCATCACATGTGTTGATTCCCACAGTATCCTTCTATTCCTAAATAAACAAAAAAAAAGGGGAAAAAAATCAGGATAAATGGGCCTTTTGCTGAAATGTATGAAGGTGTGAACACAAGTTCTTGTGTTTCATGTTTTGAAGTAACCTTTAAGCCTGACGGCACAGACTTGGCTCTAATACATGTCTGCCTGTGTCATTTTTCCAACAAATAAATCTCAGTAAAGGAAATTACATGATACAAACATGCTTCTGCCTGTTGGCAAAGTGATTTCTCCTGGTTTTACCTGCAACTGTTTACTCACAAGCATTATTCAATTATTGTAATACATAAGCATTAGTGTAGCCTGTGGGGCTTCACTGAAGGTTTACCTATTGAAACTCTGTGGAGATTTTATCTGCTAAAGAAGCAGAGAGTAGTGGGCGATCTATGAAGGCATATCGCTATCAATAATCACGAGCAAAGGAGATCCACGCACGCAGAATCAAGCTCAACTGCGCAAATGAGATCTGTGCGCACAGAACCATACTTGCACTCAGATATCTCTGCTCGTGGGAGCAATATTGTACCCTGAGAGGAGAAAACCATGTTATGAGAGCAGACAGAATCAGAACATCTCCTGTCAATGCTCTCGAGTTTCACCTGCTCACTCACGAGTGTTTCTTGTTTTTTGACAGTAAGTATGTGGACCCAGTCGCTGTAGTATGCCTACAAAATTCTTTAGCTTACCATCTTTTTTAAATGGCTGTTGTTTTTGTATCTGGGCAAGGACATAGGGAGCTGCCTGATAGCACATGAGCAATAGCGTCTGCTATCTACGGCAACATGACAGGGACAAATCACATTCAGTATTACAGTAAAAGCAAAAAATGTTGTAACATTAAATTAGGGTGAAGATTAGATAATAATGAATATTTAAGTCAGAAAAACTGTTGTTGCAAGGGACAACCCTGGCCGAGGGGAATGGGAATGTGTTTAACTTTATGGCAAGTATACAGACACAGCTCTCATTTTGGTCAGAGATCGGCTGGCTCGTAGCAACTGCATTGTTTCTTTCTGAATCTGAGGTTCAACAGTCGGTTGGAGGCGGTCCCCTCCAAGAATTGCCACCTTAACGTGGTGGAGGGGTTTGCGTGCCCCTGTGATCCTGGGAGCTGTGTTGTCTGGGGCTAATAGCCCCTGGTATTGTCTCCCAAGGCAAAGTGGTCCCAGGAGAGGGCAAGACTAACAGCAATTCAAAGATTTTTATATAGTACATGCTCAGTATTGGCTCACCAGGGCCCCCCTTGGAGCCAGACCTGAAAAAATGACATGGAGTCACTACCCTGTAAGCCACTACCTGCAGGGGAAGGAATCAAGGTCAGGTGTGTTGTGTGTTGGGCGGCAGGCAGGAGCGGGAACCTGGGGCGTGCTGATGCCTTGCATCGTAAACAATAACAGCAGTAAATTAATAATTGAAAAAAAACATGCTATGCTGCATTTTTTCCAACTGAAATATTCATTAGTAGCAAATGTAAACATGATCTAATGTAGCAAATGTTTACTTTTACTGTAGTACTGCGTGTGGTTTTTACATGTCACGTTGCCATAGGTGGCAGACGCTATTGCACATGTGCTATCAGGCAGATCCTTCTGACCTCGCCCAGATATAAAGACAATTGCCAATAAAAAAAAAGACTGTAAGCTAACCAATTATTTAGTGATACTATGACGACTGGGTCCCTCCACTTACTATCAAAAAGAAAAAGCACTCATGAGCAAGCAGGTGAAACTCGAGAGCAGGAGAGCTTTGACATGAGATTCTGTGCGTGCTCAAAACATGGTTTTCCTCTCTCAGGCTACAATATTGCTATTGCGATCACAGAGCAAGTATGGCTCTACTCCGCTCGAGATTACTGATAGTGAAATGCCTCCATAGCGCTCGCACTATCGTCACATACTGCAAAGGTAACTTATGTAAAACCTTCTAGTCTCAAAAACATAATTCCTGCAGAATAAAATGCATTGTGTTTTGGGTGTATGTGAGGTGAGTTGCTGAGTGGATGGAGCTGCAATGATGATGCATTTACAAGACAAAAATAAGAGAATGAAGTATGAATTGGTGTAACTATGTAATTGACAGTCTACCTGTGTTTGTGACAGAGAGATATCAATATTCATTTCCATGTCCCAGCCTCTCACTGCTGACAGCGCTACGCTTAGAGCTCATTTGTGACTCTGAGGAGTAATGACACACAAGTCACTGCGATGCTGAGCAAATGCCTGCTGGTCACAAACACAGCAGAGTGATATAGCGTCCACCACAGATGCCTGCTTTCCCACATCTATTTTGACATTTTTCAACATTTTTTCGTTCATGTTGTTTGTTTGCAAATGTTTCTTACTTGTTCATTTCTTTTCATCTGACACATTCACTGGCTGGCTGGCAAAGCATTTTCTCACATGAAATGTATTAGTCAGGCGTGTTTCTCTTTGTTCCCCTCCTGCAGCTGAGTACAAAGCAGCTATTGAGAAGGCACTTCTCAGATTTTGATCCATTGATTCAATCTAATGATAAAAAGGTGGAAAAGCTTTGATGATGATGATGCAAGATTCTTGTGATTACTGCGCCGGGTTATCTGTTATTAAATACTGTAATAAGGGGGTTAAATAAATGGCTTTGTAAGGGTTGCTTTTGCGAAGAATATTCAAGAGTAATAGAATAAAGAAAAAAAGGTGCGAGTATGTTCAAAATGCGATTATGTTTTAAACCAAACCTACGTACCTGACAACACCTTATTTCTGCTTGGTTTAGTGTCTCCTTAGTACTTGTTCATTGTGGATTAAATTTTTTGATTATTTTTAAGGCTGCACCCCCCCCTTTAGTTATCTCTCTGAACTTTTGATTCCTTACTGCTCACATGCTGTAATGATCTTAAGGTACAGAACTCTGGACTCCTTCAGTGTTCACGTTCAAGACTAAAGGTTGTTACAGTGGAAGCACCTGCCTATGATTTTCTTATTCTCTTTCATCTGTGTAGCTATTGAACCGTTTCAGACCTAACCATTTATTTTGTTTTCCAGCACTGGCAAAAATCACAATTATTTTTCTTGTTCTAAAAGATACTGCAGATTTTTATCTTTTTGGGTTGTGCGTCTGTCCCATTCTCATCACGTGATAACTTTAGGGAATTTCTTTAAATCTGGCACAAACATCCCCTTGATTCAATGATGAACTGATTCAGTTTTGGTTGTCAGTTCAATGTTGAGATCACTGTGACTTTATCTGTGTCATTCTTTTGAATGCAATATCTCAAGAACACCTTAAGGGACTTATTTTATTTTATTTTATTTTGCATTTTTATTTGTTTTTATTTTTAAAACATCCACTTGGACTTAACAATGAACTGATTAGATTTTGGTGGTCACAGTTAAGGTCACTGTAACCTTTTCTATCTCACAGTATCTCAGGAAGGCCGTGCGGGAGTTCTCTCATATTTTGCAACTATCCACTTGGACTCCAGAACAAATTGATAAGAATTTAGTGGTGGAAGGTCACGGTGACCTCACAAAAACATGTTTTTGGTCATAACTCAAGAATTCATGTGTATTTATGACAAAAGGATGCAATGATGAGGTGATGATATCAAAAGGTGAAAGGTCAATGTCACTGCGACATCATAATGTTGTACAAAAACTTTTCTCTGTCCATCATTTAACATCATAACTCAGGAACAGAAGGTCAGTCAAATAGTTACCAATTCAATTGGTGACTCTAATCTTGGGTGCCCGCCTTGAAACTGTACTGATTGTGTAGATCTTCTGTGCTGCCAGGGAAAGATGTGTTTAAAGCATCCATGTTTTATAGACATGGACGTAAACTGTGCAACTTGACTGGTGAGCGAAAGGTATACAACCAAGAGGGCTAATTCAAGTTTTTGACTAGAACCAAAAACAATCTTTTTGCAATAATATTTGACATTATAAACTCAGTCACTTTTTCAGGACTATGTATTATTCCCTGACTGATTTTGAGAAATTGGATTGCTTTTTGGCATTCAGCCCGTGAACCAATCCAAGTCATATCCTTTTGTCTCCTGACCTTGAGTGGGCCAAGTTAGGTGAGTTCTTGGAAATAGCTTTTGGAGAGAGTGACATTAAACTCACCTCCCTCGCCGCCCTGGAAAAGTGGTGGTCTGATCCCCTCTTGTTATCCAGCGGAAGGCAGATAGTGACTCCGTGACAACATTGGGACTCAATTGCCTGTGCTTATTATCCTTTGGCATAGAAACATCTCACGTCCTGCTGGCTGCGCAGGCTGACCTCTATTCCATCACTTAACCGCTGATGATAAGATGGGGGAGACTCGAGCTGACTTATTCATGTCGAACCAACTGAAGGTGAATACACAACATGTCAGAGTTCCCAGGTCAATCATGTTGACACATGTCAGTTGTTCAATGAATCCAAACAGTAGTGGTGAAGGTTAGTTCTACATATTCAAGTGGCAATATCTTTCTCCCTTGTGTTTTGGTAGAGAAATTGGATTTTGGCAGTAAAATAGTATTTAGCTTCGAGGAAGATTTCTTTTTTGTAAGGCAGATTGCATTATTGAACAACTTGCACTGAATAATGTGTGGTCTATCGCTGTATATATCTTTGAATAATGACTACGCGTACCATTAAACATTCAATATCACTTTCTGCTGCAGCTGTAGGGTTCATTCTGGAGTAAAGGTCAGTGGTGTAGGGTTTGGTGAGGCTATTAGATATCTGCAAGCTAAACTAATCAATGCTCAGCTAGAAAGAGGCTTCTAGCTACAGAGTGTAGGCCAATCACATAGTTATTTCAAGATGGTAGGAAATGATAGGAAGAATGACCAAAATATTAAGCATTAAAATATGAAGCATTCTTGGATCTTTGAGATATAACACCTACAAAATTACATTAGGACATTCATCAGTTTTTGTTGAAGTGACTTTTTGGAGCATAATCTATTATTATTATACTATTGGCATGTATAATGTAGTCAGGGAGCATATTCAGAGCAAAGGAAGATCAATATAGAACTGTTATTATCATACAATGTTTTTGTGGATTGGGCACTACCAGATTGCCAGTGGTCAGTTGAGGAAAATTTTACATATGACAAAAAACAGTATATTAGTTTGTCACAAAGGAAGTGGGATGTGCTATTCCAAATGAAATTTTAATACACATTGTAATTCAGTCTCCACATTTAATCATGATAATTGTGCTACATACCTTTACACGGAGAGAATAATGATAAACTACTGTTTTATTTCTTTTCTTTTTTTTAATTAGTTGTTCATTAGCTGCAGTTGATCAAATGACTTGGAACTCCAGGTGTGACAGAACAAGTGAACAAACAATGTTGAACAGACGACATTACATATGATGCAGAACATTTTCATTGTCTGGAGAGACCAAGACAGCAAATGTACCAACCTGGAGATTTAGTCTTTAAAGCATGAATTCTGCAAGTGAGCCTTACAAATTTCATTAACAAGAGGAAGCCGTTTTTTTTTTTTTTATGTTGACTTTTTGTGTCTGTTTTGTGGAACAGTGGGCAGTGATAATCTTTTGTTTACCCAGTTAATTTATCATTTAACAGAATGTTAACAAGGGTTTGAGAAAGAGCAAAATGCTGTTAGTGTCTTAGAGTGGATTTGCTTTATTTTCTTTTTCTCATCAGGTGTTCAGCTCTTAATTCATTGTGAGGTTTTAGTCGCCTCCTCATCGATTATTTATTCTGGTATCTTTTTAATTTACCATTTGGTGCATGAGAAGCCAATTACAATATAGTTGAGTTTGTGCTTAATGTGCTGTATGAAACAAAAATGACAAAAATTCTATCTCTATTTAAATGAGAAGTTGCACCGCATTAATCATGCTTTGACGTGGTATGGCAGGTTACACGGACTTCAACGCAGACACATAGAAATCACTAAGTGTAAAATTGGTCTTAAAATCTCATTTAATTTATAATCAATGGGAAATAACAAGACTGAATAGAATGCTAACCTTCTCCAATGTAATTCCAATTGTTCCAATTTTCTTTTAATTAACTGTGTACTTGTATCACGTTAGTAGACTGTAGACTAAAATGATTTGTCAAGATTGACATTTTATTGCACTGCATGCATGTGGACACTGTGAATCTGTGATATGCTATCAGCGAGCATGTCATAACATCCTTACATGCCATCTGTTCACATTTTTAAGATGTAATGCAAGAGAACCTGTAAATCCTCCTGACACACACACTCGCACAGAATTCCACTATCAGGCTTTTCAAGGGCTTTTGCAGAGCATTAATGAAAAACATGCACATGCACGTAATTGTGTCCAGTGCAACCGATAATGAGAAGCGGTGGTGACCTGCAACATTCTGATGCATGCTCCCCAGGTAGCAGAGGTTTGCATGGGTGAACTGTCTGGTTTGATGAGACAGAGATGAACGGATGCTTGTTGCTGACTTGAGATGTTGCCATGTAAATTACTGACTGACCATCATGGTACAGAGTTTGATATAAGTGTGTATGTTGTTGGGTTGAAAAGACCAAATCACGATGTGTACATACAATAACGTCTGGGTAGAATACTGCCGCGTACTGAGCAAAGTCTCCCTTTACTAATTAGTTTTTGGCTACCTTTAAAGAGGCTCACCTTAAACAATCAATATCAGTTTAAGTATATATTATATTTAGAATATTTTCACTGCTGTACCTTGCAGTAAGGCAGCCCTTACTGACAGTGGATTTGAAGCCGCTCTATCAAAGATAGCAGACTCCATTGAGAAAACCTTCTTTTTTTAAATTTTATTTTACTTCGCTACTCAGAAGGGACTTTTTTTGTTAGCACAACGTCACAGTTATTAAGTCTATTAAGATCATTGTCCTGTAATGGTCTACTTAACAAAGGTTCATTTTTCTTCACGTATTGAATCTAGACCATTTCCCAATTTTCAGAGTTTTCAGCATTCCCATTGATTATGACAACATTATAAGCTTTTAGTGTCAGCAGGATAACACAGGTAAAGATAGAAAGACATACAATATTCGACCAGGTGTGGCAACAATTTAAGTATAGACTTTTTGTCTGTCTGTTTTTGTTTTTGGTAGTGAAAGGACGGGGGTTCAGCTGGGATTGCAGCTGAACAGAACTAGTCGCAGCAGCTTGATACATGGAGGGGCGCCATCACTTGAGAATGCAGCCGGATGGAACCTGTCGCGTCTGCATGATATGCTGCAGGATGGCGTCAGCTTGACATAATGCTGGCAACAACCTTGTTTTCTACATCTTACCACATGCCTCTCTTGCCTAGACCTAACCACCCATGCCACAATTTACATTTTTTGACATCCTAGGGTTGGTTGCCGTGTGTTTTTGTTGTCTAAATATAACCATGAACAGCATAATCCCACTATGTGCTTCTTCAGACGTTGTAGTGGCATCTCAATGTCAGCGGCAGACACGTAAACTGTGGAGCGTAATAGGTAGACCTGGAAGGCCACTGTAAAGCAGCAATATGTAACGACTTGGGCTGAGAATGTGTTGGCATCTTTCCTATTGCTTTGTCACATATCTTTGCCAACAATGTACTGAAAACCTTGAAGGCCTTCTTTTCTTTTTTTAAATCATGGCTTGGTGATAATCATTCTGTTATGTGAACTATATTGGTTAAAATGTGCAGTACAAAAACAATACTGATATTATTAGAAAGCTAAGATTCTCCTCTTTCCATTTGTGTTCAGAGTTAGAGAGGGATTTCAGGTAATCGAGGTGGACACATCTTATTCAAATGCCAGGGAGTTGATGCCCCCCCTTGAAATTGCCTATTGGGCACATGGTTCAAACATTGTGTTTTGTATATTTTGTTGCCACCTAAATCTGTAAATTTGTGCATGAAGAGAATAAATGGTGGTAAGAATCAATGTAATGCAGGAAATGAAGCAAACCACACAATTTCAAGCCGATTCCAGTATAAAAGCCATAGCCACTTTAATCCGATACAGATATATTTGTGACATAGATTCAGAGAGTAGCTGTGTATTATTCCTCCTACTTCTCACTGTCTGCTCAGGCTAAAAATGTCTCAACTTGAGTAAAGAACTCACAGTCATCCAGAGTTTCATGACTCCACTTCTTTAATATAAAAATGGAGTAAAAGGGAAACAGAGATGGCCTCGAGTGGAGGAAAATAACAACTGGACTTGAGCTTGAAATCTGTCTGTCTGAGCTGTCACACACACATACACACAGACAAACACCACTCAAAGAGACTGGATGTGTGTTATTACATCAAATGTCTGTGCTGTCAGAGAACAAGGCTATTGGCTATTTGTGGTCAAAAGATAGACTGCAGTCCAAAACAAAACAGTCCAGCTGTCAAATATGGCCAAATAAAACAAGACAAGTTGCATCTGAACACAGTTTGCTTGTGGGATGTGGCAGTCTCTTCGGGTGAAGAGGAACACTCTTACTTTTAAAACAACTGCTCTGCACTCGGGGCAAAATCACGCCCCTCCATTCCCCATTCCCCACTCCACACTGCAGCTGTTGGGAAAATAGGCAGCCCTGTTCCTCTAAAGTTCCCCCTTTAAAGTGCACTGAGTGGAAACCCAAAGCAGTTGTGTCTGATTCAGAGAAAATGCATTTGTCCTGACAAGCACTCACTGTACCGCGAGAGGCTGGAGCTTCATAGAGTACCTTCCAGGAGTACGTTTGTCTGTTCCTTTAGGGTTTGTTTGTAGGTTTTTAGGCTTGCTTTACTACTAAATTTTTAGTTTAAATATCAGATGTCAGATCCACTGTTACCCACCTCAAACACCACACTGCATGTCTACATATAGCTATTCTGTCAAACAAATCCATGACATGTTTTTTAGGACCATGTCATCACTCATAAAATTCTTTGATCCCTTTGTTTTATATGAATCTTTTTACCCGAATGCCAAATATATCTCCATTAAAGGGACAGTAAACCATTAGCCATAATGTAACATCATATATTTAAATTAACTTAAAGTAGGCCTCACCTTTATGTATTTAAAAGTTTATTAATTTTTGTGAACAGATCTCTTGGACAGACATTTTTAGAGAATTTTCAGTGAGGGAATTCCCTTGGTATATTTTAGCTATAACTGAGTAGGATGCTTAGAGTCAAGGGGTGGACTTAGATAGTCAAGCAGAACCTACAGCAGCGATGAAGAATCAGGAGGTCATTATTCAGCCCAGAACTCCCACTATCAGAGTGGAATAATAATAGCTGGTGTGATTATTACTGTAAGTACAATTCCTTCTTTATTTCCTCTCCTGGCAGTGATGTCACGGTGCTATGCATGGATATTTAGCCTCAGCATGACAAAAAACTTTTCATTTTTCTACTTGAAAATAATGTGCGTGGCACTGGAAATAAAATTACACACTACTGTACACAAGCATTTGTCTTACCAGAACTGACAGAACACGTTCAATGAGGGCTTGACACGACAACACCTGGCAAATCACAAACATCACATTAGTGCCTAATTATGCATAACATGGTTAATTAATACTAATGAAGTATTCTTTTTACAATATAACAGTCCTAATGGCTCAAGATCATTTTCACAAATGACACGTGTGTGTGTTTGTGTACGTGTGTATTATTGTAGAAAAAAGAATCAGTTTCCCAGATGGTGAAATTTGTCACCCTCCATAATGTCACAGTCATGAAATAATAATTAAAAGCGGTGATACTAAAGCCTCTGAAATGTTGCAGCTCTGCTGCAATAAAGTTGTAACCTGCCTATTGCCAACTAACTACCCTGCAAACAAAGAAACCCTTCTAGGCATTGTATTGCCAGTTCTATAGTGTAACCAGACTTGCAAGGGCTGTTAGTCAGGCTACAGCAGAAAGTTCAGCATTTGCACCATAAAGCTTCATTCACAGAGCAAGCTGGCAAAGATTTCAGTACAGTCCAAATCCTGAGGGGAGCCACCAATGACTGAGCTCAAAATCCAATCAGACGAGGAAAAGAACAAAGAGGATTGATCGCACTCTACCTGTTCATTCCATGTAAAGTATTGACAGTGCACTGCGCTGCAGGGTAATCCAGTCAAGGGGAAAGGAAAATGTAATATTGGTCCACTAAGTCTCGGTAAACAGTCCAACAGTTCCAGCAAAATAATCCATTTCCCAGATGCTGAAACTGTAGTGAGATGATCACTTATTTGTCTGCCGTTCCACAAAATGTAAAAGTTGATTTTGGTCTCGTAGAAAATGCTCATGCACATTTAATACCATGCTGTTGTTGTTTTGGTTTTTTTTTTGGTGGGGGGGCAAAGCAAAAGTTATTTGAGGTGAAGTACAAATTTGCACATACCATGTTCTTATATTGTTTGTTATTTATTACTCTAATTTGTGTAGATTTCTCATAATACTTGGTTCTTACTACTAATCGATATTATACATATATAATAAAGGTCACCAAAGGCGCCAAATGTGCTTGGTCAGGCACTGCTTATGCATACTGTTTCCTTAATAGAGCTTTCCTCTCGACTTAATACCCAGAGTCAGTCATGAATAACATGATGGCATCAATAAAATGACATATAAGCATGTACTTTATAGTACATTTATCTGGACTTACATAATAAAGTACTTATCTTTATCTTTGTAATACCATATGCAACATTTTAATGCTACTATTACTATTTATGGATGTAAACAAGTGAAGAATACACAACCAAGGATTAAACTGAGAGATAATCTCATCTAACACCACACATTGCAGGGAAGCTTTTTTTTAATAATCCTGGACTCCAAAGTCCTATCTAGGTCCTTAACTTCACTCTCTGCTCTGTGGGCTGCATGTACTAAAAAAAGATGCTTATATTAAAAATACAGGCAACATAAAAATGAGATTTATTCCATAACCTCAGCAACAACGTTTTCCTGTAAATGACTGCCGGCCTGACTATGAGGTTTCGCTTCACAAGATCCTAATGTTGACAAATGACGCTGTGTTGTCAAGGTGGTTTATTTATGGTCGGCGTACAGTACCTATTGTGGGCACAGCTCAGTGACTTGACGCTCTGACCCACCTCCAACATCTTGCACCTCGGCTCTCGGCTACTCATTCTGTCACTGCTCGCTCTGAGGCAACCCCGCCCATGTTCAATAACACACAATAGCTTGTTTGGACCTTTGCTGACCTCGCTCGTAAAAGAGCAATAAATTGATATTTAGTTACTGCATGTTTTCTAATCAAAGAATATTTTCTTCTCCACTGTTGATTCTTTTAATTCAAAGTAAAAATTAAGGGAAATCACAAAGGAGGAAGATAAGCGGCTCTGAATGAGGGTGTTAGAAAGAATATGATAATTTTTGCGTTAGACAAAAGCAGGTGCAGAGAATTCCAAATCTTTCCTTATACCCAGCTTTAACTTCAACAAAAGTGGCAGGAAGGATGACTCACCCCATCCCTACCTTGAGCGCTCCCCTGCCCTCCCTGTGCAGTGTTTATTAAATCACAGAGCACATGAACGCTTTATTAAATGAGAAAATATTGAAATTCAGACATTCCTCTCCAGTTGAGTTTGTTCTCACACTCCTCTGCTCTTAAATTGATTTCACGCTCTGTGGCTATCTGCATGGGAAATAATGTGCAGCATTATTAACTGGGAGAAGGGGAGGAGAAAATCACAGGGGAGGACAGGAGGCTCTGACTAAGAGTCTGGGCCCCAGATAAACGCCGCCAGTCTGTCATCTAAAGCCGCATCCAAATCTAAAGTGGATATTCACTCCAAATTAGCATTGTTCTGTTGATGCCGTACTTCTCCTAAGGACTGAGCCATTTGAGCTTTGGGAGGCCTGTGTTGATGTGCGTCTCCACTTTTTCTTTATTTGTTGTACCAAAGATGCCAACCTCGTCTGCCCTCATTAGGGATAAATTGATTTCAGTCTTTTCTCTGAACATCCAGTTGCAGGGAGTCACTATAATGATGGTAAATCTTAACTTTAAAGTCAAGGCAATGCAAAGTCTTTGTTCTGCTTTTGATCATTGTTTTTGTTAAACTTCTCTTTTTTTGCATCACATTGTTTCCTTGCAAAACTCTTAAATTAAAGGTCGAATTAAATGAGTGGAGGCTGTCATGTTAATAAAAAGACCTGGTGAATGAAATGATATATATCTTCTGAGTTCTAATCCTCTGCCATTGCATTTATTGGTGTCTTCATATCTGGCAAATGTGTTTAAAAAAGTAATTTCTAAATATAGATAAAGATACATAGATGTGTTGTCATGCCCCTGGTGTCTGATACACACGCTCTGTAGCATAAAGACTAAGAAAGTCTGCATAGTGAAGAAACTGGGGTGGATGGGTGAAACAACATAGGACTTTCACTCAGGAGACCGCTGTTTGTGTCCCATTTCAAAGTCTTGAAGATTTAACCCAAAAACGAACCTAACCATAACCCTCTTCCAAAACCTAACCAAATAATTTCGTTGTCTTAACCTCACTTCATTGTGTTGTAGCTAAACTTTATTTTCTTGTGAACATAGACGTGTTTTTTGAAAAGAGACGTGTCCAAAACTGCAGTAGGGTCACCTTGAGCATTGTAGTTTGAAGTGTGGGGACACAGACCAAGCTGCAGTATTTGAAGAGTTGGGAGTGAGACCATTTGGGATGAAGTACAGTAGTTCTGGGTGGAGGCAAAACGTTCTTTGCAACTTTATTTTGGGTATCCCACTCCGGCTCTGAGGGCAGAAGTAGATAGAATACCAGTAACTGCTGACTTCACATGCCTCTGGCCACCTGTTGGCAGATCAATTCTGCTGCCGGTTCAGATCCATTTCCCAGCTGCCCTTACTCTTGTTGCTGTTAGGTTCACCGGTAAAATAGATGCTGAGATTCTCTTTGTGCTCTATGTTTGAAAGTCCATGCTTGCTAGCACAGTTCTATACCCACCACTTATTCAATTTCACATCTAGGACGATATGGTGGCTAAAAAATAATATTTATATAACAGGCTGTTAAGCGCCAGTAAATGAAGTCAGTATCTGAAATTGGTCAAATTAATTCCCCAATATACTGCTCTCCTCGACTGAAATATTTTGGACGCTGCTAAACTGGGGATAAGCACTGTTGGGGATTCTCCCGTGGAAGTAGAGTTTCAGACTAGATGTATCACATTTTATGTTCATGCAGTTTTTAATGTGCAGGGAATTAATTCAAAAACAAAAACACAACAAATGCATTCATCAATTCACTGTTGTTTGTGTGGCCTAGTGCTTCCTACATCATCAGGGAAAATAAATGCAACTAAAAGGCCCGAAACATGACAGCTTGAAAACACATTGAGTCAGATAGCTGGCAGCAACATTTCTGGGAGATAAAAACCAAACTCCTCATCGGCTGCCCAATATCACAAGTGGAATCCCTTGATGATGGCAGGAAAGCAAATTACACAGTTTGAGTTTGACTGTACCAGTTTGGAGCTCAAATCATGTCGAGGACCAAACTGTGTCGATCAACCAGTTTGAGCATTTGCTGTCGTGCTGTTTCATAGCCCACTAACAGATCTGCTCAGCAAACAAACATCGGTGTGAATACCAACAGCAAGGTGATTAAAGCTTCAAATTGTGTTTCTCTTGCATAATAACACGCTGTTTACTACAGTGTGTGTTTATCTATCTCTGAGTTTTGTGTAATCCAAATGCAATAATGTTGTTTACAGACGTGATGATAATCTAAAAGGCGTGTTTTTTTATTTATTATATTGCTAAAAAGGTTAAGAGATTGTACTACAATGAAAACAAGTGCTCAGTTTATAACAACTGCAGTGTAGCTGCTCTACAACAGAAAATAAACTTGATGATAATAAGTAAAAACTTCGACAGCAGTCTAATCTCTTACATAACCCAAAAAAAGAAGTTGCAAATGTAATGCCCCAAATGTCCTAACAGTGAACACTGAGCTACAGCAATTCTGAATCTCTTGTGAAATGTCAGAAACTTGATACTCGGGGCCAGATTTGGAATATGTGCATGAAAGACTGGAGAAAAAAAAGTGTCCTCACACATATCAGTTCCAGCTTTTCAGGGCCCCTTTTTTGGGAATCTGATATAAGATGACTATTGCATGAGGCCTTGGTCTTCATTCCGAAGTTACATTCATTTTGTGTCCAAGGACTTGATTTTCAGAATTAGTCAAAAATGGGAAAATTGTCTTTGAATGTATAACTAAAAGCGCATGATTATTTTGACCCCTGGAGGATTATCATGTTGTGCATGTAGAAATATGAAAATAGACATTGTGCAATATTGTATGTGCAATGGTATACAAATTTCAAGTAATGTAGTAGCATTTTAGGAAATACTCTTATTTGCCTTTAATGAAAGTGAGATGAGACAGATGTCAATCACATCTGTATGCAACTCATATCATATCATATCGAACTAAAATCATGTACTCAATCTAAAGTTTTGTAAATTAGGTTTTTTTTTCCATAAAAGTTACTCAGATTAGGTTTTAGAAAATAACATAGGGCTGGTTTAGGAAAAGAAACTGCCACATGCTGCTTACTTATGTAACGTTACAAATTTAATGTAAAGTTACGTCAGTTAACTTTAGCAATTGAAGCTAAGCGGGTTAGGTTTAGAAAAAGAAACATAGTTGGGCATTATCAAGTTATGCACTTGATGTAAACGTATGTAGATTGATTTAAGCAATTAAAGTCGTGCGGGTTAGGCCTAGAAAAAGAAACACGGTTGGGTTTTGTCAAGTTATGTATGTGAGTGGACAATAAAGATGTCTTATCTATTCTTCAGTTTAGTAGAGCGAAAATATTCAGGTTAGGTCGACGTAATTAAGTTGTTTAGGTATAGAAAAAGAGAAATTGTCGGGCACTGTCAAGTTGTGTACCTGATGCAAAGTTATAACTTTAATGTAAAGTTGCATAGGTTAGCTTTAGCAATTAAAGTTGGTTAGGTTCAGGAAAAGAAATACAGTTGGGCATTGTCACGTTAAATACTTAATGTATACTTATCCCTGTAACCTTTTAAGTTCCAAAGCTTTGGTTCAGGCAGGCAAAGTTACGCTGGTTAGGTTTAGAAAATCTAAATAACTTTTATTTAGCGTAGTGGCTATGTGATTGCAGCTTTCCTGATAACATGGGTTATAAAAAAATTCTTGGGCATTCCTTTTTGCAGTATATGAAGAAATATTGAAAAGTGTGTTTAGTACAGAGGTGGGTTCAGCAAGTTGTTAGCTAAGACTGCAGGGGAATCACCTAATCTGTCTCAAGAAAACAAAACACCCTTGAAGCTGTCTTATTAACACAATGAATCTTGCAATTTTAACACATTTATGAGCAAAAAATAAAAGCACAAATTCATGATTTATTTTTTTTTTCTTTTTTTCAGCTTTTTTCATTACAAACAAGTGTTCATCTACCCAGCCCCTCTGTGCAGTTTCTCTGGCTATATGCTCTATATATCCATATATGACTAGTGAGCACACGTTTTGGTGTCTGATGATACCAAACCTGGCAGCTGCTGTTCACCAAGAAATAGTTCCAGCACATAATCCCCCCCCTAAAGCAACAAATTATTGTTCTACATCTCTGACTATGTACAGGTTAAACAAAAGCAATTCACAATGCAAGTGAGACAGCTTTAGTTGTTGTTAGGCACATGTCTTTTATGAACTTGGGATGAGGCCCAGGCTTTGTTTTACCCTGTTTAACTAACTAAGCGAGCAACATGCCCTGACTCCAGCTCTGTACTTAATGCACAGGCATGATATCAATGTTTTGATCTCATTGGCAGACAGAAAATAAATAAGTTTATTTCTCAAAAAAATGTTAAACTAATTCCTTTAACACACAAAATCCAATCTGCATATAATCCACATATTTCCACATATTTACATTTCAGAAATCCCGGATCAGGATCAGCATCAACTCTTCAGTACACAAAATAATCCGTCTGTCTAGGCTCACCTGCTTTTGATTCAGTTCACATGTCTCTGTCTCTGCTGTCAATCTTTGATGCACTGTTGGCTCTGAATCATTTCTCAAAACACTGAACAGAACATGCAGCGAAGCAGGGACAGCGTGAGCCATAAATTGGGATGTGAAGAGAATCTGGTCAGCAAAAATATAAAGAAAAAAAAAAAAAGAACACACAACAAACCTTGCAATCTGGCTCGCGATGACACAGAAAGTGCTTTTTAATCTAATAGAGCGCTTTTGAGCTGTGAATTAGTGTGTGTATGGAGTGGAGGTAGTAATCCTCAGTCTGGCATGAGCTGGTGCTCTGAGTCCTCCTACGCTGCCACAGGGTGACACAGGCAGTTCTCTCCGCAAATTCTCTTCCAGTCTTTGGCTTGTTAGTGATGTATGTGAATATTTTGTAAACAGTCCTGCGAGGACCTTGTGTTTGGTCAAATACTGATTAACGTTTGCTGTACTACTTGTTAGCCTCGCCAGCTTTTGGCCAATCACTTCTTCACTGTCTGATGCCAACAGTGCTACGTTACACTAGAATAGAACTTCATGCTCCATCTGCGCGTAAATACACTCTGCTTAGTGCAGTGACCTTGGAACAGCTTGACATCTGGTGCCTTGCTCAAAGGCATTTTGACGATGATGAAGAGTTTGTGTTATAGTAGCTGCTCTCCAGTCACCGGCTCACATTTCACTTGCATCACGACCAACGTTGGCGTCATCATATTAATATTTCAGCTGACATGCTCTCACTTGCACATTTCAGTTTACCCACTCTCCAAATTCAGGAAGTGGAATTCCATGTTTCGTTTCTTTAACTTCCATCACTGAGTGAGTCACTGCATCAGGACACAGGAAGCTGGGAGAGATACACGCTGAGGGCTAGGGACAGATTCACAGAATATCAGTTGGGGGAATTGAAGCATTGCTTCGGAGGACAGTGCGTGAGTCTCCAGGGCCAGCAACTGCTCTGTTTTACCCAACCAGACATTTCTGCTGTTTCCCCTGCTAGCCTCCTGTGTCCTACTGTCCTCTCACTTTGTCAAACTCCAGGATCCCGGGAGACAAACGTAAAAGGAAAATGGGAAAACTCTACCTTTGCAGTCTTTGCTCCACTGTCTGAAAAATGGCCCTGTACATAGTAAGATTTACACTGACACGCAGCATTCAAAGATCATTCCTCTTTCAGCCTTGCTTTGTTTGTGAATAGGTTTTTCCTTAATTTTGTCTTGCAATTTTTTATATTTAATAGCTCTGCCAAGATGACACCTTAATATGCGCATCACAAGACCTTAAATAGATAGTTATGAAAATGAATTAATGCTGTGAACAGATGAATGAGTTGCCAGGTCAAAGGCATTTGTTTTCTTCAAAGGCTAATCTTTCCAGTATCTGAGATGTGAACAGACCTATAATAAATATCTTTCATTTCTTAATGGCTTGTAGACCTTTACATTACCAGCCAGATCTTAGACTTTTTCAGCGATTTCAATACCTTTGGTTTTGTGCTTACTGTCTGTTGTTTCTCCTAGTTGAAAAGACAAAATGACCACTCTGAGCTTTGTAGACAGGATTAAGATCAGGAGTGTCATCTTCGTAACTATTTAGTATCTCCACCAAACTACTGTTTGAGACCAACAAAGAACAAAAGCAGTTGTTTTTAGCTGGTCATTGCCATGTTTCCTCTGGCTTTTCGGCTCCCAAATGTGGGTGTTTTTAGCAGCCCCTTCAGCAAGGAAAGCGCCAGGAAAATTGGTTGTTTTTACTGAAACATCTTTGTGTTTCCATCAGGGATTGTGCCCCTAAAACTAAGTATTTTAAGCAAAAACATGACCTTTTCATAAACATAACCAGGTGGTTTTTGTGCCCTAACCTAACACGTTAATCACAGCGTTGTTGAAACTTAATGTTTCAGTGTGTATCTGCTACGTAATAACTTGCAAATATAATGTATCATGGTTTGCAAAACTGTGACAATTGCAACAATATTTCTGGCAGTTTGGTTTACGCAGTTGTACGGGCTGGTGCAATTCACATAAATGAACCACTCTTAAATGGGCACATTGTATCAGTTATTGGGAAAATTTCTGACTGGTAGACTTCTCTCACAAACTGCTTTGTTGGCTAAAAACAATGTTAGCGGTGGATACGTCACTTGCCACATGTTGGTAAGGGGACAACAAAACAAGTAAACTGCTAACCTAAAATGAACATGGTATCAAACCTGATTATAAAGTGAAATGAAATTGCAATTCAGCCTTCTCTAATTAATACAACTTACATATGTAATGGCTGGTAAGCAATATGGCCTTACTGTGGTTGCCCCTCCAGTTTGATATATCAGCAACTGATAATGATGAATAAAGCTTTTTATCTCGTGGTCAGCTTGATAACCTGTAGCCTGATTACCACGCTACTTGATTACCAGTTGGTTAACACAATCTTCATACAGTACAGGCATTGGTTGAGATTCATCAGTTTTGTTCAACATGGCTTTGTGTACAAAAGTTTACATCTGCTTATGTGATTTCAGGAGTACAGGTGATTTCTGACTGAGCACATTTTATCAAGATTGCACTGAACCTTTGAGGCTTTGGCATAAAATGCAGGGTTTTTCTGTAATACAATGCAACATCATTTGGCAGGTGCAAGTGCTGCAATCAAATATGTGCAAGAACCAATTGCTTTAGATAACTCTGCAACTTAAAAGCTGTATTTTTACAGTTTTTTATGTTATCATTATTGCAGTGAAAGATAATAATATGACTGCCACTGTGATAACTTTCCAGCAGTAAAATCCTGCCTCACAGTATAATAAACCAATGTGCAGTGTTTGGATAGATGAAAAGCCTTCAAATTCATTGATGTATTACTTAGCCTGTTACTCCTGGATCATTGTCTCACCGCCTAAAGCAACACATCCCCACCAATGCTGCCCCTTACATTGGTTTTCAGCCGTCATGCCCACCAGGACTGTGAGTCTGAAATAAAGCTTTTCTAAAAGTATGTACCATCTTCAAATGTGCAAGACAGAGAGCTAACTTTTGTTAGTAAGTGTTCAGCTCATCATTATTTTAGTATGTTTTCTCCTGAATTTATTCCTCTACATCTCTCGCTTGGTTTGATATAGAGGCCGAGGAGAAGGAAGAGGCTTTTGTGAGACAACTGATATGACCACAATTGCTGACACATCCAGAGATCCCACAGCAACGCGTACCAGAGCTAGTCGCTATGCATGATCTTAAACTTGATATTCAGGCAGCAATTCTACAATTCTACAAAATGCAAAGGAACAGATATTACAAAACAGAATAAACAACAGGTGGCATTGCAACTGTTTTTAGGTGCTAACAGGCACACACTGCCATTAGCAAGACAAACCACTCTGCCATCCTGTCTTATAGAGGACAGCTTGAAGTAACAGAGCTTTTGGGCCGCAGGGCACTATCAGTAGGAAAGAAAGATGGGGGGATATGAGTGTCAGATGGATGTGTTGACATCTTGGAACAAAGGAGCATCTGTTAACTCGTGGTTGGAGCAGGGTTTGTCGGCCACTAACATTACAGCCCAGTCAACGGAAAAAAATGTTGGCTTTGTAGTTCGTTTCTTCACCACACGTGTTAAATTTTGTACCTTTCATATGTATCATATCAACGTTTTTAAAGTAACATAGTACTGATTACATGTTTTAGAGCCGACTTTGTCACTGGGATGTACAAGGGATTGTGGATAGAGGGACTGCTGACTAACCAGACTGCTGCAGACTGCTGTTTGACACCCGTTTTTCATTAGCAAGACACCCCAGCATTATCAGCTGTTTGTGCCACCAAACGTTGATGATTTTTGGTGTCACATTGCAACATTTCCAGCTGCATTTTGCCAACAAACCTTGGTGTTTATTAGCAACACATTGCAGAGTTTCCAGCAGCATTTGTGTCACCAATCTGGTTGTTTTGTAGTAACACTTTGCAGGATTTCCGGCAGCATTGTTCCAACAAATCTTGGTGTTTTTTTAGCTACACATCATAGTGTTTCCTGCAGCGTTTGTTCCAACAAACCATCTCAGTGTTTGTGTGGGTATTTCAAACCAAAACATGATGTTTTCTTTTATTCTGGCAACTGGGTTGAACATTAACCATGCAAGTATTTCTTGGAGAACATGTTAAGCTAGTTTGTTATTGGAGACCAACATTTGTGTTTTTGCTCTTCTTATCAATACATTCAAATTACCGTTGCAGACGAGTGCAGCAAAACACTCTCCCTTTACTTATCTCTATTAGACATATTTTAGCCTCAGTCAGACACTGGACTCTTTCTTTGAAGCTGGATATTTGAACAACTTTTAAGGGCAGGCGATACTCCACTCTGTCATTTTATTTATCCAATTCCAGCTCTGGAAATGAATAACAGAACTCCAATAGAGTTTGATGTAAATGTTAAACTCACCCATGCTCTGCTGTATGTTCTCAGAGGGAATACTTTTTGCCACCTTCGATTTCACATCTCATCCACCATTTCACAGAAATTAGTAACAGATAAAGTGTCTCAGATCAGTCAGGGGGGCGCGAAACACACCTTTGCAGTCCCACTTAAAAGCTTTGCCTTGGGCAAATTCATGAGAAAATTTGAGTGTTTTCATATTCCTTGGTGAAAAAATAGCAGCGGCTCCTCCGATGCTTGAAAATGGTAAAATACCTAATTACAACATACGCTTGGAATGTGCACAGCTTGTCTTTAGACAAGTATGTCATAGCTTTGAACTATAGTGCCAGCAACAGCAGTCAAGGAAGAATGCCAAATATTTACCAAATGTTTCTTTTTAAAGAAAGATAAACTGCACAACACTTAAACACAGTTATTCAGCTATCGCCCTTGCAGAAAGAGCAGGTTTGAGCTAAGATTTGCTGCAGTTGCACAAAGAAAGAGAAGTGCACTGATAGCATCCTATCAAAGAAGCTGTCATGAAATGTTTTGTCAAACCCCACGGTATATGCAAGTGGTGTTTACTTCTCCGAACAACTCGTCCCCTTGCACTCAAACAAGGCACTCATGCATATATGCCTGTCAAGACAGAGAAACACTTTTATTTAATGCAAGGGTGTCAAACATATGGCCTGCAGGAAAGAACTGGGCCACCAAAGGGCCCCACTTAATCCACTGGATGAATTTCATCACCTAATATTGATGCATTTCTGAAGGCTTAGAGGTGCCAACTTTCAGGAGCAGGTTAAACTTTACTTCATGTAAAATGCTGCTGAAGAGGCTTTTCCCTAATTCACCACCATAAAGAAGTGGTATTTGTGCCTAAAAATAACTACAATTTAACTACACTGTTTTTGAAATGTAAAGTTTCAACTACATAATAATGTACAAAGCATATCTATGTTTTGCAGACGATTTTTTCTGCAAATGATAATTGCTGATTGTGGTCATATTTAAAGATATTGAACAGTGTGTAAACTATTGTCAATCAGTAGCAAAGGACCTGTATCAGACTTCTTTCCTAAAACAATATCAGTGGAACACTATTGCTAAGTCACTGCCAAAACATAATATTTGTCAATGTTTATAACCTAACCTGCTTCCTCAACAGCTTCCCCTTTAGTGTGATGAGTGGATTATAGTGTTACTACACAGGAGTGATAGTGTAAGGAAAAATGCACATATAATGAGTGTCTGTGTTATATAATAAGTTGTGACAGTGAGTAGTAGACTGTAGGGAAAAGGTAAGACGGATAGTTAAAATTGCACTTGCACCTCATCATCTATATTGTAAATGGATGAGCCTTTTTAGAATGTACTTGTACTACCTTACACTAAAACACCAAAAGAATTGCAGGTAAGTAAGGTAATGTCATTTTTAGGTTATTGTGCAGTGGTTTTCTTGGACAGACCTACTTGAGATCAAATTGGGCTGCTCATGAACTGAAATGAGTTTGACACCCATATGCACATGGAAAAGACACCTTTGCACAAGTGAGAAGCCCAGGTGCCAACTCTGATTAACGCGTTGAGGTATCTGTAATTGGAAGAAAAAGAGTGTTCAGTATGTTATTTTTATACTTTTAATGAACGGCACAAAGCCTATCACAGAATGTTTTTACCCATCCAGCTTTTATTACTGTGTATTGAAACATGCATGAATTCTAGCTTTAAAGCAATGGTTGAACAATAGATCACTCAGTTATTGTATAATGCATAATATTACAGTGTTGGAAATGATCACGTGGAATTTTGTAGTGTTATGGAACACAGATATCTCAGACAAGCTTTTGTAAAGTTTAGGTCAGTTACACTAACGAGACCTCTTCAGCTAATTTCACAGGAGATTGAGCTCAGATGGTCAGTGATTGAGAACTGATTGTGTCCTGAATCAAGCTGCACACAGGTAAAGGCTTAAAACCAATGCTGGAAAGAAAACACTACAAAATACTATGTTGTGTCCCTTATGGACAAAAAGTTCAAAACATCACTTGTCAGAACAAAATTGTTATGAAAGCAGCTTTATTTGCTTGTATGTGACATTCTGACCAAAACAGCCTTTTATTCAAATGACTGAAGGTCATTTTGTTGCTGACAGAAGCCTCATCACAAATCTGACAAAAATGTGATAACACACAACCACTGAAAGAAATAGAAAATCAGAAATGATGTGTTTTGCTGAAGTGATTAGTCACTTCTTCTTCTTCTGCCTCACCTTTTTCTTCTTCTTCTTCACCGTCTTTGTCTTCTTTTTTTTTACATTTACAATAATAAACCAGGCAACTGATGAAACAAATGAAAAAATAGATTTTTGGTAATCACCATTAGGATAGGTCAGTGTAGGAAAAACAAACTGACAAAAGTTCAAAAATGTTGCCATGTTGTTGCAGTTATAGTTTTCTTGAGAGACTAACTTTGCCATGTCAAGTGTCATCACCCAGAAACACATGAATTTTGAAGTTTTGTAATTTTCTAGTAAACACAATACAACATCTACCTCTGTGGCCTCCCACCCCTACTGAAATTTGATCTCCTTCAAGTTGTCGCCCTCAGCTCACGGCCTGGCCGACACAAGTGCCCATGTTAGTTCATTTATAAGCAATATCTTAATTACGTTGTCATATTGCTTATTACTAATGCAATTTAACTTGGATTCTGTGCTGTGATGCCATTAGCACAGGTTGCTGATGTCCTTTTTTATTTTTGCCAAAATATGTCATAAGGACAAAATGTCAGTTCAGCTGATTTGCATGAAATCAAACAAGTTTAAGTTTAAACACCAGACTGGACCAGTGAACCTGGAAATCAACCTAATGCGATAACACTAAATCCTACACGCTGTTCCTTTAATTGCACAACATTCAACCTGCAGAGTATGCCATCACCACACAAGTGCTGTATGAATCTGTATACCAACATGCTAAAGGTTAATACCAAAATTTTGCTCTTTGCACACGGCTCTGAATCAGTGGAGACTCTCTATTACGACCGACATTTGCTGTCTGAAAAGGAGCTTTCATGGAGGAAAAATACCAGATGTTGCAGAGGAAATGAATCTTGACACCAGAGGCTTTTGAACAGATGAATGCGCGTCAGTAGCTCTTAACGAAGCTGTGGGGTAACATTTCCAATGGAAGAGGATGTGAATGGTCTTCCATGTATAGGAACCGTTTTACCAACCATAGGGAGAAAAGAAACGAGGCAGAAGAACCAGGTTTCCCCAGGGCTTTTCAGTTACCCTGTTAGGTGATGTTAGGGGGGTGAGCACAGCCAGCTTGGCTCCTTCTTTCCATTTTATGCTTTCTAGACATTACAATATATCTATATACTAGCATCAATATTGCAGGAAGTCCAGAGATGTTAGTCCCGAAACTTTTTTTTCTCTCTTTTCATTCAGTGGTCTCTACTGAGCCGAGGAGACAGTCTTGTATGAGCACCGTAACAAATGTCTGTTTGAAGAAGTCCAAACAAAAACAGCTGCTTCTTTGCAGGACTCACAGTGAGTGGAAGTAATGAAAAACAGACAGCGCTTCAAAAAATTTGTGTGGAAACTTTCAACCAAATAAAAAAAAGTCGGCTTGAGAGTTAAAAACATTCTGAAATTTTCAAAAGGGAGCCTGAGAAGGATTTGATAATAGAGGTTAGAGTCATGGCCCTGTGTTTGAGATTGAAGAATACAAGCACTAACCTTGTTGGCTGACATGATGGTAGGTTTTATATTGATCTGTTAAAACTCTTTTGAAAGAAGGATCATACCTGCTCTGTGATTCCTCTACATATTTGCATGTCTTTTTAGTTACCATGCATCTTTTCAAGGCTTTTGTCTCTTTGGGGTCATTTTGAGTCTGTTCCTTGTTGGTATATGTTACAGTGATTTTGGATGACATTTTGCAGATTAACCTATTCATATCCCCTCCCCTCCCAATGGATATAACTTTTCTCAGGTGTCTTGATTTATTATTTCTGTCAGCTTGCTCCAGCATGCACAAATGTGATGTCTGTAAGCCAATCACAGCAGTGCACATCATCTAGAGTCTCACTGTATTCATCATATTGTGGAAGCACATAATTTGTGTTTAAATAAAGTAAACATTTGATGTTTCATACATTTAAAAAAAAATCATATGAAAGCTTTTACTCAAGATTTAAAAAACTATACATCCATTGGAACAGACAGTGGATCTTAGCGTTATGAATTAATATGGGAAACACTTTTTAAGGCCAGGGGGCCCCTGACACTTTTGGCCCCTTGTCCTGTTGAGTAGTCCATCCATGATCTCATGATATCACTTTTCATATTATCTCACTTTGTTTCACAATGTCACTTTTCATGACAGTTCAATACTCACTAGTGCCCAATGCTTGCCCCACTTTCAGCCAAACACTTGCCCTCAGCGTCTTATGGAGACAAGCTCAACAACTGCTAGTAAACTAAGCCACTTAGTGCCTGTTAACTGGCAACAACAATGCCCAAGTCATTCCAGAGGGTGCTGCTGTAAACAAACACAATTACCAGAGATACTTTAACTAACCTTTCCCTGTATAAAGCTTATCATGGCTGCTACCTACTCAGCAAGGCTGAGGTTGTGAATTTGAAGTATAACTTGTGCCAAGTAAAGAGCCAGTATTAGCGGTGCTCAGAAGCATCTGTTGGCTGGAGTAACCACACAGGATAGACTGATCTTTTTGCTATTCACATATTTGTGTGTCTATCTGTGGAACATCTTTACAAACAAAATGCTGCTAAGATAACTCTGAATTTGCCAGATGGCTGCTGCCACTAACAGTACAATGCTGAGTAGTAGTCAGCTCACAACCCAGCTTAGGCGTCTAAGTAGGTAGCATGTGCTGCTTGTTAAGCTAAATAAAAAGAGAGGTTAGTTACTGCGTCTGTGTACTGTGTTTATTTACGGCAACAGCTTCTGCTCTAGCTGTTAGACTCAGAGCGACTTTGACATTGTTGTGGCTCCAGCTAACAGGAGCAAACTGGCTAAATCTGGTGTTTGAGCCTGCTTCCTAAAAAGTGGCAGGTGTGGCAGCTGCGATTGGCTTAAAGGTGGGGATGAAATATTAGTTAATAATAATGTGCCAAGTTATAGTAATGATTACTTGAAACATTTAACAAATTATTAATTCATTTATATATTGGGTAATTTGTGTTATTATAAATTTAATAACAAATTTGAGTTTTTAACATTGTTCGAATTTAAAAACAAATATCATCATTAGAAACATCAAACTCAACATCAAAATGTTTTACATCATTTAAAAAAAAAAGCACCCTTTTCAAGGGCAGTGATCTCATTACCAATCACAATCAAGTTTAAAGCTAGTTTGGAAAGGAATAAAAAATAAATTAAAAAAAAAAAGTAAAAAAGAAAATATCGGAGAACAGAAATACTGACTCCTTGATGTTATCTCATTCTGAACTTATTCCAAGTCTCCTGCGCACATCTGTTTTTAATATCGCCTAGCTCTGTTCTACCTAAGTTTTATTGATTTAATTTAGTTAATTTAAAGTCTGGGGGGATTTATAGCTAGATAATTCCTCAAAACGAATTATCTGAATGAAATGGAAGTCTCGAGAATCAAAACAATTTATCCTTCTTGTCCATTTCCTGTTTCCTGTACTGAGGCCACCATTTTAATCCTGTAACCCAGGAAGTCACAGTACATGCAGGAGGCTCATACACCCCCCTTGTGTAAACAGACACCTACACAGACCCCTCTGCCACTTATGCTATGATTTATCCCGATTTTCTTGATATCCCTGCAAAATTTGAGCTGTGATAAAATACAAATCAAACAGATGTTTTCGCGATTAGAAATTTGTGCAACACAGTGATGCATTGTTCTAGGACAGATCAAGGTTAGTCTTGTGTCATGAATTATAAATAGGTGCTGCAGGTGTGTGCGCGCATGCGTGCGTGCATGCATGCATGTGTGTTCACATACAAAACTGCAAGAGAAAGTATAAAAACCTTAGAACCTATGTTGAATGTATTTAATCTGATAAAGACTGGACTGGTTGCTGCACCAACACCATGGAAAATGTAT
This sequence comes from Plectropomus leopardus, assembly GCF_026936395.1. Taxonomy (NCBI): domain Eukaryota; kingdom Metazoa; phylum Chordata; class Actinopteri; order Perciformes; family Serranidae; genus Plectropomus; species Plectropomus leopardus. The sequence goes on along the minus strand of NC_142182.1, from coordinate 25,058,705 downwards.
TATAGTCTTTTTGCACATTCAGTTTTCATTTCAAAACGTTCAAAACATCAGATGCCTTGCACTTAACTTACAAAAAAAGTCAAATATAACAGGAGTTATAACAGTTCTTTATTTGGAAATGTGTGTATTACATTTCCTATCATATTTTTCATTTATTTCTTTTACACAAAACACACAACACAAGCACTGCATAGCTATAAACATTTTTGGCAATTATTCACTGTACAATGATGTGCAGCTTAAATAAGTACAGCTAAAATTTAACTAGCTTATCTTATCTAATGCAATTCTGAAGCTAAATTCTTCATAAACATGTTTGTGTGTGTGTGTACGTATACAGTAAATTGGATATAGTGCATTAATTATTCCATTCAGAGTTGATGCTATGTCTTATTTTGCTTATGTCTGCCCCTTATTAAAATCTTAATGCTAAGATAAGTTGACCAGCTCTTCTGCTTCAGATCTATACTTATTGCACTACAATATGAAAGCGGTATCAATATTATCATCTAAATCTCAGTGAGGAAAGAAGCATATTTCCAAAAAAAAAGGTTCAACTATCCCTTTCAATGTGGATTCACTAATTTCTCACAATGCTGCTTCCTGGATGCCCCCAGTAGAAATAGTAATGTGTTGCAAGAGTGCTTCCAGTATTGCTTTGTATAGCTCTGTGGCACAGGATTATGTTTAAGGCCATAGATACCAATTCAGTCCCAGGAATGTGTTGTTTTTGTACCATTGTTTCCCAAATCGTTAGTAGTTTAAACATTACGCTGCATCCCCCCCTTTTTTCCATTATTGGTACATTTACCTCAGTCTTATTGTAGAGGCCTTGTTGGTGGACAAGCATAATTGATGGTTGAATGCAACATTTTTTATTTGGCCTCAAGTTCAGAGCAAATGCATTTACCTTGCACAGATTAGTTTCGAATTAAACTTATATAACATGAGGTCTAAGCAATCAGACCTCTCCTGGTAGCTCCCTGCGACTCATTTCTTTGAGCAAGTTTAATTATCTTTAATGGCAAAGTCAGGCTCTGCATATCTGGTGAGAAACAAGGTCCATTCCTCATAAATTCATTATAGAGTTGGGCCTGGGTAGGAGGTGGTGCTTAAGGCAAGTAAATGTCTTGTGTCATTTATGGAAATGCAGAGAATGAAGTTTGCTGTGGTATTTTGTTTTGATTAGACTGCAAAGAAAATTACCTATTGAGACAGAAATAATTAATTGTAATCTACCTGTATAATAACCAAGCACACCCTGAGGGATGGATACATTTTCAGACATGTTGATATAAATCTATATCAGATGTGCAGGTGTGTATGGGCAGAAGTTAATTTTATTTTTACTATAAATATCCAGTCTCAGACATACTTTCTATTGCTTGTATTGAGTAATTAGTATTATTAGTTATCAGTTAAGATTTGGGAACATTATCTACATATTACGCTCTAGGTATCCGTCTGTGTCTGCTGTTGACATTCTGGGATGCTGCTACCGTGACGTAAACACAAGCATGTGGTGGGATTATGCTGCATGTGTGGATGTTTAGGTAACAAAAGCACATGCTGGCACAGAGGGATAGGTTTGGGGGAAGGAGGAACCGGACTCCTGCAGGAAGGTCTGGGGTTTGTTGGATCCATCCACAACCCCTCCCACCTGCCTAAAAGGCGCCCTTGCATTTCCAATATTACATTGTTACTGGCAGTGTTTCAAAAGCCATTCATTGATGTCTCATGCGGACAGGACAGGTTCCATTCTGCCACATTCTCAAGTGACACCACCCGTCCCCATGTCAGGGTGCTGCGGCATGTCCTGTCCAGCCATCTGGCCATCCGGCCATTTGGCCCTGTGGCAGCATATAATCAGACCATGACCAGTTTTGTCCAGCCGTGTTCTCTGCTGATTCCATCCAGGTTCTTTTGGTGTCAGGGTCGTACACAGAAAACCCTGTCAAAGTGGCAGTGTTTGCAGGCATCAGAGTGAGAACAGGCTGACTTTTACTTAGCTGACCAAAATTAAAATAACTGTATAAGAATGAAATGAAGACCTTTTTTTTAACCTCTGTTTTCTATATAATTAATCAAAGACATGATATTTTGTCTTTGCAAAGCATCAAACACATAACACATTTGAGAAAATATTACTGCTGCTGTTACTTGTTGTCATAGCTACTTATGCCTTCTGCCTGCTGATGAGGCATTACCTGATACTGTGTATGTGTGTGTGTGCGTGTGTGTGTGTGTATAACTCATTATCTATTTTTTTAATAGTAAAAACATTGGTTTAGATATCAGTGGTTGCCTTCTGTTGCTGGCTGTCATTGGTCTGTGTCACATGGTACACAGGAATGCACATTGTGTGCTCTGTGTGTGTGTGTGTGTGTGTGTGTGTGTGTGTGTGTGTGTGTGTGTGTGTGTGTGTGTGTGTGTGTGTGAGGTCATCGGCAAGATTAACTTATTAAATGTCATGCAGATTGGAGTTTTAAATTATGCAAACATTACGCAGAGACAGAGCTGCTCTCCACACAAACATGATATCATTGGCTGAGTTAAATCTACAGTAAATGGGCGGTGCCAGATATCCACCACCCGAGTGTTTTCTGGCCAAGTAACATTACACTGAAGCACGGGAAAGAGACAAGAGGTAGGAAAGGAGGAAACTAATACTGTGACTCCTTCTCACTGAAAGAATGTAATCTAGCTAATTATTTAGGCCTACAGTAGGTTAACCAGTTTACCTTACAGCACCTGAAAGCTAATCTTATGAGCCTGTTAACCTGTCAAGAGTATCAGCAGGATTGTAAGTAGAAAGAAAATAACCACACACTGAACCTCACAATAAGGTGCTCATGATCGGGAAGATGCAAGAGACAACTGCTCTAAACTAAATCTGTCTCTGCTCTATATTTGCAGTGTGACAGTGCAGGAGACAAATTTGATACAAGCTGCTATCTGTCTGAAAGAGAAAGAAAAAACTATTCAGGATTGTTCAATTTAACCTCCTGAGACCCCAGCTATTGTTTGTTGTGTAGTTTTACTCTTTCCTAGCTTTTTGGGATGAGTAGGACTTGATAAGTGTTGTCTTTTAACAGTAAGTAGTTTAAAAATATATAAAAACATAACAGATGTCATTGGATGGGGACAATGGGTTTATTTGTAACTGTCACCAGTGTGTAATAATTTCAACGTCTAAACAGGACAAAGACAAAATTGTAAACAATGCAAAATTTGTATAATGTTTTGTATGTAATGTTAGGGGTCAATTTTCACATTTAAAACTGTTCATTTTAATTGTCTGTGTAAAACTAAGATTGCTGAAAAAATGCAACATTACTAAAAGCATTGTGGTTTGTTTATTTTGTTATTCTTAATAGAATTTCCTTGCTTCATAATCCAAGCTAGGAATGTCCTTCTTGTCTAGAAAAAACAGTCTGTCTCACCTAATTGGGCTATGTGAGATGATGAGACAATACAAAAAATAAAGCCCCAGTGTCCTAAAATGAGCCCTTCCTGATGAACTGACTACAAAGTTGTTTCTATTGCTAAAAATTCTACACCGCATCAAACTACAAACGTTTTTAAGCATCGATAAACAAGTTTTAACCACAACATTTGATCACGTTGGTACCCTGTTCACTTTTGTGTTGGGACTGGCTGTAAAATGACTTGGCAGAGATGGCTGTCATCTTGTTTTTTGTATTGAGGTATTGTGCTTTCCATGATAATTCTGAAAATGATGCATCCAGGGTATCATATAGTATGAAAAAGCACCCACAGGAATCTTCACTCACACACAGTATGAACTTGTGACTCTCGCCATCCAGCTGCTCACATATAAACAACACATAACACCAACTGCTCCCCTGTGTGCTGTGGCTTCTCTGTCACTCCCTGACAGTTGAACATGGCGTCCATATTTACGCACCATTTGAATCTCATGAACAGCAGCTGGATGGGAAGGCTGCTGTGAATGCCCCGGGGCCTGACGGGTTTCTTTGAGAAGCAGCTCTCTTGAGTAAAAAGTTTACCGCCAGCTAAGAATCAAGGCTGCTCAGCTGAACCAGCCGAATTCTTTGGTTTCGACAAGTTGTAACGCCAATTACAGAAGCATTTGCTTCGGTCAGATGCTGCCGCTGCTGCACTGAAGTTTTATGAGAGTTTGAATGTTTGCCTGAGGCAGAGTCAGGCTGCAAATATGATACTGTCAGCAGGGCTTTATTTAGGGGGATTTCAAATGCATGTCAGTCAATAAATAGTATTAATTCTGACCAGTTTGTTGGTTCCCTGCTGTTATAATTCTTGAATTACTCTTAATGGCTGTAAATTGGTCTGCTTCTTTGTAGTTATCTAGATCCAGACACAGAATTGTGCAAAATTACTCGCAAATTACTCGAAAAAGTAATATCAATTACTCGCTCTCCACTCAGGGCCACATAATAAAGGATGGATTGCAGCTGCTAATAGCCCCGCGCAACCGCTAGATTCCCGATCTTAAGATCCAAATCCTCAAATATATTGTACTCATGATTTTACAGCACATACAAGCCCATAAGGTTCTGAGGCTGAGTGATATTTTACATTTTTTTCGTCTTGCAGTGACTCAAGTGGCAAAGTATAAATGTTGCCTTTGCACCAAGAACACAGTAGGCGTAACGTGATCAATTCTGAAAAGATTACCATACTGTGGAGATCGTATACAGTTGCCACCCTCTGCAGCGGCGTGGCTGGAGGCATTATGTTTTGGGGTTGTCCATACACTTGTCCGTCTTACTCTCCTGAATGCAATATCTTAAGAGTGCCTTGAGGGAATTACTTCAAATTCAGCATAAACGTCCACTTGGACTTAACAATAACTATGTCAGATCTTGGTGGTCAAAGGTCAAGGTCAGTGCGACCTTGTCTGTCTCATTCTTGTGAACATAATATCTTCAGAATGCCTGAAGGGAATTCTACTAGAAGTTATAAGAAAAAGTGTCGACAAACGAGGACAACAGGACTAAGTCATGTGAAATGAAGAATTAGGTGCAACAATCCCAAAATGTGATGTCCTTATATGAGGACACAGAAGGTCAAGGGTTGCCCCAAGATTTTGAGAATTATTTATTATCTGCCTTGTAATTAGTTAATCTGACTGTAGTGTTCTGTTGATAGCACAGCTTGTTAGCTTTCGACAATACACTGTATACAACATAGTCACCAAAAAAAACAAAACGGAAAAAATAAAAACTCCCACAGTCTTTCCTTTCCCACCAACCAAGTCTGTATATTTACATGTGCACCAACACTGTGGTACAGAGCAGCATAGTTAAGTAACAGAACTGTCAGCTCATGGGATGCTGTCAGCTGGCTTGCAACATGTCACAGTCTCAGAGACAATTAATGTGGGTGTATGAATCCGCTTGAGCTTTGTGAGGGAGTGTGTGTGACTTCCTTAGAAGTTTCACTTTCAATTAAAGCTCACTTACAAAGCAATTCTCTAATATATTACTGTGCCTGCAAGTACTTATTACTGCCATTTCAGTCACAGCAGTGTAGTTATACCACAGCGAAAGTGGTTAGTGTTTTTAATTGTAGAGCCTTACTGAACACGACCTGTCCACATGTGCATCTCAACAAGTTCAGATAATGATTTCGTCTTTTGTTTTTTTCTGTTAAAGCCTTACTTTACTGCCCATGCAGTATAAAAATGCTTTTTGCAATTTAATATGTTGATTTCAGAACCAAACATGTATTGAAACATTTTTACATCTTTCTATGAGGAGATGTTTGTCCATTTTATGCTGTTATGTTTATCTTTGAAGCTAAAATACTGTACAGTGACTCAGTAAGAGGTTGTCTCCCTTACAGAGCTCATTACCAAAAACAACAACAGCAAAAAGAAAAGCCTGTCTGTATCTGTCTGGTGTAGCCCGATCATTTCTGGCAATGGCTGTATACAGTATCCATGGAAACAGGAAAATAACCTGGCAGAGCTGAGGAGGATGCTGGCACAAAGGAGATGTGTGTCAAGTTTATTGCCTGAAAACAAAGAAATGACAGTGGACAACAGCAACATAATATGTTTCAAGTTAATTAGAGTTAAAAAGAGAAGCCTTAGACCTCGCAAGTAACACATAATGACTCATTCTTCAGGAGGCTAATATCGGAGCTATGAGCTCGCTCAAAATAGCAATGATGTGAGTGGTTTTGCTAATATGAATTAATGACTAGGGGAACCACCAGAGCACCATCCTGCCGAGGGTCCCGAAAAGGCTAAGACCTGGAGTTTGGGAAACTAATCAAACTGACCAAAAGCAAAACCCTGTGTTTGACAAAGCCCCAAAACAAGGACAGTAGCACCAGAGGTGCATTCTCCATTAGTGGGCCACTGGGCACAAATTCATGAGTCCAATTCATGAGTTTCTGGCTGTTATTAGACATCATAACTCAAGAACAGAGGGGCAGACACTTGGTCAGATACCGAGCTGGTGTCCACCTTGAAACTCATGAAAATCTTCTGTGCTGATGTGTGGGAAGTATCCATGTTTTCACAGATATGGATGCAAACTGTAACTGCAACTTGAGCGGTTCGCGGAGTCATACAACCGTCAATCTGTAATTATAGTTGTAGTTATTTTGTGTCTCTTTGAAGTTCCTTTTCATCTCTTTGTGGTCATTTTAAATCTCTCCCTGATCAATATGTATTAATTTAAGCTACATTCAGAGCCAAGTGATGGCCAGGAAAATCCCCTCGCTCTTTGGGTCCCTGTGCCTGTGCCTAGTAGGCCTGTTCAGTGATCTTTTCATGATTGGGACTCAAACTAGATTCTGTAAAAAAAAAAAAAAAGAGTTGGAGTTGTTGCAGTCAGTCATGTTTATCACCCTATCAGCTTCCAAGGATGCTTGTAATGCCTGCTCTCGTTTATTTGATACAGTAAGAGGCTTAAGCGGCCACCTAGTGATTAAATAAAAATTGGGGAAAGCCTTTATTTGAAATGTGACACAACCATGGCAGTTAAATCAACAATTTGGAAGCAATGCTTTAACACTGCCCACCTGCACAAAATATATCTCTTTTTTATAGAGCACTTGGCTGCATGCTGCACTAGTGTTTTTCCCCCACAGTAATCTGTATCCTCTCTGCAGTCTTTTTTTCTTTTCTTTTATCAGGTGTGCAACTCTGCAACTGCCATGAATTATCTATGCCTGTGCATCTGTGCCTCTGCACCATTTTCACACAAACACCTTGCACATATTTGACTGACTGCACCAGCACTTGTTTTTTTTTTGGTTTTTTTTTTTTACTATATCTCAGTCTGCTCTTGTTTCCGAAGTGCAACACACACACCTGTTTTTCACTGTACTTTAAAGAGTAGCAGGCTCTCAGCTTATTCTGCTTTCTTGGTTTCAGAGATCATAGCGCTTTGAGTCTCTTGAGTCTCTCTTTAATGTGTCAACAAAGTCCTCAGGTAAATTCACCCCAGGAGCACTCTGTCTCAGCAGTCGGATGTGTCACGCATCCTGTCAGAACAAGTAAAATGTTTATTAGTGAAAACATTCACTGGATTGCACCATTGTTTCAGATCGCTTAGCGGGAGATAACCTGTAGAAGGTACAAATTCAGATCTGTTGTCTCCAGAGTGAAACTGTGCAGATCAGACTTACCAGTTAAAGCTGCTCACATCCTTAATGGGGTCAAGAGTTAAATCTGCAGTGCTTGTCATCAATAAGCAACACTTTTTCCAAAACTTTTCCGCTCACTCAATGTTTCGTGCTCCACACACAAACACTTACTCATCCACACTTTAACACTCAACAAATTCACACAAACAATTGAGCCTGAAGACGGCCCAAAGGCCCCTCAACAGCAGTTTGGATGCCTTTGAGCGATGTAATGTAATTTGGCAACATTCGATGAAAACGAGGAAAAAACTATGATATGATATTCTTCTTATATTTCACAGCCCCAAATACAATTTATGTGTTATTAGTCTGGAGTTTCAAAGCATCACCTGCACAAGCTGTCATCTCTCATAAATAGAAGTCTACCCCAAAGTCCCAAGTGGAAAGAGGTGTGCTAAATAACTATCAGCAGCTGTTACAATCAAATGATTTCGCTTTTTGTTGCAAACAACCTGTAATTTTCAGTGACAACACCAGGTGGTTCCTCCAACCTCACGTCAGATTTAAAAGTGGCTGGTGCAATAGTGACCTCAACATAGAGAAAGTTTCTTGAGATGAAGTTTTTCAGTGTGAGACAGAGGCCAGCAGTTGTAGGCAGCAAATTAGTCAGGCTGCTGCTCAATAAGAACAAAATATTCTCAAGCGATTCCTGTCTGAACGAATCGAGATTAAATAAACAAAATATGCATCTTTGTTCCATTCGGGTGTTGAAAGCCATGTATTCCACACCACATAAGCATGTACAAAGTCAGAGGCAGTTGATGCAGATTCACAAAAAAAACAACCCAATGTGTGTTTAGCTTGTGCTTCACTACATGTTGTTCCTTTTAAGATGCAAGCTCTGCAAAAAAATCATTATGTGAAATAGGAAAAAGCGACATTCATTCTTTAAATTGAATTGAGTCAAAGAGCAGAAGTCAACACCCTGGTGAGTGCTTGTATTGTGTTTGTGCAACGTGCAGAATCAACCTGCCACAGCTGCCTTTGTGTTTCCTTAGAAAGCTCAGCTCGGTTTGTACTGTCTGGTATGTAAATGTACTTCTCAGGTACAAACATGTTTGGTGATTGGTTGCCTGTGCACTTTGACTTCAAAGTTAAGAGAACTTGTTTTCATGCTTTTTTACTTCTTAACAGTTTTTTTCAGTTGGCTTTGCTTGACATAGGTGATGTAGTTTAGTTTGTTTCTAAATCACATTTGTGTTCTCAAAAGACTTCAGTTAATACAGTTTACAAAAACACCAGCAAACTGCTGTATCACCCCATATTTGTTTGCATGTCCATCATCACAATGTTTACTTGTTAGATTTATGCGTTTTTGCAATTTACCAACAAGAGAAACAGAAAAGAAAGAAAAATTAGTTTTACATGCTCTGTAGACAGGGCGTGTTTATTTATGAAGCACATTTCAAACCCAGATACAGCTTAAGGTGTTTTACATAATGACATTTTTTAGGGCATTTAAAGTTTATGAAGCTTCTTGTTTTACATAGTGCTGAATAAACAAAAATAAAAAAGTTTCAAATAACAACAACAAAAATAACAATGTCTAATGCTCTCTCTATGCTTTTTCTCATAGTAACGTTTCACATTTCCGCTTTTAATAATTACCACGGTCTCTGAACATAAGATGGGATGTTGTGGTTTTGAAGATACTGTTGACTCTCTTTTCACTGTCTACTTTTCTCTCTTTAGAGCATGAGAAGTTGCTTTTTTCTGACTCACTTATTTTTTCTCCCGGTGTGTGGTATCTCATTTACTCCATTCACAACGCTCATCGGATTGCACGGATCTAATTGGCTGAGTAGCATCATGTGAGATGATTTAACGCTTGCATGAATTTCCTGGTTGTTAAACCACTGCTGCCGATGCAGCGCCAGTTAAAATAGAAACACTCTGTCAAAATATAATAATTATCAATCATTTATTTGGCTACAGGTCTGGGTCCATACCTGGGCGATGGAGACGGGCGGCAGCTTAACAATGGAGGCTCGTTTTGGTCATTTCGCTAAGAAGGGGAATGGCGCACCTGCTTGTCCCCCTTCAAATCGCCTGCTGGCTGGCCTGTCCCTGATGACCTAAGAGGCCTTAGGGTTGAAAGGGAAGAAGTAGGTCAGAAACATACTATGGTCCAAAGCCATTAAATAATTCATACACACCCAGCAGTAACTTAAATTCAGTTCTATAGGCAGTGCAGAGACCTGAGAATTAGTGTAATGTATTCAGCTTTCGTAGTCTTTGTCAGAACTCGAGCTGCGGCACTCTGAATGAGCTGAAGCTGCCTCCGTGCTTTCTTGAAGAGACCTGAGAAATGAACATTACAGTGGTAGCCTGGCCTCCTGATGAAGGAATAAATGAGTTTTTTATAGATTGGAAAGATTTCAATTAATGTATCTAAAGCAAGTATTTGATTCCTTTTAAATGTTTTCTAATATGCGTATTTTTTGCTGGACAGAAAAAAATAAGATGTATTTTGTGACAAAATACTTTAGGAGCTTTTATTAGTGTATCTGAAATACTTAAAATAAACCACGCCACTCTCTAAAAAGGTTTTTTTTCTTTTGTCCCCAGGTTTTATCTGTAGAAAACAAACAAACATTAAAACAATTATCAAAGTCTTTGGCTAAATGCACATGACTTTTGCACTTGCTAAATTGGCTAAAGTTGGGAATCTTAGAGATGTGCTCACTCCACTGCACTTATGAAAAAGGCATCTGCTAAATGTCCAGTTTTATTAACATCTGAAAGAAATAGTGCATCACCGTGTCCTAACCATTCAGTCCCTCCAGTTGCATTTCAGTTTGCTTTTCACTCATTCAATCTCACTGATTGAAAGAAACAACCCTGAATGCAATACTGAATCCACAGCCTCCTTCACCGCCAAAGATATCCTGATTGGCACTTTAAATTTATGACGTGGGAAATTAGCAGAGTTAATCTTTTTTAATGTAGGGGGCTTAAGGTCAGTCACATATTGAGGCCAAAATCCTAAATTTGAAACAATATTGGTTTGTATCAGTATTTTGTATTTCATGTATTTCATTGTCATAGTTTTTATTTTATTTTGATAGATTGGATGATCAGGTATCTGTATTTGTAACATTGATACTTTTTAGCTTTATTGTTGTTTTTGTTTTCCTCTTTAGACATGTATCCACAAAGCTTTGCTATTTAATTAAAAAAAAGAAACTCACACAGTGGTTATGAATATTGAAATAAGCTATAAGGACCAAGACCTTTTTTTTGTACCAGGCTGTATGCCTGTTTATTTCTGCTGTAAAGTAATGCACATTAACATGGGGGTCTATGGGAATTGACTCTGTTTTGGAGCCAACCTCAAGTGGCCATTAAAAGAACTCCAGTTTTTGGCTCTTCCACGTTGGCTTCATTTTTTGCCCTGAATGTTGTCTCTTGGTGATAACAGGATGACTGTGTTATGGACTTGATATGGCTGTTAAAATTGGCATCTGAGTCGTTAATAACACCGAGATTTCTAACTTGAATTTGAATTTTCGAGAAATCTTAAAAGAGTTGAGATAAGCCTCCACTTTTTACCTTTATTCTTGAGCAACAAAGACCATTTTCGGTGTGTCTTTATTTTTTTAATGGTTAATGTTTGCTAATTATCATCATGCTTTTCTATGTGCTAAACATGTCCCAGTAATACATTACTGATATGAGCTTTTAGAAAGCGCTGTGTTTGTATTCTTTGCTAGACATCTTAGGCAATTTTGCTATGAAGGCTAGCTGCAAATTGGTGATTTGTTTTGTTGTTTTTATTTCTAACACAGGCAATTAGGTTGTGTGGAAAAACCTTAGCCTTTAAATGTCACACAGATAAAAAAGAAATCTGGATGGATGTTTTTTTAGCTTGTTTTCTATCCTATTTCTGCTAAAAATGACAAAGCACTAACCCATTAAAGCACGATATTTAACTGCCTAGAGAGTTTAAGTTTACTTATTTTGCCCTAATTAGTTGAGCCAACTTTCCTCCTGGCTGTCCTCATATTGTAGAAAATGGTTTGAAACTCCCACGGCATGTTTTCAGCAGTCATTTAGACCTGTGGGTAAAATATGGATTTGCTCGCTGCATGCTGACCATCTCATAATAATGACTACATGATAGTAATTCTTTCCTTTAAAGCTCACGCTGAAGTAATAACTGAAAATAATCTGATGTCCTTTGGTTCATTTGTAAAATACTAACGCTCAGCAGACGGTCTGGCTTTTGATAACGGATGCACCTTGAGCAAGATTCATGTGTGGTGGTATTGATGTGGTTTAGATACAGTAACAAAGTAATTCTGCAGTCACGCAATTATTGAAAGTCAGGCGGAAAAAAGGACAATAAAAGTATTTCTGAGCACTCTATTATTTTAAAAGACAACTGATCTCAAGGGCTCTCCCTTTGCGGTGTAATTTGAAAGAAACAGGATTTTCTCACCCTCATCTTTCTCCTTGTGACTCCTTTTAAATAATTGAAAGCTGAGCAAAGCCGGGCAATTCTGTCCCACTGAACAAGAGAAAATTCTTCTGTGGGCTCCAGCAGTGAGACTGTTGAAAAAGCCAAAACAGCTTAGATTTGAAATATCTCTGTCGTGTGGTCTCTTGCCATTGTTGTGCTGCACATCTCTGCAAAGAGAGAGTCATTGCTGAGGCATTCGACTGGTTTCTGACATCTGCACTTTTTTCACTCCAAAGGATTCGGGTGTCAGAGAACAGCTGGGCTGATAACAGTCCCTTTCCTGCCTCCATTGGAAGTTTAGGATATCAGTTGATCTGCTGAAGTTGTCATGCAGTTATTACCTCTGTGGAAAATTAGTAACTGCCTCATGAAATTGCTCCATGAAAATCAATGAAAAGCTTACCCATACAATAATTATGGCGCTGTCAAATGTAAGTGATTTTAAACGCGTCTGTACTTGATAATAACAGCCTGTTATTAACATCAGTCAGTACAGAGTACTTTCACTTCAGTGTGAATAACAGTTGTATGCACATTTGATATAGGGAGCACAGTTCATCATAATGATGGCAGAATTTTCGATGAATGAATGTGAATAAGCTCAATTTGGAAAACACCCCTTTGATTAGGCACAGCTGTGTTTTGGGAAGTTATGTGTTTCTGGAATATAAGTCCTCTGAGATTCAAGCGCTCCCATTAGAGGTTGATTAAGCCACCATACCAATGTTTATACATATAGTTGTTCTAATTATGTTGTTTGGTGCTTTTTTCATGAAAACTTGTATATGTTGACAGTTACAATTAAAAAAAGAGGGAATTTGAAATGCATTGTTCTCATATCCTCTGCTGTAACATTTACTTAATCACAAGTTTTTTTTGTGCAATGGAACAGGAAGCATTGTTTCAGCAGTCTGGTCACAAGTTTCCCAAAACCACAAATATGTTACATTTATAAATTTGGTACATATCATTTCAGTGTTTCTAAACTTACATTGTATATGAGCTGATTTTGGAGGAAGAGGTAAATGGCATGGCAAGACCCCCAGACCACTGCAGACTACTTGTCCAGACCAACAAACAACAAAACCTGTTGTTTTGAGCACAGATGCATTTTGCAAAGTTGCATTTTGAGCAGGTTTTCAGCAGCTTTACAGGTTTTTTTTTTTTGTTTGTTTTGTTTTTGTTGTGGCCCTTTGCTCTGTTTCAACCTGGCATCACACCATAAAAAGCCATTGCATTTTATAAAGCCACTGCTGCATTTCCAGCCAGAATGGTGCCAAAAAGTTGTTGTTTTTTTACCTGGCCATTGCTGCATCTCTAGCTGGCATAGTGCCAGTAGAAGTGTTTTATACATTGTTGTTATTCTAGCTGGGATAATGCCACTAAAAGCAGTTGTTTTTTACAGAGACATTGCTGCACCACCAGCCAGGATTGTGCTACAAAAAGCAGATGTCTATCACAGAAACATTGCTGCGTTTTCTTTCTGAAAGGAAAAGCAGTTGTTTTTTACTGAGACATTGCTGTTTTTTTGGCTAGGATAGTGCCATGAAAAGTGATTGTTTTTTTATCAAGACTGTGCTGCTTTTCTGGGATTGTGCCAGCAAAACTGGCTACTTCAGACTAAACATGATCCTCTTCTTCTCATAACCAAATGGTTTTTGGCCCTAAACCTAAGCACACGTTAACTATACAATCAGGTTGGAGGAAAACACTTAAGTGAGAGCTCTGTGCCAGGGTTTTCACCATATTCCTCCCAGGACCAAGAGATCTTCATTTAGCAATGAGCAGAGACTGAGATACTCCAACATCACCTGAACAGCTTTGATTTGTATTGTTTTTTTCTGCCCACTCTGGGACTGTTACACACCTGGGACTGTCAGTTACAGCACATCTAAGTCAGTCAATAACTTCAGTTGATCAATTAGCTGCTAAAGAGACTAAACTATTATCCTTGTGGCCTGGGAATTAAATTGCTTTTCGGTATTGCATTCAGATGAGAACGCTAGGTAAGCAATCTGGTGCACATTTCCATGATGACAAGACAATTTTATTTGCATAGCCCAATATCACAAGTGTAACATTTGCCTTAAGGGCTTTAGAGTCTGAAAACCATATGTCACCCTCGATGCTTAGATCCTGCAGTGTTTGCTTGTCTTACCTTTAAAACAGACAGTGAGCCTCATGCAGCAACTTTCTCTTATTTTTTTTAATCCTTCCTCTTAATTTTCTGGTAAGAGAAAATAAAAGAGAAGTCATCTCCAGATGCACTAAACACAATTTGAGTAAAAGCATCACACATTCATTTTACATGAGTCAATAATCTGAAACTAAACTTTATCTTTGTTTTTGTTATTGAACATAAATCACATTAACACAAATTAATTGAATCAAATTATCATATTTGTTAGAATGTAATTTATAGCAAAACTATGATAAATAACACCAGATGTCTTTTTGATTTTGCTTCTACCAGTCCTATCTTTTTGTGCTATTCTCACACAATAAAATGACACTTTAACATCAGTGAGATAACATGATGGTTCAGCCTCTGGAAAACTACCCAGACAGACAAAACACAATATCAGGAGGAAGATGGAGAAAATAATGAAAAAGGAAACCCATACTCACCTGCAGATATCTCGGAACAATGCTGACAAATGGGAGCAGCGGCCCGGCCGTGCTGTTTTCATCAGATCACATCATCTATCTCACAATGGCACCTGCCTCAGCTGCCCCATCAAATTTAAGCAGCCCCCCTGTCCTTGAGGCAAGTAGGCAGAAGCCAAATTATTTGCACACTGGTTAGCAACTTCAAGGTGAAACAGCAGCTGAGCTCTCAATTATTTCTCAGTGGCATATTCAGGCCTTACTCAGGGGAATTGGAAGTAGAACAGATTTACAGGACGGATTGGCCCCTTACCTGCTCACCTATTTACCTTGATAATTATTGCCCAGATCACCTTGGTAATACATTTGCCTGCAAACACTCTGCCGTCCCCTAAAGTGAGCACAAATGATAGGTTCAGTATTGACAGTCGCCAGCAGTGGGTCTGTTTTAGCAGGCTGCCAAAAAGATGGTTTTAATGGCAGACAGATGCAGTCTTTTGGCTGTCACATTTTTCGAATGGGGAACTCATGACTCTTTCATGGGGTTGTTAAATAAATAAGGAGGGTAGATAGAGTTGCCTAAAGAGACGTGGGCTGTGGCATATGGCCCAGGCAAAAAATGGGCCTCAACAGATCGCCTTTTTGGATGCCATCCTGGTGCATGCTCGATAGCCACGAGCCGGCCAAGACCGTAAAACAAAAGCAAAGCAGTCAAAAGCAAGTAACAGAGGGGTGTCAGGTGGCTTTTTCTTTTTGTAGCAGCGGGGCTCGGGGAAGTGTTTATTGACTATGCAGAACTGTCTGCTCAACATCAAAGCAACCGCTAAGTCCCCTCATGGGAACCACGCCAGACATAAACCCCTGAACCCAGAAGGATCAAAGTCTCACCCACTATTCAACTTAAAGCACATTAAATAAATATGAATATTCTGAATATTATGTCACAAATATAAATAGACAACCCCACCATCAGGAAAGCATCTTTTGCGCACATGAGATGGTAATTACTATGGATATTTTGAGAAAATGTATTGGGAGTTGAAAAGACTTTCTTTTTTTTTCCTGGGTAGTGAAATTATGCATATTTACTGATCCACTACAGTAGTTTGCATTCATATATTTGCATGTGTTTTAAAAACATAACATGCTACAGTATAGTTGGCGCATTCTATGGTTAATTATCCAGAAAAATGTGCCTCAAAAATAAACTTGAGATCAAACTTTTTGCACTTAATTAAGGTCATGTTTACGTCTATTTCCATCTTTACTGTAGAATCATAGTATCTGCTGTGTTAGTGAGGGCCCCGTAGTAAACAGAAGGTCAATTTCACCTCAGAACTATCCAATAAATGTATTTGAGGACGTTCAGGACAAGTTAATATAGGATTTTGGCCTTTATTGGTCAAGCAGTGCTCCAGTTAACAACAATATAAAGCAGGCTTGCTGCTGTCTGGCTGGTTTGGTAGCCTTTAAAACTTTATTATTCAGTCAGTGGAAGCTGGTAACAAAATAAACTGTCATGTCCAGTTTCCCAACAATCCTGAAGAGAGAAGTTCAGTCAACAGCCTCCAGAAACAGACACATTGCTACTCACTCCTGAACAAAGGATGCTGCTGCTTTGATTTGGACTTTCACTGAAACAAGACGAGACACTCTTACTTTGTTTTGTGTGTCCAGTCTCCTTAGCAGAGCTGCAAACTGCTCAGCCTCAGGGATTTGTCAAAAGTAGGAAGTAGTCATGGTCTGTTTGTGTTAAAGTTGAAATGTGATATTTGTTTTTGATTCATACCCTTATGTATGGGTGATTATTGGAAACACTGACAACTATTCCTTGCTGTGGTTTGGAGACACTCCACAACAAATACAGAGCATAACTGTACTGTTGAAGTTTAGCTTTACTATCCATCAGGTGACTCATTAAAGGGATAATGTGCAGATTTTCAAAAGCTTTGTGAAAATAGTAATACAAATATGCATAACTGGACTGTGGTAAACTTCCCTCCATCTTGCCATCACCCAGACCTCACTGGCTCAAGGGCTGTTGCTTGAACTACAGATTGCACCTCTGTTTTGTCACTGATTTGCTCATTGCTTGCCTAAAATGCCATCAGAAACATATTTTAGTGCACTGTTTGGCTGTAGTATGATAATTTATGATAACTTATTTTTACATCACAGGAAACAGTGGGCCCCATGCTGTTTCCTGTGATGTAAAAATAGAGGTTGATAGTACTGACATGAAATGGTAAAACCTAAGAAGTGCTGATCAAATATGAACCAAAAGTCTGTTACTATGATGTCTGTTTCTCACCAAAAATTCTTTCAGAAACATATTTTGGTGTACTGTTTGTCTGCTATTTTAGATTATTTGTTACTGGCCAACCACCATATTGTGTCCCCAAGCTGGCATTATGTCAGGGAGCGTTTATTAGTCCAGGAGTGGGGTGCATTCTGGTAGTTGTAGGTTTTCTACCTCCAGAACAAAAGACAATGCCACAGCCCCTTTTCTTTGTTATCTATTTTAATTTATATGACTAACTCCATCACAGTTTCATTACATCATCACTGTTTCTTAGAAGTATTTTTCTGTGGTAAAGATATAGCTCATTTATATCCATAAGCCTGTCTACCCTGTGTATTCGGTAATTACAGCCCCTTGACAATCTGAGATCATCTGGTGTTTTTAAATCTATTTACTTAATCCTCTCATTAGGCTTTTTTCACCATGTATAGAGCATGATGTATTTTACTTGAGGTGACTGAAGAAGCACATGATGTTCAAGTAAATTGCTCCTTGAAATAAAAGGATCATTATCTTTAAATGATAAAACCAGAATTCAAACAGGATCATATATTTACTTTGCTACAGTCTGGTGCGACAACCTGTGCCACTAGGGAAGTTATAATATAGTCCATCCATGTAGAAAAATACAATAAGACATTTAAAAGTGACTTTCTGGAAAAAAAATGCTACTTCCAAGCAATGTCAGACTTAATGTCTTGGGCTTTATGAGAATTGTTATTTGCTGTTATTTTCAATTTTTTTCTTAATAATGTGTAAAAATGACTATTTGGAGCAGATGAAGTTTTACAACAGTTGAGTAATAAACTCCAAAATACCACACTATTCTGTCCCCCCAAGCTTAGCTCATCCCATCATTATACTGTTTTTGATGTTAACATAACAAGCATTTCAATACTTATTATAAGACATTAAAGCTGGGACATTGTATTTCACCTTTCACACTGTAAATTGTGTGTAGGTGTGTTTAATTGGAAATGGCAGGATCCTCATCACTCTCCTGAAATATCCGTGGAAAACAAATTACAGAGCATTTGTCCTATAATTAATGCTAGTTCATCATGTTTACATGTTAAGGTGCTGGCTGTTCTTTCCAGTGCATCTAGCATGAAAGAAAAGAGAAAAAAGCACCAGACACTGACACAAAGAGGCCCCTTTTGTGGGGCTATGATATGCGCCAGGTGAATCAGTTTTAGAGGCAGCTGGCTACAACTCAGCTTGTCAAATATTGTAGCTTTATGGGTAGATGATGGTGTTAGACACGAACACACCGTGGTGCCCTTTTGCAATGGTTTGATATGCACCAGGTGCCTACTGGAAACTACAGCAATTTAAAAGTGAGAAAGTTGGTACAGGGTGGCTGGAAGGGGTGGTGGATGGGTCAAACAAATCCCGGACTGTCACCCAGGAGCCTGCTGTTGGCTTCTCTTATGAATTATTATATGGGCCAAAAGTATTTAAACGCAGCAAGACTTGTCTAAGTAGGCTAATTGCAATATTAGCATTACAGCACTGTAGGCTAGACATCATTCATGCTACATGGTTTTTATTACCAGTAGTTTGGCTTTAACTGTTGTTTCTTAACAAAAATACCATTATATACTGTATACCTTGTTGAAATATCAGGGAGGTATGAATGTGTGAAAAGCAGATTGTAGTAATAATTGTAGTTGCCTAATTAAAGTGATAAAGATGTAATCACTTTCAATTAGATGTGTGGCATTTCAAGTAAAATTAAGTCCTCTTGAATTTCAGTCCACTTATTTCAATCCCAGTATTATGCTATTGGGATTAGCTTGTAATCTAACGGTTTAATTCATTTTAATATATGTAAAGTTTGACAGACATTGACTGAAATAGCTAGGTAAATTAGGATCCAGGAAGCCTAGTATGGAAATGTTGATGTAAACAGGAGCTTAAATTGAACCCTTTGATATGGATATACTGTAATATAGACAAGAGAAACATCCTCCCTGCCATGGTTTAATATTTCACATCCAAGCATAAATCTCAAATGACTTGCTTTTTATTTTAGGCATCTGATGCTTCTATTGTGTGACAGAGGCGCAAGCAACAGCAAATTCACACTTTTGTTTGCCTACGTGCCGTGTTTCCCAGATGTCATTAAGCACATGGATTTGGATGAGTGCAAGGAACACCCAGGGGTGTGTCTGTATTTTCATGCTCAGTTGAGGAGAGGTGACTTGTCGCACGGTGTCAGAATCCATCAGCCTGTTCCTGACCTAGAAATTTAAGCACAGATCTAATATCTGAGGAATGAAAACAATAGATGTCTCCATTACTCCCCAGGGCTCAAAGGCCTCAAGAATAGCTTCTCTCCTCCTCTATTCTGCCTGTCTGTTTTCAAGTCAGAAGATAAATGAGCATGCTATGATACAGCTTGAGGAAAAAAAGAACGTCAAAAGTCCCCATGGAGCCCTAAGCAAGGAAGCAAGGATGTGGAATAAAAAGGAATGGAACAGAGATCCAAACTTAATGCAAAGCAGCACTGTGTTTTATGAAACTAGGCTGTCCTCGGCGTATCCCTGGTCATTTCCCATAACCTTCAAAGGGTAACCTAATTTGCATGTTTCGCTAAGAGACACCCCAAAATGAAACTTTTATTCAATGATAAAAAGCTATTATTTTTGTTTCATTTTGAAGTTCACTCACTAATTACTTTACCATTATCATCTCTTTTAAGATTACAAATGTGCAGCACAAATGAATAATATTCCCAATGCATATCTTAATGTTTGTGATCCTTCACTAATGGTGGTTAATTAATGTTTGGAGGCCAGGAAAGTAAAGAAATGAACTACCAATGCCCCCGTAAACAAGTAATTAGCGCTGAAACATATGATGTTAAATTACCTTGCGGTCTGCATCATCATTTAATGAGGTATTCAATCAAAGAAATCAAACATTAAATTGCGTATTTGGTCACTGATAGACAAAAATACACTCAAATGCTCAGTTAGACTTAAAGGAATACTTCATCCACAAAATAACTATTTGTATATCAGTAAGTCATGCTACATTACCTTAAATTTGTGAAGAAAACTGTTTTTCTCACATGCCTCCATGGAAAATGGCAATGATACTGATTCATAGATTGATTGAGGTCCAGGTTTAACAACAGCAAAATTATACTAAAACATCCATTAACAAACTCTGACCAAACTTGTGTACCATAATGCTGTTACTGTATGCTCAGTACTTCCCAAACACATGCATTATCTCTAAAACCTTATTATGTAAAACTGAGTGGAAAGTAAAGCTAATCTATGCTCCTTTATGTGCCAGACTCCAATGCTGAGGTTTTTTTTAAATTCACGAAACTTGAATCATATATGGGTTGCTTGAGTTTGTAAATATACATTTTAATATAGTTCATGATGTCTAGAGGTATCACGTACTTAAATTTAATTGTTTTTTAGAGCTTAACAACACTTTTTTAAAAAACAAATTTAGGACTTATTTTTGAACAAATGATCCTTTTCTTATGCTAGCATTGCAGGTAGCATGCAGGCAAGTCTATGCATGCTACCATGCAGAGGTAGGATTTATGTCAGGCTATGGTAGTTAAAGAGAGTTTGTTTAATTCACATTTTGTCAGCATTTAAGAACAAACAAGACAGTTTTAAAATTTGTATCATTTAGAAAATTTGTAACATTAAAAAAACGTGGACTCCTACAATGACAGTCTGCCTCATTTTCACAGAGAAATTTAAAAGATGAATAAATCAAATGAGATAAAATGTTTGGACTTCGCTTTTTCAGAATTATTACAATATAAAGACTTTTAGGGCCTAAAATTCATACATTTGAATTTTTAAGACATTTTAAGGCTTTTAAAGGACCTGCATACACCTTGATTTTGTTCTTGTTATATAGGTTTCCTCAATAAAATCAATACACTGGCCATTTCCCTTGCAGACATGAGAAAAACAAAGTTTTCCTCATAAATTCAAGGTAACATGTCATGACTAATTAATATACAAATGATCATTTTGTCAGTGAAGTATTCCTTTGAGCTTGTGCTTGGGTGGCTAGGCATTAAAGGGTAATTACACTATATTTGTCTTTCATAAACTCTGCCTTCTTACTGTGGCCTGTTACTGAAAAAAATGACTGATTTCATAATTTTTCATGTTCATAAATATTTGCAGCTAGGAAAATAATTGTTGTCAGTGGTACAAACCAACATTATCCACACCCCAAACATACTCAGCTGTCATTTCTGGTTATAAGCCAGTGGATTCCTTACTAAAGACATGTTTAAAATCAAGATAGGACCAGCATGTGTTTAAAAAAGTCCATAGATTGTTTAATACAACATACCATATTCTCAACAATTCAACATCAACGGAATTTTGTTAATTAAAAAAAAGAAAATCTGCATATTACCTTTATTGCACAGAACAATTTGAATGTATTTTCCATAGATTTCTTTTTTCTTATCTTTTTTTTTTCTTTTTTTGTAAAAAGTTGGCTTGGACTACATGGTCAATATAGTCCAGGGTCAAAATAAAAAAATAAGGAGTAACAGAAACAGAAATAACAGGATCCCGGGATCACTCGGGACCAAAAAAAGGCTAGGTACAGTAGCCACACTTTGAACTAAGAGAGCATTCATAATCAGCAAGAGGGAGAACCACGAGCCATATCCAGTGATTTTTTTTTTCCTTTATGCAAAACGGATTACACCAAAGCTGCTTCACATTGCTCCATGGGTGAAACCATCTGTGTCACTCGAGCCATCTGCATATTCTGTCCATACTTCCAGCCCATTACTGTGTCGTTGTCTGTAATGTCATCCATCATAAATAACTTGGCCTTTATCCTCACACACGTTTGCAAAGCCCAGCTGTCCACAGTGTGTACTTGAAAAGGAAAGGCTGTAAACTCACATTTTATATGCAGGGCCAACTGGGAGCATAATATGCGCAGTTCTTATTCCCCTGACAAACTTTGCACATTTCTGGGGAATAGCAAACTTGTTAACGATCCTGGAAGGTAATATTTCCATGGCTTTGATGAGAGGGGAGCATCGGCATAAATAAATCATTGATTCATAAAACAAACAAGAAAAACAATGAAAGAAATATTCTACAGCTTGAGGAGCACATTGTATCCAAAAAACGTGAGCACCACTACTTGTATTCCTGCACAATCATGTTGAGCACAAAGTAATACCGTTACGTAACAGTTTTTGAAATCCAATTTAAAAAGTCAGGGATAAGGGCTTCTAGTATCAAGGTACCAACCTTTTTATTTGATGGCAAAACTGTAACTAGATGCTGCATCTATTGTTGGCACAGAGCTGCATCGCATCAGCAACATCACACATTTTTTTTTATCATGCCCTCAATCCATGTGTGTGCACAGTTAGGTTACATCTGAACATTAGGGAAGTGGGATACTGATATCAGATACTGGGCTCAAAGGGCTTTGTAAGAGCATTTCCTCAATGCTAAAATCCAATAAAGAGCCTCATGTAAGAGCAGAATTTGCTGCTGCCTTTCAATGCTAAATATCAGTATTTGTATTTCTAAAAGTGCAATTATTCTTACAAACCTCACTACCATTTGTACAGTGTTGTACTGAGAATTGGTATGAATAGTAAAACTTGCATGATGCATCCCTTACACTGAGACGGTATTTTTCAGAGCTTTTTTTTGTGTATCATTCTGTTTTTTAAGTCACATGACAATCAGTGTAAACTTTTTTTTCCCTTTATTAGGCCTGTACTTTGTTGGTCAAGAGGGTCGCTACCAATTAGCCACTAAGGCATCAAATTTAAGTTTATATGGTAAATCACCAATAGTTTTATGATATATTTGTGTCAAACAATGTTATGTATTTCTGCTAATTGCTGGGGCATTTTTTTTTCTTTCCCATCATGTATTGTGACACAGATACACATTTAATGTATTACAGAACAATCATCACTGCAGAAAAGAAAAAGACCATACTGAATGTAGCACACAGTATAATGATGATGTACATGAAATGCATCAATGTTGTATAAATGTGCTCATCAACCCATACAAATCTCATTCATAACTTGACATCTAACCTTGGAAATAAAAATAAAAATACAGACAAGAAACAGCAATGGCCAAAATCTGATCTGCCCCTCGCCTTCTGGCTGTTTGAAGTGTTTTTCTTTTCTGACATTATTCCCAGTATAAATCCACAGGAATATGAACTTCTTATGACAAATCTGACTCTTAATTAATGCCCCCGCAGGCCTCGTAGAAACCACCGATGCCCCGTAGCACTGCATGTGCTTCCATTCCCTCTCACTTGTGAAAGTCAGGAACTGCCCTCCTCTCTAGTGCTTCAGTCAGGAAAAAACAATACTCTATGTTAACAGACCAGGATCCACAGGTTTGTGCGGGAGGAAAGAAAATGTCTTCTTTTCCTTTTGTCTTATTTTTCAAGTTCAAATTGAATAAATCCCACAGGTCCATTAAATCATTTTCATGTTAAACTTGCGAGGAGCATCCACTGTGCTGCTGCTCATGCCAGCGTCCGATTTCCGTGGCACGTACTCGATCTCGATGTTGTGCTTAGTGTTGCCTTTACCTCTGCTCCAAAGGAAGAGCAGTACCAAGCAAAACAAGACGACACCGAGAAAAGAAATAAAGCCCATTGTGGTCGCAATGATCAACGTCTTTATATCAAAGGGGAAAGGGGCATTGGCTCTTGTACCGTTAGCACCAGTTTCTGTGGGCTGGTTGGAGATGAAGGCAAAAGTCTTGTTGGGTTGGTGGGGCCAGTCAGGCGAGTAGCTGTGAATGTGCAGGTGAGCAAGAGAGGTGTCATTTCCGCCTGCATTGCTTGCTATACACACGTATGTGCCATTGTCTTGAATCTGGGCATAGCGAACCTCGAGGGTACCGTCTGGCAACACGGAGAGCCTTCCAATTGTTTTGGTGGTGATAAACTTTTTCTGCGGGGATAGCCACATAATCACTGGAGCAGGATCTCCATCAGCTTGGCAAGCAAAATGAACAATGGCTCCCTCATCAACAAATTTCTGCTGGGGCTTGCGATCCCTAATCCTCGACTTGCGGCACGTGAAGTAGTTGGGCTGCAGAACATCCGGGAAGTCTTTGAATTCTTTGCCTTGGACAAACTCAGGGGAGGCACAGGTAGGCTGTTGCCTGTTGAAGTTCAGTCTCCAGCGTCGTCGGAAAACCCATAACAGTCGGCAGTCGCAGGCCAGGGGATTATCATACAGGGCAAGGGTTTCCAGGTTGCCAACTGAATGGAAAGCCGACTCCTCTAAAGTACTAAGAGAGTTTCCAGACACGTTTAGAATCTTCAGGTAGTTTAGACCGCGGAAAGAGTAGGGCTCAATCATTGCCAGTCTACCTCCTACCAGGTGAAATTCCTGTAGACGCAGAAGATCATGGAGCTTATTCCCCTCAATGGTATGGATAGGATTGTATGAAAGATTAAGAAAGCGCAAGTAAACCAAGTGCCGCAGGGCTACATAGGGAATCGTGGTTAGGTTGGCATTTGCAATGGTCAGGGAGGTGAGATTTAATCCATACAAGCAATTTGGGGTCATCGTATCCAGATATGGCCAGTTGGCTATTTCCAACACTTTGAGACGATAGAGCCGTTTAAAGGAGTAATCCCGTATGACATTGATATTAAGGTGGCGCAGCCTGAGAGTGATCAAACTGTGAAGGTGGGTAAAAGCCTCTGTTGGCACAGAGGACAAGTTGCACTTCTCAAGACTCAGGTGCTCAAGGCTACTTAGGCCATGAAAAGCCCGGTGGGAGATGAAAACCAGGTCGTTGTCACCCACCTCTAAAGACCGAAGGTTGTACAAATCCTGGAACATGTAGTCCAACAGGATGACAATCTTGTTCTCACTTATGTCCAGCTGCGTGAGATTGCTCAGGCCTGTGAAGACACCGAGCTGGATCAGCTTAAGCTTGTTGCTACGCAGCCCCAATGTCCGCAAGCCGTAAAGGTTGTTGAATGCTCCGGGTTCAATAGTAGAGATCGTGTTTTCACTGAGCTCCAGGTGTTCAAGGTTGGCAAAGGTGGCAAACTCGTCTGGGTTGATGGTTCTGATGCGGTTCTTGCTGAGGTCCAGCAGTTTCGTTTCTGCAGGAATGCCCTCGGGAACTGTCATGAGCTTCTTGCGGTGGCACATCACAGAGCGCTCTTGAACATTGCACTCACAGCGGGATGGACAGCCTGTAGTGGAGCCAGACAGCACGGTGCCCAGCATCAAGATCAGAATGGGCTGCCAGCAAGCCACCAGGTAGCTGTGCCCAGTCGCTTCCCCGGCCGCCATCTTATCGGTTACCTGGGGAGACACAGAGAAGAGGGAAAACATTTAGCCTGGAAATGGGATTTAAACAACTGATGATTTTGACCACCTAACATTTTGCAAAATCCTGAAGCAAGGACAAAAAGAGAGCATTCAAAGAAGGTTGTTTGGCATGGTTTAATATAACTGAGCTATATTCAGATAGTTCAGTTGTTTCACATCATATGTGGTGGTAGCTGAGTTGTTGAATGTGAACGGACAGCAGTTTGAATTTGTATTAAAACACTTTCCTTTGACCACTGCGTCTATTTTCTGCCCGATGGTTAAAGGACGGCACTCTCGTGCGACACAATTCCCAACAGAGCAGAGTATGAATCCAGCTGCAATATTAATGCCACAGACTCAAGATGAATAGAGGTGGGCGGTTACGAGGAATAAGGTATGTGCTTGCATAATTGAGAGCGCTGACAGTTTTGAATTCTGCATCGTTCACTTTCTCTACACAGAGCTTCAAAAACATGTTAGCTGCTGTGAATGCACAGAATTCTATCAGACCTATTTGCTGTATAGAAGACAAAGCACTGATCCTAGCAAAAAAGAATAATAAAAGACCAAATAATTCAAGTAATCTACATACATCTTGCACTGCACACTCTTTGTGACTGCTATATGCTGCACACCATTTTCCTTGCAAACCTTGATGATCAATCAGTCAATGCTGTCAGCCTGATATGAAGGGAAGGGGTGCAGCTTCACGTGGAATTAACAGCATTTTTCAGACGGTAATCCAATTTATGCTTTGTCACAGACACATATGCTGAGCACATCTGTGGGTTGTTCTGGTACCATAAACTGTTTTTATCCTACTTCTAGCCTGGATCTGCTGTGTGAGTTGAAAAAAAAAACAGCAGGGGGTTGGGGGGCCCAGTAACAGGAGGATGCAGTCAAAGATGGATGGTGGCAAGTGTGATGTATGTGCTGTGGCTGACACCCGGCTTGCGCAATCCTTTACAATAAAATATAGAGCATGCACCACCAGGGAATTGGATACAAAGAGATAAATACTGGGTTTAAGAGCAAAAAACCAAACAAACAAACAAACCGTATTTAATATCAATGCCATCTGTCTGCATGCCTCTACCCTTTCACGAACAATGCAATTAATAATTTATTTCAGCATGCTTGAGAACGCAAAAACAAACAAACATACAAAAAACCCACAATGACATTATTTTCATCATAGAGCAAAGTGGGAGCATCACTTCTCCATACTATGATTTAGTATGGTTTAGTTCTGAAATATTAGTTGTATGAGTGGTTCGGTAGTAAAAGGCAGATGGTCTTACTAATGATTAAGAATTTTGATCAATAATTTCATCAGCACTTAAATTGCTATTTCCAACATTAAAGCACATGTAGTTGGATTGTTATTCAGTGACATGATGAAATGTGCAAGGAAAAACACCCCACAGAACCAAAATCCTTCACATCTCGTTCACACTCATCAAGACATGTCTCTGGGCGACTCCTGTCTATGTGTGACGGCTGTTGTCACAATACGTACATTTTTGCCAGTGGTATGCAGTTTTATCTCCTGCTCTAAATTTGCTTTTAAAGTCGATTGCTAGCTGGTCACATGGTGCTTTTTTTTCTTTTTCAAACAATGTTTGTGAAGAAGGATTGTGCACACGTTTGTGCTTCAGCAGATTTCACGGCCATATTACATGTGACAGATTGAGACTGTAGAGTAACGGGTAGGAGAAAATCTGTTATATTATGGTTGACAGTTAATTATGGGGTGACATGTTACTACCATTGTGGTCACCACAAATAACTTTTTTTCCACTAAACCGACGGACGACTGGACATCAGACTCATCAAAAAAGGGGGGTTTATGGGTTAGATTTACTTGACTCAATTTCATTTTATTCCCTCTGAGGTCACAGTTCAAATTGGGGATTTGATGATACCATCTGTAATCAAGTGAGAGATTTCAAAACAGACAGAGATGATGGTGCACACAAGACCAGAGACCTGCACCAAAGCATGCTGTGCTCCTTTCTGCCTCCAGCCATCCTCAATCATTCTTATTCCTTAACCCACATTGATCATGTCAGTGCTGAGCGCTGTGAGATGGAGTGGTGTGGGGCTTTGTATGGCATGCTAAGACACCTTGGAAGAAGGAGTGGCCTTATCGTAGGCTCAATTCCATCTGTCACCCTCTATCATGTGGCTATCGCATATTGGATATCAGTCAATGAGATGCTATTATGTCCAACTCTATTACCACTGACACTGAAACCCAATCAAGAAAATGATCAAATCATAATCCCTCGTCTGTAAATCTCCATGTCTGCAACTTCAGCAGGTTATAGACCCTAGTCAGGCTTTTTAATGAGTCCTAGCACTCTGCTACACAGGGTCAATATCTCCACAAAATAACACTGCACTTGATTACTTAATCATAATTCATGACTCTATTACAAGATCCACTACAAGGAGATGTTACTGAAGCTTTTACAGTCAATCCTTCCAAAATGGAGAAAAAAAACCCCACAGCTCACCCAGTATACAAACCTAGCTGAGATGCTGGAGCTGTGGAGCATAAAATTTAAGTAATTTCTTCAAAATGTGGTCCCCTGTGTTATTCTTATTCTTAATTTATTTATTTATTTAAAGACAGAGCAACTTCATAGCCCAAGGCTTCAGCAGCAAATGCGCAGAAAAACAGGTAAAGACAGTAATATATTAAGATAAGGAAATTCCATTTACGGGTTAACATTTGCTGCTCTGTTTTTTTAATGATCTAGTGTTATCATTCTGTCACAGGCATATAGTCTGAATGCAGTTCTTCATTCCTATCAGCAGTCAATTGAGCTCCCAGAGAATTACATCAATTGAGGTGAAGTAAGAGGGGTGTGCTTTTTAAAGAAAAGAATGTGGTTGAGGGTAAGTGAGACAGCGGTGCTGAATAAATGTTGGCCCACCAGTCCAAGACCAGTGATAACTAGATCAATGAATAGTGAGATTAATGCCTTTATGACAGAATCCACTGGGATCGTGAAGACGTTTCCTCATATCAGAAGGTGGATGGTGCTCCTACAGTACGCGGCTGTTATACCAGAGTAGCTATCAGTGGATGAACAATCATAGTTAACCATGTATTTACCATTGTCTTTTCCAAGCTGCTGTTATTAAAGGGTCATTTTGTTATTTTTCAACCTGGAATCCTATTTTCCCATGTTTTTGTGTCTACTTGATTCATGAAAATAACATAATTCACTTCAGTAATGAGTGAAAGCTCTGCAGCTGGCAGCAGATTACAGGCTGCAATCTAACATTAGAGGGAAACTGTGCACTGTCAATTTACATCCACTGAAAGTGCTTGCTTTAGCCATTGACAGAATCAGATTATTATATGACAGTCTGACTACATTATGTAGGTCTAAATATAGAGATAGACCTTTTTGCTTGTTTTTGTTCAAGCAGAAACAGCTCCAAAATTGCTATCCCCAAACCCACCAGACTTCATTTAAATAAACAGTAGATTTAACAGCATAAAACACGCTTCGTTCAAAGCCAACAGAAACAAAATAGAACTCACAAAACCTAGTTTGTCTTTCACTGTTTCAATTATCACCAACTCTGGTTTGGTTGTAATAAACCCCAAATTCATCCACCTAAATGTAAAAACATGCTTGCTTTATTACACACTCAAATTACCATGTATTTAAATGGAGTCTGGTAGGTTAGGTGGTGGTGATTTTGGGGCTGTTTCTATGTGTAAACAAAAAGGATCCTACTCTTTAATAAAGGGTCTATCTCTGTAGAGATGTCTTCCATAATGTCTTCTGTCAGTGGCTAAAACAGGCACTTTGGCGGACATGCATTGACAGTGCACAAATGCCCCAATTGGTTGCATCACACCCTGTTTTGCCGCTGAAAGCTGTGCCAATAAAGCTCAATTTTGGTCCATTTTCAAAACCTGCTTCCTAAATTACTCACTTAGACACAAAAACATGGGAAAAAAGGCTCCAAGCTGAAAAATAATGAAATTACCCTTTAAGTCAAGTTTATTTAAAGTTTAATTAAGTGTTGAGCTGTCATGTCAAGAAGCATTGGCCACATGAGGATTTCATTCAACCTTATTTTACTTTGATTTTTCTCCACATATTTTTCTGTTTCAAATGAAAATCTAATTTCAATCCTCTCTTGTGATGAAATAGTTCTTTATGAGGAAAGAGCCTTTATTTTCTGCACTTTATTTAAGGTGCTGAAAATATCCTTGCTTCTTTGAATATACAGGCAACCATGCTACAATAAGCACAAACTGAATCAAAAGATCAAGCAACTATTTCCATATAATTGTGAGTCTTGGGTCATTTTTCTTTCAGAGGGATGAAGCTCTTTTCAGCTCGCTGTATTTAAAGTTTGCAGCTCCACAGTCAACAGGTTTTAAGCACCCGCTTGTAGTAAGCTGTTTTAATTGCTCCCTGTCCTCACGTAGCTTTAACACACAACGTGCTATCACGCCACTAAATCTCGCTCCACGCGTCTCAATGAGGCTGTCTGTCATCATTAAGTTCTCCACAATAAGCACAATCAAACATAAGTGGGGAGGGGTATTGTTACGATTTAAGCATCGCCCAAAGCTTTAGTTTACCTGTCACAAGACATCACTCCTGAGCTTTGTTAATACCACTGTTAAATACCTGTAAGCTTCTGGGAAATCCCTGAGATGATGCTGACGTTATCTGGAGCACAAAGTGTTAAAAGCCTTTAAAGCCCATTCTCCTGCAAAGTGCTTAGTCAGCTGGCAGGCTAATCCTGAATGGACTAACCCAGCTGTGGAATTTTATTTACTGTTAATATTTGCATGACTTTGGTAGTTTATCTGAGGTTAACAATTTGCAGCAAGCAGATGCCATTATTTTAAATCTCCTCCTTAAACAGATGTACCTAAATCATATGGGGCAGTATACCTGTTTTAGTATACCATTACTATGATTTTTGTATGTATGTATGCTGGGAAAAAAAAACAGCTGCCAAGATTATAAATTAAACTGATTAGCAAGATTCTTATTGGTTCAATTCTTTGCAGTAAGTAGCAGATATTATAACACAGTGAATGCATATTGACAGCCACACTTTGGCTAAATCCATCTTAACCAGGAGCGTCTGACCTTTAGCTCCACAAGTAAGATCACTTTCACACTGATATAATGTCGCCGAGCTGAATTTCGAGAGAAAGGTTACCCTTGTGTCATTGAGAAGCTAAGCTGCCTGGTGGGATTGCTGGCTGGAGCCGGGCCTGTGAAATGGCAGGGCTTAAATGTAAGCCGACGCCCGACAGATGGACAGCAAAGCCCTAATCCAGGCGAAGAAGCTGGTTGGTGCAACAAGGTGCAGAATTCCAACGGTGGCCAGCTGTTGTCCTGATGAAACTCTGCTATGAAACCTGTCGACATGTCTCTCCTGAACTTCACCCCAGAAAAGGGTCGTATACTATTCCTCTGCAGGTGCACTGCTTACTGATGTCGAATAACATCATTCGGCTACGAATACATTTTATAAGAGAAGATTATATTTGAAGTAACTAGGAAAGTATCAACAGTAGGGATTGGCTGGTGCATTATATATGAATTTTCATTATCAGATTATCATTAATAATTAGACCGCTGGGCAATCAGCAATAAAAGACACTCCACAAAACAGGCAACACTATCTCTAAATATGCAAGACATATCAATCAATTTTTGGGATGTCTTATGTCATTCTGGCTTCTTAAGACATTTTTTTCACTAAGAATTATGTAAACTATAAAGTATGAAAACTTAAAAAAAAAAAAGATGATTATCAATTGCAGTTTACACGGACAGAGTGATAGACGCCTCTTGTCATTTTGCTATCCTTTTGGATATAAAAGGAGTGACCAAAATATTGACAAACTTCTCCTTTACTATATCTCTGCAATACTCAGCTCTCTTTTACAAAAGAGATGTAAGTGAAGGTTAGAATAAGGTGATGATGATAATACAATACAGTTTAACAGCACCACAAAGCCTGGTCTTGAAAAAGACCAGATCGGACTAATTGAGGCAGCTGTGACGGCCTCTTCTGAGAGATGACTGAGGACAGCGAAAGTTGAAAAATTAAAAACAGGCAATTCATTTAATATATATGCAGATAAGTATTGTTGTTTGTTTATTAAATGGCCCTTGGCCTACTGTTATTTTGCAATAGTGTCCACCAAACAAAACAAATTGATCCTTGCTCTGGAATATTAATCAAATTTCCATCTAACTAAGAATTTTAAGTCAAAATTGGTTAAAAGTGATAGAACTCTGCTCTTGATTTTTCCCCAAAGAAAATGCTGTTATCCATCAATTTTTGTAAGGATCCTTCAGGCTTTGGACATTAAATCCCTAAAGCCATACAGGTCGTTGACCCTGTGCTCTGACCTTATTGAGTGGTCTGTGTGGGAGGAGAAGTGGTCAATTAAATGTGTTATTCTTCTTATGATCACAGCTCACTTGGTATTTTTTTTATTGTAAACACATGCACTGAAATTCTAAATGAAGTGGGATTTCCCCGCACGAGGATATGTTTACTCACTGGTTTATTTTTTATTTTTTAATAAAACAAACAAACAAATTACTGATGGTAAAGGCAAAACTCCATAATTTCCAAACGGGTGATACTGTGTGCAGAGATCAGTAGTCTAATGATTACGGCTGTTAAAACTCTGAAAGTCATGTTTCATTGCACCCAAGATCACCCAGGCTCCTAATTTGGGCAAGCTTTTTACAGATGTGGTTGGCTGTTATGTGTGAGAGGGGGAGTGTGTGTCCTTATGTGGTGTTCCATCATTATTAAGCTCATTAGCCTCGTCTCCCCAGCTCTGTTTGGAGAATCATCATTAATTTTTGGTTCTTAAGGAGATGTGTTTTCAAAGAGGAACAGCCTCCAGAATGTCAGACTCATAAAACGTAGATGAAGGATTTTGGAAGAACTCAGATCAGCACTCACTAATGAGGACCCACAGTCCTTTCGCAACATCCAAAAAAGTAAGAAAAAAAAAAAAAAAGAAGCCGCCTGCCAATAGTTGTGTTTGGAGATATACAAAATCCAATAGTTTCCTGATCAAAGCCACATTAGACTGACATTTAAGTTCATATAAGGTTAATGATGCGTGTGATTTAACAAATTTTTACTAACAGTAACATATTGTACACCATCTGACTGTTACCTTTAAAAAAAAAGTAGTATTATGTCTGTTATCAAATAGCTATCTTGAACCATCACAGTTTTTCACCTCAACTAAGCATTGGCAATATGTTCTCTAAGAAAAATGTGTTTGGATATGACACAAGTACACGTTCACTGTTCATTTCATTTAGATACCACAGCAAAATGACTCAATGAAAGGGCTGGGTGATTGTAAGTAAATCTAATATTACTTAGATAATAGAAAAGCTTTAACAGTCCAATAGGTTCAGAAAATTACATAATTTTATTGTAATTTAGCTTTTAAAGCATAGAAAAGGCAACACTTATGATATTAAGCTATCCAAAATCTAGTGTCTCACATTATTATATTGATATAATATTCATTTATTGCCCAGTCTCATCTCAAAATAATATCACTTAAATCATGTAACTTTAATACATGCTGAATGACAAGGGAAACATGTAACTTGTGTCAAGCTTTTATTAACTAATATCACAATATCAGTTCCCATAGCTCTAAAAGCAGCCAATTCAATCTCTATAAATATAAGCTTAATCAAATTCTTTCAAAGTGCCTCTAAAGTGCAACAACATTTGATTTGGTTCATGCTAAGCTGAGATTTTGCTGTGCAAGTTTCTTTGAAGCCTGACTGCACTTTAGCATTGAAAATGAACTTGTAGTTCATTAAAGTATTCATTTAATACCAATGTTTTATCCATTAAGAATATGATCAAATTGAACATCATTAAGTTGAACAAAGTTGCTAAATCCAAAAATGTATGTCTGTTTTTTTTTCTCGCTTTATCTCTACCATACATTTCTTCTATGTGCTGCTGAAGGTTTTGTTGGTTTGAATTAGCAAAACTGAGAATATGACAGCTAGCAGTTTTGCATAACGGGGCTTTAAGCTGAATGCTAACATCACAATGCTAACATGTTCACAACAGCAATGCTAAATGTTGATGTTAAGCAGGTATAACCTGTATCCAAGTGGCAACCTCCTGCATAAAAAAGCTAACGTGGAGGTGCAAAAAGCTGCAGATCCTTGAATGGCCACTTGAGACTGGCTCCAAGAGTGAGTCACTCTCATAGACTGCCATGTTAAAATGCCAAACCTAACAGCAGAATAAACATGTGTACAACCTGGTACAGAAAACGGTTTTGGTCTTTATAGCTAATTTTAACTGTGCTGAGTATGAACTTTTACATAACTCACCTATTTAAATATTAAGGCTTAACAGGCTGATTGCTAGGTATTACCACAGCTAATTAAAGTCAGTCAACCACCCTTGCTTCTCCCCAGCTCCACCCTCACACCCAAACCTGGACACTTCTGGCTCCAAAAAGCCAAGATAGCCATGGCAAAAATAGTAAAACTTCAAAATGGGAGTTCATAATCCAGTGGGTGGCTAAGTCCATACTTTTAAACAGTCTGAGTGTGTATCGTGTTCACCTTGTTAGTTCATCATGCCAAAACTGAGTTTCACTGAACACAATCAAGGTTGATGGGAATGTCATTTGGTCAAAAATCAAAATACTGGACGAATTGAAATGTGTTACCAAATGATGGCACTTGGTAAAAAGTATGATGTCAACAAAGTTATTAAAACGCATGCTGTGGGGAATAAGGTATAAATAAAAAGAAACCATACTGCATTGGTGACTTTAATATGCACTATAGTCTTATGGCACGCCTGACTTCAGGTGGCCCCTTAGAACCAATTAGTTCAAACATACTGCAACCATACACCTTATGAGTGAGAAGGAATCTAACATATTTATTACAGCAGCTTCAGTAGCCCTACATTTCGGGTGTTTGAGAGCAGAAAGTAACTAAGCAGAACAGCAAGATTGTGAACAATTGAGCTCCCCTAGAGAGAGCTGCTGGAATGGCCGTTTCCTTTTTTCTCCCTCAGGCTGAGAGGAAATGCTTCACAGGCAGGAGGGCTGCTTCACAAACACACACAAAAACACATACACATACACACAGAGAGAGAGATGCTGTTACAAAATTTCTTTTCGTCTGTGTATTGCTTTGTCCCATAATGCTTTGCCCCCCCACTCCGAGGCCTGATCTTTTGGGTTTGGGACAACTTGCTGACAGAGCCTTCAAGGCTTGAGGCGATTATGTCACGGGGGCACACGGTTACACATGGACTGTTCTCCAAACACGGCAGGAGATGCCAGCCTTCAGTGCTCCGGAGCACCGCTTGCTGCTACATTGGCAAAACTGAAAACACTGCAGCATGCTGCATGGCAATAGATGTAGGGGAGACAATAACCGATGAAGGTCACAGGGCTCTATGTTTCATACTGGATGCAGATCTTGGATGAGTGTTTTTGTGTGTGGGCTGAACCTGGCTTGTAGTTTGTTTAGTTTGAAAGATTTTCTAACGAGGCCCCATGAGGTGGTTTAAGAACATCTGTTTCAAGCAATGGACCAGAGACAAAACGTTTCTTTTTCTTAGTTCTAGTCATACTTTCAGATCACAATCTTACTTTCACTGACTGATATAAAAATGGACACGTAAGGGTAAAAGGCCAACATAGAGGTGGCTGAACCGATGGCTAGCAGTTAGTGTTGCTAGTGGTGCTAGCAGGTAGTGGTGCTAACACTGTAAACAGCGCTAACTGTAGGGACAGAGCTAACAGTAATAACCGGGGAGAACCAGAGGGTGAGTGCAACATTGCCTTGATGATTCCGTCCTGATATCAACCCTAACTGCCATATGAGCACAGTGCAGAGTGAAGACCATTAGCTAGCCACTGGATAAACACACCGGACTTACATACACATGCTGCCGGACCGTCTACCACAACAGGAAAAATGCAAGAGAGGCTTGAACTACAACATTCAGAGAGATAGCTTGACATCATTCTCTGATCAGGACGCCATTACTCCACTCTATCTATCCATAGCAAATAGTTGATGCTATGTTAACATGCTAAATATCATATTTAAAGAGAATATCTACTGCTGCAGTTTCTATTTGATTAGTTAATCCACAGAGGATGTAATTTATGTGCAACTATGCAGCCATGACAATATTAGACAGACAAATATTAGCTTGTATTTGAATCTTAAATGGGAAGATTTTCTGCTTTTCTATCATTAAAAATAAATATCTTTTAGTTTTAACTATTAGTTAAATAAAGACATTACCTGTTTCACTATTTTGTGATAAATAATGGACTAAAAATAATTATCAGTAAATTAAAAATAAAAAAAACTCAACTGTGCTTAACTGTGTGTCTGTGCCAAAATATGCAGATGTTTATTCTGAATTAACTTATTAATTCAAACAACATTCAGATCCTTTCATCAACTTTGTTTGAGACATGAGCTCATAAAAGGTTATTTTAAAATTAATTGTTCACGGTACGTAAGTTAGCTGTAGATCATCTGTACATAAAATCAACCCTAAGGCAGTATTAAAACTTCAATTAAAATAGCCCCAAATACCTCCTACTCATGCTAATAAATAAATAAATAAAGACTGACTGCACTATACGGTATAAAGAGCCCACATAGAAATTAAAATGACTTGTAGTTACGATGCACACTTGTCTTTTGTGAACCAAAGTAGTGTTATATTCAGTACCTTTGGATCCAAAATTAAGAACCCTTTTCCTTCTCTTGCATAATGTACCCACAAGCTTCTGATTAGGAAGAAACACTGACGTCTCACCATTATTGTAATGAATTCATAGGCTATTGTGCAAAAAGCAAAGGAGCTTAGGCAAATAAACAGGTTCCTCCATCACTGCTTTGTTGAGCAGCCACAGAAACATTTACTTATGTAATCATCCATCTTTTCTTCACCTACATGAGACCCAATTTTGAATCCAAATTTCACCCAAGGGCAACTGCAAGAGGTTTTTTTTTTATTATATAATTCTCACTCTAAAACTTTTGTTTGATTATGATCACCTTCTATATGTTTTTCATGTATGGTATTCAGCGAGTGAAGTTCACAGTCCCATGCTGAGGGACATATAAAATTCAGGGAAAAAAGTCCTTGTCACTTACATATCCTGCCAGAGCATCCAAACTTATTTAAATAATCCACATTTTTGCTCAGAATTAATCATTCATGAGTGATGAGTTAATATTATGCAGCCAAATCAAGCCCTCACCTCTTCTATTGCGCAAAAGCATTTGCTGAGACATTGTGTCAGATTTAATTTAAGAATGACAGTACTTATGGAAATCAAAGCAGTCCTCAAGTAGTGCTTTTGGGGAAGGATTGATTTTGAAAGGTGAAGATGTTAAAATTGTGAAATTCTACATAAGAACCCTACTAAAGATCTCCCAAAAATTAATTCAAGGGTGGAGGGAGGATATGAATGAACATTTTGCGAGCGGGTTACTGAGCATTTTGCACTTCTCACTCAATTTGTGAGTGAATAAATTTTTCCCTTTGATGAAGTGAGTGGAAATGACAGTTTCCTTTGAGAGAGTGTAGAACATGCATTGTATCAGTTCCATATACATTTATTTGTATACATGTATATGTATGTATGTAGCTCTAATAGCTGTGTCTTCACCGCAAGCAACACTGGTTCCTCAATTATGGGTCAACATAGAAACATGCCTTCATTTTTATAATAAATAATTTAAGCTCTATCTTATCGGCTACTGGGAAGTGTGATGGGCACAGTGTGGAGCGGCTTAGGGCCATATTGACTTTAATTGTGACTGGCATCTAAGGGCTTTCCTCCCAGTGTGGTGAAGAAAATGTCCCTTTTGCTTAGCTGGCCCTGCAGCTCACAGTGAGGCCTTTAAAGGGAAATTAGCTGTAATTAGTTGATAGAGAGGTGACCCCGATGCAGAAAATGCCACATTAATGCACTGGGAGCAGACACTGGAGGACACTGCTGTGCTTATTGTCACAGAGAACAGCGTAGATTGTGGGGAAAAAACACTGGCAAAAGGGAGCTCTAACAATGCAGGGACTTTTTTCAACATTCATTATTGTATGTGAGTTTCTATATTCTGGAAGAATTACCAAGAAATGCTTGTCAGGCTAAAAAGGTTTGAATTGTTAGAGGGGAAAAAGATAAATCTCTCGCCACGTGACATACAGCACATTGAACCTCACTGTACAGGTAGAGAACAGGAAATGTACAGTTTCTGACTGTTAAATGAATACAGTCTTTTTTCAAAATAATCTTAGACCATAGGTAAAAAATTTAAAAAAAAATTAAGGTTTTTAGGTTTACTTCCACAGGTGTAGGCAACAAAAGAACATGTATGGGTTTCAAAAATAAGAATCATGGTTTGGCTTTAAATACGTATGCTTGAGAGTGGTGAGATGTGAAATAGTACATAGGAAAATACATGTATATATATATACATACATATATATATATATATATAAGTGAGTAGGTGTCCAATGTCACTTGCAAGGACATCTAATAATGCAGTCCTGAACTGCAACAGCCATTCAGATTCGAGCAAGCCTTCAGTGGCATTGAACAGATTAAAGCAACAATCATGTCATGCATCTCCCAAGGCCTTCCCTCAAGCACTCTATGTACCATTTCACATCTCACCACTGTCACGTTTTCACCATGATCCAAAGGGAAGGGGGGAAGCAAAACAACAACTCCCTTGCCTCAACCTTGGGTCATTTTTCTCATTTTTTGAAATGGCATAGTTCTTTCAAATAGTTGTTTTTGTAGGACACCCATGAAGGTGAACCTAATTCAGAGACAGAGAGGAGTGTATTTCATGGATTTAAAATGGATGCCAGTGTTACGATACCTTCAGCGAGGTGACAGCACAGGATTCAAGACACAATTTCATTCTGAAACAATATCTTAAAGCACGTAAATTAAAGTTGTTTCTCCTGCATAGTTGTCCATTTACAGCTCTCAAATGTACAGACTCTTGTGTTTAACTGACTGAGTAAAGCCACTTCAGCTTACTCATTTAGGATTCATCTACTTCAATGGTTTGGGCTCAGACAAAAACACTGTCTCATAAGTGCTTTATCAAAAATCAGGGGAGCATTATAAGAACTGCTTGAGAGCCAGCCAAAGCTCCGAGGCAGATTGTTTCTGCAGCACAACAAATGTTTATTTTTATTTTTTTCTGCTTCTCTACTGCAGTGTGAGAAAAGTCAAAAGGTAGATTTAACCTCCCAAACAATTAGTGACAGGTCTGCAGTGTATCACTGAGGTGTTCCCGGTCACCCTACATTTAAATAGCTCCGGCACACTGGCTGTTATTTTAATGTGTTGACCCAGACTTTCATCTGTTGACTTTCAAAGTTAAATATAATGAGAGTGGACCCAGAACAACAAGGCATTTGAAATTCATACAGTGCTGTTCTTGCGCTGCCAAACAGTGACTCAGGATCCCTACTTCAACCGAAATGAATCACCTGATTGTATATGCAAACGAAATAGCGCCTGTTGAGGCATGCAAACTGATTGGAAATGAATTGTCCCAAGGTTTGCTCTGCTAGGTTATCGATTTAAATGGCTTTCTGCTGATAAAATAGGCTGGACAATTGACACAGACCGGCAGTAAGAATAATTTACAGTATTTAGGTTATAGTGGGATTTGTTACAACTGATATATACGCTTTTGCTGGGCTTGTGGAGACAGCCTGAATCAATCATAAATAAAAAACAATCCTGGGCACTTTGAGACTGCAGGACCGAGATGTTTGCCCAATCTGTGCTATCGATTTTTCCCAAACCTATACCACAGCTCATCAATAAATCCTTTGATTCCCACGTTTAGCATCCAATATTTATATATATTTTTTCGACTTTCCTGAGTATCATTTCGCTATAACAACCTCATGTCGATGCTTTTTTTTCCCCCCTTCGCAATCTGCAGAGAGCGGAGCAGCCCTAGCCGACCCCACCATGGCTCCAGTGCAGAGATAGGGGAGCTTAATCCATGTCCTCTGAGAGATTGCCCAGAAAGATGAAGCCTTAATTAGCCAGATAAAACCCCACATAATGGCGCTATTGATATAGACTGGGAAATGAGGACTATGCAGAACAAAAAACACACAAAGAATACTGTATATAAGATGGCCGAGATGGGCTTAGGAGACAGTTACAAAGTTACTGCAGTGGATGGAAAAAAAGGGGGCAGTTCACTCTCACTCTCAACTCCAGCAAGGGAGCATTGTCTCATCTCTCTGAGCAATCCACCTGCTCCAAATTCTCTCATAAGAAGCTTAGAGAAAAATGCTGACCTTCATATAATCAAAGATTATGTGGGGGAAAACAACAACAGTTTTTCGGAGTACTTAAGCAATAGCACTCATGGGAGGTTCGAGCAATTAAAGGCAAAATTACTTGTCTAAGCTGTCCTTGTATCCTCCCGTTCCCTATCTGTGGTTCCCTGTAGTATGAGAGGAGGTCATAAAGATAGTGAAAAGAAGAGACTCGCATCTCGCTAGCTCCGCTAATCCTTGGGGTACTAGAGGGAGCGGAATTTCACTTTTAGAAAGACGATCTAGGTATTTCACATGCTCCACATGGATCAATGACAAGGTGACCCTGTATAGTAATAGCAGATGGCTTTAGGGTTGGCAAAGACACTGCAAATCCCCTGTCAACACTTGTGCACCCCTTAGAAGAAGTTGCAGGAAAATGCGTTAGAGCTGTATTTCCTTTCAGTGTTAGATCCTTGAAGTAATTCCACTAACAGATTAAAAATGGTACATTTTGGGAAGTTTATATGTGTGTATTATCTCTGAGAAAAACCTCATTAGATTGTGATTGCAACTCAGATCAAAGCCCATCCAGCCTCAATCTGCAGAGCTAGGAAGTGCGATCTGTTCTGTCACTCATGCCTTAATTAATGAAAATGACTGTTTTTTTTTTTCCTTTGTGTACCCGCAAAGAGCAGTGCCTTTGTTGAAGCATGCTGACAAGCGCATGATATGCTTGTGGACACACATTTTAGAAACTCATCTTTGTAGTCTTGTCATGTTAGCCTTGTTGTGATGTAACTTGTGTGACATTTACAGACGAGACAACAGCGCTGAAACACCGCTAACTGTACAGAAAACAATCTTTGCAGATTTAATTAGTTTTTAAAAAAGAAAACGTTTTGTGCAGTCTGGATAATCAAACACATTCTTATTTATAGAGATGGCATGGAAATAAAATAACAGAAATCATATTGAGAGCTAAAGCATGAAATAAAACAAAAGATTTGTAATTCAGGGCAAAAAAGACTGTTTTACTGCAGACGTTGACATTTGAAATGACTTTTAAATGTTTCCTTTAGAATTTAAACAATTAAAGGCATACCATGCAGGATTTTCCTAAAAAAAATAAAACAAGTAAAGGCTCATACAGAAGTAATTCCTCACAAATGACCCCCTCTCAGTGTGTGGCGGTGTATTTTTCTGCCCTCTGCCTTTATTTTTCTCTTCTTTTCTTTATTTGGGATGTTTATGGGTGTGTAGCCTAACAGCACTCAGGTGAGTTTGGGGCTTTGTAAAAAGGTAGTGACGAGCTTCAGACCATTAGCAGCAAGCATCCAAGAGACACAGCACAGAAAAAGGGCTAATGGAAAAACGCCAAACGAGAGCGAATCTGGCGTTGGCTTTTACGATGACTTTTGCTGGCGATTGTGTTTACAAACATTAACCTATCTACCTTTAATCAATTTGTCGAACAAATTAAAAAAAGCAACAAAAAAACAAATATTTTTTCACTTTTGCTTATTTGCGCAGTCAGGGCTCAATAGTAATGGCTGTCAGATTATCATAGGCAGTTATTCTGAGAAAATGGCAAATAATACTGGCCTTGGGTTGATTCAAATAGGGACGGTAAACAACAAAATGTATGCCCCAAAATAAATACATATTTATATAATTTGTTGTAGTAGTGATATTTATATATTACTTTTACTGGCAGAACCAAGTAAAGCTGCATGTGAGAATGCTGGACGGGGTTGGTGCCTTTTCTGCGCGCACACAGTCATGTCTGTCATAGACACAACGGTGACGCAAATTAACTTTTTTAACTGCAGAGGGAAAAGTTTGACTAACCCGTCAATATCACAAATGAATTACCAAATCTGATTCAACTGACAAAAAATAAACCTGAACAAACAGATAACATCAGATAAATGTTATCAGCAGATAAAACACAAGCGACAAAGAAATTTTAATCGATTACGGTAATAAAGCTTTTTAAAATAAAATGCTATTTATGACATTCTTTAGTGATGGCACAATTTATGTGGTGGCTGTCATCTGTCCTAAAGCCTGGTATCATTTTTTTTTTTTACTAGTTAGAGCACACAGAATTAGACATTTGGTTCAGGATCAGGGTAAAATTTATTCCTGAGGGTTTTTAATAACAATTTAGAGAGCCCATCACTTTTTATCATAAGCAAAATTTAAATTCCTGGTGAGAGTTGTACCACAGTTCACTACAAAGCATGCAATTTTTTCTTGTACCTTCATTTGACTCATTCTGTCACCTACACGTTCACCTGCCTTTACACCTCTGAACAGAGTCCCTCACTTCACCAAGTATGACCTGAAAGGGTTAAATTGCCTGGACCATCCTCTCGCCCCGAATCAGCAGACCTGATCTCTCTCACCTCCTATTTCCCACAGGTTCCCAAACTACTTTGCACTTCTGTGGCAGCACGTCACTCGCTAGCGTCCAACAAGGTCAAACGCCATTTCATTTTCTCGCCTTTGATCGCTGCCTGGCTCTTTCATCAGTCTCACCCTCCCCGTCCGCCCACACGCCACCACCGCTACCATTTCACTGCTTAAACTGCACCCACTCATCCTACCCACATTTACAGAATGTGACTGGCAGGAGCTGACGTTAGAATCTGTCTGTCCAGAGGTAATAAATAAGCAATCAATCAACTTAAACTCGTCAAACTCGTAAAGCCACAGCTATGCTTTGCTCTTTGAGGGGATAAAAAAAAATAATCCAAGTAGACCCCAACGTGCATTTAGGTGTGGCACACATAAATCTCAAAGCCTTCTGGCAGTAATTCTGCTTCTCTTGTCCTTGAATGAAGCTCCCCTGCGTTCTCATTTCTTGAATGAAAGCTTAAACACATTGACTGAATGAGAATATCCATCTCACTTCTCTTTTCAACCAACCCCAGCCATACTGTGCAGCTCAGCTGGGAGACGCTGTGCTTTACTGTATGCTGTCCTGCAAAGTTACAAATCAAATCTACAATGTCATAACTACAAGACTCAAGTATGCTATAAGCTGTAGAATAGACAATATTTGGCTATCCTAGTGGTTCTCAAAGAGGCGGTCCTTGAGAGGGTTCCCAGGGGGACCCCAGGAAATAAGGAATATTTATTTTCACTGTTTAATCCACTATAGAAGTGAGCCAAATGTAAATGAGTCACAAGTGATAATATGTAAAATTTAGAATCTTTTCAGATGGAAGTCCCTTAAGCAAAATCTTATCAAACTGGGGTTTGTCACCTTATGTGTATAAATTTAGGGGTCTGTAGACCAAAAAAGATTGAGAACCACTGTCCTAGTAGCGTAGGGGTTTAAGTTGTCAGCCATGTAATCTTCACATCGCTGGTTGAAGTATCCTTAGTTACAGATCACCCCTCCTCTCTCCCCAATTATCCTGCCTCCTCTCTGTTTACTGTTTAATAAACACAAAAATGCCTCCAAATTGATGTTGCCCTCACCAAATCATCATTGTGCATCTGTTAAATCCAGTACATTAAGCCTCCCAGCTTACTGAGGATGATAAAGGGTGATGAAATAAAATAAGTACAAGTTGCTATATTGGTGAATTTTTAGTTGAAAATTGTGTATCTTTTTGACATTTATTGGTTTAAAAGCATATATTTTATGGATATGGAGTCTGAAGAGTTGCTTGCTTTTCTTACGTGTTATTATAAACACTTTGGGTTTTTGGCTGCTGGTCAGACTAAATAAGCAATTTTAACACATTAGTTTGTCTGTGGGAAGATTTGTCATTATTTTTGAAAATGCTGTAGAGCAAATGAGGATGTTTTGAAAAAAAGAATAATTAAAATAATTAGATTAATTCTGGATTTCTCAATGTTTGCAGCGTTTATACATTGTAAACATCTTTTGGACTAAACAGCAATGCAGGTGGCCAAATGGCAAGAGCTTCTGATTTGTTTGTCAGATTCAGAAATAGACAGGGTATGTTGTTTACATGTGAAAATATACAGGACAATAGGCATGCCCCGGCTGACATAATCAGGTGTTTATGTATCAAGATATACATTTATCCCAGAACATAAACAGCATATATGGCGCAATAATTCAAAAGTAGATCATCCTGATAATTAAAGCAAGCATTAAGTGACACTGCTTAAGTTCCTGTTAAGTCTACAACTGAAATAGCTCCTTTTCACATCTGTCTGCAGGTGAGATTATAGCTGCTTCTTCGTGTCGTGCAAACTAACATCTCCTAT
The DNA here is from genome assembly GCF_026936395.1 of Plectropomus leopardus. Taxonomy (NCBI): domain Eukaryota; kingdom Metazoa; phylum Chordata; class Actinopteri; order Perciformes; family Serranidae; genus Plectropomus; species Plectropomus leopardus. The sequence continues at coordinate 25,014,701 of NC_142182.1, read as the reverse complement.
GCCACCCAGTGTGGTCGATAACCTGAAATCCGACCCCTTGTTTCCTCCCTGCACTTTCACTCTCCTCCATCGACAGTATTAGCAGTTCTTTGTTACAATGTTCCGTCGTTGCTTTCTCCCTCTGCGTTGACAGCGAGTGGGTGAAAGAAAGCCAGTGAGGGAGGGTGAAAGAGAGACAGACAGGAAGAGCTTTTAGGAAAGTTAAACAGAAAAACGGAGATCGAGGGAGAGCACCAAAGAGACAGAGAAAGTGAGCTTTTAGGGAACTAAAAGCCTCTGCCCCTTTTATACCTCTAAGCAAGGCCCCTGTTGTCTTGAATCACATGATGAGTGGGAGCAGACTGTCAATGGATAAAAAGCAACCACACTTATCTGACGCAAGGAGAGTATAATGGGCCTGAAGCACATTAAAATATATGAATGATCAGAGAACCCTTTAATCAGTGTATCACAGAGGATGGCCTTTCCATACCGTGGCAGCATTTGAACAGAGGTGTCCATTTCTTGAATGAATTTTAATTAGATTAGTGGCTGTTAATGGCACTTGTTGAGAGCCATGAAATAGCAAAAGAACCAAAACAAGTTCTGAGACATGATCAGACCGTATTCAGTATGAATTAACTCAGTGGCAAGGAACTGACATGCATTTTGGTTAGCTAAACCCTGAGCCGATCTGTTTTGGAAATACTTCCTGCAAGAAAACACTGAGTGTATGTTTTCAGTTATTAGTCTTTATAGGGCTGCAAATTATGATTATTTTTTTTGTCGATTAATTTTATTGATTATTTTCTTGGTGAACTGATGAGTTGTTTGGTCTGTAAAATGTCAGAAAATGGTGAAAATGTTTATAGCCTGAGTTGATGTTCACAAATGTCTTGTTTTGTTCATAACCCAAAGTTATCCAGTTTACTGCCACAGAAGAGTAAAGAAACTGTGAAATATACACATTTAAGAAGCTGGATTCAGAGAATATTGACTTTTTTTCTTAAAAAAATAAAAACAAAATTACTCAAACCGATTAATAGATTATCAAATTAGTTGCATTTGAACAGTGGTGTCCAACAGTGGTGAGACATGTTCAGACCTATATCAATAATATTAACTCAATGGCAATGGGCAGGCCCATCTCAGACGTACTACCTACAAAATAACAAATTGATCTGAGACTAATTAATCTTTCATCCTTATGATCATTTCACTGTGTAATAATCTGTTGATTGTTTTCTTGATAATCGATTAGTTGTTTGGTCTATAAAATGTCTGAAGCTCAAGGTTGTGTTGTCAATTGTCTTTCTTTGTCAGATTTTCAGTTTTGTCAGGTTTACTTTCATAGAGAAGTTAAACAACAAATATTCAGAGATAATTTTGACTATTTTTTTTAAATACTAGTTGGCAATTAATTGACAACTAATTGATTAATTGTAGCAGCTGTATCCACCTTTCTCTTTCTCTGTAGCACATCTGGTGTAAATGACAACTTCATTTCTAAGTAGATCCTCGGTCAGCCTACTAGACACAGGAATTGAGAGTCGAGAGTGCTAGTACAGTACCTAAACACCAAACTCAGTGAACTCTGGATCTCAACAGGGTATTCTAACAGCTATTACAACAGCGAGGTGGGGCAGAAACGCAAATCTTGTCCCCACTTACAGAAAATAACATACGCTCCATTCAAGTGTGATTGCATAAGTGGAGCTACCGTTGTCCCATCGTTGGGTATCTCATTGCCACAGTTTGAATAGATGCATTCAGTAGAACAGATGCAACGTAATTGTAATTTTACTGCACAATACCAATTATTGTGACTGCAAAGCCATTTATTCAGACACTTGTTATGAATGCATGTTCGAGTATCAAATGCAACAGTAATATTCATTGTCTACACATGGAAAAAGGAAAGAATTGCAAAAAACAGTGGATATGGAATTCACACCAGAAAAACATATTTAGTGCTTCACTTTTTATGAAACAAGTGAAATTAGAGAGCACCTTTTGCCCTTTACTTCGGCTGCTTCATTTATTCAGGTGTTTTAGCTCATGCTTCCTATCCCAAGCTGTCAGTTTGAGGCCATTGACTGCCTCCGCCAAAGTAATTTACAGCCCACTAGCAGCTTACCAGAGTGACATACGTGCTATTCACACAATGATCTAAAAGGTGGGTGCCTAAGTTGTAGTCTGCATAGCAACAGGGGTGCCAGTATAGTACTGATTAGTCTCTATGCAGTGAATACAAATGTCCTCTCCAGAGGGTTGCTGAGGAGCTTCAGTAAGCACAATAACACCTCCTCAACCCTTGACCCAAACCTCGTCCACCATCGATGCCTATTTTTTTAATAATGAATCCTCCGAGGGATTCTGGGTGGTTTATGGCAGGATATTATTCCAGTAATGTTATTCCTGGCAATGATTAGGAGTTTGCATCTATTTAATGTACACCATTTAGAATATCATTTTATTGAAAGCTTGAAGTAGGCAAATTCAAGGGATCATTAAAATGCTGGCAGTGGTCAAGCATTATTAGAATAAAATCTATATGGATGCTGTATTTACATGTCGACTCAATAGGGTCAAGACTTGTGGAGGTACAGTTCTCTGAGCATGCTGTGGCCGAAAATCCATTTCTGCAAGCTGTTGCCATTCGAAAACATGTGGTAATCCAGCTTTTCTTTGTGGACACCTCCTTGATTTTTCACACAGGCATAAAAGGTGAAATCGCTCTCTCAAGGAGGCTTTGCAGAAACTCTCTAAGGACATTTTTCATGACACTGTGAGTCAGATCTGAGTTAGGTGCATTTCTACAAGCTTATATATCTTATATGAAACCTTTAAAGGTGAACGGACCTTATAATTTAATGGGAATACCATTTCATTCAGTCATGCCTCTGACATGCATTAAAAAAAAAACAAACAAACAAAACAAAAACTTTCCTATATTCATAACTGATCATCATTTCTGATATTTTTTTCTTTGCATTGCTGCATTAGAATTACCTCTGAAGCATTCATCAACCAGCCACTTAACATGACAAGTCACAGTAAATTGTGGCCATTCTCTGTGGCAGTTCATCCAGAGGGGCCTGGTAGAATTGCTGCTCCAACTGCTGAATCAACATGTAGCCATACTGATGAATATCTATGCACATGAAATAATCATCAACATTAACTGTTAAATAAGAGATCAAAATATATAACTATCCAATTCCTTAACTCTCCATATAGACATAGTTTTCAGCTCACCAGTATAGACTAAGAAAACAGCATAATCAAATTCCTGAAATTCTGTCATAGGGCTTGGCTTTTGTTTTTGGTGTGCCACCCAAAAATGTTAGTGGACCCATCTGGCCACTTCTATGAAGAATTTGTAGGGGCTCCACTGACTCTGTCATATTGTGTGAACTGGAATCATCCAGTTTCCTTGTGGTATTTGCAGCTTTGTAGCTAGTATCATCACTGTGATAAATACAAGGTTACAAATTTTGTGTAAATTCTGCATTAGGATATACAATAATAACGTGAATGCCTCCAGTAATGCAAGATTAAGGGCAATGCAATCACAGTTGGACAAATTTGATTCCAGGAATGACACAGTGAAAGCCACCATCACTCTGATGAAGGTAAAATGGAGGGCAAAGCATTGGTTGCATGCCCAAATGTGTGTTTATCCAGTGCAGTATTTACTGTAGAAACCAGGGATAAATGAGAAGATACTCAACAGAGCTTGGTTAAAGCAGCATGATTTGTTTGGAGATGAGGTCGTGAGCTTGTTTGATTTTTGCTCACCCAGAGGCCTGAGCACCATTAAAACTATGTGAGAAAAGAAAAGGAGTACACTTAGACACTGTTGCAGAGCACAGAACCACATTTTGGACATAGTGTGCAGAGACATTTCCTGTGCATGACAACCAGCTGTTACAATCCAAGAAACAATCATGTGTTGTTCCACACAGTTTGGGGAAACAAGTGAGATTGTTGAAGTTACAGAGCTGCATTATGTGCACACTGTTTGTGACACTTCCACAATAGGTGAAAAATCTTCCGCTCAAACGGATTGCACTGCTGAAGCTTTGAAAGAAAACCCAAAACAATACCGATGATTTTTAGACAGCACTTGCAGCTGCTCTTCCTGCTTATCGAGTTCAAATGACATCCGCCAAGGACAACAGAGACTTGTGAACAACAAGCTCCCTCCCCCCCTCCCATCAAACAGCTACTATGATCCCACCGCAAGCCTTTTATGAACATGCCATCCAGCCCGGGGCATCGATGTATCAAGGCAGTGGCATCAAGTGGAGTGGCAGCCAGAGTCTTATGAAAACAACATAATTGCCATCGCAGGTGAAAAACTCCCAGCACTATGTCACTGTGGAATTATGTAGGCATCATGACCTCACAACTGGGAGCTAATAAACACCTTGTCGATGCAGTAGGTGTCAGCTTTACACCCAGGATGAGTGTTTCCAAGAGCTATGATAACACGTCATAAGCCTGCATTAGCTTGTCGCTAACACCACTGGTCATTTAGCATGTTGTGAGAAGGCAGGCCTGTGATCAGTCGCTATGCACTAACATCATGGTCCACAGCATTACCACCCACTCCGACTGCTCCTCTGCCCCGGTCTGCTGACAAATGTGAAGCTGATCTCTCGCGAGTTATTGAAATGCTGCACACGTTCTTCTTATTCTCTCTCATTGGCTTGATAATCCATTCTTTCTGCATGGGATCAAATTACAAACAAGATGTAACCATACTTCATAAAAATATAATGCTGTTATGGTGGTGCATGATTTCCCTGTGACATCTGATACTCTGTATTATATCGGCCACTATGTAGAGGTTGAGCTTATTGCAAACATTGATCAACGTGTTGTAATCCAATATAGTATGTCAACAGCAGCATAATGTATAAGAGAAGGGTGGGAGGGGTGGTGGTGGGTGGTCTCTGTTACTGTGTTGTATATCCTATCGCGGGGCAGGGAGGTGAATCCTATTGACAAGTTGTAGATAGCCAAGGTCAGCGGCCGCACATTTATTTAATGAAGGCGGCCAGGGCGTCTGGACAAAGCGGATCACACACCTCAGTGGCAGCCTCTTTCTGGCTGTTGCAAGGCAGCACCCCAATCATCTAATAGATCTAAACCTGACAGAAATAGGATTTTAAGCCTGTAAGTGAAGTTCAGAGAAAATTCAATAGGAATGCGCTGTTAGGGGTTAAAGAAAAAGGTGTGATAAGGTCACTCTGAAGTCCATATTGAGTTCCACAAAGATACAGAGGGACAAAAAAAAGGTGGTTTGAATAAGGAGAGCAAATTACACTCTGCTTGAAAACAAAGAAAGCAGGATAATGCACCTATATGAGCCCCCCCTGTGCCACACCCTTGCCCGTGCATCTGTGTGATATCTCAGAGTGTATCAGTTATCTATCATCTTGGATTGTGAGCCCAGATAAAGCCGGGAGAGGCTGCTGCTGCTGCTCGAGCTACGGGAGGCTGCTCCTGTTCTATCTGGCTGTCCGCTCCCTCCGGCTATTTATAACCAATAGAGCTACAGCACTTTATGAATGTCCGCAGGCACAGCATCACACAGTCTTCTGATACTGTGCCGCAACTGTTTTTGGTGTGTCATTATAAGAGGCAGGGCTGGACAATAAAGGATGGGGGGTTGCATATTGTGTGTGTGTGTGTGTGTGTGTGGGGGGGTACTGTCATATTATTCTCTGCAAATGCTGCCTTGAATAACAAACAACAGAGGCACCACAGACACACAAGTTTTCACCCTGTGTCCTGCATGTCTAGCTGCAGTGTAAGCTATATATAGATCCCCATCACTGTTAGATTTAAAATCCAAAGTCGTTGCTGAGGATCAATAAAATTGCACGACTCAGTTGCAGCATTTCTTTTATACGCTGCCCATTTGAGCAGATAGCCATCTTTGCAGATGACTAAAATGGCATATGGGGAGGATCACGACTGCTTCACACTTCCACACAATGACAAATGTTATCTCAGCACAGCCCCAGCCAAATAAAGGCTAGATTAAGATAACATTTTTGCAATACCCCCCCTCCCTCCCTCTCCCTTGCACACACACACACACACACACACACACAAAAACACACACTCCCTATCCTCTCACACACACATACATACACTCACATTCACGGGACAATTACATTTGATTAATGGTTTAAGCCTCCCAGACAAAAGCACATACAGTGAAATAACCAGAAAAGGAGATTACACAATCAAAATGTGCGCGACTATCATATCTGTAAATTAATTTCGGAATCTAGGATGTGTTTTTACCTGCAGAGGACGCGCCTAACCACACTCAAGTCCCCGTTTCTGTCCTGTCAACCCATTCTGCCCCTAATCATCGCGGACTTGCAGGGAGATTTTTAGCCGATCCGAGATCAGGATGGGAGTTTTCGGAAAGCCTTTGCTGCGAACTGATGCGGCACAGTAGAATTCACATTTGAAGGGTGTTTTCTTTAAAAAATAATATAGCCCAGGGAGACCCGCCGCATCCTGGATACCTGCCTCTCCAAAAATCCTGGCCGCAGTCCCACATTATTAAACTGCAACGACATAAGATTGAAGCACAGTAATCTGCTTTCTTAATCGGATACTCACCTGCTGTAGCCTTCACTGCTTCCAAGCATCCTCTCGCATTTCTCCCCGACGGCAACTCCCAGCCACCAACACTCAAATTGAGACGCACTATCTCAAGTCCATCGCCCTCAAAGACAGCTTTCCAAAAAAAAGAAAAAAAAGATGGGAGGCTAGGAGGAGAAAACACAACAGCCAGCCGTTTTCTTGCAAATTTCCAATCTCCACAACGGCACTGTCGCGGCTCTAAAGATGACAGCTGTAGTTAAAACAGGCAAACCCCTCCACATACACACACACACACTGCGCGATCATCCCTCGGTCATAATTGGACTCCCTGTGCGCCCGAGCTCGTCCTGAGGATGAGTGTTAGAGAATAAAGAAGGAATGCAAATGGCAGGTAGAGAGAGAACAACTCCCACGCACAACGTTCCCGATGCAAGCGCACAGTTCCCGCTCCTTGATGCAGTCTCTCCCCACAGCCTCACACTCACAACACTGTGTGACTGGCTGTCGTCAGCGGCACAGGCAATCTGCTTGCTGAGGGGAGGGACGGAGATGATCGGCGAAACGCACTCTGCCTGGTGTCCTGCTCAAGTGTGTGTGGATGTGTGTGTGTGTGTGTGTGTGTGTGTGTGTGTGGTGGAACTATGTGTGGGTGTGTGTGCTGCCTATTTGTGTTTTCACGCAGACTATTCATTTACTGGTTTATTTATTTGGACTTTTTCTAACCAGCTTTATCTGACCAGATTTGTCTGTTCAGACCCCCCCACCCCTCCGTTAGCGCGCGCAAACGTTCACGCGCACGCAGGCGCACGGACGCACGCGCGTAGGACACATTTCAAAACAGACAATGTCTTTTCTTGAGACGAAATGGCTCACATTACCCCTTGAAACATGCATATGTTTTCAGCGACAAGCTGCTGGCAAATAAAGAAATAAAATCAGATTTAAGTCTCTGAGAGCAGAGTGGAGACATGATGAGGGAGGGAGGGGGAAAGGAGCAGTTCCTTTTTTGAGAGCCTGGTGGCACTGTGGACTTCAGATACAAACACACACAGTCATAACACACAGCCTTTTGCAGGAGGCAGGCCCTGCATGTTGTCTAATACATATCTCATCCTTTGTCTCTCCCTGTGATTATAAAGGGGGTTTCAGGCACCATCAGTCAGAGGCTGCAGGGGGCTTTAAAAGCAGGAAGAGTAAATATTTCATAGGAGCAAACTTCCATCTTCTATCTCTGATCCAACATTATTATTTCCCTGTCTTTAATGTGATTCTGTGACAAATTCATGACCAATTAGGTCAGTTAAAAAGCATTTAAGTCCATTTTAATGACTGAGCTGTAGGACTCATTTGTAATCACTGCCCACTGTGAACATTGATTAGCTAAGGTTTGTGGGAGGACAGCAAATCGGATGAATCCCTCAACACTAGCCTCAGCTCACCCATGAGAGGCCTCGGTTAGTCATTAGTCTGCTGCACATTTGGGGTTGAGGGGTTTCTCATCCGCAGAACGAGACTTCACTCATGTCTTGTTACTGTTTAAAGTGTTTGGTCTTGTTTACATATTATTCATTCATTTAGGCATTCGGGGAGATGAGAGAGAGACAGCAAGAGAAAGCTCTAAGCTGAATCCAGATGTAGATCTAATGCCAGTGACAGCACGTCTTACAAATACAACCATTTAAACCCCAGGAAGCCAATTCCAAACAGTAGAAGAACAATGGTGCATGGTGAGCTCAACTTAACTGGTTGGATAAATACAAGCATTGAATGTTTCTGGGATCCATGGATATGTTGCATTTGTATATTTCCTATGTTGCAGATATCTTGGGGCGATACGTTTTTTTACTTTTCAGTTTTTATTATGTTGTGACAACGCAGTGGTTAAGATGTGGTTTGATTTAGACACAAAATCACTTGCTCATGGCTAGGAAAAAATCACATTTTGGCTGAATATACCTGGTTTTGTCATCACAACCACAGCTGGAAATGTGCCAACCTTGCCTTAAAAAACACCTGGTTGTTATAGCAGCAACCACCACTGGAAAAATGCCAGCCTAACCTTGAAAAAATATACAGTATTGTCGCTACACCACAGCTGGAAATGGGCCGACCTGTTCTTAAAAAATACCCAGTTGCTGCTGCAACACTCATCACTGAAAATCTGCCAACGTTAAAAAATATCCAGAATTTTCACCCCCCACCGCTGGAAATGTGCTAACATCACCCTAAAAAATACCTTGTTGTTACCACAACAAACATCACTGAAAATCAGACAACATTGGCTTAAAAAATATACAGTATTGTTGCTACACCACAGCTGGAATTGTGCTGACCTCACCTTCAAAAAGTAACTGGTTGTCGCCAAAAAAAGCCACTAGAAATGTCACAGAGTGTCACTGAAAACACAGCTGGTCTTGAACTCTGGTCTGCTGTTTGGTAGCTGTGTCACCTAAGTCTCACGCCATCCACCATCGCCTTCTCCTCCTAATGACAAACTCAGCTCATAAACATGTAATCTGAACTACGACACTCCAGAAATGTTGATATGATGTGCATTAAATGTACAAATTTAATACATCCCGTTTTTTCATAAACGTACAATGCCATCATTTTGTTTTGGTGACCGGGCTAGTGAGCAACAGCTGCACAGACAACTGACCTTAATGAGATAGTGCTGTATCAACAGGGGCATTTGGCTGTTGAAACTTTCCTCTCATTCACTTGCTGTTGTCTAGATAATAAACAAGACATGCAGTTGGCTTAATAGTGAGCAGTAAATCGAGATGTCTGACCATTACTAATCATCATCATCATCATTTTCCTGTCATCACCGAAGGGTGTATTTAACCATTATCATTACATTATATAATATCCATTGCATAGCATTGTGTGGAGGCACGACTGTGACGGCCCTGGGGCCTCTGCCAGGGCTTGTGGCTGTTGTCCTGCTGTGTCTTGTGTTTGCAGTGTTCCTGGTCCCTGGCTGATTGGAGCTGCAGGTTAATCAGGGAATTGGAGGCAGCTGGGCAGATGGGTAGTGATGTCAGTTCTTGGGTTCCCCTTTTCTTGTGTTTGGATGTCAGAGTTTAATTGTGTTTCGGGGCTTTTTCAGTGTGTTTTGGTGCTGTGAAGCGATGGAGTCATTTCTGTGCATAGTTACTCTTATCTGCAAAGAAGTCATGGGACAAGAGAAGGTAAGTTTTGACCTCTTTGCAACAAATGCGTGTGTTGAGTTAATTCCCCTGTAGGAATAGCGTGTTTCCCCTTTGGGACTCATGGGCTAGTAAGTATAAAGTGGGGTGAAAGTGGTTAGAGCTGTATGCTTGGGATCACGTCCGTGGCTTTCTTGGGGTAACTGCATAGCAGGGACTTTCTGGACACACTGGTTTTCAGTGAATAAGTACCTGCCATCAGGAGACCCTGAAGACTAGGCTTTGAGATAGGTAGATCTGATCAGGCAGTTAGAGGAGATGCTCAACTTACAAGGCTGATCTCAGCCCCCTTTGCACACTAACGGGTCACTGCTTTATATTCTGTTGATTGCCGGGGACTTGTTGGTGTTGCATTGCTCAGCTGTTGTTAATCATGGCAGGAGGAGATGATTTCATTGAGTCTTGGTCAGAGGCTAGATCAATGCACTAGGGATCAGCTAATTAAAAATCCTGGATCATTATAAAATATGTGTCGGTGATACAAGACGGAAAGAAAATGTTGAGGCTATTGTTAAAGCAAATTTGTATAAGATGAAAATTGTGATACCAAAAATGTCACCTATTTATAGTCTAGATGGCACTGTGTCTTCCCAGGATTCCCTCCCTGAGCTGACCGTAAAGTTTGAGCAGCAGAAAGAAATGTTGAGACTGCTGATGTAGTTAGAGATGGAAAAGGAGTTGCAGTTGGATAAGCTGCAACAACAAGCTGAATTTGATAAAGTATTGGCACTTAAAACATGAGACATCAAACTGAGATGGTTACTTAGACTTAGAGAGTGAAAAACTAAGTTTAATCAAAGACGGTAAATTAAGAAACCTGCAGGGAACAAAGAGCGGGCTTGTGGCACTAATAACTTGCATTACATTTAAAACAGTTTGCACTTGGTCCCCAAATTTAATGAGAAACACACTGACACCTTTTTCACTTTGAGTGCATTGCAGATGAAAGGGGCTGGGTTGATTCTGACCTCACAGTTTCATTGCAGTAGTGGGACGCACGCAGGAGGCTCTCTCCTTGCTGACTGCAGCTGACAGTATGGACTATGCTGAGGTTAAAGCTACTGTTCTGAAGGCGTATGCATTAGTCCCTGAAGCTTTCCACCAGCAGTTCAGACATTGGAAAAAGTGTGAGAAGCCATACCCTGAGTCTGCACATGATTTGGCTACTCACTTTAGTTGTTGGTGTTTTGCCACAGATGTGGAAGATTTTGATGATCTGTGTAACTTGCTGGTGCTTGAATGATTGAAAAATTTAGTTTCTGAGAAAATTGGTATGTATGTAAGTGAGCAGAGAGTGAAGACTGTTGCTGTGGTCGCTGCCTTGGCAGATGATTATGTTCTAACTCATAAAAGTGGTGGTGGAGATTTCCGCTCTAATGGTTCTGCAGGTATTAGAGATAAAGGTTCCAAATACGTGTAAGCATTTTTCTGGACATCCTGGCTGAAGTTTTCTTAAAGAGCAAAGGGCTAATTCTGGTGTCCATGAAACAACAGCTGTCATCTGGTTGACAGCGATAGGAAGGTGCCGGTGACCTTATTGCGTGATTCAGAAACCATTTCTGGAATTGTGCAGATGTCGCTTTTAAAATACCCGATTGTTGCTGCAGCACCGCCCTGGAAATATGCCAACTTTGCCTGAAAAAAAATCTGTTATTATTGGCACACTAGAAATGTGCTGACGTCACCTTAAAAAATACCTGGTTGTTACATCAACCACAGCAGGAAATGTGTTGATGTCACACGCTGTCTCACGCCATCCCCCATCACCTTCTCCTCCTGCTGAGAAACTCAGCTCATAAACATGTAATCTGAATTACCACACATAAAAAAATATGATATGATACATACAAAACACACAAATGTGGTGTATGCCTAATTTTCAGAAACATATGACATCATTTTTTTTTGGTGACCGGGCTGGTGAGCAACAGCTGCAGAGACAACTGACCTTAAAGAGCTAGTGCTGTATCAACAGGGGCATTTGGCTGTTGAAACTTTTCTCTCATTCACTCACTGTTGTCTAGATAATAAAAAAAGATATGCAGTTGACTAAATAGTGAGCAGTAAATCGAGATATCTGACCCTTACTAATCATCATCATCATCATTTTCCTGTCATCACTGAAGGGTGAATTTTGCATAGCCGTTGTCATTACATCTACGACATCCATTACATGGCACTGTTAGCAAAACTAGTGTGGAAGGACTACTTCCCTCATTCTGTAATGAATATTGTGAGACAGTGAACCACACAATCACACATAACACAACTTAGGTTTTAAAACCCAAATTACATTTTATGTGGGTAACCTCCCCACACCATCTAACACACTCGTTATGTGTATATTGCAGTCAAGTTTTTACGCATAGCCCACAAGAGAGAGAAAGTATTTGTCTGGTTAAAAATGTGCCTGTCCTTCTTGCATCCTCAAGCTTCTCTGCACAGACCCTCAGAGCAACTTAAGCCACTCAGGCATCACAGCTACATGTGAATGTCATCAGCATCAGTTCACGCATGGCCAAGGCACCCTTGCTATAAATACAGGGTATTTTCTCTGTATTTTCAACTGTTTCCCAGTGCCTGGCTGTGAAGCCATTCCTTAAGGGGGGGGGCACAGGCTTTTTCTTTTCCAAATCAGTAGGCTACACTCGACCTGAGCACATAGAAACTCAGCTGCAGAGGTAGCTCAAGCTACTTTAGTCTAAAAGTCACTTGACATTATTTTTCCATATGGATATGACATTAAAGAATTAATACAACTTTATTTATTTATTTTTTTTAATCTGAGCATCTGTAAGACAGGTCTATGATACATTATGAGTACAACAAATAAACCAAAACATATCTGCATTTTAGCAGCCATGGTCAAGCATGTCAGGATAGTGTCTAGATAAATAAAACCCAGAAAGAATGAGGTTAAGAATGAGGTCAAAAGGGAGAAAATTAGCCATGGCAGAACGCACTTCACGGAAGGGAGGAGAGACGCTAAGTTTGTGGTCTTTATCCCGACTGCCTCGTCTCCATCCTCTCTGCCTCGCTAAGAGCTGCAAACAACAACAGAGGTAACAATGGATACCTAGTGACGCCACAGGCTTTGAAAGCATCCCATCAATAATTAAATTGCTCTGCTGTGTTCCTCAACACCGGCACGCATGCTTGTCCTTAATCTTGTGCTATACTGGGTCTGAGATGCCTGTCACTCCCGACTCTGGAAGATAAATGCTTCTGTGATGAGATGATAAAATAAGCATTTGCTCATTGTGATGCTATCATTTCCCCTGTTATACAGCAGTTAAGTGGAGCAGAATACTAACCTGCAAGGCTATAAGTCATGCAATTTAACTATGTTGATAAGCTTCACCTTATAATGAGCATCAGTTTTATTCTAATATTGATATTAATACAAACACAGCAGTATATTAAAGTCACGAAAGGGTCGCATGGTTATTGTATAGAAGAGTCAACAAGGTGAATCCAAATCAAATTATGATTTTCAAAATGAATCTCGTTGTCCCCATTTGAGGTGACAAGTGGAAACTTGCGAGTAATATCCAAAACATGAAATGAAAGCAGAGCTCAGCAATGTTGTTTTTTTTCATATTTTGTCCCTTTGGTATCCTTTTAAATAAAAATGAACTACCAAACTACCAAACTTATCTCATTGCATTCAATTTTGTAGATATTCATGATATTTCCACTATCTGTATACTTTGACTAAAATGTGTAATGCTTCAATAAGCTACTGGTCAATATTGGTTAAAAATAATAATAATAATAAAAAAAAGTCTTGCAGAAACTACAGAAATTGTGTCCCTAAAAAATAACTACTGTAATCAGTACTGTACTGACAGCATAACAGACACTGGCAGCAGCCAGCTGGCAACCTCCTGGGCTGAAAAATGGAGCAGAGAGGAGAGTTCCAAAAACTGCAGTTCCTCGAAAGGCCACTTGAGGCTGGCTCCAGAACAGAGTAAACCCCCACAGACCCCCATGTTAAAATGCAAACATTGCAGCAGAAATAAAATGTTTACAGCCTAGTATAGAAACAGTTTTGATCTCTATAGCTAATATAAACATTCATTATAAGTGTATGGGGGGTGAATTTTTGTATAACTGGTTTGTTAAAGTGACAGACTTCCTACGAGGAGTTGCTACCAGTCTATTTGTCAGATCCACCCCTAGTTCATCCACACCTCCACCCCCTTTTCCAAATATGGTCACTTCTGGCTCATAAAAAAATGATAGGAATGCTAAACTTGAGGCTTCAGAACATGCAGTCTAAGGCTCCAAACCATGGCAGTGCTTAATCATTTGATAATCGTTTGTTATTGTTGTTATATATCTATATAATAAAGAGCGGAGGATGTAAAAGGCCGTCTAAATGTGGGCTGAAATATTTAAACAGCAAAGATAGATGTGATGAAGGAGGATTTCTAGTTAATTCACATTGTTTTTGTTTTGTGAGTGAGTCCCATTGTCTGGGAGTATCCTTCTTTCTTTCTTTTTTCCTTTCTTTCTCTCTCTCTCTCTCTCTCTCTCTGGAGCTGCACAAGCTCCCTTATCACAAAAGTTTTTGACTTTTGTCTTGAAGTTCTTTTTTAAGGTCCAAACAACAGTTTGCACCATACTGTGACAGAAACCCGACCCCAGCATTGTGGAATTTTTCTCTCAGCACAGGATTTGGACAGCTCTTAGTAAGGGAGGAAATTCACCTCCTGCTGAAAACAAATAAATGAAAAATCTACTCTACATACAGCAGAACCCTGTTTTAATGAAGTAAATGCTACAATAAATAGAGATTTTAGTTGAGCTTTTTTGCTTTGAATTTTGTCATTTTTGGTGGCATATGCACATAATTTATCATGTTCCTCTCTACAAGTAATTGGATTTTATAGTGGTAATGAGTCTATTTTATTTATATAGCCCGATATCACAAATCACTAATTTGCCTCAACTGGTGTGTAATGTGAAAAAAAGTACAGAATATTTACTTTGCAGTTTCAGGCCACTTTGTATGCTGTGATTCCAGGACCATAGAGAGCGCCACTCACTCTAATGCAAAGCTGAGGCACAAAACAGTGTGGGCCTGCTTTTATTCTGTTCAGCACCATGGACAGAGGCCCACAGCTACCAGAATGTCAACAGGAATGTCATGTTCTCTCTTTACAGCAGCACAGAAAGGGACCTCAGATACAGTAGAGCAGAATTATTTGCCACCCTCTTCTTTATTTATTCTGTCAAAAACAAGGACAGCCCTACTTCCTGCAGCAGCAACTCAAACAGGAGGGAAAGCGAGACGTTGTGCCCCTAGGTGTAAGAGGCTTTTGCTAAACTTGGCCCATTAGGTCATGTCAATATTTTGTTTTGTTTTTTTCCAAATTCTGCAATGTTAAAAATATTCATACATGGATTGATGTCAAAGTTGCAATCAAGCCACTGGCTCTGGCACAATGACTCACTCCTAGATTGTTGTTGTAAAAAATATGTTTGTGAATTTTTGTTTGGAAATGAGCAGGCATTCAATATGTGAATACATGTTTTCAAAATCTGTATCTGCGAAGTAACGAGTAACTACAGATACCCTATATATGTAGTGGAGTAAGAAGTACAATATTCCCCCCCCGAAATGTGGTAGAAGTATGAAGTAGCAAACAGTTACAATGCTAACGTAAAATTCAAGATACTCAGAATTGTAATAAAAGGGAAACTACATCCATTTTCAAAATTAATACTTTATCCCTATGGTATAAGACAGTCCAAAAAATGAGTTTACATGAACAAACTCTCTCCCAAATCCTAAAACTTAAGTGGTAAAATTAAAATGTGAGATATCATCAACTACAGAGTCTGGAGACAATGAATTGGGAAAGATGTTGGTGAAACTAAGCGCACCCATGGGGAATGTTCTGAGAAGATGTACATATTTTCTTCTGTGAACACTACAATGGAATAAAGCTCATTAGGGTTTAAAAAGAAAAGAATAATGTGCGACCAAAAAATCAGCCTCCCATTCATTGACTATGGAGCAGCTCCAGACAAAATCACAAGTTTAGGACTGCTCTGGTTTCTGGCTTTGAGAAAGAGCAGCTCATGTTCACAAATATTGACTGAACTTCCCTATAGGCCATGGAAATAACATTTTGGAAGCCTTAATTTAGGGAGTGTTCCCCTCGTGTGTAGTACTTGATTAAACGTACTAACATAGTTTCTTTCCACCACTGCAAGAATCATATTATAAAATGTGCAAGCTTTTATCTTTTTTTTATGTGTTGGTGGGTTAGATTTACACCTAAATCAATAACATTCACCAGCAGTTTGCACAAGCATCCCAAGCACTGCCACAGCAACACCAATCAGTCTTTCTCTGCTGTACCCCTTATGGCCTTTTTAACAGAGGCTCCCTAAAAGCCTCCGATTTACCGCCATCTTGCAACATGCCTATACTTCTGACCTTTATACTGAAGAGACTTTAGTGGCACAGGTGCTGATTACAATTCTGAACTACTCGTCTACTTCTTTGTGGGTTTCCTGGCAAAGACAGCATAGAGTCATTCTGCCTCGCTCTCCTCCCACTGTGTAATAACAGCACATAAACACATGGAGAGTTCCTCTATGACACATTCTTAGTAATTTTCTTCTGTCCATTCCACTTCACATAATCAGTATTTGTACAGACAGGCAAAGCAATGCAAATTAATTGTATCATGGTCTGTAGAGTAGAGCCTTCACACAGGAACATCACCAGTGTTGCTTTGTGAAAACACTATTTGTTCAGAATTTAAAAATGGCTGCACAATTATCTCCTTGTGACATGGTAATGATGGTTTACATTTAGCAGATTTTTCCATTATACATTTTATACATTTGCATTTACATTTAAACTTGCCACATTTAAGTTGTCATTCATTTTTACCTCCAGAAGTTAGCCTTTAAGGAATTATGCATTTCATACATATATATCTGTGTGTATGTGAGTTTGTGTGTCTGTCTGTCCGCACCTAATTTTGTAAACGACTGTACCTATTAGCCTAATATTTTTTGTGTACATTTATAGCTGTATACTCAAGGCTCTTCTATGGTCGCAGCGATTCACAGTTGTTGAAGAAACTTTTTTTAATTGACTGTTTTATAGTATATTTTTAATTGCTAACTCCTCACCTCTCTTAACTGGCTGACAGTGGCTGTAAGTTCTCCAGAAATTGGTAAAAATAACAAGCCTTCCCTGGTCTGTTGCAGACAACATCTTGACCTTCTTTATGGTTCAAAAATTGACTTCCAAAGCAAAGTTTGGTGTCATTTTGAACATTTAACTGACCGTAGCTCTCAGCGATCTGGCTCAGATCGGGTTTTGCCTGCCCAATTTTGTAGAGATTTTGTTGATTCGGTCATTTTACCTTGATATTTTGTACTTCAAACATAAAGGCTATGTAGTTAAATGGTTTCTCTCTTTTTTGTTTTTACTATTTTGGTTGTATTTATCATTGTTATTTCCTACTCTGCTGTGTCGTATCGTACAGACAAAGTTATTACAATTAAGTCCAGTTTCGAATGATGTGAATCAAAGATTTGTGGCTTTTTTTAGTTTTTAAAAACACATTCATACTCATAATTACATTGTAAGATATCTGTATTTTACATACAGTGTCTGCTCGCTGGCGAAATCAGTCAGCTCTGTCAAAAATAGACAAGGCATGTGGTTTTAGGAGCACTTCTAAAACGCACTGCACTCTGTCTGTAGAATTACAAGAATCGTTCGGAGTGGATGTAATGGGCTCAGGTAGCTGCCTGGTGGAAATCTGCACTCTACTGAGTGCATTTTTTTACCATTTTGATTTCATTTCATTGTGACACCTTCAGAACAAATTTGGTATCAGCACCAAAAAGCAACTTTGCCTTCATATTTTTATTTTCTGTAAAAGAGCAACATTATAAGCAACATGCTTTTACAACAATATAAAATTAAATTAAATT
Organism: Plectropomus leopardus; assembly: GCF_026936395.1. NCBI lineage: Eukaryota > Metazoa > Chordata > Actinopteri > Perciformes > Serranidae > Plectropomus > Plectropomus leopardus. The sequence continues at coordinate 24,996,903 of NC_142182.1, read as the reverse complement.
AATTATAAAGTTAAATAAAATTAATACGGAGAAAAAGGACTTTTAAATTTAATGTTTTTTTATTATTATTATTTAAAGTTTAAATACATGTATGCATTGAAAGGTCAATGTATTTACACAAAGTGTTTATGCTTTGTCATTTTAGAGTGATGGTGAAATGTCTAGTATATCTATTTTTCAACAGGTCTAGTAGCTATAGTGAAGAGAATTTGCATAATTCCTTATAGACTTTCACACACATATATAAACAGACACACACACACACAAACACACATTGACTCACTCATTGTCACTCACCCTTGCCCTCACAGTCACTCATTTGCCCTGACTTGTATTATTATGCTGCTGTGTAAAATGCCTGGTGCAGTGAAAATGGAAAGCAGTGTATTTGGCGAGGCTGAAGGGGAAAACTACCCTCAATGGGCTTTGAATTGCAAAGATCATGAATAAGCATTGTAATATGGGCTTGCAGGCTGCAACCAAATATGCAAGGAATTGGATTTGGCATTACTGACATCTGGTTTTGTGCTTGCAAATGCATAACCTACAATGAAGATTCAAAATCCAGCACTAATAACATCCTGCCAGGATATTATCAAGGGACTGCTTGGGATTTAGGGGTGGTCATTTTGGCTTTGCAGTGTGACATTCTTGAATGGAAGCTAATTTTAGTGACAGACAGTTCAGAGCTTTAATGTTGCAAAGGTGTTGAACCAACACGCTAATGACAGTCATCAAGATCATGAAAACCATTTTGAGACCATGGCAGCACACCAGAGGACAATCTTTGTGATTGTTACAAAGATGAAGAAATATGAACAAAGAGCAACCAACTGCACAGCTTCCAAGTACCATATAATCTTGGTAAAAGAACCCCCTCAAGTAGCTGTTTTACACAATGCTTCTTGCACATGATTGGGAACATCTATGGAAGAGGGCTAACTAGCTTCTTGGTTATTACCTCTTAGGCTTTTGTTGCACGTAAATAATCCACCAATATCAGATTGTTTGGTGTAAATTTCCTATTGTGTAATGAAGAAAAAATAGTCTCTAGACTTTCTCTCCAAGTGACATTAACAAATCTATCCTCAATTTCAGAGGGATAAGGAGGGGATTATTCACACCAATTGCAGTAAATTGGACCCAGCTCTGTTAGGCCAGTGGTCATATGAGCAACACTCTGTCTTCAGTGGTTTAGATTTTCCACTAAACAATTGGCCGGCTGCTGCTCTCTCACTGCTACTCAGCCTCAGTGCTGTGTAAGAAGTACTGCAAAGACAAATGATGCTCCCATGCTACTTGCACACACTGCTGTGGGCACACTATCATTCCCATTAAACTAATAACAGTTAGCTTCTTATCTCGCAATGTCTTGGCAAAGTCACTTCCACCCTTGAACAAAACACAATGTCTTTGAATGCCGGGGCTTAATCTATCACTGAGGCCCAAATGAGACTGCATAATCCTCTGCAATTTGCCTTCTTGTTTTCTATATTATCGCTGATTTCTACTGTGTTTTTTCGTACACAAATTTCTCTTTTTGGGGAGAATGATGCTGTCCTTCAACTTCACAAACAGGCCTGATTTAATTGTTTATATTGTCTTCATCTTTCTGCTCCAACAACCAAAAACATTGCATTTAGAACCTAATACAAGATGAGAGTCTTCTCACTACAGCCCTCTCCTCCCTGCCTCTGTATACACCACACTTACAAATGTGTGTTTGCTCTTTTGGTAGAGTTATACTAACATGTTTAAGAAAATATTCAAGCTTAAGATTTTTGGTAATATTAGGACTGACCTGAATGCTTTGAAACTCTGATTGTTGACCTGGTAATTGACATCTAAATCAGTATTAACATCATTCATCATGCATTAATATTAATTACTTATTCTTCTACAAGGACATTTAAATTGTGTGATAGTTTTGTGATTCCGACTTGCTCTCAACTAATATCAGTCTACAGTAGTCCAGCAGTACTAAAACTGGGGCAGTTTGACCATACATGAATTGAGAGGTGAAAAATAAAAAAATAAAGAAATCAAATGTCAGGTGTGAGATATGCCAAACGAAACTGGCATATCACATATCTACAACAAGCTTGGCAAATCACCTGACAGCTGCAAGTAAGTCTCACAAAGCAGTGTTTTTTTGTTTGTTTGTTTGTTTGTTTGTTTGGTGTTTTTTTTTTTTTGTTTGTTTTTTTTAGCTAGAATGGCTTATGTTACAGGGACCCGCTTGATAACAAAATTGCTAATAGTTATATTTGGGTGCATTGACTGAGAACTGATTTTTCAAAAAAGCCCAACCTATTGACCCAACAGAAGATAAAACTTTAGTTATCATTTACGATTAGTTTTTCTTGAATGGAGTATCTGAAATGCCCAGTAAAAGGAGTTTATCATTTTGTCTTTACATAAACGTGTCATGCAGGATACATCTTTAAAAGAATACCAGATACATAACAGATTTATGTCTACACTTAGAAGTCTACTACAACAGGGCCACTTGCTCAACCATGACATGCAGAAGCATAATGATGGACCCTGCAGATTTATTTTTATACAGTGTAAAGGATCAAACTCATCAAGTGTGAATAGAACATATAGTAACGTTCAAAATCTTTGATATACAAAGCAAAATATCATCTGCATAGAAACTTGAGTGATTAAGATGGGCCTACCAATTATTTAAAGGGAAATACTAGTCAGGATGATGATTTTATTATCACATTGTGTAGTTAGGATGGTGTTTTGCTCTGACTTATACATAATATGTAAAATCAAACAATTTAAAGTGTTCATCAATACTCCCACTCAGTCACAGCCAAATGCTTTCTCTGTGTTCAGACACAAAACTGCTTGCAATTGCTTTATTTTGAGCCTGTTTGACTGGCGTGATGCATTATGAGACTGGTTCTTCCTGGGAAATAATACTTTGCAAACCTTGATGATAAGACTTTTACAAATAACAGTGTTTAATTCCGATATTGTGTGATATTGTGTTAATTCTGATATTGTGTGAAAACTAGATGTTTCAAAAAGATCCTTTCCATTCCTTTGAGACAAAGTTCAAAGCAACTTTTCAATTCCTATAAGAATTGTCAGCCTTGACATAGCAATTTGGGAAAATAGGTCCAATTACATCTATGGGGGCTGACAGTTCCTAGGGGATGCCTTCAAAAGCAGGGTCTTTTGCTTTTGGCATTGAGTGCTTAGGTTGTTTTAGCTCTTGTAGAGTAGAAAGAACATCCAGACTATTAGTCTGGATGGCAGACAATGATGGACGTTAAAGGGAGTTGAGGAATGACATTATTTTTGTGCTATCACCTTGAGAGTGAAAGGAGTATAATTTGGAATAAAGACTTGTGAAAGCATTATTTACCTGTCAATGTACTGTGAATAAGTCAGCATGTTCATTTCTGACAGGGTCTTCAGGTGAAAAGTGTAAGACTCATTGACAACAGCCAACCAAGTTCTTTTCTGTTATATTAGAAAATGTATTATGTGTTTTTTGAAATTGATTCATTAGGGTTTTTGTGATCATATTTAAGCTATCTTTGTCTGTTTGGAAATCCAACCACATTCAGCTCAGGTTTCAGGACTCCAATCATTTCAGTGGTGTACAGCAGATACTGTTACTACAGAAGCAATTCAGAAATCCCATTCAAAATTTAAGGAAATGGATTCCTATTGCATAAACCTTACTTCAGGAGGGCACATACTAGACTTGGGTGGTCTGTAATATTTAGTATCATACTACCTTAACATTTCACTGGGGTATATTGTATATAACAGTATAAGTGTGCCACGCTAACTCCCCACCTATTTTCCTTATTAAACACAGAAACACAACTGCACACTTTTTGAATTCAACAAAATAAAACTCACCCAAACCCTCTGGCTTACTCTTGCTAAAAATGTAAATGGTAAGTCTACTGTTCCAACAAACACCAGCTTCGGTTTGGTCGAAATAAATCCTTAATTCACAGAGTAAGATGTGAAAATACGCAGTTTTTTCCTGTGATCTCTCTCTGCTGTTGCTGGCAGACTTTTTAGACTTTTTACAGTCCTATAACTTATCTCTCCAACACGAGGTGTTGGGGTGACTCTCAGCTTAATTACGTGTTTCACCAGTAGAGACGGGAAACTGAGCTCTGGTGGTGCATGTTGTGAGCTACATACAATAAGTTAAAACAGAAGAGGAGTGCTTGTGTTTATGACGTTATTTAAAAACTTACCTATGGGATTTCTAAAAACCCTGTTCAACTGTTATACCGTGATACCGCCCAAGCCTAACCCATAACTCACATTGTCACATTTACACTCACCTCTTGATGTTGATCATATTAAACTATGAACATACACTTATGGGTCAATAACTGTGGATGCTGTTTTATCTTTTTTGTTTCATCTAGCCATTTGGGTTTTCATTTTGCCAGAAAGACAAATATGACAAATGTGTTTCACTATAGACAAGCTATTACAAGCAGCGCTTTGGCCCAGACCCCTGCAGACATTCTGCAGATGGCCTCAGAAACAATGGCTCCACTTTTATTTATTTTTTTTCATCTGCAGGGCACCATCCATTGCCTAGGCTACTCGCCTGTCAACTCGGCGCACAGACAATGGCTTCCTGACATGAGAGCTCCTTGTAAAAGATGTTGCCACCCCTCGATCTCTGTGCAATACAGGCACACGCATAAAAGTATGTGCACAGACAATCACACAGTAACCACAAACATGTGGGTGCATGAACACACTAATACACACACACACACACACACACACACACACACACACACACACACACACACACACACACAAATCTAATCTGCCCCTGAATCAAATCCCATCCTTTTGTTTTTCAGGCAGTAAAGGAGGGTGAGGGAGTGGTATTTGGAGTAGTGTACACTGGTAAAGTAATCACTATTCCAAGCGGTTTTGGGGTCACCCCCCACTCCTCACCAACACTACACCGTTCTGAAGACTAGAGAGATTTCAATCACTTTATAGCTGCCACCATGGCTTTACTAAATTGTTGACAGCCAAATCCTTGTCGATCCGTTGAGTGATTGCATGCAGGGAAAGGTCTAATCTCATTTTCTCTTCAGCTTCTGACTACCTGTAAATGAACACACGTTTAAGTCTCCAGTGTATTTTCCTCTATACAGTGCAATGTTGCATCATACAGAAAAGGCATTTTATGAATTGAAATTTACTTAAGAGCAGTATGGAAAGTCATGAATCATTCTCAAAGCCACAGAAGTGCCCTTTTAATACAGAGTTAAGTGTAGCTCATGGTGTGTTAAAACTGCCCATTGTGAAAACACCCTTGAACTGATGTCTGAAAGAGTGGCTTTACAGCATGAACACGACATGATTTAATCATTTTACACTTCACAAAGACTTCACAGAGGCTTCGCAAAGACGTGGATGGTCAGCGTTCATCAATTTTGCTGATGCCACACACATGAAAATGCTTATAGAAGCCCAGTGCCTCAGGCTTATTTTCAAAGCCTGCACTCTTAATGCTTTTCATGCATCTAATATTGTCACTAAAAGGCATGAGTCATGGAAAAATTATATGCATTTCCTAAACAGAATTTTAAAAAAGACTATTCCTTACAAAAACCAAACAAGTAAATCCCAGTGAACAAGGTTAACAACTATATAATATTGCTGATTACAGTGACACCTGCCTAAAAACACTCTCCTGTTTATTGTGTCCTTTGAACTGAATTTGAGCACAAGCAGCTTTAGCAAAAATAATGGAAAACGTGAAACCAGAATCTATTTTCAGATAGCTTGTGATGATTAATTTTAGGATATGAGTTCACCTGAAATCCTCTAGTAACTGTTTTCTAATGACTGCCTATTTGGCCACATTTTCATATATTGCTGGGAGGCGTTGCCAGTTGTAATTCCCTGTTTGCTCTGTTTTTGGTAATTCAAATTCAGTCAGCCTATTCATCCAGTATTTATCAGTTAATCTTTATTTTCCTACTATATAGTATAATAAAAAGACATATTGCTGGACCAATGTAGAAATATAATCAGTTTATCCACATTACAAGTTTCACCCTCCCCTCTTGAACACTGCTTTGCAACATGACAAAATGTCTTCAACATACTCGAATTGTTTGTCATCTGCTGTACATTAGAGCTCCACTGGGGCATCAAAAATCCATTATTTTTTGAACATCATTTGTTTTTTTTTAGCATAACATTTTCATACTAAGCAACTGACAGACAGCTCACTTTTTAACCCCTCAGACATTTCACAGTGAAAATGTCTTAACTTGCACAAAGCTAATGGCTTGCATCTGACACCTCATTTGAGCAAGGTAGTGGCTTGGACCAAGAATTTTCCCACTCTGTCATTTCATCTCTGAAGGCTAGCACCATTAACCCGAATGTACTGACAAATGCTGATGTTACAGGCCTTTAATATTGCAACCTCCCATTTTTCCCCCCTTCAACCCTAAACTTTTTGGCTTGTGTGTGTGGCTTGGGCTGTTGACCACAAAGCCAGATTTTTTTTATTCTTCTGTACTTTCTGGGTCAGCAGTGTTATGAAGTCCTCCCAGTAAAAACACCTTTTAATCCCCCTAAACAGCAACCACCTTCCATGGTAGAGCTGCACAATATGCAAAATTAAGACACAAACAAAAAAAAAACCTACACTGCAATTATTTTGATAGATATTATGATGCGATTTATGTCAGAATTTTAGTGGAAATTATTATTTTTCTTTTTAATTTCTAATGAAAAAAAACCAAACATTAAACTTTTTTTTTTTTTTTTTTTCCAGAGTCTACACCAAACAAGCTGGTTCCCTTATGTCTGCAAATTTGATTTATAGGTTTGGCATCTCTGTCTCATCACAATGCTTTCACCTACAATGGTATGTTGAGACACATTTACCTCAAAAAACTGCAGCTCCCTGCAATTTGGATTTTGCCATATCATGATTTCCATTATATTTCCATTAATTGCACAGCCTTGTTCTGCCACTTACTCTTAACAGCAGAAAAGCTAACTACACACACTGATAGTGACATTTTCATTTAAAACGGTATTCAGAAAATAAGGGGAAAAAATACAATACAGTCAAACCAGAGATACTGTTTTTTATATTTCATGTGTTCTGCTTCCCTGTCAAATTCTGGCACCCACATTATCCATAGTGCAGCTTGATCGCTAACAGTTCAGACAGAAATTTGTTTATCTTAGCGTCAATTGTAAACTGCTAGCCTCCAACATGCAACGGGGTTCCCAGGGGTCTTGTAATCTGTGAAAGTTTGTAAATTTGAGGAAAAAATAAATGCCTTAAAAGTTTTTGCAAATAGTCATGAATAGACACAGGCCAATAAAAGTGCTTATATTATATTTTGTACAAGAACACAAATTGAAGGCCTTTTGATATTGTTTAGTACTCAGTACTTTTTAGTAAAAAATTCAGTGTTGCAACAGTAATTGACCTTGATCTGTGTCTTAATGTGTGTGCTGTGTTGGATTCTTGAGTTTGAGAGAATTGGGCTTGGAAAGTCCTTGAAAATTCCTTGAAATCATTAGGAGCAGGCTATAGAAGTCTGTTTACTGACATAACTTGAGGCAACCTAACACATTTATTACAACTTTTTTGACGTGTAGCTCCCCCAAGACAACTCTTTAAAATCTGTGGAGTTTCTCTTTAAAGCATTGTGGATGGTAACACATTTTCTCTGCGTTGACAGAATCTGTTAAACTCACCTTGCTGTGCTTTAATTTATCCTTGTCTCCTGTATTATTATCAGGAAGTCATTACTCATCTAATCTTTGTTCAACTACACTAAATCTCCTTTTGTAAGTGTATTTCTGTAGCATCTTTACCATGATTCACAAGTTCAGCCTTTTGTCTTGGACATACATGCATCCAGTCACAGTGACTGATCTGTTGCATAATCAGCAACCAGCCAAATTCAATATTGTTTGGAGTATACTGGACCCCTCAGGGTGCTGTTATGGGCATTTGACTATATTGGTGATTAGTGCAATGTGCCCAACTAAGATTGTGCAATTAAATTAGGGTTTTACTCATCTGGGTCGCATCTTCATCTTTATTCGAGGAAATTATTTAAAGTCCCTGAGTGTTTTTCCCTGACCTTGCTAGAAGTCTACCAGCTGCTATCTGAGTTCGGCAAAAACACACATGGTGTATGGCTTATTAATCACAATGAATAAAATGAAAACAAAATCCACAGTTCTGCCTTGTTTGATTTACAACAGTACTCATTCCAGCACGGACAACCCACTGTGATCCAAAGTCTGTCAGGAGCGCAGTCAAACAGAGCTGCATCTGTCAACATTTGTTGGAGATGTTCAGAGCACAAACGAGTCGAATTTACTCAACAAAAACAAGACTTTTTACTTTAATCACCCTGAGAGATTTTTGTTTACAATTTGGGGTCAACAGAAGAATCACACGTGTCAAAATGGCACTTTTATTGGCTGTAATGTTGGATTGACTCCTCAACAAATAAATAATAAGTTTGATGCTTTACTTATCTATGTAGAACCATTTTCATCTTAATAATCCATATCCACAAGCAGGTTAGGGGTCATGATGAGCAGAAAATCATGTCAGTCACTTGCTGACACTCACCATTTGTCTTTAAGCTTAACCCTGATATGCCAACTAAAAGGCAGAAACAAAGATTCATAAAATTATGTCTAGTAACTGTTGAGAAATGCTGGACTGGATAAGCAAATAATTGACATGCAAGAACTGCTTATAGACATAAATTATCCACAGCTGGGGTTAATGTTTAGCATTTTTAAATAGTTTGACTGATGTTAAATCTAAATAAAAATGCTAAACATTAGTCCCTGCTGTGGGTTATTTATGTCGATAAGCAGTTCTTGCATGTCATTTATTTGGGATTTAGGGGGACAGATTATCCAGTATTTTAAGTTGTGCTTGTATTACCTTCAAATGAGCCTTTTTTATCTACACAGTGGGCTCTCTTCCACTGAATAAGCCATGTTGTTTCTATAGGTAGATCAGGCCATCCACCATAGTACTTCTACATGCTCGGCACACAGTTTCACTTGGTTGCAATCTGCAACCTCACTCCTAGATGCCACTAAATCCTACACACTAGACCTTAAAAACATACTTCTCATTTTCAAGAAATTATCAGATTCAGAAAACAAGTTCTAAAAAACTAGGGAAAAATGTATCGGGGAAAAAAGAAAAAAGCCAGGGAAAAAACTATATTTATAATGCATCCCAATAATTGAATTTTATTATTTTTTTTTTTTAATTTAATTTTACTTATATTCAGGTATTTTTCCTCTACTTTTTACTTATTTCTTGCCAATTTTTAGGTCTTTGCTTCTTTTATTGCTCATTGCCTTCTTCCTATGTTTTTGAAAGAAATCAAGCCTGTTTGCTGCAGTTTCAAATAGTTAAACATAAGTTGACAGATTTGTCTAGTTTTCCAGCCAAATGATTTCTATAGTAGACAACAATAGAGAAATTAAATAGTAAACACATATGATATTTAGAAGGAGTTCCCTCTCCCATCAAAAACACTACTCAGTTATAGTGGCTTGGTTCTGTCACAGTGCTCTGCAAAAAGCAGTAGGCTGAAGTGTGTTATCATAACGTTGTCATTTTGTCCTACCTTTTTTCAGGTTAGAGGATAGATAGAGCCACGATATAACAGCAATTTCACAGGGGCATGGCGCTAGGAGTTTCCACAGCGCAAACAGGGGATAGCAAATAAAACCATTTAACCTCTTCAGCCTGTCTACCCTGCAGAGCCAAATGGCAAATACATAAATGTTTGGGCATATACACGCTACTGCTCACACACAAAGCCAAGCAAGCAAACTGTGGAGAGGTTGGAAACAACATATATTGCATTCGCTCAGGCTGCTGCATTGTGTCAGCAGAATCTCATTATTTCCATGCAGTTTCTGAGGCAATTATTGGGCTTGGAAATGCTAGCTCTCTATTGGTTGGCTCTATTTGTTCCAGGGTTATGGCCATTTCTCAATGTGTGGCTCCCAGCAACATGCGCCGTCCCCCTGTGGTGTGTGTATTTGGTGTTTGTGTGTGTGAATGTTTGGAGGTTAGGGAGTGAGCTTGGATAATTATCAGCCTTTTCAGTGACGGAAAGCCAGCGCTGAAATGGCTGCTGGGAGTTACAGAAAGTGACTTATGGGTCAAATGTCAAAGAGGACTCTGCTTTTCTTTCATCTGGTAATTAGAGGGAGCTGAAATAAACCATGCTGAGTAGAGCTTAGCCATAAACAATACCAGGAGCTTCCGTCTAACCCCCGTCTTTTCCTGATTGCCACTCAGAGGGCCCAATACAGTCCAATGTCAGAAAAGAAGACAGATTTCCCTTGCAGAGCTTAAGTGGGTATGAAAATATCACTAAAATTTAAAGGAATACTTCACCTACAATATGGCAATTCATCAATTAGTTATGTCCTTGAATGCCTCCATGGATATCAGCGAACATATTGCTTTATTGATTGATTGGGGACTGTGATTAAAAGCAAAACATCCATTTACAAACAACTTGTGCAGTATAATCACACATAAGGGCAAAAATACAAGCAATCTTTCAAAAGATTTGTGTGTCACATACAGGAACTGAGAAATGCACCGCCTAGCTTGCAGTTCATCTCCTGTTACCCCATCCACTTCAGGTATGTTATAGTCTGTAATAGTGATTTGTTCAAAACAGCACTGTTACTGAATTTATAAATTGTTCTTCCATACACAGAAAATAAAGCAATGTTAACTATGCTATTAATGTTTTCATGAAATGAAGGGAAATGAATTAATTTATGGGTGGCTTTGTAATTAAAATACTTTTTAATCTTCAGGTTTGGGGTCAGATATCATGTTTTTCAAGTCAAAAGGCCCATGTTCAAGTGAATGTCCTATTTTGATTTTGTCAAGTCAAGTCTTAAATCATCAAACTTGTGAGTTGGGTCTGACTCAAGTCCAAGTCACGTGACTTGCATCTGATACGTCTGACAGGCCCAATTGCAGACTTTAGATCAAGGTGAAGGAACAAGAGGCAACGGGAAACCACTACTGAACACATCCCTCTGTGCTCAGTTATATAGTTGGAAAAGCTAACGAGAATCAGGAATGACTGGCACACAACAAGAAATTATCAGCAAAGCATCAGGAACAAAAGTAAAACTAAGCTGGTTATTGAGAGAGAAGGGAGTAGAGGTAGAGGAGGAAGGAGAGAGCAGTTGTCTGTATCTTGTATTTCTTATTCTTGCTTAGATCTTGCTCTGTATTACATTACAAACGAATCCATGCATATACCATTGCATGTGGATGATAACATGGGCTATAAACATTTCCAACCCCCAGAGAGAAATGATGTAAGATGCATTTGGAATAAGTTAAACAGCACATGCATTTTGTAAATTTGGCTTGAGTGTACAAGTGCTACTTGTTCACTTGGTTGTTGATGCATGACTCAGTGACTGACATTAAGTGCATCATTTTCCTGTGAGTACAGGGTATATAATAAAAAGTTCAGTGTTCTGTTCTGTGAGTTGAAGTATTCTAAAGTAATAGCTCAAGAAGTGCACTCTGTCAAATATTAAATCCTTTCATCGTGGGAGGACCTAGCACGTATTAACTGTTTCCTGCCTCAGAAGAGTTATTAATAAAATAGCAGGTGACCTCTCCCACACAAGGAGACCCCTGCGGCGCTACATTTCATTTATAGAATTATAGATGATACTGATGAGTGAAACGATGATTGAAGGTTAATTACATGCCAAGACTGAAGGGGAAAAGCTATGTAACTAGTCAACCATTTCTGCTCCAACAATGGTGCCGGTCGTACTTGAGGCTCAGTCTCTCTGCTAAACCAAGTTAAGTCAATCAAAGAAAAGAAAAACACTTCATACATCACACAGGATGGACTCTGCCTTTGGGGAATTGGTAGTGGCACGTAGGTCTACATTTGACCGAAGCAAAAACGTGCAATGGCATACATGATTTCCCCAGAGTTAAATTAATGACAGAAAGAAAGAAATGTTACAACACTTTGTTAATATTCAAAATCTGTAGATGTGTCAAAATCCAGTCAATTATGTCCCAGATTTTGTACATGATGTCAGATGTTTTCCCTGGTTTTGACGTGGAAGACAACCAACATGGGGTCATTCCTATGCTCTGAGGGCACTATGTTTTCATTCATATGGTGCATCATGGGAATATGGCAAAGGGTCCCCAGCTTCCCAGTTTATGCTCTCAGGATCCTGTCTTACCAATATACCAGTAAGAGTAATAAATATTGCACAAGACTCTGCCCTAATGGTACGTGCTCTTCCTGGTGATTAACCAGGGCACCCCAGGAATTACTCTTTTTGTGTGGAGAAAAACATATTTCAGCCCTAAATCCAAAATAGTAAGAATTTGCCAAGGAAAGGGAGGAAGAAAAACTGAAGATGAAAAAAGGACAAATAATTATTGATCATTTTAGGGTTAGGAAATCAATTGTAGTTGACTGCTGCCATTTCCAAACAGGTAAAATTAAGGAAAGAAGTCCAGGGTCAGGTGAATTTATTTTTGAAATATTTTAACTTGAAACAAGTATAATTTGACCTGAAACCAACAGGAGAATCAATGTTTGCAAGTACAATATTGAACTTTGGTGCATAGGACCTTGAATAGGACCATGGGAACAAAGGACCATGGGTACATAGATAAGCTCCCACTGACAGTTGTGAATCATTTTACTCTTTGATTAACAGACATTTAAGTATGAGCAGCACTTAAGACCTTAATCTCCTTGCTTGTCTGTTTATCTTACATAACTTTTAGAATCCCAGTTGTGTTTCTTAAATTTCAAATGATGCCAAAATATGTCAGGATTACTGTCAGATGACATCTACATTATTTCTATTTGATGTCATGATGTTGCAACAAAAAAAAAAGATATTAAAGACTTCAGACTAAGACTTCAATTAAACGTTGAAAGTATTACATATTGTACAGCAGGACTTATATCAGCGTTCAGTGCTGAAATTCGCAGAGAAAGATTATTTGATCAACGGGAATGAAATGAAAGGGTAATATTACTAAATCTATGTTTAGTTCAGTTAGTCTAATCACTCCAGAGCTGGTCAGTAATTCCTAACAGTTACGGGGGAACCGAGGAGAAGCTGCATGACTCAGAAGGGCATGCTACAATACAAAAAAAAATTACCTCAAAATCTTCTGCCAAACCCTGACTCACTTACGTAAGATAACCAACCTCACTGCATCATGCACCAGGCAGAAAATCATGTCAGGGCCTCCTCTCCATCGATTTATATTCAAATCATCCAACTCCTGTATATACAATGTAAAACCAGGTCTCCCAACAAACAAAATACCATAATCACTTTTCCTTAATGGGTTTTCTCACAGTACTCCCTCGCCTCAGACTTTCACTGGAGTCTTGACTCAGCACTAATCTGCTGGCAACAAATTCCCCTTCTTTCTCACACAGGGAGGAAACAAATATTTACAACTGTCATCCTCCAAAATGATGCAGACATGCCATAACTCAGCCTCATTTGCCCAATCTGGGAAACATGATTGACTAAGGCAGCTAGGGCCTTTCAATTTCAAAAGTCTTGACCTTTAATTACACTGCCTCATCAGACCAATTAGTGTAAATATCAAAACAGTGTGCCAATATATATCGGCCAGCATGACTCGTTAAAAAAGGCAGTTTCTTTGACATTGTGTATTGATTAAAAACTTTCATTCTAACACTGCAGTTTGGACAGTCGCTGTATTTTGGAACCCTGGAGCACAATTTGAGGATGCATCATACCTCTGTGTTTTGTTGAAATCTGGTGAAAAAAAATTAAGCGACACAGGCCAATCGATAGTCTCCACTTCTGTTTCACGGGAGACAAATATTGCAGTTCTCTGCAACAATTCTGTAGATATGACTCTGCTTCTGTTGAGGTGCCTCACACTGGATCAGAGTTTCTAGCTGATGGCTGAAGTCAAAGAGAGACTTGACGCAGCCTTGGCAGGGATCTCAGAATTAAAGGTGAGGCGGGCCACCACAAGTATCCTACTGATACTAAAGCCAATAAACACTTGCTGCTCCCAGCTGGAGACCTGCCAATGCCACAGGGAAGCAGCAGGATTAAAAGGTCTCCTGAACGATTGATAGGGCAAGGTGGTCTCAGCAAAGTGTGTCCAATGAGACAAGCTGTGCCGCCGTGTATTAACAGTGGTGTGTAATGTTTTTCAGCTGTAAACACCATTATTATTGCTGTGTGATTCTATGGCTTCAGCAAAATGCACCGGAAAAACAAGTTTTTCATCCTTCAAACCCCTCAGAAGCTACACGTTATTGTTGCTGGTAATTAAAAATGCCACCTGACTGTGTAGAGGACAAAGGCAGCTTTGCTATATGCTGTTAGTTTAAGGACCACACCGGTAGTTTTGTGACTTTACTCTTTATATATATAGTTCAAGAGTTTTCCCAACAAAAGGAGAATACGCATTTTAATTCTTTACTGTTTTACTCCTACTGCTGCTATTTTAAACAGACCTTTGAAAAGATCATATACACCAATGGCATAAATTTAGTGTTACTCCATTTATACAAATTGAATGGTGTGTGTCCTTGTGGCATGTGGATAAAGGCGCTGAACACCTCAGTGTCCCTGGTTTGTGGCGGGGACCTTGATTGCACGTCATTCCCCATCTTTTTTTCCCTTATTCTTTTTAACTCTTTACTGCTGACTATCAAACCCACTCTCATTCCCAGGTCATCAAACACTATGTCACGCCCCTTAGCATCACGATGTGAGGCACAGGGGAAACAAAAAAAACATGTGATTGAAGTTCTGAAATGGTTGCATTTAGGTTTAGGCAGCAAAACTACTCTGATAGGTTTAGAAAAAAGATCATGTTTTGGGTAAAAATAAGTGAATTTGCTGCTTAACAAGTGACATCAGTACCCAGCAGCTGTGTGTAAAGTGCATACTATTATATAAAAACAACACTGACCTTTGGTTTCACATGGTATATGAATTGTAGTCTTCTGACTGAAAGTCTAGTTTTGTGTTGACCACCTCACCTCCCCTCCCTTCACTTTGTCACTCTTTATGCTACATCAGTTGCTCTCAGTCCCAATTATTGCTGCATCTGGGTTTGCATTTAAGTTTGTAAAAATCTAGGTGTGTCTAATAAAAAACGTAAGGGTGCTGTCAACATCACATGCCAAGAGGTGTGGCATATTGTCACTATTTCATGGCGTAAACCCTAACCCTAATATCCCTAAAATATAGGAGTACCGGTGTTAGCAAGACTTTTTTGCTCCATACTGGATCAAATATTATGCCTTCAACACATAAGCATGCAGGCATTAAAGCAGACTGAGAAAATGTACACTATAGTTTAGTTTTTGGCCGTAAAAACTGTATTTGTTTTAGATTTAATCCAAATTTCAGAATGTATCTATGGGTGCATCATTCTGCATTAAGTGGGAGTCCAAAACAAGCTTAATGCCAACTGCTTGAAGAAAACTCTTAACTACAGTTTCACTTTCAATGCTCATGCCACTGTTTAACTAGCTGTGAGCTCAAACAAAAGCTTTGTAAATCTATTCTGTCCCTTCCAATTTCACTGAAATTCTTCTTCTTTTCTGCACACATTGTAGGCCTGAAGTATTTATGTAGTGAAGTGGCTTCAGACGCAGCAGTATTGGGGGCTCTTAGTTTAATTTATCAGTGTGAAAAAAACAGCAGAATCAATATTGTTTATGGATCGAATTGTTTCCAAAAATGACTCTGGCTTGCATGTTTCCAAAAAGCATTCCTGTGTGTGTGTGTGTGTGTGTGTGTGTGTGTGTGTGTGTGTGTGTGTGTGTGTGTGTGTGTGTGTGTGTGTGTGTGTTTGTCTCTTCTGTGCTGGCAGGGTCTCATAAACGTGTTCATTCTAAAAAATGTTGTGTGATTCAAAGGGGTTTGCGGCATGTATTTTTTTTTTTTTTTATCACCACTAAATACGTTTTTGCATGGATTAGTTTGAAAGGATTGCTGCAACAGAATCAAAGGAAGACCTTGTGTCTTTATTTGTAACTGTATTAAGCACTAATTGACAATGCCTCGCTTCAGTTGTCGTGACATGCCTCAATGCCACTGAAAAAGGGCATGTGAGTAAGAGACAGTGCCCTCTTCAATTTCAAGTAGTGTGTTAGAACAGTGTACACATTGCAGGCAGAGGGTCTGGGACAAAGTGTATACATACATAGACCAGAGAAATAATTATTAACCATGATGACTGATTTTGATAGGTGGGCCTCAGTAATAGTTGTGCTAAATTGAATTAGTGATTGTCTGCAGTACATGATAGGGGAATGAAAGTTTTTTAAATTGTTGGCTTTCAAGAATCAGAACAGGACATTTTCACCGAGGCTCTGCCACTGTGTATAGCAGATATTTATTCCAGAGTACTGCGGCTTCAAACTGCACGTCTACAGAAGCTTTTAATGGCCGTGTCAATCTTAAGTGTGACCCTGTAATTAATCTCTGCTTCCCAGATAGAGTGGAACACATTCACTTCCACTACCACCTTTGTAAACTAGCCTTTGCACCACAGGAAGGTCTAAAAGTGACCTTGCAGTGATATTTTGCACAGCCCCTTGAGTCCTACTTAGCACTTTACTTTTAAGGCTATTGACACAATGTTGTGGCATAAAAAGGCTTTGAGACAAACAGGCTGTATAATTGCTTTTGTAAGGAACCCCTTTTTGAAGTCTCAAGGGTTCTAATGTAATTCCCATGATAGTGCCATTATCTAACATTGCTTTCACCTTCCTACCGTGATATGCTCAGAGCTGCAAGTAATCATGGGCAGAGGAGAAGATTAGAAGCAGCACTCTGAGGGTTCTGCTCCGCGATCACCTTGATGCATCTCTTTTTCCAATGATTCATTGCCCTTCTCTTTTTTTTTCAATGATCCGCCTTTCCAGATCATTGAAGCACCTTTGGTTTGAACTTTGGTGTGAGACACATCATCCATAGCACATACCCACCGCCCACTGACCCGCACCTCTAGTATCGAGAAGCCATCCCTCACCTTCTGCGAAAAACAACAGCCTACAAATCGCTTCTCCATAGGGAGTAAATGACTCTTTCACAATCAATGCTATTTCCCTCAGATGTGACACATTAGTTTCTGCCACTTGGCACCACAGCAGGTTATTTGTCAAACAGCTGGTTCATGTATGCTTTCAGAGAGATTGGTTTCCCAGAAAAGGGGAAAAGAATGAAGGCTCATTTCAACATTAAAGCAGGCATGATGAAGAATCTAACATTACATGTGCTATTAAACACCCTTAAACCTCATGGAAAGATATAAATCTTCTGCATGCAAGTGCCTCAGATGGTGTCAACTTGATAAGAGTGCTGGACGACCACACAAGCATTCCAGCACTGCAAGTTACTGACTAACAGGTTTAATTGATTCTTCCTCTGATCTGTGTCTTATATCATCGCAGGCTACCGCAGTATTCTCCCTGTTGGTTGTCCTCATCAAACTCTCTGAAACCAGTACTGGGACACCTAGTCTCATTAAACCGATGTGCTGCTCGCTGTTACTTGCCACGCTTAGTTGCCAGCAGACAGAATAATTGGCTGTATCAATTAAGGTCTTTTTACTATCTTAGCATCACACTGGCACACTTCACTGCTCTCCAGGGTGGAAAAGAACAAAGGACGTCCAGCTCCACCTGAGTTGAGCTACAACCAGTAAGTTTAGAGCAAATTATGTGTTCATTAAGAGTTGTTCTTACTCTGAATAAACCCTAATAAGAGGTATATTTACGACTTAATATGATATCTGGTATACGTTTTCATTATTGCTGCATTGTTTTTCCCATGAATCTGCAGCCTCCTGAAATAATCTATTGTACCTATTCAAAAGGTGTGCTTTTTTTTATAGCAACTGTCTTTTTCGATTCAGCTTTTGTGTACAGAAAGTGAAAGAAATATGTGAAGAATGAAAACATAAACTTTTTTTTTTCAAACTTTCCATGGGAGATTTATGTTTGCCACTGGGGATAAAAAAGCAATTTCTTGACTTCTCCGTGTCTCTCTTACACTTCTACTCTTGACCTTGAAGAGGAATACCTCCGTGATCATTGTCTCTTTTATTCCCTCCCGTCTACGCTGGCTTGAGAAAGTGGGCTACTGCTTGACGAAGCAATAATCAAAGCTTTCCTGGCTGTATATTGGCTTTGTTTGTCTTTCTCTGTGCATGTGAGTGAGTGAGAGAGAGAAAGAGAGAGACAGAGGAGGTTGGGGGTGAGGGGGTTTGCTCAGTACATCACATGTGATTTTAAGGCATAATTTATTATTATCATTTATTTTTAATAAGACATCTACACTTTGAGACTATTTTTTTGTGTATGAACAGACTTCATTTATTCATTACATATTATGTAGACCGGTTAACCAATTAGATTGTATTCAAAACTGTTTTGCCAAATATGTGCCTGTGCTAATAATGTGTTTATAAATCAGAATTGTGTATTTTCTTTGAAAAAACCCCCCAACAAAACACAAATGAAAGAATCTAGGAAACCTGTTCAAGCCCAGTGATAATAAGTGGCATTGATCCTTCTTCAAGCCGAGCTAGGTCGGTCTGGTTAATCATAAAATATGTCATTATGTCAATCTACAATTCCAAACTGTGGAATGTACATATTGAGCACTCTATAGTCCTAAGTATATAGAGGACTGAAACTGACAAATCAAAAATAAATGCCAAAAATTACAATATTTATTTAATTTCACATTTAATTTTCCATTTTATTTATAAATGTATTCATTTTCATATTTATGATTTAAATCCCCCATCTATTTAATTTCCCATATTTCCATTTTACATATTTATTTACACATTTTTAAATGTATTTATTTATTTTTGTAATTATCCATGCATTTATTTATGGATTATTTAGATAGATAGATAGATAGATAGATAGACAGATAGACAGATAGACAGATTGTTTTGTCGCCATTCTCTCACTCTTCTGGGATGGACGGAGAAGCTGCTGCTTCACCACAGTTGTGTTCGGCTTGTATACTTTCACTTTTTTTCTGTGTCGCCATGACGGCAGTGAACATGAACGTCACTCTCGCGATAGTGAATGCGCCCCGTTTTACGGCACCCGAGGATTTACGACTCCTTGCGTATTAACAAACAAATCTACAACTCCGCTCACTTTATCGTATTAAAGTCTACATGTCTGACAGCGAAGAGCGTATTTGGCATACCGAAATGAAAAGAGGTGCAAACTACACAGAGAAAGGACGGGGCTCTTTTATTGTAGCCAGTAAGCTAACGCATTTAGCATGCCAGCAGTTGCCGTGCCGTCCTGGCAGTTTGCAGGCAGTGAGCAGCGGACTTCATGACAATACTTACAAAGTGGATTCTTTTTAATTTTATTTTTTCATGGAAACCCCTTCTGATACTTTTGACCGGTGGACCCCTGTGGACTAAAGGAATATAAATAATCGCGGAAGGGATTCCTATTCGGACTTTGGCCGCTGCAAAGGTAGAGTCACCACTTTTTGGTCTCTTGTTTGTTGGTAAATCTTAATAAATTATACTTTGGTGTTCATGGTTTCCATAAAACGAACTAGCGACTGAACTGGGGAGAACCTGACCGAGCAAACAATGGCCATATTGAAAAAAGTGTAAATTTTTGCATGCTCAATATCACTAATAACTCGCTCTAACGGGCTAGACAACGAAGCAGTGGGCTTTAAGAGCTTTTTAATGTCAAACACCTTGACGCCCAGACCCGGCGTCTAATTAGGACATGCCTATTTATCAAAATGTGTCGTGAAGTTTTATGATACACAGGGCTGCCCAGCTGATTGTGTTTTCCGCATTGGTAATTCGCTTCAAAGCAATTATGTTTACCTTTCTGCTGTTATGGTAACCCAGCAAAACAGTCCAGTTCTCAGCATTCTCCAAAATGTGGCAATGCTTGTCCCAGAAAATAACTCCTCGCATGGAAAAGCTACTTTAAGGGGAGACAGCTCACGTAAATAGGGTTAAACTTTTAACTAATAGATTTCACCTTTAAAGTTCCCAATTTGACGACTTAAAGACAATTACTTTTAAGCTTACAGGTCTTCTGAAATGTTCTGGTTAAACATGCAAATGAGGCAGTATCAAATGAAATATGCACTAAATTACACACATTTCCCGAGCAAAAATCTGAGCATTGGATGAACTTTCAATTGTTTCATTTTATTGTCATATTAAGAGTCAAAGGTTTTTACAGTGGCAGTTGTGGTTATCTCTTTTTTTATCACTCCATAAATCAGAATCAAAAACACTTTCGCCATGTTTTTTAAAAAATAAAATCTTATATAAATCAGGCTATGACTGACATATGAACAAACCCTTAACATAAAACCTTCAGAATATAGGTAGGACTACACCTGGAGAATTATTGTGCTACTAGTTGTACTGAAGGGGAAATTTCGAGATAAGAGAATCAGAAAAAACCCTTAATTTTGGGAAAATGGGCAATATTAAAATATGTATTGTAAAATTCCACAGATAAGACACTAGGGTAAAAATACTAACAAACAGATATCACCATGAAACGTTCACAGTTAATGACATACATTAAGACAATTATTGTTTTGTACTGTATAGTTTTGTGGAATTATGCGTTTTAATATGCAAATGAGGTATTATCTAAGCAGAGCACTGAACTTATATAAACACCTAAATGCGTATCTTTGCACTTGTCTGACAGGAGACAGTAAGTAAACTACCCCAAATCTCAAAATTTGCCAGTGTATTAAAAAAACAGCAACAAAAAAACAGTTGATGCTTTAAGGGTATTTCCAGATGATAGGGTAGTCGTAGGGAAATTATCAGCCAAGTAATGCTGTTTTTAGCAGAAACACATTTTAATTAAAAAAAAACCCCAAGTGCCATTGCCTCATTCCCATGGAGTTATTCATTTAACATCATATCTAGATTGTGATTAAGCACTAATGATTCAGGCAGAAACATTTTCACATAGCCTCCTACTGTGGCAAATATTGACGACCTTGGCATGATAGCTTCAAAGCAACTTCCCTGCCCAATCAGAAAGCCTTAACGACAGAGCAGAAACAACCACAGCTCTCCTGTGAGGTAAAATGGAAATCAAGGCCAACACAACTTGACATTGACATTGACACATTTATGGTGTAACACACAAACTGCACCGCATGTGATAAGGTTAACTGATAAGTAGCATCGGATGCCAGGCTGGAGTGGTGGTGTATTCCACTGTTAGGTGGCTGGTAAATAACCGGTTTATAGATTTATGGAAGTGAGCGTTTAGATAGTCCTCTTGTTTGTATGAATGGTTGCTGGAGAGCAGATGATGGTCGTCTATAAGCTACATTTCTGAAAGTGTCTCTTCAGGGGGTTAAAGGGTAAAAGTAGTTACAACATTTGAAATGGAAAGGCAAAATATGATATCTGCGTGGCTAAAATACATAAAAAGTAAGTACAATCTTAAGCGGAAGGTCAGTGAGGTGAAACTCTTGATGCAATAAAATATTTCTCACAAATGATGAAAAGTATTATTAAGAAAAGTAAAGGCCTCACAAAATTGCAGTATAAAACTGCTGTCTTCTTTTGTAACATGGCAGAAAGTGTAGGCCAGTAGCTGGGGAGTCAGGGGAATAGTGCAGTTTAGTTGAATGAGCTCAACAAAAGAGGAAAGTACATCACCCCAAACAGCAATACAAATGCCTCATGAAGTGCGTCATAGTTTTTGAGGTGTCTTTCCCTGTCAGGCAGGACAGCCAAACATCACAATATGAAGAATGCTGTGAGGTCACAGCAGACAAGACTGAATTTATTATGTTTTTGTGTGTGTGCAGAGGTGGTTGTGAGGTGTGGGGGTACATTCATCAGGTTACGGAAATAAAAGAGTTGGCTCCTGTGGAACAAAAAATCATGCAGTTAGTGAAAGCAGGTTGGTACTAATGGAAATAAGTTTCTTCTTCCCGTCCTTCATCTCCCCGATAAAAGCAGACTGAGAAACAAATCATCAGTAGACTACGCGGCAGCTTCCTATAAATACACTGTATAAAAGTGACTGATGTATCCACAGTGACGTAACCCAGTGGTTAGTGGACACCATTTGGAAACAATGAGTTGATCATTATGGCTGTCGCCCTCCTGGAATTTTTAAAACCAGTAATGACCATATCTGGATGCTAGCTGCTATCTTGGTTAGCACCATGCATTCACAGATAAGGTTAAATGTCATAATGCTATTTTTTGCTGATGAAAACTGGCTTTAAATCATTAAAACAAAATGCTCTCACTGAAAGACACTGAACGGCCAAATCCTTAGACAGTCTTTTAGTACAACCAAACATTGAACAGGATGTTTTAAAGAGAACCAAAAGCTGAAAAAGTGACAGCTGCGACTACGCCTGTACTCTGTAAATCTGGGGTTAGGCCACGGTTATGTTTCCCAACTGACGTTGTCGCAGTGGTAGCGACTTGTAAAGTGACAGAACCTGCATGTCATCAAAGTGGCCATGCTTTGTGCCAGGCTGTAGAAATGTTTTTTTTTTCTGCTGTAAAGTTGGGCATTTTAACATGAGAGCCTATGAGGATAGCCAGTCTCAAGTGGTATTTGGCTTTTCCATGTTGGCTTCATTTTCCAGCCCTGGAAAATGCCACTTGAGTGTAGCGCCACTGGTGTAGTGGAGGGTAAACACAGGTAAATGGAATATATCCACCTATTTATCTCACAGTATACCCACCTATCAGACAAAAAAACCCCTGTAATTTATAGGAAAGTATACCCATTTCCACCTCTATAACCCACCCATCTACCCAGTAGTACACCCACCTCATTGGCTGCTACAACACGACTGTGTCACGCCCATGTTTCATTTCCCTGGTTAACACTCTAACTCTGTCAGCACTGTTGCCATTGTTTAGTGCTGTTTATGGAGTTAGCGCCATTAGCTGCTAGCCACTGACTAAGTCAGCTTCATGTTGGCTCAGTCATCACATACATTTCTCATAATGACCAAAATGTTTTTGTTTTGTTTTTTTGTACTAGTCTGTACACCTGTTTTTTTTTTTTTTAATCTGCTTGGGATTGATTGACTTACTTTTGGAGCCAGCCTCAAATGACCATTTAATAAACTGCTTTTTTTTGGCACTTGGGTGCTGGCCTTAGCTTTTAGTCACAGAGGTTGCTGCTTGATGTCGATTGCACTACATCTCTTACTGATAGTGATGATTCTTTCATGGAACAAATCGACAAAACCAGTAACAAAAGTGAACACTGAAGACAAGTTGCATGCATTCTTCTACCATAGCTTACCCTTAAATACAAATGTGATGTGAGCCTATGTGGAGTATTTTGAACTGAGTGAACTATATATATATATATATATATATATATATATATATATATATATATATATATATATATATATATATATATATATATATATATATATATATATATATAAGTGCTGGGCCGTTAACGGCGTTAACGTGCTGCGTTAACGGAATTCTTATCGTAGCGATAAGGAAATTATTGTGCGATAAACTATTCACTAAGTTGGGTCTATACAGTGAGCAAGGCATCAATTTCACTTTGTTGTTTAAGCGCGGATGTATACCTGGTCGAATGCAGGGAGGCGTGAACAAGGCGGAGTGAGTGACTGGAGTGATTGGCTCAAGCCGTGTCACAAAGCTACTGCCTGTTAATGGTCTTCTTCATGACCTCTAATGTAGGCCCACAGTTCAGTTAGGGTCATGTTATCAGAGGCTGCGCCCTCTGCTGTTCATTCCAGTTAGCAGGAAAAAGCTTTTTCCACATGGAGACAGAACCTGTGTTCCTAAATGTCTGTGTTTAACAAAATAAAAAAAGTTAAACACCAAAGTAAATCTTTTGGAACATTATTTTTCTTTACCAAATATTATAGTAGAACAGCTTTCTCAAGCAGTTTGTGATGCATTTTCATCATTTAGATAGATAGATATTATTTTGAATGTCTTTGGCAAAATTCAAATCTATAATTTTAATCTAGATTAATCTAGATTAACCACAGGATTGCAGTGAGATTAATCTAGATTAAATGTGCTAGCACTCATATAAATATATATATATATATATATATATATATATATATATATATATATATATATATATATATATATATATATATATATATATATATATATATATATATATATATATATATATATATATATATATATATATGTATATATATTTAATCCATAAGGTACAATAATGATTATACCTAACTTCACAAGCATGGGCAACATGGTGACCTAGAAGACAAACATAACAACCTATCCAAAGGATGAGCTAGATCAAATTGACAACAGTCCACATGTCCATCGACAGCCATTCCCAGTGAAAGTGTCCTTGACCTTCAGCAAGACACTAAAATCCAACAGGATCAATGATCATAAATCAGACCTGATAAGAACATCAGCCAAATGTCAGAAACAAAATGAGCATAATGAAAACCATGTGCCAAGAAGGCCTTATCAACAAATCTCAAAGAAAAAAAAAGCTTTTATCAGTCTTGATGAACAAAGCCGAGCATGCTCACAACAAACAGGATGTAGAATCAGCTTTTTAATTTGGTTTCAACACACAGCCAGACCTCTCAATATTCTTTGTCATTATTATTGTTTTTCTGCTATTCAACTCACTTTATTGTAACTGTAATCCATAGCTGTACATTAAATTCTCCCCATGACTCTGTAACTGTACTCCATCCACTGTAAGCCATTTCTCGTCAGTTAAACGCATCAATATTTGATGTACAATCAGCTCTAAACCCTTATGGCCAACCTTGGATGGAGCTCAGTAGTATAATCTTTGGTAGCGTAGAGCACCCACCAATATGAGAGGTGATGACCTTCATGCACTGATGCTTCGCAATCATCTTAAAAGCAGAATCTCGCCACAACAGCGCACATGAGATAAGACTAAACCTTAACAAGAGGAAGCTGCTGCTCACCATTGAGCCCAAAATCTGTTTGCAAACTCGGAACATGAATCCAACAAAATGCTACAACCCAAAATATTTAACTTAATTCAACCCTGCTGCACTTTCGTGATCTGTATTTTGAACTAGTGACATAAAGAAATTAAGTAGAAAGGAAAAACAAAAACAGAACAAAAATGTCCCATTGCCTACTGCAACTGTTCATTAATTTAGCAATGACACTGACATCCTACTGTCAGCTCCTTTGAGCAAGATCCTTGTAGCAATAATAAATATATATATATATATATATATATATATATATATATATATATATATATATATATATATATATATATATATATATATATATATATATATATATATATATATATATGTAAGATTGATGACAATTGTATTTCCATTTAGAGGACCATTAAAACCTACATCATAAACAATAGAGATTAATTCCCACAATAGAGATTCATTTTAATATCATTTCCATTAATGAGGTAAATGTAACAAACACTTACATGGAAAAAAAATCTTTCTCTGTGTCCCACCAAGTGTCGATAAGTGTGCTGATATTCACACAGATAATACTCCAGTTATGCTCTTATAAGCGACAAGCTTTTGTGCATTTCTATATGTCATTGTCAAACAGTCCTGTATACAGGAATACGCCACATGTTGCCATGGCAACAGTTTCCAACGAAACCAACAGCAAACAGTGTTAATAGACATACATTACAGGACAAGCATCAGTACTGAAGGTGCATTACAGGACTCTTTGTCAGCCCTCTCTTTATCAGCCGTCTTAGTTCTTTATTCTTTTATTTCATATTTCAGCCCTCGATTCTACTGCAATACACTATTATAACTTGTGTATGACTTAATAAAATAACAGAAATATTTATTTTACTGCATTCTGAAGCATGTGTGTCTGAACTTTTAATGCACTACTGCCACCACTGTGCAGCCCAAACAAAGACATTTTAAAGAGTTGTCCTGGTGGCACCTTTTCAAGCCTGTGCCTTCGCTTTGTGTGCTATGCTAGTTGCGTGTGTGCTCACGTAAATATGCACAGTTGTTGTGTATTCTATGAGACAATGGTGGTAGAGCACTTATGTACCACAAAGCTGCACCCTGTAAATCCCTTCACATGATAGAAATATGGCCCTTGCATCCTTTGGAAAGCTGACCTTGGATTCTTGTTTTGCGCTTAGCAGCAAGGATTAGAGGAAATCTTCCACAAACACACATTTTGCTCGAAGAGATCTGGGCCTATTTTGCCTCAGCAAAAACGCAAAACAAGGCTACTTTTGAACTGCAATCTGTGGCTATTGACAGAAAAGGGAGAATACTGTGCAAGAGGCTGATTTTTCTCTTATCATTTTCTTTTCGTGTCAAAAGTAGGTCGAGCTGAAAGGCAAAAACTTACTGATATTCAGTTCTGTGAGAAGAAAAGACTTTCCAAAAGTCAAGCTAAACTCTCGGGCAACGTGACCTCCCCATAAATTAATGAAGCTCTCTGATGCTGCCATAGCTGCCTATTTATGCCAAGAACGGCTGAACTCCAGATGTGCTCTGGTTAGCTGGGTGACATTTGGGTTGGAACAGGGTAAACATCTATTAATTTATCATTAACAACATAATAGAGTTAGAGAGAGGCAGTCCAGATTTCTAACATACTGTCGTAAAAAATCCAATTAATTAAATTTTGTATAATGGACATTAACTGTGTGAATTTGATGGTATTCGATCTCAGTTTAGATATGGTGAAAAGTGCACAAAAAGTAATGATTACGGCAACAGGAGAGTGGGATTTATGATATATAACATTTTAAAGGCTTTTCATGCAGTTATTTTTTAAAAGATGTTTATGTGAAATGCTCTTATATTAATTTTTTCTCCATTCATTTGTATGACTGAATTTGTGCTCATTCAAAGGTAGTGTAATAAAGGGCTCAAGGACTTAAAATAGGTTTTCAATGATGAAGATTTCTTTTCCCTGGCATATACGGGGGAATAAATGACAAATAAATAAACAACAAAAACAATGGTATTGACATTTGGCCAAAACACTGTTGTCTGTATCAGCCCAGATTTTCACAATCAGTGGATCGTGGCTTCTCAACTAGTAAGTTAGGGTTGATCTATTTTAGTTATATATATAAAAAACAGATGTTCACACCAATGGTCTACCCTGGCAAAAAGATATTTCATTTCAGTCTAGTGGGAGAAGTGTTATGGCACTTCCTTGTTAGACCATTAGTGCACTGCACGAATAAGCATTGGAACATCTCATAATCACTGAACACGCTTAACACTGAGAGGAATGAGAAACTGCTTTGATTACCTTTGCACACATTGGTGAGCTGGTTGAACAGCTCTAAATTAGTTAGTTAGGCAGTTATTTTCAGAGGTCACGCTTGAAAAGCTAGTGAATTGCTCGAGGAACATTTGTCGGGTTTACAGAGACACCTTAAAGTTAATGTCAAGTAGAGATGCTGGTGAACATATTTCATGTTGTATTTAATGTTTCTGAGTTTAAAAACTGCAAGATTTCTTCTGAATCTGCTGGTTCTTGTCTCTTGTAAGATATTACTATGCCCCCCAACAACCCAAAGAGGAAAAAAAGGACAGTGATGGCCCTTGATAACAGACAGTATGCATTCAATGAAAGCTTTTGCATGATGCTAAAGCTCTACAGCTAGAATACAGGAACAGGAGTAAACAGTGGTGGCCCTGGCATATTTACTGCCTCAAGCAAGGACATGACTTAAATATTTTCATTTGTTATGAAGGTGAGATTTTTTTCTTTTGTATGTTGAAGGACAAGGACGCAGGGCCTGTGGTAACACGGTTACATATCGTGTGTTGACAACCTTTGATAAAACCCAAACACTTGAGAGCGGAGTTTTAAGACAAACAAACATGCCTCTTCCATCTGTCAAGTAAACTGAATACAGCAGTGGGCACAGAGCACAAGTGGTGGGTGGGAGGAGGAAGCAACATATGTGGAGAATTACATGATGTAAGACAGCGATTTCTTTGAAAGTGATAATGTGACGACAGACAAAAACAAAGGTGCATCTAGTTATCTGCTTTTTTAGATAACTGCCCAAACTGACCACAACTGGGGATAAAGTTATAATCTGGAAAAGTAAAGATGGTTACAGATTCAATGATAGAAGTTATTTTACCATAAAACAGTAGTTGTAGTGGAAGCACAGCTTAAACTGCAGCCAGGGGCAAATTACATATTGTCTAACAAATAATGTTAAAACATGTATGCTATTCCATACTCTTCAAGGGTGGTTGGAGAAAAAAAACATTGCATGTTCTGGATCATAAAATGATTCTACAAAAATGGACATTTGCTGATGGTGAAATGTATGTCTTCAGACTTTTTGTTGACTGTTTGCCCTGATGCTGTGGCTAAATGTAAACTAATATGTTTTTCTTATAAAACATTTTGGAACCCCTTAAGGGCCTAACACACCAAGCCAATGTTCGGTCATAGGTCAGTGTTGGAGTATTGGTCAGAGTCTGTCACCCTAGTCCCTGTGCTGTGCCCTGCACTGTTGACACTTGTCCACCCTCATTGACTTTTTTCCATTGATTCAGTTGGACTGGTGTTGGTGATGCCGGAGTCTGTATGTCTGAATGAAATCACTCTGAATGGCCAATCAACTCAGCGCATGAGGAGACAGAAGTGAGTAAAGTAAACAAAGGTCTAAAGTCAAGAGTGAGTGAAATGGAAACAAACTTGTTATGTGAAGTAAGATTGATTTTTTTTTTCTTGAGTCAGCGACCTTTTTAATGGAAACATTTCCTGACAGTTTGTGTTAGTTCAATGGTGCACTGCAAATATGCTTTGTTCTTTCAACATCAAATTGTGTTGTTAATGTGTTAACTGGCTAACTAGCATCAAGACAAATGATGACTACTGATTACTGCTGACTGCTGTCTGCTGTCTGGCAGTATGGAGGAGTATCTCACACAGGCGCATAATAATTATGGTAGTTGGCCATCGGTTGGTTGTGTTCAAGTGCAACTTTTGTTCATGTGCAACGTGAGGGGATACTACAGTTGGCTTTTGTTGCTGCTAGTTCTTTGATGTTGGTTTGGTGTGTTCGGGCCTTAATACAAATACCTCTTAAAATGCTGCCACACCAGTTTTAGATTAAAAACTCTAGGACTGGGTTTTGATGGTGACATGTGGAAATGGACACTTTTGTAAATGATGATGCAAACACTCATGTTCACTTGTCAGCTGGGTGTAATCAGTCATGATGTTTCAAGCCAAACCATTGCGACGAAGCTTTCATACCTTTTGTGATTTCATCCTCCTTGTATGGGTAACAATACCCCTTTTCCATCGCCATTACTTCCTCCTGCATTGAAAAATGTTCCTGTTATGGCTCTGATATGTGGCCATTTTTGCCTCGCATTGATTCCAAATCTTTTTTCCACTGCCTTGCCTGCTTTTTTCTCATGTGTTACTGTCAGTAATTGCTTTATCTCATTGTCGCTGTTGTTGCCAAGGGAAGAAATCTTTGATTTCACTCTTCTACCGTCATGTTTTCTGTACTTAAGCAACCACAAAGCGGACAATCAGCTTCCTGTTTACACCAGTATGTACATGCCCAGTGTACATGATTGGTCGTGTGATTTGTGTTTTCAGGTGTGTTAGTGTGGAAGGACATTATTTTGGTGCTAAAATGCTTGTATGTATGGAGATTACTTTTGTTTTAAAACATAACTAATGCTATGACTTTGTAACTTAAGTGAAAAATAAAGGGCAATGTCAATGCATAAAATAGTGATTTGGGCGTTGAAACAAATACATCGACCCACTGCTATGTGGAGAAAACTGCTCAGTTTTTTATGATACTTGTTTCTGTTGCTGTTTAATCAAGTGTTGTTTTTAGTGAACAAACAGGAAATGCTCTTTCACTATATTACTAACCTGTTTCGCAGCAGTACTGGTTGGGGGCATGTGAAAGAAAACAGTAGCGATATCTACAAAGCCTGCAGGAATGAAAAAAGGTGGTGCTGATTAAAAACAATGAACTGCAGGGTCTGTCTTTTTACCATTGCAGCAGCTGATACCATGGATTTCACAACATTTTATCATTATTTTACCACTAAGATTCAGCAACACTCTGCTGATAAATCGTAGTTTTCTCTGTTGTAGCTACTTAACAGTGAATTAATCATACTTTTCTTGAATGATATGCTTTGGTAGTGTATTATATCACTTATGGATTAATACTATAGAAGCTGTTAGTCTGTGCATCCTGTTATGAAATTCTCCAGGAGGGACGAGAGTAAGAAAATACTTCAGAGTGCACCAACATCAGAATCCACACGCCTGACTTGGCAGTTTTGGCAAATGCAAACAGGAGAGCACACACAGTCATGGGGTTGTTGCTCCTTATCAACCTCTATTGCCAGTTTACTGCCATGATTTTGCAGGCCTTTGTTGTCATATGTTCATTGGCTTTTTTGTTGGCTACTTTTAAACCCAAAATGCAAGGGTGTAGAATTTTGAATTGATGATAGGTACATGTTTCTACCAATTGCAAAAGCAATTACTGAGTTGTAGCAAAAACTTTGATTTAAAGATATAAATTTAATCACAGTTGTCTATCAATGTATGTGGTACACAAACAGTAGACAGTTGCACTTTATTGGAGGTGGTAAAGTCAACATTTGCACAGACAATAAACTACACAATAGTGAGATTTATGCCTGATCAGAAGTTTTATGCCTGATCAGAAGTTTTTCCCATTTTCCATCCCTAAGCTTTGTCTCATCCAGGACGTTCCAAACTGGCTTCTGTATCTGCCAGATGGTGGAACAATATAATGCTCTGCTGACTATAGGCCAGGTAGATTTTTTCTTGCAATATTATGATTTTTCTCAATATATTAGGACTCGAAATGTCAGAAAATACAAAATACAATGTGGAATAAGTTTTGAATGTGCGCAAAGAAAGACTTTCGAGCGATTGAAGTGTGTGAGTTTATAACATTTTTAAAATAATTTATCATTGATGCAAGTGCCACATGAACAATTAAACTGCCTTAAACAAGAGACACAAAGATGACAGAAGAATAAATCACTCAAACGTGTGTTGACTTAGCAGGGACATATACACATTAAATGTAATAGAGTTGATTTATTGGAAAATAAATATTTGAAAGCAATACAAAATATCTGCTAGCCTTGCATTCTATTCCATTATATTTGTATATCAACTGATAGTTGTACTTTATATCAGGGCAAAGTGGTGAGTCAAGAAAGAAACCTCGAAAGAAAGGGCTGACGTTGACTTAGTATAAGAAATAAGTTTGTGTCATCAGAGCCCTTTGGAAATGCAGTACCTTGACATGATGTCAAGAAGACTAGTCTAAAAATAGACCCCCCAAAAAAACAAAACAGGCCAATGGTATGCATGTTAGATCACCCAAAGCTGTTTTAATAATGCTGAATGTGTTGCAATGGCAATTTGCTTTAATCCTTAGTTTTAACCAATGCACATTTCTGATCAGATTAGGAAACAATGCTGGATAAAAGCTACAACACTTCCGCCTCTGTCTTTGTTTCCTCATCAAAGTGCTTCAAAATCCACTGTGCAAGAACATTTTGAAAGTATTGCTGTCAAAATTGCTATTTGTCAAAACAGCTTTGAATGTCAGTCCAGGCAGGAATATCTTGTAAAGTATTTTGTTCAGAGAGCTCAGACAGAGCTTACATGGATTCTCCAAAAATACCATCCAAGATTCCAGTGTAGCTTATTTGATTTTAAACGGCTGGCGTGAAGAAATCCTTTGGTGAAATCAGAATATAATTATCTACTTTTGACAACTTGTATTGAAATCTAAAGGGTCCAACTGGAGGGAAATTGTCTCTAATTGGACAAAGAACCACTCGCTGCCCCAAAGCACGAGGAACCAATTATGCTGCAGGTGCTGAAAATAAACAGGCAGCTTCAGTCAACCACTCTTTGAGGAGAAATTCATGAATTCCAGATCAATCAAATACAGCAGCGTGTCTAATGATGTGTACAGATAAATCTTGCATTAGGAATTGACAGGGCAGCATGTTTGAAATGCAGCCACTGAGATTAAAACAAGGCTGAAGCTAACTTTACTAGCACAGCCTGAGATGTGGACATTAGCTTTTCTGTCAAGAGTCTCACACACAGATTTCATAAAGTAAAGTGAAATCTGGGGTAGTTTTTTCAGCCCTGGGCAGAAAAAAAAATAAGAGCACCATGACTCACAGCCGTTAATGACATTTCAGTGCATCTCACAATGTTTTACTTTCCATGTCTCCCATCTTGTCGACATGGATGCAGTTTCACGCAGTGGAGAATGTTCATAATTCAAAGGTCAAGTCGCAGAGGTTTGTATGCAAGGTGGAGTGCAAGCCATCGAACAAGAACGCTCCTCATTAGAGCTCGCTGAGAGGTGTCCCTTTATTGTTCTTATGCAAATGATGAATGATTTCCTAATGCTGTACATGGCAGTTACCCTGTGCAGCAGAATGTATAATGACCACTTTTAAGGCAGAGTACCACAGTTTTTTTGCACATTTTATCCTGATGTAGAAGAATTGAACCGAAAATAGTTGAGCAAAAACTCAGATAAGTTCATTTTAAATATTAGGAGATGGATCACTGGCATTCTTGATAATTAATTATTCGTCCTTTGTTATATTAACCACATAGCTTGGTTGACTGTAGAGTGCGGAGTGTTGTCGTGTAGAAATGAATAGGATTACGGTGATTTGAAAGAGTTTCTGGTGCTCCAAGATTTTTGTAGTGATTCCAAGACACAATTCTAATTGGCCTTGTGAACTCAAAGCTAATTACAACTTCTAATTTATTGTCATGGATATTATACAGAACAGTTTGGTAAGATAAGTCAAGAGGAACCTCCAGTCCAAAACACTTAGGAAATATCACAGTGAATACACAGGTGTAGTGGGTTTTCTGCACTTATACATTTTTTTGTAATCATTCTATTTTATAATTTGATTGTGTTCTAGATGCCAAATGCACATTGGTGACAATATCAGAATTATTTCCCTTTGGGGAATACATTGATACATTGAGGAGTTATGCTGCTAACATCTAAGAAACTTACTGTATGGGCACGGTTGCACACACGCAAGTGCAGGTGGGTGACCATCGCCTGCCGAGGCTATATTTTTATATTTTTGTGCAGCAACTGTTGTGACGTAAAAGGGAAAGCTAACTTTCTTGCTAATTTTAGGCAACTTGCTAATAGATGCTGCAAATTTTGACGTTATTGTTACATTTTCCATTGTCTTATATTCCAAGCCTTTCTCCCAACTACCTGCAAACTAGGCAGCATCTCTCATATGGGGTACGTTTGTATTTTTCATGGCTATTATCATATAATATTGGCTGTAATCAAAGTCTTATCCACATATGCTTCTTTGGAATTGGTTGAGGCAGCGACACTACCATTCAGAGTTCACCGAAGTGAAACCAGCTCTGCCACTGGAAGCAAATTTTTTATTCGCCCCTTCATTTACACTGAATGGAAGTAAACGGAAGACATGTATCCGCCAATGTAAATTCTGGGCATGTGTGACCGTGTCATAAATGATGGAGGATTGGCCAAACACAGATGGAGGACACATGAAGATGAGTGGGACTGATGTGTGGACCAATTTTCACAGAATGTAAAAACCTCCTCTTTTCCTCTCAACCATCAATGTTTTATTCGTCCAGAGGTTGATTAAATAGATAGTATTTAAAATATAATAGCAGTATAAGTTGACTCTATACAAGTAGTTCATACAAGATGGACTAATGGCACACCCCAAAATAGCTGCACTTTAAAAATGTGTATATTTACCTTGAAAAAAAAAAGCACAGAGAAGCCAGTGACACTGCAGATATGCCAAAAAAAGAGTGTCGTATTTGATGAGCTGAGCGTGCTTCAGACATGCAGCTTTACTCAGTTACATTTCGTTCTCAGAGGTGTTGATCTGTCAAAACTCTTCCATCAGAAGCAGGATAAAGTCATCTTCTGTACCTTATCTGTACACCACTTTCGACAAGAGTGTCTGCCAAATGCATACATGCAAATGCCTGTAATCATTTAAGCCTGTTGCGAAAAATAACAGGAATTTTTCTGGCTGTATAATAACTATAACGTCACAGTGTGTTTCGGCCTTATACAGACAAATTAACAAACATCAGGGAGCTTTTTACTCACTGTATCCTCCAAAGATTGAGATGCCACATCCAAAATGCTCTGTTCAGTCAGAAGCATGGTAAGT
This sequence comes from Plectropomus leopardus, assembly GCF_026936395.1. Classification (NCBI taxonomy): domain Eukaryota; kingdom Metazoa; phylum Chordata; class Actinopteri; order Perciformes; family Serranidae; genus Plectropomus; species Plectropomus leopardus. The sequence continues at coordinate 24,962,499 of NC_142182.1, read as the reverse complement.
GTCACCTTTTCCCCTGTTGGCACCTTATGGCGGTGCTGAAAATACAATAAAGTAAAGCCCCACTAGCTCGCCTGCATGTCTCATACATCTTCAGTCATGCGGAAGGCCGTCCGTCAGTTTTACTGCACATCGGCTTCCTCTCAACGCAGCATCGATGACTGATGGCCCTAAGTGCAACTAGATAACTACGGCAGGGGATGATAAAAATGTGAAAACACACATTCTAGACAGGAAATTGGCCATTTTGGAGCAATTGACACAGAGGGGCTAAAGTGATGGCACTTCCTGTAATACTCATGTCTTGAAAATTGTAATGTCTGGTTGTCCACTGGGAGATAGCTACAGTCCTTTGGACATATTACTGAGGAGAACTAACCTGAGAAATCTCAATTTTTTTTTTCTCCATAGCTTTTTCTCCTATTTTAGCTGTCATGGAGTCAAACTTAATATCAGGTGTCAAGGTCAAAGCTTCAGTCAATTGCTAGACATCTGTAGCCAGTACTGGAGGAAATATTCAGGTCCTTTACTTCAGTAAATTACTAATTCTGTACTGTAAAAATATTCTGATAAAAGTGAAATTTCTACATTGAAACAGGTAATGCAGAACTGCTCTCTGAAATAATCATTAGCAAATGTAATCATAATTGTAATCATAATTAAACTAAACAAATTGCCATTATTACAACCTGTTCTCGTATTACGGCGTACTGTGTTACTGTGTGTGGTTTGTCGAAATGGTGTCGCTGTGCTCTAGCAGGACAATGTCAATTTTTGTTGACATTAATAGCTTTCATTTATTACATTGTTTGTATAGTATACTGTAAAGCTGTATGTGTTCATGATAAATAAGAGTACCCAATGGAGTAAACAAAAAAACACAAATTAGAAAACGACATAAACCTTTATCAAAATTCGTTACCATATTCTTATTTTATAAACTTTTCTGGGGGTTTTTTGTTTTGTGTTTTGCAAAAATCTTATTTTTTAAAGTAACCAGCTTTCAGATAAATGTAGCTTTTAGATAAATGTAGTACAGTTAAAGGTATAATATTTCCCTCTGGTATGTAGGAGGGTAGAAGTATAAAGTGACATGAAACAGACTCAAAATACCTCAAATTCATACTCCAGTACAGTACTTAATTAAAAATACTTAGTTAATTTCCACCACTGTCTGCAGGAAAAAGAATCAGTTGAAACAAGTTAGGAAATGGTGAGCTAATACGAGGCAGAGCCATCAGAAGAGGAATTAAGCAATGGCCTGGTAAAAGTAGGGCAATGATGAAAAGTGAATACGTATGACAATGGATCGCTGGGGCTTAATGGCGAGTGGAATATCGAAAGAGGCAGGCGGGCATTTGAAATATGAGGTGACTCAAATGTACTTCAGAGTCTTCATTTTATTTTATTATTATCATTTATGACGATCATATCTGAATTTGTACATATCTCTATTTATACTCAGTCTTTTCTTCTTATCCTTTATTTCTCTGATTCTGTGCACCACAGATGAAATAGTGAATTGAGTTGATTATGATGATAATGCCACAGCTGCTCTTCCAGGGTCATAACCACAGTATAGAGGCCAGACCATTAACCCGTCCGAGTGCAATCAAAGAATTACATACTATCTCTATATCTGACATAAATAATGGCAATCAGAAATACTATTTATTCATCAGCACACACGTCTGTACTGGACCTCCAACAGATGTTTTTATCACTGACATAAACTATGATTGCATGGTAACATTTCACTCTCTCCTAGTTTAAGCCAGCAGTCTGTACACAAGCGGGTGTGAAAATCACTTCAGTGCTGATTAATAATTCATCTGTGTGTTGTCAGAAAGTGTTATTGGTCTAATGCTCATCAAATTGTATTACCTTTGAGACCAGATGATTGCATTGCAGGGGATGGTTTTCTTATTGACCAACCATAAATACAATTTTCTGCTGATGATTAGGCAAAGCAACTTAAAAGACACAAGTGGAGGAGAATTTGTGGCACTACAGCAATCAGAGTGAAAACATGTTACTTTATGTCATGTTTAGCACGTTTAATAAATCAAATAAAGCCAAATAAAGCGTGCACTTGCAATGCAGAGATAAATTTGAACACTCTGGAAGCTTTTAACATAACACACATTCAGCACTAGCTACAGTGGTCGAGCACTGTGGTCACATCAGAAATTATGTTTACATACAGTTTACTTTTACCACACATATCTTTCAAAAAGGAAATGCAGGGAGGGAACTGTTTTTTATTGTAATGTTTTTAATGTAATTTAATGTAAAGAAAAATGTATTTGGCTGTAGCAAAACTGCTGATAATTAAAAGTTTTTTAACATCAATTTCCACTCTTCTCTCTCTAAACACACTATCTGCTTAAAGCAACTCAAGAATTATTAAACTCTGTTGTGGTTAGGTTTAGACATTTGAAGTACTCTTAAAAGAACAGTTCACCCCCAAATTAAAAAAAAGTATTTTTCCTTTAACTGATAGAGCTGTTTATCAATCAAGATCATTTTGGGGTGAGCTGCAGAGTGCTGGAGATATCAGCAGTAGTGATTCTGCCTTCTTTTCAATTTAATGGAACAAGTCTGCCCTCGGCTTGTGGTGCTCAAAGCGCCAAAAACAAAAATGACATTTGAAAATCTTAAGAGCAATGTCTCTTTGCAGACATCATGACCCAGTTACTCTAGATAATCCACAGACCTTGTTGTGAGCAGTTTCATGCACAATGTATTTTCTTGCTACCAATGTACACCTACCAACCATATCACTGCGCAGAAGCAAGCATGTGTTTACTGCAAGCTTACCGAGCACCACTGAGCTAGCCAATGTTACAGTTCAGCTGAGAAAAATGCCATCAGTGTTGGGCATCTGGCACTGTCATGAGAATGAGCAGGGGCTTCTCGTCCATGATTAGATGCACGCTTCCTTCTTTGCGGTGATGTGATAAGCAGGTGTGATTCAGAAGAAAGAAAATAGTTCCTACATAATACTGCTAACAACAAGGTCTGTGGATGATCTTGAGTAAGCAGGTTGTGATTTCTGGGAGGAGTCATCGCTGTTGATTTCCCTTATATATATCTTTTGGTGCTTTGAGCACCACAAGCTGGCCACCTAGAACATTTATATTTGAGAGAAGACAGACATCTCAACACTCAGCAACTCATACCAAAACAGTCTAGACTGATAATAGAAAGATAAGAGGAAAAAATTAATTGTATTTTTCATTTTTGGGCAAATTGTCCTTTTAAATTTCAGGAAAGATTGTGGTCAAGATTTACTGTAGTAACATTTAGCCGAGCATTTTTTTTCCTACCCTGAGATGTCAGATGGTTTGTTGCACATAGACATCTAAGAGGTCATCATTTGAAACTGTTTGGAAAAGGGCAAGCACCTTCAAAATATATTTGGCAGGTGACTTGATGAACCATCTGTCCTTAACCATCTATCACAAGCTTATTTTCAGCCAATTAGATCAACAAACCTACCAGCAGTGCCAGTAAGCAAATCAAACTTTTGCTGAAGCCAGCCGAGGGGAGAGTGAAAACAATTTTTCCATCAAGAAAAGCCTTCAGTGCCGTTCTTTACTCTCTTAAATATAGAATCACACTTCATTTCTGATAATTTATGGTACTGCAGCATCTCCGTTCACCTCTTTGGGAGCCGTGATTGAGGTTTTGAACCTTGAGTTGCCTCTCTGTGTCATCACACACACCTAAACCACGCCTGTAGCTGCAGCTTCTCGCAGATTAGTCATACAAAAGGCATTATGTAGAACCTGACAAAATTGATTTTTACATGATCTCTAAATTTTCATTTAACTCAAAAAACTTATGTTGCAAAAAAAACCCAAACAAACCTAATCACACCCAGGACTCAGGATGCAAACTCAGAAAAATACTCACTAAGTACCGTTTTGAATTGCCTCAACCATCGGTTTGTCCATTTAGAAGTTCATGCATTCTGATGGATGCTTTAGTTGACATGTCTGGTGCATTGATGTTGATTGACGCTAATTACCACAGATGAGATGACTAAACCAGATGTTTCAACCTTTGAAATGTCTGTTCTGTTCAGTCAGCATCGTTAAGTCTCTGCTGACAGCATCTTCACATTATAACATTGCGGATGGTGTCGTGTTGTTTTCTCATTACTTCCGTTAACTGTGCTAATTGTTAACTGGTTTCAAATGGTGCTGGAAAACCCAGAACATTACAATGCACTAAAGTTAGAGGTGATGTTCCAACCAAACTCAAATTCTGTGTGCGGCGTGCTGATCAGCAGGAACGTCTCATAATTTGGGCAGTGCAATAATACTCACTGGCAGTAATTGCTGTCCTGCTGGTTCCAAAGAGCTGCTGGAGCTGCTTACTGTGCAGAAGACGGGAGGCTGGAGGTGTGAGGTGGGCAACGTCTCCCCTTAATCCACATACCCTCGCAGCATTCTCTCTTCACTTGATCAGCCACCTGCAAGAACCAAGCAACAGTAGAAACCTTACCCCCAAGCAAATAAATCAGATTGTTAGATAATTTACACAATACTTTTCTCAACATTTAACTGAGCTTTCCTTTCTGGAAGTGCTGCATTTAAAAAAGTTTAACAGCATGTAGAGAATCTTATTGTTCAATTAGCAACAATCTATTTGCTCTATAAAAGAGACACATTTTCACTATTTTATTATTTTGTTGTGTGTTAATGTAATTCATAAGGTAAAATAGACCTTATTTGCTTGAGTAAATTGTTTTTTAATTAGGCTGATTCTGAATATTGGAGATGCGAATCATCAGACTTGGACTTGGACTGGGATTTCTTCAGGTGGAGCAGTCTCTTTCTTTTTTGACACTCAGTGCGCATTGTAATTCTAGGGACATTTGGGTCCCCAGATTTTGCTGCAGAGTGAGCACTCCTCGCTCCTCTTTGGTGGAGCTAGCTCGAGACCCAGTGTGAGTCTAAATTAGACGGAGGCAGCTGTGTGTAGAAGTCGGTAATTTAAAGCTCATAGCAATTTAATACGACACAGTCTTTGACTTTTGTCAAAAAACCACCTTTCTTTTCTGCATCATACGCCCCTCGACAGCATCAGCTGAGAATGTGGCCGGACAGAACGGCTTGCGGTGTCACTTGAGAATGCAGCTGGACGAAACCTGCTGCGTTTTCTATACCTTACCATGTGCTTCCTTCCCCTTATCCTAACCATCCATGCCGGCATGTGGGTTTGTTGACGGCGTTGCTTGCCATGTGCTTGCGTTTTCTAAACATAACCATGTACAGCATAATCCCACCATGTGCTTGTGTTTGGTAGTGGCATCCTGGAATGTAAAAAACATAAGCAGAAGGATACCTTAAACATAATCTGTAGATGTGGAAGTTCACAGCAAAGTGCCAACATGTGAGGACTTGGGATGAGAACATGTTGCATATTCATGTATTCTCCAGCTACTCGCTTAATGTGTCTGTCTGCTGTTGGATGCTTAGCAAGGTACTGTGGGTTTAGGAGCGCTCTTCACTGAAAACAGCTTCCTTTTGTGGGTGAAAACGATATTGATGGGGGTGTTGGAGTGGACCAAAACAAGGAGCTGAAAGATGTTGAAATGTTCCATAGAAATGGAGTGGGACAAGCCATGTAGTAGTACAAGACATTTGCCTCCTCCCTACAAACAACTACTTTCACATACACAGTCATTTAATTCATTGTCTTTATAAAAACATTGATAGAAGCATATTTAAGAAGACGTGGTTGATATGCCAGAAAGGAGGCTGATGCATGATGGAAGGTCTTCAGTTAAACAGTTTATGATGGTTTAAATCATTCATGGCTTTAATGATTACCATCAATGCAAATTAACAGCTTTCAAACTACCTGCAAGGATAACAATTTTTCACTATTTCATGGATAAAACAATACATATTAAACAGTGGGGTTTGCATAAAATTGCCTCAGATAGATAAATAAATAAATAAATTGAGCATAAAAAAAAACAAACATCTGACATTTACCATCGCTTACCGTTCACATTCAGAGTATATTTACATGCACAGAAACTTCATACTTAAGAAGCGCTTTGCAAAAGAGCCCAGCCATATTTCAGCTTTTGGATTTCACATTTCTACCCGCTGCCAGTAATAACCACATGCTCCATTTCCCTCACTGTGGGTGAGATACGATCAGACTTTGGAAACGCCAAAGAGATCTTCAGCGTTCAGAGGTTGTGGATGCCACAGTTAATTTGTTCTTTCATTACAGAAAATACATAACAAAAGCAGCTCTGATGGAATTATTAATATTCACATTTCCAATAATTGATTTTGTATTACTTATTCTAAAGGCTGCTAGGGCCACCCAATGGCAAGTTTTGTCCATGCTATGAAAGCATTAGACATTTGGACCCAAAACTCAGATGCCGCAACCCTTTGTAATGACTTAAGCTGCTGCACATTGCTGTAATATCATTATACCAGCTAAGCTACATTCATCAGCAAACAGTGCAAAAGGCAATGATCATCGAATGGCTTTGCAAACATTTGATCTTCTACATTTTGTTTCGTACACAGAGAACTAGCTGATGCATTTATATCAGAAGGGATGAACTCCCCTTTGATTTCCTGGCTGGGGAAAGTAAGACCTTGGAACCAAAGCAAAATGTTGGAGCATCTGTTCTGGTGTAACTTGTCTGCAGAGTTGTTGGCAGTAATAGAGACACCCTGTTCTTCCTCTGCAAGATGTTCTACTTCTCATCTGCCTCATTACTGGCAAAACAATTAATTTCAATACATGGTATTTGTATCCAGATTATTTACAAGCATTTGTTTTACAGTTTATTAGTCACATATTTAGTGAAATAGTATTGAAATTATACAGCTGCGAGTTCTCAGTTTACATATAACTGCACTCGTGTCCAGCACATTAACTTTAGTCATGGCGTGTTAAAGAAAAACTAAACATTTGGTATTTGTGGCAGGTGCCATTTAGGAAAAAACAACCTCAGGCAGCAACAGTCATTAATTGAATACTGACTGGATCCTGGTTTATAAAGCATGACACTGTAATTTTCTTTTGTAACCAGTGCATTTAAAAACATTTAAAAATGTGACCTGGGCCTCGTTACAGAATCTTCTGATGTCTGAAATCCTATTTTATCCTAGTTTAGGATAAAAGGATTTTTGGTATCAAAGAAACACGTTTCCTAACTGTATTTTTGGGAAAAATTCATCTCATACAAATTTCCATCCATCTAATACAAATTTAGCTCTTACAATGCCATCACAACAGGGATTTCTCAAGACAAGAATCCTAAATGAGGATGTTCTAAACTCAAAATAACTAGCCAGTGACAACTGAAAGGCATTGGTATTGTGACCTTTGCATCTTTAGCAGCCTACCAGAACAATCTGATCAAAGATACAACTGTCTAAATTCCAAACACAGATACAGAAATGCCAGTACGAGTGCAGTTTGAAGAGTCGAACTAACAGTTATAGTTAGGATTTCTTACATTAGGATAATAACATATGAGGTCTGAGATAAGATAGGCACGAGGTTAGGAATTGCTTCTTTAATAAGAAGATAGGATTTTTCTTGCATTTTATGTTAATGTACAACAGGCAGTTAAGACATTTTGTTATGTAATGAGGACCCTGGTCTATGTCAAATGCTAATAAGGAGTATGAAGCAGTAACCATAAAGTGGAACTTAAGGTGTACCAGTAAAATTTAAACACAGTGGGAAGCAAACAAAACATTACCACTAAAGAGTAATGATGGCATGTACCTGACATAGGTTAAAGTATGAATGATAAAAGCATTAACAACAATAGTGTAACCTGCTCTATGAATACACCTTGACAATCTCCACTTTTCCAGGAAGAGTATTACAGGGAGTGCAATTACTTCAACGACTCTTTGTCATATGCTCCAGATGTAAGGGATGCTTTAATAACTAAATTGCTTATTTGGTTGGTTGTCTGGTTAATACTTGTGAGACATAAACCAGATGAGGAATACTAGGAAAAGCTCTTGGTTGACATTTTGATTTGTTTCAGTTAGCTCTCAAAAAGCAGCGAATGCATGAATAAAAACCTTCAAACAAGGTTCTGCTTATTTATAACCCGTAGCTGTATTGAGCAGAAGTGGGCTGAATCAACAATGGAGGACAATTCACGAGGTCAAATCTTGAGGTCAGGGAAAAATCAGGGAAAATGTTTTGTGTACAGATGATGTCTGATCCTTAATTCCCCTCACACCAGACCATGTGTGATTGCAAACGACTTGATATGATGTGAAGTATTGGTGTTATTCTCCCTATAGTGTCCACACAGCTGCATTTAAGCATTCGTGGCATAATTAACAGCAAACGTATTATGCTTGGCTTCCCTCTGATAATGCACAAGGAGCTGTTTTAGGGAGACCTGGAAGTCGGCTTGCCAATACAAATGCTGCTGGGTATTCTAAGAGTGAAGCGTAGCCTGATAAGGGAATTGGCTCATTGTTTCCCATCTTGAAAGCCGTCAGCTTGGGCACGCAAAAATCATTGCTGCCACTCCGTCAAATTGACGCGACCTCCGAGAATATCACTCTTACTGTCGCTGCCCTACCACTGCTGCAGCATGCAGAGCAGCAAGCAGCTACTACATGTTACTGTTTGAAGTATAGCTGAGACTCAAAGGCAGCAAGGATGCTTCACTGACATATTGTGAAGACAGAGTCAGAGGGAATAACAGGATTCAGCAGATAACACAAGCAGCTTCTCCTTTGACAACCTTGGGATAATCGCAGCTAAAAGACAGAAGCACACGCATTTAGTCTAAATAGAGAGGGAACGCCATATAGGAAACTGGGGGAGAGGGAAGATGAGTCAGTGATAAACACCATCTGCGAAGCATTTAACATTTAAACATTTAAAATGGAGAACAGGGAACCAAAAGAAATGGAAAACAAGAGTGTGATAGGCGATGGGGTCTTGTGTAAATGTCCTACCAGTAAGCTTGGCAGAAAAGTAATTTCAAGGGTAAGATTATATCATCAATAACATAAATGTATGCATAAGTTAATTACAAATCTACAGCAGCAAACCCTCTGGGAAGCAAAAAAAAAAAGAAACTTTTCTCAGTTTCTATCATGTGATAGCATGATTTTACAAATCATCTCCGTGAGCAGAAGTCTTTGCCACTGATAGCTTGGGACTTTCCTTTTTTTCTCCTCCGTGTCTATGACAAGATTAGACTATCTCTCCTTGTGCACATGGATGACTGACTCCTTGGGGCTGGTCGCATCTCTCTCGCACCCCATCCCTCCATCCCAAGGCAGCAAACATTTCTATTTTCAACAGGATTAACTCTCACCACAAGCCACCTGACAGGCAAAACCATCACCTGCATGGCACACAGCCCCCCAGGCACCCAGCAGAACATATCAATGCCTCAGTGACTAACAGGGATCCTGGGGAGTTTGCGTTACAGTGGCGTGCACACTGGTAAACGCAGTTCCAACCTCTGTGAGACGTCTTTCAACCACCCCTGTCTCAAACATTGCATCATCAAACATGCAGAAGTTTCCAGACCTGTCTTTCAAACAGTAAATATATCTGTGCATGGACTATAAAAGAAAAGTTCACAGTTCCTCAGTGGAGTTAACAAACAACATATTTGTCATTAATTTAAAGGGATGGATTGGTTCAATATCCAGTGTTATAAAACTGCAGACATATCCTAGAGCATACAAAATAAAGAAATAAACAAACAAATAAAAAAGCAGTTAAGTTGACAGCCATTAGTGCTTGCCAAAGTATTTGGTACATCACTTTGCAAGAAAAACACGGTTATTGTGTTGTTCGTTATTTCACTAGTAATTCCCGTTCCAGTTCCTCTTATCGCCATTTGGGGATAAACTTCCTGTCAGTGTGTTCTGTATTAAACCAATACTTTTTCCTAATCTGGCCCCTTTAATCCTTCACCAAAAAATCCTCAAACGAGTGATGATACAAAAAATAAGACTTGGAGAAATATTTCTATATTTTGAAATATAGACTGATTAACATTTCAACAAGTATCAGATTAATTTTCAAGCACAGATTATCTCTCCCAGTTGGGAAAGTCAGAGCAGGGGTAGGGAAACGTATGATTCACCTTTTTCACAACAATCAACAGCTTTAACAGCAGCTTTGAGGTGCCTCTGAGCAAGACGCTTAACCCCAACTGCACTGTTGGGACTGTTCAGTGATGTGGAGGAGGAAACTGCTTTTACACTTATGAGCTGCAAGGCAGAAAGTGATGTCACTGATGAGTAGGTTTGTGTTTTAATGATAAACCCTCACTACAGTGATAAAGGGAAAGTGCAAGAGAAGAATCAATAGTGGCTGGAAAATATGCTAACACCTGAAGTACCATGTGCAGAGTTTCCCACACACTCATATTAAAACATCAGTTGCCAGCAGATTTTCCATTTTTGAAGCTGGACTGTTCATTACAACGTTAGCTGAAGTGTATATATACCGTTTAGTTACTCATTGCATCACTCTTTCAGAGCGCAGAGTGTACTCTGGGCACAGATGGAGCAGCAGAATGTCAGGTGCATTGAAAGTGAAACTTAAACGTTAATTCTGCTGGGTCTGATTTTTTTTTGTAGGCACTCCCAACAGCTGCTTTTCTCATCCATTAACCTGAGTTTATTAACTTGAAAACTGATCAACAGATTAAGTATCTACCCTGTGAATCACAGACTTCTGCTGAGAAACAAACAAACAAAACAAACAAACAAAAAAAAACACCTGATGAAAAGCCCTAAAAATCTAAAGATTGGTGTTCCCACCAACCTTCCACACCACTAATGTGATATGTACAAAAACAAACTGTTCCACATTTATTAATTCATTTTGTTGTGGACAACTTTTTCTCCAAATGTTATCAAATTAAAAATTGCCCAGAAATTAAATTTGCCAGTATTCAATAAGTAAATTTCACTTTTCTTGCTTTTTGATCACTGTACAAGAGCTAGAAACAGCATCAACACTGGCATAAATTCCTCACAGTGATGACATAATAGGTTTGGTGTTTTTTTTTTCAACCCTTTGTCAGCGACAGGCCAGCTGTTTTCCCATTTCCCATTTTTTTTGCTAAGGTGAGCCAACTTTCTCTGTCTGTACCTTCAAACAGATATGAGAATGGGACTGATTGTCTCATCTTCTTCCCATGTGGTTAGTTATTTTCTCTAGTAAACAACACAACATTAAATATAAACAGACATAAAACACATTCATGGTCATTGCATCAACACAAATGAGAATGACAAATCTTTTTCAGTGTACTATAATTTTAAAGCCAACTGCCTTTCCTCTGTTCCACAATAGCTAGGAGGAAGCAGAGTGTCTCTTGAATATTACATGCTCTGCTTACTTCCTCCTCACAAAAATGCACACACACACACACACACACACACACACACACACACACACACACACACACAAAAAAAAAACTCAAATCCCAAGCAGTCCTTGTGTCCTGGAGGTCATGGCAGCAAACAAAGCAAATACCCAATACACTGCTTCAGTTTACACTCCAATAACATTACTCAAAGGAAATACTTGTAATTTGATGTGATTAAATATAGTTTCTGTTTCTGCCATTTCATTGCGCTTCCGTGTCCAGACTTTTTCCTAAAAGCACAAAAGGAAGGAGAAAAAAGCTGAAGGCTACAGGGTCACATGAACCCCTCAGACAGGTCCAATAGCTCTGATCATTAAAGGAATATCTTCAACCCTGACATGCTGTATTTTGGCCTGTTATTCAGCCAGCTCTGTCAAAGTGCAGTGGAAGTTTCTGGAGTGCCATTACTGTTCACTGAAAATAACATTGTCAGCTATACTTTTGAAACCTATGAATAATTAAAATAAGCAGTCTAAGCTGCATGTTATAATGTACGTACAGAAGAGCAAAACAATTTAATTGCACTGCAGTTTGATCAACTGAAGGAGAATATCTGTCAAGATTGGAACAAGCATGACCTCAGAGTTGTCAGCGGTGACAAATTTAGTGGTAGGATTGTGTACTTTTTTTCTTTCTTTTTTTGTGTCCTGTCAGAATGTTAGGACAGCAGAAAGTTAATCATTTCAGCTCTTGACTCCAGCACGTAAGATTAGAAATGAAACTGTGACTTATGAAGTCTCTTTTGGCTTTGAAGTTGAACAATGTAAAATTGTACATGGTCCTTCACTGCAACACATACAGATAAGGCAACCAAGATGTTTTTAATGACCAAACACTGGATTGTTTTAGCTGTTTTTAGTGTGTGTCTATTTCACCTGCTGAAGATCAGATTCAAAACAAGCAAGAAGTGAAGATTGCTGCAGTGCAGACCTGGCTAATCATTTCCCCTACTTTTCTTTTAATGGTAAACGTTCAAATGAAACTATATGTTAAAGCTTCAACTAGAACACACAGTAAAAGTGAGCCTGTGTATCAAACAGCATATGCTTCGGCTGTAAGCGGCAGTAAAGGAATTAAGGGTTATGACATAAAGACATTAAGTTAGCAAACATTTGAGAGCATTTACTTACCTTACCTACTGATCACACCTGACCATGTGAAGCTGTTGCAGCACATGTTTGAGTTTATTTTTTCATTTGTAACAGAAAGAACAGGATGAATGTGAAGTTCCCTAAAGAGTGGGCAGTGGGTCAAACAAACCCCGAACTTTCATACATGAGCCTGATGTTTGCTGATGTTTTTTCTACACCTGACCATATGCCTCTTTTACCTAATCCTTACCATCAGTGGACCAAAAAGGACCTGTATTTGGAAAGATCCAACAAGTACATGCAAGTTTTTGGATCTGTTACATATCCATAACATTTTCGAAGAGTATCCTGGAAGATCTGATCCATAGCAGATCCATAAATATGACGTCTTCTGCATATGATATCAGGGACATATCTGTTAGGATACCAGATTTGTATATCACAAACATCACAGATCTGGAAAAATAACATCAAAAGATTTTCAGACAACTGCAGATACAAAGAAATCTGATTGACATATATATACGGATCTGCAATACTGTCTCAGCTGGCCAAAAAATCAGATTATCTATGGTCGAGTACAGATCTTTACACTAGCATGTTAGGTATTACATGCATTAACCTAATTTGTCAAAAGTATGATCTGTTAGAAATACAAGTTAAAAATCTTACAAAGACAAAGGAGCTTACAGCTAGCCTAAAAGATCCAGTGGCATACAATTTTATCTTTCACATATCCATAGATACCTGGAAAACAACTCATCTGTCGCATATGCTTCTGCAATTTGTCCATATACATATCCTGTAAGATCCCAGTCATACAATAATGTATATATTTCATTAATATTGCACGGATAGATGTCATGATTATGGATTTTTTACGGTCCAATCCTGGTAACGGATATGTGTGCGTGTGTATGTGCTGGATAGAAATTAAATATTTTCTCCATCTTTTACTCTGTGACAGCAAGTATAATATGTTGGTTTACTACATGAGCAAAACATGACTAAGCTAAGTGGAAGCTAATATTTGAGCATAAACACTTAACTGTTTAGTTCACAGTTTGGTACGACCTACAACCAAACAGTTTAAGTTGTTGCATTCACAAAAGTTCAAATTTAATTGCCTGTTTTTTCAGTTAAAATTAATTGTTGTTTATACATTTAAAAATGCTCATCTTAAATTAAAAAAAAGTTATTTTCATCTATAACCTACAGATGGCTAAAAAGTGAGCTGGCGGATTCCTCGACCAGACAGCTGAGCTACTGCTGTCCAGCGAGGTCTACAAAGAGTAAGTGTTGTTTTTGTTTTCTTTAAAGCCCTATTTGCATGGGACTACCCATCGAGCACCAGATGTAAATTAGATGGGTTTTTTGGAGTTTTTTTGTGGCTGGTCAGCTTAATTTAGCCCCAAAAATACTTTAAAAACTGTTCTGACTTGGTCCTAATTTAGCTCCAAAAATGACATTGACAATTGGGCTGTGTTTAGACCATCTGACTTTTATTTTATTTTCTATTTCATTTATTTATTCACAAAAGTTAGAAACTCAACTGGGCTTACAGAAATACCGAACAGGAGGGAATTGAATCGGTAATACAATAAATTACAATACTTTGATACTTGGTCCTAATTTAAAAAAGCCATTGAAAATTAGTCTATGTGTAGACTGTCTGTTTTTGTCCTAATTCAGCCCACAATCTAAGTAGGTCCTTGTGTAGCCCAAAAATAGACGTAAAAAATTGGGATGTGTTTAGACTTTCTATTTTTGCCCTAATTTAAATACAGCAATGAAAATAATGTCTCATACAGCAGATGTGGAAGTTTCCTGAACATTTTGATTGCTGTTTAAATACTTAAATATACATTATAAATATATGCACTGCTTATGGACATTCTTTGGATGACCACTATACCTTCTTTTAGGTCAGTTCCAATGTTATACATTTATATCCAGATGTGTGTGTATTTTTTTTTTTTATGGGACAAATATAAACTGTCCAGTAACTCAGACTGACCCCGCCTGTTGCGCATGTCAGTTAAAGCCCATGCTATGGACCGCCAGATTTTGAACATTCTGACCATTAACTTTCTGGAACTTTCTGGACCCTCAGCTCTGTGGACCCTTAACTTTCTGGATGTTAGCTAAGTGGACAGTTAACTTTCTTGAACTTTCTGGAACATTAACTCGGTGGACTGTTAACTTGGTGGCACTTTCTGGACCGACATTTTGTTTGTTATATAAATAAATGTTTTATAAGTACTTCATCAGTGCTCCCATTTTGAGAGAAAAAAAATCAACATCATTATCAACCATGAATTTATGATTATACATTTACTGTGTTACAAATAAAAAATACAGCCATTGCTTATCCTGTGTGAATGTGCTACATGAAACACAGATGTGGGGGGGTTATTTTGACATAACATGAGGTCCCTAGGTAAGCATAGTCCCATGCGAATGGGCCTTATGTCTGTGTTATGTTTTTGGCCGCTGTGCCATGACTATCCCTCTACACCTCCTTATTTTTTGTCTTTCTACCAGTCCACAGTCCTTAACATGGTCCATGCTGGACTTCTGGAGTCCAACCCAGCACCCTCTGGTTACCACACCATCCTGAGCTACCATCGCTAAACTAGATCAACTAATAGTAAGGGCCATTTTTATTTTATTTAAGTCTGTGATGTGTGTTTGGTTGGCCGCGGTGCCAACTGATCTGTTTGATCATCTGTCATGGCTGCTGTGCCCACCGATCTGTCTGATTATCCGTCATGGTCGCCGTGCCAACCAATCTGTTTGATTATCTATCATGGCCGCTGTGCTGACATGTCTGTTTGGTTATCTTTAATGGCCGCTGTGCCATGACTGTCCCTCAATATATCACCCTACAGTGTCTTTCCTTCATCTTTCCAACTAAATCTCTATTTATCTCTATTTCTGGCTCATCTCTCTTGCCTCTTACATAAGATATATACTGTTTTTGTTATCTTAAAATCTGTATTGTGTTTTTGGTTGGCCGCCGTGCAGACTTATCCCTTGGAATGATCTTGTATGGCCACCATGGCTTGACTGTCTGTTATGCTTCTATATTTTTTAGCTTGAATCAATATTGATACAATAACATATTTTTAATTATTAATCCCTCAATGGAGAAATTAATTTTTTTTTCACTCCTATGTAATCCTATGTAATCCTTACATACACCGATACATCAAATATGCACACATTGACACACAGAACCTGTAGGCATGTTGATAATTGTAGAGTGATGTCAGTGAGATGGAGCTGCTACATAGTGAGCGCTTCAAGCAATTAGGGCTTCGGTTCTTTCTGGTTTTCACCATAAGCTGTCTGTGCATTCCAATACCCATACTACCAGGAAAAGCTGTTGGACCCCTAATAGTACGAATTTTACACATTATTTCTGACAATGTAAAGATATAATCTGTCAAAGATGCAGTTTGTATTCTTTTGGATATTGTCTGCATCGGCGACAAATACAAACACATCCGTCCTTGGATAGCTCCGTATTTCGTATGTCTGATATATTAAACAGGTTACGTCAAAGATGCATATATAAAGTTCATTACCAGATTAAATTGCAGAATATTACATGTATTTCATGATATCAGAGATTGATTTTACATCTGAAATAACATCTGTCGGGTATCAGGTCCATTTATATCTGTAAGAGGATACGTCAGAGATGCAGTTAATATGCCAAAAGCTACAGTGATCTAAAGCAGATTTAAATTCAAGATATATGTATATTTCAAGATATCAGAGATGCATTAAATATTAAATCATAACCGTCAGGTTTAACGTCCATTTATATCAGATATCTTAATGAGGATACGTCGAAGAGCCAGTTAATATATGAAAAATGCGACAAAGATATGTAGCAGATTTGAATCTAGGAAATTATATGCATGTTTAAGGATATCAGAGATGCATTTAATATATGGAATCATATCTGTTGGGTATCAGGTACATTTATATATGCTACCTGAAACAGGTTGCGTCCAAGATGCTGGTAATATATGAAAAGATCCGACACATAGATCTAAAGCAAATTACATTGTAGGAGATTTTATGTATATTTCATGGATGGGTATCCTGATTTGGGATTTTCAGGGTCCAATTTTGTCTGTTTATAGAGATATGTCAAGATAGGATCGGTCAAAGTTGCAGTGTGTATTCTTGTAGATATTGTCCGCATCTCTGACACATACAAACATATCCGACCTTGGATAGCTCTATATTTTCTGGTTGTTTGTCCAGCCTTGTTGCCTAGTCCTAACCATTGATGCCAGCATGTGCTTTTGTTGATGTTCTGGTGTTGGTTGCCATCTGCTTTTGTTGCCGAAACACAACCACATGCAGCATTATCCCACAATGTGCATTTGTTAACATCTCGGTAACAGCATCCCATAATGTCAAAAGCAGCCACAGAAGCATACCTAGAGCATAATATGTAGACATGGAAATCCACTCCAAAGCCGCAATGTGTGATGACTTGGAATGAGAACGTGTGGTATATAGCTTACCTAATATTATGATTATGATTGTGGACTCTGAGGGGCCAGGCAAAGAAACCCATTTCCCCATAAAGGTACATGTAGTGCTGTTGATACAGAATGACAGGTACCAAAACTGTCTAATCATTGTGTTACTTATCAGTCCATATGACTTAATGTTTACAGTTTGAGGCTAGTATGAACACAAAACTCCACAAAAAAGTAAATGACATGAACTACAGGTGTGAAAGAAACAGGTCGAGGTATGTATGTAAGAGTAATATTCTTATGGTCTTCTAGGTATATTTAAAAAACAGTGACCAAGAGGTCTTCTTTATTTTACTTTAACATTTCACTACCTATCCATCCCCACTTTATTCTCAGCATAACAACTTAAGGAAATTGGCTGTTTATGTAGCTCTAGTCAAGCCCAAAAACACAATCCAAATAACCACATTCAACCTCTCATTGTACCTTGCCTCCAAAAGGAATCTGAATTCATTTTTAATAACTTAGTTTGAAAGTACAACACAATCAAGGTAATTAGGGGAACTTAGCAAAGTTTGGGTGACTGTCAGGTTTTAAGTCTGTGTCATCGAGGGGAAGGATGCTTCAAGCATCGGCCATCGTGGCTCTAATTGGAGCAAGGGCAGCAGTTTAACTGGGGCAGATGAAAGAAGTGTCCAGAGAGCTCTGCAGGTCCACTTTAATTAACGGATAAGCAATTAATCAATTACTCATTTGGTGAGTCACAATTAAGAAAAAAAATGGTAAATCTCATCTTAATTATGGTGTTATTTGCTTTAAGTGTGCACTGTGCCTTTCCAGGTGTCACCCTGCACCAACTGTGGTTCAGGTCCAGTGGTGTTTAAATATATTACCATACGTTTAGGTCATTTCAGTGCAGCATGAGAAGTCTGAGCACTGTCATGATTCACCATTTGCACTGCTCCATGCCAATTTCCAAGTAATCCATCAAATGATTTGCTTCACACGAGCAAATTAATCTTCAATGTATAATTATAATATCATTAAGAGGATGTGTATCCCTGAAAGTGGTGCCTAAATTATTTCATGAATCATTCCGTCCAAGGTGTTACCAAAAAAAAAAAAAAAAGCTAAAATACAGAATCCACTGCATCTCTCACCAAAGAAAAGTTCTGCTTTGTTAGTTTTGTCACAAAACACATTAGCACACACATTTTGGGGGTCATGAGCCATCATAATCAATTAACTCAAGAAATTATTTTCCATTTGATTAATTAAACAGAAAATAAATGCAATCACATTGGAAACAAAACCCATCAGCAGTGGTGGAAGGAGTATTCAGATCCCTAGCTTAAGTAAAAATAGCAGCACCACAGTGTAGTAAGATACTTTTGTAAACGTTCAAAGTAGTAGCATCAGAATGTACTTAATGTACCAAAAGTAAAAGTACTAATTATGCAGAGTTGCCCATTTCAGAACAATGTATATTATATTATTGAATTATAATTATTGATAGATGTATGCACATATCAATTAAATGTTGCAGCTGGTAAATGTGAGGTCAACTTTAATCTCTTTACATATTGCTGGGTAGAAAAGACTATGTCAATATCATATTGTATTTGTTGATAACATATGCCTGAATGATGCCAGTCTGTAAAGTAATTAAATTGATCAAATTAATGTTGTGATGTAAAAAGTACAATATTTGCTGCTGAGATAAGTGCAGGTATAAGGTAGCTTAAAATGGAAATTATCGAGTAAAGTACAAGTAACTCAACATTTTATTTAGGTACAGTAAATGTACATTATTACTTTCCACCACAACCCATCAACAGTAACAAAGTTCCTTTAATACTACTGGTGTAGTAGTAGCTTGTGTACTAATAGTTAAATAAATGAGTTAGTGGGTTACATAGGAGGAGGTGGATATACTCTCCTATATATTCCAATGGGTTATTGACTGATAGGTAGGTATTCTGTAAAAAGCCAGAAAACCAGGTGTGTAAACCCTGAATACATGCATATACTTTCTACTACACCACTGCCCAATGGGTTTTCATAAAACAACAAAATCGCCTTTAAATTGAACGATCATGAATTATACACATCATGTTTTTTGAAGTTTATTCTGACTGGCATTCATAATTTATTCTTATTTTAATGTACTTTTTAGCAGTGAAGAAAAGAAAAATCCTTCACCCTGGTTTGCCTTTATCCTAAGTCTAATAAAGTCCTCAAACTGTCAAGACCAGTGAAACAGCCAAATGTACCCTCTGTCAGTTAGCCGAAATTCAATGAGTCACCCTCACTCTCCAAATATGACAAACTTGTCAAATAATAATCCCTTTTGTAAGTTCATATTTAATACACATAGAATGACTGACTATTTTAGACAGTCTCATAACTTTAGGACTTCAGCCAGACATATGAGTAGTTAGTTCTTTAGCAGATACAACTTTTTCTTTTTTAATTTTTAATTTTCCTAATGGGTGTCTGTCTCATAATAAAATTCTGAAATATTGCTCTCACTTACTGTAATTGCAGTCTTGGGTGACTTATTTCTGTTGAGATGCAATTACAATATTAAGAAAGTTTACAAGCGGGATCAAGTTGCTGAACTTTTTTACCACCTAAGCATATTTCTAAGGGCATATTATCCTTTCAGTGGCTGTATAAAAGCACCGGCATCTCTTTGAAGACCGAGTCATTTTACTCCATGAGGGGAGGGTACGTCTGATAGAGGAGCAAGGGACTATTATGACAGTGACTTAACTTTAATAAGGTAAACAGTTTACAGACTCCGTGTCCGCTTCAGGGTCGAGTCAGCAGCTGAATGACAACACTGGGCAAAGTTTGGTATTCACCTTGCATTTTAGGAAAGCACTGATACTGGGTCAGTCTCAGCTTTCACATCAAGATGAATGAGATGAATAAAAAGAATCAGAGGATTCTAACTTCTCCAGAGGAGACACAGCAGATAAACACATCACATGCAGTGGGCTATATTCTCTGTGATTGACTTTGGCTGTTATTTATTAAATTAATCCACAAGGATGCAGAGGAAACGAGCTAAGAGGAACAACCAGAATCAGAAAAAGAACTTAGAAGAACATGACTGCACATATTAAGTGCATGATATATATACTTATTATATAAATGCATATCCAGGATGTACGCTTATGCTTCGAATGCTTTAGTCTGATGACTGTCTTCACAGAAGACCAATGCATAGATCATGTCTAACTATGGGCCTTCAGGCCAGACATGAATAATAGTGACAATTCTATGAAACCAAGGACACTCATTATAAGGCTGGGTCGTCATTACAGACCTGCAGTTGGAAGTGAAGCTGTAACCCTGAGTCCCCCTGACTTAGAGAGCTGGTGGATTTTCAGTCTCAAGATCAAATAAATAATTGTCATGATACTAACCTTAAGAACTTTGTACTACAAGCAGGCTCACATACAACAGCCAAAGTCCGAATACCTAGAATTGGATTTAACAGTGTTAATTTCATGATAACATTAAGCATTATAACATTGATCATCTCAAGACTGATTGACGCATGACAGCCTGACAAAACTAATGCAAACACAAAAATGCTGTATTACATTAAATCGGTTTCAGTCAGAGATATAATTTAAATAGCAAACAGAAAACACTATCAAAAAATGTACTTCACCTTTCGCAAGCTTTCTTGCCAGCCCAGTTGCCATAAGAAAATATTTACATTGTAATTTTCTGCAAACCACAGAGGCAATACATTTGCGTGTTTCATACATATCACACCATTATTTTATACATGCCATCATATATGAACTGATTTAATCATCTCAAGGTGGAAGGAACGGCAGATGGTGTGACGCCTAGGTGAGATGCCTGCTGAGTTGCAGACCACCGTTTCGGGACCAACAAACAACAAAACTAGTTGTGATTTAGCAGGTCATGGCTGTATTCCCGGCATTTTTTAGACACCAGATATGGTATTTGGAGAGATCCATCAGTGGTTTTCCAATGGCTTTATAGGTTTGAAAAGTGGTTGATTTTTACTGATACATTGCTGCTTTTTTTTCCAGGAAAGTGGTCCAAAAGCAGCTGTTTGTTTTTTTACCAAAAACGCTGCTTTTCCTGCAGGGATTGTGGCCAGAAAAGCTGTTATTAACTGAGACATTGCTGCTTTTCCTACCACGATTAGGCCCCAAAAACTATGTATTTTAAGACAAATAGATCTTTTCCAAACCGAGTGTTAACAACATGTTAACCACAGTATCGCTGCAACAAAAAGTTTTAACTTGTCCACCAGATTGTTATGTGCAAATGTGCAGTGGTATGCAGAAATATGCAATGTCAACATTTTTTTTTTTGTTGGGGCTAGGTTGCATGATCCTGAATTTGACCTCTTTAGATTATGTAAAAGCTTACCTAAAACAGCCAAATTAAGAGTAAGTGGAATCAAAATGCCATGGCGTTAACTTCATGATAACATTCACATGCATTCACATTTATGTACATACATACACAACCTTGAATATCTAAAATCTGTCACACATAACAGTACAGCAAATCAGACATACAAACAAAACTGTATTTAATCTCCAGGATACAGGATAAAACTGTATTTAATCTGATTCAATTGCAGGCAGACATTAAATAGTAAACAAAACAGCAATCACTATCAACAAATGTACTTTATCTTGGGCGTGCGTCTTCGCAGACATGTACAAAACTGTCGCATGATCCATTTCCAGCATCACAACAGCTGCTTCTGACTCCATTCCATGCCCTGACTGCGGCAGAAAAATATCACCATGAAGGATGCTGCAGTATATCTGATGGCCAGATGTTGCAGTGACGTTACACAGTCTCAGAATATACACAGGTCCTCACCTTGAACCATCCTCATCAAAGAGGTCAGCAACATACACTTATATGTGCTGACTCAGTATCACAGCAGCCATCACTCCATCACCAATTCCATTGGTGTCTTAGCCTCTGTTTCTCTCCCTCCAGACAGATTACCAGTCCATTATGTTGTAAAAGAAATCAGCAGCACCATCTCCCTCCTTTGTGTAAACAATCACTAATAATGCAGCGGCACATTAAGCCCTCCCTTCTCCTTTAATAATGATTTTATGGTGACACCAAGTCCCCAGACACACTTACTGTTAGTATTCCCTTACTGATGCTTAGGAAATGATTTGTATCAGCGCTGCAACCTGATACCGTATTCACTGCATGACACTAGAGGCAAAACAGTCAAATTTATACCCAGACGCTGAAGTCACAAATGGATTGAGGAGTGGTCCAAAGAAAAGAAAGGAAAAAAAGAGGCAAATTCTAGAGAAGCAGATGGTGTGAAATGACTTGAGATTTTGGTGTGAAACAACTTGAGATTTAGTGCATGACTAACAAAAAATGCTGCCAAAAGCACTTGAGCTTATTTCATAAGCATAAATGAGATAAAGTGCAATGGAGTTGCATTTTAGGGTCTTGAGATTAATGGCGAATGTAAATTTGTGATTCTGTAAGACGTCCAACTCCTGACTGGCTGGGGCTCAGAAGTACAAACAGTCTGAATAATTTGGATATTGAGATAATAAGATGCTGACAAAATGTCATACAGGCAGCCTCTCACAGCAGCTGGAATCCTGATTATGGATTTAGTTTTGTGTTTTAATTTGTGATGAATGAGGAGAACCTTATGTTAGGCCAAAAGTAATGGCACATTCTGGGGCAAAATGCTAAAGAATGTAAGGAGAGCATTTTAATCATAGGTTTGCAGTAACTACTGTATATTCTATGGCTATTATACCATGCATTAATGTTTAATTGACGTGTAAGCTTAACTTTAAAGTTGAAGCTGGTGTAGGTGGAGTTACAAACCAGACCCCCTCCAAAGGCTCACAAGGGAAATCTGAAGAGTAACCACCCTTGACATTTTCACTGGCCCGCATGTTGTTTTCTACTGTTACTAACTTGTTTTCCGTCCCATAAGTGACACACAAAAAAAACCCCCAAAGCTGAATACACAGTCATCTGCTTCAGAGTCGACTACACGGCTCTGGTCTACTGGCAATGGGTATCGCCAATTTTAGCGGGTTGTTCCGTGTTTCGTGAGAAAACAAATTCATAATCACAACGAACCCCCAACCTAAACGCCATAATATATGTTGATATTGTACATTTCTGCAAAACACGAATATGTGACATTTGTACATTTCATATACATCAGTTATGTGAAAACACTGCCTTTTATTACGTTTCAGTTTTCAATGTTATGTTGTGTCAATGCTGTGGTTAACATATGGTTATGTCTAGGAAGTAAAAAATACTTGGTTATGGTTAGCCTTATGTTTTGGCTTTAAGTACTTGTAATTTCATGCCAAAACATTATGATAATCACAGCTGGAATTGTGCCAATATTGCCTTAAAAATGCTTAGTTATTAAAGGTCTAGTTTGTTGATTTTGGTGGCAGTGTTGATGCTGCAGATTGCAACTAACTGAAACTTCTCCAGTGTGCCAAGCATGGAGGAGAAACACTGTGGTGGACCTGAAAATGCAAATGGCCCTGTATTGAGCCAGTATTTGATTTGATAATTCGGGGCCACTGTCTTGAACAGTGGTCTGCTGCTTCCCACATAGCAGCCATCTTGCCTAGGTCTGATGACATCCACTATCACCTCATCCTCCTGAAAAGTCACTGTAGAAACGTTAATATGAAACGTAAAAATATAACATATCCCTGGTTGCAAGAGGTGTGCAATGCTAATCTGGTGACTGGGCTGCGACCCCAGCTACTTAGCTTTTTGTAAAGTGTTACAAGTCAAAAAGTTTGGGAACCATGGCATTATATTTTAGCATATGCTTTTAATGTTGATGCTTATTATGAAAATCATAACTTTCAAATGAATACTGTGGAATAAAAAGTACCATAGTTACATCTGAACATTAGTAGAGTAGATGTATTAAATGAAAAATAAAATACAATAAAAATTAGTGAAGTAAGAACAATACCTCAGTAAATGTCCTTAGTTGCAACTGCTGTAGACTATCACTGTGTCTCCAGATGCTTCTGACCTCTGATTTTTTTTTCACCCTGCCGATCTGTTTCCTCTTGCCGACAATACAGTTCATCAGTCAATCAGTCTCGAAAACGCTGTTTAAAGTTAAACCATATCACACATTGCATTTACATTTCTTAAATCAATAATAAATAAAATGTGGTCACATCTCAGACGAGGTGAGGTCCTAAAATATGTGTGGATTGTATGTGAAGCCCCCCTGACACCCCCCCCACCATCTCAATAGCCTTATCTGTGATGTGCAACTGATGAACTCCTGAAAGACTCCCTTGGTTTCGTCCGTATGGTTCAACTGACAGAGGGATGGGGGGCTTGGTCCATTTCTCTCTCACTGGGAGATAAGCGCTGTCTGTCATCTTGATTGACGTATCAAAGAAGGGCAGCTTCTGCCATTGTGGGGCGACTTGACTTCTAGATGGGCTTTCTCAGCCATTTGCCGGTCTAGTTTCTAGTATAAATAGGCCAGCCAGACAGACATGGCTGCTTTGTTTGCGGCCATAAAGAGGTATTATGATGCTGCAGGATTTTTAGTACAATAAGACCTGAGAATTGAAAAGCCGACTTCAGCAAAAGCAGGAGGGGGGACAGTGAGGCTTGAGAATGGACAACAACAGTGAATTCAGGATCCAGGATACATGTCTGGAATTACTGATTGGAGTGCAGGCATATGCAGTGTGTGGGTTTACAGAAAACTAGAATTACTGCCTCATGGTTGAACGCCTCAGTGCACCAATCAAATTGCAATTACAGTTTACATCCACGTCGGTTTACACATGAGGTTTAAAATGAAGTTGACCTTTGAACTTCTGGATATTAAATGTTATCACGTCATTATTGTATCCAATTGTATATGTGTGAAATTAATCATAATTAACATATAATTTCTTGAGTTATGACCAAAAAGAGGTTTCATGAGGTCACAGTGACCTTTGACCATCAAATTCTAATCAGTACATCCTTGAGTCAGAGTGGCAAAATATAAAAAAGTCAAGGTTCAAGATGTAATATTGTTCACAAGAATGAGACGAGCCAAATCACAATGACCTTTTAACCTTTCAGTGGTGTCCAACAAATTCTAACCAGTTCATTCGTGACTTAAAGTTGGAAGTCTGGGCCAAATTTGAAGAAATTCCCTCAATGTGTCCTTAAGATATGGCATTCAGGAGAATAAAACAGACAATGTTACGTTGACCTTTGACCACCCAAATGTAATCAATTCATCATTAAGTCCGAATGGACATTTGTGTCAAATTTAAAGAAATTCTCGAGTGGTGTTCCTGAGATATCACATTCACCACAATGTGACAGACAAACAGACAGATAACCTGAAAACATAATGCCTCCAGCTGGATCAAAAAATATGATCCAGTTTATTGTTTGATTTAAAATTTCAGTAAACTTTATTAAGTTTTTATTGTAAAACCCATTGGCATTGCTTGTTATTTTTCACACTCAAGGAAAATTTTTAAAAAGTGGCATTGAGAGATGTAGCAGCCACCGACTGCTGCTTTACCAACTAAACAAATAAGTAGAGTATAAAGCTTTGAAGGAGCTCTTGAGTTATCAGTATTAATCTAAGGCATCATTTGGGAAAAATGTTTATCTGCAGAGGCTTGTTGACTTCAAGGCATCACAAGTAAATAAAAGACTGTAAATACTGACCTAGAGGGCAACCTTCATGCAGTGAGGCAGAGCAAGAGTGTTTCACAGTGAAAGCTGTGCAGCAGCTCTCTCCTTTGATACAGCAGCAGGCAGTTCGCCAAAACACCCTTATCCTCAATTCACCACTGCTCAAATGAGGCTTCAATTATTTAGCCAGAGACCAGCGAGGAATCATAAGAAGACCTTGTGCACATTTTACAGCTAACAGGACTCTGTGATGCATTTCTCTGAGCTTTCCATGGACTTCTAAACATCTGATGCATTTCCAAAAAATTGAGCAGCTGCAGGTCTTCACATTCAGCACATTCACACCACACTGCTTGCCAAGGAGTTTGCCTGACTGAAGTGTTTCAAATCCTGCATTAACTTCTTGGTTTGTTCCTGTTTGACAATACATAGCATTACAACAAGCACAACAAAAAGGTGTGAGGAAAACAACCCGAACATATTGCAGCCGTGGGCTCACACGGGGGCTTCATACATCAAAGGCTGGGGGGAAAGGCTGCCGAAAAATCACAGAGGCTGTTTTGCATTCACCTCTCCGTCCTTCAAAAGCTGTACAGCTACCTGCCCGACCGGAGAAGCCACAGAAAAGTAATTGGAAATTCAGCCCCACACAAGGAGCTACTGCTACCATTCATCAGACAGTGATAGGTACAGTAGCATTTTACCCAACTACTTTTGATAGTTTTTTCTCAAGTGGTTTGTTACAGATGAGTCTTGTGATGCAGCATGGCAAGCAAAGCGTTTTCGTGTTTGGTCAGTCGTTGCTTTTATTCAGCAGATGCTACAGTGGGTATTATCTGATTTCTTGGAACAGAATAGCAACAGCAATAGCAAATTTATTCCTGTAGCACAATTCAAACACAGGGCCAAATCCACAGGGCCATTAATTTCACGGGGCAGACGTAGGGGACACGTCCCCCTCAATATTTAGAACATGTGCTTTTGTACCCCTGAATAAAATTGTGAAAGTAGCAGTGGGCTTTCAGTTTGATAATGTTTCGCAAATTTTGACATTAACACTGCATATAAATGCAGTAACATTTGCAAGAATGCAGAAAATTAAGTATTTGATGCTCCAAATGTTCTGGCAGAGGACTCTAAAACCCCCTGGGTTTGTTTCATATGCCACCCAATGATGAAATCAAATCTATAACTTTGCACAGGGCAATTCAGTGTGCTTTACATGGAAATGAAGATAGATAAGGAAATAAAAGAAAAAGACAGTACAAAGTACATAAAAAGAAATTAAAAAAAGACAATAAACCAAAAAAAAAAAAACAATTAAAAAAAGACAAGCAAGAACAGTAAATATGCATGGCTGTTTAGTAAATGTCTTTATATATACTGTATATATATATATATATATATATATATATATATATATATATATATATATATATATATATATATATATATATATATATATATATATATATATATATATATATGTATATAATTGAGTCATTATCTTCCATAAATAAACTGAAACTCAGAAACAGAAAAAAACAGCTGTTTCTGTTTGCACATCCTCACTCTCTTTATCTGTGTTAGAGTTTGTCAGCAGACAGGCAAGGCAGGAGGTGTGGGGACATAAAATGGCCAAAGTTATGAATGTGAGTGCCTGTAGTTCCCTGTGATGGAGTGACAAGCTGCCCAGGGTTTTACCCCACTTTCTACTAAATCAGTACTCCTCTGGATACTTTATTGCGCATTTCTGACAGTTCTGACAATTTTGGGGCCCATTCAGGCCCTGCCCCAGATATTTATACATTTGATTTGGTTTTGGTTTCATTTTGTGACTTGATCAGGTTAGCCTTCCTCTTCTAATTGAACCAGATGTTACACACGGGCAGTGTAGTTGGAGATATCGGGGCTAATTTGCCGATTAATTGACTAATTGATGCAACTCTAACAGCAGTCCAGTACAGTACAAAAAACTTGACAGGCAATAAACTTGAAACCCCAGTTTAGTTTATCAGCTTTTTTTCTCTCTACCCTAACCTTTTTATCTGTGCATGTACTATGTTACCCCATGCTTCCTTTCAATTAATATTATTTTTAAATACTGTTTTTCACCTGCCAAGCTTCATGTTTGGATCCATGTCTTATTATTCAGGGAGTCTTTGTTAGCGGTGACAGCAATTTAGGTCTTTCTTTCTGGCATTATGCATGTAAAAACACGGATATAAAGGAATCTAATCTAAAAAAATCGAATTAAATATGATCTGCACTGCAATGATTGCTTGTTAAATCAAGAGCTACGCCACTGCTGGTAATTACAACACTGTTTCCATTTAAAGGTTTGACTAATGCCTGTCAATGTAATCAAAAATATGTTGTTTTTTTTTATTTCTGTTTGATTCAAAGGAGCAGTTTGGAGGGTTTAGGGAAACTTCGGGGAAATGGAGTATAGTAGTCATATATGCTGTCGGTAGTCTGGAAACCAGATTTTGCATTAGACTTTCTTGTTGTCCATTACTGTGACGGAGAGGGTCGTAAATATTCCGTCATCACCTGATATTAAATTTTAAAGTTAGGTGCCCCTGGCTGATAAACATTATCATTAACCATGACCTGCTTGTCCTTCATCCTCCACCACCACACTTTCTCTTTTTTCTATATTTTGGGCTTGAGAGCTTCAGTAACATAAGTAATTCACAGTTTAGTGAAAATTTCCTCTCAAATGTTATGCTATATAGGAAGTCCAATCATATTTTACTGTAAAGCTGCGCTCAACATATTGATTTGCTTGGCCTGTTCTTTTCTTGCTGCTGTTTATTACGAGACTGCTGCAGGAGTGTGAGCTCCATTCCACAGACAGTTTGTGAGACTCTACCTGCATACACGGACAGGGCTAACTGTTATTAAAACACGGCTAAAGTTACCTGACAGTAATTAATGGATTTAGAAAGCTCAGTCATTGAGTTGTACTCAGGTACCATGAGATTTTGCAGTTTCCAGCAATAAAGCCTACCAGTGAGATGACTAAAGCAAAGAGGTATTGGTTAAAGCTGAGAGTTAGACAATGAGGTCATGTATGTGAGATTAAAGGCAAAAATAAACAATAGCTAATACATATGCACATGCCACCAACTGGACAAGAGTGTATAAAAGGAAAAAGCTCCCAAAAATGATGTGATACAGTTTTTTTCATGAGCCTCTGCCTAATTAGCTGAGTTTAAAATAGTCTTTTACAGGAAAAACATGAATATTAGTTATTTTAGTTCACCTCAAAAACTGTTAAAACAAGTTTGTTTTGCCAGAACTAAAACAGAAAGTGTGTTTTTTCCCCCAGTTTGTTTACCAGTTAGAAGCACTGACCTAAATTTTCTGTCTCCCTTACTTCCTGTCGAAAGTCTACCCTTATTTCCTGTTTACTGATACAGCATATGCCATCTGTGAGCCATTACCATTAAAATCCACAGACTGACACCCCACTGGCATGCAGGAAGAGACATGATTGAGTGAAAAAAAGCAGGCACTTTTTAATTTTTTTTTTTTATTGTCAAGACAGATTTCAAGGTGACAGCAGAGGTGTCGAAAATTTGATTGATCGCACTCAAATCCAATAGAGTCCAATAACACACACAGCTGAGTCAAACCACCTGGATCAATAATGTTCCAAGTGACTGAGATGGATGTTTCTTTGTCTTTTCTGTTAAAAGCATTATGTAATATTTCAAGTGCAGTTGGTAATTACTTCATATGCTAACTGTCAGACATTATGATTACCTTGGGAGTCATGTTTTTTTTTTTTACCAAAATAACCAAATGTAAGGCGCGAGCTTTCACATGATGTGCATCTTGTGAACAGGGCAGATAGAGAGCAGAAACACTTAAAAACTGTACCACACTGCAGTCACTGTACTATGTAAGTATTATAACGATGCACCGTAAAATGATATGTTATTTCAGCATCATGTACAGTATTTTCTGATTACTGACTACAGATCTCCACATATAAACTGGGACATTTTACAAAAGTCATATAATTTTCAAAAGACAGCACATGGAAAGGTCACTTCAAGAACTATTGAGAAATCTTTTCTGCCAAAGTACCATTGCCATTTTTCTCAATGAAACTGAAGACAAGGTCTGTGGATTAATTCAAGTGACAGGGATATTGTATCTTGACCCTAGACTGGATATAAAGATGGGCGACATGACAGCTCTCCCAAAATGAGGTTATTCAATCTCGATCGCCCCCTGTTGTCTGACTGCAGTACAGGTCCTAAGACCCGCCCCTCCATGTTAGTGAATTGTCTTAGGCTGAACCAGAAACTCAAAGTACATGCCAAAGAAATTTTCCCTAAAGGTGGTTTCTGTCACTGAAGGGAGTTCTCATCACCATGATGTTTGTTCAAGTGTTTGTTTTAATGATAAATTCAGTTTTAATGAGTTATTGAATTATACATAATGGGGCTTTTCTACCACAATTGACAGCTGTGACAACCAATCCGTGCGCTCGCATTTAATGCAGCTGCTCACGATTGGTTGGACTGGTGTTTCGGCTGGAACTCCCCCAACGCAGATATCGTTACTGCTCTCATGGCTTTCATGCAGTGGGGCACACGTTTAACATATTGAAACCATTGGAATGAGTTTTTGTGTTTTTTTTGTTTTTTTTACCAAGATTTAAATATATTTACAATAGAAATAGAAACAAACAAATAAGTGGGATTCCCCTTAAATTGTGTTATAGCAATAGTAATCGGATATATGGAGTGCACAGTTAAGTTATTATTAAATGTTAACAGTAAATGTGAATTTATAAAAAGCCTTAGACATGACTTCTTTGAGTTAATGTGATATTCTTTAATGTCTCTAATATAGCTTTAAATCCAAGTCGAGCACTTTGATTGTACCATCCATATAACAGATGAAGGCATCGACCATGACGCTTAATAAGTAAAATCATTTATGAACTGGTGATAATTGTAAGATGCATAGCCGTCAGTATGATTGGGAAACTTGTTCAAATGAAAAATAAATTCCTCACGTCCTAAAACTTGAGTGTATGGCCTTGAACAAAATAAAGTGTGTCAACTACTCAACACTTAAGAAAATACCTAATTATCTCACTCTTCCCCTGAATGCCAAACCCTCTCAATCAACCTAATCTTCACTTTACATCCAGCTTCACTTTCAAGAACATAAACACAGTTGTCACTCAAATTGCTCTGCCGAAAGACTGCACCAGATGCTTATGTTGGATTATCATGCATACTAATGGCAGCAGACTTTTCACAGCACTGCATCAAAATGTAAATTTTCCCAAGATGAGATAATCTAACATTCTGCGGTTTTAATTAATTAGCAGTTAGTTTTCCACAATTTTGGGAAGATGTTTTATTTGTAAAAGCTATTATTGGGGCCTGTCAGGGGGAGACACAAAGCAAAACCTGCATTTGCGAAAAACATGGTATACTTAAACAATTTCTCCTAATGGGTTTTTGGACAGTATGCACAATACCCCATGGGTCACTCCCTTTTCAGGCCAATGAAAAATTCCACACCAGCATCATAAATGAATTCAGTCTAAGTAGCAGGGAAGATATGAGAACATTTTTCTAGTCCTCTCAGTCAGGATCATTCTGGATTATTTAAATCTGCAGAGTCTAAAAAAGACTGAACGGAAGGAGTGGTGCAAATCAGAATATACATAAAATGCATTCATGTGACAGAGTCAAGGGCCGCTTAATTAATTCAAATTTTGCAAGTAATCATTCTCTCTTACAAACTTTAAAAGACTAATAATTGAAATGCATTATTGTGCATCTTCAGAATGTAAAAGATGACGAGTAACATATGTGATGGCAACTGGACTTGATTTAGCTCTTTAAGCTGCAGGCCAAAATGGCATTTAAATGAATCTGGACACATAAAGAGTGAATATTAACTATTAATTAGACAGAGTGCAAGTAGAGTTCAAGTAAGTGCAAGTTTTTTGCTGTGTTCTCAACAGTTATGTTCCTGAAACACAGACGGGAAACACGTCTACAATAGCAAGAGTCTTGTGGTTTTATGACAGATATGATGATAAATTAAACAACTTCTCAGTGGAAACTGACTGGCAAAACAGTCATATATGAGCTATTCTGCCATCTAGTGGTAGCAGCGCTAATTAAGAAGGAGGGACATGTGACCTATGTGTTGGAATGGGTTTGGTGACTTGTTGAAGTTACATTAAGTCCAATGATCATCAAAGCCAAGAGCTTGCAGTCACAAAATATAACCTATTAGAAAACTGATGGGACTTTCGTACCCAGGGGTGCCCAAAATAAATCCACCTTCTTTACAACTGTGTTGCCACCTTGGCTTTGTGAATAGGAGACCAGAATGGGATTCCAGTGGACATATACACCTTGCACAAGTGTCTTTAAACAAAACACCAATGTCGCAATTAGTGGCATGATGCTGTTATGCAGCTAACCTGATACTTTGACTTTCCTGCGAGGTGAAACAAAGAGAAAGCTTATCTACAGTGAGTGAGAGAGTATCTGTAGCCTCTTTTAAATAATGCAGCTATCATTTAAGCATTTGGGTTGATAAGCATTATCTTGCTCCTGAATAGACCTTACAAATTTTAACACAGCCTCATGTCTGTTAATCTTTGTTAATTCTGGATGTTAAAAGATGAACAGGATGTAAAATAATGGAGAAAGTCAAACCGCCATACTCCCCTACTCTTTCCTCCTGTCTTGTTCACAAAGCTCAAGGGAGCTTTGGTAGGGAGGGAAAATGGATATTTTTAGC
This sequence comes from Plectropomus leopardus, assembly GCF_026936395.1. Taxonomy (NCBI): domain Eukaryota; kingdom Metazoa; phylum Chordata; class Actinopteri; order Perciformes; family Serranidae; genus Plectropomus; species Plectropomus leopardus. Next base: position 24,929,965 of record NC_142182.1, on the reverse strand, counting down.
AGGTCCCACAATCCCTCCTGTAAATAATTACCCTTGTTGCCGTTGAAGCTGCCAACTCATCGGATTGGATGAGCGCAAAGCGTCTAACGTCAAAATAAAGCAAACCTGGATGGAGACATCACATGTACACATGCCTCTTGGTTATTAGCAACAGAGGATACTCACCTTACACAATAGTGCAATTGAAACAGTGGAAGTAAGGAAAAGGAGGCGAGAGCATAAGCCAGCACATTTTAAATGCCCTGTGCATGAAAAAATGGGTTTGAAATATGGGAATAGAAAGTGCAGCTATTTCCCCAATCTGCTTAGGGAACTGTTGACTAGAGGTAAATGTGTAAAAATGAACATAAAGAGCGAGACAACCCATTGCATTAAATAGCTATTTTAACACCCCCAACTGCTGTAATGGAAGTGCCTGGTGGCCAACAGTCGACTGCAGTTGTACCGGTCAGTTCCCAAATGTAAGTGTTTATCTGTGTAGCCCTCCCTATTCTTGCAACTACTCCCCCAGGGCCATTGCTGTAAACAAGAATATGCTCTTAGCCAAGTTTGCCTGGTTAAATAAGGATGAAAGAGAAGAAACTCCAACAAGAAGGTCAACGAAAGTTTGCTGTTCTCTCGTCTTGTCTACTGCATAGGGACACATATAAAATGCTGCGCATTAATAATGATAACACAGGGTCAATTTAGGTTGGGACAGTGGTGTCCTTTTGTGTTTGTACCGTTTGTTTTTGCTTTGAAAGTACAGAGGAGATTTTTCCCTCAGAGTTCATACCACTCCGCAAGCTGCTCAACGACTCACCCAACTTTTATAAACTGAAGAAATAGTTCAACCTTTTGAAAATACACTCATTCACTTTCTGGTGGAAAGTTACACAAGATCCAAACCACTCTCATATCTGTCCATTATATAAGAATAGAGGCAGCAGCTGGTTATCTTGGCTTAGCAAAAAGACTGAAAATATGGGGAAACAGCTAGCATGGCGAAATGTTGTGTTAACTGTTGTGTCAACACAAAGCTGGTCTTAACCATTAAGCAATACAAGCAGATGCTTGGTCCCCCCTGGTCTCTGGGGGCCCCTAAGAAAAGATTTTTTTTTTTCTTTATCTTTTTTTTTTTTAATGAACTCCAGGCAATAACAAAATAAAAACTTCCTTAACAAAAACTGACATTTCATGCCATTTTTGCTAACAAATAGTGGCAAAGCAATTACCTCAGAGTTGGGTGAACTGGACAATTTAGGTACGCAAAGTAATTTACTGTCCTCCACAAAACAAGCACCCCCAGGATTCTGAGATTTAATAAAAATCACATTTTGTGGTTGTATTAGACATGATAAGTTAAACAAAATTAATCATCAAACAGTAATGACATTCAACACAAACTGGGATAAAAATCTTTACAAGCTATGCTTCAACAGTTTGCCAGCGCTGCAGCCTATAAATTAATTTACAGAAACTTCATTTGGAGGTCCATTTAAGAAAGTGGTAAAACTCTCATCATCTTACAACAGCCATATGTTATATCCTTACATTCCTGCATGAAGGATGTCACAAACATTTAGGAATTTACTGGGTCTCTATAAATGATTAGATTTAGAAATTTTTCATAAGAAATCATAAAGAAATGGGCAAATGTACTTTTAAGTCCCTTGTATGAAAGGTCACTAATAATCAGTGACCGTAAAATATTTGATTTTATATGGGTCTAAACAGTTAATCCAAACTAACAACTGATAAGATGTATTGGTTCAAACATCTTTGCCAATTTCATGTTAGTATTTCTTCTAAAAAGTGCACATTTTGTCTTTCACGCTCATTTGCGCATTGTACCACACATTCCACGATAATATAAGTTGCCACCATCTGGTTGCCTTGCACATCATATCTTTTTGGTTGTGCCAAATCCTTTTTACAAATGAATACAGGTGAGATTCAGCCCATTCAAATTAGACTATAACACTACACAATGCACATTTTTTTCTGATCAAACAAAAGGCACTGTGAGGGACCATCTAAGGGGTTAATGAACAAATATTGTATTTACTGTAGTTTATTTAAAGAAAGGATTCCTCCCAATTTATTCTTGGCATGCTTGTACACAATGTATACTGAAACTAATGAAATACCAAGTTGGTTCAGTGCCATCTGAAGTGGCAACACGTTACAATGCGGTGCACCCCACAAACCAAATTAGGGCCCCCAAAAGTCTAGGGCTGGCCCTGTTTTAACACTTCAGGTTTGTACAAATTAAATCAGCAATATATAACATCTAAATGTGTGAGCTTACCTACTGAAAGAGACAGGCTAGCTGCCCCCGTTTGCAGTCTGTGTGCTAAATTAAGTTAAGCTAACAAAGCAAGCTGTTGCTGGATACAGTCTTAAATTTAAGGGACATACATGAGAGGAGTATCAATCTTCTCATCTAACTCACTTATCTGAGAATATATTTATTGAGCCATAACAAACAGAAGTTGTGCACAAATGTGAAATGTGACAGTTTCTGATTCTGAATCTGAAGAAAAATGTTTTTTTAGAATTGAGCATTGCATCTCCCTGATAAGCTTTATAGTTACTCAAACTTGAACTGAAAGGCTTTTCGGGGCCAAAAAGTGGAGAACTGTGATTACAAACACACTGTCAACAGAATCTCAGGGGCCTACTCTTTTCTGAGGAGAAAAGGCAGTCAGCCCTCCTTTCGTAATTTATTAGGACTGTTTGAAGATGCTGACGCAATTCCCCCTCTGCTGTGATGTCACTGATGCTAACTATCTGGCTTTCATCTTTTTTTCAGCTTTACTGCCTTAGCAGTAACTGCTGCATAGCTGCCTCATTTCTTTCTATCTAGAGCCTGCCTTATTTCTTTGTGCATAAGGCAGTGCATCGGTTTTTACATATCCTCTGGGCCTGCATAAAAGAAACCTAATTTGGCCAAACAATGTCAAATCCTCTAGTGACATGTACCAACCGTGAACCTGCTAGATCAGATCAATTATGAGAGGGGTAACATCAGTCATTGACTTTCAATACCAGCTGCCAAATACATGTCCAAGAGAATTTTCTCAGCTGTCTGTCTAAACCTTCCCAAATCAAAGCCTTGCTCTATAAGCCCCGACACAATCCATCTTTGCTGCACACAAAGAAACATTCTTGTGGCATTCCTGTGAGGTAACTGCAACAAAATCTTTGGAGGCAAACATTGTGTCTAGGAATTTGATTGTATATCTCATTTGAGTAATTCAGCAACATTTAATATAAAATTATTATCAAGAAACTGTAAGAAATCAGTGGAGGGTTTGACTAAAATTTACCCATAACACAAAACAAATCTCATATGTGTAAAATGTAGCAAGGACTCTTTGCTTTTGTCAGTTTATAATGATTCCTGTTTGTTTTTTTAATTTTCATACAACTCTAGCAAAATGAACAAAACAATGCTCAGTACTGACGGATTAATGTAATCTAAGATTAGTTTTGATGCTGGTGCAGTTCAGTTTTAGGGGTGAATGGATATCACAAAATTTACAGTTATGTTGCCGATTAATAACATAACTATATGAATACATTTTTTAGGGATAGAAGGGTGTGATGCAAGCACAAACTCAATATGTGACATCTCATCCCTTTGTCGTTACTTAATTTTCATACTTCCTAATGAAGCAGAGAAGAGTGGAGCATAGTGTCATCACACTGGAAATTAAGTTAAAAGCTGCAAATGGTTTACCAATCATGTATCTGTTAATGAAATAAACAAAACAAACAAACAAACAAAAAATCCACTGAGCTCTTTCAACATAATTGGAAGACTGAACACTGTTATCAAACCAAGAGTTCGAAAAGTATTTCACTGCTGAAAATACAATCTCTTTATCCAACTGGGCTCACTATGCATCAGGAAGACACAAATACTTTTGAAACTGGTGCTATATGGCCACAGAAAACAGAGAAAAGGGGCTGTGACATTCACGCTGAAGAGAAAATCTACAACTACCAGAATGCACTGCACCCTACTGGACCAATAAAAGCTACTGTTGGTGGTTGATGTAATGTGAATTCATCAGAAAACAATATGGCAGCCGGCTAGTAACTAACGATTTTGTATTACACTTAAACAGTGAGCTGGTGAGATTTGTAAGACTCAGTTTTCAAAATATAGAAAACAGCATGGGAACCACTTTCTTTTTACAAACTGTGTTATAACAGCCAAAGGGGCTCCAAAATATGTTTCTAAAAGCATTTTAGTCAAGAAATAGTCAGTTTCGTGACAGAATCTTGGGTTATATTTGATCCGCACTGTCTAGTTTGTGTTGAGTTTGAGAGAAAGAAGAGGTGCGCTTATGTTCTTTTTGTGTATGTAAAGGCGTGGATATGGAAATACAGAAGTTAAGTCTGTAGTTCAAGAAAGATGAGCTAGTAAGATGGAGGGAAGTTTATCACACTTCATTTAAACAAACCCACATTGTCATGATACAAAGCTGGTTGAAAATTGGTTAAGTATCCTTTTAAAGGTCCAGAGTGTAGGGTTTAGAGGGATGCATTGGCCAAAATTCAATATAATATCCATAACTATTTTTCCCTTAGTGTATACTCACCTGAAATTAAGAATTGTTGTGTTTTCGTAACCTGTGAATGAGAGGTTTGTATATACATACAGAACAGAATGGAATGGATTGAATTGAAAAAACAGACGCTGGTTCTAGATTGGGCTATTTGAATTTTTGCATTTTGCCTTTTTCATTTTCGGTTGATTACTGTAGTCGTCCCACAAGCTTGGCTCAGAGGAGAAATTTTAGTCGGTTGCAATCTTCAATCTCACCACCAGATGTCACCAAGTCCTATACACTAGACCTTTAAATGTTTCAATTACTAAATCATGGCCACTCCCTGCCAACATCAGTGAGCAGGTATACTTTTAACTGTCGTCCAATTTAGGAGTTATATTGAAACAAACGGAGCATAAAATAGAATGTAGCACCACTTGGTGCCAGACACACAACCCCACAGCTAGTCTCCCAAAGTGTAAGACTGTAAAGAAAGAAATAAAAATATGCACTTTGCCCTCTTTTTCTCTTAATTTCCTGAGCGAATTTCACTTTGATGAAGTTTGGCTTGCAGGTTGAAGGTTAATGTGGACATTTAATTAAATTAAAGCACTTGAAATCACACAGTTTAGGAGGACAGTCAAGCATAACATAAAGTGAGTTGGTGATTAGAGGTTTAACACAGATACAAGTCAGGTCACTCACTTTATGGGCTAACGCTAAACTATTACTCTTATTAGCTTTGGGTTTTTTTCAATATCCTCCTCATGCATTTTGAGCTGCTGAACATATACAATGCTCATAGCAAACAGTATCTATTTCAAGGCATGTGTAAGTCTTTGATACCTTTTACGGAGGGTCGCTTTGACCTTGTGAGATATGCTGTCCTGCTGGGTCTATGAAACCTTGTTTGTGATAACCATGTGATGTTCAGGTGAGCACCAGTCCCACTGTATTACAAGTAAATGAAAAGCCATTATTTGTCTAAAAGAACTCCACATACAACATGCTGATTGGCTGCCCTCTTGCCTCCTGGCTGATAGGGCCCCCTGAGGCACTGGTGTGAGCCTTTGTGTTTCTGCCAAACAACAAATTCACCTTAACAAATAGCACTCAGTGCTCTCAGCAGAAGGTCCTTCACAAAACTTCAATACTTTTCCCTTTTTCGGGTTTTGCTGCACAAGGGTAGAATAGAAAGTGAGATAAGGCACATTTCGACTTGCAAATGGCAAGCCTGCTGGGATGACCTGAAGATGCAGTGGAACAGTGTAGATACCTCTGTTGTTGAACAGTGAGTGTTCATTCACTGCCTTGACCATTTGAAGCGTGTTTCTTATGAGGACATATGGAGGTATTTTGTAAAAGAAAAGACATTGTTGAAAACATGTAGTTCATGTAATAGGTTATTGACATGCTTAACACTGTGCGTAATCTTTTTTTTTTATTTGTTTTGTCCTGTTTTTTTCTGTCATTGCAGCGTTTGTCTGCATCTCACAATATTAATCAGTGAATGGAGTTGGCTGAGTTGCTTTCAAGTCATTGTGAGTTAGGGGTTTATATGTATGTATGACATAGAGGACCACCTGTTATCCAATGCTAATAAAGACCATGAGATGCTATTAAAAGATCCAGTAAAATCCTAGTAAGCAGATATTGTGTCAAAAATATTTTGCCAAACTGCTTTGTTATTTGTTTATTTGACCATTTCGTTTTTCTAAATGTCAGGAGCATAGCATGAAAGACAAACACATTCTCAGCCAAAGTCATCACATATTGCCTCTTTACAGTGGACTTCCACGTCTACTTATCACACTCTAAGTCTCTTTCTGCGTCTGCTGAAAGCATGTGGTGAGATTAAAATTAAAAAAAAAAAAAAAAATTTGGTACCAACCATGACATCCACTGCCAACCCTATAGGCACCTTCGTGCTCCTTATATCACATGGCATTCGGTTGTCTGCTGGTGTATAATAACACCACCACCAGTTCTGTCTGGCCGCATTCTTGGCTGATGCCGTCCAGGGACGTTTCATGCCGACATGAAAGGTGGCTTTTGGCCTTGGGATCGTATGTCAAATGCACTGCAAAAGCCGTGGTATTTGACTGAACCCTGTGCATATGCAGTGCCCACCCCTCCTAAAAGGACCTATTATAGCCTTTCCTTATTTTCTGTCATACATAGTGTTGCAGTGTTGGATGTTTATATTAAATATGGCCAGAGTTTTGAATAATAAGGTAAATGTATGTAAAAGTAATCTGTATGAGGAAAAAAACCTCAGGCATCAGACTGTTCTGAATACTGTGCTTTCATCGTGTTTTTCTACTTTGGTTATGAGTTTACGTCAGATCATGAGGGAAGTTTGTTACACAAGAAAAAGCCCCTACACAGTTTTTCCTCAGCTGCAAGTACATTGCTCCATGTAGCTGTGTGCTAATATCAGGGAAGCATGTAATCTTTGTCTGTATTTTTGTTAATACCTCCTCAATTTTAGATTTTAGTCCTGCTGTAAAATTTTTGGTTGTGTTATGAAGCTTTGTTAGGGATTTTTTATGGTAGAAAGTGCTGCTATTCTGCATTACAGTCATTGCTCTAGCTGCAATGACGGCGCAGAGAAGCCAATATATAGATGACCCGATTTGCTGATCAATCACAGCATGCTGAGTTTAAATAGACAGGCAATAAAATGGATCGTTTCAGATAGAGGGTGAATACAGGTGTTCCTGTACAGACAGTTTGACACAAATAAATTGTTTTATGCCCATTAGAGCATGTAAACATTTTTCTAGAAACCCCTAATACAAGTATATAGGATGCCTATGCTGAAAATGAACAGGTTCCCTTGATCTGCTAAAACACATGCATCATGCATCTTTTGTTTTCCCAACAAGTTTGGAAGTCAAAAATCTTCCTCCTTTGGTCCATGCAGATTTAGTGCTGTGATTTACTTTTTTGCCTCACTTCAATAGTAAATTTGTGGAGGATCTCTGTAAGAATTAATGATTGTTTCTGGGATTTTAGTTTACCCCACCATTACAAAGTGGTTTATGCAGTATGCAATACAGGAGGTCTCTGTCTAAACAACCAATGACACTTTTCTACAGTGCTGCCTCATCTCTATTTACTGAAAGATAAAATCTTATAAATTGACACGACTCCCGCACACCAAATTTGTGCACCACCTCATTTATTCCAAACCCAGGTGCTTGTATATATACTGATACAGCATTCATTATATTCATATTAGAAAGCTGTAATTTAATGACTCTGTTGAGCTATTGATGTGTCTGGCAACACACTGTGATGATGTACAGCACATATGCCTCTTAGAGACTTTAGAGTCAGAGATGAATCAAAACAAGCAGCGCATTATTACTCACAACATAAACAGTTTTGTTATAATGATGTTCATAAAATCCCGTCTTATTTAGTCATCACAAAATGTGTTTCCCCTCTTTTTATGTAGCACAAGTATGGATTGTCTGTCATTGCCTTTGATATACTGCAACATTGTCATCACCTGGGATTTAGTCAGTAAAGTCAACATTAAAGGATCACACTAAAATAGTTTAGAGTTAGACTTCTGAAGATCAATACTGTCTGTGCCAAACAAAATGACTGTTGGGAAAAAGCTATAATATGCTTTTATTTGATTCTATTATATTTATTGTAATATCAAACCTTTTGCTGTAAACACTACAGTCAATACTGAATTTAGGTCTGACTTTAAATATGGTATATTTATGCCCAGAAGTAAGACAATTAGAAGAGGTCTGTTTTTAAATTGACAGTAATGACAAAAAATTAAATTGAATTAAAAAAATAAATAAATCCCTACATTGTCCCAGTTTCTCAGTGAAGGCATTTAGATTAACGTAAACTCATCTACAGCAAGACTGAATTTAATCCAAAGCAGAAGCACCTGCTTTGATGCTATTTGCTGCTGGGTCACACTATTCTGTACCACAATGATATTTTATAGTCTGTTTCACTTAGCTTTAGCTTCCTGGTGTTCGATGAATCTTGGAAAACTCAAATTAATTAATATCACAGTTTATAAAATGCAGAAAAAAAAGTTAAGTCTAGTTTGTTTTGAATGTGCATCACTTTTTTCAATCAAACACCTTAAAGCACAGGGACATCGCTAACTTGTACTTATATACAGTACTTCATAAAATGTACTTTTTTTATTATTATGTTAAAATCTACTCATTAAAAAAAGACATGGTTAATATTGATATTGATTTTTCACATATTTTTCTGCAGCATTTTAGAATATTTCATGAAATTATAGGGTTGTGTAGCATCACAATTTGAAATTATCCTCACACATGCACAAGGTTGATGTGTAGGAATACCAGTTCTATATGCAACTTACTATGTGTGGGATGTCTATACATTAGGCATGTCACCATTCAAGAAAATGTAGTAGTTGGCGCTGGTGAAATTCCATTATTTTTAATTAGTTGTTTTAAAGCCTTGAGTTTGCATTTAAGCTATCGCCATCTTTTTTTTTTTTTTTTGAGCCAAAAGTGACCATACTTGGATGAGAGGTTGGAGCTGTGTTGTAAATATGCATTACATCAGGCCTTGATTAAAATGTGAATTATATAAAATTTCACCCTCCGTACACTTGTCATTAAGGGGAAAATTAGCTGTAGACTGAAACTGTTTTTTACTCCAGGCTGTTTTATAGCTACTGTTATGTTAGGCATTTAAACATGACGTCTGTGGGGACTCACTCACTTCTGGAGCCAGCCTCAAGTGGCAATTCAAGCTTCGCAGTTTGCTGTACTGTAAGACATGCTGGTCAGTCTGCTAGTTGTCCCACCCCTCCTCTACTGTGGTTGGACGGCTGGGTAGAAAGTGAGAGTGATGAGTGCAGCATACCCAAGATTAAACATTTTTTTAAATTCCCTGGGACTGTGTTCCAGTTGCAAATAATTTACAAAATACTCTGGCCTTTAATGGCATATGAAAATACTGTAGGCATGTAAACTGCCCCATGAAGTCTGGCCGAATGGCATGTCTGATAACTAAGCTACTGGAGAGAAAACAGTACTCTCAAGTTTTCACAATTTTGGCAATGACACAGTACCAAGGTATTGGTTCTTGTGACATCCCTACCATACATAGTAAATGAATATAATAAAAATGTGAGATCTGCTTTTTAAAAGTGCCACTGGGACTATCAGCTAGGTTTTGAAAGTTTTAAAATACATATTAAGATTCAAATCGTACTAACAGCTTCACCACCTTAAAAACTGAACAGGCCTGTGTTATTTTCACCCATCAGCGCAGAGTTGGGTATTGTTAGCTGCTGCTCTCTGAAGCAGTAACTACAAACTTTTTGCAGCCATCTTTTAAGCCTTCAGAGGGTGAGCTTTTGATACACAAAAGATAGATTCTGGGTGGAGTATTACTTCAAGGGTTTAGTCTTATACACGCTGTGGCTTTTTACACATCCAAGCGTCTTTTAGATGTTTTTTTTCACCAGCAGCGCCTGAGCTATTAGTGAAACCTTTCAAAAAAGCCACAGCAGGTATAATTCTGCTGACACTAAACCCTCAAAGAGAGATCTATGGCAATAACAAAGGTCCCTCCAAGAACACAGGTCTTTTACAATTCAGGTTGGGTGATTCAGGGATAAAGTCTCAAACAAAAAAACAATGCTCAGAGTTCCACACATTTTACTGTGCCTACATGTGACAGCATCTGAAAAAAAGAGAGAAATTAATCATTATGTAAGCTGGAGAAAGAAAGAAAATGGAAGAAAGGTAGACAGAATGCTGAATATTGGCCTAGTGAAGGATGCAAGGTGGGAACAGGATGAAAGACCTAGTGGGAGACTCGGATGTGTAAGTGAAATGAAAAATGAGAAATACTCTGTTTAGAAAAAAAAAGAACGAGGGAGAAAGACAGGAGAAACTGGTTGTGAAGTGCATGAGGGAGGGAGAAAAAAAAGGAAGGATGATAAAGAGATGGCACAACATCTAAGACTAGAAGCAATTCTCACTGTCCCTCCTTCCCTCCCACTCCTTCTCATTATCACTGTGTTCTAGCCAGCTTCTCTCAAAGTGTCAGGCTCAAGACAGGATGTCGCTGTTGTTGTTGTCAAGATTTTTGTGCATGTGAGGCGCAGTTAGAGGAATGTCTTCACTCCTGACGCACGCAGGCAGAAAACAGACATCTGTCAATCAGTATGTTGGGAAAGGTTGAAAAGGTAATGCTTCAGTAAAAATGAGCACAAATTGAGTTGGAACTTGGTGGATATCCAATGTTTACTTCATGATTCCAGGTGGTTTGAACAGTAAACAAAAGTAATGAGAGCCAAGGAACCCCCACCAATTCTAATGAGCATACAGTGATCTAACTTCCCTCTAGTTAAAGCTGCAATGATCTACTTTTTTTTTTTAATTAACAATGGGTCAAATTATGCGATGTGACAGGGTGACACATAGTGGATTATCACCTACTTTTGCAGTGTTCCTGCATTGTTCAGACTTCGAATTATGTATGAGCAAGCAGACAAATTTGTATTTTCTTCAGAAAGAGAGCTCCAATGTCAAACAGCAATGTGTCAACAACTGGTTAAATTTCATCTGTTTCTATATAACAATAATAACTATCTTTGCTGTTCCCTATTTACATGTGCTGTGTTTCTTGATAGCAGTTACTAAATCCATAAATAATTACACACCCTACTCACTGAAAAAATGTGAATTAACTGTTTTATTTTTGTTTTTTGCTTTTAATCAAGTCAATCCAGTGTCTCTTCACACTGATTTCCAATTAGGCTGATAAAGAAGAAAGCAAAAGAAGCCATTAAAACTCAATTGAAAGTCAGTTCTTGAATCCCTGGATTATATCTCACCTTTCTCACTGATGGAAGAAAACAATTTGAGAAACAATGAAGGTGTTTTGAAAGCATGAAATGTTATGCACCCAAACAGAGAAATGAAAGGAGGTGAGGCTGAGGTTGGGAAGTCTTTTACAGATGCTGGTATCAACACAATGGAGTGAATGACTCATTTTCACAAACAAACCACAAGCTTTTGTGTGTGTGGTGCCCTCACTTGACTCCCCATCCATTAGTTAAACCCCATATTAGCACCAACAGTTAACACCCTTTAAATCTCTTAAGACACAGGTTTACTTTAAAGCATTTAATATCCTCTAATTTATGAATTTCCTCTTTCTTAATAGCTGGATTTATTTGTCAGCTTCAGTATGATAATGGATTTCTCTCAGACTAAAATCTTTTTGATATTTTTTTTTTTTTTCTGTGTTACTCTTTTAATGCAGTAGCACATTTGGAATTTGTTTACCTGACTCACACATTAAACTGAGTGCCCATTTTTCTCCAATGCCTCATAAATAAGAAAAAATATTCTCTCTCTTTGCATATTCAAATACTTGTGTGAACTCATGCATTTCAGCAGGTTTCTGTGTACAAAGTCTTTAGAACAGATACTGCTCCACTCTCATGCTTCTCACTGAAAACTTTGCACATCACCAAAATCATCTCTTCTGCAAAATTGCCTTCCTCACAGCATAAAATTGCTGTGCTAAATCTAGCATGGCCTTTAGCTATGGGTGTTGCTGGCATCAATAGAGTGATGTATAAGGATGGCACCCAACCTGCTCTTCATAAGGCCGCTGATTGCTGGCTCTTATTACCCGGCTTCATATTGATTTCATGGCATGTCAGCGTGTGATTGCAATTCGCGTGAGTAACAAGTGCTGTATCAACATTTTCGCTCCTCTCTGACCCGATACGACTCAACAGTGTCCTTGGGTCAGGTTTGTAACATTAACTGAAGTTTACAGCTGTCGTTATCTCAAATTAATGTCAAGGAATGTCAAGTAGCGACATAGGGAAGTAATACCATCATGCACACTAGTGTCATTTACATTAATGCTATTGATTTTAGATAGCCTGTACTGATCTTTAACTTGCAGCAAGGGCAACACTGCAACTCTATGCTCCTTAAAAAATCATTTAAAACACATTAACACCTGAAAAATGACCTTGTCACGGCTATCTGTGACATTCATTGCAGACTCTTTATGATGATGAAGACATTCATTTAACTGTCCATTGTAACACTGGGCATACAACAAACAGCAGATACATTTATTGAGAACCATCTTAAAGCTGCACTAGTCAATATTTTTATGTGACAATTATCATCCGACACTGCAGTTTCACTGAACTAAATTAAGTTCTGTTGCACCTTTGAGCTTGTTGTTTTTGTTGTATAGCCCACAACGTTTGAAATTTCTTATTTGTTTTGGTTCAGCACTCTAGACAAACATTATTTCCAGCCACAGTCGGCAGCTGCTCTTTACAAAAAAGCTTTGTTAAACTTGCTGTTAGCTATCTCCTTAGCGACAGATGACAGACACAGCAACTAGCTTGTGGAGCATTTTAGCAGCCAAAAAACAGTTCCTTTGCCTCATAAATTGATGTGTATCAACACAAACGGTATAGGATACTGTAGTTAAAGGGTTTCTTTGGTATTTTTCAATCTGGATCCTTTTTTCACATGTTTTTGTGTCCACTTGTCTAATAGAAACGACAAGACCACTGCAGCCAGCAATGTAATCACTATGGGCAAATGAGCATTGTCATTTCATTTCCACTAAAGGTGCTTGTTTTTGCCACTGGCAGGCTCAGATTGTTAATATAAGTGTCTGACAGCATCATGGAAAGCTTCTCTACAAAGGTTGATCTCTTTAAACCCATTAGACTCCATCTAAATAAGGAGTAATAATATTACTGTAAAACAGACATCATACAAAGTTGACAGAAACTAAATAAAACTCACAGAAACAGTTTTGGTTTGTTCCTCTGCTGTTTTAACAACAGTAAGTCGGGTTTGGTTAAACTGAACCCTTTATTAAGTTAAATATATATATGCCAGCTCTAATCATGCTTGAATTACTGTTGATTTAAAGGGAGTCTGGTGTGTCCAGCAATATTGATTTGGGGGCTATTTCTGGTTTAACAAAACTGATAATACTCTTTAACCTAAAGGCTGATTTCTATAGGAATCCTTTCCATAAGTTTTCAGACACGTCAGTGAGAAAAACAAGCTCTTTTAGTGAAAGTACATTGACAATGCTCATTTGCCCAAAGTGGTTACACTGCAGCAGGTTTTGCCTCTCTCAATATTGGACCATTTTCAGAAATTGTTGTCACTTAGACACAAAAACATCCAGGTTGGAAAATACCAAAATGACCCTTCAGTATTGAATTCAGTTTCAACAGCTGGTCAGAAACACAACTCCAAATGAATGCTTGTTGTTCTGTGTCGGCTGCCGACGAGTTCATCCTTACAGCTTCATACGCTGAAAATATATCAGTGTTGTGTTTACAGCTTGAAACATTAATTGATGCTGCTATAAATATATATAGAATCCCATTTATACTTCTTGTTGTCACTGAATACAACTCATGCTAGATATTTGTAAGAGTGATGCAGCAATAAAAATGTAAAGCACAGCATATCCTATTGTGCAAAATGCCTGCTAAGGCTTTTTCAATTGCAGGACAGTAACATTTGTATCTGAAATTGTATCAGCGCAGATATGAGAATCTTGTTCCATTGAGAGTACTGCGCATGATATCTAAATTGGGCCTTCTATTTCCTCTGCTACCGTAAATATGTTCGCAAATGTAGATGTTTGCCTTTATAGGTAAGACGGTCCAGCTGGTTTTCATTTACACGCATTGCTTTTGGCAGATTGTGACTTTGAAAGAAGATAATCCATCAAATCAACTTGAGAGAGAAATTTCTGTCAGCTTTGGTAATTACCAAGTTAGAAAATATAACTGCAGGGCCTCTGCAGGAATTTTTGTGAGGAAATTCAGTATTAAAGCACAAAGCCTAATTACCATTGTGGTAGATTATTCATTAAAATGGGTACACATCCTCCTCTGTGGTTTCTTCCTACTGCCTGTGATGATTGTAGCAAAACAGAGCAATAAAACAGATCGTTTCCACACAGACACAGGTGGCCCAAACATCTGCACTTGGCCCACTGGTAAGAAGTGGTTTTATTTTATCAAGTATTGACAATGACAACTAACATTTACCCTTTTTTACACAGATATCGCACTTTTGGGCTGCTATAAAGCCCCTTCTTTATGCCTGCATTTTTTACACAAAAGTATCGTTCCGCTCCAGTGTGTGATTATAGATAGCATGCCAGCATCACTGAATCGAGAAAGGCATGACCGGCATGACATGTAACACAACAGCATTGATTTCTAATGTGACATAAAACATACCTGTCAGAAGCACTTTCCAAACTATAACAATTTCATAACATGGCAATAACAGTAATTCGCCGTCTCTGTTATATGGCAGCTGATCTTGTCCTCTGCTTGGAGGGTAAGTAGCTCCTGAATCTCATTGTTTTCCCAATTTTAAATCTCCTTTTAAATCTCCCACGGTGGGTCGCATACATAACATGTCGTCAAAACGTCAGACCCGTGCAGCCCATGGCCCTGTCCTGCCGGCTGTCTTGTTAATACAGACAGTGTTTCGGTGCTGTTACTACCTCCCATTGTGGCTTAAAGGCAAGACAACTATGTCCTGCCATTCTGAAATCATACCTTACATACAGAACGGCATGGTGGCATAACGATATTCCTTCTTCTTCGATAAAAATGCAGTATAAATTGGGCGGTAATGAGCGGTCCCGTTACGTTTGTTGTACCAGCCATTATTACTTACAGTTGGCATACAGGAATAGGTAAAAATAGTTAAATATTAAAAAATTGCTTGTCAAGGAAGACACTTTTGAAGACGGCATTACAATTTTGTACAAATATTTCAATATGTCTCTGAGGATAGAATTGGTACTCTAAATATACAAAGAGCATTATTGAGGATAGAGCTATCAGCTTTGAAATGGCCAAGTAAACCTCTATGACCACTTAAGATTAATAACAATGTCACTGCATTGTTCTAAGCTAGGGCAAAGGAGGAGATAACATGCAGATATAAAAGCACAAATATAGCAATACCCTCAAAGCAGTCCCACTCTGCATTAATGCAGGAGAAAAAAATACCATCAAGCACTACAAAAGACAACGCATGGCAGATATTCTTTGGATGACTGCTTTTCTGGGCAATGCACTCCTCTAACTATACTTAATAATAATTTACAACACGGAGGACTGTGCACTTCCTGGAGCATTTTCATTAGCACAGTTAAAAACTTCAGAGCCAATAGCCTGTCCTTCATTCCATGTCACGTTGCCATGGAAACAAGAGGAGAGGAAGGGAACACAGGAAATGAATTTATATTTTCTCAGAGTGCAAGGACTCGTCAAGTCCTCAGGTTGGCTGATTGTGTCCTGTAATTTTTTACAAAGAGAAAGAAACAAATAACCGGCCCAAAAAAATAAATAACTCGTATTGACTGCTAATGTGCGTTATTCATAAAAGCTGTAAAAATATATGCCTGAAATCTTGTATAATCTAATATGACACTGAACATAACACCTATCACTTACTTAAGGTGGCCAACTGTACTCACAACTAAGATATCATTAGCACTCATACTTGTTGTAGTTTATATGTATGTGGTTTGTGTGCATATCTGCGTGTGTGTGCGTGTAGGTGTGTGAAATGCATATAATATAACACTGCATAAATTCAGCACAAAAAGGGATGTATCTTGACACCATGTTAAAAATACTGTAGTGGTTTCACTGATTGAAGTTAACCTACGGTAAATTGTGCAGGCACTTGATGCTCGCCGCTCCTTGAATATTAACACAATATGGACAGCATTTTGGGATCATCTGTTATCTTTGAGTGGGTGCTGATGCTGCACATGGCTTATCGCACATGTTTTGAGAGTTTGATTACAATCTGCAGAGAGATCAAGATGAGGACAAGTTCTCGGTGACTGCAAGTTTTACAATACGGCATCACCCACCCGATTGCCTAACACATTTCTCTTATTATTGCTGAGAAGCCGTTTCTGTACAGTATATCCTGTAGTCACCCTTATAAAGACCTTGCCACACATATCATTTCATAGAAAATATAAGTTAAATCCACAAACAAATCTCTCTGTTAAACCTGTATCAGCAGTTTTTAACATTATTGTGACTACAGCTGAATAAAAAATGTTACATCAGCCTCCCTAAATGCTGAGCTGCAGATCATCAAGCACTGTTTGCATATAGTGCAACACTGTCTTTGTCATCTGTTGTTATTTTAAGAACATTACCGCTAAGGATCCATTTTATTACTAAAGCTAAAGACTACAAACAAACTATAATTATTAATTATAGTTCCAATTGTATTTATGTTGTTCCAATTTTACACTTTCACATGCAAAAAAGTTTAAAATTGTCAGTGAAAGCTAAAATCAAGATGCTAGCTCATGACCTTGACTGACCTTCCTATGTGCAATTGTTTATAGCTCAGTGATAGTCTATATTCCAACATTATTCTGTATTTGATCGCATGCAATGCTGTAGTGTTGTCAAAAACATGGATTTATTGACACATATTAATTCAGAGTATTTGAAATGGTTTCAACATGCATTCTTCACAATTTGATACACCAGCACCAGCTGCACTTTCCTGCTGTCTGTTCTCTGCTACTAAGCAAGAGAAGAAAAGTCCCTGTCATCTTAAAGCCTTGTCATATTTATCTTTTGATAAAGAGTTAGAAAAGTTAAAAGTTAAAAATTCCATTATCGTGACACATCCACATTGCTATCCAGTTCACTTCGGTTACAACCTACCACAGAAAGTTGAGTGAAAAAAAAATTAAAATAATAAGACAGTGCCCGCAGGCATCCCAGTGGAATCCTGTCCCTTGGAGAGAACGCCAGGTCAAGTGTGATTGCGTTATATAAGGCTCTCCCTGTGAGGGACGGCCTACAGCTCCTCAGGCCAACTCTGTCCTGTTTTTTTAACACGCAGGTTCGATTATAGAAATGAAAATCATTTCACAAATCAGAAGGTTTTTGCTACAGACGCTAATAATACATCAATAACTGCTCACTGTTTTAGACTTGGAACAGCACGTTAATTAAGTTTTTACAAATCTACCTGATTGAGAGCAGGCCTTGCAATTTGAACTGTTTGTGACAAGAAATAATACACCCATATCAACAACAGCACTAAGTTACAGTATGCACAGGGGAAATCTATTATATGTAGGCGCTGGGAGGGTGAGGTGGGCTTCCAGAGTCACAAGTCAATAAATAATTGAAAAGCTGCTCTTGTTCCACAGTTTTTCCTCTGTCTGCTTTAGTCTTTAATTAAGAGGTTATGGACCTGCTAATCCAGAAGCTCTGTGCCAGGGAGACCAAAGTCACACAGGACAATGGGAGATACAATCAAACTTTACCAATCAAGGAGCACAAACAGTTGCAACAGGAGTGGAGTGATTAAATGACAGATGAAGCATAGTCACAGTCCACTTCCTACAAAAACAAAACAAGGCATTTCCTGTCCTATGTGACTTTACTTTGGTACTTTCTGTGCTACAAGTTACATCTGGGCCAAAATCTAATTTTGTCTTTTTTTTAAATTATTGTTTTATTGTTAATTATTTTTCCTACGTGCATCTGCATAAGGATCTCACCATAGTGAGTTACTTGGTAGAAAAACTGCAAGAAGCTTTCTGACTGGCAGTGTTTTTACAATTGACTAGTTAGCCCTAAGAGATTAACTACTAAGCTCACTGTTTTTGCATTACTGAGCACCTTGCATTTTTGCAGGAGCTCCCTGAATGCCTCGAGTTGATAAAACTTCAACTCAGTGCAAAAAAGAGCACATTATATGTGATTTTTTGCCATTGTCCAATCAGATTAATTGAGACGTGGGCCTTTAGTGGTTGCGATGACAACAAGTAGCAGTGTACAGGGTTGAGTAAACCTTACCTCAATCTCAATGCCGCCCTAGACAAGCTGCAAGACATATCTGAACCAATAGCAGCCTAAAGTTTCTAAAGTTTGAATTAGGCCTGAAGATTCACAGCAGATTATCTAACTGTCCCTGAAAGGCCTTGAACCAACCATAACCTCGTCAAGCTTTCTGGTGGTACTCCCTGTAAATTCATGTCTCTCTGAGGGTCTCATGTACCCAACCGGACCTCTGTATCCCTTTGTCCAGTCCCCAAGTGACTCTGCGCCTGTCCTTCATATGTGAGTCTACTTCAGAGCAAAATAGTAGTTTAGCTAAGGACAGATTAATCGTTGGTTGCCTTGCAACTATATAAAAAAAGGCTCTCTCTGATAAGGGACTTGAACAAAAAAAGATTCTTTAAATAGTTAAATACAGTGAGGTTGCAGCTGTCTAAATACAATGTACACAAAACAAATATTCATTATTTCCATATGGAGAAAAGGCAAAAAAAATAAAAAGCAATCGAACATTTCTTGGCTGTAACTGTGCTATTCCCATAGTTTACTGACTAAAGTTGTACAGTCTACACTTCAGTTGTACAGTTTTGATCGCTGAGGAAAAAAGACTGTTACTGTTACTTGAAACCTATATGCCAAGAGAACAATTTTGTATATTTTCAAAACACCAGGTGCTTTCAAAAATGATTTTCTTTTGCATTTCTCCCCCAGTAAATGTGAAGTGAGCTGCTTTCCTTGCTAAAGCAAACTGCAAGACAAACAAGAGGTGTTATTACACCTCTCTCGCACAATATTCCACTTGTCGATTTCATTTTGGGTTACTGTACCCTTAAATGCCTTGAGCGTCCACCATATCATGTCTGCAAAGTAAGGTATGGATTTAGTCATAAATTGAAATTGCTATTGATGTGCAATATGGTTGTTCTAGGGTCACTCATCTATCCCTTTCTTTACTATATGCCAAGCCTAAAATTTTGGCAGGACATAAACCACTGTGAAGAGATACCATAACAACACTGACTTATTATACTTAAGCAATGGATATTCATGTTGTGTTGTTAAAGGTATAATAAATAGCTTCACTATGAGGGAACACATTCTTCACCTCATATCTCTTGATACTTGCAGTTTTTCCAACAGGAAATATATCCAATACTGTAAAGCTCTTGTAAGTTATAAAGCCTGTAAATGCCGTTGTTGTATTTATAATACAAAGTAAATCCCAATGAATGGGTACATCAAATATAAAATGTGGTCCTGTTGAAAGATACCAGTCATAAAACTGCTGCGTGATTGTCCATTAACTTTCATCTTCCCTCACAAACTGACACTGACCTCTGCATTGGAAACAAGGCATGAGAACTGTCTACTATGTGACTCCACGCCACCACGCCACAATAATTCAACCACCTTCGCCTTGGACCGACTTCCGCTGGCAAATCGTAAGGCAAGGACGAGGCACGTCGACCTTTCTGTAGCTCTGAGAAAAAAAACACCATTCACACAGTTGTATTTGCATAACTATCCCTACCTGCACATAATTAGTCAAATAACCTTGAGTCGGCCAGTTGAATGAGGTGTGACTAATTAAGTGTGCAGTTTGTGCTCACACCCTCAGACCGGGCCAGTGGAATGCTTCAGGCATAGAAATATACCTGCAGATTTTAGAGCCATAAAACTCCTCATTGGGTACTTGAAGCAGTAAGTTTATGATGAAGTTATGATTACATGTGCAGAGCGATAGCCCATGGTGACTTTTACCATCTTTGTCCATGTAGGGAGAGGTAATTCAAGTATGAAAAAAGACATGAGATCATTAATTGCCCTACTTTTAAGCTGTTCTGACAAAAAGCATGCAGTAAACAAAAAGGAACATACAAAATAAATGAAAATTCTAAGTGTTTCACACACGGATAAAGAAGAAGAAATCAATTTGGACTGACATCAAACAAGGACCCAGGCTTAACACTGGTGACTAAATGTGTCATTTTGTTCTTATATCACGTTTTGTGTTAACTCTTCTGAAGCAATTTTTCTAAAACGATGCCAAAAGTGAGTAATGTGGTTCATGTTGCTTTTCAACTCTGTTGCTGAATCTGATATAATGAGGGGAGCCATCAAAATGGTGGACGATGATTTGCAGGCATTACCGTGCCAGCCGCTCCTGATTGAAATGAAGGAAACCTGCTGAGTGTAAACATTCTGGAGAGAAATGACTAAGCAATTACTGCGCATCTAGCTGATTGGAAGGGTTAGAGCAGTTGTTTAGTGAAGGATACCAATCAATATCAAGCCCAAATAGAAAGTGACTTCAAAATGGGTAACTTTTGAAACCGACTACAAATGTTGTTGTTCAAACACTTTTGAAATGTCTCACTGGAATACCCAATCAAAAGTGATTGTGCAACTTTCAACAATGATTTGTGACTTTGATTGGAACCTCCATCTCTGCATCGATATTATCTTCCCAACAGGCTGCTCTTTACATACAATTCATAGGACATAACATCAGAAACAAATACTGGCAGTAAACAGTACCAGGTGATGAATAGGATCCAATCTTTTTGGTGCAAATACACATATTTAATAACAGCCAATCATTTAGGTGGTAATGCAACTGCAATATACCAGAATGTGGCCAACATGTGCTTACCTGGTTGCATTGCCAAATGATATTAACATGTACTTTAACTAGACAGCAAAGCAATTATCAGAGTGACTCATACTGCCACCGCTAAAGTGATGAAATTCTAGGGGTTGTTGTTACAGTGCAGCTTTGTGTAATTAGCATTGTTGGTCCACATGTCAAAGTTCCCTCTGAGGGGTGCTTTTCCCCAGGAGATTATGTAGGTTTATTTCTTAGGACTTTTAATATTCTGATTAATTTAGCCCCACTAATAATAATTACACAAAGAAAAGACTTTCAGTTGCAACATCCACAAGCAACAGTGAAGCTTGAACTAACAAGCCGTAAAGAGCAAACAAAAGTTAGACATGTCAGCCCAGTCACCAGACTCTATGTTACTAAAGTGAAGTAGTTTTGTTTAAAATTACATGAGCTGACTTTGTCATCAGGAGGTGAAGGAGATGGTAGATAGTTAGATAGTGTGACACCTTGCTAAGATGGCCGCCAAGCTGCAGACCACTGTTCAAGACCAAGAAACAACACAACTGGTATTTTCTTAGTGAGTCATCACTTCGTTTTCAGTGGTGTACCACCAAACATGTTTTTTTTTTTTAGCAAGTCTTCGCTCTGTTTCCAGTGACGATTCTGCCACTGAACATGTGTGTTTTTAGCGAGTTATTGCTGCGTTACCAGCAGAGATTGTACCACTTAACGTGTGCGTTTTTAAGTGCGTCATTGCTGTTTTTCCAGTGGAATTCGTGCATCATACCCATTTCCCCCTCATGTTTAATTAATATCAAACAAAAACACCAATTAGACAGACCTTTTAAACTCCGATTTTGGACTGATTAATAACCATCTATTCAGCATATTTTACTTTCTCTCTAAGGTCAAGGGCCTTTGGTCAAGGTATAGATCAAAAAGTATCTGATATCTGCGCTCTGTGTAATCACTTATGTTTCAGCGTCAGCAAAGTAGCCACAGCCTGAGGGATGGACTTCACTATAAACAAACCAACAGAACAGCCATGAATTTCAATGAGATCTTCTCAACGACATCATCCGCTACACACCTAATAATTCACCCAAGAACTCACCTGTGAGCATAACAAGGGGAAATACTGCAGAGCGTGGTCACACTGGCAATAAATCAATAATCAGATAGGGGTCACTGATGTGCATTTAATGCATAAAAAAGTAATCAATTTAGCCTCGGTAGCGGTAGCTCTGCTCCTAAATGGTCGAGTGCACTGTAGTAGATGAGCATAGTAGGAATACATAAATAAATAAGAGGCAAGCACTATGAAACCCGCCATGGTTGCAGAGTGAGTGAAACCAAAGTAAGCAGAGGCTGACTGTTGGTCATAGTGGTGGTAAAAAGCAGCATCACTCATCATCACAGTCTGGACTGAACAGCAGCTGTGGTGAGGGGTGGTGGTCTCTTCCGGTCAATAACGTCTGCATCCCATTGGTTCAACACTCCTTTTCGCCCATTACTCACTAAAATAATAACCCAAACAAGTCAAGAGACGTAGTGTAAAGTTTTAACAAAAATAGGCTTGTAAATATCTATGATTATACATGCATTAAAACAAAGATTGCAAAACTTAAATTGTTTATATACTTAACAAACTTCAACTATATTTTCTAAATTTTATCTCTGTACATTATGGTAAAAAAAAAATGCTCCATTCCCTTTAATTCAAGGTATGCAATCTTTCTGTAAAAGATGGATGATAGTATGATGTTTCAAAGATGTAATATTTTGCTCACAATCTTAGTATAGCATATTTTCATTAGCACTAAAAACAAAGTTAGTTAAGGTTAGTTTTGCAGGTATTTTGGTCATAAACATTGAACATTTGACACAATGATGGGACTAGAGGAAAAGTCAGGGAATTACCAAAATAATTCTCTTGGGACCATGACTATATGTGACTAATTTCATGGCAATCCATCCCATAGTTTTTGAGATATTTCAGTCAAATATGTTTTACTGAGCTATTTTGAATATTTAAGCTAATACTTTTAACCTCAGCTTCTCCAATCCACATTAAACACATCAGATCAAGCAGGATGCAGCTGTTTTGATGAGACAAATATTGCTTTTGTCAGACTGTCAGAGGAACCCATTTTTTCAGCTCTTTTATTGCTTATAAAGCACCTCCCTTCTACCCAATGACTAGCACACACCTGTGCCACCATCAATAAAAACAGCTTTGGTGAGTGTTTTAAGCAGCTGTTAACAACTCCTGCAAAAACTGGGACAGCAGGTAAATTGATATTGTAAACCGTTTCCAGATCAAAGACGAAAGGAGATACTGAGGAACTGACAGTACCACCTAAGACAGATACATTTAGGGATACAGCAGAAGCAGTAAGATCATGGGTGCATTCATGCAGTCTCTGCTGTGCGAGATGACTCAAGCTTGAATTGGGCCTGATGTCTGCCTTTGACACGCTGTGAAGATATTTTTGTCTTTTTTTGTTCTTCCTAGTTGTTTATGTGGAGCAGACAAACAGCGATTTTTTGGATACAAATGTGTGATCTAATTGGAGAGGCACAGCTGCAAAAGACTCAGTGAATCTGCGTGTCCTGCCAGAATAGACTTCTCTCACTTTAATTTTTGAAATCGTGAGATACTTGCAGAGAGAGAGAGGGTATTCTGCTGCCGCACACCAGTGGAGATTCATATACCTAATTACACATGTGAAGAGCACTTTCATCGGCTAAAAACATCCTAAACTCATTTCAAGTTTTATTCGGCGCTCACAGCTATTTTAGTCCCATCATGTACTTACAGGTAACAGATTGTTTAGTGCTACTTCAGGCTGTGAGTATTGCAGGCTGGAGCAGCAACTGCCGTTTCGGTCTTATGTTCCATCAACAAGTGCAAATAAATAGAAAAGCAAAATTGCTTTCAGAGAAGATGACTAGAACACTTCATTCAGGAAAAAAAGCTGCATAATTTGGACCTTAATAACCTCAACTGATGACAGTGAAATTTTATTGTCAAATGTACGAGATGACAAAGCTTTGAAGAACGTATATCATAAAATCCCAGAAAATCGAACTCTCTGATGTTGGCTCCAGCAAATGCCAAAGCTGTGACAGTGTCTCTACAAATATTACGCAAAACAACGCAGTCAAAAAAAAGTGTAATCTACTCTCTTAGCCACATATATTAATTTTAGGTAACACTTGTTAATAAGCAGCATTAATAAATTGCACATTAATAGTTAATTAAGCTTTAGTTAATAAGGATTTTTACTGTTAACAAACAATAAAATGAAGTATTTTTTTTAAATTAATGAAAAGTACTAAATACTTATAATGCAATAATTTATATTATTTTAATGGTATTGTTGCACATATTTATATAATGTATTAAGTATTTGTTAATTGTTAAAAATTGGTTTGTAAACTTATAACAAAACTATTAAAAACTGTTAAATGGTTAACAAATATTGTGAAATGCATATATTAAAGTGTCCATCCAATAATATTTTAGATTATTTACAAAACAATTATGAAATATATAAAATATTATAATCTTTTTAACAATAAGCTGTTAAAATACCATAAATCATAGCATTACTAATTATTAGAGAACATTAGTGATAAAAAGTAAAAAAAAACAAACTATTGACTTAAGTGTAATTAACTCAATTTGCCATTTATTAATTATGGAGTTATTATAAGGCATTACTGAATTTTACGGGAAAATAATTGCAAAAGCACAAAAGGTAAATAAATGCTAATTAATGCACCACAAATGATTGCGTAAGTAGGCAGTGTGTCTGAGGCTTGATGTCAGGAAACAAAAGAAAAATACAAAAAAGGAACAGAAACAAAAGGGTAAAAAGTTCTGGATGTTTACAGTGGCCTGTATATCACTTTCTGCTAATGTCTAAACCTGCAACTATGTAATTATGGCATACTGTGCTAATTCCCCACAAACAACAGGGCTACATTTAATAAGTACTGAAAATAAATAGCCTCCCTCAATAGTGTCTACAGTGACAGACTTAACAACTCCCTGTGGCACACAGGCATACACAAAAACTGAGGAGGAGCGTCTAACAGGACCAGGGTAGAAATCCCAGTGGGAGACAAAAGTGCCTCCCACAAAGAGCAAAATGTTACATGAACAACATGTAAAACTGAGTTTGTTTTAAAGGTGTTGGTATGACTTTAATCAGGGAGTACTTTGCTAGACACTTGAGTTCTCTGCTTTCCAAACTGTTAGAAGAAAGATCAGTGCGCAAAGGATTTCCAAAACCAGTCTCCCCATAACAGTCAGGGGCATAGTGTTATGTGATGTTAGTGCTACAACAATGCCAATGAGAACATTCTTGCAGTAGTTTACATCATGGTATTAACTTTTTTATTTTAGTTGGTGCACTGCTCGAATGTGACTTTTTGCCACTTTTACCAGCCACCACACGCTGTGAACAAGCTGTTTTGCAATTGAATGCTGCATGCATTCTATTTTAGTGTCAAGGATAAAAGAAACAAAAACAATACTATGCTTGGCTTCAGAAATGTCATTTCAGCTGTTACTTTAACATTATCTTAAACACAAAACAACTGCATGACCAGGATATTAAAGACTGGCTTAGGGGCTGCTGATAAAGGGAAACGTGAGAGAACCAGAGTTCTATGTGACTGAGGGCATTGAAACATAACTAAACCTCCATTACTGACCTCACAGAAAAATCTCAGTTTGACAAAGCACTGTTGTTAATACTATTAATAGTGAATCAAAATTCTATGTAGTGCGTCAATTTGAAAACTAATACAAAAAAAGAAAGAAAAACACAATGTATGTAAAAAAATAGTTTTACTACCAACAACTAAGAAAAATAAGTAAAATGGAGACATCCTGATGTTAAGTACATGAGTAAATGTAAAACAATTAATCTCGACCATTCAAGGAATAATGACAGAATTACGCCAAGTATGTCAAGGGGAAGGGGTTAAAGTAAATTTGGTGGAATCGGATGATTTTCCAATACCTTACCATGTGACTTTTTTGCCTAAACCAAACCTTCAGTGACTTTGTGGTCTAATCCTAATCAGTGCTAGCATGTATGCTTGTGCTAAGTGCTTTCCTGCCTGAACATAACCACCACAGGCTTGTGTTGACATCACGATTTTGGCTTTCTGGACCGCAAGTAGCGGACACAGAAGGATACTGTGAGCGTAATATGTAGATACACAAGTCCACTGCAAAGAAGCAATATGTGCGGACTTGGGATGGGAACGTATTCGAAGGAACATACTTGGCCCTCTTCAAAAATGTCATTGATTTGGCAGTGCAAATGTAATGCACGACCACTGGCATTTGATGACTAATCCCATTAGTCATCCACATTATCATCTATTCACTGTGTTTGAATCACACATATGTATTTAGTTACACGTGGGTTTACCAGCCTTGCTGCCGTAAGATCACTGTTAAATTAAAGAGTAATATAATCTTACTTGTTAGACCTGCTAAAGCTTAACAGGAAGTCTATCACCTGTAGTATGATCGCTATCACAGTATGAAAGTTCAGTTGCGGTGCTTGTTAGATTTGCTCTACATGTCACTCAAATGTGTATTGAGTGAATCTAGGTGTTATGATTCTTCACCTGACTGTCATTATAGCTCATATTTCAGGATTTGTGGCTGCTATATCATTTATCAAATGTTTCATCTGAACCCCAGAAAGCCAGAAGACAGCCCTGACAGCCCTAATTGTTGACATAATGGTTTACGTCCAAAAGCAGATGTAAACGTCAGTATAATTAAAATCCCTGTGAGAAGAATCCTACATAAATAACATACATTTGGTGGCATATCTAAAAATCTGTGACTTTGCAGGAACAGGATTTTGCAGTGTTGAATTAAATTAAAGAGTGACAGTGGGACAGGCAAACTAATTTCAGACTGAATCAGAACATATTTTAATTGCACTTAAACATTTGTTCGTGCAAACGGCTCTCTAAGATGACAATCTTTTAGTAGCTATTTTTTAATGGGATGCATCTTCAAGTACAACTGATGGGAGCAATTACCAGTAGCAACACATACAGCAAACTTAAGTTGGAAAAGTTTTTCAGTTATATCAAAGCTCTGTCTAACAATTCACATCTAATTTTGTGTCACAGATATGTCAAAAATATGTGAAAATTATGAAACATGACCATAATTAGTGAGATGTGTTTGAGATAGGTCCTGAAAAGTTCAGCAACAAAATGTACACCGACCAGGGCAAACACTGGTGATGTGCTAAACTGGTTCCCCATGGTCGAGGATGGTCCATCTGTTTGCAGCAACAGTGACATGACATGAAACTTTTATGATTTGTGCCTGGAAATTGGGCCACTGCAGCTGCAAACAGTCGCCGGATAAAGGCAGGAAAAGCAGTGAAGAATGGAGAAGGTTATACTGACTAATGTACACTGAGATAGGATAGCACTTTATTGAATCCCATGGGGACATCTGGTCATAAACAACTCTAACACAACATATTAGCTTAAAGGAAATGAAAATAAGTCAGCTTGTCAGCCACTAAGAAAAAGTAGCATTGACCTTAGTCTTGAAAACATTAATTCCTAACTTGTAAGGTGCATGGTTTTAAGAAACACACACACACACACACACACACAAACCTAAAGCAGTAGAACTACTAAAATAAAAGGTATCTGAATATGTTTAACCAAAAGAGAGAAGTCTGTAATCTTATTTATGACAAAGGGAAGATGATTAGGAATACATTTTTATAAAGAGCATATAAATAGAATGATATGAAAAAATACCCATGATATACATGTGTATTTTATCAGCAGGCCTGCATCGTGACTATAAAACATGCACACATAATATGCCGGGGCGTTAAAATCCGTTCAAGTAAAGCTGTAATGACAAAGACTCTATCTTATCAGAAACTCCAGATAGAAGTACAATATGCACATACAGATCACAGCATGTCAAGTGCATGTCTGTAAATGTCTTTCTACTGCAGCGATAATCAGACTCTATTTATAGACTGGAATAGGTGCTGCACGTAGAGATCAAAGGTTTCAGTGGTATGAACACTTCAAACTGATATATATGTTTCCTTGGAGAGGAAAGGTGCAGCCATCATGGAGCGATTGTATACCTCTGCTTTAACATAACAGCTGTCAGGAAGAATACTTCTGTGTAGCAACATTTATACAACGTAATCTGGCTTAAAGGTCACAATTGACTGTCTTGTAGTTCAGATGCAAAAGTGCCAACAATTCCACCTGTGTTAAAAGCCTGCAAGATGTGCAGCATTTTTTTGGGTTTCTGGGAAGCATAATTACTATTACATTAAAAACTGTACTTCATTATACCAACTAAAATAAGACCAAAATGATTGAAAAGTGATTTTATAGTAAGTATGAGTGGACCGCATCAAATATCAATGCTAAATCAGTGGCCCTACATGTCAAACTATAGCTGCATTTACAAGGCGGAAATATTTCACCGTTATGCCTCTTTTCCATTTTGTATATAAAATCTGATTTCTAAAAGGGGGGACAAAAGTGGTCTTGTCTCTGAGCCCAGCAGGGTAAGTGGGACTGTGCCATCGTTCACTGTGTAAAATGTAAAGCCGGAAAGACGTGACCATGGGCAGCACGGGTGTGATCTTTTGACGATGTGTTTATCTGTGAGACCCACCGTGGGAGATGTAAAAAGCAGCTGTTAGCATAGCAGCTAATACAAAAAAGAGCAGCAGCTATAAATGTCCACAAACTGAGAAAACAATGAGATTCTGGAGCTCCTTAACATCCCAGCAGTGGATGAGATCAGTCGCCATATAACATGGATGGTAAATAATTGTGATTGACATGTTATGTCATTGCTTTTGTTTCGAGAGCACTACCGATGCATGCATTATGTCACACTGGCAGCCAACACTGCTGTGTTACATGTCACGCCCAGCATGCCCCTTTTTCATTGTGGGATGCCACCATGCAGTGCATAATCACACACTGGAGCAGAATGATGCCACCATCGTTTAGTTTCGTGTCAAAGTGCAGGGCTGGTATAAAGTGGGATTTTGTTGCAGCCCTACAGTGCGATCTCTGCGTAAAAGCGGCTGATGATGCCGTAGGTTACCTCTCCCCCGCGTCAGTTTTTGGGACTCAGGGAATCCATGAACAACTACACTCCTTACTTGCATTGCATCTTTCCAAAATTAACTTCCATTTTCACAGCAAATGTACAAAACAAATCATATATGTTTCTGGTGAACATTTTGCTGATGTTTAATAGCTAAATGTATTTATTACATCAATAGAAAACCAAGTTTTCTCTGCATTACGCTTCCCTAAAATGCATTTTCTGTTTCATATTATTTATTAATAAACATCTAGGAGAGTGGGCTCAAGGTCATTCTCTGGCATCATTTAGAAAATGTTCATCATGTTTTGTGCATTTTTATGTGTTAATTCTTTGTATCATTTTTAATAAACCCATGAAACTAAAGCCAGCGTGCTCAGTGGAAATGTGTCACAAAGATTAATTTATTAGCCTGGCCTGGAAGAAGTCAGCAGTTGGCAGGAACTGGCCACAGGAAAAAATATATATACCCAGGAGGAATCTCTGGAAATCAATTTTCAACCAGTTTCTGGCTGCAAACAGAAAATACTTTTGGAGTACATAGCTGGTTTTGAGGATGATGATATCACAATTTTAGGAATCTGAGATAATCTTTTCTATAGACTCTTGCCGGTAACTGCAGGCTTAAAACAAAGTCGAGGAACAGATAAGTCAATGTGCATAGGACATAAAAGAGCCATTAAACACAGCAAAGCTGTTTTTTCATATATTTTCACGCCAATCACTTAAAGGTGACATCCACAATCATAAACACTGCAGCTTCACCACTTTCAAAGTGACATGAGCTGCCCCATCAAGGGACACATTTTCCTCTCCCCTCTTCTGTCTACTCCTTGAGGGTTTCGTTCACTTTCTGCTCATGTTGTAACATTTTTCCACACATTATGTCTCGCCACAACATTCACTTTGAACTGGAAGTATGGAACTGAAGTAAGACACTCTCCAAATGTGGCTTCAAGCTGTCTTTAAAGGCCTGGATTCTCAGTGATACCTTATTTGAAGTATTCACTTACATTACTGTGAGACACTTTGGATAAAAGTGACCAAAAAAAAAGAAAAAGGAATATGTTATGCATATTTTATGATACCGCTGAAATTATAAAAGGTTATACTTACTCTTTTTCTCACACTCTCTCCCACACACACATACACACAAGCACACACACACACGCACAGACACACACACACACCAATCCATGGCTGTGTCCTCCCATACAGTGAGAGCCAGATTAAGAGCAAAGAGGGGGCACTTCGATTACAGCAGTAAAATGACCCGCTTCACACAAAGTTCACCTCATTTTGGTTGCAAATTAAATGTCGGCTTTGGTTTAGAGAACTGAGCAGGTAGCCTCACAGAATACCAATATGCTGTGGCCCTTCCTCCACATCAACTCTATAGGGTTGTTTAATGGCATCAATTCAATGGAAGTTTTGCTTTCAATATATATTCATTTCAATCAAATGTGCAGTGTGCTCATAAAGAGATAAACTCAAAGTGTTTGAATTCTCACAGCGGGAATACACAAACCCATCTCATCAGCTTCAATTAGACTGTGGCCTCAATCATATTAACACTACATCATCATCATTAGTGGCTTGACCTCGAGTGTAATCACGGCACACTGTATGCCATTTAAGCAACGTGGTGGATGGTCCTTTCCAAAGCACATTACAGCGTGGGTGAATACATGTTTAATCTACTGTAGGTAACCCCAGGGGGAATGAAATCCCTAACAGTGACAGTGCAGCTATGAAAATATCACACTTTTTAGCAGTGTTGGGCAGTAATACATTTCTAGTAGCTAATGTTACAGTAATAATATTACTTTACCCAGTAATGATAAGTGTAATGAACTACTAATAAAATTTCAGTGATAATATTACACTCCTTACATGTACGAAATCATCAGAGGCTATATGATAAAATAATATCATGAAACTAATGTCAGTACAACATTATAGTGATTTTAAAGGTTTTGCAATATGCCTAGTATTGTGGTAACATTTAATGCAGTATATTGTGATTTATTACCATTATTCACCTGCAAATTATGCCCCCCAAAGGAATCCCTCGTATATTTCTTTAAATTCCCATAAGTTCTGTAATTCATTGATGAACCAAAGGAAGCTCTGCTCAATTTGAAACTTTCCCAAACCCCTTCACAGACAGATCATGAGCTCACCAATGCCACTTTGACTTCTGCTCCGACAGTCCTCTCCAATTTGGCTTAAGTGTGGAAAGCTCACCTGAGCCTGGCCCACTTAAGGTCATTATAGCTGAAGACTGCTGCTACAGGGAGCCCTCTCCTACACTACCTGAACCTCTTCCATTATAATCTTCTCTCTCGGCTCCTGACAGCATTTACTCCCCTGATGGAGCAGGTGATGAGTAGCAATGCAGAGTTAATGTAATGCTACGTAGATCGCTCGTACCAGGTGGTGTTGACAGTCATTCGCAAACAACACATGCTACTGACATGTGCAATTATACACAGCCAAACAGCTTTATGTGCAATAACAACCCCTGGCAAAAATTATGGAATCACCAGTCTTGGAGGATGTTCAATCAGTTGTTTAATTTTGTCGGAAAAAAAGTGAGTCACAGACATGCCACAAAACTAAAGTCATGTAATGGCAACTTTCTGGCTTTAAGAAACACTAAAAGAAATGGCAGGTCTGTGATCGGCTTTTTTTCTACAAAATTAAACAACTGAATGAACATCCTCCAAGACTGGTGATTCCATAAATTTTGCCTGGGGTTATACATAGAAAGCTGTGCTTTACCTGAAAGCTTTATTTTTTAAATAGCCGTTTCCATGAATACATATATGAAACTTATTAAATATTCAGAGCAGTCGAGTGTATGCGC
This sequence comes from Plectropomus leopardus, assembly GCF_026936395.1. Classification (NCBI taxonomy): domain Eukaryota; kingdom Metazoa; phylum Chordata; class Actinopteri; order Perciformes; family Serranidae; genus Plectropomus; species Plectropomus leopardus. The sequence continues at coordinate 24,897,886 of NC_142182.1, read as the reverse complement.
ACATGCATACACATATATGTACTGCGTGTAAACAAGATTGTTGAGGAAAGCCTAGTTTTAGTTGGTGCCCACCAACTACAAACTGCATAGATATACCCTAATTTTAGCTTAGTGAGTACCAACTACAGACTGCATAAACTATCAGGCAAACCTCCCGTGGGTCTCCTCCAAAGGGGAAAAAAAAAAACTCAGTTGTGAAATCTCAACCAGGGAGGAGGATATGACAGACTAGCCTAGACTGTCTGTCATGAAATTTCTGTTGCAGTCTCCCGTAGGGTGTCTGGTATTAGAAATTATTATCAAGTGGATAAGGCAAATGTGATGTATACTGGTGAAACATCTCTGAAGCCCAAGTTTCACAGAGTTAAAGCCAATATTTCTGAAAAAGAATTAGGCAGATGAGAATGGCTGCTATGAAGTGATGCCTGACCAACTGAACAAAAAAGAAGTTAAGGTTTAAAGCTCTACATGCTGGACACAGGTGTTTTTTTTTTTTTTTACCATGGGTAATTATCCTTCTGCTCAGGTTAAAACTAAGCTCTGCTGTGATTGAAATCAGATAACATCAACAGAGTCCATGCTAATAACACTGATGTAAGGTGTAAGCTATCGTGACCCAACAGGTGCAACAAAACTAATAGGAGAGTAAAGGAGAAGTTTAACATGCATGCCTTTGCACACCCACAGAGTCCTGTAAAGAGATGTAATCGTGCACAGTGAGTGAACACACCTGTGTAGGAGGACTATTGGCATGTAGAGGCTCCAAACAACTGAAACTTTTCCAAAACCATTCAGGTACGTGGTCATGGATGAAAAAGAAACCATTCTCAAAAAAGGAGACACAATTCACAGTAGAAAACATTGTCATGAGTTGTATGAGTGAAAACAACAAATCACTGAAAAACATTGTAGTTTCTAAAGCATTGTGGAGAATTCCTCGTACCTACAAACCCACCTGGCCACCCGCGCTGTTTTTGGTTGAATTTAGGCTTTGCTGTAGGGTGACCAAATTCAGTGTCAAAATGGGTTTTACACTGGACATAGAAGCAATGTGATGTGAATATGTGATAAATCCTTACGCAGCTGGGCGACAGACACCTGGGCGTTCACACCAGGAGCGCATTTCTCCACCCTGGTCTGCATGGATTCTCCTTTTCTGCTCCTTTCTTATCAGGAAAAGAGCTCTGTCCTTGTCTCTCTGTCCTGGTCTCTCTGTCCTGGCTTGCTTGTGTGTCTTTGGCTATGTGTCTGCATGTGTGTGTGTCTGTGTGCCTTTCTGTCTCTCTGTGTCTGCTCCCTCTCTGTTTAGACTTGACAAGCATTGCAGAAGCCCTTGATGCGTATTTAATCATTTATCATGATCAGATCATTTATAACATATCTATTATATCCTAAATATTGTTTACAATAGAGTATTTATTGTGCGTCCCTGCCATATTTTGCTTGCTGCAAATCTTGAGCTTGCTGCAGAGCTTGAGGTAATTTATTAGTTAGTAGTTATTAGTTTATAAGGCTATTTGATGTTTTCTTGGATTTCATAATCATTTTCATAGATAGCCTGGCTATGGTTTTAGGTCTAAAGATTTTCCTGAATACTGCCACATCCTGACATCATCCTTGCTTTTCAACAGCTGATCACAAGTGTCAGTAGAAAACAGTCCAGCCCTCTTCTCTGCACTCCAGAGAGGGGATAGTGAGACAGCACTGATGAAATATTGAGTTTGATGTGAGATTTGAGTTAGCTTATATTTTTAATCTCCAGTTTTCCCCTAATGCAAAGGTTAGAGTTTACATACATTTTTATTTTGTCAATCAATTCTTATCTTTAAATAAATCCCAATTTATGCTAAGCAAGTGACATAACAACATTTGAAGCTTTATTTTGTCCTGACGCAATGGTTATAAATGACAAAGGATGATAGAGGCACAACACAAAAGGAGTTAAATCTGACTGACAGATTGTGTCAATAAAAGACATGACATAGTGTATTCCTTTAGTCAGCTCTACTCCAATAGTTGGCCTCAATGCTTCACTGTACAACATTATTGGTGAACTGAACACTCATGAAGCCATATTAGCAAACAACAGATATTATAACTAGGTTTCCCAACCCTTTGTGGCCAGTCCAAGTTACCAGATGCCAAAATTCTCACATCAGAAATTGGAGACTTTTTTTGTCAAATTATTAATTTGAGTATGGCATATTATTGTGCTATGTTCAGGAACTGGAGGGAAATCATAATTCCCATTATACAAAAGCTGATATATAACCGGTCCCTTATTCAGTAGAACAATTATACATCAGTCTCACTGAGTCTCACTGACACGTGGGGTCCCAAATCTAATGTCATGAAAGTAGATGCTCTAAAAAGCACGCAAAATGCGCAGTATATACAATGTATTCTGAATCCATTTGATCTGTAATTTTGTAAAGAACATTTTACCATATTTCACACAGTCATGATGTCCACTGCCCTACTCCAGTATGATTATATGCAAAAGGATGATAAATTTTGCTGAATAATCAGCAGCATTCAGCAAATGAACCAGCACAAGCCCAGAGCCCTTGTTCTTTTTCCTTGACTCTTAAAGAGTGCCCTCTTAGAATGTGCTCATTAGCATTGATTAACATTAAGGATGTTTTGTTTATTTATTTAAACCTGGACAGTATTTTACTGAAAGAGACTGCCATGTACAAAAAAGCACAAAAATAATTTCAGATGGGAAATGGCCACAAAGACGAGAGTGCATGGCACTGACCAGAATACTAATGATGACAGAGACCTCGTCAGAAAAAGACTAGAAGCGTTTTCTATCACAAAAACTCTGGACTGCCTGAAACCTGTTAAAATGCATATACGCAGTGACAGTTATTCAGGCCAGCGGCTTTTTTTTTTTTTTTGGCTGAATATCAGCTTGAGTTCTTTTGTGAATAGAATGTATTATTTTACGGGTGGTCAGGTTATTTTATTGTTATTCTTTTATAGCAGTGCAGAGTGATTTTTAAACCCTCAGAATGTTTTAATGAACTTTGGGATACTTTGATAATGGTTGCATATAAGGACAGATATCTTAGTGACATAACCTGGTTTCAAAAATAAACTTTTGCAGAGGCCACTTTCCACTTGGTTGGAGTATACTATGATAAGGCTTCCTCTGTCAGCTGCCTTGTTTTCTTTCCTTTTTTACAGTATGTCCCACACTACAAGCTCAGCTGCTTACTAACAAGCTGATGCACAGGCTCATTTGACCATGAAAATGAAACACACATCCCTCTTCCTGTTACACACAGCAATCACACTCCTATGTGTAATTTTAAAAGCCATCCAATTAACCATGTAATTTCCTTGGACCCTCATTGGGCTGAGTGCTGAACAAGTGATGCTGATTCTAATTTTCATCAGTTCATTGTGCTGCCAATTTTGATCATGACCTGGCCTTGACACGTTACATCAAAAAATAAACACTGCTTGACTTTATTTTTCATGCAAGTTATGTCCCTTGCTTTCTCCTGCTGGGTAGATCCAAAAATAGAGCTCTGGGTGCATCATCCATGATAATTAGAATTATTGGCAGCTTGCTTTAGCCCGTGTTTTCACTCTCAACTGACGCTGATCATAGTGGAGACTTCAGTACAGTCAGGACTGGGAAATGATCCAGGAGCGATGTTCGTGGAAGAGGCACCTCTCACCCAGCTGTGCTTATGTAATAGACTAGCTCTTTTGAGCCTGAAATTAATCTAAAACAAATAAATACTATTTTCATGGTTTAATTATATCTTGTTTTAGCATGTTTCAAAGCAAGCTGTGAGTGTAACAGCTTTGGAAATATTAGTCACGAAGCGGGATTTGTAAGGAGCGTGTGTTCTGGGGCATCGGAGTAACAAACATGCTGGGGGCCGAGGGAGAGGTCTCGAATAAATGTATTATTATTTTTAATTTACCTCCAACTGTGTGTGTGTGTGTATGTGTGTGTGTGTGTGTGTGTGTGTGTGGTGCATGTTGCATGAGGGGAGGGGGTACAACCGATTTCAAGATTGAAAAGTGATGATAGCCAGCCAAGAATGCAATATTCTAATAATGCGTGTTTGTAAGTCATCGCCATGCTGACTCACTGACTTTTTCAGTTTTCAAAGGCTGTACACTCATGGATGCTACATGCAGATGGTCTCAGTTTTCTTCACACATTAAGGCCCACATATTGTCTAAAATAGATAACCTTTGGGGACTGTGAAAAACATCCTGAACCACATATTGATACGGAATCAAGTGGCACACTGAATTGTCTAACAGGTGTGAAAATCAGCGGGACTCACATGCAAAAACAGATCTGAGAAATTGCCCCTGACGTTTTGTCCCACGCTTTCTGACTAATTCAAATTCATGGCAGGCTGAACTGTGCATCATAGTGGAGGAATTAAATTAAGATAAAATGTGTGTTAACTGTCATCTCTTGGACAAAGCTATTTCAGTGTATTTGCAGCAGAGCAGGAAGTTAACCCCAGTGTAGTAAACTGTCTGTTTTGTTGCTTTTAGACACCTCGAGGAAAATACAGATTTACCATAAATATCAAGCAGCACTTCTATTTATATTGAGCTACAGCTTTAAATATTGAGCTAGCAGCTAAAAACCCCACACAATCTCTTTACTCACATCCAATGAGAAAAAAAAACAACCCAAGAGCATCTGGATGAACATTTGGGATTTCTCCAATCTGACCTCCCCCTCAATTTCAGTAGGCGGCTCGCTAGGTGTGCCAGCAATCAAAGGGAATCTGTGGAGCTTCAACTCAGAAGTATTGTTTGTCCTTTCATTCGGCTGTCAGTAACGGACTGGCACACAAACAATTTCAACAAAACTAACAGGTGGGACAAAATGCCAGGGACTTTGTCACTTGAGATTGAACGGTGATTAAACATAGTATGGCCAGCTCTATGGGATTAGGCAGAAAGAAATATATATAATTCTGAGTAGAGCTGCACCAAATTCTGAGCTTCTCTTCAGGTGTCTCACTCCTCATTGCATACATTCATCACTCCCTACTCAGTACACTTTCTGTTGGAAGAAGTTTCACCTGGCTGTGGTTTGGTGTCTAAAACTGATGGAAGAGAGCTGATTTTTTTCTCTCCCCTGCATGATTCCAAAGAACAGGAGCAGTGTTAGCTCATGTGCTTTTATTTTGGAGGTGTAACTAGAGTTAGGAAGTATACTCTCAGAGCGTTATTATATGCCACTTTGGCAGTGCCCCCAGCGTCACTATAATGACGCCGGTACCATTAAGTATCTGTATGAGATACATGGGGCTTTCCGCGAACTCCTCTTTCCATCAATCCATATTATTAATAGATGCTAAGAGCACCTGACTGGTTTGAAGAGAGTGAAAGTCTCCTCAGAGTGGGCAGGAGGGGAGGTGGATGGGTCCAATGAACATTGGGCTTTTTACCCATGGGAGTGGTGTCCTAGACCAATTAACAACATAAGTTACGATGATTGTGCCGTTCAAAGTTGGGTGTATTGTGGCAACATCTGCAATCTTTCCTTATCCTTAACAAAGTCGTTTTGTTTTGTTGACCTAACCTAACCAACCACCCTTCTATGTCAAGATTCAATGCAAAAGGCTAACTTCAGCTGCATTTTAGTAAGTGGCAAAGTATGACAAGTAGGGATGAGATCATGTTGATATTGTTCAAGTTAATCAGAGTGCACTCAGAGAAATGCTTTCCGCATTAAGATGAATGAAAGAGGCCAGGCTTCATTGAGGAGAGATTAAATCAGACAGTTCAGAAATAGATTAAACCTAATCCTCATGCCACATTTGTAAACAGGCTTGACCAGGTTGCAGTTCTCAGATTGTTCAATACAAGCGAACATTCTAAATTCTGACAAGCGTTTTCTTTCGCCTGTGTCTGCTTTCACAGCAAACTGTCATTGTAAATCCTCAAATACTACAGAATGGATGATTGGGTCAGCAAGGCGAGCAACTTTTTGTCTATTTCTAATCTACCGCATCATGTCAAGCTAAAAAAAGAAAAAGTTTGAGGTTGGTCGAATCTGTTTCATCGAGTCAGCGATAACATCAAATATGTCTTCCCTCATAAATAATGTAAGGCCCACATTGGCCAATCAGTAACTAATATGTTCCCTTGTTACTGTAGTGCTCCTCTTGGGCCACTCATTGTAATTCTGAAAATGCTGCAGTGCAGTGGCAAATGCCTTCATTTCCCTAAATTCTCCCCTTATCTAATCAGTGGCGTCAGAGATTTTGCACGTCACATGGATGACCAAACAAATTATCTAGCAGTTTAGCCACTGGTTTATTTTAAATGTAGAAATGAACAGATAAACAAGTGACTGCAGATTCATAATCCTTTGACCTGTTATATCATGAAGACCAAGACCAAAAGTATGAATAACATTTGATTTGCTCTTTGAAATAATCCCAAATGAAGACTAGGGCACCAGAGGAGGAATTTGATATGATTTTGTAGAACAACACAATGCACAAAAGGTCAGAGAGGGTTGAATCCTTTCCTGAGACTGTAACATACAAGAATCACTATTGTGTTGGCCTGGTAATGCCTCCAAATACAGAAGATAAAAGCCATCACTGAATAATTTATACAATTTCCAATTTATACCATTTAGATTCGCTCACCCGGCCGGAAAAAACTAGGCAGGGGAAGTGAACAACTATTGCGCTCTCATCCTACATGAACAACTGCTGAGTAATGTCCTTAACCCCCAACTGCAGAGTACAGCTACATTTGACAAATCCCAAATATGAGTGCATGAGAATGTAAGAGTGTGGAGTAAGTTGCAGATTCAAAATAAGATAACACGTTAAAATCTGTAGCAGATTTAATAACTAATTTTGAGACTCTTCCTTTCTACTGTTGGATAAAATGACAATTCTGTGATGTGCAAGACTGCCTTTAATTTATGTTTATTAAAAGGAGGAAAAGTTACGTTGCAGAATGATTGGAGATTGATCATTTTATTCTCAGCCAACTGAAATCCCAAGCTGGTAAATGTATTACATATTACATAGAGTAATTTTATTTTCAGCAATCAATCTGGGGAAAAGCATACCGTGTTCTGCTTGCAGTTAGTAAGTTATCCAGTCTTATCTTTTAGTTTAGTAAATTCTTTGAATTATTTTGATTAAACATCTTTAAATATAGTTGTTGTTGTTGTTGTTGTTGTTGTTGTTGTTGTTGTTGTTGTTGTTGTTGTTGTTGTTGTTTATTGTCTTGCTTGCTTTTTAGCCAGACTGTAGTTATTCAGGCTGATTGTATTTTATCTGAGAATAGTCCGTGAAGGAGTTCCTCAGGTTTCTGTTCTTGGTCCTCCATTGTATCAGCTTCATTGGTAAAAATATGACTGTTGCATCTCCCTGCTTGCTGTTGATAATAGGGATTCATAACAGTATATTAACGGCTCATAATATTGTCTAACCAGCCTTACTGCTGAGTCTTTGTTGCAATGGCATTACATATATCAAATAATGCATGACATTTTGTCACATGTCAGTAGAGACACTCAGCCATCAGAACAAGCCCATGACTGATGTGCCGTTATGGAATTGTGATGTTTTGATAATACACTTCACCAGAGGCCCAGAATTATTAACAATATATTTTATTTGAAAACAATCAGTTTTAATTAAGGTTACTTTGATGTCCACCTAACAAAGATCTTCATTTGAGATAATTGCAGTATAGGACACTGTACTGACCTAGATTAAATGGGAAGTATGAAGTGGTCACATTTGTGTCTTCCTCATTCTCAGGCAGAATAAGACTTCAATGTTATTCAATTAAGAAATAATTATCTTGGACTTATTAGCTGCAAATTGTGAAGAAAAAGGTAAATTTGTCTGGGTTTTGGATTCATTAGTGGCGATTTGCTAATGTATCACCCCTTTTAGGTTGTAGATAGTCATTATCCAGGGTGTATTGGAGCTTGTTTAATTGAATTTACTGTTAACCATCATAGCAAGAGCTATTGGATTTTACATTTAGGGATAAAACCTTGATTATATAGTGTTTTGACTGGGTATTACTACTGGGATCAAAACAGATCCGCAAAGATTTTTTACATCAGCTATGTGTTAAATTGTGCCTGGCAACAGACTACACAGGGATGAAAAGCTCATACCCACAAAACTTAACAATGCTAGCCCACCACTACGGACACCATTAGCTTTGAATTGCTGTGACAAATTTGCCAACTTCATTTCATGCATCATGGTAAATCATGAAACCACATCGGTAATAACCATCATTTGCTGTAACGGCCTTGAGAATAATTGCCTCGGAGGTTGGGGAAAAATGAGTTGTTAACTTCTCATTTTGCGATGGACAGTATCAATGGTTGCTGGCTGTGGGTGGAGGAGCATTCATGGGCACTGTGAGTCACTCTCGGATGCAAGTCACCCACTGCATGGCAAGCTTTTACTGCAGCCGAGTAGGATAAAAATGACTCCTGCTTAGCCACACTGAGGCACTTCCTGTGTGTGCGTGCGTGCGTGCGTGCGTGCGTGCGTGCGTGCGTGCGTGTGTCGGGGGAGACTGAGAGGGAAAGATCACTTAATAATTACCAAATAAACCAATCAATTAGCAGAATACCTCTGGTTAAGCTCTGAATTTAATAGTGATGCATACTGGGATATCCTCTAGATTCCATCTTTCATCTGCACTAAAAGCCCCATAAAGGCTCCACTATACAAAATCAGATCCATGTTTTTTTTCAAAAACCCTTAAATGTGGACTGATATTACATTATTCATTTGCAGCTTGGCTGTGGACACCAGTTAAGAATTAAGACAAAAAAGCAACAACTAGATATGTCAAACGCTAATGAGACAAATACCTTTCAGTACTATTCATAAATCCAATCTGCATGAATATATGTTTCACAATTAACATTGCCAATGTGCCAAAAGCTCTGCAACATGAACCACCGTGGCTGCACCTGTATTTCAATATGCAACAGAGCATCAGTCGACCTTGCCTAAGTGCTGCAAAGGAATTATAAATGAAACAGAAGGAGAGGGTCTATCCAAGGTGGGGTAATTTGATTTATCTTTTATTATTGTTCCATCCTCTGGTGTTATCATGGTTTCTTCTCTGAAATAGGAAATGTGATAAATATTGATGCCCTTTACAGGAAATGCAGCCAGGCATGTGTGAGGTGCATGTTTTTCATTGGAGAGTGTGGATGTGTATGTAAACTGACCCCTACCAAAAGCCTCAGAAGACATTTGCCTGCTTAAAAGCTCTTTCTGAGGCTTGTTAGTGTTACACTCCTTCTCTGTCCCTTTCGTCCTCTTGACTCGGGCTTCCTATCAATCTTTCCATTGCTATTTCCTCCCTCCTTTGCTCTCTAACTACTTCACCTTCCACTAGCACCTCTCTCCTATTCTCTAAACTGCTTTCAGTACCACTACCAGCTTCCCCCTCACTCTTTCTTGTATTCCTACATCTCTCACCCTCTCCCATCTAACAATCTCTCTTTACTCCCCTCCCTGTAGAGTTCATAGATACAAGAGAGAGAGATGAACAGAGAATTAATAACAAGACAGCAGTAAAGATAAAAGGAAAGAGGCTCATCCAGCATGCAGAGAGGACCAAAATAGCAACATCAACTTTACTTCAGGCTTCCAACTGACAAGAAAAGTGAAGTAAACATGGCATCTATATGTGATTAGTGTTATATATTCCTATGAATGAGGATGATAACAAACACAGTAAGACTAAATGTACACACATCCCTGTGATCTGCGAGTCAGCCATCTCAAATCAGTGTCAGATGATCTCTCAACAAGGCAGAGCTGCTGTCAAAAGGCCCAATCAGGTAATCAGATGAATCAACATGGCGGGAAGCTGCAATTTCTCTCCCCCCACTTCAGCTGAGGTAGAGGTCTCTATGAGAATATGTGCAGGTATGCAGACAAGCATCCAAAAATGGTAGTCCCACCTTGTCGCATTACACCTACATAAGCACATTAAACACACACACAAATTCACAGATTCTAATGCTGGGAACAGAAGCAGCACACATGAAAATGTGAATGTAGCCATTACTAATGGACTTCCACCTACAGAATCAGAATTTATATCCTTATTATGACAAAGCCCCCTTCTTTCAGCATTCACAAACGGCCGAGATCCAATACTCTCACTGTCAGGTAGACCATGCAAAGTTGTCTCTAAGGGATGGGAGCTGAAAATAACAGCAGATCAATAGCAAGTACCAAGTGGAGCATTTTTCCCTCCAGCCTCTGAGAGCATGAGCAACACTGCTGGTGTCGGCACACATTTCTGTTCCCTGCTTCTGTCCCCACACTCTCTCACACCCCCCTGCCAGCCTATCCTCATTTTCTCCCTCTCTCCATGTCCTAAATAGCCTGCTCTGCTTCATTTAACTGCCCCCCTATCCCATAATGTGTACTGCTTGCACCTGTCAATAGGTTATGAGAAGTAAATCAGGTAAGAAGTGCAAGAAAAGGAGACAGATATACAGAAAGAGAGTGAGGAGAAGACAGGGGAGAGATATCCTTACCAGAGCTGTAACGAAGGGAATCCAGAAATTGCTTGCTTCATTCCACGGTGGCTGCTCATTAAATCCAAGATACTGGGGAAAGGATTGGAGATTCCATCGAGATGCTGCCCCGAGAGGAGGAAAATGAGATTCTTTAACAGGAGGATTTTAGGGTGTTGAGAATGAAAAAAATGTGGTAAATATGCATAAGGAGAAGGATCTGATATCCAAGTCCAGAGCACTTCATGAGTCCTTCCCGTCAGCTACGAAGCCACACGTGTACACACACTGACACATGCGGTTCATACAGCAAGCCACACACATACACACACACACACACACACAGGGAGGGTGTATCTTCTGTTAGTCTCAGCTAGGCTGAAAGATTGAGGGAGAATGAAGGAGGGATGGAGACAGAGAGAAAGAGAGAGACAGCGGAAGGGAGGGGATCCGGAGAAGGGCAAGGTGGAAGGAGGAGCTGCAGTATGTGATGAGAGATTGAGAGAGGGGAGGGAGGAGGAAGAAGGGAGGAGAGTGTCTCTCCATCCCTCCCTTTTTCTCCCTCAATTTGAATTGCGGTGCGATCCGCACTGACAGTGGGAGTTAATGAAATAATTTTTAACCATATCTCTATCTGAAAAGACTGCGGGTGATGTTGAGCAGCTAAACGCAGGGGATGAAAGCGAAAAACACGGAAGCCGTTACAATCAGATGTGTTTGTGTATCCGAATGCTGAGTAATGTCCCTTCATTGTGCGCAAAGCCGAACAGATAAATAAGATGGGAAGATGGCTGAGAAAGATGAGAGAGGGAGGAGGTTGATGTGCTGGGCAGAAAGCCAAGATCTAAACACACCCAGGATAGGACTGTATATCAACTTGGTGCATAGCAACTAACTTTGCAAACAACTATAAAAGCACCTTATCTAACTGTTGCAACCGCCAAGTCTCATCAGCATCTTCCTGCTATCACATTTATACAGATATAAACTTAATTGCTAGTCATGACCACAATCTGATATATGCTAATGCTGCCTTCAAATCAGAGTCGCATTATCTGTGTTCATGGTGAGAGTCCAAATAATTGTGGAATTTTTTCTGAGAGCTCCAAGTTCAGAAGTTGTGACGTGTTTGATGACGTTTTCAGGAATGGTGGATCCCATTGCAGTTCTTATTTTATGTTATATTTAAGGAAAATGTTGATACTCCCAATGGTCTCGTCTTCTCTCTTATTATGCCTTGCATTAGCTTGTGAATTGTTGGCCTTGGGTGCTTCTAGACCACAGATGTATAAAAAGATCTGGATACAGCATTTGTGGCTCGCCCTGTTCATTACTATGAAAGCTGCTCAGCAATGCATGAAGCCAAATAAACTCTTTTTCTGTAGTAACATTTTTTTGGATGATCAGCACTGCTTCCACATCACTGGAAAAAGAGCAAGCGCCGTAAAGACTTCCGCGATCTCATCCAGCTACTTCCGGTTTAGCACTCACCTTACATGAATGGGGATGATGAAAAATGATTTAATTGTGTTGCTCTTCTAGACTCCAAATATGTGCAGACTGAATAGATCAAATCCTGACAGAGAAACAAGTCACCTTGTGGGGTTTGTGATGCTCCCAAAATGTTTCCACTGATTTACGTACATTACATTTGCAACGTAAGTCAATGGGGCAAATCTTTTTGTGCCCAATGGCATCATGTGATGGACTCAGAGGTTGTAATGTCACTGTGTATCCACTAAAAAATGGCTTTGAAGCCCATTGCACTTCCTGGGGACAGAAAGCTCAAACGGTCTGTACTATTGGCCATGGTGTAAAATTAAAGTGTACTGTTAAATTAATTTATTGAAAGATTCAAAAGTTTATTGTTCAGCTGTAGGGTCCCATGGGTCCCACAAAATTCTGAGTAATGTTAAGTTATCCATAACTTACAGAAATATTCCATGCAATAGACCGCCTTCTCTTCCCCCAAGTCGGTGTGTTTCTGTCTCTCTCAAACACACACACTAAACAGAAGGACTGAACGCCACTCATCTCTTCAGGTGATGTCAGAGAAAAAAAATTGAAAAGTTTTGAAAAAAAACCCTGTTTTGATTGCTGTGATCAAAAATAAGAAACAAGTAACTAGCCTATCTCAATTTGAGCAAATCAAATTGCAGAGCTTATCTGAAAAAGCAGTTAATTGCACTAATAATTACCACCAAAAGTAGTTAACATTTGTTTCCCAACATTGTGACTTAGCCACCTGAACACCAACTATATCATGTACACGACTTTCCATGTTGTAATCTTGAACTATGGAGTTCCATTTAAAGGCAGCATAATGTACTCTGACATGACAGTTTTTTGTATTTTAGTATTTCCTGAATCAACTTTTATAAAACTGAAATTGGACCTGCTATATTTATCCTTGGGTCTCTGCCCTAACAACAATGTATCCTCCAGTAAATGTCCAACCAACCACGCACAATACAAAATATTTCCACCAACACATTCTTTGAAAAGCACAGCGGGCATCCCTTGGCTGACGTGACTCACTCTATATAATCCTACACTGATGATTCATGCTCTAAATCAGCGTACACTTTGAGGCAAGGGGTTAAGAGTATGGGTGGCATAAGCGGTCAGGACACCCCACTGCGCTCAGTTTACAGACAGGATTAAGAATCAGTGGTGGATGGATGGGAGGCTGGTGAGCAGGGCTCTGAGGATATCTCTCTCCTCAGTGCAGCCATGGTTGTCAGCGGACGCCCTTCAGTGGTTGAAGCTCTTGGTTGGTCTTGGAGGATGAAGGCTACTGTCCTTTACACAGCGGGCTTGTTATCACTTCAAGTGTGCAAGCTGTCAGAAATGGATTAATACACCATACAAATACTCTTTAGAATATCTGTATTTTTCCTTTTTACATAAGATGCAACACTTTGAAATCAACTAGTTTGGTCTCAGTGAAGTTAGTCTCACTGTTGCATTCACAAAAGCTCTTATCCTGTCTGGCTGTAGAATAATCCATAGCCCGCAGATAGACCAGCGTTGTTACTAAGTGCTAACATCAGCATGCCACCATTCCTCTCAATGACGAATCTAAAATTCTCATTTTTAGCATGTTTACCATGTTCACCATCTCGGTTGATAGCATGCTAACAATTGCTAATAACTGAAATAAGAAATGCAGCTTTGGCTGTTAGAATGTGTAGAGCTGATGGGAATTAGAAACACATTCTCATCCAAAGTCGTATTGCCACTTTGCAGTGGGCTTCCATGTTTACATATTACACTTTGGGTATCCCTCTGCTGCTGCTGCTGCTGACATTCTGGGATGCCGCTGCTGTGAACACAAGAATATGGTGGGATTATGTGGCATGTGGTTATGTTTAGGCAACAAAAGCACTTGGCAACCAATGCCAGGATTTCAACAAAAGTACATGCTGGCACGGATGGTACGTTTTAGGCATAAAGAGGGCCATGGTAAATCCAGCAGTGTATTATTTGTTTCTGGCTGGCCGCACTCTCGCTGACACCGCCCGCCCGCGCATCGTTCTACCGCGGCAGGTGCGGTCCAGTGGCAAAGAATAACACCGCAAACGTTTCTGTCCAGTCACGCTCACAGCTGTTGCTGTCCAGCGGCGTATCATGCAGATGCAAAAAGAGACTTTTTATACTGGGATCTTAAGCTAAAAGCACGACATAAATGGTGGTATTTGACGTCTTTGGAATGAGAATCGGACGGAATTAGTTTAACAGGTCTTTGGTCATTAACCACAGACAGATATTTGGACATGGATATAGACATAAAAATAAAGCTAAATCATCATCAGACGATAGCCGATAAATTCTGAGATGCATTATTGCCAGTGCCAACGGGGCCCAATAAAAATCTTGGGGTGGCACACCAAAACCAACACAAAAACAAAGTAGTTGTGCACATTCAGTAACTATTTAAGGCAGATGCTAGACAAAAAAAGATAGCAATGAACAACATGAAAAAAGGTCAGCATTCTGTAGCGCCCTTAAGTGCAATTTATTAGCAAATCCACAAGTGACATTGTGAGCTAATGCTCTTCTTCAGACACCAACTCCAAAAGCCATAACTGAATTTCAGAAATTCTGTTATGTGATACTAGTTGAAAACAACGCCAGTATGAGAGTAAATGAATTGCATACTTGTATTTATCTATTTTAATTTAATTTGAATGTATAGTTTCTAGGGTTAAATAGTCCATCTCCCTCTTCCAATGTTTTTGAAAGAAATCAAACCAATATGCTCAGGTTTCAAAAGGTTAAACTTTTGTTTCACAATGTCTGTCAGTGGTGTTGTTGAGGTGTTGATGATTTATACGTGTCAATTTACTACTCACTATAACACCCTATAAAGTGTTTAATACTCAAGAATGAGTAAGTTAGTTCATGACGGAGAGAATTGAAGTACAGGTCAGGTTTGCTTTGTTTATTTGCCAGATTTTGTCTTTATAGTCGCAGCTTTCAGCCATCTGAATCTTGTTTCCTCCCCGACTGAATGTTCTCTGAGAAGCTTGCTTCACCCAGAGCGCCTGCCAGTTGTCTCTGTTAGCTTGACTTTGAGGCTCAATTAAGTTAACTGCTTTTCAGCCTAACCTGCCATGTTTGGTGTCTGCAATTGAGTCTCCTGTTTGCCAGTTGCCAAAACTGACAAACACAGGATGAGTTTATTTCTAAAACACCACACTTCCAAAATGGGAGGGGGGGTATCTGAAAGTCACCATTCAGTATCCAAAACATACAGAGAGTCCAATTTCTCAAGTGTCCATGAGTGCCAAACTTTTAAATGAAGTGTTATTTTACAGGTGTTTGGGATATTTGTTTCACCCTTCCCAATGATACAAACAGGAAGAACACAAAATGAGAAATATCTCTCAGTATGAGTCACTGCAATTCAACTGCACCACAAACAACAGCCTCAAGAACAACTACAGTCAACAACGATTTTGACAAAAACTGAAGGATTTATGGCAGAGCTGTGGCAATAGACTGCATTTGTGTTAGCTAGGTATACTAAAGAAAGATGGTCTTGTCTTAAAACTAGGCCGTCTATACTCTAGAAAGATGCAAGAACTTTTGACATAGGTCTCACATGATCAGAGAAAACAGAGAAAAGAGAATGTGGCATTTGCATTTGTTCAAAAAGTAGAAAATCTTCAACTACCAGAATGCAAACTGCACTGTGCTGCAACAGACAAGTAAATGCTCCTGCTGGTAGGTGATATAATGCAAACTTGTCCGTTTGACACAGTGTTGGTCAGCTGATAAGAAATAACAGTTATTTGAAAACATTTATGGCAAGAAATAAGCAACGCAGTAACAGAATCTTGCACCTTGCACATAGTTGCTAAATAAGAATAAGAAGATAGTGTCCTTTAAAAAAAAATCTGCAGAAGAAAAAAAAAATTGCTCTTGCATGATAGTAATTTGTGTGGGCAATGTCTTGCAAGAGAGCAAAATTTTTATGAGAGACAGCAACATGTGGATGGAAAATAGTTAATGGTGTATTCAGTCTTTTTAATCACTTCTCTGTCTTTATTGTTGCTGCTGAAGTTTAAATCTCAGGTGAGGCGTCGAACATCATCTTAGGTTGAGAGACAGTTGTTCATATCAGGAAGCGACCAAACACTACTTAACTTTGAATATGTTGAACTCCGTACGAAAATAGGCATTACTACGGGGAAAATACTTGTTTTGCTAATATCTGAAGTACTGTCTTAAAAGCCGAGATTTTGTGATCATCATCATGGCACACAAAACAAACAACAATTTCCTATCTGTGTGTGAAGTCAATAATTATTGATAGCCTTAAGCTTGGATTGATGGTTAGCTATTTTTTTGGTGGAGGCAACATCTGCATGCACACTGTCACCCAGAGACCTGCACGCATAGCAGTGAATGATGAAAGTTTTTTCCTCTTTCTCCCTTTCTTTCCAAAAGTTACAGTACATATCTACAATACAGAAATGTTGCACCTGCAGTTTCTCTGTGCAAGGCAAACAGATGCTTCTGCAGGGATATGGAAAAGGCTTGGTGTTTGCAGCCAATCATACACAACCATGAATTATTAAATAGTACCTTCAGCAAAGCCTGGACTTTTTGTCCATCTACACAGAAGACAGTACCAGCTTCCACTGCAATCCAGGCATTTGCTCCTGTCATTGTTTAGCATTCGCGGGGTGCTCCCCAGGGTAATGCAGGCGCAAAATTGTGGCTTTGTGCATGACAGCATTTCTCTCCTCTCAACACCATTGTGACCCCAAGAAGTGTTCAGCCCCTGAATTTCCCAATGGATTACCCAGTCAGTGTAGCATATGCATGCCTACGTAGAGGAAAATGGTCAGATTGATGTGTGTGTCTGTGTGTATGTGTGTGATTGCTTCAACATTGTTATGAATTACTTGAAACCAAGCAATCTGTTGTGTATCCTCTGTAGACATAAAAAGGGAAGCCTACCTCTTTGAATTTCTGCAAGACTACACCAATGTGACAGTTTTGTAGGTCATAACATGCACACATCTTCAAGAGGACCTGTACTGAACCTGGGATGTTACAGCTTTATATTGTTTCTCCTAATAAACTCTCATGTTGTTGCAGATATATCAACAACAACAACAGCAATAACAATAACAATAATAATAATGATGATGATGATAACAATAATAATAATAATAATAATAATAATATTAATTAACAACAGATATACGACCAGTCAAATGAGATAAATTTAATTTTAAAAAAGTGTGGGAATCACAAGTTTTGCAAATCAGGTGATTATAATACTGAAATACACATATTATTAATATTCCAATCCTGTCAATATATCATCCTTAATGCACACTAGATCTGTAAAAAAAACAAAAGTGCATCTATTTATGTAGTTATTTAGTTATATTTAGTTATATATCTGATGCAGTTAAGATATATGCACAAAAAAGAAGCATCAGCAGAATATTATTTAAATAAGAAGTAATTACTTTATTCAAATAAAATGACTTGCACTGGTCATATTCGTTCGTGCTTACACAGTAGCTCACCCAGTAAATATAATTATCCAGTACATATCTCTTGCCTTATTACCTTTGTAAACTATATTTGTGCTATTATGGAATTGTTTCTTAGACTCAACTAAGGACTAAGCACAGCCCTTCCTATCCCATAATGAGCATGAGATCCATAAACAATGGTAACTGTGTGTCTGTGTGTAAATCCAGCAAAAGAGCAAAAATCTCACCAAGCAATGGCGTGGTTAATTACATGCTGAAGTTGGCAGTTGGTGTTAATAGTTTGCTATACAGTCAAACTGGCCAGAGAGCTGCGGCATGTCTTTAAATCAAGTGACAGTTTTGAGGATAAACTTTATTTGTTTACTTGCAAAACCACTTACGGGGTAAGAGCAACATTCACATGCGTCTCTCATCTCACAAATGCATACCAAACTAATGTCTGCTTGTACAATCAGTCTGTGTAGGGAAAAAAAGATCTAGCTACTCAATGAACATTATATTAAAAAAAAAAATTTAAAGGTGAAAAGAGTTGTAATAATAAAATTATACTGTGGGTCATTTAGGTGTCAGTGAAATTTAGCAGTGCAGAATTAGGCAGACAGTAATAAGCCACTAAGACTGATGTTAATAAACTTGCTGTGAACACTAATGGAGCAGCAGCTTTTGAGCCACAAATGAGCCAATATCAACATATTAAGATCATTCTGCATGCAACTTACTATTATCTGCAGAGAAAAGCAACGATGACTCAAAGCACTGCTCAAATTCAGCGATTCAACATTTAGATGTTTTTATGGCATCATAAACTCTGCACCTTTGTAATGTGTTGTGTGTTTTGGCAGTATTTTAATTAACTTATTCATTTGAAAGGTGGCTGACTCTGATCATGACGTGCAAAAGGTGCTTTCAAACAAGAGTACCACTACTGACTCCCTTACTTTCAATGTAAACATGATGGCAACCCTTTCATTTAGGTAAGCCAGAGGCAGCAGTCGTCTGAGTTGACAGTGGTAGAATTTCTGTAACTTCCTGCGAGGGCCTGCCTTTTTAGCATAGTAACCAAAGAAACCATCCTACAAAAAGTGATGCAAGAGCTAATTTACTGGTTTACCATAGGGATGTCAGTTTCAGTTCATTTTGCTTTAAATAGACTGACACCAATTAACCGGTAACTAACTGTTTAGTTTTTTTAGGAAAAAAAACAACACAAAATGACATTTAATACAATCTTCCTTTTAGTCTGGTGCTGCTTTGACTTAGCGAGCTTTAGCACTGCATTTTGAAGCACTATATGCTTAGAGGTGGTAACATTTGCATGTTTTGTGATATGAATGTCTTGCCTTTTATTTTGTTTTCTGTTGACTTTTCTGACAGACAGCCAACAAGCAGTGTTAACACGCAGTGCCCACAGCTCAGCTCCCAGTCTCTACTAGTCAGCTAATGTCAGCCCTGGGGGGGGGCGGGGCGCTTATAACAATTACAGCTGGAAATTGCTGCAATAACATGGTAGCCAACCCTTTAGTCTCCTCCCAGTTCGCCTCATAAGTAAGTGGCTTCATTTTAAGGCACGAAACCCTTTTAGCATTGTTTAATATGTTAGCACCACTAGCATAGGGGTGACCCTGGAGGGAGAACGGAGGGTGAAAACATTTCCACAGTCGAAACAGCGTTACTTTAAGTAATCACCAAGTTGGTGGAGCCGCTAGCTGGCTCCCACCATACCCAAGTGATGCGCAGTGCAGTAATCTGAGGAGTGGCAATAATCCATTGAGGCAGCTCAATCTTGCCTCAATTTTAACACCCTTCTTGAATGTTTTGTTTATCTTATGTTTATTTCAATATTAGAAATAATGGAAGTGCTTTGTTTAGCCTCAGCTCTGTTGATTTAGGCATGCATTAGTTTATTGTTGTCTGCTATGAAAACAACCCATGTTCCAGACATCTGGCCTGGCTAATTACTGTGTCAGTGGTTTCCCCCCACCTCATCTCCCCCTCATCTCCCTCTCATTAGCTTGACCTCTTACCCTGCAGTTTTAATAATCCACAATATTACCACCCCTAGTGACCCATGCATAGGCGATGCCAGGGTGGGGCTTGGTTTGGCTACAGCTCTATCACAAATTGCCTTAGCCCCAACTTAGCTCTACCGCTGAATAACCCAAGAAAATTACCATATCAACTCCTTTAAATTTCACATATGTTTGCCTGTACACTATACTCTCCATGGACAAGGTCCAACAGTGCCTTCGCATCCTAAAAGCAGGTTCGTTCGAGCTGAACTGCATCAGGCCTGAACGGCGAACGAGAGCAGGCGGCTGCAGCAGGAGGCGGTGACAAAAAGCTGCGATCAAGTCAGACAGATTTCGGACTTTTCCAGCAGCCTTCAGTCTGTACAGGAAGTCACCGAAGCACCCACATCCTGTTAGATTTAATCCCTACTCATTCAAATCTTATCAGATCCGTTTATCAGTCTGTTTGCAGCCTCCAATTATTGTATTGATGGACAATGTAAACTTTTAAAATATCATACAGGCAATCTGTGATTTCTGTTCATGGTTCGGCTACATTTACATGAATTCTGATGTAAGTCAGCATTATATCAGTTTGCTGCTGTATATATATCAGCTGAGTGCATATGTCACCCTCAAACTACATCAGTAAATCACAAACATCACAGTAGCTCTCAGTGCAGACAGCCGCCCGTCAACTTCACATCTGTACAGATGTTTTTTTAAGAATCCTCACATCACACTTAGGCTACTGACCTCAAGTCTTTGTGCTGTTTAATCCTTAATCCTTCTTTTCCTTCCGTCTTTAAAATGATTAAAATACTTTACAATAGACACCATCGGTCGCAACATATAACAGAAAATGTTGACATGTTAACAGAAAAACCCTTCAAATAACACAAATTAATTCCAAATCTTAATAAAATCTTTATCTGACATATCATATTGGTGAGTCACCATCTAAACCAATCAGCTGACAGCCTGGTGTTTGCAGAGGGCAGCTGGGCACCTGGCTCTAAAATCTGTGGCCGCCTCGAAATCGCGAAATTATCACCTTCCACTTTGACGTCAGAGCAAGTCTTGCTAGGCCATGGATCTAGGGCTAGGCTCGGACACAAATCTAACCGGCATGCATTGCTTGCGATTGCTCATCGATCGCTGGTGATCGGTTCTGCGCAGAACTGGGTAGGCTCGAACAAACCTAGCATAATGCAGTGTCGTGTGCAATCATCTCAGTAATCATCTCAACTGGTGTATTATTTCTGAATGTTGAGAGGGTGGTTTTACACCTTATGCATTCATATTTTTTGACATTGATTTGAGCCCCACCCTTGTATAGCCCCCCCTCCCAAAAAAAATAAGCTGCTTTCGCCACTAGACCCATGCATATTCATAAAGCCCTCATTATGCCATCACTCAAAGTAATCATGATCCTGGGGCCTATTATAGCAGATTTTTGGCACTGTCCACCGCGGGACTGTTTTTCAATAGACACAGCACAAACGAGTGTGATTGGCAGACTTTAAACCCTTGGGGGG
This sequence comes from Plectropomus leopardus, assembly GCF_026936395.1. Taxonomy (NCBI): domain Eukaryota; kingdom Metazoa; phylum Chordata; class Actinopteri; order Perciformes; family Serranidae; genus Plectropomus; species Plectropomus leopardus. The sequence continues at coordinate 24,876,774 of NC_142182.1, read as the reverse complement.
ATCACAGGGATCACAGGTGGCATTGAAGGGTGACAGAGAATAAACCTTGCATATATTGCGCTACATAAACAGGCAACGCATTATGTTAAAATCATCTGGTCAAAGGAGCAGAGGGGATAAAATCATGTAGCCTGCTGGAATGACTCAAAACAGAAAGGAGAGGCTTTGCTATAAACCTGGGCAATTTCATCTCTCTCTCTGGCCTTCAAGGACTCTATCCATGAGTCTTCCGCATACTTTCCAGCTCAATAACTACACTAACAATCCCCTCACCATGTGCTGCTTTTATGTTTATTTTATTTGCTTTTAGCTGTGTATTGATTGCTCCTGTTCCTACTGTTGTCTGTAAGTCAGAGATGCAATGTCAAGTGTTTTTCCCCTGATCTATCCTGGTGCTCATGTTGTTTGTATTTGTGTCAGTGTGCGTTGTCTGATTATGCCCCTCGTTTGAGTCTGTTCTGCTGTGCAGCTTGCAGCTGTACTGTTGGCCTGCTGTTAACGACTCTGCCTCCTTTGCTGTGTGGTTTTACTTTGTTTTCTTTGTTTTTTTTCTATGGTTCTGGCTTTTGGTGTTGAGTGCTACTTTATCTTTTGCTTTTGGGACACCCTCATTCCCATTTCATAACATGCTGACTTGAAACAACCTGTGCTTGATAAATGTACAGTTCTTGAAATCAGATTTTTGCTTACAAACTCTCCCCACTCCATCCACTCATAGCAGAATTTGCAACTTTTGCAATTAGTGAAGTTTACCAGGAGCCAAATTCAGATCAGCTAAACAGTCAGGCAGATGTCATTCTTAAATTTCTTTGAGTGATACAATCTTTTTAAATAAATACATATGGGAAAAATGGTTTCAAACAATATTTCAGTAAGATTTAGGGAGAACAGAGATAGGTGTATTTTTTTTGTTTGTTTAGTTCAGTTTCAAGGCAGAGTGTTAAAGATTTGGATATTTTTTCCTACATGTTAAACTAGACGAGAGAGTGTTACACCAGATTGACCAAACTATTCCGAAGACGAGGGCCCTCAAAGTCAACCGGTATTGGAAAGAAAACCCTTCCGAATTTTGCTGCATTGTTTTCACTAAATAAATTTTAAGACCAAAAGAATTACCTCTTTTGCATATCTAGTTATTGCTCACCAAATGTACTATCATTTTGCATAATCTCATTTGTTAACTTTGCAATTATCAAAAAATGCTCTTATGTTTTATAATAATAATAACTTTATTTGTATAGCACTTATCCAAACAAAGTTACAAAGTGCTTCACAAAGTGATTAAGAATAAAACAAAGAAATATACAGTTGCAATGAAAAAAAACAATGTCAAAAGCTAAGATAATAGTGTGCACTGGAATAAAACAGAAAAAAAGAAATAAAACAAAAATTGTACATATCACAAATGTACAAATCTGTCATTAAAAGAAAAAAAAATCCTATGAAAATCTTATATAAAATATGTTTTAATTTAAAAAGATATCTGCGTGTTTAGGAGGTGTGGCTGTCCAGTATGGGTCAATTTTCTTCTGAATGGCTGATCATTCTTTATTATCAAATTCAATTCTAACACTTTCTCATATAACAGAATGTCTCCTTATGTAGCCTGATCTCACAGAACTATGTGGGATGACCACAACCTCTGAACACCACATAATGTGGTGGTGGCATGTATTACATTGCAATGATGTGGTAGCGGCACATTTGTATTTTAGGCGCCAAAACTACTTGGTTAGGTTTAGGAAAAGATTGTGTTTTCAGTTAAAATAACTACACTTGTTACATACAAGATGTGCATCATAAAATAAAGTTAGCAACATAAGTAAATAAATTTAGTATGTTGAATTAAAAGAAATCCACACTGACTTTTGCTTTCAAACAGGGCACAAACAGTGGTCTCCCTGGTGAAAGTCCTGTGTTTGTTGACCCATCTATCATCCAAACCCCAGCACGTAGTTTCAACACAATAAGTGCTACCACCATGTAATATAGCATTCAGATGTTGTCGTCATATCTGTGAGACCAAGTTCTGATTGTCTAATTTTAATAGCCATTTTTTGACTGATTATAACATGAGCATGACATTTCGTTAACTATTGTATGTACGAAGGCTTTATATATGAACTGCACAATCTGTGCCAGCAAATGCCTAGAATGAGTCAAATCCCTCCTATCATAACAGCTCGATTTACAGATACTTGGCCAAAATAACAGAAAAAAATAAACAATAAATAAACAAACTGCAAAGGTGGCTGACAAGTGCTTTCCGAGTAGAGATTCAATTTATTAAATTAATTTACTCAGAAATATGAAGGTTTTGTCAGAAAAGCTCTTGAGGGTATTACCTGCTTCACAATAGAGTGGCTGATTAAATGAAAAGTGGCAGTGTCGCACACAATGGTACATTGTGCATTCAGTGACACAGCAGAGGCATTATGGCTATTTTGGAGATATAACCTTCAGTCTATAGAACCAAGGTTGTACTGCTCATCTAGTACACTGAAGTGGGACAAAGCCTGGCCAGTACAGCTGAATTTTAATTCACTCGGCTGAAAAGGGATAACTATTTTGCCATGATTATGGTTTGTTTTTTTGTTTTGCTTTTATCTTTGGGCTCATTTTCTAGTCAGAAAACAGATTATTAGATTCATCTTTGCTGCCAGATTTTAGACACTGCAATATACTGAAACATCAAACAGGTCCCTTGTAAATTAGCATCCAGATAACTTTTAATACATTTATGAAAATATTATTTTGCTGGGGTTTTTTTGTCTTTTTATTTTGCAGGTTCTGTAAATCTATGACCCTTTTGTGTACTGCACCGTACACCACCCAGGTCATCAAGTGTAAAGAGACCTGGATAGAGTCATTCGAGTCAAGCCCCAAAATTGCTCTGTTTCTGCAATATGAAATTAATCACTAACTTCAATTTTCCTAATTAGATTTTCCAAATGTTATCGCACCGAATGGATCAAACCTTGGTAGGGAAGCGAGTTAATTTGTGGGGGATGTGAGGTTCAAAAAATGTATCCATGGCTTTACAGGCATCTCTTTCACAATGTAAGTCAAGGTGAATAAGTCTTTTTAGGCCCAATGGCATCCCATCACAGTTCATCAGATATCGCAGTAGACTGTTTGGTCACTACAAAAATTGGCCTCAAAGCCTCGCGCACTCCCCTAGGGGGCTTGACCCAGGTATGGTGGGAGCTAGCTAGCAGAGCCGTTCATTTGGTGGTACTATGTATCAGCTGAAAACCTCAGCAGTGCTGCTAACTAGCTACCACCCAACCCAGGCGGTGCGCAGTCCAGAGCAGCCAAGGCTAACGTTTACTAACTGGCAGAAACTGAAGCGTGGGCAGTGGGAACTATGCTTCTGCATGTTAATGCAGCTAGCTCGCTGTCTGTCAGCAAGGGAAATAGAAAATAGCAACATGCATATACAAAATATTATAAAAAATCACCTTTTCTAAATGGATAGCAGTTTGAAATATGGTGCTAAATTTAATTAACGTCAATGGAGTGCCAGACGAAAAGGAAAGGCCTCATATATTACGTAATTTCATTTTTTTTTAACTCCTAAAAATTTCCCTGTTAGTTGCCTGCTTTTGGCTATGGGGTTATTGAAAGCTGTACTGTAGTGTAAACCTATGGTTTGTTTTTGGTGCATTACAATGGCACCAGAAATCCTATGATGCCTTAGATTTCAGCAAGAGGACAAGAAGGAACTGTTTGTATCTTTTGCAAAGAAGACTGTTCCTGAGAGGGAGCAAAAAAAAAAAAAGAAGATATTACAGTGTCATATAGCTAGCGAAGTCATTTTCACCCTGGCAGCCCGCTATCATTGTCCAGCAATTTGTTTGGTGGTGTGATGCTCATAACTCTAGGCTACCTGCAGTGGGAACTTCCTCCAACTCTTCAATTTTGCTGCCAAGAATGTTGCAATATGTGACCTGCCGTGCCCTCCCATGAATATTTTAAATGGAAAGGCATAAATGTTGAAAAGATTATGAAAAAGTTAGGACCCCATCCCACTGTTACTGGCTCAAAAGTGTAACTGTGTATCTGCATGAAGAACAAACTTTGCATTATTTACCATTTTATTTTCCTCGTAAATTCTGTGCATTGAAGCCTAAATTAGTGGTCTGTAGCCCCATGCTTGACAAAGCATATGTATGCAATCTGAATTTATGACATCTGATACATGCATACAAATTGTGTATGCAGCACTTGATAACTCACAGTAGAGTGGAGACAGGGATCATGGGTGAGAGATGTGGCTACAAGGGATAAAGGCTAGAATTCAAATCCCAGGCTGGATTTGAATTCAGGACATTGCAGGTACTTGAAATGTATTTCATCTTTGTGAATCACCATGGAAGCATTGGAATTATATAATTACAGGTTTTGGTACATGCAGATGCATAATGCACCCCTGGCTGTCTGATCCCTGTATGTAAATGTCTCCATATCTCAACACAGGTTCTTTACCTTAGCTGTAATTCAATTCACCCTCTTTTCTTTAGACTATGGAATTTTGGCTGAACTGAGATGATAGTGTGACCGTCACCATGGCAACTCCCTGATCCACTTTCATTTTTGGTTGTCTGTATGTTATCAGCTTGTGATAGGGAAGTGGTAGTATTTTCAAAATGATGATTGTAGGCACGATGGCAATTCCCTGATTTGTTTTTTCATGCTATCAGTCCTCAAGGGGAAGTAGTAGTATTTCAATAATGGGACTATGAGATGCTCACACACGACTTGGCATGATTTCACTTCCTTTGTATCAGGGTTACTTGCTAGTTTTATATCTACTGTAAATAACATATTATAAGATGTATCTGGGGCATGACATCATCGATGTTTGTTACCATGGTTATTAGATATTTTTTGCCAACTTTTTTCCTTTCAATTTCCTGTTCATGTATTTTGTATGTATGTTTGCATGTTATAGTTTTGACCATAAGTACTTTCCTTATTTAAAAATTATTTGTTTTACCAATCATACATAGGCCAATTCATATCGTGCCGCCAAGTTGGACAGAGGTAAAGATGAACTTGCAAGTTGATAAATCCTTACTGCTACAATCCATGTTAATGCTCCAAGAGATCCTTTATCCCCTATTGCTAACATTAGCTCTGTTAATGCACGCTGCCCTTCTGCTCTTTCACTAGTCTTGCATAGCAAGACCTGTCTCCACACTTTGATTTAGTGCTGTGCCAGGGCTGGAGAAAGATGATAGTAAAAGAGAAACCTACCACAAGTAGCGGTGGTGGACAAGGTGAGGGCCAGATCCAGAATTTCTGTGTGAGGGAGTAACAGTAGATCTGCTTTCAGTCTCTTTTTAAATTATTTATTTATTTTTTAACCTTCTACATACAAGTACTTTAAGATGTGAATGGTGGGAGACTTAAAAAAACTACCACACTCCTGTAGATCTATGGTAACTGCAAAGACCGACGTAACCCACAGCAGTTATGTGTCCTCTGTCCTCCTGGGGCCATTTTCACAAACACTCTCAGAATACTCTCAGAGAGCTCCTAATTTAGCCTAAAAAATCCACCCAGGTCCTACTCCCTACTCATTGGAGTTTTTCACTTTAGGACCAGTCCTAGGGCTAAGATGCTATGTGAATAGGTTTTATCTTTACTAGTACCTAGTCTTAACTTTGAGGGGAAATTCTTGGAAAATCCCACAATTCTAAAAATGTTTGTAAATTCCATCAGGAGCAGCTCTTGATTCCAGGCAGCCTTGTGTATAAGGCCCCTGGTGATTCATTGCCTTCACAGATCCCACTGTCAAACATTGGTGAAATAGAACTATTTTAAGGTAGAAAGTGTGGATTATCTGGAATAATGGGGAAATTGATTTTGGATATTGATGCTACTGTTGAACTTTTTGGATGTAATTTCCAAATGCAGTGAGCCACCGAAAACTTCATGACCTCCATTATGGAGTGGAGGAAGACACCTTATATCTCTAAACCTGTGCAAATTATACCAAAACTAGGCCTGACACTATGAGAAGAGACTGGGAAAATACATTTTGCATACTTTGTATGAAGCAGCCCTTTTACATACTTAAATTCTGCACCTAAGTTAGAAATCTAAATTCTCCACATTATAAGGAGAGTTCACTTCCTGTAACAAGGTGTTGAAATCAGACTTCAGTCCTCGGCTGCAGTGGAATACAAATCTCAGTTTGAACGCAGCAGAAAGTCTGAGAGACCTGGATTAGATATTTTCACTGGAGTAGCAGGGTTATTCAGAGAGCTTTTTGAAGAGGGTTGGTTAATGTGGCGCCAGTGTTCATTCTGCTGCACCACAGCCAGGGGATGTCTGCCTCTGGGGGACTCTGTGTGTGTGTGTGTGTGTGTGTGTGTGTGTGTGTGTGTGTGTGTGTGTGTGTGTGTGTGTGTGTGTGTGTGTGTGTGTGTGTGTGTGTGTGTGTGTGTGTGTGTGTGTGTGTGTGTGTGTGTGTTTCAAAAGGGATGCACTGAGCCGCAACCTGGAGCCATTCCAGATTATCCCTCTCTGAGCTTCAATACCCTTGTGTGTGTGTGTGTGTGTGTGTGTGTGTGTGTGTGTGTGTGTGTGTGTGTGTGTGTGTGTGTGTGTGTGTGTGTGTGTGTGTGTGTGTGTGTGTGCGTGCGTGTGCGTGTGAGTGTGCATGTGGCTCAAGTACAAACACACACCCACAGACTGACACACACACAGCAGCACCCAGAATGAATGGATCCAAATGAATGCATGAATGATTTTGACTGATCCGCTTCCGGGTTCAGAAGCTCTCTTGTTGTCTGTTATAAAATCTGTTGGGCAAAATGCAACTTCTGCATCACATCAGTTAATTTGTTGCAGTATAATACACACAAAGACACACACATGCACACACATGGCATAGTGACCCTTACCTGTCAAAGCAACAGGTTAAGGAGAAATGGATTTGGGGATTAAATGTTCTAAAGTTGGTGCGAACATATACTTTTAAGAGAAATCGAGAGCCAAAAATACATGTAGAACTTCTGTCAGTGTATTTCCGTAGCAATGACTCACTATTAAGTTTGCATATATGAGGTATATCTCTTTCAGGAGCATGAAGAGACCATTTCACAGGTAACACTCAAAGCAGGAGAATCCCCATGGATATCTGAATGTTACGTTATTCCATATCACTTAGTACAGTCAAAGAGACCTGTCAGAATGGGGATAAAGTCAGCTTATTCTTAAAGGCACTCTTCCCTATAATGCTTACAGTGATAACTGAAGGTTACCCGCTCAATGAAGCTGCCATGATAATTGACATTTAGTGATGAAATGCCTCACACAATGAATGCTAAAAGGGGAACTAATTACTGCCTATCCAAGTGTCAATAGCGTCTTCTGCTCTCTTCTAAATGTCAGTTTTACATTGAAATGCTGGAGACATGACTGCCAAGCACTAATGGCTGGTCATTGACAGCAGTAGCCTTGGAACACACTGTCAGGTAGGATGTGATGGACAATATGACAGCTCTCATCTCTGTGATGTTGCTTGTCCCTAACGCTGCAATAACTGAAATTACCACATTTCAAAATCTTCAAATGAGCTCAGTATGTTGATGGCTTTGCCACATTAATGCATATGATGTGTTTAGTGCAAAAGTGTAGTCTATGTAGTGCAAACACTTTCTGCCCTCAGCTGCTGCAACTAGCTAGACCCTAACACTATTCAAAGGTATGCATTGTGTGAACAGTAGACTAGGTCAACCAAATTGGCCATTATTTGTTTGGTTTTTTTTTTTGTTGCTGTTGTTTTGCTCATCAGTGTGTTGTGCAGTGTTCTGATGGGGATGTTTTGATTCCTGTATTTTTTGATGCAGAGTGAGTGCTCTTGACTTCCTGTCATGGTGTATACCTGCCTGCCCTCTCCCCCTCCTCTGCTGCCGGTATTTTTCCACTCACTCTCCCTCTGCTCACTCCACCTGCAAACCACGCCCGACTCCCCAGCCTGCTCACCACACAGCTGCAACTGATCACCAATCAACCATGCATATAAGCCACTCCAGCACACTCATTCTCTGCCAGATTGTTCCTCTGCATAATGCATGTCTTTCCAGCGTATCTCTATCAGATCTCCGTTACCCGACTCTGCCTGTTCCTGACCTGCTCTCCTCGCTAGCTCCCCCGGACCTGCTCTTTGTCCTCGACCACGTATTCAGTTTGACATTCCAAATCTGGCCAGCTCTTCTAGTAGACTCCTTCGCTCGGCTAAAGTGATCCTCCTGCCTGATCCCTGTCGGTACCGTTACACCCGCGGACGGACTTCCTGGTTACCGAACCCCTGCTTGTCCCAGACCATCCCTCTGCTCGATCCCAGTCGGCGTTCCTGCACGTGGAGCGGCGGCTGGAGCCTACGGGGTTTCCTCCCCGCCAGCCACTGTGGGTACAAGCTTCGTTTCTTCGCCTCGTGTGAAACCCAGAGACATTGCTAGGGCTTCCTGCTCGAAGAACGAACTCTTTGTCTGTAAGCTGAGCCATTTCTGTGTTGGTTATAATAAACGTTATTACCAACTAAACGAGCTTGTTGGTGTACTGCATCTGGGTCCTACCACCACCCGTTACAGTACAATCTGGCCAGTCATGGACCCAGCAGACTCCAATGCTCTGCAGTCCGCCTGTGTCCAGCGTGGAGGCATGCTCCCAGCAACACGAGGCTCAGCTAACCTCCAGCGCGGCGGGAGGCTCGTCAGTCTGCATCAGCTCTCGAACGGGCGCTAACCTTGTTAGCCAACCAGGTTCAGCAGATGGCTACATCGCTAACACAGCACGCCGTTCCTGCTCCTCCTCCCCCTCCTACACCCTCCCCCAGCATGGCGTCAGAACCGCGTGTGGGAGCGCCAGAACGCTATGCGGGGACCCGGAGGGTGCAATCCATTCTCACCAACTGTTCGATCCTGTTAGCCCCTGCAACCTCACACATTGCCACGGAGGGGCCGGGTGCGCCGCCATCAACCACCTCACGGGCAGAGCGCCTGTAGACGGCGGAGTGGGAGAGAGCCTCCCAGCCTGTGCATCGTTTCATGCATTTTCGAGGAGCTTCGCCAAGGTATTTGGACCTGTCTCCGTGGGGCCCGATGCCACAGGGGGGGCTGCTGAATCAGCAACGGGGAGAGATCGCGCGGTGGCGGATTTAGCCATAAATTCAGAACTCAAGCTCGACAGGCGATTGGAACTCTGCCGCTCAGTGTGGCGCGCATTTCTCAGCGGTCTAGCCCCATATATAAAAGACGAACTGGTGTCGTTTGATCTGCCTCATTCCTGGGCGGTCTCATTGAGATAACCGAGGCTAGAATGAAGCGCATTCAGGCGAGGAGAAAGAAGGCGGCGCCAGGAGGAGGGGGCTCTTCGTGTTCCGGTTCGTCAGCCAGGTCCTCCGGTGATTCCCGGTCAGACTCCAGTTTCGGCTCCAGGGGGTTCAGAGCCCATGCAGGTGGGTCAGACCCGGCTGTCTTCGGAGGAGCGGGAGAGACGCCGACGGGGACATCTGTGCCTTTACTGTGGTCAGGCCGGCCATTTTGTCTCCAAATGCCCGGTAAAAGGGAGGGCTCAGCAGTCGAGAGGGGCATCCTGCTGAGCCGATCCCAGAACTCTGTCCCCAACCCTCGACCACTGTTTCACGTCCAGCTTCTGGTAAAGAGGGGTCCCACACCCTCGCTACCTTCGTTGACTCTGGGGCCGGCGTCAGCCTCATCGATAAAGAACTGCGCCCGTCAGCTGGGGATTGAGCAGGTTCCCCTTCCCCGTCCCGTTCCGGCCCATGCTCTAGATGGACATCTTCTGGGAACCGTCATTCACCAGACCGTTCCCCTCTCCATGATCCTGGCAGGTGAACATCAAGAAACCATCCAGTTTCATGTCCTGGATTCCCCCAATGTTCCGCTGATTCTTGGATATCCATGGCTACGGCGCCATAACCCACACATAGACTGGGCCACAGGATCGATCCACTTTCGTGGAGTTCCTCCTGCCAGCAGATATGCCTTCAACGCAGAGTCACGCCCGCACCGTCTGTCAGCTCCAGCTCCTCTCCAGACCTCTCCGGTGTGCCCGCTGATTACCACGACTTTCGGGAGGTGTTCAACAAGTCCAGAGCCACCTCTCTACCTCCTCACAGACCTTATGACTGCGCCATCGATCTCCTGCCTGGGTCTGTTCCTCCCAAAGGCCGTCTCTACTCGCTTTCAGCACCGGAGAGAGGCCATGGAGGTTTACATCTCTGAGTCCCTGGCTTCCGGTATCATCCGACCCTCCTCGTCACCTGCGGAGCAGGTTTTCTTCGTGGGAAAGAAAAGGCAGTTCGCTCAGCCGTGCATCGATTACAGAGGTCTGAACGACATCACGGTGAAAGAATCGCTACCCCTTCCCTCATCAGCCTTTCGACCTTCGAAAGCTATTACGAGGATCCACTATCTTCACCAAGCTAGATGCCATAGCGCCTACCACCTGGTCCGCATTCGACAGGGGGATGAGTGGAAGACGGCGTTCAACACTCCCACTGGACACTATGAATACCTGGTGATGCCATTCGGACTCACTAACGCCCCAGCTGTTTTCCAGGCTCTCATCATGATGTGCTCAGAGACATGTTAAACAAATTTGTTTTCGTCTATCTTGACGATATTTTGATTTTTTCCCAGTCCGAACAAGAGCACATTCATCATGTTCAGAGAGTCCTTCAGCGCCTTTTGGAAAACTCACTGTTTGTAAAGGCTGAGAAGTGTGAATTTCACACTCCTTCTGTCACCTTCCTGGGCTACATCATCAGTCATAACCACATGGAAATGGACCCCACCAAAGTGTCTGCTGTATCCTCCTGGCCGGTACCTGACTCCCGCAGCAGCTGCAGCGGTTCCTGGGTTCGCTAACTTTACAGCGTTTCATTCGAGGCTACAGCACGATTGCTGCCCTCTCACTGCCCTCACCTCTTCAAAGACCCAGTTCCGCTGGACCACGGATGCAGAAAAGGCTTTCCAGTATCTGAAAGACAGCTTCAGCACAGCTCCCATCCTACTCATCCCCGACCCTGACGGCAGTTCGTGGTGGAGGTGGATGCCTCCGATAATGGGAGTGGGGCTGTGCTCTCTCAACGCTTCGGCAGAAGATGGGAAGCTACACCCCTGTGCTTTCTTCTCCAGGCGCCTGTGCATGGCGGAAAGGAATTATGACATTGGGAATCGAGAATTGCTAGCGGTGAAGCTAGCATTGGAGAAATGGCGACACTGGCTGGAGGGGTACCAGAGATCCCCTTTCTCGTCTGGACTGACCATAAAAAATCTCGGTACATCCGCTCAGCCAAACGGGTGAATTCACGCCAAGCCCGGTGGGCCCTCTTCTTCGCCCGCTTCAACTTCACGCTCTCCTATCGCCCTGGTTCCCGGAATGTCAAGCCCGATGCCTTGTCAAGACAGTTTTTTGTGGGTGAGGAGGACTCCCCTCACTCGGACAATATTCTTCCCTCATCCCGTCTCCTGGCCACCTTTACCTGGGCGATTGAGGGAAGCGGATCAAAGCCGCACTGGAGAATCAGCGGGACCCAGCTCATGTCCACAGGACCGCCTGTTCGTCCCTCAGGAGTTCGGTCGGAGGTGCTGCAGTGGAGCCCTAACTCCCGTCTCACCTGTCATCCGGGGATAGCTTCGAACCAAGGAGGTTCTGGCAGGCGGTTCTGGTGGTCCACCCTGGATGAGGACACCAGGGACTTTGTGAGCGCTTGTCCCGTCTGTAGCCAGAACAAGACCCTGTAAGCCCCTGCAGCCTTCTGAGACCCCTCCCTGTGCCTCATCGCCCGTGGTCTCATATTTCTCTGGACTTTGTTACCGGTCTGCCACTGTCAGGAGGACACACCACCATCCTGACAGTGGTAGATCGATTCAGTAAATGGCACATTTTGTGCCCCTGCAGCTCCCCTCTGCCAAAGAGACTGCCTGTTTGTTACTGGACCACGTATTCACGACTCCACGGACTCCCCCACTGGCGTGGTGTCGGATCGTAACCCCAATTCACGTCAGCATTCTGGAGGGAGTTTTGCCGCCTCCTGGGAGCATCCATCAGTCTGTCCTCTGGCTACCATCCCCAGTCCAACGGCCAAGCTGAGAGGATGAATCAAGAGATGGAGACGGCGCTACGTTGTATGGCCTCCTCACCCTGCCTCCTGGTCCTCCCACAGCTCATGTGGGTTGAGTATCACGCACAACTTACCTTGGTCAGCTCTGCCACAGGACTCTCCCTTTCCAGTGTGCTTACGACTTCCAGCCCCTCTGTTTCGAGCAAGAAAGGACACGGTGTATCCGTGGTGGAGGCATTCATCCCGGCGCTGCCGTAAACCTGGTCGCATGAGCCAGAACTGCTAACTGCGGGCCACTGGTCGCTATGCTGCTGCTGCTAACGCCCACGCTCGGGCTCCCTCCTACCGGGTGGGGCAGAAGGTGTGCTCCACCAGGGATCTCCCCTTGAGTGATTCCCGAAACTGGCCCCCAAATCGTGGGTCCTTTTCCGGTTGACGCATGGTCAATCCCTCGGCGGTTGGCTCCGGTTGCCCCTCGCTTCGATGCGGATACACCCACGTTTCCGTCTCCCGGATCAAGCCGGTCAGGAAAGCCCTCTTCAGCCTGACTCCCAGCCGCCTCCGCCTCCCGGATCATCGATGGGGCCCCAGCGTTCACCGTCCGTCGTCTGCGCCGCTCGCGTCGCCGTGGGAGGGGCCTGCAGTACCTGGTGGACTGGGAGGATCACGGCCGGAGGAAGATCATGGGTGCCGGCTCGGCAGATCCTGGGCCAGCGCCAGATGGTGGAGAGTTTCGTCGCCAGCACCCTGACCAGCCCTCCCGTGCCGCCCTGGGGCGTGGTTCTGCCTCGTCCTCCTCCTGATCCTGGGGCTTCTGGGGGCGTGAGGGGTTCTGCTGCTCCTCAGGAGGTCGATTCCTCTTCTGACTGCGGTGGGCTCGAGTCGGACATCTCCGAGGAGTTCTAGCCCTCCTCCTGGCCCCCTCCTCCCTCCCGTCTTCGGTGGACCTGTTTTGGGACGTCGGGTGCCGTCCCTTGAGGGGGGGGTTCTGTCATGGTGTATACCTGCCTGCCCTCTCCCCCTCCTCTGCTGCCGGTATTTTTCCACTCACTCTCCCTCTGCTCACTCCACCTGCAAACCACGCCCGACTCCCCAGCCTGCTCACCACACAGCTGCAACTGATCACCAATCAACCATGCATATAAGCCACTCCAGCACACTCATTCTCTGCCAGATTGTTCCTCTGCATAATGCATGTCTTTCCAGCGTATCTCTATCAGATCTCCCGTTGCCGACTCTGCCTGTTCCTGACCTGCTCTCCTCGCCTGACTCCCCCCGGACCTACCTGCTCTTTGTCCTCGACCACGTATTCAGTTTCGGCATTCGAAATCTGGCAGGCTCTTCTGGTAAAGACTCCTTCGCTCGGCTAAGGCAGTCCTCCTGCCTGATCCCTGGGTACCGTTACACCCCTGGACGGACTTCCTGGTTACCCGAACCCCTGCTTGTCCCAGACCATCCCTCTGCTCGATCCCAGTCGGCGTTCCTGCACGTGGAGACGGCTCGTGGAGCTACGGGGTTTCCTCCCCGCCAGCCACTGTGGGTACAAGCTTCGTTTCTTCGCCTCGTGTGAAACCCAGAGACATTGCTAGGGCTTCCTGCTCGAAGAACGAACTCTTTGTCTGTAAGCTGAGCCATTTCTGTGTTGGTTATAATAAACGTTATTACCAACTAAACGAGCTTGTTGGTGTACTGCATCTGGGTCCTACCACCACCCGTTACACTTCCAGGCTACATCGTTGGTACAAGAAGTTGCGAACATGCAGGTAGTGGCATGAAAGGAGAGGCTTTACCATAAGGTGAAGAAGTGGTGAATACTAAGCTCACAGCAAGTCCAAACCATACAGTCTGGCTTTTGTTTGGTATCCATTGTCAGCAAAAGTACTGTGCATTTGCGATGAGCCGTTAGCACCATTATGTTGTTTAATAAATCACATTAATGGAGGGGGGAAAAAATTAGCTTTGAATATTCATATTGAACTGCTGTATTTGATTCAGATGGCATAATTCTGAGTCAGGTAGAGCCCTATTCCAGACTAAACCATAAGGGATGTCAGCGTAGCAGCAGGCCAGGATGGTGTTGTGTGCAGACCCACCAAAGTGTTAATGAACCAAGTGGCAACCTAAGAGGCTGAAAAATGAAGCCAATGCGTTAAGTGCCAAAAATTGGAGTTCCTCGAATGGCCACTTGAGCATGGCTCCAAAACAGTTAAAATCGCAATAGATGCCCGTGTTAAAATACCCAACTTTACAGCAGTAAGTTTACAGCCTAGTACAAAAAACAAGTTTTGGTCTCTGTCTGGGTGGGTACAGGGGTGATGTTTTTTAAACTCACTCGTTGCCATTTTATTAAGGTGAAAGGTTACACATAGTTAAGAGTGGGGCCACTTGAGTGACAGGCTATCTGTTATAGTCTGTAAGTCGGATCCACACCTCGCTCCTCCACAGCTCTAACCTCTTGTCCAAATATGGACACTTCTGCCTCAACAGAAATCCCAAAGTTGACGATGACTGAAATGACGAACTAGAGTCTTCAAAACAGCAGTCCCCAAACCAATGGGTGATGTCACAGTAGCTACATCCATTAATTACAGTCTTTGGAATGAACACTGTCCAGTCCATGTAGCTACTATTGGTTTTACCAACTAGTCAAGTGGTCAGCAACTAAAACCACCAGTTAATACATTGAGCAGTAATCAGTCTCTTATAATCTTTTCCAAAATCTCCAGATATAAAGTAGTTAATGTTAAAGCATCCATGCACACATATTTCCATGGTGTCTACTGCATTTATCATGGTGTGGCACTAATATTGCCTTATTAATGATTATTTACTAATATTATTATTTGCTAGTGCTATTATTTACTAGGGGTTTTGTTCATGTTTACCCATATCTTTGGACTGTCTTGTAAAAAAAACAAACCCAGAAAAACAAATGAGTAAGCACCTGACTTGTCACTCCATAAAACTGGACTTGGAGAATGAACTCTTCTTTGGGAAATTACTATTTCAGGCTTTAGGTTGTTGCACATTTCAGATTACGTTTGTGAGCAAAAAGATGGATTTATACGTAATTGGTTAGATGTAGGGCAGACATGTTTCACAGTCTGAGAAGACATCAAGCTGGAAAGTTAATGTAATGAAGAAGAGCTACACCTCCTCATCATGTACTTGTCCTGTGGACATACAGAGGGCAGCATGCCTGCAGCAGGGCTCTGATCACAGCAGCACTCAGCAGCTCAGTGCTGCTCAAAACGTCTACTCTTACATGAGAAACTATCCCTGTGACATGTATTTAAAAAGTCAAACATGATGACTGCCTTATACTGTCATTAGATTCATTTAGAATAATTACATTGGGATGAACTATGACTTGTTCTCAACAACTTGTGACCAGTAAAGATTGTTAGTCCTTAAAAACTACAGTTGGCACTGGTCTTGCGCTCAACCAGTGCAGTCCTGGGGTAAAATCTACTGGATAAGACAAAGTTTCACTTCTGGTTCACCTCTGACTAGTTTGATGAATGTGGACATCAAACATTGAACTAGACTTGCAAATGACATCAGTTTTACTCCAGCTGTGACAGACATATACTCTATTTTACATTACAAAGCATGCCCACAAGAGCAGGACTAATTGAATCATTAACTTAAACTGTGTTTCCTGATTAATTATGTTTAAATAAAAGCCTCAGTAGAAAAAAAGCCCCTTATTAGTTATCTACTTGTATCATTTTTATGCATTTGTCAGAGCTAAGGCTGATTGCGTGTGCATCCAGGTGAACACTTGCCATCATTTATCCTAAACTAGTGTGTCTGACTTTCACCACTGTTGCTCTGTTGGGGTTGTCTCCAATCAGACCCTTACACAAGGCTGTCACAGTTGAGGTCCTGGTACTCATTACCAGTTGCAACAAGGGGTCACAACCACTCTGGTCTCAGTGATGGAAGGTCAGGGCTAATCACAGTGACACAGCAATCATGTCAGCTGAGAGAGGAGTATTGAATGTCAGGGCTCATTATGCTAGCAATGACATTGGAGGCAAGTTAACAGTATGGGCATTTTTACGATGGTCTCTAAGAGGAAGCAGGACTTAACTTACTGCTGTGAGTTCACTATGCCAAGGATTTGCTCCACCTTTGTCATAGAAAATGGAAACGGAGAAGAACTCAAGATAGATAATATGCTACTGAGACTGAGTGCCTGAATTCAGCATTTTCAGCATTTTTCTTTTGCTTGTTATTGCTCTCGCTCTGGCACTAAATAGTCCATTCTTTCTCACTGCATTAAAACATGAGCTGGTGACCACAGCCTGTTAGCAAGTGCAAACAAGACTAAGTTTCTACTGACAAATAATTTGAGCAACGTTTGGAACCTAAAGCAATATTGCACCTTTATTTTTATTTGCAATTAGATCATACAACGTAATATTGTAACAAAACTAAACACAAATATTTCAGCATATAATCATTTGTAATGAGATTACAGGACAGGACTGCAGCTAACACATAGTCATTCTCACATTCTTTATTATCTTGTTATCTTGTATCTTGTAATTTTCTTGTAACCTTGCCTGAACCTGAGTGTTCACAATTCCTTAATAAAACACGTTGACTGCTGTCATATATACTAACTGAAGTCTTCCCGTGTCCAAGTGGATGAAAAACTCAACACAGTGGCTGGATATTGCTTGTCTGGACATCTATATGTATCTGGTTGGATTACGAGGCAGGGCTCAGTGTTTGCGTCTTTTTTTTTTTTTTTCATTTGCCCAGTTGGGCGCATGGGTCAGAAAACTACATGCCTGAAGTAATGATTTACTTACCCTTATGCTAATTGTTTTATTTATTAGAGATCAAATAACAACTTGACGTGTCTTTG
Source organism: Plectropomus leopardus (assembly GCF_026936395.1). Classification (NCBI taxonomy): domain Eukaryota; kingdom Metazoa; phylum Chordata; class Actinopteri; order Perciformes; family Serranidae; genus Plectropomus; species Plectropomus leopardus. The sequence continues at coordinate 24,859,789 of NC_142182.1, read as the reverse complement.
AAAACTGGCCCCATTTTATCCTCCTTGCATGCAAAACTTCCGTCAAACTGCATAACGCAAATTCAAAAAAAGATCATTTAATTAATTATTCTTTGCAACCTTCCAAATAGGGCAAGTGAGCTGCCAGGTTTATGTGCCTGGAGTGGCATTTTACTTGCTCCTAGCAAATGCCTTTGTTCTTGAACCCTGCTAGGTATCCTTAGACTAAGTGCTGTCTGTAAATAACTAATTGGAGATGACAGTTGGATGTTGCTTTATCATGTGACTGGGCTGCAGCAGCCTCCCACTCAGGCTAACATTAGCTGCCCATCTGTAACTGTCACAAGCGTCATTAGGCGATGCGCCACTCTGACAGTAAATATTTAGAATCATATCAGCTTCAGATCTCAGTGGAAAAGCCTTGGTTCATCTGCTACACATCAGATTTTTTTTTCTTTTTTGGGAGTGGGGGTTGCATTATCCCATTTTTTACCCTGTATGATGGTGCATTTCTTACCCCCCAAAATGGGACACAGTGTTGGAGACGACCCTAAGGCGGTGCATTTTATGGCTTGGAAGCCCTTCTATCTTCTCTACAATGTGGAACAAGCTGGAGATCAGCATTTATTATTACTTTTTTTTTTTTACACAATAGCTCTTCACCATAGCATTAATATATTTACTAGGCTGTTTAAAATTGATATGCTGAGACTTGTTTAATCTTCCTCTGTGTACGTTGTTGACATCTACACGGGTGTGGTGATGTGCCTACTCTGGATAACGTACTGCCGATCTGATGTATTGTTCTGTTTTGCGATGTGAGATACTTCCATGCTCCCAAAAGCTACAGTACCTCGGAGCATGTGAAGGTCTAAGAGGTGTTGACAGGCTTAAGCAGTAAGTAGTTACAATGTTAGACGTCTTTTCGATTGGCTGGTTTTTAACTGCCATCAAATTGCTTTCCCATGTTGTATTGACTCTCGCGTGCAGGCAACATGGCTTGCGGGTAAATAAAGAGCGAGGCTGAGGACCATGGCATACATGCAAACAGACTGCTAATTTCTGCAGTCATGATGAGTGAAGCCTTCCACAGGGTATTTGCCTGCTGCTATGAGGAGAAAAAAAATGACAGTGCCACCTGATGTAGTTCAATCCTTCATGTCCCAATCAATTAGTAATGGCTTTGCCATTATGAGCTGTATAGAAAGTGACTGATGGAGGTTAAGTGTTCAGTGGTGATTTACCCTGCTGAGCGCCAATATTAGTAAATGGAATGGTTACTTTAATGCATTTTGTTATAATATAGTGATGAACTTGTGCCTGTTAGCAAACATAGTATTAAAGGGTTATTCCACCCAAATCACAGGAAAAAAACACTCACAGTGGCTTGGCCTGGGAATGCTGGTAGCTAAATGTCTACATAATTGGTTATAATCCAAGTTCTAAGTTTGGGGACAATTAGTGCATCTTTTCTTTCTTTATCTCTCTCACGCGCTCTCTCTCTCTCTCTCTCTCGCTCTCTCTCTCATTTCCACTCCGCTTCTACAATTATAAAAGGAACTGATTCTAGACACTACACCCTCACCCTGTCCACTCTGCCTTATTTTGCATGTTTGCATGGAGGATTTACAATATTAAGCACTATCCCATTCACCATCCTCCATATAGTGGGGATTGTAAATCGAATATAAGACCCCGCGGCAGTGTGTCTGCATGGATACCGACTTAACACACTCCACCGCCCCTAATGTAAACATTTGCAGAATCGAAGAAACAGCATAAAAATGTAACTTTCTTCTCACTTCAAACATTATTTTGGTCATGCACATGCACAAACCATCTTATATCCCACCTATTGTTTGTCATTGCTGTGGGGATGTTTGGGATATGCATGGAAAAGGCACATACTATACCTCTGAGCATGCATTGCAGTGTGACAGATGTCTCCTGCTCACAGTGCTGAGTAGTAAAGACATTCTGCAGTTTATTTGCTTATTGAAACCCTCCATTTAAATGTGGAGTACTCTCAGATGCAGTATGAGTGAGCATTGTGAAGTGCAAGTGGGGAGGTAACTCTTTGAGAAGTGGACAGGAAGTCAAAACAAACATGACAGACTTAAAAGTCAAGAGACAGACTCACCCTTCTCCCAGGTCACCCTTTTGCTCCTCCCCTCCCCACCTGTTTACAGACCACATTGGCTGTGAGCCCCTAACCAGCTGTGATACGTTTCCCCACTGCACAGTTATGACAGCTGCCTCTCTTTCCCCAGCCTGTAAAAAACACAGCATGTCCAGTTAGCTCAACTGATTACCACTGCTGTGTACAAAATACAACAAGTACTTGCTAAAATCTGTTGGGTCCAGGTTATGATGACAATGGCACTGATACAAGGCAGGAACCAGCGTGCCTGTGCTCTATTCAAGTTTTGAAAGGTCATACACTGGGATTTAGGCCATAAAATTGGGTAATCTGTTGTTTATCTCATGTCATATCAGAATGTTCTGGGGTCTTCCATTCATTTGAAAAAACTCTGTTCATCCAAGATATACACAAGTGAACAGCAACATACTGATGCCATTTTCTGACGTACATTTTGCTCTTTTTTTTTTTAATTCATGGCCCCAGGTGTTCTGGTCCACCGGTGTCTGCATTTGTGATTGTCTATGCAGAATCCAGATCCAATCAGTCATATAACATAGTCATCAGTGACCCTGGGGAAAGTCATTAATGCGTGCATTGATGGTATAGCTGCAAGACAGAAATTTATACAGACCCACATTACCCGTGATATTTAAGCGTGACATTCTCCAAACATGGAAAAACAAATAGCTCGGAAGTGACGTGTTGTCCTACTGAGTTCTTGTGAAAAAGCAGCACACGTAATGTACATATGCAATCATACAACACAGCATACAACATAACCTAGGGATGAACACAAGCCCTATATAAAGTCTGTTATTGCATTTATCGCAATGCCCAAAATGTGATCTCTATTTCTGCATACGTATGCAGAATCTGTAGACAAGTGGGTGAGATTTTTCTAAAGCTTCTGGTTACTGTTTTTGGTCCGTTTGTTGTCTAAGCAGTATTGACTAATCATGTCAGAGCAGGCATTGACTGCATGTGGATAAACAGTCCATGTTGTGAGTAAAAGAGGCGTGACAGATTGGACAAAAAAGCAATAGTGCAACTGACTGATTATCATCTGAAAGGGATTTAGCTTTTTACTGGCTTTTTGTTTTGTATTTTTTCGCATTGATATGCAGATATCTAGAGTGGGGAGGTCTCGTCTTGACCTCTATTCTCACATATCAAGTTGCTAAATGGACTGTTAACAATGACTGATGCAAGGAAGAGGACGTCTTGGCTCATATATCTGTTATTCCTTATCCCAATGTCTTCTGGGTACACCGGAAATCCAGAATTTTGTCTAAGACTTAGTTGTTATTAGACTGATAGCTGATGGGTTCTGAGATTGCCAAAAATATAATGCAGGCCACAGTTCACAACATGACCTTGGTTTTGTGTGATACAGCAATATTGCAAAAGAACTAAGAATTAGCCTACATCATATATTTGTTTGCAACACAAATTACATTTCATTTACTATTAGGTGTAATGATAGAAATGATTATTAGTGCTTTTGTTACTGGTGAGGCACTTCCACAACTTGAAAGGAGGTTTCCCGTTGTTATCTCCCCAAGAAATGCTAAATTTTTCACTAATAGGGTTTTTGAAAGTTGTTCCTTACTCCCTGGAGAGTGGTGTCTGAACACAATGAGCTTTTAAAAAGTAATTGTTACTTTGAATTTTGACAAAGGTTTGGGGAATTCTCCCTCTTGTTCTTTTAGGTATTTTTAAACTTGAATTAAACTTACAGTGCAGGGTTGAATAGTTTCATCCATGTCATGCAAATTCATATATTGTCTTCATCAGTTGGTCCTGTACTCTTAGAACTCAGAAAAGAGGAAGTCTTACAACACCTAGCAGCAGTTGGACAATCAGATGCTGCATTAAGACATGTTTTGTTTAGAAATATGACCGTTGGAACATACAGTATAATTTCAAGGGTAAAGGGAACTGAATTACCGAAATAGATGAGTTATTTTTAAAACTCTATCAAGAGGTTTTTCAAATGTTAAAAGCAGTTTGCCCAATGTTGTTTCAAGACTATTGATACTCCTACTGATATTTCCTTATCTGTCACGTTTTGTATGCTGAACATACACAGCATGCACATGTTAGGTTATGCACCAACCCAAGACTATATATTGGACAAACCCATTTAAAACTACCAATACTGATGCCTCACACCATTCGGTTAATTGAGTTAGTTGAAGAGCTAGACACACTGTTCATACACTGCTCAAAAGAAATACATTCTGTGAGAAAACAAGACACACTGACTGAAAGAAGGTCATTACAACAGTCTTTACCCAAGGCTATAGATGCTTCTACTAAAAAGCTGTTTCTCAGACTCTTTTAATGATGAAAAACGAAATTGGTACATATAGCAGGTCTCCTTAATAATCCCACCCCATTGCTTTTTGGATCCATTAAGTTTTTTGAGTAGATTTATGAAACACATTTTGTCACTGTGCAGTGATTAAGCTCCTCTCTGGTCTAAATGAACACATCAGCTAGGAGGAGCTGACATCTGGTTGAGAATGAGTTGGGTAATGCTTTTAAATTTGGGCATTGCATACACATTTCAGCATCTGTGCTGTTTGCTAATTGCTGTCATCATCCTAAATCAAACAGTAATTTAAAGCTAAGACAGCTGTAAAATTAGTGTTATGTGGCATCATTGTTGTAAAGAATAAAAATTATAAGTAGATAACGTTTGGCATGTTTGATGAATTGTATCACAAGTATGGAATGTCTGATCAGCTACAGTTTCCTAGGCACAAACGGTTAACAAGATTTCCTTTGACTTTTGTGTCAGTTATATACACTGTTGAGCTTTAAATCGTGGTATCTGACAGAAATGAAGCTGAAAGCAAAGAGAAGTTCAGCTCTCCCACATGACCACATGCATAGAGGTTCATAAAAGGCCTTACAGCTTAAATCAGTTTGCTCAATTTGCTGATACCTGTTTATGCACCGGTCTAGAGCAGACTTACTATGTGGGGGTCACTTTTAATGCGCCAGATGCTACTCACAGGCTTCCCATTTATTTAACAGGCCTTTACAGCCATGGTCAAAGCTAAATCACGCTTTGATGAAATCATAAAATTTGTCCATGAGCTTTATTTTGCAGTTTGTCCCCACCTCAGCCATTATATGAGCCAGCTGGTTGTATAACAGCAAAAAGAAAGACCTTTACAGTGGCGAAACTGAATGGAAATCCACCAAAGCTCTCATTGTTCATCGGGGCTCTATTAAGCTTGCATAATGATGCGAAGAAAGTACCACGGAAACATACCAAAAGAGCACCATAATTCTTCGCCGCCTCCCCGAGGAGGCCAAACAATGCTTGTAAACCTCTGTGACTTCTCTCCGCCTCCTTAAGGGTAATGAGCCTGCCATTGGAATTAAAGGCCAATGAATTAGCCCTCGGCCTTGCTTTTAATCAAGCGTCAGATCAGCAGCAGATTGCTCATCACTACCTCTCCAGTTGCTACAGGCTTAATTCTTAAGAACTCTGTTCATCCAATGACCTCTGCGCCGCCACAAATTAAAGAGTAGAGAAAAGCAAAATTTACAAAGAGAGTGCAAATGTGAATGTGTTACATAATACCAGCTTCAATTAGAATCCCCTTCATTTAACCAATTTATCTAAGTGTCTAAAGTCAAGGGCATACATTGAAAATGACCTGTACTTCACTGCAATAGTCTTCTGATTTCACAGAAAAAAGTCGAGAAATATATGCGTCTCATTTCTCGCCAGAGCCCACCGATTTTGTTGACTGAATTAAAACTGACACTGAAGATTCTTCCCAAAAAAAAACAATTCGGCTAACTGGACATAAGTTAGCTCTGCAAGCAGGCTGACAACAATGTGAGTTTTTATTGTTTACAACTCTATATGCATATCATGGCTACATAAATGATGCTGAAAGACTTACACTTAATCTGAAGGTTCAAGGTCAAACAAGTGAAGTCCTGTCAGGCACAAGCAGTTGCTCTACCACAGGAAGTTGGACGTGGAAGTAGCAGATTCCAGCTTACAGAGCAGACAATTAAACTTTGAAGCTCATTTTGCTGCCAACATCTCTTGTCGTTGAGGTGAATGTTCCCTACTGGGGAAGAGGTATATCAGATAGGAAACTGAGACACTAGTTAATTCATATTTTCTGTCATTTTCCTTGTTATGGTTTTCCATGATCACACAGCAAGCCAAAGCTGAAAGTTGAAAAAATTGAGGTATCAAGACCCTCCCTCTCTTTCCTTACTGCCTCCACCAACCAGTTGAGGCGTCAGCGGTAAGGAAAGGGAGGGCCTTCACGAAGTGTTCTTCCTGTTCTGCTTTGATGTACTCTACATTGATGTTGTGAGATGAAGGTGTTTTAAATGTGTATTTTAGGGGTAAAACTTGGCTCATATGAAAGACGAATAAATCTTGTATTGTGTTGGTTTAAAGCCAGTGTCCACAGGCCAATCTCATTGATTGGTCTGTGGCCGAAAAGAGTCGGCAGTGAAAGACATATTCATGCAGCAACAAACACATTTTATGACTTGATTTCTTTTGTCTTTTCCAGTCTTACAGCTGATTATTTCAAAGATAATTATGCTAAACAATGACAAACTGTCATGTTGAGGTGGATCTTTGTGTTTTCAACACACTATTAAATTGTTACTGACATTTGCTTTCTGTCTTTTATTTTCTTCGACCAACTGGAGGAAAAAAACATAAAAAAGAAAAACTAAATCTGAATGAAAGAACACATTCTATGCTTAACATTTGCATAACAATCCCTGGCCTTTCTCTGACATTTAATATAGCCTATGAATTATAATCAGCCCCAATAATGAGATGAGAAATACCAAGTGTGTCAGTAAAAGGTTTGCCTCAAATGAATCGCAAGGCTCCCACCACCCCCCTGAAGATAGCTGTGTTTTATATATCTTGCTGAAGAAGACTATCTGAATAGAACTGCTACATCTTGAAATGCAACTTAAAGGTGCAGTCCATAATTTGCTAACTTCAGCCTTTTTCGTACTGCACGTGTCTCCCCTGGGGACTGGTGGGTGCCTGAAGACATGTTTCTGCAAAGAAAGTAAAAGCTAAATGGAAATGCAACTCTTCAGACAAGTGTCTACAAAATGCCTTAAATGTTGAAAACGTCATTCAAAACTGAGGAATTTTAAAAAGAAAAATAAAACAAATATGGACTGTGGCCGTAGCAGTGAGAATTCAGCCAGCGCAAACTCCTTAGTGCCAGGTGTTACAGTAGCCTGGTGGCCAAAGGCAACAGCGGGTCTAACCTGTGTAACAGCAGCAACAGAAAGCTTGCTGATCCCGCATGAGTCGGGCAATGTGATTCCCTGGAGCTGGGGTTTGTGCTTGCCGGGTTCGGGTTACTAAGTGGGGGTAGTCTGTGACAGGCATAAGTGAAGTGAAGTATAAGCTAAATGAAAGTTGAAAATACGCCACAGCCATTAGCCTTTGGCTCTGCTTAGCAGAAGGCTTAACTATGAGCTACATTTTCTCTCCTTCTCTAAAATGCTTTGCCATTGCTGACACGTGTTTTGTTTCTTTTATTGTCAGACTCTCTTTATGTCTGTCTTTTTTGGATTGCTCTGAAATGTAGAGAGTACGTACCAGTGCTGTAAATCAATTTTCTTTGCAAGATTCTCCACCATTGAATCAGTATTTAACTAAAAGAACATGCACATTCATCTGAATTTGTGGGACAGCCAATAGGAACACTCTCAAAAATGACGTGATTGGCCAAAGTCTCCATTCACAGGTTAGTTTTTCTAAAGCCTGAAAACAGCCAAGAGGGGGTGTAGAAATTTAGAGTATCGAATATCGAAAACAAACAGTAAAGTACATCAAATAAGTTTTTTGTTTGTTTGTTTTTTTCCAGAAATGCAAACTAATTAGTAATATGAAAGTCTATAAAGGCTGATATGAGGACATAGTTTAACCTTTTACTTTTTGCATAACAAAAGATCACAGAAAATGATTCTGTACTTTGAGTGGCCAAGTCGGTGACTGCTGCTGTTTTTTTTTATCCAAGGACAGAAGTTTCATATATTTCTGAAAGTCCTGTCTGTACAACTTTTGAAAAACCCAATGCTTTTTTCCTGCTACTTAATGAAATGCACATCTTTAGAGAGAAAAGAAAAGGCTTTGTGAGCTCAAAATAGTTAATTTGTTGGAAAAACTGAAACTGTCCACCCTAGAAAAACAACAACATAATTTGTTCAAACAGTTAAAGAGGTCAGGGTGACTGGTGGGGTATACAGAGTGTCTGGCTTGGACACCAGAGAGCACAATTAGCACCCCGTCTTCTACTGACAGTAATTGGTTTTATTCAGTAGCATTCCAGAAACACATATTCTCACAGCCATAATGAGCAAAAGACACGCATGTCGACATCATCAAGTAGCCTGCGATCTGAAATACTGCAGAGAACAAGCTGTTCAAGCTCATATGCTTTTGCATCACCAATCTATGAAAGATATACTGTGCTTCAAAGAGGGTAGCAGCAAGATGAAGTGACTCAGACTCTGATGGTTACTGCTAAACTATTGCTAGTTTACCAGTGAATAAAAATACAATTTCTTTTAAAATGCACAGGCCACATGCATAAAATTGTTCATGTCTACTGACACTTTTCCAGCCTAGCCACCAGAAAATATATTGGCATTGTACATTTCTGCAAACTAGGAAAACGACACATTTGAGTGATTCATATGTATCATCCCAACATGTCTAAGGTGATGCAGTGTGTGCGTTGACTTTTGCATCAGGGGGTGGAGGGGAAGATGGATGGTGGACACATGCCAAGCTGCAGATCACTGTTGGAAACCAACAAAACCACTTCAAACACTGGGTATTTTAAGCAAATGTATTTTAACTATAACCAAGTAATTTCTATACCTTAACATAACCATGTTAACCACTGCTGATACATAAAGAAATGTTTCAATGTATCTGCTACATAATATAAAAAAATTTCCTCCCACCATCAAAAACATGTATGTTAGGTTTATACTCCTGTTGTTGCTCCTGTCTAATTCACTAGCAGTAGATCTGGAGATGGTCCCCAAGTGCTGCACACAGCTGCTCAGTGCTTCGTTGAATATTGGTTAAATGCAGAGGACAAATTTCATTGTACAACATACATGTGGCAATAAAGAATTCTTCTTCTTAATAATGAACAAATGCCACGTGTCCAGGGTTTGCCGAAATTTACAATGCCAACATTTGTCCTGGTGATTGGGCTGTTTTTGCTGTGATTGTGTGTATGATGTGATAGTGCTGTCAGTACTGTGATGGTTACTGAATTTTATTTTTTTTAGTTTTTGAATTTCTAAAACTGGTTGTGCTCCCTCCAGATTCTGTTTGCTGACTTTAACTGTAAGACAAAGTTGGAGAGGCCTGTTTCAGCCTGGTCTCACTCAAAGAGTGTCAAAATACACCACGCTGGGGCAGTGCCCCCCTACGTCACTTTAATGACAACGGGGTCACTGCTGAGCTTCTGTGTTAGAAGCACTAGGCTTTCAACACACTCCCATGTAAACATACCTGTCATTATTTGAGCAGCTGACTTAGTGTAAAGAACATGAAAGTTCATTCAGGCTGGGCTAGAGAGGAGGTAGATGCATTCAACAAAAAACAGGCTTTGACCGAGAAGAGCGACGTTTGAGACCAACGAACAACACTGCTTGCAACGTTTGTGCTACTCATAGCTGGGAACTTTTTAATGACATCTGCAATATTTTACTCACAATAACCAAATAGTTTTGTTTTCTTAACATAACCAACAACCCCTTCTGCACCAAGATACAACAAACATCATTTTAGTAACACTCATGGCTTCTGCAATCGAGTTGCCTGTTTAAGTTTCCTAAATATAAGCTATATTCGGCATTCTGACATCTGATGCAAAAGTCAAGGAAAAAACTGACATTGTTTATTCATGGAGAAAGCATGTGTGTGCATTGGAACCATTGGAGACCCATCTGTAGGCTGTCTTTTCAACTACTGCCGGCAGCTTTAGAGGTTACTGCTTGCTTACTGAGCCAACCCCAAAGGGCGATTGCCAACAAACAACGGTGAAGAAGTGGAGCACTGTATACGCATATGCCTCATGACTAGTATGATGATCACAGTGATGAAGCTTTTAAATGCCCAACCATTTTAAGGTCTTTAATGCGGTCTCATACTTTCTCATAATATGTATTTGCAGGTTAATATTTGAATTAATTGTATCATAGGAAGTCTTTCATGTGCAATTACCTTGAACTTCTGTTACATGAAGAAAGCTTTCTTTAACACACAGTAATTTGAACCTTTCTGTTGTACTTAAAACCAAAGACCAGCACTCCTGGGAACAGTAGACCCTGAGAACACAGAAAAACCTGCAGCATTATAATTTCTGGTCTTCTTCATATTTTCTGTTTGTGTTCTTGCCGCAGGCTCAGCAATCCATCTCTGCCGGCTTGTTCCACATGCAAACTTAATCGAATCACAAAACAAAAGAAGCAAAGCTCTCCAAGAGCTTGTGTGTAATTGCATTAAATTTCATTGCACAGGATGATACTTTAATTCACCATTGTGTTGAAATTGTGTAGGGTCTGCATTTGGTCCTTCAAAGGAATAGTTCAGTATGGTAGTTTCATAGAGGTACATTCGTAAAAAGTTCAAATTATTCAAAATATCTGGAAGGGAATATTTAATAGAAAATACATACAAAGTCTGTCTTTCTTTGTGAGACGGTGGCTTTCAGTGTTCAGAGGTTGGATTGGCTTCACAGCATGATGAAAGTTAGGCTTAGAGACATGTCTTTTTCCCAGTTCATTTGAAAAATAAAGCAAAAATGCTACCTTGTTTGCATAAATTAGAGAAGAAACAAGGGTCATTTGTTACATGACTGACTTGGAAGAAAATAATGATAACTTTGATGACACTTTAAAACTCACCTGGTTAATAACACATTTGAAGCACCTAAACACTAAAAATGATTTTTAAGGGATATACTTCAAAGTAGCAAAAGCAAAGAAGAACCAAAGTACTTGGGTAATACTTTCTTCCTTTGTACTTTCTTTGTATAATTTCTTATCACCTACAGTTTTGTAAGTCAGGTCAAATCCAACACAAAAAGATGCTTAGTGTTTTTAGAAATTAGTCAAAGATTTTGAAACTTTCTTAGTGATGTGTAAGAAATACCTGAACTAACACTTTTCATGGCGGCATTATGAGAAAATCCAACATATCAATCATCTTGTAGCAATCACCCAGCGGGCAAAATGAAACATTAATCTTTTAATGCCTACCGTTTATCTAACAATTTCTAAAAAGATCTATATCTTCTGTTTTAATCATAGATTTAAAATGCAATGTCAGACAGAATCTTTGGTGTATTAATATAAATCCTTAAAATCAAGTTATCCAGTTTCATTTGTCAAAGTAAGTATGGTAATAGCATGTCTGTTCAGAGCCATAAAGTCATGCACTGAATGCATATCAGTGACTCTCTAACAGTGATTTCCTGTTCAAGGTTGGCTATGGAGGGAAACAAACCTGGGACCTTCCAGCCAGAGAACAGTCCCTGTCATCCTCAGAAATATGAGGCCATGCTCTGTCAGGGTCTGACAACAGTTTGGCTCATAGTCAAACCATCAGGAAAGCACTGCAGACACTCCTGCGCTATACTATTAATAACAATATTTAACATTTAATTTTATTAATATGTTTTTAAAATGTCATTCTTTAGGGCACTGAGTCATTTACTTGAGCAATGACTGCATAAGATTAGATTTCAGCAACCTGATCCAACAGGTCCCAATAACAGGTGTTTTAGTCCTTTGTGATTGATATTTTTTCCCATGTTACATTAGCTCTAAACAATATTAAGAGCATTCATATAGCAGCAAATAACTTTTTGCTATGTAATGTTATTGTGGTGTAATGGTAATTGTGGTGTAATATTGTATAATTATTACCTTATTTGCGATGTATAAAATACAGAGTGAAATTCATCATGCATATTTTAGGACTCGAAGTGGACTGTGGCACCTAGTTGCTCTCAGTAGGTAGCTTCATAATCAGCCGGAGGAACAGATTGCTCACTTACATTTTTGTCCTCGTCATCATTTCCGACTGCTGAAAGAATTGGCTGATCTTAGCACTGTTGGCAGCCAAAGTCCAGCCAATTTGTCAAACTTTCTCACAGAGGAGGAGGTAAATACTGTGTACAGACAGATTAAACACACAATATAGACCTTCTGTGTATGACCTTTGTTTCAATGGTTTTAAGGCTTCTTAAACCTGCCAAGCTATTTTTACACTTGAATTTCAGAGCTCACGATGATACTTGACTTATAGAAGTCGTTTTTACCACTAATTTGAGTAGTACAAGCATATATTACCTGTTCATTTTCTCTAATCCTAATGTATTTTCTGTTGGCGAGAACAACCGGAGACTCTGCTGCATTGTTAGAAGAGAGAATAATTACATTTACCCATTTGCAAAGTAGGACCATGATACTTCATTTCTGCAAGGTACAATACAAAGCCCAGTGGTAATACGCCTCTGTGTAACTTAAATTACACCATCATTACTCATAATCAATCACCACGAGCGCATTTCTGGTAGATAAATTGGTGTTTAATCCGTGCTCATGGTGGTGGCTCTTGTAGCCATCACTGTTCGGCAGGCTTGTGAAATCGAATGCACACTTAAACAACGGTTCCCCGTTTATCTGCAGCACAAATAATGGTATTGTGGCTAATCAGAAATTGAAATCAGCAGCATTGTTGTTGTGTGGTGTTTACGGACATTGGTAAACATGTCTCTTGGTAAATTCTGCAAGATTTGTGAAACAGAACAGTCGTGTGCTGTCAGCTCATCACTATGATAGATGACTCCTTGTTGAAAGGTGCTCTCTCCTGCATTTTCCATTAACCTACTGAAATGTATGTGGCTGCCTACAGTCTAGATCACATATTGACTATTAAACTACATATGAAGGCTGTTAATACCCTTTCGAGTTCCCCTGGTTTCAGTAATTGTGAAAAAAAAAAAAAAAAAGGCCTGTGACACAAAACTGCTGTAGCTTTAGGAACAGGTTCATACCTAAAGGTCCAGTTCCTACACCTAATGTGAAGATGATACATTGCTTAAATTTTCCATCTGGTCCGATATGCGTTCACAAAACTTAAATTGTCCAGAAATTGCAGACAAAAGGTGGTAATGTCAATTTGATTATTGGTCAAACAAGACAAAAAAAATCCTTCCAATTTCTGCCTGGAGGTCATACATCATGGAGCACAGTCAGGTTCTGTTCATGTTGGTGTTGATCTGGAGCGTATGTCAGCAGACTTTAGTGGACTGTGCATATGAACGTCTTGTAAGACAGCAGGTATTAGATATGTTAAAAATGCAGGCTTCTCTAGAAAGATGCTCTGCAATCTGATACCTTCATCAAAGAAAAGTTCTCTCCAGGCTATATATTCAGGAGGCATCTCACTTCGTTGTGAGTCCAGGTCTTTTCTTTCCCGCTTGACATTGAAGTAGCAAATGCACACATACGCAACTAGTTCACCAGACACCAGTGACTCACCAATGACAAACCACATCACATGGCATGCTTCCTGTGGTTTGTTCAAACAGTGTTTACACCAGAAGTGAACCGCTCGAGAGTTCACTTGACTGCCATCCAAGACCACCCCTTGAGGCAGACCAGAGAGCGTCTGTTTGGTCCACACCAGAGAGGTGTACCCACCAACCCAAACAAATGGCACCAAGGGGTTAAATGCTCCGGGGTTTAGTTCAACCAAACAACACGGCTGGTTTGAATGTGCCCCATTTTTTATTCATATAAGGGTTAGTATCAATATATGCACAATAACGGCACATCTGCCTACCAACCTACCTGCCCACCACCAGCCAGTACCACTCACAGTTCATCATAAGTTGGGTTATTGAGCATATTGCCCAATCCTCATAATGTCTTTAAGGCTCTTGATTTGGACTGCAGTGGTTCTTATGCAGACACATAACAGGAGTTGTGATACAGGATATTAGAAGAGCCACATTTTAGCTATAAGGTCTGGAGAATCATTTGACTTGAAATCTAACTTTAAAAAAAATGGCAGCTTCGTGAATTGAAAAAGTTTATAAGGAAAATTCTGACTGTATTAGTTTCTGTTGAGCATCTTTTGTGTGCAGGTTTGATCACTGCTCCACCAGTCTGTAATCTACAAACTGCTGCTGTGTGGATGCAAAGACATTAGGTTATGATTGTTTTCTTCTATATGATTATATTCCAATACTAACATGATTTCTATTGTACTGCTATTATAAATTTAAATTCAAAGATACAAGTATATAATAAGAAAGTGTCTTTAATTATATGGCATAACATTAGACACTGAATAAAGACTAGACATGGAAAATTACCAGTGGACTACAGTCTTTGCTCCTGCTTACTTTGGCCTGGATACAGTGTCAACAGAAGGAGACAGAGAGATACAACAGGGATACCAACAAGAAAGAGTCACCAGTGTTCAAAAAAAGGTCATGATCCCTCACTGGCTTCCCATTCATACACTATGTCAGTGATTGTACTGCTGTGGTGAGCGGGTGCTGTTTCTCCGTTGACATGCAGCCAATCAGTGTGCCCCCTTTAGTCCTTCAGTGATGTACAGTAACTGTGACAGGCTGGCTGAACTGGCAGACACTGCATCTGAAGCCATCAAAAATGATTCTGTACATTAACAACAGATCAAACAGTACGTATTAAGTCTTAATAGTATTCATTATGTGCCTGTAATGGTACTGTGTTACAGCAGTGTGCGTAGAGTGTGCACAATATCCGGCAGAAAAGGACAAACTGTGACAGCTAAGACAGCAGCTCATCCCATCTTCAAACTGATCCTTGCCTTCAAGCACTGATAGTCAGATTTTCTGTGATGTTGGAATAATGAAGAAAATACAGTTTCATTAGACTAAGCCTTGGTCACTCTTTTATAAAAGGAAGCAGCAAATGCCGTGTTGCCATAGTTACTAAAAACTGAATGTGAAGAGCACCTATTGCTTGAGCCTGTATGCATTTACCTTATATTATATAGGAGTGGGATATACTCCACAGACTGTGAAACAATGAAGCAAAGAGATAGTGATGCAGGTTGAGCTGCAGGGCTGTACGCCTTTTGGAGTCCAACCATGTGTACGCTGCTTTAAAGAAGCCGATTAAGGAAAGGACATAGAAAGTGGGAATACAAGAAAAGCTCAGTGCTACAGCTCCAGAGTAATGTAATAGTTACACTTCCTTCCTTTAGTACATTAATTACTTAAGAAAGAATGACAGAAAAGCCCCACATACCTCATTAAAACCAAATGTCCATTTACATGTTACTGCTTGTGCTCTGATACAGTAGTATGTGACTTTTTCCGTTTACAGGGGAGCTTTTATGCACATTTTCAGGTTCATCCTTTCATATTGGGTTTCTACTGGGACATGTTTGCATACTTTTATACGCCTACACTATTTTATTCATACTGTCTGTGCTGGACCATCTGCACCTTTGCCTTAGACACTCTATTTTAGTCGCTGTCTCTTTAAATCCCTCTCCCGAAAAAACAAATGTGGTGTTGTAGCGAGAAAAAAAACCAAAAAACTGGCCTGCTACGCCCCTCCAACTGTCTTGGAGGCTGACATGGCCAGCCTCATCAGGCAGCTTGCAGACATGGGAGGATTTAGCTTGATTACACTCACCTGGGCCTTCCCAGCGATGAAAGCTGGCCCAGGTGTTGACTTGTTCTCTCCCTTCCTCCAGCAGACATCCACCCCAAACTGTTGGTTTTGATTTGGGTGGTTTGGTTTGTTAATGGTTTTTTATGTATTGTTTAAATAAATGATAATTGTTTTTGCTAAATCTCTTGTTTGGACCCTCTCCTTGTCACATTCACAGAGCCAGTTTCTAACAAATGGGGGCTCGTCCGGGAGCAGATCCATTTGTCAGACTATATCTAGCCTTAATGTTACGTTTGACTGATCTGGTTTTTGACTCTTGTGGTTTGTGAATGCTAAATTGAGGTTACTTTTCAGGACTACAGATTAAAGTGCCCGTGGTGTTGGCATCGTGACTGAGATTTGTGGGAATTTTACACAAGGATGTCACTTTATGTAGTTAATTTTTGTGATTGTTGGAAGGGAGCGGTATTTGTCACCGCTTTGTACAGTTTGCAAGCCAATTTGTGTGGAATCTGTGGTATATGTAACTGGTGAAAATAAGCCATGTTAGTTTGAAGGAGCCGTGCATCCCCTTTGTAGGCTGAAGTGGTTGATCTCAACAGGAGACTGACCAGTTTGTTGTTTTCACTCAGTGTGGCAGAGAACGTGGGTGAAGACTTTGTCTTGGGAGCATTTCCCTGGTTTCCTGGGAGTCGCCAGTTTCTGGTTGCCTTTAAGGTTCCAGTGGAATCAGTGCATAAGTACCCACCACCAGTATCTGTCCGAAGACTAGGGTTGAGATTAATTAGCTAATAAGTGTGACCAGTTAGATAAGGCTGGGGAGCTTGAGCTCTGTTGTGGCGCTTTTATTTCACCATTGCATGTGTCCCAGTGTATTTGTTTTTGTGGGTTTGTATGTTTAAATACAATCATCAGGCAGCTTGCAGACATGGGAGAGTCGTTAGCTTGATTACACTCACCTGGGTCTTCCCAGCTATAAAAGCTGGCCCAGGTGTTGGCTCCATCTCTCTCTTCCTCCAGCAGACGTCCACCCTGAATTGTTGGTTTTGGTTTGTTTTGTTTGTTTTTGTATGTCTTAGTTTACTATAAATTGTAATTGCTTTTACGAAATCTCTTGTGTGTAGTCCCTCCTTGTCACATTCACTGAGCCAGTTTGCGACAGGCCTAAAAACCATTTCCCCCAGAGACCACCATTGTGAAAGAGACGTCTGTGAAACTGTTGACAGGACACGTCAAACTGCAAACAGGTCAGTCATAATTGTTTCTATTAGAAATTTTTGATCCATTGAGGTTTTATATTTGTAAAATTTTCCTGGAGCCAAGAAAAGCAATTTAAAATTCTGCGATGTCATTACAATGTAAAATCTATGAGCCAAGCTGGAACTGGTTGGGGCCTGTGGGAGAAACAGTACTTCACATATTAAGTGAGCCAGATATTGTGGAAGTAAGCCTAAAGCCCCAAACTTTTTTTGGCATATATGCCTGGTGAGAAACTGCATTGGAATGAATAGAAACCATTTATTATTATAAATTTAGGCTCTCTGCACTATAATCGTAGCTGGGGAATTATCTGTAACAGAGTAGAGCGGACCTTTTCACCATGAAAAATCACCAGTAAAAGTTTCTTAACCATTTTACAATGGCAAAAATTCGGAAGTCTGAGCTAAAATTAACAACATCAGCAATCAAGAACATATTTCCCTGACATAAGCATGTAGTTACATGTAGCAATGTGGGCTATGAAATGCAAACATTTGCAGGAGTGTGCCTGGAGCAGATGACCATTTGATGTCATCTTGTCTCAGAAAAAGAAACCTGAAACCTGAGGGTTTTATTTCCCCTTGTTAAAACCCAATGGGATTTTTCCATTGGATTTTGGATTACTCTGGAAAATAAGCTCTCTGGCAAACAAAAGTTTGTGATACATGTTTTGTTTAGCAAGATAAACAAATAATCACCACTTTTATAATTTTTTGAGAATAAATGCAATCGCCTAAAAAAAAAAAAAAAAAAAAGGAGCTAAAGCCAGCGTTTGGCTACAAATGAACTTCACCACAGTCACATGACTTCATCATCCCCACCACAACGAGGCTGTAAAGCCGTGTTCAGCATGTTGAAAATCTGTAGTCTCATGTAGCCACTTTTTAGCAACCGCTTTCTTTCAGACACATAAAAGCTTCAGAATTTACGTATTAGCGTACTTTATGTCACAGAACAAAACATACTGGTGTTAATCACATAATGTATTTCAGGCATCTAACCAAAAACCCACTGACTTTGAGACAAGTGAACCTTGAGAGCTAAAATGCTAACTCCCAAGTTCCCAAGTTTTAGGACTCATTCCTACATAACCTCACAGGTCCATATTACTGTAATTGGTATTGAAAGTATGTCATGAAATGTCTGCAGTCATTGCCATATTTTGCTCGCCCCACACTCCTCTCTCTCCCTCTCTCTTCTTCTCTCCTCCCTCAACCTGACCAACTGACAGCTACGTGAACAGCGCCAACTAGCTGTTTGAACCGATGCTTACTCTAAATATATATCCCACTTTCACTCTTACACTAATTAACAGATTTTGAACAGCTGTGACGCAGAGGGATACATGCAGAGTTAAAAGTTAACAGTCACAGTGATGTTGTACTCCTATATCATCTCTCATGCAATGCCTCTCGACCAATCAAATTGCTTGGTCGGAACTGATTGTTGTATAAAACATTTTATAGACTATTATTCCTTAAAACTACAGTATGCTGGGTCACCTATATGCTGCCCATCAGATTAACCGTAACATGCTCTGTTCCCTTTGTTCCATACAGGCAAGGACATGTGGACTTGAATTTGAATGTTAACTGACTAGACTGTCACATTTGCAGGCAGCTCTATTGTCAACCCTGAGATGAACAAAGATACCTGTCGTATCGCCATGTTCTTGTTTCCCTGCTAACCGCAATAGGAGGTGAAGCCTTGTCCAATTGTGGCTTTGTTGCACTTTGCTGTTGCTGGGTGCAGTTTAAAGCAGTTGCGTGCAAGCTACCTGTCCTGATGGTTAAACTGCCATTATGCGTTGTAGGCTTTCATATTTTTGTGCTTTGTGTCAAGGTCTAAAATACCATGGAGGTCATGAAAACAACACTGCTTTTTAAATTGTGTTCTTAAAAATAGCAGAGAGAACACACTGTTAGAAACAGTGTGCTCAAGCAACACTCAAACAAATATGGATTTAAGGATAAGTGTATTAAAATACAAGTTGTGCAAAAACAGCACTGTCCTTTATTCCTACATTTGCTGATTTTAATACAGTTCATGTGAAAATATTCAAAATAGGATTGTAAATTGTCTCAGCCTGTGCCTATGCTTGACACAATTGAAAAACAGATTTAATGTGTGAGCCAAATCTTTGTTCAAAACAACATTGTTCAGGTATTTAGAAAAACTGCACATCTTTGAAAAATCTCCAGTGTATAATACATATATAGCGTATCCCATTTAGTGAATGCTCTCACTCAAAACACCTACACAATCCTTAGAGTGAATACACACCAAGGATTGTTTGGCCAAGCAAGAATCAACCAACCATAGCGACAAAATCAAGATGAACAACAATCCGCAGTGCAAAAGCATGTTAAAATCAAACAGCTCTGTAGCACTCCAGCTGCAGTGCTGCTCTGTACAAGCAAGAATGATTGCCCCCTTTCTTACTTTGTATGAGACCTTCGAGTGTATTTCCATTTGCACACATGTACACACACACACACTCAGCCAAACACAAGAGAAAGAACAGGCTCCCACAGGAAATAGCATGTGACCCCCCCCACCCCCCTCACACCCCCACCTTATCGCTTGCAATCGATGACTAACAGTGTTGCCTTAGCACTTAGCCTCTCTGACAATTGAGCCAGTTTTTCTCCCACACAGCCAAAGCCCATTTCTACAGGGAGGGGAGGCCTACATCAGACATGCCTGGGGCTCTGGATTAATGCTGTGTTGTCATAGTTTGTTAGTTTTAGCAGTTCCAGTTTGTTGTTGTCTTAATTTATTTATTCAGTGTTGTTTTGTCGCCATATCTCCTGTGGAGATGGGCAAACTGAACTCACGGCCACCGATAATTTAATGGGGCACCGATTGTACAGACAAAGATTGGTTTACTCGTAACAGGAAGTACTACGCAGCTACGTAAAACCAGTTGTATAGTGTCGTCGCTGCCTCTGAAAGGATCCTTGGAAACTGTGAGAGAATAACCTCAATAATATCATCAAGGTTGTCTCGCATTCAGTTTGAGACTCTGTTACAAACCGGGGATGTGAACTATGAAAGGCGTTCACAGGGCAGGAAGAGTCAAAGGAAGAAACACTATTGAGTTGCATTATGGAAAATGTAGGATCGGCCGTTTTTAGGGCTTGACACTTACAGGTGACTAAAAGTAAGGGTATTTTGGCTCCTACTGCACCAGTTTCTGTTTCTTAGTCTTTGTCTTTTAAGTCCACTAATTTTATGTTGTACAACATTTCATCACTGCAGTATTCCTCTTTAAGGGCAACTTACACCATCTATGTCAGCGCAATAGGCACATTGCAGGACATGAAATGTAAAGTAAGGCAAATTAACTCAAACGTGTCATGCTAAAACTTTTTGCTGCTCGATACAAAAGGAAAGACTGAGACTCTTCTGTGTGTGTGTGTGTGTGTGTGTGTGTGTGTGTGTGTGTGTGTGTGTGTGTGTGTGTATAAAGGATTCTTCAGGGCAGAGCTGCCGGTGTTGATCAAATACTGTGTCTCTATAGATATGTTTTTGCCCATTCCTTTACCTAAACTACCATCTCTGTAACTCTAACCACCGAGAGGGGCTTTAGTCATTAAAGCTTTTCCTATAAAAGCTGACGGCATTCACTAGTTACAAGCTACAAACCAGACTAAAGCTAATTGAGTTAGCCCAAATAAACCAGAGGTCTGCTGACTATGGTCCAGAGCCACAAGGCTTGAGAGGTAACATTAACAATAATGTTAATCTACAGATGTATGTCTGATAAACAACCAAAGCACACCAGCTAGCAGTCAACCAGAACCAGAAAATGAGCAAAGAACAAGAGGGGAGCAACATAAGGGAGCCCCCTGTTTCAGAGTAAGCAACAGGCGTTATTCATATGACGTGTTAGAGTATTGACTTTTGCCTGGACTGTTGGAAAAGTATTATATGAATACAATGGTGACATAGTGAGTCAACCAGTGTATTAACCTCTTAAAACCTGGATCAATATCAGTTCTCTTGAACAGCATTCAGATGCCTTTCAAAAGTCTTCAAACTTATGAAACTCAGTTTCTTTCAAAAACATGGGAAAAAGGCAATCAGCAACTTAGCATAAAATGTCCTACAAATTGCTAAAAAAAAAAAGAAAGGTGACAAGATATTTATGATTAATTAAGCTATACATTTAAAATGAGGGGTTTTTTTCGGTTTTTGTCCCATTCATTGACTTTTTTCCATATTTTTGAAAGAAATCAAGACAATTTTGCTCAGGTTACAAAGGATTAAAGCACCTCCTTATTTTTATTTTATTTTATTTTATTTTATTTTATTTTATTTTATTTTATTTTATTTTATTTTATTTTATTCTATTTTATGATCTATGTTGATTCACTCCCTTACAAAATTACACAAATTATTCTAGAATGATTATTGCCAAACAGACCTTTTTTAAGTCATCTGATGAAAATCCCTGTATTTTGTCAAAACTGCAATATGTATTGAAGAAAAAATTGCACAGTCATTTTTTAAATTTATTTATTTTTTAGAATATCGTGCAGCCCTACCACTTGGCTTGTATGTGCCAGCAATGACATATGTCAAAGCTTCCAAAAAGAAGCAATATTAACACATTTTGCCTGCCAGATTTGCACATTTGCTACAGTTCCTTGTAACTTCTACTGCACCCATGAAGTGATGCTGTGCAAGAAGGCTTTTGTCTGTTGTATGTAACACTTGTACTATTGAAGAAAAATAAATATGGTTTAATTTGGCTGTAGACATGCAATGGCTCACCACGAGGAATGGAACAACATTCTTCCAAGGCATACTGTAATTCCATGTTATTTGATGCTTTAATGATGGTAGTTAAGAGCGCTAACATATCTCTTCAAAACGTTCCCAGAGTGCTTCAAATGGCTTGTGATCTGATGAGTGCCACTGCCATAGCATATGATTAATATCATTTCCATGCTCATTAAACCCCTCAGTGACTCCCTATGCCCTTTATAAGACATCTACCTTCTTGCTACGTGCTCATGTGTTCAGTCTTTTTCCTCTAATTTGTCTCACTTGACACAAGTAGAGCATATATATTTCTGTTATCTTATCCATTATTACTTTGAGACTGAACATTTTTGCATTTTATTGTTTAACAGATCACTGATTTCTCTACAAATGACATCAAATTAACCAGTATCAGCACAAAGAAGCTGTATCACCTGAGCGGCACAAAATTGCTTTCCTGTGAGTCTGAGTGATTATTTTCCTGTGATACATTACTTCTAAATGATCTGTCCCACTATGCGTTCCCCTGGCCACATCCCACCACTCAAATCTGCAGATGAGTGTGGGAGGAAGTGAAGTGCTCTCTCCCTGTCTGCCTATAGGGCCATCCACAGGATGCTGGTGGCAGAGAGCCTCGGATGTAGAGATTCAAGTGTGCGTATCGAAAGGCCAATGGAGACGGATGGAGGACAGGGACGTTTAGACAAGCCCCTCTCGTATCACCTTTGAATACATGTGAGGTATTTTTCTGCCTGTCATCGCCTGTGGTATAAATTACTGCTTACCCAAAAGAGATGTCATGCACAGCGTAAGAGAGATAAATTGTTTGCATGCTGCTGGCATGGAACACAGGCTCCCTGTGCATGTCACTGATATTAGCTGAATATTACTGGCAATGTCTCCCCATCAGACCTCAGTCCGAATTTTATCAACAAGACAAATGTCTGCGCAGCATTTGTGCAACTGTTAAATTCCTCATGGATTTTCAAATCATCTAAAAGCCGAAAGAACTGAGAATTCATAAACCAAGCCATAATTCATAGGGAATTGAGCCTAAATGGTTTGCTGGCGCAAATGAGGCTTTTCAAGTGATGTGGCTTGGCGCTGCCTCTTGCCATGGGGACAAGCCTGATTAGCATTATGGTGATGGATCAGAGCAGGGGTACAGTCATCGTTTAGAAGACCTTTGATACTGGTACACCAGATCCAGAGTGCTCTAGCTAAATCTCTGCCTAACATAATGTTTTGACAGCACTCGACCTTGCAGTTGTTTCTCAGTGAAAATAACTCCACACTTCAACACACTCTGCTTTTTTTTCACCCATATAGTTGATTTGAGTGTAACTATGAAGACAGTGCGGTGCCAGTTTTCTAATCTCCTTTACGGCAAGGATTAGTTATGATGGGATGTTGTTGGTGGGAGTGCCACGTGCATTTCTTTGCATTCAGCCAAGGAATCACTTTCATCTAAACCTCACAGAGCCAGTTTAGTCAAGGAGCAATGATTCATCAACATCAGGACGCGTTTATCGGTCTTTACACACCTCTAATGTATGTGCAATTTATCAGGAGCACAGTCTTTTTGATGCAAAGAGGAAATAACTGTAATTAATCTAGTTAGAAAGCATCTCCTTGTGCTACAGGTTCATGTGATTTGCATTTTTTCGATGTTAGCATGATGAAGAACTAGGTGGGGATGTATAAGTACATTTGACCTCTTTCTAAACCCAGATACAGAAAAGGGGCTATTTGTATGGTTTGGCTTGCAGCCAGTCACTAAAAGTGTTTTTTGATTTATTTTGGCATGTGATTGGCTCACTACCACAGCAACTACAACTTATACAGTCTGTGGTGGTAAAGGTAAACGACAAAAACTTGACAAAGTTGAAGTGTCCCAAGATGCCACCAAATCATTCGAAAGTACAGTGCCATTTTACGCAAATAAATGCCTTTGTTCACATAAAGTCTTCCAAAATGAATAATCTATCAAATGAAGTATTCTTTTGGTAATGTTATCAAAAGTAATGATACCAAGGGCACTGGTATCATTTGTTTATTATATTTAAACACCCGGGCCCAATGAGGAGTCTTGGAGGTTCTCAAAATCATAAAAAAGTTGATCATTTACACTTGAATGATAACTGAGCAAACATAATCTAATACTGAGAAATGCGTGATAATGTCGAAAGCTCGAGTATGCAATGTGTGTATGTGGTCGTCTATCTGTATTTGTTAGTTCAGACTCATGACCTATTTAGGGTCTGTCTCTTACCCAATGTGCACAAGGACAGGCTTAAGTCCCTTGTGGACCTCACATTGATAAGCAGAATAGCAAATGGAAGGATGGATGGATGGATGCCTCGGACATTAGCATGTCCCTGTTCGTACAAAATCCAAAACGAATAAAGTGGTCATTTGTGATCAGTCAGAACTGGATAAATCATTCATGCATAACAGATTTAATCTTCATTCATGTGTTTTCACATGCCATTTATTCCAAGTTCTTAATCCTTGTCTCATTATCGCACCATATGTGTCCATGTCTGATGTCTCTCTCTTTACACTCAAGTGCGAAATTAATACATTCATGTTTAAAGCTGCATCTCGCTCATTTTATCAAACACGTAAGTTATACATAACAAATTATGTCAATTCTAAACCATTATCTACACAGCGCCCCATGGGGACATCACTCATTCACCCAGTAGGAAAAGGAGGAAATGAATCATTTATTCCTTCAGAGCCATTGGGCCCTCTTCTTTGGTATCAGCAGTACCACAACCACCACTGTCTAGCCACAACGAGCAAGGTCATTAGTGGAAAGGGAGCGAGAGCCTTTGGTCCACAGGGGTGTCTAGGTGGGTATTGGACATGATCCAGCAACGAAACATACAGCCGATGACAGGGAGAGAGAGAGAAAGGAAGAAAAATAGACAGAGACACAAAGAGAGTCAGGGACAGAGGTGGAAGGAGGAGATGAAGCGTAAGAGAGGTGGAGAGGAGGGAGTGGATGGTCTGGGAGAGAGAGATAGAGACGGAAAGGATGAGCGCGAGGGAGGAAGAGAAAGCCTGTTATCGAGGGAGAATGGCAGTTTGGGGGCTTCCTTTTTCTGCAACGCTGCCATCTAGTCCTAATGACCTAACGCCCTGCCAGAAGGGGTGGAACGTGTGCAAAAGCCATGGGAGCAAAGGCATCCACCTGAAGTAAACCATGCAGGGTGACCAAAGGTACTCACACAGCAAAGGAAGTATGCTAAATGATGTGGCCTTTGGTCTACTTAAATAGAAAATGAAACTGATAAATACATACGTGTGTCATCAGTATAACCTGTTATTTGACGCACGTGCAATGATTTCATTATACGTGACAGGCTTTGGTATTTTCAATAGAAATTCTGGCCATAAAACGTTGCCCAAACAGTAACAATCAAATGTGTAAAAATCTTTCTGCAGATAATTCTAAAGGCAACATCATAAAATATTATAATCAACAATTATGTTTGAGACCTTAAAAACATATGAAGCATGTCCGACTCAAAACTCTTGTGCAGAAGTGCGCAACAGATGTTGGTCTTTGAGTAGAAAGTAGAGTTATACATGACCCTGACATGGCCCTGAACATACATTTTTAAAAGCTAACAACTTGACATTCAGAAAATGGCGTCATTCATCACAGCATTACAGATCTCTGTCTTTGGCAGTGCCACTACACTAAACAAATAAAAGACAGCCAAGGGGTCCAAACACATAAGACAAACAGTAATTTTGACATGCAAATATCTTCTTGACTGTTTGTGATACCGACAGCAGTCTGAGTTTTGGATTAAAATCCGTAATGAGTCTGTGTTTGTCCTGGCAACAACTGTGGCCCAATGGGAGTGCTGTAAATAACTGACAGAAGCCCTGTGTGGCGAGAATTGCTTTTTTTTTTTTCCTCTCACAGACACCGAACAACATAGTTTAGTGCTAGTTATGGTATTTTACTCACATGGCTGATGACCTGGAAGCGTTTTGCTTTGCCTTCAAAGAAAGAAAAGTTGTAGCAGGATAAATTACAGAATCAAATTTAGAGCTCCTAACTATTCTCATTGATTGCACCCATGTACCTGCCTTTTATTACACTTAAGTATTACATAACCAAATTTTACAAGCTCAAGCTCCACCCAGTAACTTTTATCCATAGGTCTATGTGCTTAACAGCTTAAATTAGCACACCAAGCCATAGGGTGCGAGTCAATCACATAAAGATGTGCACAAATGAAACCTGGAGCTCGACGACCCATCTGTTGGCTTCCAGTCAGCTACAACCCCAGCAGTCAGAAAGTTGCATATGAGACAAGGACGGAGTGTTGGCGTTGCTTAAGTGTTGAAGACGATGTGAGCAGAAACACATGCTGAGGCACATTCAACAGCATCACCAGGATGTGCCGATCACCAGGACGAGGAAAAGACAAAATAATGCCGAATTCCTTATCCCTGCTGCTTTCAAGCTGCCTTTAGATGAAAAATACAACAGGATGAAACAATTCCTGAAGCTGCTGGCATTTACATGTGCATATAGCCAAGGTGGAACTAATGTGACACTCCTCCTAATGCAAATGTTTTGTCGTTCTATTTATCTAGTATTTTCAATTTCATATCATAAGAGATGCAATTTAGTTTTTTAGCCTATTGTGACCCGCTGCCTTTGGGGAAATTTTGTTCAGGGTTTGTATAGTGTAATGCACGATATTTTGAGATGCTTCTTATTTTGGTAAAGAATATAGTTTATCAAAGTTGCCAGTGGGCAAAATGCTCTCAGTCCCCTGAAAGAGAATTTTGTGTGGTGTTGAAACCTGCAGCACTTTCTGTTAAAAATAAATGAAAATAATAGGATCCTTATGCAACTGATTTTTTTGTTACTCTACTAAACTCACACCGAACTGTGACCCCTAAAACAGGGTATAAACTGAACCCTGAATTCTGTGTACCATCTCACTCCTAGTTAAGGAATTACCAATGTGCCTGGGAACTGACAAAGATAGAGGTTTAAAGGTATTTCTGCAGTTCCAAAAGGTGTGAGGAAAAATTATGGGTGCACCTAAATTATGTGCATTAATGCGACCAATGTGAAAAGTTAGTCTAGTACCTTGAGTGTGTTAAATGTTTTCCTAACACTGGTCTGCAACTCAGCTTGGACCAGGTGGACTGCATGTGCTGAAATATGCACCATCTGGTAACTGACAGTTGGGGCGAGAAGAGGCTCTGTACACCAATCATGAATTGGAGCTTTAAATCTCTCTACTAACAGGCCGTGCTGGGGCTCCTTCGCACTGTGTCAGCATTTTGGGGGAAAGACAAAGGGCAGCCTATCTCTATTCCCAGGTAATTAAAGACTTTGACCTGTTTAATCACCTGTGCCTTTGAGGCTCAGGGTTTGAAGAGTGGTTGGGGACATTACATGCTCACCTCTCCCCACAACAGCGATCATGTCTTTGAGGAGTTGAGCTTCAACTGTTTGATGCAAGGGTATCCACATTGCAGTGGCATGTTCAGCTGAAACACAGCTGTAAGGTTCCCTTTTAATCCAGAAATACTAGTGCAGTGGCATTAACGAGCGCAAGGGGCAAATATTATAACTTCAGATAATATATCCATAGGTTTGAAGGCACATCAGATCAAGAACATAAAAAAAGTATAGACACAGACTAGAGATATGATGCCCATACTGCTGCTGCAAGTGTCGACAAAATGATGGGTAAACATTGCTGCTATGTCCTTTGACAATATTGGAATATTGATTTTTGCCTTTGTTGTGCTCTGCTGAATGCCAGTTGTTGGGCTTTTTATGAGATGTCTGACAACAACCCTGGATGATTGACTGAAGTTTTAATGAATAATTAAACTGGGATCTCAAACTTGGGCTTCAGAGACAGGGCAGAAGCAGAAGCAGAGGCAGAGTACACATCATGCGTATATTACCTCGAATAATGTTGATGGACAAAAAGGCCAAAGCACTTCAAACCTCCAAAGCAGATGATTCAAAGTGCAGACGCAAACAAAAAGATGGTTGCCTGTTGAGTTCTGAGGACTTCTACTTTAAACAGTACAATATTTATTTTTAATTTGCCATTCTCTTTTGATCTACCTCGTCCATGACCTTTTCTCACATTTTACTAAAGCATTCTGTTTTAGCCATACAGTTTGATTCCACTTGATTTGAACTGAAACCCACCCAAGCAGTGCAAAGACACCCAGGGCAATGGATGGCAGGGCATAGCTCACCTGGTAAAGCAAGGGAACCATAGCAGAATATAGAGTGGATTTTAATTATGCCGCTGTTCTAGTTTTCACTCCAACAGAGGGCCATTAATTCAGGGAGACAATCATGCCCTGGCCCTGTAAGCCTCCCAAGAGATAAAGGCACATTGCTTTGACGATGTCAGCTTTGCAATAAAAGTCCTCATGCGACATATTTGATGAGGAGCGACATACTGGTGCAATTCGGTCCGACAATGAGCACATAACATAATCCACATAATCAATCCAATAACTATTTTCTGTGTAAATGAGCAAGGTTGCTGTTATTAATGTAATATCAGAGGATGCTAAAAACACCTCTCATTGTGAAATGAATGTCACATTTGATACTTGAAAGTGACTTAGATCAGCGTTGTGTTGGTTCCTTGTGTTACATTTACACAGTTTGTTTTTGTATGTATGTAACTTGTAGCATGTTATTTTTTTCACTCATTTCTGCACAAAAATATGTGCAAAGAACAGCACAGTGCAGAACAGAGGCTGCAAAGGTATTTCTATTGAATTCATAGTAAGAGTTAACCTTACTGTAAGCCCCTGCAAATCGCTGCTGCATAAATAGACTATACTGAATATAGCCTAGAGAGAATCGTGACAGAATATGGCACAGAAAAAAAGCTTTGCTGCTCTTGCTGTGACCTTTTACTCGCACTCAGTAAGTTTTGGGACATCATCTGACAAAACGATTCTGAGTTTTCTTCTACCAGGATTAAGAAGTTAAGACCATGAGAAAGAAGGCTGCTAACACGAATCTAAGGTGGCATTTGACAAAGATAAGTGCTGGCAAAAACCTGTCTAGAGATGCAATCTGTGGCCTTTAGAAGTTAAATATTAGATTTGATGCCCATCACTGATTTATTTTATCAGCCAAAAAAAATTAAAAGATCATTATTGCCTCACTAAGTACTATTTTAAGAGCCACTCCAGTTTTGTTCCAGGATAAAGTCCTAGATATAATAGTTCTGTATCTACTGAGGTTTTTTATTTTAGAACTGTGAGAACTACAGTTTGCTTTCGTAGAAAGATTGCAATAAGGTTAAAAAAAAAAACACCCAAACATTAAATTGACTGTCAGTACAGTGTTTAATGTCCACTGTGTAGGATTTGGGTAAAGCCCTCTTCTACCTACACGACCACTGACTCTCAAAATGACTTGTAGGACAGGCCCAAAGATGACATGTTACTGTTCTGGATTGTGGTTTTAACATGTCCGTAACATTATGAAATGCATGTAATTCTGCTCCAAAACAAAATGCTACTTGCACAGTTGACCTATATGGTCATTTTTCGGTGAAAGCAGGGTTGATTTGGGCTGTAGGCAAAGCGAACACAGATCTCTTAGCTTTCATCCCCTCAATCATAAACATTTCACCTGAAATAAAACAAAACAGAAACTCTCTTGGCCAAATAAGTGCAAGCAAAGATGTTCAAGAGATGCCTTTTTTATTTAAATTGTGTATTTCCACTGTTTGCATGTGATGGTTGCAACAGAGAATACATTTCAATGCTGAGATAACGTTCCCGAATAGTAAAATACTGTCTCATAGTATTACTAACTGCTGTGTGGTGCTTTTAGCAATAAGCCTTTAAATTCATGGACTGTAACTCAAACTGGACTTTCTAGATTATATTTCATTGTCTCATGGTACCTGGACAACACAGCCTCTTTTGTATTTTTTTTAAAGAGCTGTTTCTGTCTGAACGCCCAGCATGTCAAAGAAAACAACATTTTGTCTATAGCAGAAACCACATCCCCAAAAATCCCCAAATCAAACTCTATTATATATACTGTATATACAGGTGTTTGGTTTTTTACATTATCTTTTATTATTGTTTATCAAATATTTGTAACCGTTTTAAGTGCTCTTTTACTTCAAATGTAGGCCTTTGTATTGATGGTAGGTCTTTATGTGCTTTTCTTTTGTCTACTTTTCTATTTAACTTGGTAATATGTCAATATGGTGCCTCTTCAAAAAAAATTATCACAGGAAAAAAATCTAACTGCATTAAATCCCAGCAACCTATTTAGAAATTCATGAATGCATCTTTAGATCCTTGAGTCATGCATTGCTGAACATTTACAAAAGCTGTGAGGACAATTTGTTCTCTTACATGTCTCTCTCACATTATATATTAATTTATTCACACTCCGCATACCTATAGAGTTTTACATGTTAAAGGTTTTCACTTTATTTTTCTACATACAATAGAATCCACAAACTAAAGATGCAGAGTGAATGAATAATCACACTGCCCTGCAGACATGCTGTGCCCCAATCTTCACATTTGCAGTTTTGATTAGATTGCAGTGCAGGTCGTCATACATATTTGCATTGTTAAAAATCACAGCTATATTTGGATGGTTGTTAAAATTGACTTTTCATTGTTTTGTTGTTATAAATTTACATCTTTCATCAATCATCAACTTTATCTAACAAATAGCTTAAACTTGGCAAAGATTCCAAAGAAAAAAGTCAACAAGAAGAGTTTGACAAGCCAAACCAATTCAGTCCAAATAAACTGGGTCAAATATGTAAAAAATGTATATTGTAAAAATTTAACAAAACATACAAACACTGTATTGAAGCTCTTTTTGTAATGATACTGCAGCTGAAGTCTAATTCAAATGCATTAAAGATATATGAGCTATTTTCGGGTCCTTTGTCACCTCCATGCTGTAGGGACAGAGTGCTCAGAATCAATTACACTCCTCCCTGCAGCCTTTTCGACCATGTCCTGCTGTGGGCTCTGGAATGTGGTAACCCCACAGCCATATGCTAATCAGACTCACATATGTCGCCTGTGAGACTATCAAAGAGCCTGGAGGACCCAAGGGACAGAGGACGGTGCTGAGACTGGGGTGGTGGTGGGGTTGCTGGATAAGAGGCAAGTTGTTGTCCTGAGCATGTCTCTGGGTTGCGGCGTGGAGAGAGAGAGGGACAGGGCAGTGACTGGGACAGTCTGGCTTGCAATGTACTGCCAGATGGAGAGATTGCCCGCGGACATTCGCACTTAGTAGGAGACTAGTGCATATATACTGGTGCCAGAGAGCATCCAAAATAATCTCCTCTTAGCTCAGCATTCCTCTGACAGTAAAAATAGCTTTCAACACGGTTGGAGCCTTTTTAGGGACTTGAAGTCACACAGTCTGTAATGTCAGTGGTTCTACAGAATCAATCAGTATTTATTTTGGAGAGTTTATGGTCAACACCAATTTCTCAGGTCAGTAAGTTGCTGAGATTTCTGTCCTTTAAATGTCACTATCCACTTGTTTTGCTCAGGCCTTTTTTCTCTGATTTTGGTGGGAAAGTGTTGTGTGTATTTATGACAAAGTTCCCTCTGCCTACTCACATTTTAATTTGCCCAGTGATGGAAGACAATGCAGTGACCCAGCAAATGCTGTCACAAGAAATTTCAATTACAAGGGCTATGAAGCCTTGTTCTCTAGCCAAGGTATTAACATTATGCCAGTGTTTTGCATTGTGATGTGCAGTAAAACCTCTTCATAATTCTGATGGATCTCATTAACTAGCTATTCTGTCTGGTGGAAAAATTTGGCATTTTCTGTAACAAATTGTTGTGAATAAAGTGACACTCACCTTCCTTTTCTTGCTGACAGAAGGGGCCAATTTCTTTATGCTCCGTAAGTCTGTTTTGAGGACTCCTGATCTCTTTCATCTATGAAAAGCACTACAGATAAAAGAGCATATAGTGCTCATTACTGAAAGAAAGCAGGAGTGGATACAGGGTAATACACATCTGGCCCCGGGTGAAGAGCCCTAAATGGATGTGATAGTAAGGGCAAAACAAAAGTGGCAAAGAGCACAAATTGGTGACCTGTGCACCATGTTTTAGCAGGTGTGCACAGTAAAGCTTCATCGCACATTAAGACTCTGTAGTCAGCCTGGAGGCAGAGCTGCAGACCTGACAGCAGAGGAACACTCAGGGTCGCTGGATACTGCGGCCCCAGTCATAAGCCATGCTCCACACGCTGTCAGCATCTCGAGACCGAAAGGTCCCTGGTTGGAGACAAATACACCTCCTCCAATGCGGCTAAAAATATCCAGACAGGGTCTTAAAGTGGGAGTTTTGCTCTTACAGTTATAAAGGTTTTGTCACACACTGTGAACTAACCCCGCTGCCTAAATCACATGATCTGACTATCATAATAATTCCTCTATAAATTGCTGCAACATGTGGACGTTGTGTTGGATGGCATGCTGGTCTCTTCCCTCAAGGTGCTCTTCAGATAAAGCATTCAAGAAAATGAGACAAGCTAGATCACATTGACCTTTGTCCACCAAAATACAGTCAGTTCATCATTTAGTCAAAGTGGACTTTTGTGCCAAATTTGAAGACTTTCGTTGAGTGTGTTCGTAAGATATCATGTTCACAAGAATGGTATGGACAACCAAAAAACTTTATGTCCAACTTAGACCTGCTATTGCTGGCATGGTAGCATAAAACAGTAGGTATTAGCCGATTTGACTTACAAACAATTG
The DNA here is from genome assembly GCF_026936395.1 of Plectropomus leopardus. Taxonomy (NCBI): domain Eukaryota; kingdom Metazoa; phylum Chordata; class Actinopteri; order Perciformes; family Serranidae; genus Plectropomus; species Plectropomus leopardus. The sequence continues at coordinate 24,827,104 of NC_142182.1, read as the reverse complement.
GCAATCAGTACCAGCGGTGATCTGATACGTGAAGTCAGAAAACTACACAGAACCTGTGTAAAACACATCTACAATCTGTGTTTTAATGATAAAAATAAATGCCTCATTGTATCAGAGTTCATGCAACACCAGAGCAACATTGTGGGTGTTTTTACATTGCACATTAAATTAAATTGATGAAATCAATGCATCCTGTAGTTAAAACGATCCAGTTCATTAATTCAGTACCAGTCAAATGAGCCATGCTTCCAAACTACTAGTATCTTGCAGCATGTACCGGGAGGTGCAAACTCAAGATGAAACAGGTGATGAAGATGCAGACCCTCAAGGGAATCTGGGGGCATGCACAGGAAGAAATTATTTTACATATCAGTTTTGAAATGTGGATTTCCAATCAATACCAGCATGAGCATATAGAGAGAAACCCCCTCTAGTAAATGTAATGTTACTGCTATAAAAATAATGTAAGGGGGACATCAGATAAGGACAGTTAAAAAGAAAAGAAAAAAATGGCAGAAAGTACAGAGCTGGGCCCAAAACTGAACCCAAGTATGTTGTAGCTTGTAAAATGGATGAGTTTTTTTTTTCGATGTTGTTTTTTTCATTGCAACCGTTGTTTGGTCAATTAAAAGACAGATCTAAGATATGACGCTTTATTTTGGTTTTGTATTAATTATACCTTTGGAAATCTTATTTAAGTCGTATTTAAGTCAGTTTTTCATTACACTACCTTTAAATAAACCTAAATTTAATAGTAAACATTCATGAAACAACATTTAATATAACCTTTCACATGAAAACTATCTTTATAAAAATGACTGCTAGAAGCCACTTCACTATATATATAATAGATCCTAAATCCCTCTAAAATATCTATGATATATTAACAAATTTCTCCATCTGTATTTATTTAAGTTTCTCACCAAAAACTACTTTTTGCATTGCAGGGAACACGTCATTAGAATGTTATAAGTGTGTTCGCCCAGTAGTCATTTTAACTGAATAGAGCTCAAACGTATCATAATGTAACTCAGTATAAGCAGTGTTAGAGGGAAATACGCTAAATAAAAACAACCTGATCAGCATACTAAACAGTCCCACTCTTGACACATCACTTTGAGCCACAACATTATCATAACGCCTACCACGTGAGCAGACAAAAACTGACCTCATTTACAGACTCAGACCCCCCACCAACCCCTTTTTAAAACCTCATCAGACACACATTTCACAAATGACCTGTTATTTTTTAAAACAGCAATTTTCACCAAAAGGTGACTAGCTTGTGCTTATGATGTACATAAATGTTTAAAAAATGAATCCCACCTTCAGTGTATTTACTTTAAAATCTGCATTTGAGATTCAATATATTATATAAACAGTCCTACCTGGTGCTTCTATGATTGGTGCCTCTGGTGGTCAGTGTATTGAATCAGCCTTGGCAGCACCTGAGGACAAAGAATAAAGGATGAATTCCGATTGTAGCCCATTAAACTATCTCCAAAGCCACAAAGGTGCTCACAGGGGATTTTACATCTAGAGACAACGAGTCGTGCTTCACTGGACCGCAAGGGCTGTCATGTTAACGCATATATCCCATGTCCGAGTTCGTAATCCATGTACAGAGTCCTTGCGAGCCACAATACGATATATTGTAGTCCGCAATAAATCAAGTATGAGTACCTGAGAGTCTGTCATGTAAGGCCAAGAAAATGCCAAACAGTATTTGGAGTCTAATTGGATGAAAGAGTGTCTTCAGCCTTGTGTGTTGTGCTTTGAGTCTCAGAAGTATTGAGTGTCTGGATGCCATTAATCAGAAACAAATGGTTCTTACTGAAGCATGCAGCAGGCCAAACGAATGAGAATTGTGTATGAGTTAGACAACACAAAAAAAGCATAGATTATTTTAGTGATGTTTAATTAACCTACACTTCTTTGAATGTGGGCTAAAGGTCAGAATGTTAGAAAAGGTCTCTTTATAAGAAATGGTTCCTTGTTAAACCTCTTGCAGTTGCCTGGATTTACTTTGTTTTACCTAAGTTTAAAAATTAAAACTTTTTTGTATTATAATTATTATGTTTGTGGCGTCATTGCAGGTATAATTCTATGTAAATGTAAGCGCTACGAGAAGACAGACAGGTACATTAACGATATATTACTCCATACAATGCATATTTCAATAGTAAGGATAGAAAAGATAATTTATAATCAAACAAGTCTTACAGCTGATTGATATTGCATCATTATATTATAATTATATTAAAATGTAGGTGATAATGAACATATTCAAGATGTTTTGGAAAATGAATAATTTAGGTCTAGTCATGCAGGAAATTTGACATTTACTAATATGTGTTGTTCATGGACTTAATTATATCCAAGGTAATTAAATTCTGTCTTATCATTCACTGACAACCTGGATTCACAGAATGATCAAGAAGCCCCCATTACTGCAATATTTTCCATTTGAAGTCTGTATCCACAGTGTGTCCTGGTTTTGTGAGACACATAAAAAAGGAGTTCAAAGCCCAGGCCAGGAAAGAGTCTGTCAGTAAATAAGCCATGAGATTAACACAGTTTACTTCCCAGTGTATACTATAGACCCGCTGCTCCCATTGTAGACATTTGATGCATAATGCATTTCCCAGAGATCCACTGACAATGGAGGTGAAGGTGCATTTTCAATAGATTTTGAATGTACAACTGCAGAGTTTTACATTATCATGTGTAGTCTAGTGCATCTTTTCTAAAGTGAGGATTGTGGGTATTGGGCGACATTGAATCTGTCTTTATTGTCAACTAAAGACGGTCACAAAAAACATCTTCCCTGCAATATCTTTTGCTTTCTCAATATCTAGTTCAACGCACAATTCTTATTGGTTATTTACATGTCTTTGTTTAAAATATTAGGGATGCACTGGTCTTCAAATTCTACCAATGTTGAAATAAAAATATAGCTGATAGCCAATAGCTAATAACCAATAGACAATAGCTGAATCTGATACTGTTTGTTGGTTATTCCCCCTTTTGTGTCAGGGAAACAAAGAATTCTTCACTATAAGAATTTAAAAATGGATCATTTTAACAGTAATTCAGCCCCTCATTACAATATCTTTGAATAAAAGCAATTTCATTACTAATTTATAAAACAGCCATTTAATTTAGCCTTTGACATGAAAAACATTTTTAAAGAATAACTGCTTTAAAAGCCTTTTTACTATGCATAGTATAACATTATTCCTTCACTACTATCTGTTTTATATTGATGTGGAAATATTAGCACATTTTTCCTTTGAACAGCTGTATTTATTAAAGTTTCTTACCAAAATGGAAAAACACAGATCCACTGCCATGTGAATAACATAGTATTTGCCGATAGGATGGTAGCAGACAACAAGGCATATAGGCCAATACCGATGTTTCGGCAGGTAAATTGGTACATCTCTGTAAATGATCACTTCATATAACCTACCTGCAACTCACTGATAGTGAAGCATTTACATTATATAGCGAATACATACTCAAAGAATGTACTATTCTATAAAAATAAAATCATTACATTCTTTATCTCACATGAAAAATCCACTTGCCTGCAACAGTTTATTTCCACAGGCTTGATTCAGTAAGCGACCTGCCTCAAATTAATCAACCTCCAAACTGACAGTACTGATCACTACTCAATTTCCAACCCTTCACACTGCTGTGATGATGGTAGCACCCAACATGTTTACATGCCATCATCTGTTGTTGTCATGTATCTGTCTGATCTCAATCATTATCCACTTGAGAATTATCAATACAGATTAATTCTATGTTATTACTGTTGCTACTGTGCAGAAATAGCTCTCTGTGTTTGGAATTGCGTAGCACAGCATGTTTGTAGGAGATGATAATTGTACATTCGGTTATGATGTGTACTTATTACATCAATGTCATACCAATAATTACAGTAATACTGATGATTACTAATGCTTTGTCTCCTATGCTATCCTGCATGTTGGCATATTCACACTGCTCTCCTGATGAAGAACTGGCAAAGCTATGCATCTAAGCTCTTTGAATGTGTAGAATGTAAAGACAGAGTTGCACTGAAGTTTTATTTTTGCAGACATTCTGCAGCTGTTAAAGTCTGTGTAAAGTGAATTCAGAGATTTGTTTCAAAACACATTATAAATGTTGGAAACTGATTGTTGATGTTTCAGACCCTTTACTATATAGTACTGAATTGTGGAGTTAGACAGTTGACTGGTTTTTCACCATTTTCCTGTTTTTGGGCGGGCCTAAAACCATAGCGCTATGATGCACTGGTGCTAAACTCAGCATAACCCCGCCCCTGATTATGTAGCAGTATAAAAAACGAGAAGCATCATTAGCATAGTCCTGCAATTGGGCGTGGCCTTCGCTCCTCCAGCAAACCGGCCCCCAGCGTTTCAGATCAGAGAATACTGTGCATTTTTTTCATGATTTTGAGACCTTCTTTTACATACTTAGTGATTTTTTGGTCATTTAAATTTGGTCAGGTGTTTAACAACACATCTTTCTGTGATGTGACAAACTCAGAACACATTTTAATTATCACTTTACACGGACTTTGAAGAAACAAGAAAAAGTCAAATTTCAGATTCACAATCAATTTCATATTTCACAATCAGCTTTTAGGGAACCACCTGGCAGCTAAATGAGTCAAGGTTAGGAGAATAATGTTATTATACACAAGCATAGAAGATAATTCCTGACCTCAGGCCAGCATGTTATGAAAAGATTTCAACTCAAGGTACACTTACTAGCTTTTTTATGAGCTGTTGACCTTTGATCACAGCCAATCTATGAATTGGAGATACTGAAATACCATAATTTCCTGTGCATAATGGTGTATATTTTCTTTTGAATCAGAATGATTCTCATATCTGGAAATACAAACTCTCTCTCTCTCTCTCTCTCTCTCTCTCTCTCTCTCTCTCTCTCTCTCTCTCTCTCTCTCACACACACACACACACACACACACACACACACACACAAACAGACAAACATCCACAATTCTTGTCAACATCGTGTTTTCCATTCTCATAGCCTAAACAATAAAACGATGCCTAGGCATATTTAATAAGCCTCCAACCCTGAGAAAACTCGCCGCTTACAGCCATCTGACTCAGCACCAACTAAATTGTGCTGCCTGTGGATACTGCAAACTGTCAGTCTCACACTGGGCAACATCTGTCCTCCGCTGCCACACAAAACGCCTTCCCTCACATTTATTTTAGTAAAGCAGCAATTTGAAGGATAGATCATTGACGGATAAACAGATGAGGGAGAGCAAGACAACGAGAATGTCATATCATCAAAACACGCTGGCCATATGCTACAATATGCTAACAGCAAAAAAACAAATAAAAATCCCATTGATATGACTTTAATATGCATGACTAAGAGCTTTTAAGTCTGCTAAATTGTGTTCAGTAAGCTAAATTATTTTCAGTGAAGAAAATAACATTTTTTGTGTACCAGCACATTCTCATTCCCAGCTCGTGGCCCTACACGTCAGACTGTGATGTGTGATACTCGTACAATCATTTTATTACTCTCTGACTGACAAGCAAGACCTTTCAAAATTTTATAACTCCTGCCTCCCTGTTTAAAGACAGAAAAAACTTTTAAATTGTGCATCTACAACAATAAATCTGTCTGGTGCCCATCTCAGTTTCTACAGTTTGATCAAAGCAGCAGTAGACCAGCAGAACCAGTGTTCAGTGAGGTAAAATTACTGTTACTGTCAATGAAGAGCTCTTGCTTTGACGAGAACATAGACACATTTCATGTTCAGGTCAGTTTTAAAGTTTGGGCGCAGATTCATGTGTTCTGGAAACATTGAGCATTTGAATGGATAAATGAGACTTGGATTATACTGCACCAGTTGTGTGAGAGTTTGTAAACAGTTGATTGGATATAATTTTGTTGTTGTGAATTGCAGTCACCTATGACATCAATTCATCAAGAATTTTCTCCCTTTTTGGAATGCAAGAAAAACAAAGTTTTCTTCACAAATTCAAGATTACATGGTGCAAGTTATTAATATAAACATGGTCATTTAAGGGGGTGAAGTACTGGCTTAAAGTGTTTTAACTGAGACTTTCCCATTCTACTCAATTTTGTGGGAACATATTTGTTCATATAATAAAGAGTTCTGCTTGTGGGGGCCTCACAGTATATAATGTCATTATATATGCACTGTTTGATACTTTTACAGTGCTGTACAGCTCCAGCCAATGATCCATGACTTCAGTGTTTGAAATCAATCTAATTAACACTTCTGGCCCATACCAGGCTTTGAGTGTGGAAAATGAATCCACAGGTAAGGCTTCCTTCTTTATATTTTGCATCCATAGGGAACATTGCAGTTAAGAAAGGGTGAATTTATAGTAGTTTTGATGCAGGTTCCGCAGTAGTTTTGAAAATCATTGGCATGTGTGGTCTGCGCTGCTCATAGTGAGGTTGTATTGATTTCTCTTCCTCCTGCTTTCCCCTCCAGTTTCTGAAGCCGGCAGCCTTAGAGAGCTCTGATGCTGCTGATTATCTTGGGGGAGCCTCTGAATCAGTGTGTTGTCGTTCCACCCAAACCCCGAGCTTAACGAGCCTTCACCTTGACAGACCCGGCCTTCACCCCATCACCGTTAGATTTTTATAAGGGCGCAAAGTGCTTCGGGGCTGCATCACATGCTATTCCGGCAGGCCCGCTGTGTATTGTTGTTTTCGTTCCAGCCTCCATAATTAATTGGCCTTGATGAGCATAGCGATGGATACTAATTGGTCGGTTAGGGATCTCTTTGACTTCATGTTTTAACATGGGGATGACACATAACATTTTAAATGATTCAGCCTAAATAATGTGAGTGAAGTGACTCTACGGTGCCTTTTTGCCCTTGGCAGTCCTACATATTTATTAGTCCTGAAATATCTCATTTTTTTATAAGTTAGGAATACTTGATTTCCTGTCGCTTAGGCTTGAAAAAGGGGAATGGGAGTTATGCTAATCAGGATACAGAATCTCTGACACCTAACACTATTTTAAAAAGTACATAAAATGTATATGAAAAGATTTTCAATTGCAAGGGGTTTTAACTAACTAAACTTTGACTTGCCCCTATACAAGCTGTTCTCTTTATTAATCGTCATTGTTTTTAATGTGATGCACTGCCGCACAGAGTTTTGCAATTACTTGACATGCCTCAGTGTTCGTGTTTCATACAGCAAGGCCCCGTAGAAGGGATTGTTGACAACCCCCGTAGCAGCCATGCAAGCAAGATGCCATCGGCTCTTGTTTGGCACTCAAGTGTTTTTTGGAAAGTTGATGTGCCTTTGAAAAATGACCCTGTTTTATTTGCCTAGCTGTCAAACTTGTGGGAATATGGGTAACACAAATACCCATTTTCCAGCAAAAATAGCCCACTTACGTGTTTTCTTTTAAACACAGGGTGCTAGAAGACGAGAGCTGTGTACACACATTTGCAGAAGATGAGCATGCATTTCTCTTTTTTTCTACTTTTTTTAACCATTGGGTCACATCCATCATCACAGACAGGCCAGAAAACACATTAGTAGACACTAGACAGCATGGAGACCAGTGACAATGTTACAATGGTGTGTTCTGTAATATATCTGTCAATTATTCAGTCTCTCTTTCAAACTTAGTGCCAACTAATTTTGTATGATGTTAAGATGTTTCTCGGGTGGAGACAGATGGTATTTTGTGTTGCTGCATTATTGTGTCTCACCGGTAAAGAGGTTAAAATGAGCGCATTCACCTGGGTGTTGTTTTTCCTTCACTGTCAGTTAGAGCTGATAGATACCTACAACTACTAGAGTCATTTGACCTGGGTGTAAATGTCGATTGTAACCTTTTCCATTATTTACAAAAGCCAGATGTTAACGGGTGTCGGGAGTTATTTGTTTATTGGTTTTTTGTTGGGTTTTTTTTCTAGTACAGCATAAAAGGGGCTTCATGGAGTTTTACCAACATCCTCTAACACCAACCAACTAAACTCCTGTTTCCATAATAATTAAAATGGTCACTTGTGCTTCAGCTCATAAACTTTGTCTATACCCGACACCAAATTTTTGCGAGTGCCCAATTGGTACTGAACATGTGCAAAGATTTTAGAAGAAAGCGAGGAAGCTGTGTGACATTGACTATATTAATAAAATCTATCTATATTGTCCACCGGGGTGGAAATTTGTCTTCAGTCCACCAAACACAGAAGACAGCACAAAAAAAACCCAAATAAAAACCTGCAAACAATCAGTCAATAAAAACAGAGCACATAAAGAGGTCATGAGAGACACTTAACACAACAGGTTCGGGTCATTGTCTGTCCTTGGTTTAAAAATCATCAGGTATTTTGTTGAATTGAGGAAACTGATGGCACTTGGAATGAAAGACTTCTTAAATGCATTTTTAGTTGCCAGAGGGACTCTATAGCGCCTCCCAGAGCTCAGGAGCTCAAACTGGCTGCAGAGAGGATGGGAGTTATCTGCTAAGATACTCCTCGCTGTCTTCCTCGTCCTTTCTGTAGAAAGTTAAGGCCTTTTGTGGCTTGCCAACTATTTTATTTGCCATAGACACCATCCTAAAAAAGTTTACGCTTACCTGTACAGTTTAGGTGTTATGTATTGCCCACCCCTTGTTGAGCTGATTATGTAACTTGATTCAGTATGTTGGATTATTTAAGTATGTATCTAGACTTCTTATTAAAGCTACAACATTCAGGTCCAAATGGATGAGCCTAGCCTTGTGGACAGTCTTTCTCTCAGTAACTGCTGACAGACCCACTTACTGTCTCTTTAATAAATCCTCAGATTCACCCCTGGTGCAAGGCTAGGCAATCTCCCCTTCTTTTTGTCTTCCTCTAATTAGTCACATATTAGAAATGCAGTGAGAAACAATCTAATTAAGAGGGCCTGACTCAATTTGCTTGTGGAAAGTTCAGTAATGGAGGTGGGGAGAGCGAGGGTGAAACACTAGGGAGAGGTGAAGTGGTGAGAGGGAGCCTAATCTAAGCCATCTATCTCTCCATCTTCAAACCAATTAATGATTCTCAATGCACTAGACATGCAGAGGACAAGCAGATGCAGGGAGCTGCAGCCTGTCATGTTGTTTTATTGTGTACGTCTCTGTGTATGTTCCTACCTGCTGTGAATTGAAACCTATCGAGATTTAGCACGCTGCGTTGAGAGCAGCGATTAATCAGCACAAGTTGGACTATACGCGTAAGCAATTCCCTTCCCTGTGAGTGGTGCATAAACAAAACATACTGACAAAGCAAATGTATGGAGATTAAGTCATTTATCTTCAGGCTAATTTGATTTAATACCTGTAATCGTCTTTAGGCGTGTTTGGGGTGGATTGCATTTATCTTTTTTTGTTCTTCCATTTTTTATAACACCATCTTGACTTAGTGCCTTAAAGAAAGAATTACATTAAAAAGCATCATTGCTTTTCAAGATTGCAGATTTCGAGGAAAATGTCGACTGTAGTAGGAATTTGCTTTCACCTCATGTTTTCAGTATTTTGCTTGCCACAGTACACACTGCGAATTACATTCCGCACTTAATGAAGTTTAATTTTCTTACATTATGGTGTGCTGTCACATGTCTCCCCCTCTCTCTGAGGGGGCCTCAAACTCTCAGTCTATATCATTAGTTTGTGTTGTGGTTATAATCATAGGTGGAATTATGGTATCCCAGGAATCAAGACAGATGCACATATTATACACACAGATTGAGTGTGATTTGTCTGAGAAACTTTTTTAAGAGAGGTTAATGGCCAATCACAAATGGAGCCGGAATGGAGTATGAATATAAATATATCTTTTTTTTTCCCCTTGTTTAGGGTTTTTTTAATTTTTTTTTTATATCCATGTGAAATGACCAGGTAGAGGAAAAATGTAAAGCAAGTAGTTGTTAATATCGAAACTTTCAAAGTTACCTAAATTATGCATAACTGTAGAGAAGCAGATTTAAGGGGTTATCTAATGCAAAAGGGCGGAGGGCTGTATTTTGGTGGACTGTTTCCCACTATCGTTGTTTTATTCAATACAAAATATTCAAACTGGTTCACACAGGGAGGGAAGGAGGTAACACAAAGTATAGAAAGCATTACAGAATTCTGTTAGTAAGCTTTCTAAATATTCAGACGTACAAAGAATCTCTGTGTAAGAACCCTGTAAGAGGCTAATATATTTTGTGTACCATTACATTACATGCACATGGTCAGATCTGCCACATTTAACTAATCCATTTGTCAATCAACAGAAAAATAATCACCAACTATTTTTATTATTGATTAATTGTTAAAGTAAATTTTTACAAAAATGGCAGGAATTGCTTTTTTTACCCCCTTAAATGTGGAGATTTCCTGCTTTCCTGTTTTTTATGATATCAAACTGAATGTCTTCATGGTTCCCACACATTCTCATGGACAAAATTTTAAAACTTTTCCATGACTTTTCAAAGGCCAATAATACTTTTTCTTTTTAGCCCCTCTTGCCCAACATTTTTCAAACATATCAGATTCAAACTGTCTTCATGCATAATTTCAGCCAGCTGGCATACATGAAGGGAGGGACAGAACACAGTGAAGGAATGAAGAAACATAAGTGATAGTTAAAATGTTGTCTCACATCAATGCATACTGGATCAACGGTATGTTGACAGTTTCAGAAAATAAATTTGCCGTTATGTCACGTGGAAGGTTGTCTATGGAAGGTTACTGTAACAGTTTTATTTGATACAAACAAATGCCATGACTTTTCCAACACATTCAATGACTTTTACTTACTCCATTACTTTACCAGGTCAGGTTTTTGGACAGACAGAACAAGACATTTAATGACGTAACCTTGGACTCATAGAAACTGTAATGGACATTTTTTTACCATTTTTTGACATTTCCTGACACACACCAAATGATTCATCGAGAAAACAATATGCAGATGAATCAATAATGAAATCACCAATAGCTGCAGCCCAGTACTTTTAGATTACGAGCAGTACTTTCCTACTCTTATGTATGTCAATATGCGATAGACAACCACCTTTGCAGTAATCATAGTATATGTTTTGTATAATATATTATATAGAGACATTTATATTTACCTTTGCAGCTTGTTTTTGTTGTTTTCTTCTACCTTTGTGCAGTGAATTATGACTGTGATCAAGTCAACTGTGTGTGGTCTTTTCCCTGAAATATGAGATTCTTGTACATTTTCAGTTACGTAAGTCACAGGCAGCTAAAAGGGTTAAATGACGGGCACTTTTTTACTTTTATATAGTAGTAAGGCAAATATTTTCAGTAGCAGTGTCACCTTGCATGATCCAAAAAATTTAAATCAATTTAAGAAATAGAGAATAGAATAGAATTCCCCTCCTCTATAACACATAATACATTTAGCAATACTTACTGCCTCTGTACCTCTCACAGTAGGTTGACATGTTTCTTTCATTCCAAGCCGATGAGAATTAGCTGTAAATAAAAATCAATTACAAATTAATTTATTGCACCATTCCACCATATCTTTCCATCTGCATTTCCACTGCAGGGTTGAAGTAAACTTAAGAGGTGAAATCAATGTAGAATTGTGGCTTTCATTGGATTGACTAGGTTAGTCTCTTTCCTAGGAAGAAAATAACTTTTCTTTGTATACTTATATATATATATATATATATATATATATACCTCTAGCTTTCTCCCATTATGGCAGTAATGGGAATATATTGATTTAATGTCAAGGCTGTCAAAGTAAAAACATCTTTGCAACCTTCAGTAAAGAAATTGTCGATTTTGGATAACAGAACTCCTACCTACAATGGGAGTCTTTATATGGTCATTCAACAGTATTAAAGGGCAGACTTATTTATTTATTTTACTTGGATTTGATTGCCAGTTTCATATAGGCAGCATCTGCGAGGTTAACTCACTACAGGAAGGAGATAAATTTAAACACCCACACGTTACTTACAATGATCAAAAATCTAGTCAACATTACACCTGCAGCATTGATTTTAATGTCAAGCTGAGACACAGAAACACACAAATTAAAAATCAGCAAAACATACAATAACATTAAAGTTATCACTAATATATAGAAAACTACCTGTTTAAATAAAGGATTCAATTAAAAGAAATCTTTAAATTTAAATTTTTAGAAAAACAAAATTCAAGGTTACATGGCATTACAAACTGATAAACAATTGGTCATTTTTAGGGTGAAGTATTCCTTTTAGAACTGGGAGATAATGTTAAAAAGTGTGTTATCACTTCATTTTCTCATGTGATAAAAAAGTATTTTCCTTCCAGTACATTTTACCCTCATTGCCCTGTTCGTCTCGTTCCTTAAGAAAGGAAATCACATGGTTTAAATGTCAAAAAGGTGCTTCTGTCATGTAACCCCTTTGGCTGGTTGTGGCTTTCATTAAAAATGTACACGAAATTCAGAACTCAGAGAAAAGAGCACACACAGTTGACTGAATCACAGTCATAATTAACTGCAGAAAGTGTGCTCTGTTTACAACAGAGTAACTGACAAGTGATACATGGGCTTAAGGTCAAATCAAATGCAAAACACAGTTGTTGAAAGGTTACTACACATAAAAGTCTACATTTAATTGGCTTAATACATGGCACACATACTATATGATCACTGTAAAGCTGTTTTTAAAATCTTGACATATCTTGATCTTGATCTATATCATATATCTTGATATATGTAGACAAAATCTACAAGCATTATGACTTGATTGCTAGAGTGCAATTTTAACTTGGTTTTCAATTCAATACAAATTGGTTCAGAGTTTATCTTTAATTAACATTAGTGCAGATGGCTCTGATGTCCTTCCACTGTACTGTATTACTAGGCCAAAATTTTTCATCAAATCCTAGCATGAACTAGAACTGGCAAGCTTCATTCACTTTGGCACCTCGTCCTTTTTCTACGGAAAGAGTCCAAGAAACAAAAGGGTAATAGATGGACTGTCTGAAGGTCACTGTGCTGCCCACTAATGGGTAAAGCACTCCCCATGGTGCTGCTGAATAAGTCCCAGTTTCAGAACAGTGATTTCCTACAATGAAGCAAAATTAGGAGAATCCAGAGGCAGCTCAGGGGGAAAGAAGCTATAGGTTGATTTCTTGGTCTACAATGTATGAATCTGCCTTAGCACAAGGTCGATGTGGTATACCACAGTACAGAACATCATTAGAGAGAGAACTGCAGTCTGAATAGTACATCCCTGTGTTTATTAAGCTTCCTATAGAAATGTTTAAATCTCCTGCCGCTGTGTTTGTCCAGCAACAACAAAACAGTGCAATGGCAGGTGAGAAGTGTTCCAGAGATTACAATGACCCTAAGGTCAAACAGGGTCAAAGCGTAAATTATAGAAAACAGGCGTTTAATCCACCACACATTGTGGGTGGTGAATCCAAAATAATTTGCCAACTAAGGAAACAGCCAAAGGCAGTGTTGCACACACTGTCAAAACATTGTGTCCGAAATCTGGCCAAAATAATTACAAAAGGCATAGACAGGGAGACAAAGCAGGAGGGGAGTCTTTATTTTTCAAAATGTAGGGAGTAAAGCCAGTGCATTAGCTGTGTTTGCTACTATTTATTTATTTTAAAGCATAGTCACATTAAAACTAGTGGAGTCTCATGCACTGACCCTGCAATGCATTCTACTTTCATGAAAGCTGAAGTATAATGTTTTAAAGAAATTGCATTACTTTACTAATTACTCAATCTCAGAACTCACTGGCTATTGGTCTGACGACATTAAGCCTCTGAAACCCCTTTTCTACCAACATGAAACTGGTTCCATTCCAGGACACGGAGTGTAATTTTGAACAGTGGTTCAGAGCCATATTTGTTTGTTCTCAGCTGAAACCAAAAAATATCATTGACTTGAAGTGTGACCTCTGACATCGTCAGTGGACGTGTCATATTCTACAGGTTAGAAAGAGGGGGTGGAGACGGCAATAACGGAGAGTGGTTACATTGGTTCATGGTTGTATTTGTGTAAAAACAAATATCTGTTATAAAAGAACAAAAGTTTGCAGGTAAAACTATGTAATCTGCGATTTTGCTACTACCATTTACTTCCAATCTTGAATGGAATAGGATCAAGAACCAGGACTCATTTGGTGGTAAAGGGGTATAGAGTTATGGTCAGTATTTTGGGCTCATCCAGTATAGCCAATGGATATCCGAGCTAAGGCTTTCACTTTGGAGCACTGGTCATTCCGACTCATGTCTATGAGCAGGTAACTGCATATGAAGGCAGGAAATTCTTTAAAAGCTAATATAAAGCTAACTTGATGTCAGACGATAGTTAATGCATTTGAAGTTTGCGTTTTGGCCAATATGTTTCATCTCTCTACACGGACTTTTACTTACTTACTACGGCTGTTCAAACCTGTTCGGTCAATAGTACTCAGACTACAAACGGAAACCAGAACACTTCCAATACCCAATCTTATCCTGACACCTACCGATTCTTCTGACCAGACCAAACTAATATCAACCCTCCATCGACTGTTATCGGGGCATTAAATGGTCGTTATCAGTGGTATTAAGCGTCATAGATTTGTGTTTATCGGGGGCCTGCCACACCTTAGCACTTTGGTGTCTTTACCTAAAGTTAAAGTGAAGGCTAACAAACTGGTAATGGACATTGAATGTGCTGATAACAACCTTCTGAACCAGTAACTACTATAGTTTTAGTATTAGTATTAGTATAAGACCAATTATGGGATTAGTTACTCTAATGTAGTAGCTGAATTTGAAATTGTAAGACCATTCTCTGCTCATTACTGAAAGAAGTAATCACATTACTGTAACGCCAAACACTGAATTAAAAATGAGCAATGTAACTCCAAGCTGACTAAAATGTTATTACTTGCTTTTTTTGAATCATGCACTATTTGTATTTGGTTAAAGCAGGAAACATAAAACAAGACCTGCCCTTTACATTTATTTAGTTTTTTTTTATCTGAAGGTTGGACGGCATCGCCCTTAAGTGAGCGATGCTGCAATGCTGAGCCATTACTTCTGACCTCAAGAATATTACAACACAAGGAGGCAAAACATTTTTTAAATTTTTTATTTTTTTGCAGGATGTTCCTATAGCTTGCTCTCCATACATCCAACCTGATAATGCACTGATTGAGGTTGAGGCTTGAGGTGCAATGTAATTTGCCAGTGTCTACTCTTAAATGCCTGTTCTACATGCAAGTGTAAACACTCCGTTTGTACATCTTGAACTGGCGGTGCTGGGTGATAATCATTCTTGCCACACTCACACGCCTGCATTCATCATTTGTGAGTGGTGACTTTGTGAATATCTTTGGGCATATTTTACAAGTTGGCATTACCTTTCACAGGCACAGTGGGGTGAGCTCAGGGCATACATAACAAAAAGAACTACTGAATAGTTGTATGACCCACTGGCACCAAGGACAGGTGCGGAATACTTAATGGGCATCTTTTGACAGCTACTGTGACAAAAATCTTAATCTGTTTGCCAGTTTTCATTTAGCGAAGTCAAATACAAGTGCTGCAAGACAAAAGTGTTTGACGTGCAGAATTCACTAGATGTTGGAGAAGTTATTTGTCAGAGCTGTCTGATATATCCAAACAATGCAAACACATGCATTTACTCCCCTTCCATTTTCTTTTAAAATACATTTTAACTGCAATACCGGCAAAAATACTTGATCATACTTTGATGATATCCCAGTTAATACAAAAGTATAAATGATCAAATTTCACTTTGCAGATTTTCCCTTCAGTGCAGACTGATTTCAAACTGCAGAATCACAGTGTTTGTGGATTTGGATGAGTTTTTGAGGCAGCCGTATTAGACCTAAACAAACCGTGCCACTCAAGAAACGGTTGAAGGCAGTTCTGGCAGTATTAAACTGGGTGGGAACAGCTTGTGTTTTGGAGACAGCAAGCAGGAGGGTTAGCATAGGAGGAGAGCTCCGGGGTTTGATAAATGAGGCTGCGTGGCGGCTGCAGTACTAAACTGCTTCCCTGCTCAGCTGTGGTGACAATGTGATTAATATTTGCACGGCATTAAGCTAATTTATCATGGCCACGTGCAAGCCTATGGGAGAATAGACTGTCACATGGATGCCTGGTCTGAGAGAGGGGAGTAGGTTTGGCAATGGGAACCGATTATTTCAAGCCAAAATAAACAAATAAATACAGGAAATTTATATTAGGGGGAGGTGAGTCTGCCAAGCAAGGAATTTAGGAATATGAGAAAAGCTGTGAGCGAGAAATTGAATATTGCTGAATGTCACCGTCAAGTTTGTGTGATAAACATGCGCCATCCAAAAACAGCTTCAATTATACACTAGTTTTGGAAAGAGAGGGAAAATGTACATTGCTGTCAAAACCATGCTCTCTGTCGTGAAATTATAGAAGACATGTTTATGCATTTATCAAGTGAGTAAAATCTGATTTTATCCATTTTAAATGGATTTGAATGTACTTCAAATTTTGTCTGTTAAAAAGTGGCACAAAGTCTTGAAACAGTAACATCTCAGTACAATAACTCAGTGAAGTGAGTTCTCAGCCTCCTTTAGCTCATTGTTTAAATTGAGCCTTGCCAGTTTCATCAACCTAGTGCGCGATTTCCCAACTACCTAACAACATACAAAGTTAGCAACTAGCTGATGAAGAAATGTTAACATTTAGCAGCTACAAACCCAGATATTTCTTGTCTGGGAGAACCTATCATGCAGTATTTTGCGTTTATACTATTACAAGTAAGGCTCCTCGTGTCAATCTGGACCACAGTTTCAAGTAATTAAAACTACTCCAACCATTTTTTTTCCTACTCTGGCTAAGTATGATGTCATAATGTGCCGGATTTCTTTAAAAGGTCATCTGCTCCGGACACGCTACTGCACAGCTACTAGGTCAGGTAAATATGTAAACTTTGTTGCTAATGTTGTAAATTTCTCTCAGATTCCAGATAAGATTTCTTCTGGAACATATCCAGTGAGGCTTTTTTTAATTTGTTTTTTTTTTTACCATCAAAAGTGCCACTATTCTCCATTACAGTCATTCCCAGGCTGCAAGTGCACTGCTAACCTGCGTTCAGCTTCATGCTAATGTTAGTGACACATGTATACTTGGTAGCTGATGTTGTTCTCACCGATTTTGGATGACGTGTCAGGTTGTGTTTAGAAGCTTTTATAAGTGATCTTTCACACTGTTGTCCTTCACAGTCTTCATCAACAGTGCGGAGACATCTGAGATATTTCTGGGAGAGGGACTTAAAGAGACAGGTGCAACAAGGTGTTTCAGACAGGATCAACACAGGTCTTCCAATGAGAAAAATTAAGTGTTTTTGTAATCATCGAAGCATGTAAACATATTCTTGTAAAAACCTTAATTAGGCTGCAAACATGAATCCTGGAAATGAGCATAATTGTTCCTCTTTTAAGGGAAGAAACATTTAAAGTTGCACTTATTAGATGGCCACAAACATGGCTTCACTGAGTTGATAGTGGTAATGATCATCAATGCACTACTATCCTGCAGTACCATGTACTTTTGAAATAAATGTAATGGCAGCATTAAAATGTGGGTCAGTGGGCAACAAAAAAAACTATGCTGGAGAACATAATCCATGCTGCAATTATGTTCCCCCCAAAATGTATTACCATGTGGTGTTATCTTGACATATTTTTTAGGTGGCAGGGTTGATACTGGGTGTGTAAGTAGGCAGCATTTACTATCCCTGCCAGCCTAAAGAAAAACATGCTGTATGTCATGAAATCCAATGGGCAAAACTAAAAGTAAACTCATTTCTGTTCTAATGTTTATTCTAGTGAAAAGTGTCTCTTGGAGAGTATATCTTTCCAAGAAAGCAAGAACTGTTAAATTCCCAACAGGTGGCCAATTCTTTCACCATAGAATGGATTATCTGTCAATATGGGTTTGTGGGTGTTTCGGTGGAGATAGCTTTGTCGTTGTCTCATAGGAACACCTTGCTAGTGAGCAATTGTAGTTTCCAGAACCTGTGTGAGTTTCCTGCAGGGATGACATTTCTGAATGTTTGTTCAGACTGTCACCAGCCAGCAGGTTGGTTGAATATCCCCACTAGAGAAAAGGTTTTCTGTTCATGATTTCCTGAAGCCCAAAATATGGAACAGCTCTGGTTCAAGTCTGTTGTGGAATTCACAAAAGATTGAGATTCCTCTCCCGCAGTGCTGTTTCTGTCAGTATTCTAAGTCTAGCTTCTGTGCTAGTAGGACAGACTAGCCAGGCGGCTGGCACTTGGCAGAGAATCTGCTGCCTTGGTCAGTAGCCAGTATTAAGATGCTACTGCTGTCAGGGGGCCCTGGAAGAGAAACCAATAGCCAGGGCAGTAACTCACCCTTTAAGACTTGCCTTGTTTAGGAAAGTAATCTACCCCCAAGCCGCTGCCTCATTCTACACACGATACATCATTGACAAACACTGGCACAGCAGTATTCACAGCAGTCACACTCAGCCTCCCTGCTGCCCAGAGTTGCTCAGCTTGGCCTTGCAGTGAGGAATATTGTAGTTCGCCTTTAGCAAGGCCAAAGAAAGATGTCAGAAAACAAGGTGTTGCAAAGGGACGTATCATCCATCCACATGTCTGTATTGTGACAGTACTTAATGCAAGTCACATCCCAGTTCCACTTTGTTGTCATTGGAGTGCTTCTGAGTGAGCTCTCGTGCTATTTTCTCCCATCAGCCGTTCCACTCAACACGTCAGATTTTAACTGTGGCTGTTTCACTATTCTGAAATTTCAACAACGCAATAAGTTGATTTCCACCTACTTCCAAAAAGGAAATATATGACACAAAACAACATACAATACTGTCATAACAATTGCTGTTTTAAACTCGTCCTTAATGTTATAAAACAGCCGCAGTTACACTTTAAAAATCATCATGGATAAATTTAGGCAACGAAACGTGATTAGAAATAACATTGTTGGAGTGGCAGGTGGCTTAGTTGGTAGAGCATGCGCCTCATAATCAAAGGCTGTATTTCCATTTCACAGCAGCCCCAGGTTTGAGTCTGACCAGGGGCCCTTAATGTCATCCTCTCTCTCTTTCTTATCCCCGTTTCCTGTCATCTATCTATCAAATAAAGGCCATAAAAACCCCTATCATTATGATTTGGCTTTTAATTAGTACTTTTGTCACAAATGTGACTTTGTTCGCTTTTATTCTACGCCACCTCACTTTTTCCTCTACTCACGTAATAATTATTAAGGCCACTAAACCTAGTTATGGGTTGTAAAAAGGAACTTGCACAGTTGACTTTTTGTGGCTGTTTTTCAGTGAAAGCGTATTAGAAATTCTGAGGGTGTGACAAGATGATCATGATTTAAATGATCCTACAAAGGTTCAGCAGTTCTCAGCAACAACAGTAATTAAAACATTAATATCTAATTTAATTACCATCTTTCTTGATGTGCAGTTCACCAATCTTACAGAGATGGACACATCAGCGTACAAAAACATAACAGCCGCTGACGATGAAGTTGCCCATGACCTTCTAAGAAAGCAGGATGGTTGATGGAGCATTGAGGCAGTTTCTCTTCTGCTGGCGGGTGGATGTTATTTATGGACAGTGCTCAGCATCCCCCTGGTAGAAATGATAAACTGTACACTATGCCTATAAGGTACATTTTTGTTTACATTTTTTTTAGTTTGCAGTTTATTATGTCACCCCAACGTGAAAAATATTCATCGTTCAATGCAGCAGCTTCACAGCCATGAAATTATAAATTTATGTTGCTCAAACTCGACTGCTTGTACAAAGACGATTGTGTCTAGGGTAATCCTGCAGTAGGGCTTACCCTTGTGAAGCCTGTTGTCTTTGCATAGGAAGGGCTAGAGGGGAAGTGCAAAAAGAACAGACAGAGGCGACAAATGTAAGATTCAAATACCGGTAGCTTGCTATGAGCCAATAATCTACTCTCAGCACAAGGATGGTTTTATTTCCTCATTACTTAATGGGCAAGTTGGCCTTTACAAAACTTCATGTTTCTTTAATTCAAGAACAAATGGCAGGAACAGGAAGTTAAAATGAAAGAAAACAATAAAGAAAAGAGAAAGGAGTGAGAGAAATGATGAGGAAAGACTGGTGGTTAGGTTTTTTTCCCAGACCTCGACTCGACTGCACTATTCTTGAGTATATCAGCTGCAGTCTTTTTTCTTTTTTTAACACATAAAAAACTTGTCTTATCCAAAGCTAAAACTCTTACTTTCCCAACTGCTGAGACATATGTGAATAATTGACCACAAGGAGAAGGAACTCCCACAGCACCAATTTTTGAGTGAACTTATGGCTTTGCACTGTGCTTTTGATATTTGCATCGCCAAAAAGTTTTACCTTGTGCTCTGTTTAAGAATGTACAGTGGATTGAAATTGTGCTCTGTGGGAATGCTCATGGAAATCATTCCTATTTTAATGGTGACAATAGACAGAGGTTCAACAATTTAACAAATGGATATCCAAACCAGCAGATATGCATAGTGTTTCACTCTGTTCTTGTAGAGAGAGGGGTGCCTTTCCCACTTTGGTCTGATCTGGGCTCTTTCATCAAGTATGTGCATAAGGAAACACCAAGGCTGTAAGCCAAAAAACATTTTTGGAGAAACCGAAATTTTCAATGTCAGACATTCTGCTTATTAGCACCATGCTGTAGACCCAGAAAGACAGAATATATCAAAGTTAACATGACAGAATGAAGAGGATGGGCTTGGGAGATGTAATGAATTCATGATCCTGCCAGAAGCACAACAGTATGCCCTTGTTGGCCGTTTCAAAACAGTATAATCTAACAACACTTAAAAAAAAACAAAAAACAAAAACCTTTTTTGATCTATAGTGTGGCTGGACTCACCCTTTACTGAGTCATACCAAGTCCATTATGTTGACAGTAGTACAGTGTCCATATAAAACATGCCTGTTTGATCTATGACAATTGCTGGGCCTCTGGTATTGCTGCTTGCAGTTTTCTTGAGAACAACCATCCAAACAGGTCCTGAGCAACAAACCTCTCATGACAAAGTTGGGTCTCCTGGCAAAGGCATAGAATACTCATCATTTGGCAGCAAAAGTTCACATGAACATCTTACGGCCTTAATGATGTCAAGGCTCCTAATGGAAATATCTAAGTTTGCTACAATGTAACATCTCTGGCCTTTTTGTCTTCATCTGTTCTTAAATATGCTGTAGTGAGCAACAGAGAGCGAGCCGTACCCAGCATGTCATTATGTCATTAATAACTCGGTTGCCAGAAGAAAATATAGGCATTGTACATTTCCACAGATGCATAATATTTGTATGTTTGTATCATATTAATATTTTTGAAGTGACGCAATATGTCTAACTTTATCATTGGGACACCTGGACAATTGCCAAGCTGCAGACCATTCTTCAACAAACAGCAGCACCAGTGTTTTTTGATGATCCTTTATAGCTTTTCAACTGGTGTTGTGGCACCAAACCTGGGTCATGTTTTTAACAACACATTGCAGTGTTTCCCAATGGCGTTTGAGCCACAAAACCTGGGCATGTTTCAAAGGCTCGTCCTGGTTTTCCAGCAGCTTTTGTGGCACCAAGCATGGGTATTTTCGGCCAAAAATGATCTTTTCCTTGTGTTTTTTGTGCATACATGTACCTATACCTTCACCACAGCGTTGTTGAAAAATGTAGCTTTAACATATGTGCTATTTTAAAAAAGTATTTGTATCAGTGGTTTGCAGAATTGTACAATGTTTTTTGATTTTTTTTTAGTGACAGGAGTGACAGACTACTAATAAATATGTCCCATAGAGTTTGAGAGATCAACTTTCTTGGGTCCTCAGCAATCCAACCAACCAGTGTGAAGTCGTTCAGATGAATGGAGAGAACTGAGAAAATCGAATGACATACAGCCAGTGACTCCAGTGACTCTCCATTTTAGTTGGATAAGTCAAAATCCTTTGTCTCAGACAGCTTTATAATCTAAACAACATACAACAGCCTCTATTCTTAGTACCTTAGAAAACTGCTGCTTCGGATAGTCAGTCCACCCCTGCTGCAACAGCAAAACTTGATATTCTTTACCAACTGATCAATAAACCCAAAGTGATGCAGCCATCTGTCTTGTATCTTTAAAGTTATTTTTATTTTCAAACTGACTGATAGATAACTAATACCAACTCCTGCAGTTCAAATAACAATAATGAACACTATGTAATGTTTTATGTCGAAAAAGATCTGCACATGATCACTCTGTATGTTATAAAGCCACCTAGAGAATGAAATGGCTTCTACAGACCCAGTGTATTATTTACGTTCACCTTATGAGGCAATTTTTTGAAAAACATACTATATATGACCTAAAAGAAACAATAAGGTATTTGTCATTTTATGTGTATGAATGAAATAACATTCAATTGTTTGGTTATTTGAAGGAGGTTTTTCGAAACTGCCATCACCAAATCATGGAAACTGACATTATGATAGTTTTAACTTTACAGCAATTTATTTATAAATTGCCACTTATTGTTCTTAATGTTAATTCTGTGGCGTATTGACATTGTTGTAGAGGTTTATCATGTCAACTTGACATTAGCCGCAAAGATTTAAGCTATCATAAACATGTCTTGGCTGGCTTTAACCACAGTAATAAACTGTTATTACCCTCAAATGCTTTTATGGCAGTGTCATGCATAATTAATTACCCTTACCTCTAGCAAAGGGGTTGGGTCTTGGAGCTTCATAAAGACGTAATAAGGTGCAATGACAGTCATAAACAATCACAAAGTTAAATTCATGTTGATAACTATATGACACGGTTCCACCAGGCTTATTTGCACCCGTTTTAATAGTATCATCTTAAAAATGCTTTTAATTTCCCAAATCTATCTGCAGAGGGATGCAGAGAATCCGTCTCAGTTGCTTTCTCACTTTACACTATAATTAGACACCTATGCAGTGAGATACACATCAACAACCACAGCAGCAGTCCCCTGAGATGAGGGAGGGGGGAGATTTGCGCGGTTGGTGCTGCTTTGTCTCTGGTGCAGAGACATCAGTGAGGATATGTCGACACAGATACAGACGCTGGCAGGGGTTTTGGCACGTACATCAGTTGTGACCTTTGGCAGACAAAAAAAAAAAAACAGGATGCGTTGTTAAAATCAGTGAATGTGACGTGCTATGTCACATCTGATGAGGTTAAGAGGTGGCTGACAAACTGCAACAGATGGACGTCTGCCTGGCATCTGACACCCTGCAAGTCAAGATCTAAAACGGCGGTGAAAAAGTGAGAGAACAGGATGTTGACAACCGTGCCACAGAATTCATCTGTCTGGCTGCAGTCTGGAGCAGTTTCTCTGCAGCAGCACTAGAGTCAGTTCAATATGCAATGAAATATTGACATTCACTCAATGTTACATTCAGTTGGGGTAATGAGGCTGTAGTGGTAGGAGAGGGAATCAGTCTGGTATATTTCCTGTGTGCTATGTTTTTTATTGGTACCATCATGTAAACAGAACTCCGTGTGTGAAAATAAGTTCAGTAATTCAGCCTGTCAAAGAAGCATTGAGGACATCTACCCTCACATTTCTTGGCCACTAATCAAGTACATGCTGGCAGAAACATTTTCAGGCATTGCCAGCAAATGCAACTAGCAGAATCTAATGGGTGAATCTTGTAGCCAATATAGACTCCAGATCAGGCATCTATTGTATTCTGCATCTTATCTTCATTAGTTCTGCAGCAGCCACTGCGGTCTGTGCATTTTGACCTAAGTCAGCACATTGAATCACCAAACTCAATCTATCAAATTATAGCAGATGCAAAAGGAAACTAAAGACCATCTTGTGATGGGATCACTCCAGCCACAATACAGCGACCCGCAACTTAAAAACAAATGTATGCCAGTGTCAGAACTTCTTAACCACATACTTCTAGCCCCCTTGCTTGGACCACATCCATCTTCAAACTAGGCCTTCATTAATTACTCAGAC
This sequence comes from Plectropomus leopardus, assembly GCF_026936395.1. Classification (NCBI taxonomy): domain Eukaryota; kingdom Metazoa; phylum Chordata; class Actinopteri; order Perciformes; family Serranidae; genus Plectropomus; species Plectropomus leopardus. The sequence goes on along the minus strand of NC_142182.1, from coordinate 24,803,040 downwards.
CTGTTGAGTTTTGTGACAGCAGCTTGCATGGTTGTGAGGCTGTTGGGTTGAGGGCCAGTGGCTTAAAAGGGGTCGGCCAATGGCCCCTTTTCTATTTTCTACCCTGGTAATTCAGGTCCCTTGCTCAGATTACACCTCTTTTCAAAATTGGCCTTCATTTTGAACTCAACTTCACACCTGTTGAGATTCATGATCTTGCACAGTTGAGAGGCTATTGCTTTTAGAGCCAGGGACGGAAAACGGGGTGGCCGCTATCCTTTCCCTTCTGCCTACCCCCATACTTCCAGCCCCCTTTACTTGGACCACAGCCATCTTGAACTCAATCTTCATTTTGGTCTCGGCTGCACCTGTAATATGTCATGACTGCATCTTGGGTGGTTGCGAGGCTGTCGCATTGAGAGCCAGAGGTGTATTTTTCGTTACTAACCCCATACTTCCGGCCACCTTGCTCAGACCACACCCATTTTCTAACTCAACCTTAATTTTGGTCTAAATACAAACCTGCAGAGTTTTGTGAATGCATCTTGCACAATAATGATGCTTCCTCGAAATGGCTTCTGTGGTAGTTCCTAATACAATTTGCGTTACCAGGGACTACATTTCACCATGTAGCTGGTAAAAATAATTTGGAGTGCAAGAGAAACGCATTAAGACTGATGCACACACAGCTTCTCACATAGATCATCACATCTTTAGAGTTCAATGTTGACACTGTCCAAACTAAACTGAGTGTCACCGTGTGTAACAGTGCATATTTAGCATGTGCTCCCTCCTCTTTCCACACAGGAGCCATCACTTTGCTTTCACATCATGGCTGTCAGGATATCAAGGTTTGTTTATCATTTTGGTGTAAAATTCTATTTGCAATCAATTATGTTGTGTATTATGTAGTTCATAACATAATTGCTCCACTTTACACTTCACACTCCCTCTGAGTTTGTACTTGTAACAGAGCATATGCCATTTGGTAGGTGCTTTTATCTAAAGTGCCTTAAAGTATAACGAGTGCTTTCATTTTCTGTGCATGTGGGTCCCAGTGGATTTGAACCTTGAATGTGTTAGCGACATGCCCAACAAATGAAACAACATGTTGTGTCAAAACAGTCTGGCTTCCAGCTGATGCTGGAGTTTTTTTTTGTTTGGCTTTTTTTTTATATGGGAGATTATATTCAGTCTAACCTTATTTCTGTTGCATGGCAGAGTGACTGAAGTACACAGGGACACTGTGTGTTCTGCAGTATCTTAAATTCATTAACCAGCAGCTAAACCAATGTCTGAAAAAGGTTTTCATCAGAAATATGAAATAACAACTACAATTTTCAGAGGTCAAGTGTGTGCAAGCAAGTGTGCATGAGTGTGCAGCTCTCAAACACATTTATTGTGTCATAAGAAATATTTGTTATTAGTTTATAAATGAAAATATATATTAGCAGAAAATGAAAAAACTGGAATAAAATGAAACAATACAGGAAATACTTGGGTCTCAGGCCACAACGTTTTACTGATACTATGGATGTGCACTCAACAGCATAACAGATTACTTATCATAGAAATGTGAAAAGAAATGTGAAAATCCTGGCCTTATACAGATTCCAGTGCTTAAAATAATTTGGCCAACAGCTGATACCAATAGTTATTTTGGTTTTAAATAACCTTCTTTCACTTCAAAATATGTTATAATAATTATGATAATAATAATAGCTTTGAAGCCTTTTAATGCTATATCACAAATGCCTCACTGATATCTATTTTGTATTACTCAGAAAATACTGATGCATTTCTTAGCAAAAAACTATATTTATTCAAGTTTGTCGTCAAAAAAAAAAGAAAAGATATATGATTACATTTGAGTACATCATTACAACATTATAACCCACCTTCCCCCTGTACTGAAAAAAGCTTGGACACAACATAATGTAACTCAATGCAGCCTCCATGAGCCATCGTTCTGGCCACCACCTGCTGACATCTAACATTGACTAGCTCTCCACATGCCAATTTTTAACATGTATTTGTTGTTTCCAGTGTAGCATTATCAGAGAAAAAAATCGTTTGACCCTTGACATGTCAATAGTGAGTCCCAAAGACTTTTTTTATTTTCCCCAGGACAACAGGGCACCATTAGTCTAGAGCCCTGTTTTTAGCCTTTTTGCCACTGGTCAGTGTCATCTTATGGTGCTTTCCAATTGCACTTGGATATCAGAATTTTTGAGTCTCCAGTCAGAAATTTCAACAGGAATACCTCAAAATCCAATATGGCCTCTGTATGCATCAGTAGTAGGTAAAGCTGCAGTGACATACTGTTTATTGGCACCTCTGTCTTTTTTGCGTCTCATTAAATCAGTTGTACACACAGTACTGGTCGTTACTAAGATGGTTGTATTCTCAACATATAGCGCAATGCGTTATTATTAACTGGTTTTGCCAACATCATCTTGGTTATCGAACATGTTGTACTGACATGCAGTCAGCTTGGACATGACATTATTCCCAAATCTGACTTTCAATTCAACTGGAAGAATATCAGCCAAAACTCATGTTCAGTATATAAATCAGTACATCCCTATATACAAGGCTGAAGTTACAGAACACCCTTTATGGACCTTGATACTGCCACCACAAGAAAGTTCAGTGCAGCAGTGTGTGTGTGTGTGTGTGTGTGTGTGTGTATGTATGAGCTCTGTGGTGACTGAGTTATGACTCTATGAAGAGAAGGTGAAACTTCATGCATCAATCAAGTCCAGACGCACAAATACTAAAAACCAACCTACACTGGCACTGCAACTGAAGATTGTTTTTTATAATTTGTCTGATGATTTTTTTCTTCAGAGTCCAACTTTAAATAGCTGTTTTTTTTGTCTGAACAGCAGTCCAACATCCAATTTACTGTAATCTAAAAACAGAGAAAACAGGCAATTCTTGCCAGAATTTGGTGACTGTGTTATGTTCTCCGCCGGCCCTTGACATTTTCTTTTGGCTGATGTTTTTACACCATGTGTGTCAGTGGTGGAATTTTGATAACTGCTGAGGTTCCCTAGAGGGATTTTTGCAACCATTGCCGTAAGAAAAAGCAAATATGTAAAATCTTGTTGGTTTCCTTTTTTCCCTCCCGAGTTGTAAACTGGGCCCTCAACAAACATGTGAAGGGGTCATGAAACTCAACATGTAAATTACCATGTCAACTCTCAAATTCAAGCGAACGAAAAGGAAAAATACCCAAACTGCATTTTTGTGCATTTCCTATGACAGAAGTGATATTCTCTTCCCGGCTCCAACAGTGCTGACTAAAAAATGCTGTTTATTGGAAGTAATCCGAGGGATGGCGGAGGAGTTGAGTTCATGCTGCGGACTGTGTGAGACTGATATGGACTGAGAGGGAACATCACAAGTCCCTGAGCTGGGGTTTCTCTGTCAGCCAGCGATCCCTGCAGCTCGCCCTAGGGCCTGTTGGCAAAGAAAGCTCCCAGAGTTTTCCACCTGCAATGTCACGTTGATTACACAGTGGGGAGAGCAGAAAGGAGGTTACTGATCACATTTGCTCTCTCTTGCTGGCTGTCTTTAACTTTATGTTGCTCTTTCTGACTCCCTCTTTCTTTTCTGAGCCTACTGAAATCAGAACTTCCCAAAAGAAAAAAAAAAAAAGCGAGAATGGGTCAATCCTCTCGATTCCAATTGCCCAAAAGGCTTAACACGTCTGTCACAATCTACCAGGGATGGTTGAAATGAGCGAGGTTGCCATGACAACGGCTCTACCACTTTGCCACCTGTGCATGTCTCGTGGGAGGGAACAAGGTAACGCCTTTTTCCCCGCCAACGGGGTCTTTTCTCACCTTGGTGTCCGGGAGAAATCGTCCCACTAGAGCACACTAATGGGTTGGTGGGGGTCAAAGGCAATAACCAGAGGATGTTCGAGCATGAGGTGTGATTCCTGCCTTGTTTGTGGAACTTTTCTATGACTCTTAACACTGTTAATGGCCTGTTCGGAAAGTTGTCCATTTACAGTCGTCTGACCTCCTGAGAAGAGCTGCAAAGCTGAATGGATGCAAGCAGAACAAGTAAAAGCAGCCTCTGTCATTATGGTTCCTTGTTATCCAGGTTCAAAAGGACAAGAAACAACAATCTTCTCAACAAGCTGCTGGTAGACAACGATCTTTTCTCTTCAAGCTGACACACAGCTAACCTCCTGTATGGGAGCTGAAAAACAATGCCAAGCAGTGCCTTTCTTGGCTGATCTAAGAGCGGTCTTTTAGGCTGTGTATTTCTTCCTCTAATTGGCCCAGCCCCAATACTCAGGCTCTCAGTGGCTTTACTCCTCCTATTGAGGGGGACTGGAAGATGGGCAGCACGTTGCTGGATGGCGGGGCTGGGTGGTTCAGGGATTGAGGGAAGGATTCAGGAACATCCAGAGGGCATAATTACCAGCAAATCTGTGCGCACCCGCTATCACAGTATTGATGGGTTTTGTGGACTGGTATTTGTTATCGGGTGGCAAGGGCTGGTGCACCCTCATTAACACTTCTCACCTCTGGAGCAGAAAGCAGTAGAAGTAAACAAGCCAGGAGAAGAAAAGGGAGTCTTGTGTTTTCACACACACACACACACACATACATATGCACAAACAATTGCAGCATGCTTGCATGCACATACAAGCAATCACACATAAATGCTCACCGCGGCATAAACAAATGCACACACAAAGGGATTACATCTGGAAATTCGCATAGATGTTATAAATATAAAAATGTATTTCACATCAAAGGGAAGGTCTAAAATAAACCCTTTTATTCTTGCACTTTTGCCCTTCTCATACTTCTTAAAATGTCAGTATTAATTATAGATTTTAAGAGTATGTTTGGTTTAAAGCTTTGTCTTGATCCCGAGGAAAGGTCTCATTTTGTATTTCCCCCTTTAGTTGTATTTGAGCTGTTTCTGCTCGGCTCAGCTGAAGGCCCCAAACATTTTGATGATGTTACTGAGTGCTGTATTTTAACGGTGGAGGTTCTGCAATATTGCTTTCTTTGTTGCAGGAGGTAATTAGTCACCATCACCTGAAGAACTCTGCGGTCCTGTCTCCTTTCACTGTCTTTTGTTTTCACAGTATAAAAAAAAAAGTCTGTCAGACTGCTGTCTAGATAAAATAACTGCTGTCTTAAAACTGTCACTTGGATTAGTGACAGTAAATCTCTCAAAGTGATATTCCATGTCAAAATTTTTTGACATTTTGTCAACATGATAAGGCAAACGTTTTGTTGAACAAGTCACAGGGCACCTTCAGGTCCTCTAAAGTCTTAAAATGTCTTAAATTACATTTTGTTCATATAAGGCCATTGAAGTCATTAAATAGTCTTAAATTGGAATTTGCAAAGTCTAATCTAATTTTGTTTATCCACAAAATCTATACAGACATAAAAACATAAATGTAAAATATAATATAAAATGAAATTCAGGGATTCCCAAGTACTTTTTCATGCACTGTTTCTTTTCTATTTCCAAGGACTTCACTCAAAGCAAACAATTCATTTTCAACAACATTATTTATTAAATAAAACTAACTGATGTGATCAATCTTCTTTTTAGGCATAACAGTATAAATTCATCAACAAAATTTTGACTGTCGTAGAACCATCTGAAAAATTAGCACCAGAGATGCCAGCTGGAAAATAAGTTTCAGCATCAGAGCTTTTACATCACCGCACTGCTGAAGAGGGAGAAAAACAAATCAGGGTGAAAAGCCAGCTCATTAAGTTAAGTATTATTGAGTTTGGGCATGCCAAGGTGGGCCTCGTAGTTTTGCTGGGGTTTTAAGAGCGGAGCAAAGGGGCAGAGTTCTGATTCTGAGCAATTGTATAATGATAACTTGAACAAAAATTTGGTTTGGTTTTTTCTCCAGTACTTGAATTTTCCCCTTTGGAATTGGCTCTTCAAGCACCTTTTGCAAACACTGTATCCATCTTTTATTTTATTTTTTGTCAAAATGAGTCAATACTTAAACCTACCACTCTTCTTACTTTGCACTTAACTGTTGGCAAAATAAATATATATAAAATGGATTTAAAAATATAACTCACTCTAATAACCATATTTCCACATATGTACAACTTGCCTTCATAAATATAGATATAAAAAAGTAGTTTTTTTTCTCCAAAAAGCTGCTTTAAATGTGGTTAAAAATTATCTTGAAAAGGTCTTAAAGTGAAGAGAAGTGTCTGAAATCTGCAGACATCCACTTCAAAAAAGTTGTATACCTTTATTAGTTGACACACGTTATAAACTTTAAATAGTGAGAAAGTTTTACGTTCTGAAAGCATTTAGAGTCTTGTTCACTCTTATTTTCTCTGATTTAGATGACCGCAGCTATTTCTCGTGTCTGAGTCAAGCATCTCTCTCCCCGTGGTCAGTGATAGTGTACTTAAGCTTCCTCTTATGTCTTCCTGTTGCCACCTCAGCTTTTTCCCTGTTTGTCTGGATACAGAGAAGACAAAGGGAGTAGACAGGCCATTTTTGTAGCTTATTATAGATAATTAACATCAAATTTTATACTCTTCTTCACATCCAGTATTTTAAGTTTTCTTTGGCAGTAGCTTCTTACTGACCTTACCAAGTTAAATTGGTTTATTGTTAACATAGCTGGCACCTTATAGAGAGAAAAATACAACTTTCAAATCTTTCCTGAGATGTTATTTCTTTTGCTTTACGCTTCTGCACTTTGATGTATTGTCAGAGTATTTACAACCTTGCACTGCTTATCAGATCGTAATCCTTAAAAACCTGGAGCGAGATCAGTTTATATTTCAATGTCTTTCACAAGTATTTAAGACTTTGAACCCTCAGCAAATTGATGCAACTTCTTTCATAAACATTGATAATAAGGCAATGAGCAACTTGGTAACAGATGTTCCAAAAATTGCAAGAAATTAGTAGATTTTGAAAAATTTGTTTAAAAAGCTCGGGAGAAAAAGAAAAATCTAGGGAAAAACTATATTTATAATCATCAAAATTACATATTTAAAATTCTGTTACAGAATGGTTACTTTTTTTCAGCATGTTTTTCCAAATATTTTAATTTTTGTTTTCTTATTTTTATGTTTTAAGGTAATTTCAGGTAATTTTATTGTACTTTGAAGTAAAATCTTGCCAATTCTTTAGTCATTTTTTCTTTTATCGCTTACTGCCTTCTCCCCATGTTTTGTACAGAAAACAAGCCTATTAGCTCAGGTTTCAAAGGGTTAAATCTGACAGTTTTTCTCTGTAGTTTGCTTTGAATAAGAGTTGGCTGTCTCCTCATGATTTGACAAGCTTGAATTATCTGACAGACTCTGAAATTTCAGGGCTGAGGATCGGAGCATGATCTAAAGAAGTGTCTTGTTCAAGCAATTAGTTTAACACTGTACTCCAGGGGGACTGCATACATGGCAGCATCGGTCTCGGCGGCTACAATTAACATCTTGTGACTTGATGTTCCCCCATAAATTTTTAATAAACGCATTACAAACATGGGTATTGTTCCTGAACTAAAGCTTAGTGCAATGTTGTTACAGGTCTTAGCAGACCAAATGAGTTTACACAAGGTTTGCAGTTTAAATATCACACTGTGTAACTGTGTTTTGTCTGATCAAACCTTTTCTAAGGAGAATTGTTTTTTTCTTAAGGTCATTATACAGTTATACAACACTGCGATGATTTGAAACATGGATTGCTTGTGAGACAAAATTTTAAATCTAATTAATGGGATTGTTCATCTAAATATCAAAAATACAAATTTTCCTCTTACCTGTAGCGCTGTTTATCAGTCTGCAGTTTTTTGGTTTCAGTTGTTGAGTGTTGAAGATATCAGCCGTAGCGATGTCTGCCTTCTCTTGAATATAATGGCCCGACCTTGTTGTGAGAAGTTTCGAGTGCTGTTTTCTTTCTACCCAATTACACCTGCCAACCACATCACTGTGCAGAAGGAAGCGTGCATCTACTCATGGAGGAGAGACTTGTGACAGCAATGTAAACATTAATGACATCCCCTTTGGCTGAGCTGTAATGTAAGCTAGCTCAGTGGTGCTAGGTGAGCTCGCAGTAGATGCACGCTTCCCTCTGCGCAGTGATGAGGGTAAGTGGAGTTCGGTAGAAAGAAAATCATTCCTTCATGAAACTGCTGACAGCAAAGTGTATGGATTATCTTGAATAATCAGGTCATCATTTCTGGAAAGAGACATTGATGTTGAGTGTTTCAAATGTGTTGTTTTTTTCCCTTTGGCGTTTTGAGCAACTCAAGCCGGGAGCCATTGAGCTATATAAGAAAGAAGGCAGACATCTCTGCGGCCAACACACTATGGCTCCGAACTCGTCACATTTCACTGCATGCTCAGTGGACAGGCAACAAAGCACATGGTTAGGTTTCGAAAACAAACATTATGGTTTAGCCTTACATTCAGACAGGAAGCAAAGACCAGCCTCCTACATTATGGTCCTGTGTCTGTTGGACCCATCCGCCACTGCTCCTGTCCATCCTAAATAGACCTTCATTATGTTCCCCTTATCCTTTCCTTATGTTACGTTGTTGCCTGCCAGCGTTTCAAACTGACGTCGTCCTGCTGTATTACAACCAACACAAAGGAATGTTTTCTTTTTTTCATGTCTGATGTGGAAATGAACAACCGAGCAACGGTATATGACAACTTCAGAATGAGACCAGGATGCTACGGCTGATATCTCCGACACACAGCAACTCACACCAAAGCAATCTAGATGAACAGCACCACAGGTCAGAGGAAAAAATACGTGTTTATAGTTTTTGGGTGAACTGTCCCTTGAAGTTTCATTTAAAATTTCAAAGCTTGTTTTGCACAGGATTAGATGGCAATGCTTTTTATTTTCATTTTTCCGACGGCACCCCTAACGACTGAAGTCAGTGTGAATCTGTCATTTCAAAGTAAACACAGCTAGAACATTATTACCTCTAAATGTGTGAGTGAGTTGCAGTCACCGTATGATATGAACTGGTCAATGTGCATACTGAGCTGTGAGCTCCGGCACACTAATGAAATTTCCGTCTGCAGGTTTCATTACGGCGCCACACGACTGATACAAATGGCAGTGGGGGGACATACCCGACCCTGTCTGATTCTATCTCACCGTTATCAGCCTCCTCGGTGGATTTCTGGGTGAAGGACACAGTAAAAGGCTGCAGACAGTCATTGATCTGACGCCTTTGACTCGAAAATGCAATTAGAGGCTTGCCGCAAATTCGTGGGTGGTTATCACAAGGCACATTGGTGCACATTCCGATGTCTAAATCTGGATACACACGGCAATGATTAATTCCTAATTACTAAGGCCTGATTTCAAGGGACCTCATGACTGCGCAGGATCGATTACAATGAGGTGTCTCTGTTCAATATATGTCATGGTTTTTTAGAATCATAGCTTTTCTTAAGCCTTTGATTAAAAGTACAGCTCTGTGATGTAGACAGGACACTCGCCAAAAGTGAATGATGTACGTTCATAAATCTGCTGTACTCACTGTGAAAGGCCTCTGGCCAAAATATCAATGTGCACGCCCCTCTTCCTGATTTAATTTCACTGATGATGAGGATCTTCATATATCAACTCAATTCTTATTCACCTCTTTCTCACGACTGTACCTTAAGTTAATTATGACAACGCTCAGGAGTTAAAGATGACCTGTCTTGTCTTATGGCTGCTCTATTAGCCTCGTTGTCAATAGGCCTTTGCCATAAAGCATAATGACTGTCAAGTACCTGAAATGTTTGGAACTAGTAGTTAATTATTCAAGGTTTTGACTCGCGTTTTAATAAATACAATTAAAACAAATAAAGCACACATGCAGTGAGAGAGGGCAGGGAAAAGTGAGAGTGTAAATATGGCAAGGATTATGTGTTGTTTGATCAAGCTTTTACCAAATATACAGTATGTGTAGAGATAAGAAAAGAAGATGACTTTTAGAAAATATCACAGTAGCCAGGCTTCAAAATGTGCTGATAAAGATAACACCTGCGCTTAATCCAGGAGAGATAGAATGAAACAAGCTGGCCAGCAGGTTTTTGTTTTGCAAAACAAGAGCAGATATACAACTTTGAATAAATCTGTGTGCGTGCATTGTGACATATGATTGGGATTTTTTTGTTTGTTTGTTTATAAATTCTTACTGAATAGTGTGTAATCTCAGCCTCAGTCTCCTTAATTAAAACACGATTTTAACAATTTGGAAAATACAGGTCTAGTTGTGTGTTAAATGAGAAGATTGATACCATTCACGTACCTGTCTGTTTGATATAAGGCTACAGCCATTAACATTAGTTTGGCATAAAACTGAAACTGGGGGAAACAGCCTCGCTCTGTCCAAAGGTCACAAAAGCTCATTAAAGCTCCTTTATAACGGGACAAAAAAAAATTAATATCAACTCACATCTTGCCTTTGTCTTTAGTGAGAAATATTACTCAGCATTCATTCCCATTACAATTAACTCTGCAGTAGTCACAGGTATTTTTTTTTATCTCCAGCTCTGTTTGGCTGTGACGGAAATATGACATCCAAGCATATATGTAAATTTTTACCCCTTTTTCCCGTGCAACTGTCTGTAACTTCTGTGTGTGTCATCTCAGCCACAAATTCTGTCTGTCTCCATCTATTAAACATCATTTGAAATTAGTCGAGTTTGAGAGACTAAATAAGTAAGTGATCTAAAAAAAAAAGTAACTGTATCATTTTCACTTACCTCCATGCTGCTTTCTCCAGCCTTTTTTTCCAGCACTTTCATGACACACCAGAAGAAAGATGGCTTACTCTTCTATTGGCAATGGGAAAGGAGTCTATTTTTAGTGAGTTTTTCTGCCTTTATAAAAACCTGTATATATGTGCAAATTTTGGTGGGGAAAAGTGGTACTTCTCTGATCTGAAGTTTCAGTTCTGCAACCTGACCGCTAGATGCCACTAAATCCTACATCCTGGCCCTTCAATATTGTAGATGAACCGAAGTGTAAAAGAAAAAAAGTATGGCATTTTTGGAGGTTATGTGCTGGATTATTTGTCGTTTGGCAGCCAATTGTTGTCAACCCTCACGTCTCGTGTCATATATGACAGCAAACAAGTCAGCCCCTGAAATATGGAAGAAATAGAGTTTGTGTGAATGTAACCACAGGAAATAAAACTTGTAACTTGTAGTTACTGCCCCCTTCTAGTGCTCTCAACTGGAGGGGACACCTGTTTAATGTGTTTAACCCCCCCCTCCCCAATATATGAATTAGGCTGATAACTGTGTTTTTCAAATACAATGCCAAGGATTAACTTCAACACACACATATATTATCATTCAGAGAATGGTGATTCGGTTAATTTGCTCTGTAAATTCCAGTTCAGAAACAGTTTTTGCACTGAGATACTTTGACGTTTGAGGTCACTCCATGGAGGCACCTGGCCTTGGGTTGCCTGTGACACTCGCAGGCCTAGCAGGCATCACCCCCCAGTAGCAGTACACCTGGCTCCTCTCCTTTGAACTACCTCCAAACTGACAGACCACTGTTACTCCGGGGGTAGGATTGGACCTTCATGACAGCTTGCTATTTTAGGCAAAACTGGACTGGAAAAAATTGCATGTATTTTGTCCTTAGCCATTTCTAAAAATGTGCGTTAATACTTTGCAGCAAACTGCTGCAATGAAGACTTGAGGGTGGCAGGGGTAGTAATTACTCTGCTGATGTTCAAATTATTTATTTTGTTGTGACACTGTGCTTTGCCCCATGCAGGAAAGAATGTGCTCAGTTTTCAAGGTTGTCACATACAGTGAAGGAAATCAGAGGGAGAAATAAATAAAGCAGAGCTGACGCTGTAAGATGACACATTTATCTGAATTCCCCTTTATCCACTCTCAAAAGGTTTAGCCTTGGAAGTTCAGACTAGGTGAGTGTCGCAGGGTAAAGTTATTCAAGTCCATGAACACAATGCAAGAGGTAAAAAGAGGTCAACTAAAAATGACTGCAAAACACACTGTCCTGTACATCGTCAGCTGTGCTTGTTGGGAAGCCAGTCCTCATCTCACATCGCTGCATGCACTGAGGGAGAAAACTGTTTTTCAGATGCTGAATATTTACAGATAACAACCAGGTCCCAATTTTAACAATTTCATGGACCAATTAGAGCTCAGTTTCAAATCAATTGACATGCTGGTGATTCTCTTTACTGTTTGCAGTTTTGTGTTATTCCCCCTCTTAAATAAACTTTCCAAGAAGCCAATGGAGATCTTTGCTTCAGGGACACTGAACTTATTAAAGTTGCTACCGACAATATTTCCAGCGTTCATCACCAGCCTTTTTTTCTCCTTATGTTCCTTTTTTACCTGGCTCTACATGGCACCAGCAAAGAGCTACAAGCTCAGTATGTAACATGGCAAAACTAGTGCTTTAAAATGACCTAAAAGTCATAGTTGTTTTCACTTATTGATTAGCTGTGGTTCAGTTTGGTCAGGATGTTTGAATTATGTCAGAAGTGGCACAGACTTTTCACAGGGGGGCCAGAAGGGGCCGCTCAAAATCTTGGGGTGGCACACCAATTCTATTACAATCCCCACACATTTATATTTTATTGTATACTGTGTGTGTCTGTGTGTGTCCATATATATATATATATTATTAAAAAATCTTTTTAATTGTTTTTTTTATCTGATATCTGATAGGTATAAACTAATACTGCTGCTGTTCAACATTTTAAGCCAATTCTTTCTCAGCTTTCGAAGGTAGCTCTTTGAAAGTGGCAATGCCAATTTCTTCCAAAAATTCAGCCTAACTTTGGAGCGTTATTTAATTCCCAAGCTGACAAACTATGCCAACATGGTTGGTACCAATGGATATCACTACTTTCATACCAGCTTAAAAATGACCACGCCAGACAGTGATGTCAGCCTCGAATGATTTTCCAATATTTTTGTAAGGGGAGCCAGGGGAGGGGACAGCATCGAATTTCAAATTCTTCACATAGTGGATGGTCATGTAATTTACTCGGTTCTAGATTGAATAGTTACACAGGGAAAAGACAGCTACTGCACTGTAAAATGAAATAAAATAAAAAAAAATACCTTAAGTTACGCATGATGTACTTAATCCCACATTGTATAGCGTGTCGATCAGTGTCTGCTGTCAGGCTTGTGGACAGTCAAAATGATTTTCTCTGACTGGATTTTTTTGACTGTCTTTTTGAGTTCCTCATTATGTGTGACACTGGCAGTTCTTGTCTGCTAGACAGATGATTTAAACCTCTCTCTGTTTCTGCAGATGTTGGGGGATGCTTTGACTCTTTTTCACTCGTCAGAATTTATTTCTTCTGTGACAGTGAAACATGATACATGAGCCCTCAGAAACTGCTGCACATTGAAGTGGCTCAACCAAAAAGATCTGAGACTAACCAACTCTCGAATAGACATTGTAAACCTTAACTGGAGACAATGTCTAGTTGTAAAAACGTTAAAGTCAAGATGCAATTAAAAATGCCTTTAGATCACATCCCAGTCCCTGTCATATTGTGCACCTATTTAACAATATATGCCAAAGGAATTTCTTTGTATTCTCGAATCAAATGCAATCATGTTTCGTGCAAAATATGAGTTGTGTTTGTGTGAGCAAGTAACCAGTTTCACTCAATAACATCATGACATCCGCCCATTGATTAATATTTAGTGTTAAGTGTGCAATGTTTATCTGCACAGCGCTAAGATTGACTCAGCTACAGCGTGCTACGTCAGTGTGTCCTCACAAATACCATGTTTACAGGCCCAGTAGCTAGAAGTTATTCACTTTCAGGAAAGTTCTGTCTGTGACAGCTCCAGATTATGGAAATGATCCAGATTCTGCTTCAGCAAAAACCGTTACATAAAATATATGAAGGACTTTGTCTCTCTCTCTCTTCCTCTCTCTCCGTTCCGGAAGAATAATACCATCCCGCTGGTGTAACACCACAGGGGCCTCACTGGTATGATACACCCAATTTTAAAGAATCAAATCTAATTCCTCCCAATGTTATATCCCACCTGCCTCCCCCTTTTTACCCAGAGATACATCACTACATCACTGAAGCCAGATACTCTCCAAAAGCTGTTTCATTTGGACTCTAAGGCTACAAACAACCCGAAATGCAACCCTCTCTGTAGGAGACACTCTCTAGATTCAGAAAAAACCTTTGAATAAAACATTATTGTCTGGTCCTTGAATATATTACAATTCCCACTTTCTTTTTCATTTTTGGATGATTACGGTATTTTGAGAATGACGTCTTGTATGTACGGCAACTTGTGCATGCACAGTCTATTGGATAAGGAAAAAAAGATTGAATTGGAAAGGTCAGTATTAGTAATTGATTAATCTATAGCACGTAACCATCCCTAAATTACTAAGAATACCAAATTTCATAAACAAGAATAAAGGTGTCACCTCTCTCCCACTCCAGCAGCTGCAAAAAACTTAGATGAGGATCAAACAAATGTCAATCAAGCACAGTCTGTCCACCTCGTCCTCAGACGAGGTTTAATGTGAGAGAATAAGCGAAAACACCTGGTGGACCAGGTGTGTAAGCTATTAACTACAAACTGCCTAAATTTTACATTACTGCACATGGTTTACGGTTCTCAACCCTTGAGATTTTCCTTAAATCAAACCCCGTATTAAATATTTATGGTCAGCGTTTTTTGCAACAACAGTTATTCCATATATTAGCATTCTGTAATTGCCTCCCTATAGTAGATTTCATGGCTACTGTTGGAGCGTGCCCGATGGATTCATATTCTGTATCAGCACATGAAGGATTCACAGGAAATTATGCACATGTGCACTGGACATGATGAGGAATATGAAAGCTCATCTGTGCATTTCATACACAGCACTGTGAGGAGAAACATCTAAACATGAGCTCATTATTACTCTGCTGGACATCGCTGGAAGTCTGCCACTTAAAGCACAGCCTCTTTTCATGCAAGAAACAAACATAATTACAGTTTCCTATTAATGATTTGCTAATGACGAATCTTTATTCTCTGACAGCACTGCTTGTTGAGACAAAGCTCCAGCCACTTCAGCTGCCATCAAAGAGTTTTCAGATTCCAGCGTGTCCTTGAATGCACCAGGCCGAACGTCTAAAAAATGATGCTTGTTAAAAAATGTCCACAATGATGGACTGTCTCAAGCAAGTATTAAGGCTCTCTTTTCTATACTGCACTGACGTCGATAGATATTAATGGCTGCCTGTAAGTTGGTTAATCAATCAAAAAACCTACAATATATGTTGGAAAATGGTTCAGGAATAATCTATACTGTATGCATTTGAGGTCAAAAATGTGTGTGGGTCTATGACACTGCTAAAATCAAAGTGAGGCATCTCTTATATCTTTTTTTTTTTGTTTACTTTACTTGTCTATAACTCTTGGGTTCAGTCTCGGAGGTTCTTTTTCTTTTCCAGACACAGCAGGTTGCTGTTTTCAGCAAAGAGCTCTGATAAGCCCACTCAACACTACCGAACTGTCACCAGCAGCAGACAGACCAACTTACTGACTCGCTGGTGAACATAGTGGAGCATTTAGCGGCTATAAAAAAAAAAAAAGAATCATATTTCCCTTAGGAGTTGGAAGACACCAAAGAAAGAGCTAAAAAAGAGAGAAGAATAAAGAATAAATATTGTACTTGTATTCAAACACTGGACACAAACAGAACTGGAAAAAAATGTGGTTGACATTAGTCAGGTGGATTGACTCACATGTCAAACAGTTGATATGAAATGTTAACTCAAACTCGACTTTTAGTTTCATGTGGGACACAAACGGCAGTCTTCTGGGTCGAAGTTGTGCATTTGTTGAGCCCATTCACCTCCAGTCTCAGCCACCCTAATCAGACTTTTGCACTCTTTATACTAAGTCACTTGCTCTGATCATCTAATAATGATTCTAATGGGTTGACACTGCAGTTGGCTGAAAGCCTGATGGGTCTCATACTGATGCTAAAGGGGGCTCCAAGTGTCATTGTCTTGTGTTATACACCCCTATATAAGGCCTTAAAATATAAAAGTTGTGTTTACAGGTATTGTGTTGCCTTGTGGACAGCAAAGTAATATGTCTAACCATTAGTAAGATATATAATAAGACATATTCCTAACAGTTTGCCGAAGATATATTTCAAGGTTTACTCAATATTTATGTTAGAGATTTCAATCTACATCAACCTGCATTTCATGGCTAATAGAGTTTGCTCGTATATTTAAAATAATATTGATTTTCCTGACTTGTTCTGCTGTTGTCATTTCCCCCTTGAATATATCAGCACTATTGGTAGCAGAGCTCACTCTTTTTGAATACTGAACTGTACAAATAGCTGAAATAAAGATAAACCTCGCTTTACATTATAATAATAGGAAGAGTAAGAGTTAGGGAATTGCTGTGCA
Source organism: Plectropomus leopardus (assembly GCF_026936395.1). Taxonomy (NCBI): domain Eukaryota; kingdom Metazoa; phylum Chordata; class Actinopteri; order Perciformes; family Serranidae; genus Plectropomus; species Plectropomus leopardus. The sequence continues at coordinate 24,786,617 of NC_142182.1, read as the reverse complement.
GCATCAGATGCCGTGTTGGGGGGCTGCAGAGTGAGAGGAACATTGTTTACTCATGGTTCATTAGGTTTTTGTGAGGTGGTTTTCTCCCTTTAGGCACCCTCCATGCTAAGTAATGCTTTTCTTCTTTTTACTACCTGCAATTAGCCTTGTACATTAAAGTGCTTGCTGATGTCTGACTAATAGCGAATATTTATCACACCCCGCAAAGCAGGAGGGTCTGTTCTCAACAAGAGCATGCTGTGTCATGCATTTCTAGGAAACACCCCATTTATTTATGCAAATCAATCACATATGTAACTCGTTTCCTGTCTTCTGGCTCTTGTGCAGTATGCTGGGATGTCGCTTTAGCTTACTGTAATTCTGGATTACATTTACCATAAAGTGAAGATAATGTGTCACACTGCTAAAACTAGGGGAGAAAGTGACATTAATGCAAATTCCAGTATGTGAACAACAAATTCCTGTCAGGTTCCTGTTTCAGAATTGTTGCTCTTAAAAAGATTGGTGTATCATTTTTTTGCAATTTTATTGACTTCACTATTATGTGAGACAAAAATGCAGGGAAGAAATTATTCAGCTATTCATGCAGGAATCAGCTCAAGCTCTGGTGTGTTGTATCTTCAGCCATGTTTCCTACATTTATGGCAAAATGACGCAATATTTGTCACATAAGAGGATAACAACTCAGTGAATCTAGATCTGCTGCTGGAGCTGAATTAGACATGCATTATGCATTAAGACGTGCTTTTCACATCGGCCTACCAAAAGGCAGACGAAAGAAAGAAGAGGAAAAACTGAACCAAAACAATACTGTCAAGTTCACAAAGCAACACAGGATGAACTGAAGCTTTAGATGCAACTGAGGTCAAAGGACACCATTTGAGAAGAGCAGAAATTGTGGGGGACATATCCTACCGATTTATTGATGAAAAATAAATTAAAAATTAAAGAAACGCTACACTACAACAGGCAGCTACAGACCATTGTTTAAAGTGATCATTAGCAAATGTAATTATAATCATTCATAAACTTAACACATTGACATTAATGTACCTGTGTTAGTATTATGGTGTACTGCAGGTTTGCATGTTGTTTGTGGAATGTTACATTCTGTGCACTAGGTAGTAAATAGCCCATACGTACTGTACTATAACCTTAGAAAAAAGATGATAGAAGCGACTAGGGAAAATAAGGTTTTCATAAAATGAATTATAAAATATTTTTAAAAATCACTACTGATTCTTCCTACAAAATAAACCTTTTACAGATGGATGGAAGGATGAATATTTCTTCATATGATTTTCCTGAACTGTGAAAGTGATATTTTCAGTTACTTTGAAGGTTTTAGTATATGCAAAAAAGCATGTAATAAGATTAACTCATTAATTATTTACAAAGCCTCCTCCTGGCCCGAGTTTCAGAACATGAGTGTCATTTAATTTGTTCAACTGCTACTTTAAATGAGTAACCGACTCGAGTCAGTGGATCTTTAGCTCTTCACATTTTAACGCCTCAGTGGCCACGTGTGTCACATACAAGAACAGTTTTCCTGTCAACCACCTGTTTACATTTATTCCCCTCGTGCCTGCCAGTGGCACAAAATGGAAGGGGAGATGTGACTTCAATACACAAACAGTTATAAAACCCCTGACAGCAACCCCGCTGTCAGGAGCAGCTAAAGGGTACTGGTGACCTCGGCCCGAGGCCCAGCGAGGCACATGCTAAGGTCTGTGGTTGACCCTTAAATGCGAACAATAAGGCGACAATTTACTGATATACTTACATCACTGACAGCTTTTCTGAAAGCAACCACTGACAAATTAAGCAAAATATGAAATATGAAATACTCCCATCAGGGAGGTGTCAGACAGGCAGGACAAAGGAGATCAGATGGCATTTGCCATGGGGGATCAATTGTAGTGAATTTCTTGGGTTATGCTGATGCTCTTCCATTATGAATCGTAATTGCAATGAAGTGATACAGTATTGTATACGTGCCATTGCTCACACCCCGATCAACTGTTTTATTGAGGATTTGTCTATTGAATCTAATTCATTTAATTGAATATTCAAGATTCAAGATTACTCTATTTCTCACAGGGGATTTTTGTCTTAGACATAAAAGACATAAACATACGTGCATAATGCTTCTATTAATGTGCGATGACGTCATTACAATGCAAATGGAAGTATGATGTAATCTGGTGACTTTTGGCAACTTTTAGAAATGATGCTTGTTACTCTCATTGAAAAAGAGTTGGCAACACTGTGCTGACTTGCAAATAAATGAACTGTAGCGGACTCAGTTTTAATGCTTGCATGAATATACTGATATAATATGAAAGTAGACAGCCAGGAATTCGTGGGTACCAACCATGTCATGCTATCGTGTTGGAAACCCTCCAAAGTAAGGCGACATTCCTGGCAAAGGATTAAGTGGCACTGCAATTTTTCAAAATGGCATTTGAATGGCTCTGCATACTGGAGTCCCTAAACAGTCTTGGATTTGCATAAATAAACTCATTATAAACAATGGATTTGGAAATAGTGATGGATGAAGAGTCATTTATTTGTTCACTCATTATTTTACATCATGATTTAATGCCTTGCAGTAATTTCTTCAATCAATGTTTGATTTTTTTCTTTCTATAATCATTCAATGGAGGGCATTTTTTCTCTCTCCTGGTTTTGTTTCAAGGTAAAAGGAGGAATGTAACCATCATAGTCTTTTTTGAAAGCTGACTTGACCTGTGCTTTGTAATCATATTGAGTATGCAAAACAGAGGATAGATTTAGAAATGGCCCCCATGTCTGTCACTACAAGGCTAATGGCCAAGAGCTTATTTAAAATTGGCTCTGTTGGAGCTAAGGGGGTTGGCGGCGGGATGGGGGGGGGGGGCATTTTGAAAATGTTGCACCCTGTCCATAATTCCTGATGGCTGACCTGACTTTCAGGGATCTGTATTCTCGGAAGTATAAAACGTGTGTTCTACAATTGTAATATGAGGCCGTGATGAAAACTGATTGATTATTCATGAATGTACTCTGGATTATGTCAAAAGCCTGAGACTGTGTTCCCTCCTTTTCCACAAGAAAAAACTATCTGGGACACACAAGTTACAGCTGAGAATCACAAACCTGCTTATGTTCAGTTTGATAGAGACGTCTTTTGCGTAAAAAATGAATTATTATGGCAAAAATCCTTGTGCATCACAGACTGAGTATCTTGCTCCAGCTTTGAGCTACTAATGAGATTTCAGTGGAACATCTCATGTCCTGCCCTGAGAAAAGGGACAACAGCAGTGACACCAAACATTGCACTGGAGATGTAGTGCTGTAAATAAAGACAAGAGGGACGTTATTGACGATCCCTCGAATTCTATGCTGTACATAAACAGGCGAGTCTTGATTTCCGCATTAATGCCTTAATTATTGTCTGATTCTATCTGAGCAGGCCCCTGCAATCAGGACTGCTGAGCTGAGACTGAGACTGACTTGGCCTATATAACAGCTAAGCCTCATTAGCCACAGCCTCAAACCTGCAAGTGACTGGGGAGGCAGAAGAACACAGATTTCTCCTGGTGACAACGAGACAACAGCATACCACCAGAGCCACAGTGGGAATAGCATATAATTGGACACATCCCAATTCCCCAATAGACATTTCCTGATGGCCCTCTCCAACAGTTGGAGAAACAGTCCTTTTTTTCATAAGAGACCTGTGTGATTCTTGACCTCCACGCTCCACAGAGGCAGCTCATACCGCTGCAGTCACCATCTCCGGGTTACTGGGGGAAACGTGGAGAGCTGAAATGTCATTTTTATGGCTTAAAATAGGTAGAATCTTGTACAATATTGAACAAATTGGAAATTCCTTCTTAGGAATAGCCCTTTGAGATGTACCATCTTGTTTTTAAGGGGGTCCCCAACAAATATACCCCAATATAGCGCATTTATACAAAATATTTTACAAGAAACCAAAATGTCATTATATTTTTACTGCAACAAATATGTCCACAAAAAACCAACAAACAAAAGACAAAAAGCAAACAAAAAAAACACTGTCCTCATTTCAAAGTCATCGAATACTGCCGCTTTTGTGGTTCCTGACGCCGAAAGCCAGCATTTGCATCCACAAAATATGCACACAGCAAGTAGTATATGTAGAATGTTGAATGTAGAAGTCTAACTGCAAAGTGGTTGTATTTGATGACTTGGGATGAGAACATGTTGAAGACCTCTGACCGCAGCTGAAGCTAACTAAATGTCCAGAGATGATACCAAAAAAGAGACAATTCTTTTGAAAGGTATACTCTGTGTGGAGTTGTTTGTAGACAAAACCAAAAAAAAAAGAAATTAATTAAGGGTAATCGAGAGATCAAATATACAGTAAAATCAAAAGCCCTCTCCACTCATTGAGCACATGTGACTAGAATGCGTAAGAGCTGCCGTCTGTTCTCCCCTTGGCCATGCAAGTAGCACATCCAGTTTGCATACATTAGTCAAAGCCATGATGTGGATTTATGCATCACTTTGATGTGTTTTGTTTGTAATCCACTGTCCCTTTTTGTGACATTGGGCCCCGGCTGCTTGAAATTCAAAGTGGGAGAGAGAGGTTAATGACATAAAAAAGAAAAGAAAAGAAAAAAAAAGCTGGACTTAGATGAGACGAAGAATGCCTTATCTTGTAGAAAAAGAGGTCAGATCCGTGGGTACACTGAAATGTCAGGAAAATGTAACCTGAACATGGGATTATAGATGGATGGAGGGGATGGATGTATGACAAATATCATTAGAAAAACACATGATGAAAGCAGAAATTGTACATGCTAAAGGTTAACCGGTGGTTAAGATTATAGTGAAACACTTAATGCTTAAATAAAAAATGCCGTTTTGTTCACCAATCCATTATTTGTATGTTAGACAGGCATTTTATGTATTTCATTAGGGAATAAACTTATGTCTTTTTTTTCTTTGCATTTGATGATATGCTTTTGGCACAAATTTGAAATTTGAATTAAGGCTGCTAAAAATGAGGTTTCCATCCAACATTTACAACCAACTAACAATTAAAGTATGGCATACATCAGTTCATAAGCAAAAATCCTCCTTAACTGTCCCTAAGTGTTTCCCACTATGTTAATCAATTTAAGAGTAAATAACGTCCCAATGTGTCTCCATTTTGTTTATGTCACATAGCTCTTTTTGAACGTATAATAACCCAGCAATTATGCAACCTCATGAATCTTAAACTGTCAGTCTCCCAATGCACGCCGAAGAAAATTATTACTGCGCACTTTCTAAGATTAGCAGTTAATGAGCTTGACTGTTTCTAAAGTTCGGAGTGTCGCCAAAATATGACCCAAATTTCATCCCCGACCATGAATAGTAAAACTGTATCAACTGTAACTGTATGCATATCAACTTTTTAATATACTATAAATATTCATTAGAGTGTCCTTATGCTGCACCAGCCAGTTCAGGGTAGAGAATCTGTTCCCGAGCAATGGAAAGCATCTTACAAAGCGAGGAAATGGATTTAAAACAAGGGACATGCCTGCCACTGAACTTTGATGAAACTTCTCGGCTGAGGAGGATGATTTTATTTTTCCTCAGGGGCAATACTGTAAGTGCACACTGAAATACTGTGTAGTCAGCAGTTAAGTGAGGACCCATGTGACCATTCAGCTGCATAGTGCAAATTACTTAAAGGCCCAGTCTTTAATTGCAGTAATTTGCCCCAGCTGGAACACTGTCACTTCTATATCAGCCACTTTAACATAGTAATTAATTACACTGAAGAAAATTTCAAGGCTAAAATATAGCCTACTGTCGAGCGTATATCAAGGGGAATTAATCTGAGTATTTCTCTAGTCATAACCAAGTTATTTTAGTTGGCTGAACATAAGCATATAGAGTACCTTGATCATGCTTTAGCTCGAAAAGCAGTTATTTCATGTATACATTTATAAAACACCCAATACATTTTCATCCCAACTTGTCATTATTGCCTCTTGGTCAGTGGACTTTCATGTCTACTTATGACATGTTAGGTATCCTCTTATGTCTGTTGACATTCAAGGACAGCATGTAAGTTTACACTTGTTACAAGTAGGGCTGCCCCTTTAAAGTCAAAGATTCGAATCACCAGTCGGAAACATCTCAGTTAACTAAAATTGCTTAAAGTTTAGCAGTCTTTTTTTTTTTTTTTTTTTTGCAAGTGAGTGTGCTGTGCACTGTATTTCTAGGGAGGTTTTGGCCCGCAGATTTTGCTGCAGAATGAGTGGTGAATTTACAGCTCACAGCAAGTTAATATGACACAGTCTCTGGCTTTTGTTTGATATCTAGTGTCTGCAGAAATGTTGTTGCATTTGTGATCTGTTGTTAGTGTCATTAGCTAGTGTACCAGTCCATATTAGCCTACATTAATACTGTCAAACCATGGATACCTGTAGACCACTGTTCAAACTTTAAAACTGAATATTGAAAAAGAAAATCATCATGCATTGTTTTGTTTTTTTTAAAAGCACTTCTGTTTTCACAGAAAATGTACAGTTTCTACTTGTAAAATGCATACAGTCTTTGCCAAGATAAACTTTCAGGGTCAAAACCAACGTTTTCACTCCGGTCCCAGTCACTTAGTCTATGTTTCCCATCATGCCTAGGTGTGGACTGAGTAGTTTTTAGTTTGCAGTGAAGTTTGCTGTTTTATGTCCATACACGCAAATCTCACTTTTTGTCAGTGTTTATAATGTGTTTGTTGGGGACATGGTGGTTTATGCTGGTTGTTTGTATTAGTTTAGAATTTACACCATTAGTGAGTTGATTGTTATTTTTTTCGTTGGTTGGCTATATTTCCTCTTGTAATGTTTCAGCTTTAGTGAAACTGATGTTCATTGATAGTGTTCTATAATGCCCTTGTCCTCTGCCTGAAATGGTACAATAATCATATGATTTCTTCAAGAGTGGTGATTAAGAAATAGTGGAGTGATTGTCTTTTTTTGATGAGGAAGATGTGCTGTCATGCATATTTAAGCATGTTCTAAATGTCAGATTGCTTTGTCGGAACTACTTGCTGTGTAAAATGCATTGGAACACCTAGCAAAATCTGTTCATTGTGATCATCATTTTGGGAATATGTTGAGCATAAAAAGTCTTGTTTGACATAGTTGTTTAAAAGAGTTTGGCACATAGTCAGAAGTCCAGTGATGAAATTAAAGAGTTTGTGAGCTAAAATTGAGGACATAGCCAAGTAATTGTCGTGAATAATTAATCACCCTTTTCATTTTTCTCCCAGTTCATTCTCTATTGACTTAGTATTTGGTTTTATTTGCTCATTTATACCAAAGAATGTGACAGCATAATAACTTCAAAAATAATAGCTCAATAACAAAACAAACAAACAAAAACATACAACAGTAAGGTAAGATGTGTGTTTTGAATAATGGAAAGGTGTGTGCTCAGGTGTCTAGAAACTGAGAGACCCAAATGCAGAGAGAGTTTCATCTGGCAGAGGAGGAGGCATCTTACAAAGTTCAAGAGGTCACATTAACAGGCTTATAATTGGTGACAGTCACGCAGTCAGAGTAGGTAAACAAATTAAAAAATCAGCAGGCAGTCAGAATGTGTAACAAGGTGGAGGTAGGAAACTGGCAGGATTGGCTCAAACACGACAGCAGCAATCCAACATAGATAATGTGACAAAAAGCTGGCTGAACGCTGGCTTTCACATAAAAAACTGGAGCCTATTGTTAGGCCTGGAGCTGCTGCAGGTGATTAGTCAGGTGAGACAAGAGAAACAACTAGAGTAAAATAAATCTATCTATCTATCTCTCTATCTATCTATCTATCTATCTATATATATATACATATATACATACATATATATATATATATATACAGTGCCTTGCGAAAGTATTCGGCCCCCTTGAACCTTTCAACCTTTCACCACATTTCAGGCTTCAAACATAAAGAAATAAAATTTTAATTTTTTGTCAAGAATCAACAACAAGTGGGACACAATCGTGAAGTGGAACGAAATTTATTGGATAATTTAAACTTTTTTAACAAATAAAAAACTGAAAAGTGGGGCGTGCAATATTATTCGGCCCCTTTACTTTCAATGCAGCAAACTCACTCCAGAAGTTCAGTGAGGATCTCTGAATGATCCAATGTTGTCCTAAATGACTGATGATGATAAATAGAATCCACCTGTGTGTAATCAAGTCTCCGTATAAATGCACCTGCTCTGTGATAGTCTCAGGGTTCTGTTTAAAGCGCAGAGAGCATCATGAAGACCAAGGAACACACCAGGCAGGTCCGAGATACTGTTGTGGAGAAGTTTAAAGCCAGATTTGGATACAAAAAGATTTCCCAAGCTTTAAACATCTCAAGGAGCACTGTGCAAGCAATCATATTGAAATGGAAGGAGTATCAGACCACTGCAAATCTACCAAGACCCGGCCGTCCCTCCAAACTTTCATCTCAAACAAGGAGAAAACTGATCAGAGATGCAGCCAAGAGGCCCATGATCACTCTGGATGAACTGCAGAGATCTACAGCTGAGGTAGGAGAGTCTGTCCATTGGACAACAATCAGTCGTACACTGCACAAATCTGGCCTTTATGGAAGAGTGGCAAGAAGAAAGCCATTTCTCAAAGATATCCATAAAAAGTCTCGTTTAAAGTTTGCCACAAGCCACCTGGGAGACACACCAAACATGTGGAAGAAGGTGCTCTGGTCAGATGAAACCAAAATCGAACTTTTTGGCCACAATGCAAAACGATATGTTTGGCGTAAAAGCAATACAGCTCATCACCCTGAACACACCATCCCCACTGTCAAACATGGTGGTGGCAGCATCATGGTTTGGGCCTGCTTTTCTTCAGCAGGGACAGGGAAGATGGTTAAAATTGACGGGAAGATGGATGGAGCCAAATACAGGACCATTCTGGAAGAAAACCTGTTGGAGTCTGCACAAGACCTGAGACTGGGACGGAGATTTATCTTCCAACAGGACAATGATCCAAAACATAAAGCCAAATCTACAATGGAATGGTTCACAAATAAACGTATCCAGGTGTTAGAATGGCCAAGTCAAAGTCCAGACCTGAATCCAATCGAGAATCTGTGGAAAGAGCTGAAGACTGCTGTTCACAAACGCTCTCCATCCAACCTCACTGAGCTCGAGCTGTTTTGCAAGGAAGAATGGGCAAGAATTTCAGTCTCTCGATGTGCAAAACTGATAGAAACATACCCCAAGCGACTTGCAGCTGTAATTGGAGCAAAAGGTGGCGCTACAAAGTATTATAAAGGGGGCCAAATAATATTACGCCCACTTTTCAGTTTTTATTTGTTAAAAAGTTTAAATTACTCAATAAATTTCATTCCACTTCACGATTGTGTCCCACTTGTTGTTGTTTCTTGACAAAAAATTTAAATTTGATATCTTTATGTTTGAAGCCTGAAATGTGGCGAAAGGTTGCAAGGTTCAAGGGGGCGGATATATATATATATATATATATATATATATATACATATATATATATAAAATACAATAATAATCATTAAGTAATAAAACCAAATCAATCTGTGAGTAATGAGTTAAGAGTTTTGGAAATAAATATCAGTTTATGCATTTGTGATATCATTTTTATCACTATGTAGTCAGAAAAAGTATTAAGCAGGTTAGTAGACATGAGAATACATTGTACTGTAAATAACATTGCAGTATTCTTAGGTATGGGCAATTGTGCACCTTCAATTTGATGAACAATGTCAGTTCATGTCCCATCATAGACCTGTAAATGAGACCAGTTTTTTATTGACTGTCACCACAATCTGTCCCAAAAAAATCTCAGTTGCTTACCCTTGACCATACTTTTCCAAACCTGAAGCACACTATAGTGACGTTGTACAAATATTATAAAACAGCCCACTTGTCAGAAGAAAACGTTGCCATTGTACAAAACCACAAAAATGTTGCTTTGCGCATTTCACTGTAAAAAGAAGGCATTTAATTTAACTTCAAAAGGTTAGTGTCAGGGCTGCATTCATTTTTAAGTTGTCTGAATTTAAGAAGACAAGCTGAATCATTACCAAATTACCTCAACTTGTCTTCTCAAGTTCAGTTAACTTTAAACTTCAGTCAACTTTTTAAAAAAATGCAAACAAATAGTTTCCTTTTACAGTGTACGTATCATATCAAAGACATAGTCTATGAGCTGACCTTGTCATCAGAACGTGGAAGGGATGTTGACATCTTGGCCACACCTAGGTGAGACGACTGCAAAACTGCAGACCATTGTTAGAGACCAACAAACAACAGGTCAGGTTATGATTTAGCAAGTCTCTGCTGTGTTTCCAATGAAACTTCCAAAATTATGACTAGTGAGTGAGCAGCCCTACCTTCTGAGCCACAGCCGCACCTAATAACACGTAAATGTAAGGTATCCATGGTTTGTATGACGTACAATGCTGACATTTTTTCTGGCAATAGCAAAAAGCAGTAGCATTGGATGAAAAAAAACCCTGGATCCATCATTATCCAATTTTAAAAGCAAGATTGCTGCTATCTTTACTTTCAGGAGGTGAGAATGGCATATCATGCATTACAGTTTGACATGAACCCATAAGGAAAAAGAAGTGAAATGTTCACTGTAAATTAATAATAGCAGAATGAATCATACTTCATGGAGTTGCAAGAAACAAAATGAGAACAAAATTATCATAATCTGGTGAAAATTAAATAATACAATTCTGCTCAGCTTTTTAAGCAACACTGAAATGTATCAGGCTTGTGGGCAGATTGAAATTTTAATTCATGATTCTGCATAAAATATTGATCTTGAGGGATCAGGCCTGGTGACATGCATATGATTGCTTTTAATATGGATGAGCATAAACAAACATTGTTGATGGAAAACATGTAGACAGACAGGAGTCAATAAGGCCCCTTAATTAGACAAGAGCAGCTCAAACAGAAGATTACCATCTAATTATCGAGCTCAAAGTAAGACATCAATGCACGTGATCATTTCTGACGCCTCAGTATTTTTACCAGGACATTATGCAAGATATCTAGTTCGGGAATCATGTTAATTTGCAACAAATGTAGGGCTTCTACAGTTTCATATGCATATGAAAGCCTTTGCAACTCCATAAAAGAAAGCACCCTCCAATTTTGGTGCTTCTGTCGTTCATGCCAAGTAAGGTTTATCCAAAATCATGAATATGTTGATGCTATGTTGCATCTCTTTCTTGAAGGAAGAAGTGTCTGTCAGGGAGAAATTATTTTAAGAAGCATTGTGACGACACTGGCTGACGCTGAGTTGTTACAGATGCCAGATACTAAAAGCTTTGATGCAAATAATCAATCTGAATATTTTTTTTGTTCAAATGTCACTTATCTGCATTTCAAGCCACAGGGTACACTAGTGACGTTCACTTCAGGACATTGTGAGTTATCAAGATTTTTTTTCATATTTTACTTCACTTCATGAGTTGAAACATGAAAACAACTTCCAGTAACTTAAAAATGGACCAAACACTTTCAAATGGACAGCTAATTTAATATGAAGCCTTCAACTTTTTTCTGTTGAAGTTTGCTGATTTAATTGCACCTTGTTTGAGTTTTTTTTTGGTGTCATAGTGCCATATTTCTGTGTGCACTCTTAGTTATCAATCACCCAGTGCAGAGAAACAGAAATGCCATGATAATTTTAAGAATACATGCTGCTTGTATTTTGTAAGTTTTACTTAAAATTGTTTTCAGGGTGTGATATTATTATAATCTATCAAAATAATGTGGCATGCCAGTAACTGACAATAACTGTCTTAAATAGTTGGGAAGTGGATCTTGAGTTTAGAAATTTTAATTTTATTCACTTAGTCAAAATGAGAGATATTGAAATAACTTCAAACAATAATACAAGCAAAGGCCACGGGTGGTTGATTGCATCTTGTACATTTAAAGGAACATAATTTCATACTAGTTGCTTTTTGTTTTGAATCAAAGCTCCAGATGGATCATAGGCCCTGCTATTGACACTGTACAGTCGTTAAAACAAAATCACATATTTACCTCAAACTGGTTTAAAATGTGTGCATAGTACCAAACTCTCTATCCTTAAGAAAATAATTAACTAACTAAACACTACAATATCTGTTTTTACGCTGATGATACTATCCTGTATACCACTGGCTCTACAGCACACCAGGTCATCAGCAGGTAATAGTCTACTCCTGATGACCCCCAGACCTCTCATATTAACTTAAAGGCTGTTGTAAAATTCAATAAAACTAAATGCATGCATTTCACAAGAGCACATTGATGTCCCCTGTCCTGTCTATGATCGCAATAGGAATCTATCAGTTACGATACAGCACAAGTAAGAACCTCAAAGATTTGCATTTAAAGAAATGTCTTTTTAGTCACCATGTATTTCTAAATGAGGTAACACAATGGTGGTTAAGCCTATGGCCCACTGATGAAGTCTGTGGCCACATTTCCTGGAAAAATCACAAGTGATGCACACTGGTTGGTCCACAAGATAGGGTAGACGGAGCTAACACAACAGAAGCTCTTCAACTCACTTGTGTGTGGATGGGCATATGGATTTTTCTGCTGGCATAATGGGTAAATGGTTACTATGACTGAACAAATACAGGAGCGCTGACAACAGATAATGAAACTTCAAAACGAGTGCAAATGTACCACTGACACTGTTTGAATATCTGTGAAATTAGATCCCAAAACAAACTTGCAATTACTGCTTGTTCTCATAGTGTGCTAAAGAGAATCCAATGGAAATCTTCAAGATTATGACTGTAAGTACTTATATTATAATCTGAATATAATTATGTATATAATTAGGATTTTGGTTAGCTAGCAGACTGTTCTACAAAACTCATATTGAACACCTTGCCCAAAAACCGAAAACAGCTTGTTTTGTCATTCAAAAAAAGAAGAAAAGCATTTTAGAATTCAATATCTAATCTACGCTGGAATACTGAGGTGAACTGAACTATAGCAATATACTGAATAGAAATGAAATGTGATGTTTTGATGCTATTTGTTCTCAGGTCACTCTTGTAAAAGAGAAATTGATCCCAATGAGACTTTGTAAATAGATAAAGCTAAAACAACTAACTTTGTATTCTGTAGATGTGTAGCCCAAACAGTAGCTCATTTGTTTACTGGATTTTGTTTAAAACTGGCTAATGTGTAAAAAAAAAAAAGACTGGGTCTCATATGGCTTTGCTGCTGTTATCTCAAAAGTACAAGACATTACCACCCAAGCATTGTTTTCTCAGAGCAAAACAGCAAAGCTTGCACTCAAGGTCCAATAATCTGATACAGTTTTCAGATATAGTGTATATTTGCAGCTGTCTTCATGTAGTTTGACCTACTGCAAGAGCATTGCAGATTTAGATATGATATGACACAGACAAGACCTTTTCATATCCTTGTATAAATCTTCAGGGAGACACTTTTAGGTCTAATTAAATGTCTTTTAATATCTTTCACAAAATGTTGTCTGCAAAAGCTTTTAATTTTCTGAAATGTATCTTGTTGATGCAAGAAGAAATAAGAACGATCTGGGACTCCATGCTCTACTGTACAGTGCAAAGTCAGAGAGTGTAAACATACCTTCATATTCTGCATTCTACAACCAGGGATTTGGCCTTAGTTTGTTTTCATCTTTCTGTATCCACAACAAGCTTGGTGCCTGGAGGCGTGCCAACTGCCTGTCAGATATCCATACACAACTCAAACAATTCTGTTCCTCACAACCTGTAAACTGCAGAGATGAAATGTATTCCGCGCTCCACCTGACTGTGGTGTCCTTACAAAGAGCCGGTCTTATGTGATTAACACGGCACTGGCATCGTTTATGAGAACGGTAGGCACTAGAAGGCAGCTGAGCTTGCGCATAGTGTTAAATCATTTGCAGGTTCTAAATGGATGTGTGTTGAAACAAAACTATTATTAAAAAAATATATATTTTTAAAAAATATTTATATTATTTACATATTTAAAGTTTCATCCCCCTTGGGTAATTTTCTCCCCACATTTTCAAAGAAACAGAACCAAAATGCTCAGGTTGAACAATGAAAAATATGTTGACAGTTATATATAGAAATATGTTCCAAAAGAATTCAGAAAAAGGCAGACAGTTCCAGTCCAAGCCACTATGGCTAGAAATATTTCTTGCGAGTCAGTGATAAAATAGACTCTGTCAGTCAGTTGTCCTCCACTTCAGTCCAGACTGTAATATGTCAACAACTACAAGGTGAATTTCCTTGAAATTTTGCACAGACATTCACATCCCCTCAGGCTGAACAGCAAGAACTTTAGTGAACCCGTGACTTTTCATCTAGCCCAAGCATATATTCAATCTATCCAATACACTTTTTTCTGGGAAATAAACCTGTGACAGAGAATAAACTGACAGGTTTTTTTTTTCCAAAAAGTTTACCTTTGTTGTGCCTAATTCTAACGGTGCGACACCGACTCTGGAATATAGAGTGAATCTTGATTTCCCACTGTACACATCACACTGTGTTTGTTGCTGCGTCGGATAATTTGTGCTGAGAAACAAAGCTTAATTAATCTTGCTGATAAATGTTTTAGTTACAGTCAGATTGAGCGAGCAGAGCTGCATTGTGCATAACAGATTTTAGAATTAATCACATTCATATAAGTTTGCCCCATGCATACGCTCGAACCTGGCACAGAGGCAGAGTTTAAGAAGGAAGGGGACTAAAAAATTTTTTATTCATTTTTTGAACTTTCAGAGTCTTGCTCTGAGGTTATCTGCTGCAGCTTTAGTGGAGCAGAGGGAAACAATGTGCTAAGGTCTGTTGTCTTCCACCACTTTGTACACCAGAAAGCAAACAGTCAAGTAATTGGTTCCATTTGAAGTTGAACACGGGGGAATGTGGGTAGCAAGTCTCTCTCTGGCTGTTAGCACAACAGATGTCAGGTTGCATGTGGCTAAATATACTCTTCGGGGGTTTGTTATTTCCTCAGATATTGATTCCTCCCCATGTGTCCCGTGACTGAAGAGCTTCTTTTTATTTTCACTTTGAGGGCCCCATCACATACTTGTATATTTGGCTGCACTATTAACATCTAATTGATTTAATTTGTGTTTTTAATCACCAGTAAGACGTCCTCGTGGCCAGTCAAAAACCAAGCAGTTATCTGGAATTGTTTTTTTTTTTTTTCTTAACTTCACAAGCTCATGTAATACTCACAACAATTTGAGTCATTCTAATCCCACAGTAATCACTGTTTATGTATGTGCGGGCTGCAACAGGCGAATGCTGGCACCAGCTGCTTCTTTAGACACCTGTCAGATCTGTTTCAACCTCTGATCTGTATTCATTTGAAGGCCTTAATACCAGCTGAGACAGATCTCAAGAAGCTTGTTTGTGCCACACCCACTGCATCTCATTCCAAGTGAGGATGCACATTTATCATTGTTATGAAACCATCTTCCTCTTGGCTTATAACATTTTATACAGGAAACAAAGCAAGCTACAGGGATAGGAGCTTTGTTTCGCCATGCTAATGCATGCTAAGAGAAAACGTGATTTCGTAACTGAGGCAACACCAAATCAGGTTTGCAATAAAAAGAATTTGCAACCAGTGTTTCATGTTTTTTCTTTCTTCAGCTCAGAACTTTATTGGTGTTTTTTTTTTTACAGTTTATGGCCATTTTAAGGACTCTGCATTCAGATCAGGCAATACCTGTTTACCACTCCTTGTGTGGCAGACGATAACACCCTCTAAGGTGTCGACTTGACACAGAGGCACTGGAGGGAGTTCTTTGCCTCCAAGGAGAGCATTATTTATTCGACAGCAGAAGACCTCAGAGGTTATTACCTTGTTTATACCACAGCTACTTTCCAAAGATTAAAAAAAAACAACCCATCTATCCAGAGAAATGTATTATTTGTGCATTGTTCAGCAACAAGTATGTCTTTATTCTTGGGGAAATTATTTTGTGGTTCCATAGAACAAATTGAGTTTCTTTGTCGGGTGATAAGCTTACATAAATACCTCATAAGGTATTGGAAAGAAAATAAATGCAGCACGCTGTTAGGTCCGATGTACCAAACGGCATTTAATTAATTGGTGTATATAATTTAATAGGTAATAATAATGAGAAACAAACATGAACAATTATAAAGAGCAAACCAAGGAAATAGGAAGGAACAAGCAGCAACTAAGGTAGTTTTAAAAGTTACAGTTCTGTGCATCCAAAAAACTTTTGAGCATGAAGTGAATTGTGATTGCATTTTTAAGCACCGATTTGTGCCTTTTTTGCCTCAGTATATGATGTAAACAGTGTCATGGAAAACTGATGTGTGCATTGTAGTATTGGGGTAGACATATTCACATTTACTAAATATTAAAGGGGGCTCTTCCACTGCAGTCCCCGCAAAATCTACACCTATAGACACAACAAAAACAGCAGTTCTTAAAATTATGAAGGGTTTACTCTGGTTCCAAAATGCCTGTAGACCCAATTTACAGCTGGCCTGTATCTGGATACATCGTCTGGACACTGACATCTGATCACAAGATCTTTGCTTTATGCACCAAATTAAATATATCCTGTTTTTATATTTTCTAGATTTTGAGTGTGTTGTGATCTGTTTCAGTATGCAAATGGGGCAGATGGAGCAGTCGGACCTTCTCAGGTCAAGAGACACAATGCAGAAAATTTTCTAGATTTTATGACTTGCAATGCAAAAAACACAGGACAGCCAGAGGCACCCATAAGCTATTTTTGGTAGCCTTGTGAACATTACTTATACCCTTAGGTTCACCACCCCTTCTTGGTGACATGACCCTTGGTCTTGCCTATATAAAATTAGTCCCTTGAGATTCTCAATGCTGCTGTATGGGCTCTTATTTTTCCTTTGCTGTGGAAGGCATCATCTGTGCTTTTTGACAGGTGGCTTGAGATTGTCTGCATGTATTTTGCAGGGGAAGTCATCTACACCAGGTTTAGGTTTCTGCTCATTTTTTGACACAACACTCCCTGTGGTGGTGTTTGAAAATGAAATGGTGGCTGATATGTAATCACAGTCTGTTGAGCAAGAAAGTGTCTTGTTTATATACCATTATTCAAAACAGATATTTAAGATCTTTATAGTAGAAAGAAAGAGGAAGAGAAGAGAAAATGAAAATGACATACACAACAATGCATGAAACAAAATGTTGTGAGTGAATTCTAAGATGTTTGCTTATTTAAATTCTCTGACATTTCGGGGATGCTGCTCTGGAGGTGAGGAGCAACAGTAGCAATTGGCTTTCCAATCCCACTTTTAAAACTAAAATTATACATACAGTAGAGATGTATTAAAGAACCATCCGCGGCAGTCTGGAGTAAAGGCTAGTCTTGCATATATCACAGAAACGTCATGTCTTCCCCTGGAGACTCTCACAGCCCATTGGCACACATTTCACAGAGCTGAACTTTGACCCGTGCGGAAGCTGGTTTCCAGGGAGAGGAAAGGCCGTGAGGACAAAGACAGAGAGAAAATCAGACCTCTCTAGCTAATTGTGCTACCTTCACCAGCGCCCGCTCGCACAGTGGGTTCCCTCCTGTGCCCCTCTTGACTGATGTGCTGAGAATGAGATTCTGTCACTTAAAGACTCACCAGGGCGATACCCTGCAGACTTTTTACCGGGCCAAGACAGAGGGCTGCCCCGGTGGTATTTGGAGAACAAGAATGAGGTCACTTTCAGTTTCTGCCTGTTATGCGTGACTGCTGCTTCAGTGGACACCGACAAATGCTGAGGACTGTAGCAAAGAAACAGTATTGTCTATTTTACTACAGGAGAGAAAATAATACAATAATGTCAACAAAAAAGTGTAGCAACATGATAAAGTAGCTACTGGTCAAACCAGAAAACTAATACAATTTCCCTTTGAGGGCTTAATACAAAATTAATGCCATGAGCCAATGTTTGGTTTAATAACTCAAACCTTTTATGAGTACACGCAGCAATTTAAATGTTTTATATGTAACACACAGCAAGTATTTCAAATGTTTAACGTGTTGCAGGATTTCTTATTATTGTGTTTTATTTATTCTAATTATTTATATAGTTTCAAGGGCTGAGTGAGCCAGGGCAGAGGCCATTTGAATGGACAGTTTGATGACAATAAACTCGAGGTTGAAATAAAGGTAATGTAGGAGCTTGTAATGTTATATTTACATTGGAAAGCCTATGAATAACATTAAGTCTTTAAGCCAGGTTTTAGTAAAGTCAGAGGAGAATATATCCGACGGTGGAGGAAAGTGTTGAGGATAAGAGCGTTCTGATGCAAAACAGGATTGGGTGCTCATTGGACAGGAAGTCACAGGGACATAAAGCAAATGAAGAAGTCAATTTAGTATGAAGTGGTTCCTGAATTTTCAAAACCATCACTATTTCTGTGAAAGAGTTTAATGACTGAAAAATAATCTTATCTAAATGTAACACGTTTGTTTTGATCTTATGCCCTCCTGACTTTAGCCTTCCTGCCTTTGGTTTCTCTTCTCGTACACTGAGTTGAACTGCCAATCAGTTTCATTCACACATGGGCTTCGCCATCTCCGACACCAAATCAACACGTTGAATCTGACAAAAAAGAGTCAACAACTAGTGACTAGTGCCAACAGCGACTAGGAGCGGCGGCCAACATTCACTGGCCATCGGCCTGGTGTGTCAGGGCCTTAAGAATCCAAGACAGGCATAGCAGACTGCTGTAACGGCATCACAAAACCTTTCACTGAAGAGATTGAGTCAGCAAAGTGTGTGATACAAGAGAGATTAAGTGTTACCATCCCGTCTTCTTCCAAATGTCAAGGTTCTTTTTCTTTTTATTATATAAGTCCAGTTATTAATTCATACTTATCTGTAATCACAGGTGTAGTAGATCAGAAAACAGTAATGTGTGTGCTGACTGAGACAAATACGTATGACCTATTTTGTCATTTTGGCTGAAGGACTTTCAGCTAATGGCAACTTGTAGTGTGTTTCTATACAATGTCCTTGTTGCTAGGTTTCTCTTTCAGTGTTTTCTGATAAAGTAAAAAAAAACAAGAACTTTGAGTGGCGAAATGTTATGTCATTTTCAATGGCTTTTTTTATATTTACTCAGTGTTAGAAAAAATGAACCACCTGAGAGAAAGTCAACCAGATGGTAAAAACATTCTGCAAAGTACATCCTTACTTAAATTTGACGTATAATCAGTTATATTGCTTAGCATAATCTGTCCAATTAGATCCTATATTCAGGCATACAGTCCTGTTACAAAACATACATAAAACATATTTCAACCATTGCAGCAAAAATTATTACATGATGGGAAACAATATAATATATTTAGCTTACAGTGGTATGTGGTCATTGCATATGATTTACCTTTTCCAATGGCAAAATAACTATGATTTATCTTTACTAAAGTGTGTCTTTATGCTTGACTGTATAAAACTATGGGATGAACATAGCACTTGGTAGTTTCTCAGTATGCAACCTACCAATATTTTTCTTGTAAGAAAGATGTTTCAAACTAAAAGCTATTCCTTTTTTGAAACTAGCTCTGTTAGTGACTGTGCATAGCACGTAATAAAGTCTGACTTTGTAATCTGATTCAAAAGTTAACACTCATACAATTATTATTATATTTTTTACGAGTCAGCCTACTTCCTGTTTTCTACTTCATTCACTATGATGGGTAAGTTGGAAATTTCCTCCAACATGACAGGGCAATGGCAACATGCAGGACTACATATCATCAAAGTTCATGCTGGAAATGGAGCTCAGATGGATTTGTGAAAAAGCGCTATCTCCATGTTTTCACTGCACATCAGTATAGGTTTATGGAAATGCTAATACAGGCTTTACATGTATTAACACATGTCAGTATTTCCAACCACTGAAGACGAGACAAGGATCCTTGATGGAGACTTACACAATAAAATCCTCTTGTGTGCAGAGGAGAAGAGAGAGAGAGTTATATCTTCTCTATATGCTGCACAGGTCTTAGGAGATCACAGTGCTTGTTGAGCATTACTATTCCTATTTCTGCACTTGTGCTTTAACCTGCACTACAGCTTCCTCTCTAATGTCACCAAAGCACTGTATGGCGTGAAATGTATCCCTCAAAACAGACAATGGTGCATAAATAATTATTTCATCTTGTACTATTTCCATTTAGCAGACATTTCTGAAATTACATGTCAGTCTTTTTACTGAAAAAATGGATTATCTACCAGATTCTTCTGAGAAGCATTTTGGCCAATGATATCACCCTTTGAAAGAGAAATGTCCCAGACTAACTTGCATTTGCAACTTGGTCTTGCAGTTTCAGGCTTGACAATAGACTGAACATTATTAGATTTTAATTGACGTTAGTTTTGTGTATAAGAGTAAAGTTAATTCAAACAGTTTAATTCAAACGGTTTATTAGCTGTTTTAACTGTTTTGTTTTTTTTTTGTTTGTTTGTTTGTTTGGTTTTTTTTGGTGACCCTTTCTGACATTTCCACTGGTGTTTGTGGTACCAAACCTGGGTGTTTTTTTACTAACACATTGCAGCGTTTTTCAGCAGAGTTTGAGTCATCGAATCTAAGTGTTCCCTTCGACACTGTGCAGTTTGAGCCACTGAACATGAGTGTTTTTCTAGCTAAAACATGATCTTTTCACCTAAATCTAACCACAGCTGACCACAGCACTGTTGAGAAAAATTCAGTTTCAACATTTTCAAAAACAAATTTAACAAATGGTTAGCATAAACATACAATGGAAAACACAACTTAAACATATACATTTTTCTACATTTCCTATTTCAGTTTTCTTAAACATGAAAACACCTTCACACCAGTCACCTTGACACACACCTGAAATGAATTTAAACCAACAAGGCTAATTTTATAGATCACTTCATTTACCACAATCATTTCTTTTTCTTGTATGCTGCTAGAGATGATTAAATACAAATAAAATAGAAACCAAAAAAACATATTTATACTGGCTACAGGGAGAGTTGGAAATTGAAACAAGTTCAGGGACAGGTTGTGGGTCTCGCAGTGGTGGTGGAGTAGCGAGGGCCAGTGACAGGATGGGATAGGGGCCCTGTATCAGAGGAAAGGGATGAAGAGCTGTTGTGCCCTACCCTCCCAATGGGTCAGAGAGCTTAGAGATGGCAGAAATGAGGTTGGTGCCCCTGTGTCTTTCCAGGTGGAATAAAGATTGTACTGCCTTTAAGCCCTTTCTTGTCCAAAGTAATAAAGCTGTGGCCAATAGCGACTGAGATGTTAAAAATGGGTTAAAGGCTAAAATTTCCAGCCTCCCTTGCCTGAGATAAAATATTACTTAGCTTTAACAACTTAATGTGTATGACAGCAGAGGTTTTCTGACAAAATTAAGTCTTTCAACATCCTGGCTGACAAATGTTCTGCTTGCTTTCTTTAAAGCATTTAGCAAATATATGTTGTTGTTGCTGCATGCACAGCATAGTGCTTTTGTCAAATGTATTTTTTAATTACTGATGAAATTCTACACTCTGCCCCCAATATACATGTTTCATGATTAATGGGCTATAAAAGTATTAATTCATCTGACAACAGCTCATGATAAGCCAACAATAAAAAAAATCTTTTCACCCTTAAAACATGAAAGGTAAGGTAAATACAGAGCTAAATGTGGCCTAATTAATACTGCAGTGCTATCAAGAAGCAGTGACAGCTCGCTAACCACAAAATAGGCTTTGGGAACAGCAACAAATCCCTTAACATGTTTTTTCCTCGCTAGTTTGGGCTGTAAGTAAACCAGATGTACCTGTCTTTCATTAGTTAGTCAAGGCCACCTGCATAAAGAGGGATATCAGAAAGGCGACAGAGTCTTAAAGATGCTGTCTACATTAAAGTGTGTTGCATATAAAATGTAGATTGTGTTTTTTTAAGCTAGTGTTTTACATATTTATATGCTCTGTGGCAGTTTATTTACAGAAATTAGTGAAATAAAAACTGTGATAGACTTCACGGTTTAGTCTTGCCAGTAGTCTGAGCAGTGTGTCCATGTTGCAATAATGTGTTAGTCCTTTAACAAAAATACAAGACGAGCAGGTTAAGCTCATTTCTTTAAAAATGTATGACCTAAGGCAAATCACCCATTGAAATGAATGAATTTTGCCACAAAATTTCACCATTTTAAATAGTTTGTAATCTAAAGAGTGATAAAGCTGAGTATACTCAAAGTGGTCAGAATACATTAGAAAAACAGAAAAATCAATGCCGTCTCAGTAAGAAAAAAAACAACAAAAAAAACGACAGCTTTTTTGGGCCACTATTCCTGCCAGAAAAGCAGCAATGTCACTTATTTGCACTGTTTTTGCCCTAGGAGCAGCTGTAAACACAGCACCAGGATACTACAAAACATCCACATTTGGTGTCTGAAAAGCTGCTGAAAGTGACTCACCATTTTGGACTGCAGCTTGGGAGGCCAGCTCCCAATGACAAATGACAAAGTCATCTCATATTTTACCTCACTTTAGAAACATTGACATAATATGTATAAAAAGTGTAAATTTAGGTATTAATGGTTTGTAGAAATGTACAGTGATAAGTCAAATGGGCTGTTAGCAGCTGGACGAATAATGTAAAGGTATTAAATTGTTAGAAACATATTTTGCTTTTTTTAGTACACTACTGACATAAAATGCAATGCACAACCTGAAAAATAGAGTAGTTGCTCACAACTGCACAACTGAATAAGACTAAAACAAATTTGCAATGAGAGTAAAAATGAATATATGTATTAGGTATTTGGGCAAAATGTATCTTTCTCTGCATGAATTAATTGGGATTTGTCTCCTAAAGTTGAGATGTGTTTGATGTCCATTGGCAAATATATTGCATAAAGTTCTCTTCTTACAAAACACCAAATAACACTGATTATTTGTGCTGTATTAAATGAAAAAAATACTGTAAAAGACATACTGAATATAGATAGTATGTGAATGGATTCCAGCATTATTGATCTAAGAAATTATGTCTGCATTGCTTAGTAGCTGAAAATCCTGCAGTGCAATTTTAGAAGCACTGACAAGTCCTTCTTCCCATGAATAAACACCACATGCATCATCTGCTGCCTTTCTCAGGTAGTTTATAAACCTGAGAATGTCTATGATAAACAAATATGTATTAATAAAATTTAATTAAGCCTGTGACAACATCAAGATTAGTTCCAGGCCTCTGATTCTAAACCAACCTGGTGGCTTGTTTTCTCTGTAGTGCACCGACTATAAATCTGAAACAAAATGGAAATATCAGCTCGGCTTCTCGAGGAACGCATAAGCTCCTGGCCATCAAGGAGCCACAAAGCTCAGTGAGAAGTATTCACTGTTCAGACCATTCTCATATTCTTCTGGCCGCCTCCAAGCTAATGAAAACTCAGGGGATACAAGGAGAAGGCCCCCTGAGCGTAAACACATTGCATAATAGGCACTTTCTTCAAAATGCTAACAGCCCCAGAAAAGGTCTTACCATTTCAGAGATTTGACGCATATAAGCAGCGGTGAAATTCTGAAAAGGGAACTTTAATCCTACATAGTGACTGAGCACACAGAGCTGACAAGACATATACAGTTTTATCTATATATACATATAGAAATATTTTTGGCCTCTGTGTGGATGGATATTGTCCTTAAAAATGGCTCTCAAGGAAAAGTGTTCCAGTTTGTATTCTTAAATCTCATATTTTACAGGCATGTAAAGTAAAGACAGCTAGGTAAAAACATTGACCTCTTGCAAGACTTAGCACTCAATTCAGCCTTTAGAGCAGAATTCTTTTACAAAACAGGTCAATGTGAATCTCCGTGTCTCGTTGACACATTACGCTACACATTATGTTAATTCCTTGATTATAATCATAACCAACTGAAGAAATAGTGATATGCTCAGTTTCACATGATAATCCTCTGACAATAAAAAATCATCACCTCAGCATTCAAAGACTTGCACTGTTGCCATATAGCGCCATGGTTGGAGATAATAAGTTCATTATAGATGGAGGCCAGTACAGACTTCTGCTTTGTTTGCGTTTTTCTTTTGTTGCCTTATATTTCTCACAATGGCAGGTATTTTCATGAAGTGAGACAGGCAGTTCAGCTGGCATTGAAAACTGAAAGTGAAAACACCTGGATAATGGATAATATTTCAAATATTCTTGAAAAGCTAGCCTATAACAGATTACTGAGCTACCTTGACAAGAATGAAATATTATACAAACATCAATATGGTTTTAGGAAATCCCATTCTACTTTCATGGCTATCACCCATCTTACTAATGAATTACATAGAGCCAATGATAACAAAGAATATACTATTGGAATTTTCATAGATTTGTCAAAAGCTTTTGATACGGTAGATCATCATATTTTACTGCAAAAACTGAAATATTTGGGACTGCATGAGCAAGCATTGTTGTGGTTTACCAGTTACTTGGACCACAGGAAACAATTTGTAACTTTCAAAGGAGTGAACTCTTGTCCTCTCACTATAAAATGTGGTGTTCCCCAGGGATCTATTCTAGGGCCATTGTTATTTCTTATTTATAATAACGATTTGTCCAATGTGTCAAATCAACTATCCAAAATTTTATTTGCTGACGATACTAGTTTGTTTTTTTCCCACAGAAGTCCTAATATGATTGTGAAAGTTGTCAATGAAGAATTAGATAAAATCTCTAAATGGTTCAAAATTAACAAACTGTCGCTAAACATTAAGAAAACAAATTTTATTCTGTTTAGTAACAATCACAAGAAACTTGATGAGAATATTACAGTGTTGATTGATGTCTCAATAACTAATGTTGATTCGACTCGTTTTCTTGGTATACTAATTGATAAAAACCTATCTTGGAAACCTCATATTTCACTTATCTCAACTAAAATTGCAAAAAATATTGGGATAATTGGTTATCTTTTAAAATTCGTTATCTTTTAAATACAAAAGTTTCCCTCAACCTTTATTATTCTATGATTTATCCCTTTATCAATTACTGCAACATTGCCTGGGCCAGTACTCACCAAACAAAATTGCAACCTATTTTTAAGTTACAGAAACGAGCAGTGAGGATCATCGCCCTTTCAGCCCCAAGAAGTCATTCATTACCCTTATTTCGTAAATTCGGCATTCTCAATATTTATCAGATTAATAGTTTCCAAATAATTCAATTTGTGTATGGTTCTTTAAATAAAACACTTTCCACTTTCTTTAACAATTTCTTTTCTTTAAACAATCAATTTCACAATTATTTAACCCGAAAGGCGTCCCAGCTCCGGCCACCACCATCACGAACTACATCATCCCAATTTAAGATCTCCTACAGAGGATCCAAGTTATGGAATTCACTTCCTCCCCACCTTGTCAAACCTTCTGATGAATCATTTAAAAAATCTGTAAAGAATTTCTTGCTGTATCAATAATACCCACCTGATCTGTGTGTGTGTGTGTGTGTGTGTGTGTGTGTGTGTGTGTGTGTGTGTGTGTGTCTGTGTGTGAACTTGAGAGTGATTTTATATTTTTATGCATATGACAATGTCCAATTTAATGTTGATCTAGGGTGGTCCTCTTGTCAAGCCCCTTGAGGGTTTTTAGGACCTCCTTGCATATTTCCCATTTTTATGATAATTGTAATGTTGACTTTTAACACGTGCTAAATAATAATAAACAAATAAATAAACAAATGCAAGAAAGCACAGAAACAACATTTCGTACCTTGATAATGTGATGAGTGAGGTTAGACATCTGAATCTGATTATCATTCAAAGGTGAAGGAAAAACACATTGGAATCATTGCAGACTTTGTCAAACATTTTCCCTTTCACACTGTATTGTATATACAGTATCTCTATAAAGTGTACCCTGAGTTTTTTTGTAATTTTTTTTTAACTAACTAGAGACCATATTGCAATAGGATTACTTCAGCCACAATACCGCAGTCTGAGACTAAAATTGCGTGTTGGCTGGGGCGTAAAGTGGAGGGGCCAATGGCTCCCTCACTACTACCTAACCCTGTACTCCTTGCTCAGAACACATCCATCTTTGAACTTCGCCTTTATTTTGATCTCAACCACACACCTGTAAAATTTGGCGATTGCATTTTGCATTGGTGACAAAAGGTGATGAAAATCTGCCCACTGAAAGACAGACATAAATACCTGGCGAAGTACTCAGAAGGACTTCTGTCCGACTTCCTACAGTACATGTCTCCAGGAACACATTATACCATGATGACAAACGCAAACTCACAGCCGTCATGATGTTGTCGCTGCTGGTGATAATAATAAGAGTGTATCTCCCACTGTGTTATTGTGCCAGTACAAAAGCATTATGTATACATGCAAACACAGTAAGGACCCACTTAAATTACTCCACAGTGCCACTAGCGGTCACAAATTCCACAGGGTACATTAATCCTTATGTTGTGGCAGCTTTTGCTTTTTAAAACAGCTCGCTTGCCACATCCACATGAATCGCGCACAGGTGCCATCACTTAAGAGCACAGTGAGACAGCAGCTGCCACGTCCGCATGAAACATGGCAGGATGGCGTCAGGTTGAAACACTGCCAGCAACAAGGTAATATAAGGAGCACGAGGATGTCAATAGGGTGGCAGGAGTGGTGGTGGATAGTGGGTCCAACAAATGCCAGAATTTCATGTGGAAGTCCAGTGTTCGCTTCCTGTCTGAATGTGATGTTTTTTTCTACACCTTACGTGGCTCCTTCCTCTAACCCTAACTATCTGTGTCCATGTTGCCTAATCATAACCATTTTTGGCAGCAGTATGTTTGTTGAAGTCTCGGCATTGGTTGCAATGTGCTAGTGTTGTCTAAACACAACCACCTGCAGTGTAATCCCACCATGTGCTTGTGTTGACATCACTATAGCCGTATCTTAAAACATAAACAGCAGATGCAGAAGGATAGCTTCATCATAATACTTCGATGTGGCAGTCCAATGCAAAATGGCAATATGTGAGAACTTGGGATGAGAAGGTGTTGTAAATTTTCTGTACAGTTTGGTGAAAGGCCTTTCAGTAGTTGTGAATACGTCTTCATACTTTCTTCAGCTTTGATGTTCTTCACTCTCAGAAATTTAGATATCTGTCAAAACTGAAGGACCCAAAGTAATTAACAGAGGACTACACATTTAAATTTCCCCACTCAAAGTGACGGGCAAGGGTGATGAAACAACTTCAGAATGTAGCTGCAACATCTTTGACATCACTTTCTGTAACATTAACAAGGAGGACCTTGTTTAATACTAAATTCATGCTTCATTAGCGGGAACTGCCTGTCCCTCTGGTGTATTGCCTCCTGTCCTCAGTGTCTTGGTTGAATGGCAGAGACTCGCTACTATCTTCAACTACCAGGCACGCACAGCGTGCCCTGGCTCTTTGTCAAATCCATACAGAGAGCCTCTTGGTTTAAGTAATGAGAGGGGTTATTGAATATTTAAGCACCTAATTAAATTCTCTTTTTACATTGGGGGGTACACAGCAACTTGGTGGCACTTGTGCTCAAGTAGTGCTGTGTATTTGAGTGCCTGTGGTCGGTAAAATGGATGAATCTGCTTTCCACAATGAACATGACACTCAGGATTATGAGGGTCTAGAAAGAAAGGGATTGGGGGGATTTAGAGTGATTGTTACAGCTGCTGTTATCTTTGAAACAAGAAAACATTAATTCATTTAAGCATTAAAGACAACATTCAGACTATCAAGGTATATATATGAAGGGGCACTGTCAGTGTTGCTACTGCAAGTGTAAAAATAAAGTATTGTAGCTAAAATTGATCTAATTACATAGTAATTAAGTAAAGATAAAGCAACTGACAGTTTGGTGTATTACATTTGTCATTGCATTGCTCAAAAGGCACATGTGCCCTGTTTTTTTTGTTAAGG
This sequence comes from Plectropomus leopardus, assembly GCF_026936395.1. Taxonomy (NCBI): domain Eukaryota; kingdom Metazoa; phylum Chordata; class Actinopteri; order Perciformes; family Serranidae; genus Plectropomus; species Plectropomus leopardus. Next base: position 24,758,640 of record NC_142182.1, on the reverse strand, counting down.
TAATTTCCTTTCAAATTGCTCTGTGTCTTCTTCACATGTTTATGAAGGAAATTAGGCCAATTTACTCTGGTTTCAATTTTGATGATCAAACTAAATAACCTATAAAACATCAATTTAATGTCTAAGTGCATGAAGCGGTTCTTTTGAGAGATTTAATTGGAAAGCTTTGGTTTACCTGTTAAAGATTTTCAATTAATTTCCATTTTGTCCAAAGACAATCCAGTCATATTAGAGACCATAATCCACAAGTCTGTCAGAGGCACTGAAGCAACAAAACTGTTGACTCGGTTAAAATACAAGCATCCCATGTGTTTCACAAACCCAACACCCATGTGGCTGCAGCACAGAGCCAAAGCACTTTCCTGTAAACAACCCTGTCGATTGAAAGGTTAGGAGCAGCTGAAAACACTGAGGCAGAGAGTTTATACAAGGCACTCAGGTTCTATGAGGAATTTGCTGTACGCATATTGTACATATAGTGCACTAAAAATGGCTACAGTTTGATTGATACATCAGAGATGCACCAGTCGGCTCCCCAGACGTTGTACTCATGTGTTGTTTGCTTACGGTGAAGCCTTGAAGAGAACATTAGATCTGATGTACTGCACAATGTTGTTTTTTTTCTATTCTAAAAGCTACAGTATACATGTCAGCCTGAAGTACGACTCTAACCCTCATTTAAACCTCATGTTAACTCTACTCTTCTGCATTTTTTTTCCTCCCCTTGCACGCTAATATGTGTGCTGGGGTAAGCACTCTCCTGCTGGATGTGCTCCTGGGATGGAGATTTCTGCTTATTAAGACATGTCCAACAAAATACGGAGATAGGCAAATTCTAACCTTGACTTTGGGGGAATAACACTCAATTTTCTGGCATTACAGATATTTTCAGAATGCCTTAGGTGCATTGCATCTGTAATATTCAAAAATCCCTGCTGACTCCTGCCAGTGAAAAAGTAAGGGAAAACTGTGTCTGCATCTGTAGGGTTACATCATTGCAGATGCACTGAGATTTAACAAAAAAGCTGAAAAATAGCAACAAATATTTTGTCCATGTGTCTCTACTAGGGATTGGCATGAGTACTAAAGTGCTTGATTTGGACATCAGTTTTTGTGCAACATATTTTGTAATCGCCACCTTACCTCCAGCATGTAAGCGTTTCTATTTTTATTTCTTTTTTATTTCACTATCTAAAATAGCAAAAAATTATGTTTTATGGTAGAGCTGTGTGCAGGGTCTTGCTCTGCCTTCTTGCCCCGCTGTTGCTCTCTCTCTGTTTATCATGCAACTGCTGCTGCAGGAGTGTGAGCTTCATACCAAGGAACAGTCAAAAGCTTCTTTAAAACCTTAACTCTTCAGGCGGGAATTTCACACTATTTTGCCACCCAGCAATTCTCCGTCATCTTTATCAAACAGTCACAGAATGAAGCAACAAAGTTGTCTCAGCTTTAAACGAGCATCAAAGGTAGTAACAGCACCAAAACAATGTCTGGACTGCCGCCATTCCTATCATTATGTTAGAGGTTTTTTTTAAACCCAAATATGAGAATTTTTGAAATATTAATGCCTAGTCTGAATATACATAATTCAATAAGCTATTACAAGTCTCAACTTATATTAGTCCATAGCAGCTGCTGCTTACACACAATAGTAGTGAGAGAATTTCCCCAAAGGCGTGGATTCAGCCATTCTATTCAATAAGTGAGAGCTGAATATATCAGCTGAAGTATCTGTTGATACTTTATATATATGTTGCCTTTAGACACGTTTTCCGTTGCAAAATTGTTACATATGTTTTGTTGTACATTAAGTGGAATTTATACAGTATGCAGGAAGTGGTGTAATGTGCAAATGCCTTCCAGGGCAATAACTGAACTTCAATTTGAAGATCGATGCTATCAAAGTTATATTACATAGACATGTATCTGGTTCAACAGAGTTCAACAGAGTGGCTTAACGGGATAACCTTGTAAGATAAATGTATTTAGGTTCATAAATGTGTATTGTCCACATCACGGCATAGTTACATGAAAGTACGTACTGTAACAAATTGCTGTAAAAATACACCCGCAGTCTATAATGATGAACTTTTTTTTTCTTCAAAATACAGAAAAACATTGTAAATCTTGATGATTGTTTGAGCCAAAAACAAACCCTGTATGCTGCAGTGTACACCATTTTTCATTTGACTAGAAGAAGGCCTAACAGAGGGACAGAAGCCACATGTAACCATCATCATCTAAACCGTTGTCCATTCTCTGTTTGGGATTCAAACAAAAAGGTCTATAATATCATACTGAGAAAATTTGATTGCATTTAGAAATCTGGTTACTGAATGTGTGTCTAATGTTAAATAACGGTCGGATACTGGGGCAACATACTGTTGCTAGTACTGTAAATAGAGCACTAATCAGCGATAAAACAAATCAAAATTTTTTATTTTAGTTCCTACATTTGCTAATTAGTACACAAAATATCTTAAATAGTACACAAAGACAATACCACCTCAGCATTGCAACTTTTGTTTCTCAACTAGCACATGGCTTAACTGAAACCATGAGATTTCCTCAAAACATAGAGAAAATCACTGTCAAGAATATGAATGCATGAAGATTTACCTTTTCTCATTTCCCCTCAAGGTATAGTTCCCCTTTTAACCGTGCCCAGCAGTTCATTCATCTTGAATGATTATTCATCTGACATTTTCAACAGCATGTGCTCCAACCCTCCGAAAAGAAGGTAAAAGGTGTATTCCCCAAATGCTCATCAGAGAAAATCAAACACAGTGTGACTTTCAGTCCTCGAAGGCAGATTATAATGAGGGGAACCCTGCATGAAGGAGTCTTTGCTATTTTTCTCCACAGATCCCAATGGGTTATCTCTCTTCAAAACAATAAAAATACCTCATGTTTAATAGAGCAGTCACGTACACAGTCCAAAGAGCAGGGACAGGAAGGTTGAACTGTGTAGAAAAATGTCCCCAGAGTCCGATAACCTGAAATCTGCCCAGTATGCTTAGCTATAAAGGAAAAATCAGCATTGAAAATGTATTTAAAAAGTAAAATCACAAACCCAAAATGTGGATTGTGTAAATATGACAATGTGTATACTATTTAATGTAATTTTCTTCTTTCTTTTTTCTACCACTTCAGGACTGCGGACCATAAAATACATATCATCTCAAATCAAGACATTACTAGAGGAGAGGAAAAAAACACTTAGGTGAAAGTAAATGTGATATCTTTGTTTATTTTACACCTTGCCGTAATCCACAAAAAAGATCAGTGTTTTCTGGCAAATGAGCAAACAGACAATTTTTCTCATGCAGAAAGTCTTCAGTTAACAATAATTCAAAATTGCAACACAAAGATTCACTCCATTAATCATTAGATGCCAGTATTTCACCGTGTTTTGTGAGGCAGATTCAGCATGCAGTACAAGCGAATCATACTGCTGCTCATAAAGTCAGTGTGACCTTCAGGTGGCTTCAAGCTACACTGAACGTTCCTCATATTTATTGGTCTCCCTTTGTTTTACAGGTTATCTACATCACTTATGGATCACTTCAGTTGGGATTATGTCCCAGTCCATTTACTGACAGATTTCCCATTTTATGTTTAAAGATAGCAGTATTTGTGCTTCATGATGTGGGACGGAGCCACAAAGTTATATGGTATGTTCTCGTTTTGGCCGTTATCATTTTGACAGGGTTATCATCAATCAAAAAACTGACATAAGCCTTTCTGATGTTTTAGTCTGATTGGTTGATTGACATTTTTTTTAACTCCAACTGGAATCATAATTAATCCCTTTTTCCAGCCAAAAATTATGTCAAAGTGATTTTAAAATGTAAAATGTATAGTTAATACTATTAATATATATATATATACAGTGCCTTGCGAAAGTATTCGGCCCCCTTGAACCTTTCAACCTTTCACCACATTTCAGGCTTCAAACATAAAGAAATAAAATTTTAATTTTTTGTCAAGAATCAACAACAAGTGGGACACAATCGTGAAGTGGAACGAAATTTATTGGATAATTTAAACTTTTTTAACAAATAAAAAACTGAAAAGTGGGGCGTGCAATATTATTCGGCCCCTTTACTTTCAATGCAGCAAACTCACTCCAGAAGTTCAGTGAGGATCTCTGAATGATCCAATGTTGTCCTAAATGACTGATGATGATAAATAGAATCCACCTGTGTGTAATCAAGTCTCCGTATAAATGCACCTGCTCTGTGATAGTCTCAGGGTTCTGTTTAAAGCACAGAGAGCATCATGAAGACCAAGGAACACACCAGGCAGGTCCGAGATACTGTTGTGGAGAAGTTTAAAGCCGGATTTGGATACAAAAAGATTTCCCAAGCTTTAAACATCTCAAGGAGCACTGTGCAAGCAATCATATTGAAATGGAAGGAGTATCAGACCACTGCAAATCTACCAAGACCCGGCCGTCCCTCCAAACTTTCATCTCAAACAAGGAGAAAACTGATCAGAGATGCAGCCAAGAGGCCCATGATCACTCTGGATGAACTGCAGAGATCTACAGCTGAGGTAGGAGAGTCTGTCCATTGGACAACAATCAGTCGTACACTGCACAAATCTGGCCTTTATGGAAGAGTGGCAAGAAGAAAGCCATTTCTCAAAGATATCCATAAAAAGTCTCGTTTAAAGTTTGCCACAAGCCACCTGGGAGACACACCAAACATGTGGAAGAAGGTGCTCTGGTCAGATGAAACCAAAATCGAACTTTTTGGCCACAATGCAAAACGATATGTTTGGCGTAAAAGCAATACAGCTCATCACCCTGAACACACCATCCCCACTGTCAAACATGGTGGTGGCAGCATCATGGTTTGGGCCTGCTTTTCTTCAGCAGGGACAGGGAAGATGGTTAAAATTGACGGGAAGATAGATGGAGCCAAATACAGGACCATTCTGGAAGAAAACCTGTTGGAGTCTGCACAAGACCTGAGACTGGGACGGAGATTTATCTTCCAACAGGACAATGATCCAAAACATAAAGCCAAATCTACAATGGAATGGTTCACAAATAAACGTATCCAGGTGTTAGAATGGCCAAGTCAAAGTCCAGACCTGAATCCAATCGAGAATCTGTGGAAAGAGCTGAAGACTGCTGTTCACAAACGCTCTCCATCCAACCTCACTGAGCTCGAGCTGTTTTGCAAGGAAGAATGGGCAAGAATTTCAGTCTCTCGATGTGCAAAACTGATAGAAACATACCCCAAGCGACTTGCAGCTGTAATTGGAGCAAAAGGTGGCGCTACAAAGTATTAACGCAAGGGGGCCAAATAATATTGCACGCCCCACTTTTCAGTTTTTTATTTGTTAAAAAAGTTTAAATTACTCAATAAATTTCATTCCACTTCACGATTGTGTCCCACTTGTTGTTGTTTCTTGACAAAAAATTTAAATTTGATATCTTTATGTTTGAAGCCTGAAATGTGGCGAAAGGTTGCAAGGTTCAAGGGGGCCGAATACTTTCGCAAGGCACTGTATATATATATATATATATATATATATATATATATGCCTGAGAACATCTAAATTTAATATAAATGACTTTATATTCATTCATTGTGACAGTGAAGAGAGAGAGCAGAGATTACATTCAGTAATTCCTGAAGCATCATCTACAGATGAGAGGAAAGATAACTATCACCCTGATTTTCCTATATGTGGTAATATCTATGAAATTGGAAATGTGTGTCTCCTGACAAGCAAGGATTTGTGATCACATACTCGTGGTCCATCTCCTTGGTGAATCAGGGAGGTTTCTGGTTGTCTAGGTGGTGGTGTATGGGTGGGATGTGGGACAGTCAAGGGAAATGAATCCGTTATTATCCCCAACAGCTCTGCGTTGGCAAGTTATTAATCAGATCAACGTGCACCACTTGCTCAATGAGGCCAGAGTCTGTTTCAATCAGCGCAACCATCAGAGCGTTAGCATGATGGTCGACATTGATGGTGCTGATGGAAATGTGATGGCGTGGTGAGTGTCAGATCTGCCATTAGAAAGTCAGTGGACAGCCCACTGTGGACCTTCTGCCTCAGATTACACTTGTTCATTTGCATTCTCCAGATTTGTTTGGCCAAAAGTATGTAGACAGGGGTGCCCATATACCTTTACCTTAGTGTACTTTTGCCCCAGGTTTATTTTTTTCAATGTTTTGGACTGGTACACTGAAACTGAAACTCTGACTGCAAACAAGGCCTTATCACTTAACATCCCAGCCCTCGCTAATGCTTTTGTGGCTGAAAGAGGAACAAACACCCTGCAGCCAGATTCCATAGTCTTGTGTAAAGCCTTCCAGGAAGAGAGAATGGTGTTCAATTAATGCCAGTGGTTTTAGAATTAGAGTGTTTCTGAGAATGTATGGCTTTTATTTCGCACATGTGCTTTGAAAAGGAACTGGTCTCTATTGTGCGCCTTCAATTATGCAAAATCAAAAACAGCCCACACAAGCTTTTGTCATTCAGAAAGTGTCATTCAGGTTCATTTTAATAAGAAAATCACTGCACACTTCGCATCTGCGTCAAAGGTATTTTTGATGAAAATGATCAAAAACCCTTGAACATTTATAGAATTATTAGATGGTGGAGCTGGGGCCACTTCTAATTCTATTGAGATACTGTACCTTCATTTCCTTCCTAATAACTATGTCCCCATTTAATTCATGAATAGTTCAATCTTTTTAAAGAAGGACCTATTGCAAAATTAATAGAAGACACTAATCTAATGATAATTAATACACTTTTCATACCATAATTCTTTTTCTTTGGTCTTTAGAACTAGCTGTTGGTAGAATATCATAAAATTGCCCACATGGATTTAAAGCATGCATCACGTGTAATACTCTGTAATTTAAAAATCCTAACACGAATGTGCTTTTTATCATAAATTTGGCCTTGTTCATCCACAGTCAATTTAAAGCTAATTCTTTACCATCATATTCTTGCGTAAAGACATGTATAAATAACCACAGCACTATGTAATTCAATTAAGTATTAAAAGGAAGAACAGTCAGTTCCACATCCTTTGCCCGCACTTTAGGAGGCTGGGGGGATTTCTTGGAAATCTCAAACGGAAAAGTCTTACTCTAACGATAAATATATGTCAAGATGTTTCCTGTCATGTGAGAAAGCAAGGGTTTGCCCTACAGCATATTGGAACTGTGAGTGGGAAGCTGCTTTTACCACAGCTCTTCATTCATACCAACTCAAGTTGTGAGGAAAGGGATTAAGTGGTTTGGGCTCCACTTAAAAGCCAAGACAAAAAAACACATTCCAGTTAAGCACACACTAATACACATCAAACCCATCTGATTTTCTTTGTGTGACGTAGAGCCAAGTGCTGGGATCAGTCCACATCATATAAGCTTTCAGAGGTGATGAATCTCTTCGCCATAAACATATTCATGCGCTGTCAGAAACATAAGGAAGCAAACGCATTCACTGATTCCAATGGTGCAGAGGTCAGTCTGACTGACACCGTTCTGCACGTATGACTGATGGATGATGAGGTGTAACAGAATAGAGTTGTATGGCTGAGATGGGACACACCAGTGATCTCTGAGAAAAGGGCACTAAGTTGTTTATTAGCTCTTAGGGCCATATACACAAAGGATTTTCTGTAGCATTTAGTAATAGATTGATTGATAGCATGTTGTCTGTCAGTCATATGAAATCTAATTCACTTCTTTGGGAAGAGAATAAAATCTCTCAAAAACTTCAGTGTTTGCACTGTAGCTGGACTTCAAAAATCATTTGTAAGCCCTAAATGTTCACTATTTTCAGTACTAGAAGGGCAATTGGAAAGCACAAACCTACTCTAAGGCCAAATGCCCTTTCTTACAGTGTCAATTGCACAATATACAGTATTTAGAACATTAATATAGCAGCAAAGAACTGTTTGCTATCTAAAGGTTATGCCGTGGAGCAGAGAATAAAGTTACCCTGTGTGTGTGAGTTTTGTAATTCAAGCTTCTCTGTTCTTTGTTTTAGTGACCATTAGGGATGTAACGATTCACTTAACTCACGATTCAATACGATTTACGATACTGGGTTCACAATACGATTTTCTCACGATTTTTTTCAAATACAAAATTAGATTATGGTCTCGTCACAGAGAAACCCAACTGCTGGTACCTCCCTGGAGAATTTCAGCTAACCCCCATTAACACTGTTTGCACTCTCAGCACTGTTGCCATTGTTAGCATAGCATTGCTAGCCACCGCCATTTTTGCTAAGCCAGGTGAGTGACGTGTGCAGGCAATGCCAACTCAGGCTATGAATGTTGTTTGCAAGTTTAAAAAAAGTGAAAAATAATTTGTTTATCGCCCCTTTAATTTGGATCCATTCCAAAATGTAATGGTTTCTTCCTCGATCAACGCTACACCCTTTCACCAAGTTTCATGGAAATCAGGCCAGTAGTTTTTCTATAATCCAGGTGACAAACAGAAATGAAAATACAACCTCCTTGGTGAAGGTCATAACAAAAAAAAAAAACAATATTATTCTGTTAATTTAATTTTAAAATTATTTGTCACTATTTTAGTCTTCTAAGCAAACAGGTGTACATTTGAACATGTTAGACTGGCCTTGAGGAACCATACTGTGGAGCAATACCAGAATGTTTTTACCAGTGCACATGATGTGTGCGACTATTTGTGAAAAGTCACACATTCACACACACAGTATATGCAAAGCCTGGAAGTGAGACGACAAAATGTACTAGAACCAAGTCCCAGATAGCCATCCTCACGTTGACGGAGGCATCTGCAAGCGGGAAGATAAAAGACAGAACTGGATCCAAAATTCTCCACAGAAGGATGAGCTCTTACGCCTGCTCTCGACAGTGTACGGCTTGACACCGATGAGACTTTCTTCCGACAGAAATTTGAGCCCAGCTCTATAATCCCCTCCATCCAAAAGTTCAGCCCTTCGTTTGTTGGTTTTAAAACTGCAGAGTGGTGCAGAGTTTGAACATGTCATTCCAGTGCTGCTATGCTGATGCCTTTTTGATAATCTACAGAAAGGAGATAGCAGAGCTGGAGCATAATATCATGACGTTGCTCTTTTTTGGTGTGTGTTGCTTTTTGTCAATGAGACAAATTTGAATAGCCATTAGTCGTCTACAGCTTCAAATTTAAAAAAAAAAAAAGCTTGCAAGTGGGATAAATTCAAAGTGAATTTAGGCAGTGTCTCACTGTCTTTATCTTTACAAAATGTTTCTCTATATCTCTGTTGTTTTAATGACCAAATAGTCTTATTTTCTATAACTAAATGTGTCAAACTTGTCAGATGAAGCTTTGCGGAAATTAAATCAGGGTGATAACTTTTTCTCCTTCTTATCTATGCTTTCCCCACCACTACTTTCTCATTGAACATTGACTAGGGACTTTTTCCAAATTTTCTTTAGCCAATCTGATTTCACCATCACCTCAGTTATGCAAATTTTCTCGTGGCTTTCAGGATTTTAAACTGCTCCTCTGTGGGTTGCTGTCCGCTGGTAATTCAGGGCCTGATTGACACAACACACTTCAAACCCTCCACCTGAAGCGCTCATTAGAGCCAGCCCAGACTGTGACCGATCCTGAGGGTCCAGTCCCATGAGCTCCTTGGGATCTACACTTCTTTTCGCAGACTCAATCAGTGGGAAATCCCATGTAGCTTCATGAGGTCCCGACCCAATCACCCAAAACTCTCTATATTCACAGTCACTTTAGCTCTTATTTGACTTCATAGCAAATTCATTTCATTTGTTAATTTGAAAATAAGTCCCACCTGATTACTACAACCACCTACAAAAATATGCCACTGACAAGCCCCAGAAAAAAAAGACATAAAGGATAAGGTCAGTCTCAGCTTTCTGATACAGGTTGAGACACCCTTGTTGGGCTTTTGCAGAGCAACTGTCTCTACAAATAAACAAGAACTAGTTTAGTTCATCATGAACACCAGATCAGGAGAAACTATTGTCTTGGGCTGCAACAAACTAAGTCTACCTTCACAATAATACCTTTTTCTTTTAAATAACAAAACTATTGCCACATCTATTCCCATTAGAAGGATGGGCGGAAACTGAGACTTTCGAAAAATATGATGTAGACACCTTTGATATGATGTAGTTCCTTTCCTGATTGGATCTTATCAGTCACAGCTTGTCAGTTAAAATATTATAGGTAGGCCTACAAACCCTTTGTGATTGTATCCTTCTTGTGTACTCCTTTCCCAAAGCCATGACTTCCTCCATTGATAGATAGTGTGCATGTATGTCATCTCTTTTCCTTATTTTCAGTAACAGTTGCATCTCTTTGTCAGCCTAAGCTCTGGTCTTACTTTTCAAAATCTCCGTAGTATTTTCCATAACTAAGCTATCAGTAATAGAGAAGACAATCTACTTCATGTTTACCTTGGCACGCACGTCTAGTGTACCTGAATGGTCATATATTATGTGTTTTTTAGTGTACTAATATGGACGGAGAATATTTCTGAAACTGTGCTAAAAAGCTTGTGTGTTTTTATTTTTTTATTTGTTTAAAATGCTATTTAAAAAAACATTAAATATTATTATTATTCCATCATCATGATGATGATGATGATGATGATGATGATGGTTATCTCCTCAGTGCTCTTTGCAGAATACGTTGCTACAATTTTGTGAACTGAAAAGATTTATCGACTCCCTGCTTTACTCAGTTTCTCGTAAAGACAACAGTAAAGATGTTGGCAGTTAACTGTAAACACTGAGAAGATTTAATTATTCCATCACAAGTGCCAAGCTTTCTGATCCCTCTGCTACTCCATCTTTTAAATTCAGTTCACTGAAGGCAAAATGTAGATGAAGAGAAAACCTGCTAAAGAATATTTTAGAATGACAATAGTTTTTGAGCCTCGATATAACTGAGACACCCCTTACATTATAAATATTGATCTGCGCTATCAAATAGACCAGTCAGAGTAACTGAACCAGTGACCAGTGACACACTTACCAGTTTTGAGGCCCTTGAGCACTTCCTTTTTTAAAATTCTATTACAATCTGTTTGGTTCCTAGAGTGAATGGGTTTAATAATGTTAAAAGAATCAAATTATTCACTGTGATATTTTTGAAAGATGTTTGGGAAATTCCTCAGCTGTCAGATTACAGGTAATGATTTCTTCCTGAAATGGATACGTTGCACTTTGGAAAATAACTGCAATTACAAACCAGCAGCCAGTAAGTGCCTTTCTGAAGAAATATAATGCAGAATGAGGGAGAGTTATGTAAAATTCTATTATGAACCCTACTGCCATCTTCTGCACAGCCATTCGCTTTTCTGTAGGCCAGGGTGACAGCCATTATAGATGGGGGAACCAATTACTTCTTCCACACCATGCAATATTTATGAAACACTTAGCCAACGGTCTGGAGGTTAATATTTCATTCACAGATAAGACAGAAACTTACACCCAGAATAGAACTTCAAAGAGAATTGCTTTAAGTACCTCATACTGTGAGCAGCATATCCTGGGTTGTTTCAATGTCACCAAAACCCCCCACACATTAATGGAATTGATTAACGGGGACCCTTTTGAACACATGTTAAGCATGTGCTGGGAGGAGTCTATTGCATACTGTATGTGTGGTTAACAGACTCAGGCTGCTGATGGGACATTGATCAACTTCCCCTTCCATCTATAGCCTTAAGCCAGAAGGAGGAGCGCAGATAAGTTGCTCAATAAACAATCTGCCAGTCCTGGGGTCATTTTCAACAGCAATTAGTTAATGGTGGATTGACAGATGTGGATGAATTGCTTTTGTACAGTAATCGTCAGGCATCTTTGCTGTACTGTAATTACAATCCTTATCTATTCCTTTCACTTGGTATGATTCACAATGACTCCATTCAGGAAATATGAGCCATTAAAATGTGTGTGTCCAGTCTGAAGTTTGCACGAGCTGCTTCTTGACGCTGTTTTTCATTGAGTTTGAGAATGTAGCCACTGTGGCACAGTGTCAGTCTGTACTACATGAGTATTTCCCTATCGAACCCATAAGTCTTGAACCCTTAGGTATTGATTAAAAATTCTCTTTTACTTCCATCCCAACTCCCCAACCAACTCCTCCACCATCTTATATAAAACTGCTAACTGATAGAAAAACTACATATTTTCTACAATCCTCACATGACTGTTCTTCCTCTTTTTATCATTATTATTATTATTATTATTATTGTTATTATTATTATTATTATTATTATTATTATTATTATTATTATTATTATTTTAGCGATATTAGCAGCATGGTTGGCAATATAATTTAGGGTTGGCAATGTCTGTTAGTCAGTTGGTCACTACTTTGGTCTCAACAACTAATGACTGGATTGCCGTAGAATGTTGTACAGGCGTTCATGTTCTGACGGTGAACCTCTGCCAGTTCCTCTAGAACCACCACAAAATTGTTTTTTAGTGAGATACGTCAACAACTGTTGGATGGATGAGCATGAAATATGGCTTTGACATTCACATTTGGTCATGTCATTGAATGCAGTGCAATTGTTATCACAACACACTTCCATGCAGTTATGTCCATCTTTGGACTTTCATGTCTAGCAGAGTAGTGTTACCTCCACACTTGTAATAAATAGTAATTTATAAATGTATAAATTGTTATATATATATAAAACATGCATAGAATGGCGTTCGATTAATAACACACACACACACACACACACACACACACACACACATATATATATACATATATAGTGAAGTTTGAGCATATGGAACAAAAGCCTGAATATTTGGAATGAAATTCTGAATGCGTGGCTTGAAAATCTGAATATGCGTAAAAAAAAAATAAACTTGAGAATATGGATGAAATCTGATGCCAGCAAGGAACCAGTGCCATCTTGTGTTTTTGAGACTGAATAAGAGTAAGAAGCAACATATGCATAATATTCTCGAGTACCACAACAGCTTTGGTCCCTGTTTAGTTCCTGACAGTTACTGCATTAATGAACATCCCCAACAGGAAATACACTTGGACCCATTTGCAATGTTTTTGTTGTCATATTTAAAATGGTCTTTATTCTGACTTTCAAACCATATATTCAGACCATATATTCTTAAGTTTCATATAATAAATCTAGACTTTTATTCCATATACTTAAACTTAACTTCATCTTGATGTTGGCATTTTTTCAAAGCAAAGTTGTGCCAAAGTACAGCCTCACATCGCTGGTAGCAGAGCTCATACTCTTTGAGAATGAACCCTTTGTGCTCAGTTACCAGCCAGCCTGTGACAGCTATATTCTACAGTGTGTTTTTTTTTTTTTACTATTGAACACCTGGCTGTTGATTAAAAATTCCCTTTTCCATCATCTCACCCACCCCAAGCTATCCTTTGACCATGATCTCATAAAATGGTCCTCACTCACAGAAAACCTACATATGTATAGAACTAGTATTTTTTTTTTCTCAGCAGGAATTCTCTTGAGGTTTGACCCATCTGTCCCTGTTTCATCGCTGCTGTAAAATCGTTGATGCCGAGTACTCAAATTTTATGTAGCCCACACTTAACTCCAGTCTTCTGATTGCCGCTGAGTTTTAGCCCAGCGGGAGAAGAAGAAGAAGAAGAAGAAGAAGAAGAAGAAGAAGAAGATGGCGAATAGGGATGGAGCTCTCTATTAGTCACCAGCAGTTGTTCTGAACCTAATTATGAGAAATGGAACTTAAGGTTATTTCAACTTAAATCTGAGCCTTTTTTGTTTGTTTGTTTCTATAGGAGGAAATATAACATGTAATGGGGTAATACTATCAAATCTCCTAACAAGAGTTCTATGTATGCATGCTTAAATTAATATTTATCAGTTATTTTTATAGCAAGGTAGAAATGCAATGCAGAATTCCCTCCTGGGATCTTGAAGAGCTGCTCTATTTGCATAAACATGCGGCCTCTTGTGACAACATCTGCAATTAATCAGTCAACCAACTGATCAGTTATCACAGCCACACCTCACAGTTTAGCAGCTGCTGATGGCTTTTTATGTCTTGATATTCACTCTGCTGCTGTCATTAATATTTGTTGTACACTTAAAGTCAAATATGAAGCACTGCTACGCTTATCACCCTTTGCAATCCCGATGATTCCAGTTTCTCAGCGTTCAGCTGAAGATAATAAGTTCATTGGGAACACACATGTGGAGGTAATACCACTGTGATGATTTAAACATTACGACTGTGTCAAAGAGTGCTGCTTGCTGCACTCTGCCAATTCACAGAGGGCTTTACTTTAATGTATGAATATTTGCTATAATTAACACTCAGGCTGGTTGGTGGATAAAAATATCTTACAGCAGAAAACATTTTTGATCCGCCTTTTGCGAGAGGGAATTACATGGTAGTGTAGCGCTATAATTTGGGTGGATAGAAGGTCTCAGTCAAGCAGGATGAGTCACTGCAGGGTGGGGGGTAGGGGATTGCAATGATTAAACCGCACTCAGACACAAAGTCATGTCAGGAGCACTGATGGATGCCACAGATGTTCTGCTCTCAAGTCACGCCAAGCAGTGCTCTAACACAGAAACTGAGAAAATGCTCACGGCGGATCAAATTCATAGAAACTCTGCCACAGATATACTTTATACTGTAAACTTTTCTGGTTAATTGTCCAAGTAAGTCTTTATAATTGAAACAGCCACAATTTGCAATGTGTTCTTCACAGCTTGCTTACCTGAGACTTGAGATGTATCAAAATTCAAAATTCACATCATTTGTTATTTACAACACATGTTATACTTATACTGCCGTTACATGTAACACAGTTACATGTAACTAGTAACAGTACTAGTTACAGTGATGTGATCTGTTACAGTTATTGAAAAAGTAATTAAATTACATTACTAATCAAAATGTTGGTGATTACAAAGAAGTACATATTGAAAAAAAAAATCAGTAACAAGTTTATATGTTCAATAAAACATGAATCTGTTGCTATACATCTTTTTGCCAGGTGGTGTTGGGGAATACCTTCCTTTGGCATTCATTTGGACAACACGAATCATCAAAACCGTTGGGACAAATTTGAGCATGACAATAATGCACTTAAGTTTTTAGGTCTTTTCAGCTTTATTGCCCTGTTTAAAACATGTCTAAGAAAAGTAATCAAAAAGTAATCAAATGTGATAAGTTACATTACTTTGATGAAGTACATTTCAAAAGTAATCTTCAAAGTAACCTTCTCTTGAGGCATGGTTGTCACACCAGATACTGACTGGGTATCTGTGACAAAAGAAAATTTCTATAGCACTAGTCATTTAAAATCCTAATTAATGTCTCTGTCATGATAAAACTGCACATTTAACAGTGTCCTTTCATGATGTATACCCCACGACCAGTGCCAGCGCGTTCATATAGTCAAACTAGGCAGTCAAGCATAATGAATTGTTAAGACATGTGTCAATCATGCTGCACCTGGAGCTGCCCCCCCACCACCTCCCGCCCCCAGCTCTCACCAGCCAATGGCAGCCTGGCAGACTGACAGCATGTGTGATTGTGGTCGAAAAAACAATGCGGGAGCAGCGGAAGGCTATGGCGCATGTGAGTCGGCCTGAGACAAGAGGAAACGGTTCACCACGTTGTTTTTTACCGTGACAACTACGCGAGTGAAAGACAACAGCTTTTCCGCCAGCTACCGGATGTGGGACTCTCGTCTCCTTTAAGTCGATGTTTTGCTCTGTGTCAGACTGTTGCTGAAACGCTTGTTGAATACCTACGCGCCCCGGTCTGTACTCTGAGCTGTGAGTTAACTGCGCTCAGCCTGTGGAGGGCAGCAGTGCTCTTTACAGTGCACAGCCTGACCACGGCATTAGAAGAAGAAGACTGCGGGCGCAGGTAACGATCCTGACTGAAAGTTTTCGGTGTGTCAAAGCGAGCAAGGATGTTACATTGTGCTTCTGTTGTAAACTCTTCTGGAAGTGAGAAAAGTAAGCTTTTCCAAGAGACGGTATGGATGACTGGAAAAACATGGCGCCCACTAAAGTCAGCTGAGCGGAGCGTTTTCATGAATGGAAGGAGCTGGACGGACGTTTGGCCTCGCAGAGCACTGTGGGAACTTCTGAAAGGTAAGCTTTATTTACTTTCTGGTCATTTGGCTGCAGACAGTTTGTCCACACAGTTCTACGCAAGCAAGTGGTATAGGGAGATTTGCAATGATGCTTTCAAGTTTGAAGAGCTGGAATTGTATTGTTTTTGAAAAAATGGCTATGTGCTGTCATCCCTCAGCTGGGGTTATTATGAAGGTCTATATGGTGCCTTATTTGTGCATGGCTTTGAAAAATGCCAGCTTGATGAGTCATGCATGCTTTGATGTTGCTGACATTTTGAGCACATAATCTTTGCACTGATGATTTGTGTCATGTGTAAGCCATATTGCCGTTTTTTGTTACTGTTATTTGATTTATGTGTATGGCATACTGGCCTGTGTGTAGTATTGCTGGTATAGTACATTGCAAATAGAGGGCTGGGCCTGCCTACAACACACCTGTGTGGTAATTAACCTGTTTAATTAGCATATTGATATGGTATTTATTTATTCGTTGTATGCAGGAACGACTTGATGATGGTATTTAGCACTGATGCACTTTAAATGACACCCCTCTCCTTTGACTATAGACCATGTTGATCTTTAATGGCTATTTTGGTGCTGTTGCTGTTGCAGTGGAGCTATGTGCTTCTGTTTGATGCCTCTGCCTGGTGATCTAATGTTGTGGATTTTATCTGTGTCTATGTTTACATGCTGCATGCGTTGTTTTTATTTTATGTCTGATGGCAGACCAGTGGCAAACCCTTGGGGATTGATAGAGTGAGTGCTGTCCTATCCTGTCCTAGCTGTCAGGTTGGAAAAGGAGAGAGAGAGGTGCTCACTAACACGTATTTTAACACACTTGCTATCAATGTAATAGAAATAAGTCTTAACTTAAACCTGAGCAAAGACAAAGTTTTGCATTTAAATGTGTTATAGGAACTTAAAGTGTATTTTATGATGTTTGCAAACAACAATTTTCACATCTTTCAGGAGTAAAATACTTGGTAATGTGCGAAACACTCCAGCAGATGCATCAGACATCTGCTCTGTCTGCATGCCATGTAAATAAAGCAGGCTTTAGGAGGGGCACATTTTGAAAATGGGACACTGCACACTGACTTTTTGAATTACATACTGAATGTACATGACCATGGACCCGGACATGTTTTACCTCCTGGTAGTTAGAAATCGCTTCTAGACATACTATAGATGTTACAATAAGTCAATGGCTGAGAGCTCTTCTCTGTGCTACACAATATATTCCCAGGGTGCAGCTCACTTTGCTGACACTGCAAAGCTTCTCACATTTGAAGAGATGTGACCCCATATCTCACTCCAGCCAAACACTTCTTTCTTCTCTAAATCCCACAGTGGGGAAAAGAAGCAAGGGTTATATTCAGTGTCAGAGAAAGTAAAAAATATCAGAGGGAAATTATGTCCAATATTTTGTTAAAAAATCTGGTGTTTCCCATATTTGCTGGCATGGCAGAGCCTTTGTTTACTATGCCTACTGTCATCTCCATCTGTGCACAATGAAAAATCAATGGCCTATCTTTTAATGCTCAGCAAGCAACTATATGACAAAAGTGTTTTCTTATTAGAGTTAACAAAGCCATCAGTAATTTTTACTTCAGCTTGGCTGACAGTGCAGCACAAAATGCAGAGTAAACTACTGGAACAGAGTAATAACTCAGTGCTGTTAAAAGGTTATCTTCTTGGTTCCCCTGAAATACAATGCATCTACTGCGCCCTCTCGCCTGCCTTCTCACACAATAGTTGGTCTGTTTCAGTGCTTCATGATGGGTCCTAATAGAAACAGAGTACAACAACCACAGGAGACCGCTGACTCCCTTTTTTGGGGGCAAATTAACAGTAATTATACACCATTATGAAAACGGCAGTGTTAAGTGGCATCCCAGTTAGCATATACAACGGGAATGTTACTGTGGGAAAACAAACTGCCCAGTGGTTTTATAAGCCCATTAAAATGTGAAATCCATTTTGACCACCAGACCTACTTAACAAGCCTACAAGGGCCAGCATAATCCGGCTTGTATATAGGACTGAAATGATTCACAGGATAATTTGCATCATCCTGAGAAATATCGCAATTAAAAGGACAGTTACAAAGGCGTTTTCCATGGTGTTCTCTAGCTCAACTAGCACGTAGGGCGGTATGTATTGTGAGGTATCTGCTGAAATTATTGATGGGCTGAAAGGGAAGGCCCGTTGCCAGAGGAAAATGCTGGCATTGTCATTTCTGCAAACCACATATATATGTTACATTTGTTTCATACTTATCATATTGAAATTTCTGTGACATACTATATAAACTGACTTTGTCATCTGGAGGTGGATGGGATGGTGGATGTCGTGATACATAGGCCAGATGCCTGCCAAACTACAGGCCATTGTTCAGCATAAACAAGCAGCAAAAAGGATTGTTTTTTTTAGTGAGTCATTGCTGTTTCCAGCAACTTTTAGCCACACAGCGTGGGTATTTTTTATCGACCAATGCCAGTGTTTGCACCTGAAATAGTGCCACAGAAAGTGGTTGTTCCATGAAATGCAGTTGTTTTATGCAGACATTGTTGCATTTTCTGAGGTTGTTTTGCACCAAGACATAGTGCCATAAAATGTGGTTGTTTTTTCCTTAGACATTGCGGCATCTCAGGCCGGCATAGTGCCTCGAAATGTGGTTATCTGTCCTGAGACATCTCTGTGTTTCCTGCTGGGATTGTGCCATCAAAAGTGGTTGTTTTGTACCAAGACTTTTCTTTGTTTCCTGCCTGGATAGTGCCACAAAAAGCTGTTATGTTTTATGGAACATTGTAGCATTTTCAGTGGCTTTTAAGCCACCAAAAACAGACATTTTAAGCCAAACATGCTCTTTTACAAAACATTACCAAATGGTTTTTATGCCTAAACCTAACCACATGTTAACTACAGGGCTGTTGTAAAATGAAATGTCTGTGCACTACAAAATAATATGCAAATGTAACACATTCATGGTTTGCAGAAACGTATAATGCCAACATTTTCTCCTGGTGATTGGGTTGAAGGACTCGGTTAATGCTACTTGGCACAGTTTTGGCCTAATCAACAGGTAATAGCATCACTTACACGGCAGTATTATCCACTGCCAAACAAAGCATATCTAATATTTTGAAATACACAGTTTTCAGATATCCACTCAGTAAGACTTTATGGTCTTAAAGTTTTCCCTCAAGAGATTCATGCTTCCTACCCATCTTCACAGATGGGGAACTTTTCTGCCAATTTATTATTCATTGCATCTCGGGCCAAGGGAAAATCAATTCCTAACATGAAGATATTTGCAAAGGCATGAAAGCAATCTCATTTTCCTTAATCTCAATGGCAGGGGCAAAAAAGAAAGCCAGCCTTACATCAAAGGGCCATGTTTGTTTGCTCGGCCACTTGCAGTCACTTTGATTAGGTCCACATCAACCCGTCATGCGATCTGTGTTTTCATTTGTGTGATCCTGACATTTCTTTGCTTTGCTCAGAGATCCTGTTTCCTCCGCTGTGGACAGAATTCTGTGAAATGCTGATCCATTTTGCTGCAACAAAAATCAGTTTCAACTGGAGAATAATTCCACAGTTTGACCAGATTGCAAATAATTATTTTATATCAACCATTTCTCCTAGATATGGAAGGCTCACTGTGGCTGTAAATTATACAGTTTCCTGATAGGAGAAATATTCCTCACTAACATGCCGTGTCTGAAAACTATAGCTCATACTTATGTGGCCACTTAAAGAAAATCTCCACACAACCAGAAAATCAGGTTCCATGGTAGCACTGGGGAGCAACAGGGTATCCTGAAGTGGAACAAAAGTAATTCTAAGCTCCGGTAATGAGCTCTAATGCTCATTACCAGAAAACAAAATTGCCCTGAGAGTAGTGGCAGAGGAAAGGCCATGCTGCTACCAAAATAGCAGCTTGTTCAACTAAGACCTACATTGTAAGACTTGGGTCAACTTTCAGCAGTGTGAACTGATTCAGCCAAAGGTATAATTCACCAGTTACATCTGTAATTAGGCTCAGCTGTGCATTGAGCTGCATAATATATTATAATAGTTATATAATTATAATAATACGATGCCTTTGACGGTAGTGTGAGAGTTGGGGTTTTTTTTTAACAGTAGGGGACATTGTGAATGTCCAGAAATGCATTCATTGCATAATTTGAATTCAGCTTTTATACCTAACCTCAGAAATTAAAAGGGCTTGTTTAATTTGATATGGATTCAGTCCTATTTTTTTCTCATTTTGTATTTAAAAAAAATCCTGAGATCCATCAAAAATCCATCAAATTGTGAATTGGTTGAATTGTTACATCCCTGTCTGCAGGGTTGGCATAAAGCAGATTTTTTTCCAGTGGGATTTTGGCCTGAAAAGGTTTTTTTTTTTTTTTTTATTGAGACATTGCTACTATTAATGCCAGTGCGTTGTCAGCAAAGCAGTTATTTTTAGCCAAATCATGATCTGTTCCTGACCATAACCAAGGTATTTTTGTGCCTTAAGCAAACCAAACATTAACTAGAGCATTGTTGAAAGGAAAAAAAAAAATTCAGTGCTATATAATAATTTGAAAATGTAATTTATCTGTGGTTTGCAGGAATGTTCAATGTCAACATTTTTTTCTGGTGATTTGATTGCAAAAACCACTTGGTTATGGTCAGGAAGCAATCATGTTTCGGCTTAAAATACAAGGTTTTGGTGGCACTATCCTGGCAGGAAATGCTGCAGTGTTTCTGTAAAACAAACAAACAAACAAAAAAACACACACACTCAAAAAACAGTTAAAACATCAATATTAGGGGTCTAAAAATCCACTGGATAAATTGTCATTAGTTGCATAAAAATAACTGGTGTTTGTTGGTCTGGAACAGTGGTCTGCAGCTTGTCAGCTCATATACTACATCACTTTAGAAACACTATTATCATATGCACGAAACATACAAAATGTAACATATTTGTGGTTTGCAGAAACATACATAGCCAACATTACTCTCTGGAAACTAGGCTGGATTCCTCATATTGGAACCAGGATTATATGAGCCTAATTTCATGCAATATAGTTTACTATGGATCAAAGTGCTTGACCAAATGAAATGACATGCATACAGTGACACTAATAGCATGGATAAAAAAGTAAAACATCCGTATCTTTACTTAAATTGTGAAATCTTATTCAGCTTGCCCTCGGGGTTTAAGGCACTGAGCATCAATCACATCATTCCCAGTTTAAATCCAGCCAGGAACCTTTATTGCATATCATTCCCCATCTCTCACTTTCCTCATTTCCTGTCATCTCTCTACCGTTATATGTATGATAAAGGCTTAAATGCCCCAGAAATAACTAATAAAATAATACTAATCTTAAAATCTGCTTTTGTATTTAACAGACAGCATGTAATATAACGATCTTACCTTAATTTAAAGAAAAAAGACATGAACATATCCGTCTGATTTTTGCCATCTAAACCCTAAACAAATAGGAAGTCTATAAAACCTAATGAACAAAAGACAGAAAATAAATTGTCAGCTGTGTCTGTGGCTGCAGGAGCACAGACCACCAGATGCTGCACTCCGCTGACACTGTTCAGAGGTAGATGTTGTAAAAGTTCACACTCAGTGAGAGGGGAGGGAGGGGTGCAGAGTGGCAGTCTTACCTGGACCGGAACACCAGGCCTAGTATCTAGTGAAGATTGCAAGTGCTCAACAGCACAATCAAATTAAATAAATAAACTTTCACCTTCCGTGAGGTGTGTGAAGACTTTGTGCAGTTTTGATAATAATCCCTTATGTGACTGCATTCAGCCCAACATGATGGAAAACTTTGAGGAGCATAGTGGGACAGAGAGGCTAATGGACGGGTTGTAGTGGGATAGAGAAGCCGAGTGCACTGAACTACATTAACGTTATGCTTTGAGAATGAATGAGCAGACAAGTTAAGTGTAGAGACAGTTGAGAGGACGTCACAGCGCACAAACTTCACGTTCAGACTAGTGACCACAGCAGATCCTGATAACAGCACCAGCCTCTGCATAGCCAGGCAATGCTGCATGTGCTTGCTAGGGTGACATTTGTGCAGTCTCTCCTTTGCTGGAACCTAATATGTTTTTGTGGTGTGTTTTTCTGTGTTTCTGTGATAAATCTTTAGGCAGCCCCTGTTTGTATGCCTTCATAATGATTTTATGCTGCTGTTGATTCTATAAGAAGTGTCCGGTTATAGAGCCTTTGCCATTGCTGCCCCAACCCTCTGGAACTCCCTCCCTCCCTCCCTCCAAATATCCGCAACTCAGACTCACTTGCCTCATTTAAAAATAAACTTAAAACCCACCTCTTCACAAAAGCCTCCAATACCTATCTCCCACTGCTCCCCCAAATTTTTTATTCTCTATTTTGCATGTGTATTTGTTTTCTTTTTGCATTTCATGTTAAGCATCTTTAAATACATAGAAAAGCACTATTTAAGTACTATCTATTATTATTATTATTATTATCATTATTATTATCATTATTATTATCATTATTATTATTATTATTATTATTATTATGGTTGTTGTTGTTGCTGTTGTTGTTATTATTATCATTATTATTATTATTATTATTTAATTTGTGTAGCATAATATTGCTTTTTGCACCTGCTGCTGGTGTTCTCAAACTTGTTATTTATTATCAGTCAGCTTTTTCTGAGTACTCTCTCTTTTCTGGTTAATTGTAATCAGGCTAAAGCAATTAAAAATCAGTTGCACACACAAGCTGCAAAGTGCTGTGTCTAAAAAATTGAATTTACTGATGGTTTGGACACAAGGACTCACATTGCTTTTGTTGTTCTACTACTGGGTACGTTTGATTGTGCTTGAGTAAAATTTAGTAACACTGCTTGTACTTGATTACAATATTCAAATACTCTTTCCACCTCTGAATAAAATATGATAATCCATATGGAAAAAGAGCCAGAGCTGTAAAGTTTTAGTTTAAAGCACTGGACAAGTACATTGAATAAATACATATATCCATAAAATGAAAATAGCAGAGTTTTGGACCAGAGTAGGATGAAATATATCTAATGTCATAAATCATGTACAAACTCATTCTTAATATAACTATAGATTTATAAATCGTGTGCTAAATTTGCTACAAAATGGCTTCTGAAATTGCATTGTGCAATTTAACATGAATTTCAATCATCGCTTTCCCATCTATTCACTAAAGCATATTCATCACTGATAGCGTAACAGTGTTCCATCCACAACTTAAATGGTGACAGAATAACTCCCCTCAAATATTTATTATACCACATTATTAAATTATGCTCAGCAGTTATGGCTTTGTTTTCTTTTCCTTTTTTTCACTCTCATTGCAATCTGAGATACCCGTTGGCATAAAATACCATTAACTTTGTTCCCTTGCTGTTGGCTGTCTTTCTGTCTGATACCATATATTTAACTCCTCTGTATGAGCCAAGTCAGCCGCCCCCCCACACACACACACACACACACACACACACAAACACACAAACTCTCCCCTTCTTCACACATAGGCGCAGGGCTCCCTCATCCCATCTTTTAGAGAGAATGGGTAATTATATAAACAGCTTTCAGCGAGGCAGGGATTAGGTCCCAGAGAAAGTGATGCTGTCTAATGTTGGCACATTTCAATCACATGCTGAAAAATGGGCTCGTGAGTATGCCATAAAAAGAGCAGTGCTGGGAAGAACATGAAGAACAATGTGTACGGGTCATATGTATGTATGAGCAATGCACTGTTGGTGGTGCAACATATTGATTAATCTTGATGATCTCACTAAATATGGTTACATGCTATTCTGCTAATATTTTGCTAATGTAAATATTCTAAATTTGATGTGGGTTATGTAAACAGCAACGTATGGCTTGTTGTCTGTGTACAGTCATCTGTGTGCGTTGCCATGGATATGTTTTAAACAAACCAACTCGCCAACAGTTGATGCATGCAAAAAAGCGAAAAGCACATATTTTGGGTCGTAAGGAGACACACACCTGCTTTTAAACATTATGAAGGACTTGGACATCAACAGGTTTTTATGGGATATGCACAAATATTGTAAAACTGACCTTCTTCAGAGGATGAAGGAATAAAAATTATTTTATTTATTCTATTTTGATGCAAAGAGGCAAAATGACTATGCTGTTCTACTATTTCATATTTTGACGTAACAAAAAAACATATCAGAGCACGTTATAAGAGTATGCACAGCTGCTTGTAAACAGGAGTATTACTAGACTATGTTGACGACACTTCACGTTATTCAACAAATACAGAGATGTGTTTTTAGGCTTAAATGTCCACAACCTACAAGTGTCTGCTTGAGGTGATATGTACAGGTGCCTGATTAAATAAACCTGTACCTATTGTGTCCTAATAATCAATGCGTCAATGCATTCATCTGTGCAATTTGATAGTCATGTTGAGAATGATACATTTAGGATCTTGGGAGTGTGAAGCTGAACACGGGCAATAATCACTGTGTAGCTGGGGCAACAGTAAGCTCAGACTTCCCATGCTTTCAGAGTGAGTGCCTGCTGATTTTCTCCCGCCTTTGCATCAGAGAGAGGATCTGTTCCTCACAGAACTGTTCCTCAGACATTAAAAAATCTCTGCACGGATTTCAGAAGTCAGACTCTACAGGTAATTGAAGCTCTGTTCAAGCAATAATTGAAAAGCACTTGCAACCTTCTGAACAAAAACTGAGGGAAGAGACAGAGGAGAAAAAGGGAGAGAAGAAGAGAGAGAGAAAGGGGGAGAGAAGGTCAGAAATGGAAAGAGATATCTTGAAGAAGGACTGAGGCGCCTGCAGAGAGAGTTTTCCAGTCGGTGGGCCTTATGGCAGGGGGTTATTCCTGAGATGGTACACAGAAGATAAAATGTCATGCTCTGTCTCAATGCAACCTGGGAACAATGTTTGGTGTCAAATGAACTGTTCCCTGGACAACAGTGAGCATGCCATCTGTAAATTGCACCTCAGAGGTGCAATGGATCTTGGCACAAAACCAACTTAGCAAATATGCATATGGTCTTCAAGGCAAGATTGATAAAATATACAGGACTCATTAAAAGTTTGGTATTAAAGAGTTTGCCGTGGCTCTGTGCGTTTCACTGACCAAAATAGAGCTCCGATAGCCGAGCTCATTTAGCATTATAAGGCCCTACAAGCACTTCTCTACTTTAACTGCAGCTATTCACAGCAATTATAGTGCTTTATAATGCACCATTTGTTGTTGGATAAATGTTCTTAACATACAGTTAAGATATTACGACATAACATAATTAGAAACTATTAATTGGGTCTGTTTTTGGAACCCTCGCAATGTCCTAGCCTGCATTTCAGATATTTTATTCACACAATATTGAACTTAGTGTGGCCCACAACTCATAGGAACATTGAACCTTTTTACATTTTTATTCCCTCTTCCCACGGCTCCAGTCACAACCTTGGACAACTTTCCCAGCGTGTTCAACAAAATAGTTTTAACCAGAAAAGTGCACTCAGTAGAGCTGTAGCCGATAGCGGCCACTTTAGACAATGCATGCAGTGCAGTGCTTGAATTGTCCCTCCTGGCTCCCTTACAGTCAAGGTGGCAGCAAAGATAACAGAAAATGGCTTCTTCTTTTTATTCCTCTCGTATAGTGTCTAACTTTAGTGGATCATAGCGTACCCGGTATGAAATTAACTTGCAGATGCTCTGGTTAAAATTTAGACCAATTTAGCTTTCTGTTTTTGAGCCACAACATATCTCTAAATGGGGCCTGCAACAGACATTAAGGCTCCCTTTTTTTATCCCAGATGATTACCAGGAAAACTCGCGGCCCTCACTGGACAGTTTAGAGGAGTCAGCGGTCAATGACAGATTAAAAAAAAGTTTAAAAAAAAAAGAAGTTTTTTAACAATTGTGAAACATTGCAAGCATGAGTGTTCCTTGAGCATACACTGGTGTAGTAGTTTGCAAGATTAGCTCTGGACAGACAGACAGACAGACACACACACACACACACACACACACACACACACACACACACACACAACTAAATGCCAACTCAACATCATCAATAGCGGATGTAGAATTATAATTGCAACACATTAAAAAACCTTATGTTTACAATATATCTACAACTTTGTCATCCTGATTGTCCATACTAAACTTTCACTTTTTATTCTGTACATAGACATCTATTTATTGTCTGTCTATTCTGGAAGAGGAGGTTTCTTCCTTTTTCTTGTTTTGAGTAGAATTTTTCCTCGTCCCAATAAAAAGTCTAAGGATAGAGGATTGCCCCTTGATGCAAATTTATAATATTGATGATGTTGACATAAGTAATCAACTTTATTGATCATTTTATCTCAGTTTACTTCGATGATGACTTGAGGTGCAAGTGGATGTGAGAAGGACATTAATATCAGTTCTCTGAGCACTGAAGCTTTAAGCCCCATTGCAGCTTGTACTGTTCATTTTTGTAGCTGAGATGGCAAATACACCTGTCCGTTTCCTTGCAAAGAGCTCAATAAGATCAGCACCACCTCTATCTCTGTTTGTTGTGGGTGAATCTAGAGAAGGCAGCCAGATGGCTTAGCGTAAAGACTCGAACCAAAGGGAAACATTGTGGCACAATATCAGCCAACCAGCTCCTCCCGAAAGCTCACAAATTAATATATCTTATTTGTTAAACATACAAAAAAGTGTTAAAATGACGTGTTGCTGTGTTTATGGGGCTTATGTGCCGAACTACTTGGTTGAGGGCAGAGACTGCCGAAGAGTCTTGTCAAGAAAGGCAAGAAAGCAATAAGTTTATGTCTGAATATGAAAAACCATTTCTGTAAGTATGGCATTAAAACTTAATGCTACCCAGCAGTTGAATGTTAACTTTATATTATCATCATCTTCTGTCTCTACTTCATAAGCTTTTTTCCCTTGTTTTTGGAGAGAGCAGAATGACTTTGCCTTTAGTCATTTTTTTGTCTCCGTTTTGCAGATGGGATTCTTCCATTTTGAATAAATCCTTTAATGGTGCACCGAAGCCCTTGCTGTCGGCTACTGTCTCTCACAAATTACAGGCTATTACACCGCAGTAGGTGCTCTCCAGAATGGACGCCAGAAATTGTTGAAAGTTGAGAAAGTTGTCTAAAATACCAAAAGGAACTAAAGTCTTTTGACAGTACATGATCTATCTATATGTGCTCCTTATGAAGCATAATAACCAACATTTAAATGTTTCACAGTAGGCAATCATTTCTGTAAATGAAGGAGCCATAAAGATCTGTAGCTTTAGGATCAATGTCAAATGTGGCTGTGTAGATGAGGCCTGTGAAACATGCAGATAGTGATAAAAGCTGCATCTCCCACATCAAAATGCTAAGTCACAAGCTGTAAAAAGGTATTATGACAGCTTGATGGCCGCTTCTTAAAGTCTGAGTTACGTCACAGCTACTGCGAGCCACAGCAGTAGCTGCAGATACAGTCTTTCATTAAACACAATGCCAGTCGCCTCTCTGCTGTTCATGAAAGGCAGTATCAACGGCTAATCCGCCATTATGGACATCATTTGAGGCCTGATAACTTGTCACAAGCAATTCCCCAACTGCGTGTAGGAAGAACCTAAAAGGACAATCTGATACTCACTCAATCAGAGGTCGAAGAAATGCAAAGGTTGACTGGGGTAGTACGCAAGACATTTGGAGGAAAAACAAGGCACAGAAGCAGGTGGATCTAATTCCTATTCTTCCCATAGCAATCCTTCAATTAAGTTGTCAACTATCATCTCAGCTGCACAGACAGACAACTGGAGTGAGGGAGGAAGAGAATTAAGGATAGATTTACAGCCATGGATTCATCCAGTGTTATTTTGCCCCAGAGCCAACCTTGGCAATATCAAAGAAAAGCATGATGAAATGCCTCCAAATGACACACAATGAATCAAACCGGAGATAAGCGTAAACGGAATTACTCAGAGAAACATACTCACCAACTGATGTTCTGCAACAAGCAGGTTAAAGTAACCTTTGTCCTGTTGTTCTCACTGAAAATAAAAACACAGTCAAAAGCATATTTTCATATGTTATCACAGGATACAATGTGATGTTTGTTATTGTCTGCCTTCTAATTTGAACACTTCGTGATGTCTTTTTCTTACAAGATTTATACATACATGGTTTATTACTGGTATGGTTATATAGCAGCTTCTTAAATCAGGTCAGCCAATTATAGTTAAGTTAAAGTCCGAATCACAATCTTTGTTTACAATACATCTTTTGTAGAAAAACCCTGGGTCACATATATAAAGTCATATGGTACTTAAGGAACACTCCATTCATTGGTTTTATTTTAGCTGCCTGAAGAAATTCAAGATCGATTAGGTGTATGCTATATTTGAAAAATTTTGCCTCTTAAGCTCGCCATCAGACAGCCCTTTACGACAGGGAAAATGGAGCGGCTATCTCAGAACCACTAGACTCCGTCGACAAATCCAGTAATTTCATCTTGCAGAACACAGGAGTCGCTGTTGTACAGCAGCCTCTATCAGTTGGTGTGTAAGACAAAGTGGCAAGACTATTCTAAATTTAGTGCAAACGTTACCTATATTTTATTTTATTTTTTCAGGTGGGTAAATGACATTTTGCTGCAGCCCTTGTCCACAGCGGTACATTGCCTAGCTTCCATGCCGGTAGATTTGGATTTTACAGTACACAGAACATAAAATATAGCACCATAAAATAAGCACAGCAGAAACGTCAGATATGTCAGACCACCATGTTTAACTATATATCTTTAAAACGTTACAGTCCCAGCTGAAAATGACCAAAGAAATAAACAATTTTGCTGATTTCCCATATCTCCGCAATTGAAATGAGTTCTCTACCCAGAATCGGTTGTTGGTGTTGGTGCAACCTCAGGTGACTCGGTCTGTTCCTCTGATGTACAGTATATGGTAATCGTTTGTGTAACCCCTTCCAGGGGTTGGTGCAGTGGTTACCACTGTGGCCTGACAGAAAGAGGGTTCTGGGTTTGAACCTGCTATCCAGTTAGGGCCTTTCTGTTACCCCTTTTCCACCACGTTGGAATTGGTTCCATTACAGTACCTCCACCTAACTGTGAACTGTTTAGAGCATTTCAACCAAGAATAAATTGGTTCAAGACCTGAGGAATTGATATTCAGCTGGAACCAAAAAATAGCAGGTTTTTACTTGACCTGAAGTGCAAATCATGATTACATCAGTGGCCGTTTTATATTCCACAGGTTGGAAAAAGAGGATTAAGAAGAAAAAAAATAGAGACGTTTAGTATGAAATCTTAATAAGAAAAGTGAGAAACCTTCAGAGGAAAAGCATTTGTCTTATCAAGAATGGCTATACATCTCTGTGACTAGTGACTTGTTCATGGTGTCAACTGCTCTCTGCGACCGTCTTCCTCTGAAGTACTGTATGTATGTTGGTTGTGGCTCACACAAACGACAAACACATACTTTCAGTCTTCTTTCAGTACCAGTGTCTGCTTAAATACATAAATATGAATGCAGTGTTTGTCTTTGACAGGTGTCAACCGAGAGACCAACACTTACAACAACAAAAAAGATTACCTTACACTCTAAAGACATCACACTCGATTGGATAGATTCTTTATTTTTTTAAGGCAGCAAATGATAATCAACAGACATAACAGCATTTCTTGTAGAAAACTGCATCCCGACTCAACTCAGTACCATCAAGCTGTTGTCACTGTCACTAGATCTTTTCATTGCTACCCTGTTGCTAGGGCAACAGATTTAGTCCTGTTTATTTCCTGTCAGCTAACTGCATTAACACATTCAGATAGGAAATATAAAGGGGCCCATTTAGGGATGTCTATGTAATCAAGCTAGGAAATGTCCAAACTGAATGCTTTATATTTTGATCGAAGACACATCACGAATGGTGTTTTCATTACAGACCAGCACTCAGGGTGCTTTGGCAAAACAAATCACTTCTTACTTACGCAGCGTCAGTCGTTTTTCACTGCAGGAGCTCCTGTGAAAAGTGAAACTATCCCTCCAACTTCCTGAAACTTCCGTGTCAACAGCATGTGCCCTGCTGAAGGGTCCATGAGCAAAAATTTAGAATCCCTTCCAGCTCCAGGGACGCTGTTCTGCTGCCAAACATGACCTCTGACCTCCCTGTTGAAGGAAGTGACATAAAGAATTTTTTGGGGGGTTCATTTGAGTACCAAAGACAGCCTGGGGGAATGCTCTGAACCATCAGAATAGCAAATATCTCAGACACCGAGTGAGGAAGAAGCTTGAATAGCCAGTGCAATCTGCTTGAGCTGTATCTATCAGTCTGAGAGTTATGGATGAGATGAGACAGGTGAAACTCGATTGACTTCACTTACACAAGGCCAGCTGCTTGTACAGGTGTTCTGCGTGCTTATGGCAAATCAGATCATTCTTTCTTCTCTCATCACAACCAAATCCCCCCACACAGCACACACACAAGACAGACATTAATCAGAATGTGTAATTTGAATTTGCATATGGTAAATGCAGGGCAGGAAACAAGCACCTTATTAGATTAGACCACAAAATTTCACCTTATTCCACCAACGAGAGTAACACAAATGTTGGCCAGCAGGCATGGCTCGATCCGTGTGTCGCTCTAACTTACACATGACCTAAATGGAGAATTAATTAAAACCTTAATTAAGTCTACACACTGGGCACTAGGAACAGGCTGCTGAGAATACTACTGTGTTGGGTGGCTGGGCCCAGAAGTAGAGCATCAGCATTTGTGCAACTCCACAAAAACAAAACAAATGACGTGTCACAAGGAATGAAGCAGGCTTTCGTTTAAAAGGTCTGCACAAATAATCCAGCTGACTTAGCATTTGTAACTAAAAAAGGGAGAATGAGAGATGAGGGGAGAAAGAAGAAGAAGAGGGGAAGAAGGAGAAAGAGGGAGGCACGGAGGCAAACAAAAAAACAAGAATGGCACAGGCAGACGGCTAGAATATTAATGCAGGCAGCCATTGTCCCCTTGGAAAGCCTGTGAGTCACACAAGAGTCATGACTTAGAGTTTAGACCCAAAATATGATGAAAAGGACTGTCGAGAGAATGTTTCCTTTCAGAGAATTAGGAGTGTGAAGTTTTATGTTATAGGATTCATCTGTTCTGACAGAAATAAAACTGTTGGCATTGCTTGACTTGTGGCTTTAGTACCCTACACTTTACAAAAACCTACGTTACACAGAGCTGTCTTTATTAGTAACTCACGGGGCAGCTACAGTTAACAGGTAGTAGTGGTAGTGTCTGTTTGAGTGATGTAAAGGGGGATATATAGATTGCATTGAGGCATTAAAGTATAATAAACTAACTACACATGGAGGTTGTGAAGTGACTGCAAGAACTGGGAATCTTCAGCTTGGGTTTCTTTTGTTTTCTAGTGCAACCTCCTGACGTCAGTAAAGATTGTTCACAGTGAATTAAAGCTGGGATTGGCAGAACTCTGAAGAAGGTGAAACAAAACGGCAGCCTGAAAATACACCCTCCTCCTGCAACTTTCCCATCTCTGTCTCAAGCCCCTCTCACCAGACGACCACAGGCATACCAACACTTTCTCATCCTAAGTTGACACATATTGCCACTTTGCAGTGGAGTTTAAATGGACTGCACTTGTATTGCACTTGTATTGTGCTTTTCTCGTCTTTTTGACTACTCAAAGCGCTTTCACACTACATTGTCACATTCACCCATTCACACACACATTCACACACTGGTGGCTGAGGCTACCGCACACCTGCTACTAGGTAACCATTCATATACACTCACACTCCGATGACGCAGCATCGGGAGCAATGTGGGGTTCACCATCTTGCCCAAGGATATTTCGAAATGTTGACTGGAGGAATCGGGGCTCGAACACCGACCTTCCGATAAGAGGACAACTTGCTCTACCTCTTAGCCTATGTGTCGACTTCAGCATCTACATATACATATTCAGCATCTACATATACATATAATCGTCTAGATATCCTTCTGTGTCTTCTGTTCG
Source organism: Plectropomus leopardus (assembly GCF_026936395.1). Lineage (NCBI taxonomy): Eukaryota > Metazoa > Chordata > Actinopteri > Perciformes > Serranidae > Plectropomus > Plectropomus leopardus. The sequence continues at coordinate 24,726,457 of NC_142182.1, read as the reverse complement.
GAAACGCTGCTACCGTGATGTCAAAAAAATGCACATAGTGGACGCTGCATGTGGTTATATTTACTCAACACAAGCACATGGCAACTGATGCTGGAGGTCCACAAACGCACAGATGGTTAGGGTTTGGCAAAACAGCACGTTGTAAGATATAGAAAAAAACCCCACATTCAGACGGGAAACAAACACCAGACTCCTGCATAAAATTTCGAGGTTTATTCAGTCCATCCACCACAGGCCCCACAGTTAGCCTTGCGTGTTTCAACCTGTGACCGTGTAGTGGCAGAGATAACAGTTTCTCCAGCCGTGTTCTCAAGTGACGCTGCCCGTACGTGTTTCAGCTGCATTCTGAGTTGAAGCCATTCAGCTGTGCATCATGCCACAATCTCATGCCACAAGCACTGCAAAAGAGGCTCTGTTTAACAACTCTGGAATGACAACAGGCTGGAAGGACTGTAGACATGGTGACTACACATCAGAGTCTCATATTCTGCAACAGACATGGAGAAACTTTCCACTGTCGCTATACCACAAAGTACATGAAGGATAGGAACACCCTACGTCACCCACACTGTAAAAACTGTATGCAGGCAGGGTCTCTCGACTTTACTCACTGAACCCAGCGGATGTGTTTCAGCACATCGTTTACATGCACTGCTCTTCCGTTGTCACTACAGCAGCTACAACCAAGTAGTTAATTTCCTGATTTTGTTGATCCTTTTTCTCAGGAGCTTGTTAAAGTTAGATTGATTCAGGATGCTATGGTTTCACCCATTGGCTTGTAGTGGTTTTACTCATTGAATCATGAGTGGAAAACAGCTGTGTTTCTGTTTCCGGAGAGAATTGAAACGTGCAGTAGGTTATTTCCAGGTTGTTGCTAGGCGACTTTTTTGTCTTGAGCTGCGGGAGTGGTGCCAGGTTGTTATTTGAAGGCTCTATTAACAATGAATGGCAGCCATTTGTGCCTTTAGTGTTTGAGTCTGTTTTCTGGTTACTGTATGGAATAAAAGACAGAAATCCATCTGCCATTGCATCAACATTATGAATCTGTGAAATCTGATACTGAAGCTTTACTATAGGTATTCAACTCTTTGTAGTACAGCAGGGACTCCACTGTTTTTAATGCTGAAACGATTCCTTGAGTAATTTGAATAACTTGTTTACAAAAAATCTTCAAGGCAAATAATTTGCCTCAAGGCTTTGTTTAATCCATCTATACAGTGCAAACTATACAGTGCTCCTGTTGCACAGAGCGCTTGCTTCTGAAAAGAGGCAAGGATTGCAAAATAATGGAGGAAAACTGAAAATAGCAAGCGTTTCTCATCCTCCGCCACATACTGATTTCCAAATACTGGAGCTGTACATATGGCGAGATTGACATTGGCAAGTGTACGCAGACCTTTAACATAGTAAATTAATGTACATCAGGGCTGTTTTTATTTTTACTCAGCTGCAGATGCATCATTTGATTTTTTAACCGTTTTAATGCACACTGCAGACACATATTGCAATTTAAGCGTTAAAAATGTTGATTTTTTTCAAACAGGAACGTTCACAAACTTTCTTTTTTTGTGTATTATATTACTGTTAAAAAATAAAAATTGCTGACACTAATACTTCTAATCCAATTACTCAGTCAGTCACCAGAATAATCAATAGAATACTTGTTTGCTAAAATAATTGACAGCTCCTCATTACTGTTTTTTTCAGTTCAGCTTGTTTTGTTGCCTAGACATCCGGATGGTTCCACATGAAAAACCTAAGAACCCCACGCCTCCCCAGGCGGCCAGCATGCGGCCAACGGGAGTCACTAAAAAATCAGCGAACACTTGCCCTTGTGGAGCCCGACAAGCCTTGATCCAAATCCAAACTGACATCTCATAAACAGGTTGTCAAAAGGCTTTACCTTGATTTTGTCTGTCATTTTGTCCATCTGTCTCAGTCTCCTCCAGACCTTAGTCAATAAATTAATTACATCCTCTCAGTGAAGTTGGTTGATTGTTGGTCCTGCACACAGACTCTCAGTATAGTTCTTTATTCTTCAGACATCTGCTTTTACAAATGTGGACACATTGTGCCCCATTATGAATTATCAAGAAAAAGCCAAAAAGGCGTTTTCAGCCGAGTTAATGTAATGGAAAAGAGGATGTATGATGCATTCCTTGCAATCTCACGTGCAACTAATGGACTATATAGAGGTCAAGTCAATAAGGCCAGATGGTTATACACCTGTCAGTTACATCCACAGCTGAATTATTCTTTTCTTTTGTTATAATTTCTTGATTCAGAGGCAGGGGTTGAATGGGTAATAGCTATTTTCCTTGAGCTCTTTGCTTAACTAAGTACATTTCAATTGCCCATTAAAATGCAAATTGTTTCATTAATTGAGCACGGGGGTGTGCTAACTGCTGAACACAGCTATTGTGTTTGCTTAGGTAAATAAAGCAACACCAGTTAGTGATCATAGCACACAGATTACCATGCCTGAATTGTTGTGTTATGTTGTTAAACGATTGTTTATTTCTCCTTTGACTTTGAATAAATTCACAAAGAAAATATTACCATGAAAGGATCAGCACCACTTTGCACTGCAGGTGACGTCAGTATTTTAAATACCCCTTACATTCCCTTCTACCTGCATATGTGACCACACACACTTGCACACGTGTATTAAAATTTATTAAATTTTATTAAAAACTAAGATATGTTGAAAATGGAATGAAGATTACAATTATATCACATTTGTATTTGTTTCAACATAAACCGAAGGCAACATCTGAAGGCATATTGTCACATTTTGATAAAGTGGAGAGACAAACACAGAGACAGCTGCTGTGCACTGGATTTATTCTGGAGGATGAATGTTGGAGATGGTCCGCTCTTTGCCTGTTCCTCTGACCAACTACACTTGATTACTTGCAGCAGTCAAAATCTTGTTATCAAGTGAAGAGATGCAGGGTCTGCGTTTCAAATTACAGTTTGAAATTTTTATGTAAACATTAATGCTTGAAATATTTATTACAAGTTAATGCTTTCTGAAGCTTGATTTATGCTTAGCGCAGCTTCAAGGGTCCTGAGGGTCCAACACAGCCAATGTGAGATCACACCATAAGACACGTCCCATCATGAGGATCCTTTGCAGCGTTTTGTTCCCTGTCCATGTACATCTAGATTTTCTAATTCCACAGACACCAATGGAGTTTTTTTCAGCTACAGTTTGGGAGAACATTCATTTATATCGAGTATCAAACTTCCAAATGTTTCCTTGTCATGATATTGTATCAGCTCCTGTCATTGTCATCGCAGAAAGCATTACTGGGGGTTGGTTATATTCACTGCATTGGATGGACATTTAGTAACCTAAAACTAGTGATGTACGATAATGATTATTTCAACCGATATTGATAACCGATAATTTCCAGCTTCTCATGGCCGATAAGAACCTCCAGTTCCCACTGTAGAGTGGGAACTGGAGGTTCTTATGTGTAGAATGAACTTTGTAAAATGAAGCTAGCTTCATATTTGGTAAAGCTCTTTATTTAATGCTGTGTCACACTTTGGCAACATACAAGTTAGGACAATATGTAGGCCTTTATCAGCAAAACTATAGCAAAAATAATTGCAGATCATTAATAAAACCAAAAAATACTCAATGATAAATGTTTTACAAATACATTCAGTTTGCATAGGCAGAACCATATCTTACATGTTCATGATGGTTTAAACATTTTGCTACTCACCTCAAAATACATCATGTTTTGTTTGTGGTACACTTTATGAATACATAATGTGACAATGAGCTCTTGTAAGAATTGAAAAAAATATTTAAAAAGATTAGACCCATTTATGATTTTCAGATCTCTAGGTATAAACAGATTTTGGATGAGTCAGGAATAATAAACACAAAAAAGGAGAATTGTAAGCAGTGTAAAATTCTTTGTATACTCAAGTAGCTACTGCTATTAGGGACATTGGGAATGCATTTGATGATTTATAAATCTTAAACACAGGAATTCCAGTGCGCAAAAAAAACAAGCCTTCGCCATCATGATGCTAGAAATAATTTCCCCCTATTTAAGTCCTAAAACCATTGACGCAGATAAGGGAATTCTGTGATGAATCACTTTTAATTTGCAGTGAGTAAAAATAATATCCTTCTATATAGCTGGCCACAAATGTGGTAAAGTACTCTCCTAACACACCATTATGGACTCTTGAGAAATCCATACTCCCTGTTCTACAATCTATTCTTAAGGACAGAAACACTTAAAAAGCCACAGGGGATTCATTTCAAATATCCACTAAATTTCACCCCCAAATTACAGAGCTGGATAAAATAAAATAAAAGGTCTGATGCAAGCATTACAACAGGATTTATAGATTTCCTGATGTTGATGACTGGACACAGAATATGATTTTATTGCACAAATGTCTTGATGAAGTTTCACAAGCCTTTTCACGCAGATAATATTCTGTCTTATCAAACGCAGGTGTAAATAATAACATTAAAACTACTATTTCATTTTGGTTTCCCAGTCTAAGAGTCCTGATATTATGCATGTTGACTCATTAGTAGAGAAAATTGGCAGGCATATATGGTACTGAGCCATTATTAATATTATTAGTCACACATGTGCTTTTCCTGATCTGCTGTGGACAAAAACTATCCATTAACTTTGAAGCTAAAGAACAGATAATGAGGTAATACTTTTCGGCAAAATGGATGTGTTCATTTTGGATCCTGACAGGAAGATACTTAATTAGTTTGTTGACCTTTCCTTAAGCACCACTTTGAATTTTAAAGTGAGTGTGTATCACCTGTGTTATCTCTACAGGTATGAAATTTGTCATGGAAAATAATTCACCCAAGAGACTGTGCTGCTAACAGGACAGCTGGTTCTTTTATGGAGGTTAGAGTCAGCGTGGACTGAATGGATTGCTGCTTCAGTGCCGCTTACACTCAGCTCATGCATCAGATGGGAATTTCCAGTTAGCCATAAACAATATTTTCTGTTCACATTCATGCACCCAGTAGGAAATATTGTCATTGCACATTTCCTTTGGGACCACCATCTGGCTGATTCCTATCTGCCATTTAGTACCAAATCTATAAGGGCGCATGTCAAAGTAACTCTTTTGGGAGATTGCCAAGGTCTGCACTCTAGTGGATATTTTCTTGTCTTGATAAATGTGTAGATCTAATACTTTTACAAAAGATAAAAGCTGTGTTAAGGAACACAAGGGTCAATGGGGTCGCTTGAAGACAGAATTCAAGCCAACAAGCACATTTTAAAGCCAAATGCTTCATTTGAATGTCCTTTAACCCTTAAATGGACAAGCACTTAAAAAAAATAAATAAAATAATGTATTTGTATTTTCTAATCTCTAGGCTAAAATTTCAGGATCCCCCCCGCCTCAAAATATGACCGTTATTCTCCAATTCCCACTCTGTATCCACTGAGATACAATGCCCATTTAGGGTATAAATGTTTAGCACAAAAAGTTTTTTGTGAAAAAAATAACCTATTGTTACCCGGTAGTATCATTCATAAGCAAAACATCTCGTTTCTGTTTTTTTTTTTGTTTTTTTTACCACCATCTTCCCTGTGGTGGCCTTCTATTAGCAATTTCCTATTGGCAGTGGAAGCTGAAGAAAGAGTTGCAGGCGTTTTGACCAGTGACAATGCAAAGCCTCACTTAGTACCTCTGACACATGATGGAGGTTTGTTCATCCTGGCACATCCGGCTTTGACCTTAACCGACAGGACAGGGAAGTGGTCAGTCTCGTCATATCTCATGTCATCCACAGGCCTGGGGACTTTTGGCTGTTTGATAACTCTTAGTGGTGTATTGTCCTCATTTCGTTTGGAAGGCTGTCCCTTTTTCTGCTTTTATAGGTAGATGAGTCCTTTGGTAGCATCCATCCTGAAGTCCTTCAGACTTTAGTGTTTCTGAACCAGTGCTGCTGCATCTTGCCAGTGGAAACGCCGTGCGCTATTGACAGCAATGTCAACTATCTGCCAAAATATGCTCAGGTAGCACTTATGGGACTCAGCTGGAGTGTGACACAGGGAAATCATCATCAACCTTATCCACCCCTCCCATGTGAGTGTTGTACTCAGACACAAGCGAGCTTCGCATCGTTGTCTCTGTGAAAGTCAAAGCTGCCTCCTTCTCTTTGTGGGAGGTCTCGATCTTCTTCCAGTGTACAACCCATCAAGCAGTACCTTTTAAATGGTATCCTATCTTCTGAGGCCCATAGACTCTTTTAAATGAGTTATAAAACTCAGTGATGTAAAACAAATTGTCAAAGTAGACAATGCAGTCGGAGGGGTTTCTGATGATTCTGCACAGCTGCAGAGCGACATTTCCACCTAACCCAAACTTGTCTGGAGCGTGAGGTTTCCTCCCTCCTCTGCCTCATCACTAGAGCTACAATTCAAACTGTCACTGCTGCTGTTTTCATCTATTTTCATTGACATAGCTGTCAATCATGATATCATACCCGTTTTTTCTAGCATCAAAAAACTAGTTCAAACCAAACTTACTGGAAAAACGGACACCTGAACATAAATCAGCCCGATAAGAAGTACTCAAAATGACAGAAACCATTGCTGGGGAAAAATGTATTTGTTGTGTACTTTGAGTTTTTAGTGTGGCCCATGTCCCATTGAATAACATGGAGGGGGCAGGGTTTACAACCTAAACTGCAGCCAGCCACCAGGGGATGATTGAAATGTTTTGGCTTCACTTTTTGGGAGCTGCCATGTCGTCCATCTTTATATTAAGTCTATGTGCGCGACACACGATGACAGATGCTCACAGACCACCCAATATGAAATAACAGCCAACTTGATTTATTAGGGCTGTAACCTCTTGAGCCAAGCATTTCTGATGAAACGTGACCCTAAAATGTAGAAGCCAGAAAGGTCTTGATAGTGTGCCACAGCTTCAAAGCAAGGTGCTAATGTTAATACAACATAGTCATGGATGCTTTCAGTATTGAAAGGTCAACAGATTCATGCTGATGTTTTTACTAGTTACTATCCATCTGGCTGCTCCCAAAGACAAGCCCCTCTGCACCAAAGCACGCTGCCCAGTTCACCTAGTTTCCATGATACAGCTGTGGGACTGTCTTTCTTGAGAATAAATGCTGATGTAATCCATCTGTGGAGTTTGGTAACTCCAGATTTCAGGAATGTGATTTCTGAATTGCACTTCGGGGAATACCTGTGTAGGAAGCTGACATCTGTCTCAGTGAGGCATGCTAAAATACTCAACCACTTGGCTTTACACAAGCATGAGCAGAATTAGAAACAGGCAGGCGGCAGCCGCCGAGGCTACTGAGGAAGCAGAGAGGAGCCCTCCATCAACTGAGAGTAGGATTGGACAAGAGGGGCAGAGTGACGGAGGTGATTGTAAGGAATGCCAAACAAGGGGCTTTAGATTCTACCACCATCTAACTCAGCATGATGGTATCAGAGCCTTCAATACCGTTATCCTGCATGACTTATAAGGACATTCAAGGGACCGTAATAGTGACATTGTAAAGCTATTAGTGACTACTGGTAAAACTCAAGCCCACCAACTGTTTATAACCTGAGGAACTGTCTGATGGAATTACAGAAGCAGCTGGCTGAAAGAAGCACCAGGATATTTTTCTTTCTCACAGGCAAGATTTCCCACCATAACCAGTTTATCGCAGCTGTGTCAGTTACTAATTGACTCCTGTCTGGAGTGTGAGATTGGCAGGATTAGCTCCTTGGAGGCAACCTGATTGGTTTCTTTATGCCAAAAACCTTTCCCAAATAGGAACAGCAAAATAAGTAGATACATGCTAAAAATTATCATAGCTATCAAGGAGAAGGTACGTTTCACTGTCAAAACAATTATTCTAATTTAAAACACTAAGCTTTTTATATAGAAGTGTCTTTCATTTATGTGATGTTATGTTTTTCAAATCGGACTGAGAGCACTTTAGTTCAGTCAACCTGCAATAATTGCACGCAGCAATGTCCTTTACTTCATGCCGCATAATAAGAAAGAGGCCTGGTGCCATTGTTATAAGCATTACAATCCCCAAACCCAGCGGCTACCAGTCTGATGACGATAAGCCTTTAGAACCCAATATTTCGGAGGTTCTGGTGTAGTAATCAGACATCTGGGCCAAGACTTCTTTCGTGCATTGTTCATTTCAGCTAATCTCTATAAACAGATATATGCATATGAATTCGGGTACATGAATATTTTTAAAAGACAAAGCTCAAATTAAAGCTGATAAGAAGCTAAATTGTCATCAGGTGATAGCCAGTGGGTTCAGAGAATGCATTTTGGCCAATGCATTCTGCCTCTTCATATGGTCTGTTTACCTGCCACTCAAACTGGATTGGTCAATACTGCTGGGGCTACAAATGGATACCAGAACACTTTCAATATCAAAATCTTGTACCATTGCCTACAGATCTGTAAACATATGCACATATCTGTTTATAGAGATTATAAGCCCAATAACTCGGGCATTTGCTTTCATGTCTAAGTGTCGGGTGGCAGTTTAGAACATCCTTTGGGATGCCTGTGTTTGGATAACTGCATGCTATAAATGTCAGCTGCAGGATTAGTTAGCTATGGCTTGTGCTGAATAAATTATCTCAGTGCATCAATGTCTTTACACCTGCGTGGCCATGGCTGCCAGTTCATGTTGATTAACTCAGCATGTATACAAGGAGATCTGGTTAAGAACAGCTACCAATGACATTACACACCATGCTACATCATTTCATCATATTGGAATTGCCTGACACTTTTAAACTCACATTTAAAGATGCTGATGTGCTTGATTAAAATCTGATTATGAGACTTGTGTTCAAATCAAGCTCACAGTATATGGTTAATTTTGAAATCTTTTACAAGGTAAACCTGCGTATGGGTCTTTAAGTGCATGGGGAAAGATGTCAACCACATATTACTTATTTCCCTATATTAGGTACGACAGTTCCAAATGCCATGAAAGCAACACACATCAGCCACATACATGCGTCACAAGGCCTGTTTTATATGTAAGCTCACACACCAGTAGCATCCAGACATGCAAGGATATGTTAGGATGATCCCGGTTCTCTCTCCAGCATCGACAAATGTCAGTGCTCCAGAAAATGCAATGTGTAAATGATATTCACAAATACCAGCTATCATATGTTTTATCTGTACAGTACATCCAGAATCGGAACAAGATTTTATACCAAGTAGGTTACCACTTACAAATAATTTGATTTGGTCTTTGGTGCATACAATAAATGTGTGAAGAGGAAATAAAAGTAAAGGCAAAGTACTGCAGCAGTCAAGGACATAAATATGGACTTTACAATGGAATACAAAAAGAAAGATGTTTAAAGAAAATACTAAAACATAATAAATATGTACAATAATGCCTTTCCTATGTAAAATCTGGCTGTCAAATAATTCACTTCTACACACAAGTCTGCATTGCCCTTTCATCAAAAACTCATCAAAAAAATCACATATTTTGAAGAAAAACAATTAATAGAACTATGCTGTTTCTGTTTTATTTAAGTCTTATGAAATGACCAAAATAAAGTATATTATGGCCCTTTGGCTTCCTATAACATCTGGGCACTGTAGTTTTTAGTAAATATTACTCAAATAGGAGTAAACTGTGATTTTGTTGGGGACCATTTTCGGGGGTGGATCAATGTACATTTGACTATATATAGTATAAAAGCAGAAAAAAAATCTAGAGTATCAATGTTCACTGTAATTAAGATACATCACCCAGTGCAACAGTATAGGTCATTAATGTTTTTTTTTAAATCCTTAATAGCCTTGATATACTGTATATTGGTTTTCACAGCTGATGCTTGTTAGCAGTATAAATGTATTGCTGGATTGGGTCTATTAATTTGTTGACAATAAAAAAAAAAAGACTATCACCAGCCATATTTTTTAATTAATGTTTGTAACTACTGACATATGATATTTATTTACAACAGATACTGTATGACTAATTTAATCTCAAAGAATCATTTAGTAGATATTTGAAAACTGAATTTGGCCCAGTTTTCTTTTTTCCCCTACAGTAATGCTGTTACATTTTAGATGAGGACAAAGTAAATAATCAGGATTAATGAGCACCACCTGAGGAGTTTGTCCATCGAAACAGGAACCTTCTGTGCATCTTTAACTCTCCATCTAGCCTGTGCGTGTTGTTCAGTATCTAGTTCACCTGCAAAGGCTATGAAATATGACAGGAAAGACAGGCCCTGCCATGACCCGTGAATCATGCTCTCTCTCCCCCTATTGCTCTTGCTCGATCTCCCCTCTCTCTCTGAGGTGAATTATTCAACAACAACAACAGGAGGAGGGGGTGGAAAGGTACATTAGAGAAGTTTCCTAAAACGGAGTGCTGAAGACTAGACCATAGATCACCAACCCCCCTGCCCCTCCACAGATCTTTACAGGCCAACCTGCAGCAGTGGAGTAGCCGATGCCTGCGTCCTGCTGGCGTGAATTACGACAGCACAGCCGGAGCGGCCACCCACCAGGGACAATATTAACTGCTGATTTGATGAAACACACACACACTCATTAGCAGCCCATATCTTTAGTAGGATTAAGTGAGCAGAGACGTGCCATCACCTGTGTAGGCGTGGGACTGATTTACTCAGATCTGTGTCGTTACGTGTGAGGGTGGGTAGTGTGTGTGTGTGTGTGTTTGTGAGGGTGTGAGGGTGGCGTATAGTTGATGTTTGTGTGTGGATGATATGTGTGTGTGTGTGTGTGTGTGTGTGTGTGTGGGGGGGTGGGGGGGGGTGTGGGTGGCGTATAGTTGATGTTTGTGTGTGGATGATATGTGTGTGTGTGTGTGTGTGTGGGGGTGTGAGGGTGGCGTATAGCTGATGTTTGTGTGTGGATGATATGTGTGTGTGTGTGTGTGTGTGTGTGTGAGGGTGTGAGGGTGGTGTATAGTTGATGTTTGTGTGTGGATGATATGTGTGTGTGTGTGTGTGTGTGTGTTTGCTAATTTTGCTAAGTAATGGTGCCATCTCTGTCTTTCAGCTCAGTCATCCCAATGTACCCTGCTTGAGTACATGGGATAATAATAGTGATTGGCAAAAATAAATGAAGAAATTATTTTTAATCACAGTGTCTGGTATGTCTCAGGTCAGCCAAGTGAATGTATGAGTGCCAATAAATGCCCGACTTTTCCCAATTGCCCACTAGATATTATGGTAGGGTGCTGCTCATGCTCCCTGCTGCGTTGGGTGAATGAGAAGAAATTCAATCAGACTGGGTTAATACCACCTCCAGCTTAGGCCACTGGTGCATCTACGTGCTTCTCGGATGGTTATTCTACCGACTGTGGTTGTTGTATGACGTGTTGTATTTTATTGCTCAGTGTTTTGACTAACAAGTTGATAACTAAGAGCAAAGGAAAGAATGACAGATCATTGGTTGCTGACATTTTTGTGACATTGTATTTTGCTTACACAGCCTATCAGCGCACAAGGATGGTGAATCGGTGCACTAAAATGAATAAATTTATTATTTTCAAACGTATACCTTATGAGTGGTAATGCGCCGAAAAGACATTTTGTGGAATGTGCAGTACTTGCTGTCAAAGGTGCATGTACCTTAACGGATTTAATACATTTACATATAACAACCTGAAGGAACTGTATCTGTCAAAAGAAATGGACCGCCCATCACTAGTGGAGTAACAGCCTTCATTGGGGAACCAAAGTCAGAACTATTAAAATTGTACACTTTGTTACAGTTTGACCATTTTAAGTCAGCCCCTTTTAATGGTGTCATGTTATGGTACGCCAGTCATGTCTCTCCATACTGGCATGTAAGTCAACCCATTATCAAACCCACAAAGGACCTGTGACTTAAACCCATGTAAAGAAAGTAAAGAAAAAATTACTAAGTAAAAGACTCTGTGGTAAGAAATTACCACAGAGTTGTTTTTAAAACTGTCGTTTTTACAGGTTTATTTAAAAACAATAAGTCTAAGTTGATACATATGTATCAGAGTAATGTGCAGCAACCAACATCAGACATCAATTCATTTATAACCAATAAAAGGAAAGGAAAAACAAAAGGGTTTGAAAATTCATTCCTTTTAAGTAATAGAAGTGACTGAAAAGCAGTTGGCAGACACAAACACAGGTCTCCTAGATTGAAGTCCTGTTCTTGTTGAATCAGTGCTTGACTTTCTCGCTCTTTGTGCTATTTGTTGCTTTGACTGTCTAATAATGTCGCGGATTGGTTTACATTGGAGCTGGTTGACAGCCTGATGCATCACAGACAAACACTAAAGGGAACACTGCCCAAATTGTGTATTCTGATGCCCTGGGAGTGAGACCAGACTGAAAGAGGAATGAGTCTTCGAAGAGAAGGAAGGCGGTTACCAATCAAGAAAGATACTGGCTGAGTTCGGTGATCTGTGAGTGGACTGTGTTTGCCTATAGCAAATCAGGTGCAATTGTGTGCAGTTTTCTCAACATGGTTGCTTTAAAACAGAGCACATTAAAGATAAAACCGAGCACAGTGAGGACAAATATTGCAAAGAAAAACATCCCCTATCTTTCAAGAAGCTTGAAATGTCAGAAGTGATGTCTTATTTAGTGATGATAATGATCTTACACAGACTGAGGATCAGGGCTTAAAGATTTTTGTCTATTCTCAACTTGTTTTATCCACCCTAAAACATCACCTAAGAACTCTCCGGGAAATCCAATTATTGGAATAAGATTATCGGGGCGTGGTTGCTCCGCAAGCATTTTATTTCCCTCCAGCTCCAAATATTGGCCACCCAACCCCAATCTCTCCTCCCCGTCCCTCATTTAAGACCTCTCTCAGCAGACCCCTCACCTTTGATAATGGCTAAATTCATCAGCAGGGACCGGCAAGGTCTTAAGGGCAAGGCAGATTGGACAGAGCTATCCTCTCCTGCCGTTTTTCTCCTCTTTTCCGGTGGAAAGCGGCAGCTATCTGTCTCCTCACAGTCACTGGCTGGCATTCCAGCAGACAGCTGCTGTGTGAGGAAAAATCCTTGCTCCTCATCCTAAGACTTCTTAAAGGTCAAACCCTACAGCTTTTATTCCTTCTTTCCATTTGAACCCACAGTGCTTTATCTATGCCTTTCAATGTATTAGGTAATCCAGTTCAGTTGCGTTGGAAAATTGATTGTATTGAGCCACTTTTAAACTTAAAGGGGCACTATGTGAAATTCAGAGCATACGAGTTGTCCAGACACGATTCTCAATATGGAGTTGGCAGAGACTGCTGTTCACAGCTAACTGTGCTAACTCCATAAACAGTGCTAAACGGCAGCAAAGGACAGAGTTAATGATGTTAACTGTGGGGAACCAGTGAGTGGACACTATGCTTCTGTGACGTTGCCATCTTGATATCAGCAGTTACCAGCAGCATGTGTTTGCCTGTGGGATGTACACATGAACTAACACGCATGTGTGACTAGACTGGCTTACCACCACAAACCACAGAGAAGCTTTGATTGCATCACACACAGAGGGAGCATGACTTCTTCTGTTGCCCTGGACAGCATAAGAAAATAGTGCTTTGCTGCTTTATTAATGCTCTGAATATTACATACAAAATCCTTAAGATGTTTTAACATGTTTTGTATTTATTGACCTTACTTTTCTGAAAGCCTTTGTTGAGATGAGGTTACAGTCTGCACACTTTTCTCAGTTTTGTCAAGTAAGTTTTTGATCATTGTTGAATTAACTTTACATTCATTCAAAAAGGCCATAGACAGTAGCTGCCTATATGCAAAGCTGAGATAATTACCATCCCTCTTTGGATGTGCTTGCAGGGTGGCACAGCAAGGACTTTGTGTATTTTGCACTGCATGGGCCTCCAGCACTCATTAGGTGGGCATGAATATATCTGCACACTTGTGGGTGTTTCTCAGCAAAGTGGTAGTTTTCACAGTTGTTTGACCAATAGTCAGTTGTCTTTGTTATTTTCTACTTTTGGCAACATAAACTATGGCAAGCATGACAGGAAATCAGATGTTATTAATTCTTCAAAAATTATACCTCTCTGGATTTTTTCTCTCTGGCACAGCACCAGAGATGTTTCAATACCATTTTTTTTCCTTTCTGATACCGACTGCAAGACCTGAACTTGCAGGCATTACTGAGTTCTGATCCAGTGCCACTATGTATACCGCTAACCCATTTCCATACCAAAAAGCCAAATAAAAGGTGCAAAAATAGAGTAAAAGTATTCACACACATTTATTCTCATTATTACTCCTGAGATCTTCCTCATTGTCAGTGTTTTGGTTCATTTTGTTGAATGAAAAAATAAGTTTGATAAAATCTTAAAATAAAGAGGTAAAACAGAAACACCAAGCATGGATTACATTTTGTACTACCTTCTCATTCACAAATGCATTCATAATTTCAAGTGTAAATAGTAAAGAGAGATTTTATGATAAGTATATTTTATTCCTAATAGATATTTTGTCCTTGGATTGTGAAGTAGCCTATGTCCTGGGCGTGACTTTCAAAACTATCCAAGGATGTTTGGAAAGCGAAAGTGAAATTAGGTCCACCACCACTCCACTCTGACTCTGACCACAGCACTCTGGAGATACTCGACAAATATTAGAGTACTTTAATGTTATATACAAAATTGACAACCTTGGATAAAAATTCATTAATAAATTACATGGGATCAGACTGATGTACAGACTTGCATTTTACACAATCCATTATTTTAGGCAGTATTAGAGGTATTTCCAAGACTGGTATTGGTATTGGAACAACTGGGAAGACACATAACCCTACGTACAAAGACGAGTGCATTTTTTTGGAACCTTTTAGCTGATTTACCTGCAACTAATCTATTGTCATAGAATGTTGGTTCACAGAATAAAAACTATCTTCAACCAACGCCTCCACAATCATCCTTAATGGACACATCTGTATTTTTCAGAACACTTTTTCAATACTTGTTCATCAACAACGGTTTTATTTTCAAGGTTTTGACCAGAGGCTTTTTATTTTACCTACCTCGACACTGGTCATAATGTTCACCGTATGAAACACTGCATTTTCTTATTACTGCTCTCTGTTTTGATGTTCAGGAGGGGGAAAAAAACAGAAGCAAAAGAGAGAGACTGGCATTTATATTTTGCCAAAAGAAATGAAAGGTTGTGATCTGTTAAAAGCACTTGAAGTCAATCATTTGGTTATGCTTTTTAGATTTGAAACCTCTCTGACTTCAAACAGGAAATAAAATGAAAAAAGCACAAAAATGTGCCTCTTTTTCACATTATTTTGTCTCTCCTAATAAGCTGTCCTATTTCCTGTGTCGCAAATGTTTTGACAAGTTTGCAGCCTTTCGAACTCGTCATCTGGTTGACCATCTCTGGCTTTGGTCGCTGCATTCACTCGCTATCAAGTCTCATTACTAGAGCCAAAGTTATCACAGCACTTTCTTGCGGCGATGACAGTGACCCCAAACACAGACCTCATCTTGCAGTCCCGTCCATGACATTTAAACTGGCCTCTAGGGAAGGAGCGAATAAACAAAGACGACAAGGGAGAAAGGGCCGTAAGAAGTGGACTCTCGTTTGAAAAGGGTTCAAAAGTTCTGCAGAGGCGAGCAGATGGAACGCTACACTGTCAGTTGCCTCTGGTGTCTCTTCTCCGTGGGTGCTTGTCTCGAGCAGAGCTGTGTCAGAATGGCTGCGATAACCATGGTCGCACGTCTATTTTAGTTCTTTACATCTAACCATCTGAACTATGGGAACCACTTAGTGTCCAGTGACCCAAAAAAACTAATTAAGTCATGTTCAACTATATGCGGTTTTGTCCAGAATTTGCTGCTATTCAAGCATTAACCATTACATGTTACAGAAGTTAGTCTTTAGAAGAAATGAATTAGAGAACTTTCTTAATTTCTGCACTTCTATGTAAAACATTTCTTGAAGTTTAATTTGTCATCACCCATAAAGGTCTTCTTTTGCATGAAAGTTAGAGATTAGACTCTGTGAGTTGTTAATAGCCATGACAGAGGAATGTAAGGTCAGATGGCTAAAATAGACACTGTTCAGTGCACTTATTCACTTATTCTTTCTGAACAAATTAAGTTAAATACTGTATTTTAAATATGCAGCCTATCTTCAGTAAAATTATGAAGACAGTTAATGGTAATGTGATAGTTATCAGGGGTGTAACTGTTCACAAAATTCACAGTTCGGTTTGATACGGTACAGTAGTGTCAAAATATATTTTGAATTGGGATCAGTGATTGTTTCACTAACTCAGGAGAGACTCTGCAGACAGAAATTTCTTTGTTAACTGTTTAGGAGCAGCTGGGAGTGTCAATACAATGAGAAAAGCTGGTCCACCTTAACAGTCCACCTTAAGAGAGCCTGGTCTGTTTCCAGTGGGACGCTAACTTCGCTTGCTAACTTTGAGGCTAACACTGTCACTTAAAACAGCAGCTGGCTCGTTTCACGTCATACTCTCTGCCCCTCTTAGACCATCACCAGCACATACACGTTATCGCTCGTGCTCTTTATCTTACTGCACGCGCTGTCTGGAAATAAAATGAGACAGTGAAGTCTCAAAACAACAGAGGCAGTGCACTGTGGCTCTCTGTTTGCAACCTGAGCTGAAACTTCTGTTTGGACTTTGGTGGGACGGGCGGAGGATAAGGGAAAGCTTGCGCTTGATTTACAAAATAAAAGACAAAACGGGAGAAACATTGTTAGACTCATTATGTTGCACATAATCGTTCTCGGTTATCTGGTTTTGAAAATCGAGGGAAGCCAAAATTGTTGTAGAAATTAGAATCTGACTAATCGTGCAGCCCTAGTACGAATACTTGTATTTTTACACCCCTAATGGTTATACCATAATGTTCTATTAACTGTCAGTCTCATGAACTCTCAAATACTGAATATGTGGCCTCAATTCTATGCTTTGCTGATATGGAGTCATAATTATAAAAAGCCCACAAGGTTCCCCTAGGAGCACAAATACCTTGATTAATGAATCTCCAGCTACTAATGTTTGTATTATCATGGGACGCCCATGTAATGTATTGAGATCATGATAGGGATGGCTGACTGCAGGTTAGCTCAACCCCCAGAGAGGGGTCATTTAAAAAGTCCTTCAGGGGGGTCTGTAATTAGACGCCTAGTTAATGTTCTCTGATTACCTTGAGATTATTATAAATGGGAACTTAACATGTGATCGCGGGTTCTTATACCTTTACATCTCAGCCCTATTTCAAGTTGGGAAAGAGAGAAGTTTCCACCAAATGGGAATCTAATGCGGTTAGTTAATTGCTTGTCTTGCTTTTCAAGAAAGATCTGGCTTCTTAAATTTTGATGACCGTATCGGCATATCTTTATTTTATGTATGAGAGAAAAGAGAAATGAGGAGTTTTCTACCAATTGCAACATTCCCTGTGTCAGAATTTCCATTCTGTTAAGACATTAGAAAGTGAATTGACCCCAATCTTTGCAGCAAAGGCAACTCCTCTGCTCCACACTGAAGCCAACACTGTTAACAATAGTAGTTAATATGGAAAAGGGACATTCACCATCTGCAAGTTGACAGGCATGACTTTCCATTAGGATTTTGTCATGGAGCAAAAAACCTTATCAGTTTCAGCAAACAGGCCCTGAATTCCGAATTTGGCTTTTTGTTCAGCTGTGTGACAAGTTGTACCTTTCACAAGCTGCCACATCTCTTGAGATGTTGACACATGCTGAATCCAAAAGCAGCTATCACTACAGCAGCTGCTTTTGTTTTAACACTTTGCATAGGGATTGATCTTATCTCCAAACGTCCTTTATCTTCTACTATGTAAAGTATCTCCAAACATGCTCTGATGCGATATGAAAGCTTTGTTTGGTGTGAAAAATGTGACTCCAGTGATTTTGTTAATTGGACCACCACAACTCAAATGGAGAAATAACAGGAGAAAATAATATGTTTTATGTTCAAGTGATAAAACCCTATAGATTGCAATAGCAATAGTGATTCTTATTGATCGAAAGCAAAGGTAGAAATAGTCTCATGTTGTTATAGAGCCACAGAATCAGAGAGGAAGGAGTTTGGGTTGGATTGACGGGTTAACAAACCTAAGACATTAACTCATGAGACTGTGGTTTGTTTCGTTATCTGTAACGAAATTATTATTGTTCAAACCAAACTGTTGTCAGATCAGATAGTGATTTCATTTATGTTGATTAGAAAAACGTGTCACTATGGAGTGCACAGACCAACAACATATTTTATTGTTTAGAGAGGTGGAAAAAAAACAAATGGAGGTTGTCAAGACAAAAATTTAGTTTGCATTGAGACCAGAATTAATATGCTGTCACAAACCAACAATGAATGTTGGCTTTTTTTGTAGACCTAATCAAGATTTTTCCTAGACTGTAGTAAGGAAATTTGTTGCCCTGCCCTGCAGTTGCTAAAACGAGAGTCAAAATAAAGGATCTCATGCTTTTGATATACACACAAATTTTGTTCCCAGATTTATTTACATCCCTATTAGTGAGCATTTCAGTTCAGTGTGTTACTAGCATGCAGACTCCAGGAATGTCCACTGGGGCTGTTGCCCTTGAATTTGATTTTCATGTCATCCACCATAAGCAGTTCCAGTGTCTGAATTTGGCAGTACATCCAACCAGTCTTGAGATTCAGCCCAGAACCTCCACATCCGGCTTCTTTACCAGTCGCGTCAGTTGTCAGGTGGTTGGTGTTAGACAATCTTGCAGGTGAAGAAGCTAGATGTCAATGCCCTGGGCTGGTGTGGTTACACATAGTCTGCTGTTGTGGGGATGGTTGGATGTACCACACCTGCTGGGTAGATGGATAGTGGATTATGCAAGCAAAGTCCTCACTAACTCTGACATTCTCATTTTTTTCAACTGTTTTTTCAACTGAGAAATAAGAGCAAAAACAAAAGTGATGCATCTTTATTTTTGTTAGGTTAAGGTCTAGGGGTATGGCTGACTTTTGGGTTGAGTGCAAATAAGTTATTTAGATTACTGGTTTGTGCAAACCTGTCTGGTCACATTTATTTACACTGTGATGCCTCATGGGATAAATTGTAAAACTATGTCAACTGTCAATTAATTGTATGGAATAAAGCAAGTAACATTTCTGGTTCCTATCATAGATGGTCGGAATGATGGCAAAACTGTGCAATTAAGATCCAAGATGCAATTATCCTTTAATTTATATGATGGTAATCTATTATACATCATACCATCAGAAACTTCTCTTGGAACATTTGCAATCACAAGAGCTGATTGCAAAATGTAGCTTTCTGAAGATGTTACATTGACTGATTCACTGCGTAACACTTTTCACTTCACACTTAAAAGTTAAAGAACCAACAGACTAATTATAACAAATGAAATGTAATCGCAGCATTTTTCAGTGGTATGACATTGTGATTAGGCAGCCTTTCTTGTATGCACTTTCTACACAGAAAAAAATGTGGTTTTCCCTGTATGAAAAACATCACCAGTTGATTTTATTTTGAATCAGCTTTTGCCTTTTGGATCATTGTAAATGGGGTAGTTGTGGAGACCTGGCCAATAATCTTGGATCAGCACTCTTTCAAGAAATGATAAGTCTGGCCAGGACCTCCCTGCTTCCATCTTAATTCCTTCTCAACTATCTGAAATAGATCCCTCAATATTTTGTGTGAGCCAAGTCTGCTGTCTTCATTGCGACATCCATCTTTAAAGTTCTTCAAAGTCTTCTATCAGGGTGCATGCCTGAGGGACAGTTCACTGCAGGCTGGTTGACCCAAATATTCTGCGTTGCCATCTTTATTCACTTTGGTCTCATGCTCTTTCTCTTTCCATTTACCAGGGACCTATCTGCTCATTTACAGGCTGTTATCTCACAGCCCATCCATCATGGTGTTAATGTGTTTTGTCAGGGCTCCCCAAAGGAGGGGGGGGGGTTTAGTGTGAGATCCCGAAGCCAAAAGCCACCTTTCGCATCCACATTGTACGCCTAAATGGCGTCAGCTTAGAACTTGACAGTATATTATACGTCGCTGGATGGTCGCATGATATCGGGTGGATCGGGTCAGTTGAGAACACGGCTGGACAGCACCCTGCTTCTTGCCAAATGTCAGCTGGAATAGGCTCCAGCCCCCTGCAAACCCTGTACCAGCATAAACAGCTACAGAAAATGAATGAATGTATGTTTAGGCACCCACAATGCTCACTTTGGTTGGTTCATGTACTTCATTAAGTCTTGGCTAAATACAAATATTGAAAACTGTAAAAGTATGAGACATGATGAGTACTTTTCTTCATTTACATTAGTTGCATTTAACTGAAATCATGATCCTCCACTAACCTTGACCAATGGTTTGTCACCTTAACCTAGCCTCACAAGAAATTCAGGATGCAAACTCCTGTCTTTGATGTCAAAGTCTTGCACTTCACTTTGTATGCTCAGCATTCACCCCAAAGATCTCCCAATGACAAGTGTGCTATGCATAAATATAGCGCTTCCTAACCTGGAAAAACATAGAATCCAGATAGGAATTGTGTATCCTATGAAAACGGTTTTGACAAAGAGAAATCAGTAGTATATAACTGAAACTTGTCGGAAAGACAATTGAAAGACCAAAGTTTGAATGTGGCTGTATTGCTTGTCCTTTTATTTGTCTTTATGTATTTGGACAAAACTAACTCCGTTTTCAGGAATGTTCTTTCAAAACCAGTCTTTTCTGAGGACCTGCAGTCAGTACAAAAAGTGCACCCAGTCGCTGTAATTTAATTCATTCCCCTGAATGGTAGCTGTTCAATAAGTAATTTCACTCTTTGACACATACCAATTTTAAGAGCTAAAGAAGAATATCTGAATGTCAGAGGCAATACGAGAGGGAAGGAAGCTTATGTTTGACGTTGACTTAACCTGAACAACTACGTGTGCACTCTGTATAATAGAAATGCCCCACCAAAAAGAAATATCCCTTTGCAGTCCTTTTGACTTTGTGCAGTACAATGCAAACAATGATGACATATAGCTTTGTCTTTGTTTGCCATTTTTAAATGCAGCCACAAAACTATACAAGCCATTTCTGGCTGTCTTTTTCTCAAGCGTATTTGACACAGCAGCCTGTCCCTCTGTGTCCAGCCAGTCTGAACACTGGTCTGTCTGTATGTGATGGACACAGGCATCTGTCACTTCAAAATATGCAAACTGAATCAAAGTGAATAAAGGCCACAACCCCTCAGCATTTGTACTGCATTTCTCTTCGTGACTCTCACCCTCATGACTTTGCACTTTTTTTGTCATCAGATGGAGAGAAACAGGATTATATGCTTAAAGACTGACAGAGATGCAATTGTAAATGGCACTGACTCCACAATGCATTAGACTCACCTTAACTGTCCTTAAGAGGCAGTTTCAAAAAAAGGCAAGCGTGACAACCCGTAGGTACACCAGCAAACAACAGGAAAAGAGATTGGATCAATATGGAGGTAAATCAGAGTGGCTCTTACCACTAGAGCAAGACAATGGAAAGCAACTTAAAATCCCCTCACGGAGAGGATTAGAAAATTCTTGGCCCATCACAGCATGACCAACACGTCCTTAACGTAGACAACAAAAGACCATTTGTCAGTGCATCTTCTAGTTCACTCCAAGATGACACTAGCATTTTCTGACCTGCTGACTCAAAGTTAAGGTAGGATGGTATGATAAACTGGCACCTAACATGAGCAGAATTACTTTTCCATTTTTTAGTTTCTGTCAAAACTCTTTCATTATTTTTCTTTTTTTTCTATTGTACATAATAATGCCAATACAAGGCTTGTGTTAATCGCAGTAAACATAGCCTCTATACAGCTCCTCTCTCTGTAGCAGGCAGAGGACAAGTGCTCCTTGAATTCAAACACACTTTTGATTCTATTAGCCTGTTTGGTGAGAACAGATTAGTGTCAACAACAATACTTTTATTCAGCTATAAATGAAGTGCGCCATTGTTTATCTTGTGCAGAACACCTAAACAAGTATTTGTCTTGTCAAATTAGTATTATAAATCTGCAGCTCTGTTAGCCCTTCTCTTGTGAATAGATGAAAAGGACATCTGGATTGGATGCAATCCAAAATCAGACATTTTTATTCAAATAAATTAGATGAAATCATCAAAATGTGTTGACATGAAGGCCTGATTACCAACACATTCATACCCCCCCCAACATTTTGAAATCATTAAAATCATAAAAATGTGTCAAAGTGAAGGCCTGCCCATCCCCATCCCCCAACCCCCACCCCCACCCCAGCATGGTTTAGGATTACTTGGTTAGATTAGAAAAAGAATGTAATTTGGTTAAAATAAATACATTTGTACTAGCTGACATGGTTTGGAATTAGGCACCAAAACTACTTGGTTAGATGTAAAAAAAAATTCCTTTTTTGGTTAAAATAACTATGTTTGTGCCAAGCGGTAGGTAAGTGCATTGTAAAGTAATGTAAGTACATCACGAAACTCAACATAAGTAAGTAAAGGATGCAACTGCATTAAGTTAAAGTAATTGACCTTTAGTTTCTTTGGGTAAAAGTCTGGTGTTTGTTCAAGGTTGTACGCAAAGTTTCTCACTCTATATACTATTTTTGGGGTTGTAGCATTAACCACCACCCATGTGATGTCTTTGAACCAGGGAATTTATGTGTCCACCACTTAAATGGGTCCTTATTGATTTTCCTTTAGCACTGTGTCCAGCATAAATTATTAGCACAATTTGTGCCACCATCACATAATACTGTGTTAACAGGTTTTGGTCATTTCACCCATTTCTACGAGGCCAAATTGGGAAAAAAAAATCCCCAAACAGAGTAAAATTAGTTGATTAAGGGTGGGATAAGATAGTAGTAATGGTGAAAGGAAGCCAGCATCGACTGTTGGTAAAAGAGCAGATGCTTTAAAAAGATTTTGTTCTGTTCTCCACACCTCCCTTTTTTATTTCACCTATAGAATGACAACAAGACCTTCTCCATTGTCACTGAACACAAACAAGGTTGTTTAAGGTGTCAAAACTTGTGCATTTACAGTAGCATGATGTTCTCATTCATGTCAAGTGATTATCACATTGTGCTGCTCGCAGGGAACAGTTGTGAATGTACAGCACCTCAGTGACCTAACTCTCACAGCAGTGTAAATGGTGTACATGCAGTTCCACATGGTTCATGTAGTCAGAACTAAAACATGACAGTTCAGGCAAATATTTGCTGCACTTCCCCTTTGGTAGTCGGTAATCTTTTAGTCATTGGACACGCTTCCTTACTTTTCTTTATAATTGTTATTTTCTGTCTGTGCCTGTGGCGGACGAGATTAAGTATGAATAGAGAGTGATAAATGTTCATGAGCTCTTATTGACTTTTTACCAGTAGGTATGTTCATGTTCTTCCTCCACTTAAACATAATCTAAGCTGCCCTGAGAATGTTCAAATATTAATACTTTTTATAGGTGCCGTATAACACATTCATACTGCCATGTCTTGAAAGCTTGTGTTTCACAAAAGTGCACAGACTTTTCGTCAGAGTGTAAATAAAACATGGCAGTACAAACTGCAATAATGCCCCGTCTTTGCCACACACTCACAGTTGCCAAGACAAAAACTGAATGCGTGCCATGTCTTTGATCTGCTCCAGTGAAACAGCCAAAGATGGAGTGAATGAGCCAGCTTGGGTGATGTGTTGTGATGTCACCTCTGTTTGTCTCTTACCCAGCCGTGATGTTTAATTTATTGCTATGAAGGTCAGAGGAACTGTCTTGGCTTAAAACAATGATCATTTATTTCACTTTGTGCTCCCTATAACATGAAATTGTATTGCACATTAGCAAAGTCATTCATATTTTAGAGCAAACCCAACAGGGGATTTCATTGGACATTTATGGTACAACCCCATCCATTACCTCAGCAATTTCTGCTTATATGGAAATTTGATTCTACAGAGACAACACAGTCAATTTATTCTTGCGTGATGACATGTCTTGGTTTGGTGACCTTTTGTTGCCTCCAGCAAAGCATTCAAGAGACACTTCAGTTTACATGTATTTGTAAATATAAACAGACAAAACGTGACAACGGTTAAATTAGACCACAAAGCATGTTTTGTTGTTTTCTGTCTCTTATTCTCTTCGGGATGGACAGCTTCTATTAAAGCAGCTCGCCAGAGCGAAAGATATTAAGTTCCCCGTCTCACACCACTTTCATGCACTCTGGCTGTGTTCTGCTGGGCAGTCGTGCAGAACTTGCTCACTGAGGCCATTTGAACTGCATCTCCTGGGGAAGCATCCTGGATCTGTGTAATGCATGCCAGTCACACGTGTAGCCCCTCAAATGGTCTCCTCCTTCGGCCTCGTGTTGCGTTTGATACCAGCTAAAATACTTAGCTAATTCTTTAAGTCCTGTGGCATCATGTTAGAACTGCTCTTTCCTCTAAGAGCCCCAAATATCTTAATCCCCTGCATGCCTGCTTTTTACAAAAGATATGTATGCAGTCTAGTTTTAGCTCCCAATAACTGTACTCAATAGGACTTTCTCATGTTTTTACAGTAATACATTCCAGCAGTGACATTTACAGCTTACAACAGAAAGAGCATAATAACATACAGATGATGTGTAATTTAAATGTATGTTCTTATAAGAAACTTGATACCTGAATCCACTTCTTTTTTTTTTCTAATCAGGGCTGGAAATGAATTTTTTTGTCCACCTGCCGCTGTGGCTAGTGAACTCAAAAATCCACCACCAACAGATTAACATTGTTTTTTTTTTTGGCTGGTGAGTTAAGCAAATCTAGCAGCCCCTTGTATATTTTAACAGCGTGTGGCTAGTGGCTGGTGCTCATTTCAGACCCTGATTCCAATAATTCACTACTAATTCATTATCATCATTTGTTTAGTTGAATGAAATATAATCAATTGTAGGACTACTAGTACAGTACAGTGTATCTTGTTACATCTATGATTAAGTACATTTTCACCCTCACTTTTTCCTGGCGCGCTTCTATACAATTTATAAAAAGAAACAAGGCAGCAAGTCTCTAGCCACTCAACTGCTAGGTGTTTTCTTAGAAGCTACAGCAGATTAGAAACAATAAGCAGTGTGGTGGAGACACTGATTGCAGGCCAGGATGGGAAAAGGACAGCACAGATTGCTACCTGCATGTACAGATGGTGTCGTGTCAGTGACTCGACTTGTTTCTTGCTCAGTGTGACACATGTTCTCGACAGGCACCGGTGGCAGGCACACCGAACGTAAGGAGCAGGCGGAGCTAGATGAGATTAGACCTGGCCAGAGAGCCAAATGGCTCCTCCGGAGCTGCGGAAGTACCTGTTGTGTGGCTGTAATTCAATGAATATCCTCAAGGGACTACTTCTCCTTCTGCCTATAGACAGGTTTCCAGTTAACGAACAATTAAGGATGCACACATTGCAGAGGGTAGAAAACTAATTTCCACAATAAGATAAAAGCTTGATATTTTTCAACATTTACAAATAAAGTAACTTGGAAACCTCTAAAAATCACTGTTTAGAGGTGACTTTGTATGCAGCAATCATGCTTGCATTTCCAAAACTTTTCATTTTTTTCCGCATGCCACCTTTAATGGATATCTGTCTAGCTAACATGACATATTCCAGTGAAAAACAGGAGCTAGTAGCAGTGGTGAAGCTATCACAGACTACACAATGTCCGCTTAATAGGTAGTGGGAAATTAACAAGTCTGTCTTAAAACATATGCCAACAGCACGGCTTAAAAGCACAGAGGCCTTACTCACTCACGTAACATTAGCATAACAAATAAAAAAAGGAACATTGGCATGAAACTCCAGCTGTCTGAATGTATATGAGACACCACTTATATCCCAGGTGCTTTATCTTACAGAAACTCTTACAAGAGGTGACTATGGTGACTACTTTGTTCTTTTCTCTGAGAAACTATAAGCATAACAACAATGAATTTTTTTTATTTAAAACCATCAGTGTGCACCTCTTTCTGCTGTTATGAAAGAACATCAAAGTGATCACTAAGGCATCAATCAGTCTGACAAATGTTTGCTCTTTTCACTTAACAGCCTTAAAGACACAGAAAGAGTATGAACTAACTAACTTTAAAACAAGCATGTATTCTTTTAGGGGCTTTGCAACCAGCTTTAAGTCCAGGGGCGCAGTCAAAAACATTCTATAGTGCATGGACAAATGTGGATAGCACAGATGCATTTACTGCACTTTTAGTCCAAAGGCACATATTCTGGGTTGAAAGTAAGGCGTAAGGGACAAAAGCGTTGTTTTTAGCCCTTAAGTGTGTTTTGGGTGTTATATGTTTTGGATCAATCAGTGTTATTTCCCATTCTCGTTAAAAGCCAGGTGTGCCTGCATCTGGCCCACAGTTTTTTGAAAGGCAGATTTGGAAAATTGTAAAAGCGTGTGCTTTTTTACAGAGGGTAATGCAGTAAGAGCAGTTATGTCACTCCAGCAAATATCATTGAAAATTTAAGCAGCAAAACTAAGGACTATAGTAATAAACTTGACGGAGGGATCAGAACTTAACTGTTAGTGCGTCCTCTGTAGTTAGTTCGAGACTCTATGTCTACCTCAAGTAAATACCTACCCATATATAGTGAAGCCTTAGTACCTGCAAGTTGACCATGGATACCTGAGATGGACCAGTGCCAGCAAATTTAGTCACACAAACACATTCCTCAGTTCTCAGAAGAACCTTAGTTCCTGACATGTTAGAATTTGATCCCAACCATCTACGTTATGACAGCTGCATAAATTCCACTGTCTTTTCTCTGTTCGTTGTTGAACAGCCACTTGCATGTTTCCTTCGTTCCTGTGTCGACCAGAGTGCTTGTGATAAACGTTTCGTGATTGAAGCTTCAACCAATGTCTCTGCTCCTCAATTTTATCACAGAATATCATCCTATCATTAACTTTTAGCTGCTGTGATAATCAATAAATTTACGCTGCTTTTCATGCGTAAATGTGCACAGAGTCTCTTATTGAGGAGTTGGGCAGCAGGTATGCAGCTCTGCTCTGTACATATTTAGAGAATGCCATTTGTACTTATCTCATTTTTTAATGTGTTTTTTCAGCCACCTGCAACCCATCCGCACATTCTTTGTGTAAAAAGCAGAGTGTGTGTGAAACGTAAACTTCTATGTGTAGGCACATCTTACTTTTTAAATAATGCACTATTTAAATAGCAGAAAAAAAAGTGTGCCATTCTGATTTAGGTCATGTTTTTGTTAATAGCTTTCTGTTGAGCTGGGTATTGTTTGAAAAAAAATGATATTAGTACCAATACCAGTATAATTAAGGCAATACCAATATTAGTACTTATTCAATAGCCATAATGCAAATGGAGTGGCAAGTAATATAAAGGTCGCCACTTATCCCTCCACCACTAGGTGTTATGGTGTCTTTCAGCTTCGCTGCCCGTTCCAACAGTGGAGACTCTGATGGTGCATGCTGTGCACTACATACAAAAAACTCAATAGAAAGAGAAGCACTTTTATTTATGACAGTATTGAAAACATACCTTCAGGATATCTATATACCTGGTATACCATATTACTGTGATACCATCCAAGCCTACCCTGTATGCAACATTGCTTTTAAACCCATCTATAAGGTTCACAGTTTATCTGCATTAAATTCTATGTTCAGCTCACACAATCTATTATATTTTTAAACCTTCAATCCTGAAGAATGTAAAACCAACAAAAATCAGCATTGTAGTCTGACCTTAAAATATAAAAATCCTCTCCCTCACCCTAATGTCAGACTAAATGGGAGGCAAACAGAGATGAGCAGTTCTGCATGACAATGACAATGAAGCTATCTGGGCTGACAGTGCAAGAACAAGTCAGCAGTGCGTCCATATGAAAAGGCCAGTGTGTTTCGCTTGCCCTGTGCTCCCATGCATGTTGAGACCATTACTATTGCTGTCCATCTTATGGGGATGTTATGGTCAAGTCAACTGGCAGGCGGACTTCTTCATCAACTGAAAGTGGAACAGCAATTAGACTGCGTAGATCGAAACAATGGATTCAGTGACATTGTCAAAAAGATGCTGGCATACAAGACAGCCACAGCCAAGAGCAACAGACATGTCCAATCTGTGAGTGGATGTAATGCTTTAAATGTCAGGTCCTGATCTGGGGAGACAGTAAGCTCCTGAGAAGGCATGTCAGGTTATACAAAGCCAAGTGCTGATGGTTCACCAGCAGCTGATAGTGACATACTCATTACAGCGGGCCAAATGTGAGAAATAACTTCCTTTGAAATCACTCTACTCATCAGAAATTATTTAACATGTCACAAACCAAAACTGAGATGTGTAATACACTGTCTATAACTTCACTGTCGTGGCCATTGAAAGTGCTTTTATTTCTAAGTCAATATGACCTTGAATGTGATCAATGCACAGCCATATACCTTCTCTCTCCAATCGCAGTCCCATCCGCCTGATGTGCCTTTGCTTACACATGACGCGATCAGAATCATAATCACAGATCAGATCAGTGCGTTTTCCAAGCCATGACTCAAGCAGTAACTCACCCCTTTGGGATCAGTATTTTAGTGAAAACAGGTGTAGTCATTAAACAAAAGAAAACATATTTTGTCTGTGCCCTCTCAGGGAAAAAAACATCCCAATCAAAATAATTCTGGGGCTGCATAATAAATCACTCATGCTCTTGGCTTTGACTTGATTATGAGTGATTTCCTCCAAAAGAGGTGCAAATTTGAAAACAAAATTACTGGCAACTGTGTTTAGCTAATGCACTAACTCTTAACTGTGATAAACTGTGTAGGGATGTTTCAGTGTGTGACAATCTAATTTTAGGCATCTATACCAAAATAAGTTATTTTCTCCTGGTGTTTTTACACACACTTTGAGCCAGAAATCAACTTCCAGATCAGTGATCCAGATCCAGATCACAGATGCTGAAAACATGTTGGTCAATTAAGGATGGACATCAAGCAACCGCTTTTAATTACTCCTGTCTGCTTTTTGGGGCACTGCTGACAAATGAGTTTTGTTATGGATCCTGGACCAAACAAATGCCAGGAGCAAGTCAAGTTTAGGTTAAAGTGTTGTTAACGTGCATGAGTCATTTGTCAAGTTGTCATGGTCCTATAAAAAGGTAAGGCTACCGCTCATCCTCATGCATGTGCAGGACTGGCTGCAGCTGGCTCCAGCCTTCAAAGCAAATTAAGGCTACGGGAAGTCAATGTCAATCAGCCAGGTTGTCCACAGAGGGGAAGTAAGCTCACACATTGCTAACAATAAGCAAATAGGGCTTGAAATATCATGTGCACGTGGCAGTGCACGTAAAATTTGAGCTGTTCAAATAATTCTCAGCTCCACAAGCACTGGTGCATGCAATTTGGTTCAGCTGCCGTCTCACTCATTGATGGTAAGATGCTTTTTATATTTTCTCACACCACACATCCATTTTATTGTGAATTAGAATTACTACTTCACTGTTGTATGCCTCCGCTAACCACGGTTTGTTGACGTCCATGTCTATGAAGATATTGATGCTTCACACACGTCTTCCCCCCGACAGCAATACTATCATCATAGTTTCAAGGTGGCCACTCAAGGTTAGCTTCACCAATTCAGTACCAAATGTCTCCCTTTCTCTATCTTGAGTTATTATGTCAACTAATGGCCAACAATTTGCTTTTGCAGAACAGTATTTTGTTCAGAACGAATGATGATTGTTTGCTCCGACACATGGTAAGATTTCTGGCTTCAGCTGATGGTCTGACCAGTATATTTATTCTTAAACCAAAGCTGATATGACATAATATTTTATTTGGCCATCTTACCCATTTTTTGTTCAGGTAATATTTAGGGATGAGCAACTACAACATTATCTGTATCTTTTTTTGTATCTGTTACCAGTGAAACTATCTGTATCCGTATCAGTGCTCGGAATGGCCTGAGTTTTAAACTGTAAATGAGTTTGACCTAACCAGAAGTTATTTTAAAATAGGGGTCAGTTAGAAGTTGCTATATTTATTATTTATTAAACATTTACAGAACAGCCTCAGAATTGAGCTTCAGATTAATAACTGACAAAATGAGGATTTTCCTTTGTCACAAGTACAGATATTGCGAATGGATCGTTGCATTTCTTTTATCCATACAGGAGCCTTGTTCATGCGAGTATTTGGCTCAAACCTAGTAATAATTCTGTTCATTGCAAGACATCATAAGATAACTGTGCAAAAGACCTTGTTTCTGAGTTACTGTCTTGAACTGAGAGGATGGCAAAATAAAGAATTGAATCAATGGCATTTCCTGAGGTATGATTTATCAGCTTGATATTTAGGTAAATTATTACACAACAGTAATAACACGCTGAGGGCCTTGATATTGAACATATTTGCTGATCAGGCACTCGCTCCACAGCTTTTGTCTACAACAGAACACAGTGGTCATACTTGTTTGTTCTGCGCCTCCCTCAGGGATTTGTACACTGCTGCCCAGATGTCTAAAATATTTTTGTTATAATGACGTGTGCTAATTTTTCTCTAGCTGGAAACAGATCCTATTGCTAAATATCTTTTTCTGCTATGTAAAGCAGACAAGAGGATGAATCTCATTCAGAAGTATTTGCTGTATGATAAGAGACATGTGCTTGATGTATAGTTGTATGACTTCTCATGCTGTAAATTTAGTTAAAATAATCTTCACACATACAGGTGAATTCAACTCTTGTGTGTTTGTCTAAATTAGTCCTTAGTGTTGTACTGCAGGAACATGCAGCCTGCTTTCCACTCTTCAGCGTTTCTGGAGTGACCATTAAATGGTTCTCTTGCATTAGCTGTTAGTATTTAATTTACATTTCAGTAGTGCAGTGAGTGTGTCAGTCCTCATGCTCCCACTCTGATCGCTGTGTATTTTCCTGACCAGTGAAAAATCCAATTTACAATCTGCCTCAGAGAGTGGAAGTCAAAACAGCCCCCGATGCTTCATTACTTCCCCACAACAGCATACTGTACACACGTCGATAGTAATATACATGTATGCTTTACACTCCCAAGCTAATTAAATGGCACACACAAGTAGGCAGCTTAGTGCAGTGAGGCGACGACGGTTTCAAAGTTGCCCTCGCTTGTCACCATGTTACAGATCCGCATAAACAAGTTGCTGCTCTCTGCTCCTCCAAACGTCAAATGGGGGCACAAGCTGCCTGTCATCCCTCTTGTCAATGGACGTGTCAATCAAGAGTGAAAATGGGACACTTTTACACCTTTCAATGACAGGCAGGTTACTGTCAGTCTCTAAGATTCTCAACAAAATCTGAATTGTTTTCAAAACACAGCCGTTGGGCAGTTTTACTATCAAACAGAAATAGGTCCGATAAGTGGTGTAGCTGTAAACCACGTTCTGCCACCGAACAGAATTCCAGCTCTTACAGGAGACACACGTTGCCAAATAACTGGCAACTTCTCAAAACAACCTATATAGGAATAATATTTGTTTAAGCTTTAAATTTTCTGTGTGAAGTCTGGTGTTATGATGCATTTCTTTAGCAAGATAAAGAGTTTATAGGCATGCTAGCTGCTCTGTGAAGCTGTATATAGGCTAATTAGCACTCAACACAAAATACAGCTAAGATTGGTGGAACTGCTTTTCGTTTCATAGGTATTTAGTCATAAACCAAAGTATTGAACAAAGTATTTACTGTATTCTTCTGCTGACACAGCTACATATATTTATGTGTCATCTGCAAACATGAAATAGGAATCCTTGGGTTTTTGAATGATTTTAGCTAATGGAAGTATGTTAACATTAACTTAGGTCCAAGAACCGACTCTACATGTGGTTGGGAGATGCTCTGATGTAGACTACAGCTACCAATTGATACAAAATAGTTTTGGTCTTAAGAAAGAATCATGTATATGTCATTCAGCACCTTAATAAGAACAGCCTTGTAGTGGGGCACAAGTCCATAATTGTCTAGGTAGTTGTTTACTGCCAGAAGATGAATTGTCTTGAGAAAACTTTACTGAATAATTTTACAAATAAAAATAATCTAGATAAGAGTCAGAATATCGGCAGTGTGATACCCAGCTCCTCATCTGCATTTGGACATATCCTTGGGCGAGTTACTGAACCCCAAATTGCACCCGTTGGCTGTTGCACCGGTGTGTGAGTGTACGTGATTGTTAAGGTGAGCAGGCGGCACCTTGTATGGTAGCGTCGGTCATCAGTGTATGAATGTTTGTGTGAATGTGTGAGTCTGGCTGAGGCGGTCAGAATATGAGACTGCTGGGTGGCGTCAGGTTAAAACACTGCCAATAACAAGGAGCATGAAGGTCCCTCTAGGGCAGGTGGGTGGGGCAGTGGATGGATCCAACAAACCCCTGACTCTTGTGCGGGAGTCCAGTGTTCACTTCCTGTCTGAATGAGATGTTTGCTCAGATGGATACCTAGCGCGTAATATGTAGACAGGGAAGTTCACTGCAAATCATCAATATGGCATGAGAACTTGTTGGATTAAAAGCATTAAAAATGAAGCAATTCACACTGAAAAAGATGGAAGGGAAACACATGTATGAAGGCAGCATTTTGAATTACAAGTTGCACAAATACATCTGGGCAAAAATATATTAAAAAAACAGACACAAGTCTCTTGCAAACCCATGCAGAGTAAATTGTTGCTGGTTTTGAGTCAGCAACAGAAAGAGATTAAGACCATGTTGCCGGTGTCCTTATTCCTCTTGCTACTTCATTTATTTTCTCCTGGGGATAAAAAAAAGTTCTATCTTATCTTATTGTTGGTAGTTTTATTTTCTGATGTTGCTTTGCATGAAGTACCATGCGGGGCCACACTTTTCTGCGACAGAAAAACACTTAAAAAACATCACAGCTGAAAGTGGCAGCAGGATCACCTCTGTGACAGTAACAAGTGTTGAGTGGACATTCAGACTCATCGCTGTTCAACTCAGGCTTTCATTTGATGACACATCTCAAAAAGCTTTTGCATGGATCTGTGTTTAAGATATAAGTACTGTAGGTGTTGTACACAATATCAGACAGAAGCTTGGAAGGAGAAAACATTGTGTAGCATGAATACATTATACTGAGAAGAGAAGTGACATAATGGGGCTACAGTGCATTTTGCCTGGTTTAGTGTCCCTCACTACCCGAGGCTCAGGTTAGTGGTAGCGAGAAGCAAAGAGACAGGCATGGCCATTCCCTGTGTGTCTTCACATCAGCCAGACTGGAAATAGGATTAAGGTTTCACTCCCATATGCAGAGTTATTTAGTACATTTGTTTATGCTTCATGTGGAGCTACATCTGACGACAGGCAAACACACACACACACACACACACACACACACACACACACACACACACACACACAAACACACAGACACTAGGGAGATGAGTCATTCCCTTTATGAATCATATTGTCTTCTCTCAAACTAGTGTGTGGCTCAGTGAAAAAAGACCAACTGATTCCAATAATAAATTTTCATACTGTACTCCCTCCTGGTTCTGACGATGCAGAAAATTCTAGCAGATGGCTAACACTTGTGTATGGAATAGTTAAAAGACTCAAAGTTATTGATTGATCTATTTACATTTAGCTATTCATTTAGGGCTGGACAGCTCAAGGTTTTACTTACCCAAGTGTGAGTGGTATGTTTTATTTATGAGAGGTATGTGCTTTTGGGTTTCTGTCTTTCAACATCATGGTAATACTACATGTTTTGATTCTGCGGGGATTTGATCCCACATTTCCATGTCTTTATGTGAATCTTGGCATTTTCTAGTAAATGGACAACAGCTTTGTTAAAATTCTTTTTTTTTATTCTTTAAATTTTTTTTAGCCAAAATGCATTGTTTGTCTCTGAGGTTTAACAAATGCTGTACCTTGAAGTCATTTGCTTTCTCAGAAAACGTTTGCAAAGGTAATTTTTTACTGCTTTAGTGGAAACAATGAGTCTGCGACTTAGATGCACATAGGAGGATGATGTGAGGATGAATGGTAAAAGGAATAAACATAGGTTGTCTTGACCTGCTGCCTTGACCAGTACTCACTTTCAGTGAGGGTCAGTGCAGAAAATCCACATTCACACAGGTACGTGGAGGTGAAGGAGATGATAACTTGTATAGCATTTTTGGAGAGTTGGGGGAAGTCTGTCTCCACACACAGCCCAAAAACACTTCACTCATCTTTTGTTTCAAGTCCATATTAGAGTTAAGCTTTTTTCTTTTTCTCAGGTTTATTTTGTCTGACCCCGTGCCTCCCCTGAAGCAGTCTGGCACCCCAAAGGAAGGTGCGCCCCACACTTTGAAAACCACTGGGTTAAATAAATAGTCAGGAAAAATGGTCTTATCTCAACAGTGAGAAAAAGTGGCTGAAGTCCATTTAAAACAAAGAGAATATTACAGCCCCTTTGCATTGGATTTGCAAAAATTTAACCTAATCAACAGAAAAAATGTTGATGTACATTTCTGCAAAGTACAGATAGGTTACATTTATACATTGATATGTAGCAGATATGTTGAAACTTGACATTTCTTTACATTTCAACAATGCTGTGGTTAAGGTGTGGTTAAGTTTAGGCTCAAAAATTTACTTAGTTTTAGGTAGAAAAAAAGGTCATGTTTTAAAGATACCCTCTTTTCATGTCGTTATCCCAGCAGGAAAAGCAGCAATGTCTCAATGAAGAACAATCCCTTTTTGTGGTACTAACCCCAGTGAAAAAGCAGCCAGTGGTCACGAAGAAACACCATTGTGGGGTAGCTAAAAAAACTGCTAAAAAAAACAGCCACGAGTTGTGAAAAAACATCCACATTAAGCGGCAAAACAAAAACAAAAAAAGACTGAAGAGACTGCCATGTGTCGCAAAAGAACATGCACATTTGAGGGCTAAAAAGACGCAGGAAACTCAATGAACTGTATTTTTCTGTTTCAAACAGTGGTTTGCAGTGTTTTGCTGCTTGGCAGGCATCTCACTTAGGTGTCCCTCCATCCGCCATCTCTTCCTTCTCCTGATGACAGCTCATAGGCTACATCATGTGAATATGATACACATGAAATGTACAAATGTAACTCATTTGTGGTTTGCAGAAACATACAATGCCAACATTTTCTTCTGGCAACTGGGCTTGAAAACTAGAATTGGAAAATCCAAATGTTAAAAAGAACAGCGATGCCATCCCCTGTGGCCCCAAAATGAATCTGATCTGACCAGAATCTGAGACTTATACTCATTTTAAACAGAACTGTTTTATTTTTCCACAAAAAACTTAGATATGAATAATTTGAACATTGTTTTACTCACATAAAAAAAAAAACAGAAATAGAAGCTTTGATTTAGAATTTAAGAGTTGATTCTTCATATTTGTTGAATTGTAATTTGCCTGTAATTCTAAACCACACAGGATTTTTTTTTACATGTAGCTGAGCATGCAAAAATCCCTGCTGTGCACAGAGTAAGACTTAAGGCTACGCCAAATATTAATTGGAATTAATTATCAGTGTTACAATTGAAAACTGTTGCCATTTACCGTATAATTAGTACCAAATTACACAGTCCTCTCCAGAAATCTATTCACAGCTGCACGCGTGGTCCCTTCTGGCAGCTCCAAGTATTAGGAAACTATTGGACCAAGAAGTGTTATCCACCTCCACGGGGCCATTTATGCTTTTACAACCTTCTCAGTCCTTTGAAGCATGCGATCAACAAGGTGCTGAAAATGTTTGGTGATTTTGGCCCTTGCTGACTCAGTAACATCACACAGTTTTTGTTGTCCCTTACATTCAGAGTGAATGCTGTAGTGCACGCAAGCCCCAGGAGTTTAACTGCCCCTCTGCAATGGCTGCTAACGGTGTCTGGCACCAACGATCAAACTACCTTAAATGTGGATTAGATAGCACACCTTAAACATTTAATTAAACAGCAAACTTAACCATGTACATGCTTTAGAAAGTGAGGCACAGCCATATAACTGTCTCAGTAAGGACCCGTTAACATGTGATTAGCAGTTTGCATCAGTATACAGTTGTTTTTCTCCCTTTTTTCATATGTGTGACAGCGTCTATTGTGGCTTCATTTATAATCATTATCGTCAAATGTCAGTTGGTATTACAGGTGACTGAACTAGAGTTTGGTGGGAATGGTGAGATTTTATCCATAGACTATTATTTCTGCTGGGGGGTCAAAGCAGAGCCTCATTTCTCTTTTGTCGCTCAAAGCCCATATCTCATCCAGCCCTCTTCACTTCATCTTATTGATCTCCATGGATTGATTTTATATGAGTGATGAAATGATAATTTGGGAAGTTGAGAGGATGGCCTAGAATTTCAACTTCTTCTGCATGTGACTTATTCTTTCTGAATATGTTGGCTGCAGAGGTTAAAATGCAAACGAATGGCAGGACGCCATTCTGTTACAAAAATTGGTTGCATGCAGGCAGTGAGTGAGCTGAATTTATATCTTATTAAAATCGGACATATGTTCACTGGCATGAAGGTGAATTAATAACCATCAAAAGTATGCAATATTAGGCTGCCCTTGCCAAACTTGCCCTTCAGCCAGTTAGCTGCAGGGTTAAATCTATGAAAACTGGATTTACCGGACTATTTTCCAGCTCACATACAGCAATCAGCCATATCATTAAAACCACTGACAGGTGAAGTAAGCAACCTCAATCATCTCGTCAGAGTGCACTGTGCTGCAGGGAAACATTTGGTCCTGGCATTCATGTGGATGCGCAACACCCATCCAAAAACCCTTGCAGACCAAGTACACCCCCTCATGGCAATGGTGCTCCGAGATGGAAGTGGCTTCCACAGCGGGACAATGTACCATACCACCTGGCAAAAACTGCTCAGGAATGGCCTTTGGAAGGTGACAAAGAGACAATGTGGCCTCTGAATTCCCCAGATTGCAATGTAATCCAAGCCTTGCTGACACCGCGCCTCACAGCTCACAGGACTCGATCCACGATCCACCATCGATGTTGGCTCTGATCAGTCGAGGCATGGGCACAGGACCTCAGGGGTAATGGCACATCCCACAGATGCTTGATTAGATTGGAATCTGAGGAATTTGGAGGCCAGGCTGATGTCTTGAGACCTTTGTCACATTCCTCGGTCCATGCTTGAGCAGTTTTTGCCAGGTAGTCTTGTGCATTATGCTACTACGGGGGCTCTGCCGTTGGGGAGTACTGTTTCCATGAAGGGGTGTAGCTGGTCTGTGCCAGCGTATGTGTGGTTCTATGTCAAGGTTAGGGCTGGGCAATTATATCTCAGATCAATATCACTTGTTTAGTTTACCTTGATTACGATTAGTGAACAATTATTTTGTTTTTTGCTTTTTTGGGGGTTTTTTTGTTTGTTTTTTTCCCTCATAATTCACTGACACGGTTTCATTTGACCATGGTGTGTTGGAGTGTAATAAACGTATGATGCATTATTATTTATCAAATTATCCAGCATTACATAAGAATTAAAGGCTCCATCCTAAACAAACTTAAAGTAAATTTAAGTACATCGTGTTGATAATCGGCCAACCTCTCTTCACTGCAGACTCTGAGTTGAACTTCTGCTGTGTGCTATTAATTGTTTTTCTTGATTAAAAAAAGAAAAGAAGTCACTTTCCACTGTTGAATATTTGGCTGTTTGTACATTTACTTTGGTACTGTGAGGAGAAGCTCCGCTCTGTTTGTCTTTCTCTCTTACTGCGCTGCTGTCGGACCATCAGCTGTTGGATCCGTGATAATGAAACGCCATGAAACATGTGCGACTTGGTTGTCAAACACTCAGCTGTATTCTAGAGTCAAAGTCGTTCACTTCATAACATGACTGTTCAGCACTTCTGCTGTTGTGGTGTTTTGGCATGAGGTTTTTCTTAGTGTCGTGAGAGCGTGACACAGAGCCCAAAAGTGTTAGACTCACACCAGATGTGTGGGAGCTGGCAATACTGGTGGGGAAAGGATTACAAAAAATATAAATAACCAACATGGGCAAGATTACGCCAGTTAGAGATTCAGAATGTCGGTTTTGATTACTTTTTGATTAATTGCCCAGCCCTCATCAAGGGGCATCCACATAAATGCAAGGATCCAGGATTTCCCAGCAGAACACTGTGTTTTAATGAGATCATTAATGATATTCACTTCACCTGTAAGTGGCTGTTTGCTGTGTATTTGCAGGCTCATTTGTAAAACTCTGATTACTGTCTCGTCATGAATTTTGTTGATGTTATGAACTAAGTTGAAACAATTTATTTTAAGAAAGTTACAGATACAGCAATATTCAGTTTTCAGATTTCAGGAGATTATACAGTAACTACCCCACATTTTTAGTTTTCTCAAAATCAGATCTGCTAAAATTGCCTGCAGTTTTAACCTTGCTATAATGAGCATTCAGGTACAAGGTTAGTGTCGAGCACAAGGACATATCATCAGAATACGCTGCTATTAAATCGACACTATGTTACTGGAGAGATTGAATTCAGCAGCCAATTCAAAAGGTCTAAAAACATTACAAAATAATGTTTTGTGTCATGTGCTATATGGTACTTTATCCTTTCAAGTCCTTGAAGGTTTATTCATCTGTAAAGTGGGTTATCAAAGGATGAAGAGAGATCATTTGTAACATGTTTAAGGCATTTAAAGCTCCAATATGGAGGACAGAGCTACCAGATGACAAGTCTTGTCAGTTGCACCATATTAAAGTAGAATAGCTGTTTCGTGTGCCCTTGTGTCTTTGTTGTGATTCTAAGTCTAATGAGCAACGAAAGGCTAAAAACCTTGAAAGAATTCTCTCTTTTATATTTTTCCTCATAACGAAATCATCTCCATCTACGTACATTTATGTATGCATGTTTTGTTTGATTTTCTTCTGTTTGGATTGACAGTTACACTAGCATAAAAATCACAGCCCAAATTTTACTTAAAACTCATTTCATGTTGCTTTAAACCATGCAGGACCAACACAGCCACAGAGTCTGATTTTTTTCCCTGTTTAGACAACCATGAAAAGATCTGACCAAACAAAACAAAAAAAAAACAGTTTTTCTGCTCTTGTTTAAGCCCAGTCCGATGAATGAGAGGAGAGCGTGTGAGGGTCTAGGGCCTGTCATGTTTTAAGATGCAGAGGATGGTTTTACACCCAGAGGCATGCACTTTGGTCAGAGAGTGAAATCTGTGTAGTCTGTCATTTGAATTTTATCAGACCCCAACCCTACGCAGGGCTGTCATAGGCAATAGATTTGTGTGGGAGTTTGGGTGTGAGGGAGAAGGGGGCGGGGTGTCAGTGTGTGGGGGTAACATCTGTTTCAAAGCAACCCGGGGCCCATGCCTGTGTGTTTGACCTTGCGTCAGCAAAGTTGGCTTGGGCTCTCTTCCATGGACAACACGTCGCCCGTGGCATAAACAAGAGGAAGTGATGCTTAAACACAGCCCTGTTGCGTCCAGAAAAGAGCAGCATTATTCCCTCGAATCGCACTTGCATCCGCTCACACAAAAACTCTTCTTTGCTCGCGCTCACAAATATCCATTCACGGACACACAAGTTAATGTTGTTGTGCTGAGCTCCATATTTCCTTGCCTTGGGCCTCGGAAAGGAGCACTTGAGTACAGTCGTCTGGCTTGCATGATTGCAACATGCGGTCAGCCTTCAGATACACAGCTGCTCCCATTCACACATCCCCACCACCCTCAGCTGCATGCTTGTGACAATTATATTAATGTTCGCACACATATGCAAACACAAGCAAAAACGCTGCACATGTGCATCCACAAACAAATGCAGAAGCGTGTACGCACAAAAACACACATAAACACAGGCTCTCAAACAGCCCTCCAGGCTTTTTGTATAAACAGAGGTTCTGCTGGAGCTGTGCAGCCGACCTGCTTTTCAGTGTCTGTGCCTCCTGCTTTTTTTTTCCTGTGGTCTTAAACAACAGCTGTCTCGCTCCTGTAGATCTTTCTCCCTGTCACTGTCTCTCTATTTCCCTCCCTCTCACTCTTCCTCTCAGCCTTTTGTCATTATTGTATCTCTCCCAGTCGCTGTCCTCTTTTGCTCTCTCACTCTGTTTGTCATTCTGTCTGCCTATTGCAATGTCTCATTACCAGAGAGGGTAAGCAAAGAATGTTTTCCTTCTGTTTCTACCCCTCTTTCACCCCCTGTCTCTCTTTCCCTTCGCTAACTCTCACTTCACTCCCTCCCTTCCTCTCTCTTTCTACAGTGTCTCCCGCTTGCATCCTCTCTTTCTCACCTTTCTCTCCCAGCACTCTCCTCTATCACAGGCAGGAGTTGCCAAAGCTTTTGCATCCCTGCAGCATCAGGAGTAGGAGGAGGAGGGGGAAGAAGGGGAGGGGGGGTGTTAGTGGGAGGAGAGTGAGAGCTGGCACTGATGTTGGCATCTGACTGGCGTAGAGAGCACCCAGCTAAGTGGAATCAGATACACTGTGTGTCTCTCCAGTGCACTGTGGTGCAGGAATCTTCAGTGTCCCAAAAAAACTGCACCCATCTTTCTCACCCCTCTGTCTGGGTCACTGAATTCCTGTAAATCATATTAGAATTTCAACTAGTTTGACTGTGAAGGATTGTGTAGGAATTGCAGAAAAAGTTTAGATTTGAGCATTTTATGGCTGTCCTAAGGCGGGCTAGCAGTACCCTTCTCTCCGATAATGCTAAGCTAAGTGGCTGCTGGCTCCATATTGAACCGACACACATGAGAGTGGAATCGATGCAACTCTTGGCAAGAAAGTGAATAAGTAAAAGCTAATATTTCCCAAAATGTCAAACTATTCCTTTCAAGTTAACCGAGCAAAATTAAAGGTCGCACATGATTTCTTCTTGCTAATCAGCTGGAGCACTGCTCAGCACAATGGCTGATGTATAGAGGGAGGCTACCTTATTAATAGAATAGGGGAGAACAGGGCTGGTTGTAACACAGGATAGTTGTAGCCCTGGCCCTTCATTGCAATTGACAGACACAAATCATTTTGAAATGGCTGCCAAATGAACAAAGAAAAGATAAGAAAATTAGCTGTGGCATTCACTTTTGCTCATGAGATAGAAAACCTACAACTACCAGAATTCACTGTGCTGTACCAGCCCAATAAACACCCCAGCTGGTCAATGATGTAATGCTAACACCTTGACACACTGGTTGCTAGCTGTTATCAAACAATCTCATGTTATAGTTACCAGGTAAGCTAAAAGATTTTTCTGTAAAAACTTTAGACAAGAAATATGCAACTCAGTAACAGAATGTTGGTTTATATTTGATCAGTGAGTTTAAGAGTTTGATCTCAGTTTTTTTGGCCTCCATTTTCACTGTGCAGAAAGCAATGTGGCATCTGTTTCCTGTTCACAAAGTCTCACTATGACAGTTAAACAGGGCACTCAATATTTAGACAGTTAAGTTTACCACAGTTCATCGACACATACTACCCACACTGTTTTGATACAAAGCTGGTTGAAAATTGACAAAGTATCCCTTAAATAACGTGACAAAATGTTATAATCTGCCCCAAGCAAAATTTGTACCACTGTGACTGACACACACACACACACAGACAAGAGTGCAGAACAGACAAGCCCAAACACAAATGTAACAGCTACACCATTTGATAGCAGATGCATGTAAATTGTTTGTACTACGTTTTGAACGCACTGACTTAAAAGAGCTTCAAGGTAAAGACAAAAATATAAAAAATGTTACAACCATCCCCAGTCTCCCCTATGTGCAGAATGGATCCTAATTTCCCAGCTAATTACTGTCTGACAAATCACTGTACACTGTAGCATTAAAATTGACCTAAATAAGGTCTACTGTGTAAGGTGTCTTCCTACAGCCCCCGAACATAAGTATACAAAAGTGTGTAGGAAAGGTGTCCACATACTTTTGGCCATATAGTGTAGCGCCTGCTGTAATAAGGCAACAATAGAAGGTCATAATTGAATCGCATAAATCTTGATGTTTCCTTTTCCCGCCTCTGGATCGCTTCCCTTTCCTTCCATCAGTGCAGCCCCCTGCTGCTTGTTTCCATCTGTCTTCCACTTTTCCACTCACTCCTCCTGTCATTCTCCTCCTCTCTCTTTCTGTCTCCCTTTCTCCACGCTAATCTCCCATTACCAGAGATGCCATGTTAGAGAATGAGTGTTTTGAGGCAGCAGAGGCGTGTGTCTCCCTGTCTGCAAAGAGGCCAGCTAAATCTGAGACTACTCTTTGAAACGTATACATCCAAATCTCTTCCGCCCCACACGCTTCCCATCGCGCACTCTCCACTTACAAAGCTATACATTTACAGAGCAGTCGATGGGAGGTGAGCTCTGTTTTCATGGTGTGTTTATCTGACTTATGAGGAGAAGAAGAAAAAAACAAGGGGATTTATTGAAGCACAATGTGGCCCCCTGGTGACAGGCAGGGGTAGTGAAGAAGGTCTGCAGAGGTTTTTCCTCCCTCAGCCCTGCTGCTCTGCTGTGCTCTCATTCTGTTCACACACAGTCTGGGCTTTCACTGTCAAGTCTGCAGCTGATTTAAGAAGATACTGCACACTGAAGTAGCATCCAAAAGCTGTGGAGCTCTATTTGGGGAGGCAGATGGTTTACCATGTTAGTGAGCCTGATTTCTCAGTGGGTAAAAACATTTGCAGCGTGTTAATGGTTTTAATGGTTTCTGTCCAAATCATAACCTCGTGGTTCTGAGAAGCTCAGTGGAGACAGCGTGGTGTTAAAGTAACCAAGGTCAGCAGACTGATTCCCACTGTGATTATCCATCCTTAAAGAGCCAAACACCCAATATTCAAAAGAAATTCATAGTTTCGTTGGTACTTTCAGTGGTGTCAAGCCATGCAGATTGTATTCTGATTTATTTGGCCAAATTTTTAGACAACGGTCTTTGTGGCTTCTGCCTGCTTGCCAATTAAATTAGCATTATTGGAATTATATTTGTGGTGCCCACAATGGTGGAAAATGATATCTGTACAAGACATGTTGACCACACCATAGAGCACCACATGAAATGAACCAACACTCTTAGCACACATTGCATACACACACAGGACAGAGTACTGAAGCAATCAAGTAACAGAGGCTGCCAGAGGTGGAGCAGGGAAATGGCCCCTGGGGCCCCTGCATCAAATGTTTTCTCAACCCAAATCTTTTAGGTTTCTTGAAATACCTTTTACTTTGTGTCATTTAATAGTATACACCCAAATTGTTTCTTCTACAGAAATCGAATAAAATTGTATCGGTATGCACAATATTATCGGCACATCATCAGTATCAGCAGAAACTGGCTTTAAAATGAAATATCGGAATTGGCAGAATCAGCCAACGTGCTGATTTCTGCAGATAGTGAACAAGTACAAAACATCGACTCTAAGTTGAAGCATTTCTCTTATTATTTTGCATAATGAATGAATATAACATACACTGACAAACATTGTATTTTATGTCTCCATCTGCTGGTGGGCCATCATGTAAAGAGTATGTATATGATGTTAATTCCACTACAGATGAGACTTGATGATCAATAAATTTGGGTGGGAAAAAAGATGATATATGTATCGATATTTATACTGATACTGGTTATTGGTTATCGGCCAAAATAATTGTTATATATTGGCATACCGGATGTCGGCAAAAAAGCCCAATATAGTGCATACCTTAATGTAAACGTTCTTCTGTTTGGCTAATAAACTATTAAGAGTATTAAAGACAACATGTACTTGCCATTGCAGGGGATCCTTGATTAGCAATTGGAGCAGTCCAGATGATTATGGCATATGGATTTAAATACATCAGATTTGTTCACCAAACATTCATTCCTTGAACTTTACTCCACCATAGTATAATAAAAATAGGTTTCAAGATTAAAGTTGTTTTACGCCAAAATCCTGTATATATAACATCAAACTATTTGCTTCTTTTTAGATGCCGGGAGTGAAAATTAGTTGTCTTCATCATTTGTTGTGCTCTGCTTTCAGAATGATGAAAACAGTTGGACAACAATTACAACAACAATTATCATGACCAAAACAGTTTAAAAAAAAAAGATATTATCAGGATATTTATAGAAATAGAAAAATTAAAAAAGTATGTCATATTCAACTTAACTTTGTTTATTGCGGGTTTTGTCTTTCCCTCTTTTTTTTGGCTAAGTATAACACTCAAAATATGAGTGTAAGGAGGAGAGTGAGTTTGTAACATAACTGTACAAAAACACACAGAAAGAGCAATTGCACTTAATGGATAGTGAAAAAGACAACCAGATGGTGTTGGGGGAGGGAGACGAGCAAGAAGAACAGAAACCGCAATAATTTAAGAGGTGCTGGATTATTTACAGAATATTATCATACATGTGTTGTTGACATGATGTCAATAGTTCATTTTTTAAAGATTACAATTATCTCCAAGATCAGTACATTACCGCTGATGTAGACACTATACAAGATGATTTTTCCGAGGTAACTGTCAATAAATAAATACAGATTGTAAGGCATGCTATAATCTCAAATGACTTAAAAATAGTGCATATAGCTGCCATAATTAGTGGGAAAAAATCTCCACAGGGGAATAATATACCCAGACCCCCTAAGTTTGGGCTGAGCCCTG
Organism: Plectropomus leopardus; assembly: GCF_026936395.1. Classification (NCBI taxonomy): domain Eukaryota; kingdom Metazoa; phylum Chordata; class Actinopteri; order Perciformes; family Serranidae; genus Plectropomus; species Plectropomus leopardus. The sequence goes on along the minus strand of NC_142182.1, from coordinate 24,681,773 downwards.
AGTGTTTACAACATCTGGCTCCACCCCTGGTAGCTGGACTGTGATTTATATCTGCTGTTTTGAGAGTAGTACACGTGGGTGTTGGAGTCACAGCTGGCACATCCATAGAGGGAACCAGACTGTTGCCTGGGCGGCACTTTGGCAAAGGCAGCGACATGTGTGCTAACTATTCATGAGTTAATTTGTGCAGTAATCAATAGCACCAACTGCAAGCTTTTAGCATATTAGGCCACACTTTCTGTAAACACATGAATTGTTGAGACGTGTCAATCATGCTGCACCTGCAGCCGCCTCCCTCAACCACCTCCTGCCCCCAGCTCTCACGAGCCAATGGCAGCCTGGCTGACTGACAGCGTGTTTGATTGTCCTCACAAAACAGGAAAACGCACATGAATGCGAGGATAAGGGAGCAGGTTGTTATCAAATGCAGAGTCTGAAAAGGCCTTTTCATAAACATTTCGTAAAGATTTTTTTTGGAAGTGAAATAAAGTAAGCCGCTGCGAGAGATGGTTTTGAAGACTGGACAAATATGTCAAGCACCATTAGTGTTCATGAATAATCAGGTGATCATGTAGAAAGTTTTCTTGAATGGAAAGAGTTGGATTTAAGTTTGGCCTCTCAGAACGCTTTGCGCTACTGACAGGTAAGCTTTATTTGGTCGTTAGTAATTAAGTTGCAGTCTATTAGTCGTGGTTGATGAAGTTTTATTAAGTTTGAAGAGCTGGAATTGTATTATTTTAAACATGGCTATGTGCTGTCATCATTCAGCTGAAGTTATTATGAAGATTTATTTGGTGCCTTATATGTGTATGGATTCGTGAAATGCCTGCTTGATGAGTTATGCATGCTTTGATGTCTGAGCACATAATTGTTGCACTGAGCATTTGCGTTATGTGTAAGCCATATTGGCGTTTGTTGTAAGTGTTGTTGATTTTATGTGTATGGCATGTTGGCCTGTTTTTGCTGTTATGGTACACTGCAAATAGAGGGGCGGTATAATTTGTTTTTTGCCTAGATCAGCAGAAGTGCATGTCCTGTTGAGTCTAGAGCCATGCAAAATGCTGAAATGCTGATGCATATCAGATCTTGTAAACCGTGGTCACAGATCATCATGTAAACAAATGGCTTAAGGTCGGGTAAACATGGTTTATTTGATTGAAATAATTTATTTAAATCACAATTCTCGAGTAGTACAACCATGTAACAACTCCACAGGTCTGATATGACATGTATTCAGTGTCTAACAACTTGTTGACATTCACCGCTGCCATCCTATTATGGTTTTCTGTAAAATCCCTATAAGCCTATTATTCAGCCAAAGTCATATTCGAATACAGCTAAACCTTAAAAGGCCAAATAAATTCCAGATTGCATTTTTAAGCCACGCTGACAATGAAAACAATACATCCACACAGGCAGACATTTTGACACTGCCTATGCCATTTCCAAATAAAAAAAATAGCTCCTTTCTCAGATGCTGAAGCTGGATAGCAGGTTTTCTGTCAACATAAGGAGATCTAATCCGAGGGTGGTGACAGTGTGAGCGAAACATGAGTGTGAGGCATGTCATTATACAGATATCACACAGAGCATTAACGAGCTCTATGTAATTGTACGCATACTGAGGAGCATGCGCCCAATCAATGGTGCACACAAGAGTGTACACACACTCACTGTAGAATAATAGCAAGAATGTCTTTGTAAACCCATAATAGGATGTTATAAAAGATGCTCTCCTTGATCTTATCACTCCCTTACCTCTGAACGCATCATTATGAATATCATTACAGTCAAAGTGGGCCTCACATCATTATTGTATAAAGCAGAAGTTTCCATGTTTAATGTGAAAACATCATATCGCTCTTCAGAGTTTCATATCTGCCTGTGAGTGCAGCAGCATTGCACAACACATGATTCATCACTCAGGGAATACTGTCCACAGAGCAGTTGGGGAAGGAAAGGGAGTACAGACTGATAAAGAAAGCAGCTAATTGCTGCCTTTTTTCCCAACTTTAAGTAAAAATGTGACGATCGATAAATTATGAAAAAGCTCAGTGTGCTGCCACTTCGTTTCTCATGGGTCACAAATTGCTGGCAGTAGGAAAGCTCAGTGAGGAACCTGTCCAACCAGTGGGCATCCAAACACACCACCCACAACCTACCAACCACCAACCGCCCTCCTTACACCCTCATACACACCCACATACCCCGCCTCGTACCCTGGCAACCTTCTCAACCTCCTTGCAAGCTGTTCGCAGCATCGCCTTGCTTCGGCTCGCACCTGGCACAGCGAGGGGCCCTGTGGCCTTGGTTACTTTCTGAAGCATCCTTTGCAGTCTCACACAGAGAGAGGATCTGTTAAGTGAGTCAGTTCAACAGAAGGCGAAACATACACAAAAGCACACTTTAGTCTATGTGGACTGGGAACCTTCCAAGACGCTTCTCAGATGGTAAAAAAAATTGGGATAGTCATGACTGAATCAGCTCATACAGTAAATGGTGTGTGGAGGACACTCGAGCAAGCACTGCAAACTTGACAGTTCACTCCCATAATAATTTGGGTTTCATTCCTGTATGCTAAAGCTGTGGTGTGGAATATATTCTGTATACCGGAGCTATGAAGTGGAATTAATTACCATTTAAAAATACCCACATTCCACTGATCATTAATGGTAGAACTAAACAGAGATTGCTTAAAAGCTCTCCCTTGCAAACACTTGAGTTATGTAACCCATCTGTTCCCTGCTCCAGGATGTTTTCTATTAATTGTTTGTAAATTATGCATTTAAGAAGAACATACTGTATGACTTCAAGTCAGGGTCTGACATAAGGCCAAAACTCATTAAGCCCAAATTTGACATGCATCATATTGAATGCTGCCTCTGATGTAGCCATGGGCGCACCACAGATGGGAGAGTTGAAGCATCAAGGGAACGGAGTTTTGAATTTCACTGGGCAAATGCCTAATTAATACATTCTTTAAAAGGAAATTTTAAAACATTTCACGTCGGATTTAATGTATTTAAATGTAAAACGTTAAATTACAATCAGCCTGTCCTCTGCTGCCAAACTGCTAAGAGGCCAGAGACCAGCCCGTGATGATTGAAATCTGATCAAGAGGCAGAAACTTAGTCCAGCAAGCCAATAATCTCAACACTTCATTATTTTACAAAGTGACAGTAAGACCCACAACAGACAAACTGCAGACTGGCTGATTATCAATGTTAGCAGCTACCTCTGCAAGAAGTACTTGGGAATGGTGTGGAAAAGTTTAGGCAACAAAACATGAAACACTAATTGTTATATGACTGACTTGTCCTGCTGCTCACTAATGGCTCTAGCCATCCCCTGTCACTTCAGTCATTTTGCCTCCTTCATTAAAAAGCTACTCTTTGCATTCTGTTGAGGAGAGTACAGCTGTTGCGAGAGTGTTCCTTCAATGGGTCCACCATCTGCCATTTCGAGCAGGTTCACACTGTTCATTCACAATGAGGCAGTTTTCTTCCTGTTTTTGCTGAGGCATATCCTTTGTGACAAAAGCCAGTCCTCAGCAGTCTGTGGGAAATCATAAATGACGGGACAACACATTCTACACATAGCTCCTAAAGCTTGGACAATTTTCTGAGTCATTCTTGAAAAAAAAATCTTAAAGTAGCCACTATCTAGGTTTTGGTTTATCAGTGTGCGTGTATTAATTATTATATCTATATATAACTATATACCTGCTGTATTCTTCAGCTCTACTGGCCATTTTAGTGTCTGTCAGTTCATTGTCTTGGTTTTAGAGCCCACAAATTTATGGTTTTAGTTTACTCCCACTGCCCTCATCAGTGTCATATCCAGTATCAAGCGTCTTTTTCCTTTGATAGACACACTAAAACCTGACTGTGCGCTACTTACCAAGCTGCAAGCAGCAGACAAAGTTAGCGACTAGCAACGAAGTGCGGCATTGAGAGGCTAAAGAGTTGGATATTTTCCCTCAGGAGTAGGTGGAGACCAAAAATAGAGCTAAAAAGGGGATTTTTTTAATTTAATTCATCTTGTAGCCACAAACACAACTCAACTGAATGCTAATGTTTTGACATGTCTGTGGGACATGTAGGTGTTCGCTAACCATACGTAAACCATACCAACTTACAGTTGGTAACATTTTTAAGCAAGGGCTGTATAAAATAAACATAACAAAATGACATCTGAGTAGGTTTGTTGGCCGAGTGATGTAGTTATAGTATGCTCTCCCTCAGATCTCACCCATTTGTTCCAGGGACTCCAGTTTTGAAGCCCAGAGTTCAGCATTTTGGCCTGTGCCATCCAGGATTTTTTGGAGCCAGAAGTAACCATATTTTGGATAAGAGGTTGGCTATAACTCTAAGGCTAGTTGCTAGCTTGATTAGGATGGTTCCTTTACATCTATAGTTAACTTTGCCAATGTTAATGCTTTTTTTTCGCAAAAGAAAAACAAGCTTAATACTATTAAAACAAAATGCAGTGACTGGAAAATCAGAGCATTCAACCATTTGGAGGTTTTCTTGTACAACCAAACACTGAAGTTCATTTTTGCAGGTGTCCAAAATGTTACAATTTACTTTGATTAACTGAAAACACACTGAAATAGTGACAGGTATAGCTACAACCATACTCTATGAATCTGGTTATGCCTTGGTTAGTGACCTGTTAACGGACGGCATCCACCTTTAACTTAAAGTGGCCACACCCATAACTTAAATGTATACAAGTGAGTTTTTAAAAATTCACTTCCCCTACAGCCGTTGTGAATGTTGAAAATAGCTATAAAGACCAAAACCATTTTTTTTTGTTTATTTCTGCTGTAAAGTTAGCATTTTAGCATGAAGGTTTATGAGCATGGCTCTTGGAGCCAGCCTTAAGTGGCCATTCAAGGAACTTCACTTTTTGGCACTTGTGCATGGCTTAGAGTGAAAAAGCATTTATGATTTTTGGTGCATCTCAAAGGGCAATACCACACTTATATTGGGGGGGGGGGGGGTGTAATCTTACCATAGCAATTTAAGGAAAACAACAGTAGTGTTCTTAATTTAAAACAAGTCTGTGCTTACATCTAAGGTTATTCCACATCTCCTCTACATACAAAGTAGTATTCAGCCCCGTTTACCCGCCAGATAAAATGCCTTGCTCAGTAACAGGCACTGTAGATTGTAACAGTAACACAGAGCTGGTGTATGAGCGAATGTTGTGGTTGAGAATCTCACTCGTGACTCTGCAGCTGCTGTCCATAGTCTCTCTCCCGCTCACAGGACAGTGTGTCTGCTGTGCTGATGCTATCAGAACCTGCACAGCGACACTGATGCTAAGTGTAAAGAGGAGAGGAATTTCATTACACGCCTGTCATACCTGGGCACATAACCTTACACAGAGAGACTGCTGGCTCTGAGTTCAGACTGTTGACTGCCATTCGCCCCAGCAGTGTGATATTACTGACAGCCTGGCCTCTCTCTGCAAATTCAAACTAACTATGAAGGAACTTGAGGCCAACTCAATAAGAGGCTGTCCATGCTTTGTTTATCCGAGATTTATATAGGCTTGGCCTCTCACCCTCATCTACTGCTGCACTCCTGACTTTTTAGAGCTTGTATATATGTACGATTTTGATGAGTTTTGTCTATAAAGCTCAGTGTTGATCATACTGCTTATTCTACCAGACTGTGAACTGACCAAGTTTTGCTTGAAAAGGAGTTTGTTAAACCAGTCACTTAAATGAACGTTAAATGCAATGAAATTAATAAATAATGCAATAATCTGTTTGCATTATTGATTTCACTTTGATTAAATGTGTGTTTTAAAGTACACCGATCATTGTGTTAACGGCTGTTGAACATATTCTCCGATCCTCTCTATATTTGGCAATAACTGAAGCCAACGGCAACAAGTACCTGTTGTAATATTAGAACAAAAATGTTTTTATGAGATAAGAAAGTGACCCTAATATTTTGCAGCGAGTAGTTTGAAAGATATTGTTCTCCATTACCCTCTCTTTTATTGTAGCTTGAATGTTACGAGTCTAAATAGTGGCAGGCTTTTGATAATATAACTGTCATTCTGAAATGGGTTCATTATGGACTGTTATCGTGTTAGATGTGCTAGAAATGGCACTGCCTGAGACTTAACTTCTCACTTGGCGTGAGAAGCCCAAATTTATTTTGCCAGAATTCAATACCGTCATTTAGTGCTTTGCTCCCTCTCTTGGTTCGACTAATCCTTTTTACTCCCACACTGACGGCTGAAAAGGGAGAGAGAGAGAGAATGGGAGGGAATGAGATAGAAAGAGGACAAGAGCGTGTGAGGGAGGTGAGAGTGAGAAATGAAGTCAGAAGTTGTGAGGGAGGATCGAGGTAAGGATGCAGGAGGGGAGTGCATCAGCGAGAAGAGTGTAGGAGAATGGGAAGAGAGGATGAAGAGGCGAGGACAAAAGGAGACTGAGAAGACATTGGGGAGGAAGGTTAGAATTGCTTTGGACCGTCTATTTGGGAAGTTTCTCTCAGCCTCTGCAGACTTTCTGCAATGGCTCAATTACCAAAGGCCAAAGCATCACCAAGGGCTTCTCTGAGAACATGTTTCCCTTTGAGGCCGCTGGCCTTTCCAAGTGTTACTCTTGCTCCTTCTCAGCTCGCTCCTCTGAGGTTTTGAGCATAATGTCCTTAAATGCAAATGCTCAGCGCACAAAGAGAGAAAAACATTTTCACACCACAAAATATGGTGGCACTGATAATGAAATAGGTGACACTGACATTAAATATTAATCTCTGAAGGCCATGACGGTGGATGAGTGCGCACTTGTCCTTGTGTTTTTTACTGTCAATGTTCTTTTCCAATTTTGTTTCATAAAGTCCGAAAATATTTTCAGCAATATACCACAATATAATTACTATTACTGCATACTTTGACTATAACAGTGGTGGGAAAATAAGACTGAGTCCTTGTTAAATACTCATATTTTTGGTGTTTATTATGGTACTTAGCCTTGTTGGTTATATGCAGCACAGAACTATTGTCTTATCAGGGGATGTTTGACCACAACAGTTAAATTGACTCCTTTTGCAAAGGTTTTGTGAAACAAGCAGACGAATAAGTAGCATAAATTATATAAACAAGTCTAGCAGAGACAAGAGAAGACACAAACCTGTCAAATTCATTTTGAAGTTGTTTTTTTAATTTCTCACGCTGTTATGCTTGAGTTAAGACGATACTGACCAACACCAAGGTTGTTGTAACATGCAGAAATTCCAGTTAGATACCACAAAAGAGGTTCAAATACAGTTAAAAGCTGATTTTTTTGAGTCAGTCTTTGCTGTTTGATATATTTGCGTCCTTCAGAAATAACCTCTTAGTGTGTAAAGGATTCTTTGTTGTCAGTAAATGTGTGGATGAGCTTCAGCATTGTGGAAGCTACATTATTTAATGGGGTTTAAGAGATTCAAGTTACATGATGTTTAGGCTCTGTAAGCTCTGCAGTTGGAAAGTACAGCAAGATACAATAACTGAACACACTGTGATGAATATCTGTCTATATTTTTAGTGAAATTGTGACACAGGGAGAAATGTCAATGCTGTATCAAACCTCATTTTGTGAGTAAGTGTTTTCAGGAGCCGTGTCCACTAAAGTTTTTTTTTTTTCTGACAGCCAGCACATTTTTAAAATCTTTGCAATGGGAGTGCTGTGTTCTTCCGCTACACTACAGACACCAGCAGCATGATGAGGTGCTGAGCATCTCTTCTGCACTGAGTGCTGCACGTTTTGCTTTTTGATTCTGAGCGCCAAGAGCTGAAAAATGTTGAGCTTTGGGTAAAATGCTGCATTTGTCACTGTCACTTTTTACCCAGCCATTCAGTCACAATGAAGTAGAGACAAATGTCATATTATATATTCAAGTGCTGAAAAAACAACATAAATGAAGAAGACATATGTTAATGTGCTGTATATATATTAATGTTTCCTCTCATGAACCCACATAGACCCGCAAGTCCATCCTCTCTCCCTACATATTTCAGCCTCCCCTTTATCTAAAGCAAGTAGGCCTTCTCTAACTTGCGCCGGCATATTGACTCTGCAGATATTCAGATAGGACACAACCAAAGCGTCTCAGCTGAAAAGACGCTGCACTTCCACACCACAACCTTTCGCGGTGTTATTGTCGACCACCGGTCAGCTGAATGGCACCTGTTGCAGCAGTATGATAGGTGGGCAGGCAGCGTCATTTTATAATGCAGCAGGACAGCACCTGTTCCAAATGTGTGATATGATGCTGGACGGTGTCAGATTGAAAGCAGCCAGTAACAACATAATATAAGGAGATGGTAAGTCCCTTTAAGGATGGATGGGAAGGGCAGTTAATGGATCCAACAAACCTGAACTTTGTCCCTGGAGCCCACTATACGCTTCCCATATGAATGAAGAGCCAAATGATTATGTTTTTTTCTAAACCTTACCACTTTCTTTTGTTGTCACACTGGCATTGGTTGTGGCGTCCTGGGAGTTCAACAGCAGACGCAGGGGAATACCTAGCATGCAATATGTAGATGTAAAAGTCCACTGACAAAGCAGCAATATGCGACAACTTGGGATAAGAACGTGTTGGTAGACCACACCACGGGCCTCAGGTGATTATAATGTAACTTCTGAAAATCATGGGAAAAAATGACAAAAAGAACAACCAACAACAGAGACGGAGAATAAGTACTGATTCAGTGTTTACATTAAAAGTGTCAAGTTGGTACTGTGTAGTGGGAATGTATTGGTATGCATTATTAGATGGAAAGATTTTGAATTTGGGAACAATGCAGTTATACTGCGGGTATAACAGGATGAAAATCAACTGAATCATCGTATTGGCAGGATTATTGAAAACAGCTTTCTCTCACACATTTTTCACTATCCAGAGGAAAGGAATTCAAAATGGCATTTATTGAGCCTATAAGGCTAGGCCAGGGATAATGGAAAATTGCTCATGAAAGCGAAGAAAATGCCTTGAATAGAGGAAAAAAAATCAAGGCTGGATCCGGCTATAAGCCATTACAATAGTGTAGAGGCAAAAAGGAGAGAAAGAATGTAGGGCGAGAAAATGAGTAGGCGCGATTAAAGATTATCTGGGTCCTGAAATGGTCGATTCTGGGGGGGGTGGGGAGGGAGGTTGGGGTAGGGTGGGTTAAAGATGGCGTGCCATTTTGAAATGAACAACTCCATCTGATAGTCTATATTTGGCCTGTCACACACAGTAGATGGAATTTAATCCCACGTCTCTCTCATCTTCCGCTCGTGCAGCTACTAGCGGCACATGCCCAGTTCTCCAACCTGCGTCCCTGGCAAACAAGAAAGCAACATCCCCCCTGCCAGCTTCACGGCTGATTGACCCCCCTCTTGCAGCTTCATTTTGTAGCTTAATAAATAATGAAGGTTTGGTTTCTCAGAGGGGTGTCTGCACACTGTGCACCTGGACACCCTGCATGTCTGCTGGCAGGTATTAAAAAGAGCCCGCCAACAAAACTCAAAGAACCACAACCACTTCCTGCCACCCACTACATCATGTTTAGATGAGAGAGGGATTTTGACTAAACTGATGCCTTTCCTCCAGGGAATATGCACATATTGGTGCAATGTTGAATTTCTTCATAGCTTACAGGCAGTTGCCAACATAAACACTGCTGCTCTTAGGAAAGGAGCAACACAGTTTTGTAAACACGGGGTTCCAGATGTCAGAACGGTAACTAGGTGTAAAGATGCATTTTTAGGTTACAGCGACTTGGCAAGGACATGGCAACGATGAAGCTCATTTGAAAGGATCTTTGGCTCTGTAAGCCTTTGACTTAAAACAGCTCCTGAGAGAAACGTGAGTATTGTGTCATTTTCATATGTGACTCCCTCCTGACCTTTACAGTACGCTTATCTAATGAGAAAACCCTGGGAACACCAGAGTGGAGACCGAATGTTTAAGTATTTCACTGCTGGAAAGATGGCCTCTTAACTGTCTATGCAGTACAAAGGTGCAAATACTTTTGAAATTGTTGCTACATGACCAGAGAAAACAAAGGAAAAGATTGCTTTAGCTTAAAAGGGAGAAAACCACCAACTACCAGAACGCACTGTACCACACCAGACCAATAAACAGTCTTGCTTTTTATTGGTGACATACTGCATCCATATCAAGTTGAAACAATAGCAACCGACTGGCAAGGAACAATTTTGTATTCCAGTGAAGTGGTAAGCTAAAATATTTTTTAAACATTTGAGGTGCGAAATTGGCAAACTAATATTTGATTAGCGTGGATTTCTTTTACAGTTTGATTTAAATTTTTGAATTTTCTGTTTGTTGTTTTCACTGTGCAGGAAACGGCACTAAAACAGCGAGAAATAGGCTGTACAGTAACATAATCTTGGTCTATATTTGATCAGCACTGCCTCGTTTCACTGTTTGATCAAATGTTGGTCGGAGTTCGAGAGAGACAGAGAGGGGTGAGTCTGTCTCTTGGTCCACCTCTATACTCTTTGTGTAAGCGGCGGTATGGGTGGTGGGCATTACGAAAATGCTGATGTATAGTCTGTAGTTTGAGCAACAGCCCAGGGAGCCAGGGAAATTCTGCTGTACAATGTATTTTGCATATGTTTGCGAGAGAAATCTAAGCACTGATTAGATGGAGGGAAGGGGAGTTTACCACAATTCATCTAAACATATTATTCACATTATTTTGTTACAAAGCTGTTTGAAAATCAGCAAAGTATCCTTTTAATGTGCCAAACAACCCTTCATATGGAGACATAAGTAGTTTAATGATTAGACAGACAGTGACCGGTTCAAACCTAAAGACTGAATGTAAACCTGAGTAAAGTTTAAAAAGGAATCCCAACAAGATAGACCCACTCTTCCTCAACAAACACTCCTTTGGGCAAGGCACTTACAGGAAACGTCCACCCACAGGCACTCTTATATTACTGCACATTACAGTGTGTGATGTTCAGTGCTTTCCAGGTGTTCTTTCCTGAGGAAATGGTGTCGTTTACTTTTTTGTTGTGTGCATTTTGCCTCAACCTCGTCCACTTCTATTTCAGTGAGCAATTTCCCGCATTGCCCAGAATGACTTGAAGATCCCCAGAGAACAGGAAGGAGCATATTGCATTTGGCTGTAGGTGGAGAGACTGATAGCAATAGCATTAAAAAAGCAGGAAGGCATGAGCTTTTGCACTCTAGTGAACGCCGCGTGCCTCACACAAAATGTAACATGTCTTGTGGCTGCATTGCATTCTGGTCGAATGAGGATTGTGTCAGGGTTGAAGTGTGCATCTTCTGTGATGGATTTCAGCTTGTATGGTGAACATGAGTGCATGATGGTGTGTCTATAAAAAAACCCTTTCTCTCTGAGGCACTACAGCAAAACCTGACGTTCAGGTCATTTTTAATGTCTGTGACGAAGGATTCGTCTTACAAAATGCCTTTTTAGAAATTCTGGAATTTAACATATTGCAATCTAAAGAAGAGGTTAAAAAGAAGAGAACATTTATTTCTATTATGGACATGCTCTTATTTTTTCTCTTGTCAAGAGTTACTTAAAAACAAATTGATATCACTCCAATGTCTGCCAGTCAGAGTTTAGATTAAATGGCTTTTTAGAAGATATACCTTTAGTATCATGGAAGTATTTCTGAATGAAACAGGATAGCAGGTGGGATATATATAATTCCATGAGCCGAATATAACGTTGGGAGGAATTTAACTTGGATTGTTGAAACAAGAGCATGTCATAACAACTCAGAGATTTACAGCGGGCAGACTGGAAAGTACAATCTTGTAGAGAGAGAGAGAGACAAAGCCCATCATATGCTCTGTGTAGTTCCTGAGGCAGTCCATTTTAAAGTTCCTTGCACAAAACCTGGAGCTATCACAGATACAACTTTACTCAAAATTAATAAAGTCAAGCCAGCGGGCCTGTAATAACAGTATTTTGGGGAAACAGAAGGTTTTAGGTGGTGAACACCTAACACAGTGACCATGGATGTATATTGTGATCTGGATACCAGACCCAGGATTGCTCGTTAGGTGCACACATTAAAAAAAGTCTCTCTTGCTGGTTTACTTAAACAGTATGTGACCCACTGAATATGTGCAGTAATGTTTCTACTGCTCGCCCCGCCCACAAGCATCTGGTCAGCTCACAGATATTTCCCAAAATATTAAACTATTCCCTAAAGGAAAACACATCCCTTTCAAAGCGACCCAGAAGTGAAAACGCATTTTGGAATGCCATTCACAAAGGAGATACAATGTAAAATAAATTGTCGTAAATATTTTAGGGTGTATTTTTTATAATAACAGTTTCAGTGGCTGTTGACAGTACCCCAAAATATGTTATTTTGAAGTTAATAGCAGTCTTATATATTCATTAAAAAAATATAAATTAAAAATACTAAGCTCCTGGGGAAAAAGGTAAGTATTTTCTGTCGATAAAACCAATTTGTATTTGATCTTGAAGTTGAATATATCAGAGTTGTGATCAGTAAAACCTTTGCTGATAACCAGGTGAATTGCAAACTGGAGCGAGACACTACAAAGGCTCCGCTCAGTGAGTTTGCAGGCGCAGTCCAGTCTGGCTATTTCTTCATTTTCCTGCTGACCAGGCATCAGTACTTTTTAATAAGATTCATTCATCTTCCCTTCATGCTCTCTCTGCTTACTTCTTTATTGGATCAGACTGCTGACGGCTATTATTCCCCATGGAATCTATTTACTCACCATTTAGGTAATATTACACTCACTTTGTATCAGTGTGAAGCAGCAGGACAGTATATTAAGCTTGGCAACATGTTTTAATAGCTGGATAACAGATAAGCATGTTACTGGTCTGGATAGACTGACTGGTGCATTCCTGGAGGCTGTTTGAGGAATTATGCAGTAAAATGCTAAACTCTTTGAGTGATTAAACACAAATATTACCGTTTCAGTCACGGTGATTATTTATGCACTGGATTTCTAATGTCTGGACTCTCTGGTTCAAATCAGGTGAAGCAGACAGCTGACATGTTTTGTTTAGGAATGGGTGCTGAAACCCAGTGCCAATATGACCCAATCCCAATGCAGATTTTGGTGCCTCATTTCAGTGCCAGACTGTGTGTGGAGCAAATGTGCAGCCCAGAGAGAGGGGGCGAGTGTGTGACGTTGACACATGACAGTGAGACTGCTCTGACTGGAGCGGAGAGTAGGAATTTAAACCAGAGACGGCTCAGAAACCAGATGACACCAAAATTAACTGTTTGAGACCTGTCTCTGTGTCAGCATTGCACTGTCATAAGATCTGACAACAGCTGATATGATCTTGTACTCGGTTGATATCAGATTTAAAGCCAGCAGATAAAAACAGGTGGCAAATTAAGGAGAAAACATTAATTTTGTATTAAAGGGTTGTAGTGATTTGAATTTGCTTTCATCCATCCACACCATGATCACAAAACTTCAAAAGCCTGTGTGGGGATGGACTGGAGAGATGACCGTGCTGATTTCTTAGACAGGAAATGTGTACCATTTCATACCATTGGCGCAGCTTGTAATGCATCGTCTTCTGTTGTAGAGCAGGGATACTAAACTTGCTTTACCTGGGGGCCAGGGGCCAGAGACAACATCCCCAAGCTGGTCAGGTGGCATTTGTAGGAATTGAGGATATTCGGGGCTTGGAGCGAACCTCTGTGGGTGTGTCCAGGGTTTCCTTCCTTCCCTTTTTTTTTCTTTTTCTATAAACAAGCTCTATTTTGATATTTTTCATGGACTTTTTATTTTTCGTGACTGTACAAGAAAAATCCCAGCGTGAATCAATTTATTTTCATTTTGAATTAGAAAATGGTTGGCAGGCCATACAGTACCTTACCAGGGCCCAGATTAGGACCACAGACTGCATGTTGAGTGTCACTGTTGTAGTCTTTAGTTAAACATAGCAGTGTAATGCAAGGCTAGACCCAAATATTTGGCTTTTCAAATATTGGTTATTGGGTAGATATTTTTATTATTTTTTGTAATTGAGGTATTTGAATATTGTTTGTTTGTTTTTTTGCTGAGGATGAATATCAATCCATCTGAAATGTCTTAAATGTTAGATTAAATGGAGTTAGACTGAGTAGTTTGTAGGTTTATTATAATTTGTCCATTATAATAAAAGTTGTCACTAGCTATGTGATTCCACAAAAAGTGCATCGAAAGGTCATTGAACCCAACACCTCGAGAGTTTCAGTTGGTTCGCCCAGTCCCATTCTGTTTATTTCTAATTGTCATGATACTGCTGCTACGCCTGTCACACACACAGTGACTGGAATCATGATTTTACCCAATGGTCATTATTGGGTTTATGTACTTAGTCAAGTCATTTTGGGGTTCGGGGCAATGTGGTCCCCAGATTTTGCTGCGAAGTGAGTGCTCTTGATTTTGAATTAACTCTTTGCAGGTGCAGACAAGCAGGAATCAGTACGGAGGTAGAGAGACCACACCATTGAGTGAAGAAGTGCTGAATTTACAGCTCACAACAAGTTACTAGGATACAGTCTCTGACTTTTGTTGACACCTAGTGTCAACAAAAAGTGTTGTTGCACATTAGTGATTCAGTGGCTTGTGTACTACAGACTTTAAAACTTTGTCGAATTATTGTCAAATTGTTGCATACTCACACCGAACAGCCGAATCTAATTAGACTATTAAAATTCTGAGTTGGGTACAGCCTACAAGCTAGCCAACATTAGCTAGCAAGCTATATTTTCTTGTGCATCACAGCCAGCACTGCCTGCCAACATTCAGATCAAGCATCGCCTCGGCAGGCAATGATCACTCGCCTGCATTTGCTCATGTGTGACAGTACCAAAGATGGTTAGTGCTGTAACTGTTAAATTGAATTATTGTGGTTGGGGTTCATCATGACAAAAAGTGCTAAGATGCTTTGCTATAAATAAAAGAGTTGTGTTAGCTTTTAGTCTATTTCCTATGTCAGTTTGATATGTGAATATGTTGACTGTGTTTTCTATTGATTCATACTTTTACATTTAAGTATACTTTAAACTGGGAAAGTGTTAATGTTCAATTTCAAGTTCAAATTTGCCATTGGAGTTAACACAAAAAAGGGTGTTCTCAATTTTTAACTGCCATTTGTGTGCCCTGCTAATGGAAAAACCCAAACAATAACTAACCCTAGTATTGTTAGGGCATTATTAACCCAGGCATTGATTTCAGTGTGCTGTGTCATTATTGAAGAAAAAAAGGCAAAGAAATATAAAATGCATCAACAAACAGCGAGTGAGGAAAAAAGGATGAACAAAGCCTTAAATGGCATTAGCATGCAACAGTGTTAGCTCACATATTTAGCCCACTCTGTCTTGGATATCTGTATAGTAAGCCCTGTTCATATTTAGCTAGCATTTCTTCTAACTGAAAGTTCAAATATCTGAAGTAATACCTCTCAGGTTTTTAATAATACCTCAAAGGACACCAGCACTTTATAGTGTTTCCCACACTTCTCCACATTCTCTCACATTTCAGACAAAAGACTCCATGGGTCTCAATATCCTGATTTAACTAGACTTCAACTATTTGATTGATCTGATCTTGAAAATGCTGTCGTATCTCACCATTGTGGGCCACAGAAAGCTGTCTGGTTTATATCCTATTGGTGTCAGCTGTAGCTGAAGGCAATGTGATGCATCAAAAAAGCTCTGGGACTCATTACCAATTCTCCCTTCCAAAGCGGGATTAAATATTATTTATAGGGCAGGGGGTAGACTTAAGTTCACTTCAATTGCCTCTGCCTCTGTTGTCAATCTAAATGATACGCTTGCAGGCGTGAGGCCTTTATTGGAGGGCTGGGTGTATTGGAGAAAAAATCTCTATTTTGCTACAGGAAGTCTGCGTGATGAGCTGCAACCTAAATTACACTGAATGCTACAGGACAAAAAAAATGATATTGACTGACAACATGCGAGCAATTAGAATCCATCTATATTTTCTGATGTGTAAGTAATCATCTGAGTATGACGATTGATTGCTTTCTGTTTCAGTTAAATATGGATTAAACTACCGTATAATGAAACCTCCTGCAAATTAAAGAAGACCGCTCAAGAACAAATTACTCTCTAGAGTTTGTCTTGAAGGAACAGTGTGTAAGATTGTACTGTTCCAGCTGAAACTTCGGGTTAGAATTTCTTCTTGGGAACGAACGGTGGATCTGAGTGTGGCAGGAAAATAAAACGGGGAAATACGGTTTAAATGCCGTTCAGATTTGATTTTCTGATGATACAATCAGCTACTAATGTATCTTATTGATTATGTTCACAAAATATTAATCTCTGGAGGTTTTTCACGTGCTGCTTTCTAAAATTGAGGATATCTTGAGTGACAATGGCAAAAATGATTAAAAACACATATATAATATGTTTTAAAACATCACTTTATATATTGATACGAGATAACCATTTATGAAAACAAATAATCTCACATGTTGAGTTGAAAAAAGTCTGTTAAAACCATTTTTTTTTTTTTTGCTATTTTACCATTAGGTGATTTCTGCATTAAGATTCTTCATGCAGTGGAATGGGCAGAAAAAAACACATAATTAAGTAAATAATCTTTATTTAAAAAAAAAAAATACTAATGATTCATGAGCGTATTAGTATTACGAGTAGAAATCCATCATTACAATATTTTTTTATGTGTTTTTGGTAAATAATTGGGTTCTGAATGAGTTAAGGGAAAGGAAAATATAATTCTTATTCTTAGGTGATGTGCTAAAGAAAACATACTTAATGAATTCTGTTTTCTGTCTTCTGATATATTCCCCTGAATCCTACACACTGGACCTTTTAAATTCCCATCTCCGACTGAAAGTCACGTAGAGCAGAGTGGGCTTTTTATCTTTTCTTTTTTTCCCGTAGCACTACCACACCTTACCCATTCGTCTGAGGTTATGGTGCACTAAAACACACTCCACTGCCTCCACTGACCCTGTCCAGCATCATAGATCTACATTACAGACTTGGTCCTGCACAGGCTGTCTGTATGACTGATTCTGCCATGTGCTCCTCCTCCTCCTCCTCCTCCTCCACCTTCTCCTCTTCTCACAAGGGCAGAACTCTGAGTTCTTGTAAAGTTTTTGGAGGGTGGCGGTGCAGTAATGTGTAACAGTGAAGCCGTATCTCTCAACTTTTCATTTGTTTCTGATTTTATTAGTCTGTGAAACTTCATCAATTAAGAAAATAATCTTGGACATCTTTTTGGAGATAAACTCCCTATAACAGTGATGAATGAAATGCTGTGATACATGCCTCTGCTGTTGTTATTTTAACACTTCTTTTCTTACCAGTCAAATCTGTGCTGCAGGGCCTGAGCGATAAGAACAGCGATGTCCTTCAGCACAGCCAAGTAGCACTGATGCTTTAGATGTTTACTGTGTAATCTTCTAATCAGTACAGCTCTGGCACCCGTATTCATTTTGTCTGTCTGTTTGAATGCTGCTCTGGCAAGCGGTGGCCTGGGTTTAAAAAGGCTTCCCTTTCATTAGCAATTCTTCACTTAGCTACCCATCTCAGGATTTGTGCATGTGTCACCTGCTTTCTCGTTAGGGTCCGAATCCTTTGTCACAGGACCGTGGCTTTATGAGCAGGAATCTGGCTCCTTTTGGATGTTGATTTAATGGTGGCAGAGAATATTGATGGGCTGTACCCAACGTCTGTCAGAATTCATTTAAGCCATGGGACTTTTGATGCCTTCTCCAGCCGACGAGGTGTGGAGTTATTACCTCCTCGTCACGGGCTGCCCCCCCTTTTCTCCTGTCTTTGCTCTGCCCCCTCTGTCTCTCCATCTGTCTGTCCTTATCAATGTGTCTGCTGTCAGAGAGGGTGGGAACGAAGGGGGGAGGAAAAACATCTCAATACAAAGTAGCCTTCAAAATCTCAGCTCCACTAAAAGCAATTCCACCATGACGGCAGCAAGGCTGAGCTGTACTGTATCAAAGGTGTCAGCTGAGTGCTTGACACAAGCCGTTGGATTTCTGATGGGGTTATTTTCTCAAAGTCTTACTTGACAACCCCTGTTTTTCGCCGTAACATTTACAGCCTAACTGGCCCCAATCTCAGGATTTTTGGTAGGCAGATACATGGGTGGGTTGTTTAATGCACTCCTTCTCTGAGTTACTTTTTTTTGGCATACTTCTCCTAAAAGTTGTCAACAAGAAAAACTGGTAAACAATATTTTTTTGGCTATTTTCATTCAGTGCCTTGTTTGGCTATTCTCTGTGTATTTGAAATATCCGTCTGCCAAGGAAACTAAACCTTAAAAACAGCATTTATTCCCTCATCACACAAAACATTTTTTTGCAACCTTTTTAGAAAATGAAGACAAATAAAGGGTGTGCCTTTATTGCAGCCTTGATAGATCCTGCATTTCTCATATTCGCCTATTTACAAACTGTGTTAATATCCGTGTGCAGGTCCTAGAAATCCTGTGCGTGAATTCTGTAGTCCTTCCATCTATTTCACTCTGAACAGCTCCTGTCCTCCTCAAAGCGAGGTGACAGAACATATGTCCGGTGTTGTTCAGTCTAATCTTACTGAACACCATTAAACTGCCTTGTGTACTAGGTCACAGTTGTCTGTCATACTGGAGGAAGAGAGGAGAACAAGGGAAATGGAAAGTAGAGAGGAGTGTTCAGGATGACTTGGTTGTCCTCGCCATGATGAAGTGACATTGATTAACTCAAATTAAGACGCAGACGCCTGGCCTTCAGTTTGCCACTATCATTTTGCTACAGGCTGACAATGTGTGGTCATTACTTCACACTGTGAAACATAATATCGTTGATTTAGCACCACAGTACTGTGTTCATGACATACAATAGCTCTTGTTACTGGATATGGGCTTTGAAGGTGGTCATTTCTGTCAAGATATATTTAACTATATAATACTCTGTTATCTGTAGAGCTGGGTATTGGTACTCTATAACTTTAAGGTATCGACTGAAATAACCCAGAACCAAGTAGTATCGTAACTTTTTCAGTCAAACGGCACCTGCCTTCGATCCTTTTTGTACCCAGATCCATAGGTGTACCAGAACAACGCTCCACCGTTTTTTCTTCAAGTGAGGAAATAATATAGGTGCAGTTGACATAATATGGCTGAAATCCTTAAACACGCTGTAGTCACAGATGACTAGACTTTATGAATAAAGATAATAATAATTATAATTATAACATGCAAGAAAATGTTCAACCTTAAAAGCTGCGAATGGTAGTCTTTGAGCAGCACAGTGATTAAAATAGTTTTCTCTCAGTCTATAGCTAATGGATGTTTTGAATGCGGCTTCCTGCATTTGCTCAGTGTAAGTAAACAAATTAAGTCCTACAAAACACAAAACTACTTGTGTTCATTATCCTATACTCTATGATGCAACTCTAATTACTACATCCACAGTATTGCCTATGACTGCTTAGCCAGATGTTGTACTGACTGCTGTGGAATTTTTTCAATATGACAAAACTATTTATAAAGTCAGTCCAACATTTGATCATGTGATCAGGTTACCTGCTTTTAAACTTGCCGCCATAGAAACGGTGGTTATGTAACCTTTGAAACAAGCCACAAAGCTACCTCATGAGGTGTCAATTGGTATCTCTGTATCACTGTAAGAGTACTGGTACTGGCACTGCTATTGTATTTTTAGGTGATACCCAGCCCAAGTGTTGCTTGGATATTTATGCTAGATTAGTGCTTTATGTAAAAATGAAACCAAATTAAATAGAAATTGTAATCTGAGTTGACCTTTTTAACTTGTGTCTGGTAGAGGTGGTTTGTAGAGGTCCTTTGAAGGAAATTTGTGATTTGTGATGGTGAGCTATATAAATAAAGTTGGCTTGACAAATAAATTAAATGCAAATGAAGGTGACTGAACTGTGTCTAATTAAGCTCCATCTTTTAAAACCACACTTAATCTTGTGGTTGTTACGTCTTGTAATTAATGGTGTAGTTAGGAATTGATTTGTGATTAGTTAGGAGCTTTGGTTTTACATCCTTCCAAACATGCAGTATAATTGTAATAACTCAGCTATTTTTCCAATATTTTCCAGCACATCATGACCATAAACCTGCAGAGAGAATGTTCTGGAATAATTTTAAAGAAAACAGAGCTATAAAATTAATACAGACCGACATAGTTATAGGGTTTCCTCTTGAATTACTGCATTTCCCTCCCAGAGAAAGCTGTTGGTCTGCACTGATGTGTGGCCGTAATGAGATGCAATAGTGATGATGGTGCATTTAAAAGATAACACTTTCATTAAGCTTAAATAAATCAATTTAGGAAGGCAAAATTAAAATTACCCAGCTATGAACAATTTGAGGCAGTTGCGTATTAGCAATCTGTAATTAAAGTGAAATGTAAAACCAGTTAGTCACGGCTCATTAAAGACAAGAAACCAGCTTGAAACTTTAGTTCAAGGAGGGTTCAGAAGTTCAGCGCCGTTTGAGTGTCCAAATACTAAATATAGGTACTGGAGAGGGCATGGCTGAGATTTCAAGTGCCCGTTTTTGATCAGGCTAAGTGAGGATGATTGCTGTGATCTTGATGCAGACCTGGCCAGGCGGCTTCATGATTTTCTTTCTCTGAGAAAGCGTGAAGCTGTGTTTAATTCCTTTAATACTCTCTAGTAACTACATCTAATCCTGCACTCTTAATTTCGCAAATTCTTGTTACTTATGAATCACTGACTGCTTATCCCTCTGAGCCATTTCTTCATGATGAAATATTAAAAACGCTGTTAACAGAGTGGACCCCCATCCGTCTTTTGTTCATACAGGAAATGAAAGACTCACTTGAGTGTTAGCATGAAAAGGGCATTTGCTTATTTGTAATACCCAGGGCACCCCTCTGACCAGCCATGCTGGAAGGACGAGAGCCAGGCAATAAAATGCAAGGACGTGGGCCTCCCCCCGTCCCCACCACCACTCACCCATCATCCTGCTCTCCCCTCCCCGCTTACAATGAGGAGGGAAATGATGCGTTAAACACGGTGGAGCCACTCATTCTATAAAATAGCGCCATGAAGGAGAGGAGATATTGCCGGTAAAAAAGGCCGAAATGACAAGTTGTTATTCACAGTTCTCGGACACTGTGCCTGTTGTTTTATGACTATGAGCTCCGCAACCGGGCACAATGATGAATCTGCCCACAAATCTCTCCACAGAGCAGATGTAGACTAAAATCAGCAGCTAAGTAGATGGTCAAAATGCATCATCGCTGCAAAATGGACACGAGGATGGTACGAGTTACTATTTCATGAACTGTCTAAGAAAAAACCCGTTGACACACATTTTTAAAACACAGGTATAAGCAACTTTAAGCGCAGCCTGAAACACCATGTGGTGCTCTTTAAGGGTTTAACTTTGTAAGCCAGTCATTGCAGCTTCCTAAAAAAACTCCTCACAAGTCTAAAGGCACCTGGGAAATGCAACAGAATCAAGTTAGGATGTTTGCAGCTGCGGTTAATCTTTTGGCTCTGTGCACTCTGTAAAACGATCTCCGGAAGCAGCAGGTATATTGCAAAAATCTTTCCCCCACCCACACAAACACACACAACACAAATATGCACAATACCCACAACGTAGAGGAAGCGCAGCTGAAATAGAAGAGATTGAAGTGAAAATTGAATTGCTAAACCTTGTTTGTCAGCGAAGAAAGAACAGAGGAGGTAGAAGTAGAAAAGAAGTGCGGCAGCAGTCTAAGAAATGCTGAGAGAAATTCTTCTTCTCCTTGTCCTGTTTTAATTGCTTTCTGCTTCCTTTTATTTCTCTCACTGTCAGATAACAGTCACTTCTACTTTTGCACTATTCTGAAATCTGTATCTCTGTAAATTGTCTGCTGCAGAGCAAAACTATGATAATGATATATACTATTTAGATGTAGTTATTGGCTTTTTTAAATTAATGTCATTTTTATGTACAAGAATTAAGTGAAACACAGTAGTTAGAGATGTCCCAAACCAATCCTAAAGATCAGTTCTGGGGCAGAGCCGGGCATTTTGTAAGGATTAGTATCTTCTAAAATAAAGCAGAATGTATTTGTGTGAATCTGCAAGTAGTCTGAGCTCTAATCTCACTAGCAAAAAGCAGCGTATAGACCACCTGTTTATTTTTACCTGGTGATAACCAACACTTTAAGCTGTTAAAATGACAAACATCCCCAGCGGCAGGTCATACCATCTGTCACCAGTTAGCGCTTATTCTGCATGCCAAAATTAGCTTTGTTTGTTGTCTACAAACTGGTGTTTGTACTCAGCTTATGATTGCTTTTGAAGGAACCACCACTATGTAACACAAGTAGTACCACCAGGAGTAGACTTTTCACAACATCTTGTCTCTGATCACTTAGTCTGTTTCAAGACTCATATTCACAGATTCCCAGATAAACCGTTATTCCAGAACATTCTCATCCCAAGTCGTGACATATTGCCACTTTGCAGTGGACTTTTGCATCTACATACTAATTTCGCCAATACAAAAGGATTCCTAGAGCGTAATATGAAGACACAGAAGTGGACTGTAAAGCGGCAGTATGTGACATCTTGGGATAAAAACGTGTTGCCATCCACATTCCTGTCTTAGGTTTAGGCAACAAAAGCACTTTGGTAAAGGTTAGGGAAAGATTGTGATGGGGGTTGGGGTTAAATGAAAAAGGGAAAAAAAAAGCTGTACATGTGGTTACTGTATAGCAAGACTGCGTATTGTGGGGAAAAAACACCCAATGACATACATTTTCATTGAATGTTGATATGTTACATTAATAAGCAGCATTTCCTTATTCTTAACAGAAAATGTCATT
Organism: Plectropomus leopardus; assembly: GCF_026936395.1. Lineage (NCBI taxonomy): Eukaryota > Metazoa > Chordata > Actinopteri > Perciformes > Serranidae > Plectropomus > Plectropomus leopardus. The sequence goes on along the minus strand of NC_142182.1, from coordinate 24,658,916 downwards.
TGCTCAGCATTGCATTTCCTTCAAAAAAACATTTGCTGTTAAGAATATTTATATACAGATCATTTTTACAAGACAGGGCAGATTACTTAAATGTGTGAGATACATATTATATCAGTATCTAATCGGTCTCAGAATCTGTTGATACTCAATAACTCCAGACCAAAAAACGTAACTGCTACATCCCTAATAGTAAATCAAATATTACTGTTGAGCTGATGTCTGAGGACGTGGTGATGCAGCTGTATAAAAGTCAAATTAGACAACAGAACTATTGCAGCAACGTCACAGCACGCCCTGGATCCAAGCTATTAGTTTGGTGAAAAGAATCCCATCAAAACCGACAATGATGGCCAAATAATTAAAACCAAAAGCCATGTTTCAAAAACTGAATTTTCTATTCTATACATCACAGTGCAGTTTGGATATTTCTGTGGAATACCCCTGTCCTTTTTTTCCCCCAGCATCAGGTTATCCTTTGTCTTTCCCTGTCACAAGCACAATTTGAACTGAGCAAATGAAAAAGACTGTAAATATTCCTAATTGCCCCCAGGACAAAGTAATAAAGACCCTTGCCATGCTGTCATTCAGTGTTCTGCGCCATTTTGCCCAAGGGCCCCCAAACTTGTCATTCAGCTGTGAACAGACAGCGTTATTAAAATTTTCCTTGAACACACCGGGGCGGCTGATGAACGCAGTCATGGCTGAACGCCTGTGCAGAATCGCAGCACATTTAAAGTCTGTTTCCTACATTTGTGCATCCTCCACTTCAGCAGATGTGACATTTAACATGAAACTACCTGGTCACCAGCTGCTTTTACCAAAAATGTCCAAAAATGAATCCATGAAAATGAGAATATGCCACGGTTTAAATATAGAGACATTGCATTTCAGAGAACTGTGAGTCAGTTTGGACAGATTGTCTGCTGCTTTCAGACAAGACAGGTACATGAAAGCCTGGGTGTTTGTTGTGCAGACAGCGATAGCGTCAGGGTCTATTGATTTAGCAGCCAGCTCCAGGCATAATCAAAGCCCATCCCAGAGGCAGCGCTGTCACTGCTCTACTGCACTCCAATCATATTTGCGCTTGATCACATCCCAAAGAGCTTGTCACCTTAGTGTTTTGTGACACTTAAACCCAATATATACACCCCAAACTTGTAAAATGGAAGTTGACCTTCTTCTCCTTCTCAGGTAAACTGCAGGCTTCAGTGCCCTCTGGATAAAATGTTGTTTCACTCTGCCACCACGAAGCACTTGTTAAAGTATCTTACTGATGTAAAGAGGGTCCTTACATAGGCCATTGATATAGTAGACAAATGCAGTACTTATGAGGCTGCTGTTATATGACCACAGAAAATAAAAGAATAGGACTGTGGCATTCACTTTTACTCAGTAGGTAGAAAAGAATACAACTACCAGAGTGCACTGCGCTGCACCAGACCAGTGGTGGGTGACATAATGCGGACTGGTTCATGTGAAACAATAGCAGCCAGATGATAACAAACAATCTAGTGGTACAGTTAAACATTACGCTGAAACATGTTTCTGAAAACATTTTAAGCCAAATAATGCAGTAACTTAATCTTGGTTTATGTTTGATCAGCGCTGCATAATTTTACCGTTTACACGCCTGATTTTTTAGTCCTTTTAGATTTCACTGTGCTGAAAGCCGTATGGCGCCCACTGCCTGATCACAAACTCTCACTGCTACAGCTTAACAGGGCATTAAAAAAAATCTGAAAACATTTTAGGAGAGAAATAGGCAGTGTAGGGGCTGGGAGGGATATCAAGGCACTGTTTAGATGGAGGGAAGTCTACAACAGTTTATCTATACATATTATTAGAGGTGGGCAATATATCTAATATACCCAATGTATCGAGGCTTGTTCCACATGTGATATTTAAATGACTATATTATGAACAGCGAGTATAAATTGTTACACTGTTTTTTGGTAAGCAGCTGGTGTTTCAGTTCTGTCACTCTCTCCTAACAGAGGCTTTGCAGGCCTCCAGACTGTGACTATTTAGTTATATTTTGCAACCATGGAGCACTACTGTGATTTGCACATACTATTAATATATGAACTGGAGAGCTGTTAGTTTGTTTGCAGCTTACTGTGAATAAGTCATCACGTTTAACAGCGCTGTGGTGACAGTCTAAATTAATGAGTTGTAGTGTGAGCCGGCGACGCATGTGTTTTTATCTGCTGATCTCCGATCGTGACTATTTAATCACATTTTGTGACCACGGAGAACTGGTGCGACTTGGAAATCTTAGTAATAAGTGAATTGGAGAGCTGTTTGTTGGTTGCCTGCCCACAGTGAAACCTCCAGGTTAAAGACCCTGTGGTAGCTGTTAAAATGTCTAACGCTAACATCCAACTATTGACCAGAAGCTTCAAGTCCACACATCAACACGTCCAACCAGACAAGCTCCTGTCAAGTCTTTCAAAGTAAAAGAACCGTGGGTTCCGCTTTGATTAAATAACAGAACTTTCTAAATTTAATGATAAAAGTACTTCATTTAACTTCCTTAAAACCGTAATTTTATTGAATGTTTTTTATAAATAGTAGCATGTTCAACTTTATATGACATCAGCTGCTTTATTTAACTTTAATGTAAATGCAGTTTATTTAATAATTTTGTATTTTATTAGTTACCATTATTTAAAGGACATTCTAAAATATGGAGATATATATCGTGTATTTCAATATAGCCTTAAAATAATATTTTGAAGCCATATTGCCGAGCCCTTCATACTACCTTCGTACTGTTTTGATACAAAGCTGGTTGAAAAAAGGTGAAGTATTCCTTTAATGCTGCACATTATTCTAATAACCCACAAAAGAAAGCATGGATCAAACCTGGCCTGGTGTGTTCAGTTTAGGTTGACTATGTGCTTGTGGATAAGTAGCCCTAAGGTTATCATCTGACTGTTTTATAGACTTCACATGGATTTTCACACTACTTTAAACCACACGCAAGAAAGGAAAAGTAATCAGCAGCATATTTATGCAAATGTCACACACAGCCCCGTAAAGCACCTGCAGTGAGTTTAGAGTGGAAGCATGAATGTTTGCATTTCAGTGTCGGGGGTGGGGAGGGCTTGTAAATAAGCAGTGCCTTTGGGGATTCTTTACCTCACAGTATAAACACACATGTGCTAAGGATGTTGACATACGATTATGAAATCATGCGATAGGTCTACTTCAAGCCCCACCTGCTCTAAAAATCTTGTGACCGCCCTGGTTAGTATGACTATCATGAAAAAATAACTTGTTTATTGTATGGGTTAAAATAAACAAGTGTACATACGCAGTGCACAAGGGAATGAGGCTTTGATGTGCTGCGCAGTGAAGTTAAGTCGGTCTAAACTATATGATTAATTATTAAAGAATGTTTTCTAGATGTTCTATAATATTAAAATGTTCAATTATGGATGTTTACCATGCAACTTTGCATTATACTGCACGCTGCAGGGTCCTCACATGTAATTTTCTCATGCCCTGGATGCATTTATTCCATCGCTCTGTTTGCCAGACTGTAAACATGAATACATGTCGTCTGGGGAAATGGAGGAATTACCTATATAGTGGAGGCTGAGAAAACGAGATTTGTTGAGAGTTAGTTCAAGCTGTCTGGAGTGTTCAGCATCAGTGAGCTCCAACCAGTGGAAACTCCTCAGAGACAAAGCAGTATCTCTCTCCTGTCTATCCAACTGCCCCAGACTGGCATTATTTAGCTTCTGGTCGTCTCAGTCTATCCTTTCTCGACTCTTCACTTGCCTTTTGTAATCCGTTCTTTCACATTGCTGCTGCCTTGTTTCCAAATTCACGAGGTATTGGCTTGCGTACAGACAAAGTTTTAAAAGTTTTTCTCCATCTTAAGCATAAAGAAAGATTTATTGTATTATCTGGTGAGTCATGTTTATTTGTTTTTGGTTGCAAATTCTGATGTGATGCTCCTTGGACATTTGCAGTTTTTCTTTCCCAGGCAAATACAGCCTGTTGGCATAGAAAATCTCAATGAAGCAGTGTCACAGCTCCGAAACATGGCTGTGAAATGGAGCATGCCACATACTGCCTTGACCCTGTAAAAGTAATTGATTGATAGATGGTCGCAGGAATTAATGACAGACAGCATTCTACCAGAGACCGGGCTGGCAAAAAGACATCTCCGGTAAACTGTGTACGAATCGCCATTCTAGGCAACGTGCCCCTTCCTGTCAGCCCGCATCTGGCTGGTGGGGCGAGTGATTGATGACAGCTGTCAGTCTGCTATCCGCTCCACCTCGTCACCCCCGCCGGATGCAACTTCTGCCGTGGTAAGAGTCCATCTCCCTCTCCTGGCAGGTTTGACAGAGTAGAGTCACATCGAAACTAGGTCTCATCCACCCAGTCAACAACAGCTGCCCTGTCTTTCCCTTTAAAACCTCCTGTGCCAGAGAACTGTGCGTGGGGATGCGTGAAAATGAAGTGGATATATTCTGATTGAGGTGATCAGTTTTCCAGGACAGGTTCGACATTTGGACATTCACATGTGCTTTAACAGCCACATTGAAAGGAGAAGCAAGCAACCGACCGAATGAATCGTGGTTAAGGAACTGAAGGAGAGATAGTGAGACTGAAAGAAAAAAAGAGGAAAAAGTCAGACAGGCAATGTCAAGCAAAAACCAGAGCTGCTGATCATTACACAACAAATACGGTTTGGCTGTAAGTAAACCTGCCAGGATGACGACTGAAAGGCTTTGAATGTCATTAATTAATTAGTCTAAGTAAGATCACAGGCCTCAACATCTACATCAAAGAAAGTAGCTTTACTTTCATTTTGCTAGCAGCGCCGGGGAGCGGGATGCAGCAGTGTGGATGGGATGTGCTTCCTTGCTAGTCAAAAAAAAAAAAAATGTACAAAAGGGAATTGCAGAAAGACATAGAAATCCCCAAGTCTGGCAGTATATCAAGACACAAAGTTGTCGTATGGATTGCAGATGCACTGCAGTGCATCTTTAATCAGGCACCAGAGGCTAGTGAAATCAACCCTGACCTGGATGGCAATCATAAAAACAGAAAAACATCTGTTTGGGTGTTAAATGAGGATAGATTTTGTACATTTATATGACTCAGGAGGTCTTTGCTTATTTTGCATTTTATGTACTTTTTTTTAAAGAAATCTTTTTCTCAGCATCTGCATTCCCTCTAGGAAGTGACATATGCTCATCCTAATAACAACCTTTATCACATACCTTTAAAATTTTGCAGTTATGAAACATGGCGCTTGGTTAACCATCTGTTTTGTACCAGCATCGACCTCATCAGCCACACAACTCCTTTGGCTGCCAGCTGCCCATTGGCTGAGAGCCACAGATGCACTGTTAAAACTCCACATTTACCTGTGTGACAACCTGCGTTATAGTTGATCATAGAAACAATACACCTGAACACAGCAGATGCTTTCTACCTGAACCTTTCTGAGAGCACAATATGAACCATCAGATGAAGGTGTCAGTGTAGTGTCGCTCAGAGATGTTGTTGCTCGTAACTGTAATGCTTCAATGAACTTGATGATTCATGAAATTGATGACTGATGATTATCCATAAAGTATCTCCATACACAGCATTCTTAACAGGCAGTTACAAAGCCAGACTGCATCATGATTAATCTACCAGTCTATCAATAACTCACGACCTTCCAACTGCGGCCAGACGAGTTCTAATGTGCAGACTTTTATATGTTCACATGACATAAAGCAAAGCTAACATGGCATAAATTTGCAAGGCTTGTCTTTTTGAATATATTAAAAAAGGACAAAGACCATCATTTATTAAATATTGTTGGGTTCAAGTGTTCCATAGTTGAACAGATGCTGAGAAAAAGTACACTGCATGTGGTTTATTTGCATGTTTAAATCCAACTTTAACTGTTGTACTGTAGCACCTACCATACTTAATTCCAAAATAAAACCGTTAAAACCGCCAAACACCATAAAAACATTATAGAACTCCTCATTAGCTTAATTGTCAGATTTAGATACTTGAGATCAAGTGTTCTTTGAATATTTACGTTTCTTCTTCACCACTTTTCCAAAACGCTATTGCCATTATTAACACATCATGAGAGTTAAAGCTTTGCAAGTAAAGAACAAGTAAAGCCCTGAGGAGAAAAAAAAGGCTTTCAATTTCCAGATGAGTGACTCTTCAAAATCTTCATATCTTAAGTTTGTCAGTTTAAGTGTAGTGCAGTTTATAGTCACAGATAGTGACAGTTTTATTTCCTGTAATGCAAAAGAGTCGTACTCAGGGCAATCTCGAATTAACGAAGTATATCTGCATTTCATGAAGTCAAAACAAACTCGTACAGCTATTCATCTCAAGGCCCGCCAGCTGTAATGCTCCATATATCTTGGAGGAAAATGATGCAGATTCTCACTGGACTCAGTTGTTAGCACCAGATATGACTCGTTATATGTGCGTGTTCCCTCTGGTGACTTTTGTCGCAGGGGATTAAAACCATAAATATGGTCGGGGAATCCAATAACCATGTGCAGTGAAGGCAGACTTTGCATCATCTACACCTCGCAAACACAAAATGTCAGCAAGCATCGCTGCAGCTGTAACCTTGACAATGACAATAATGGCTATTAAAATGGAAATAATGACGGCTTTACCCTGCGGGATTACCACGTCTGATCCGTCTGTGAAACACTCTTGGAGTCATCAGTGGCTGGAATCATAAACCCTATTACAATGTGATGATAACGCCACCGCAGCGTGAGATAGATTACCTCATAAACATAGTTTACAGAGTATGATATTCAGTTTCAACAAAGACTAACCATGCTAACACCAGGTTCAGAGGGACCCATTTGCAGAAATAGCAAGCCAAATCCACCTTGAAAGATGATGAGATGGTCCCCTGGTATTGCTGGATCCATGTGAATAGGGCTTAAGACACATAACAACAACATACAGAAAAAAAAAAAAAAAATTGTTAAATTTGTTTGTTGATTTGGCTGCATATAAAAATGAACTGAATAACGCTAATTGATAAAAGGTTATGTTAAACCAGTCTTTCATTTCAACATGCCTGTTTGGCCTTGAGGTCGGTTAACAGAATAACAGTTTTGGACAATTCTTCCTGCGCGCCAGGAAAATATGGCTGCGGTGTTAGTAAAGGGACACCACTATATATATAAGTGATGTGTCAGTCACGAATAAGTCAGCTCTATGAGCGGTCTCCTTTCAGTGAATGAGCCCACACCTGCACACAAGCACACATATAAATTACAGGAAAAATGGATGTCCATGAAAAATAGTCACATTTTCAAACAGGACAGAAATATTTTGTTTCATATTATATCGTACATATTGAATTTGTCTGTATAGAGTTGTATAATTATTTATTAACCGCACCTTTCCATTAGTAGTGTGGTATTTTTTGTAATAGGCTATTCCACTTTTTTTGACCATCAATATGCCCAAATATTCTAATGTGTTGCACATCTGTAATAGGGTTTGATGTTATAATGTTATTCAAATCTTACCCTGTCATTATCTTAGTAATTATTTTGCAGATGGTCACCCCAGCTCCCCCAAAACCTGGAAAGAAAAGAAAACGATGAACAGTTTGTTTGAATGGCTCTCAAAAAGGAACAGAGCCATGAGACGAAGCTCCCTTCAAAGAGCTGTCACTAGTACATATTATTCGCATTTTGCTAAACTCTTTCACCGCTGTGGTTTCTTTGTTTAGGCTCATGCTACTTGTTCAGCTACTGACTGCCTATTTTTGACTTGGAATATAGAAACTGAAGCTCATGATGTTTGTGTGTGTGTGTCTGTGTGTATGTGTTCGTGTCTGTGACGAGCCATCTGCTAACAAAGCAACTACGGCTCATCTGAGTGGAAAGAAGGATGAAATTCTTGCAGCCGTTTCTTGGGTTTCCCAACTGCTGATCACTGAGAAGTGAACGCTAAGCATGCAATGAAGCACCCTGTGCCCAAATATAGGTCTGCTGAGGACAAGACTAAGAATGCATGACAGGGGATACAGAGAGCTTTTGGCAGACTCTCTGGTCAAATCAATACAAATGAAGATGTCTTTTTGAAATAGGGCAATGGGCCCCTGCTTCTTCCTGTTTTGGCTCAGCCAACGGATCAATCTGACGGGGTCGTGTGCGAGGCAGGTTCACAAACACAAGTCACTTAAGCATAAAAACTGACGCTGGCTGTGTTCCATCCCAGAGATTTGTCCATTTCATAGCACCCTCCCTCACAGAAATTTGGTGATTGCACATAAAGTCTTCCTCTTTATACCTTGTTATTTACACCAAGTTCTACTAGATCTCTAAGGAGCGGGAGAAAAGCAGAGTGTTTTTGTTTGTTTGTGTGTGTGTGTGCGCGTGTGTGTGTGTGTGTGAGTGAGCGAAAGGATTTAAGTGCCAGCAGAACAAACAATGACTGAATCCGGCACACGATTAATTAGGTGCATCAGCTTTAATAGCAGTAAATATTAAAGCTTATATCAGTTTGAATTTGGATTAGGCGTATTATCACGCGAGGGTGCAGTGCGGTAATCAATGGGAAGATCAGTGTTCGAGGTAATTACAACTGCAACATATCAGAGACGACGTGCCATTAGCTGTGAGAACTGCAGAGCTGGCAGTTCATTTATAGTATTTCATTGTCTCACCTCTTTGAAACACCTCGATTCTAGTAATGAAGTTGTTCAGATTGGACGGTCTAATCAGTTTTTGTGAGCATGAACAAACACCTTTCTTAAAAGAGAGAAGACTCCAGTCTCATATCATATTGCATCAGTTTACAGACGAAACCCTTCCACTGACATCCTTTGTATAATAAATGGATAACGAGTGCAGGCAGTTAATTTGTTAGCACTTTAGTAGATCATATTTGTTGTGATGTTCTGTTCTTGGTGTGTGGGGGTGCTTTTATTTTAAGCTATTGTTCAACAAAGAAGTCTCCCTCCAGGGAGCAATAAAGCAAATGTTATCTCATCTAATTATCAAACCTGAGTAAATTCATACAATATTGTGTCTGAATCTATGAAAAGGGTTTAATATAATAGGTTTAATAGTTATCAGATTCAAAGTGTACTGTACTCTTATCCAGAAATCCAAATGCTATTGAAGCTGCCTATTTATTCTCTTACTCCTGCATTTTTCTAACTTTGGCTTTTTCCGCTGACATTTATCATAGGACTATAGGTCCATTTAAAGCTGGGGCAGCTGGGGCTCAGAGGCAGAGCGGGTCATCCTCTAATCGGAAGGTTGGTGGTTTGATCCCGGCTCCCGGTCAACATATCGAAGTATCCTTGGGCAAGATACTGAACCCCGAGTGCTCCCAATACTTCGCCATCGGAGGGTGAGTGCATGTCAATGGTTAGTGAGTAGCAGGTGGCGCCGTGTATGGTAGCCTCGGTCACCTGTGTGTGAATATGTGTGTGTGAAAAGGTGAACTTTGAGGGGTGTCAAGATTAGGAAAGCACTATACAAGTGCAGTCTATTTATTTAATATTTACACGTAATCAATTGGTTCTGAAAATATGCTTACTGAGAAAGAGACTTCTTGTTTGACAAATTTGAAGAAAATGTTTGCCTGACTCTGTAGTCCCCCTCAACTCTGCAGTTTGTTGTTATCTACCGGAAATGTATTCTCATAGAACAGATCTTAGGATATCCTATGAAACTGCAGGCACAACGGTTTGTATTAGGGTTGCAAATCATCTGCACTTTCCTTTGATTATTGGTTATAATCAAATCATTGATTATTCAGGCTCCACAAGCCTGGTGGAGCGGTCTTACTTCTGATTAGAAGTCCAGTTTTAAATGACACGGATCAAAGATTTCTGGGTGTGTTTTAGTAATTAAAATACATTCATACTTATAATTATACTGTAGTTCTTTCTGTATTTCACATCCAGTCCCTGTTAGCCTGGCAAAGATCTACACTCTACTGAGTACACTTTACAAGTTTAAGTTTTGCAGCCAGTCCACTGCTGCATGCGTTATTAGGATATGTTATTGCCATAACTTTATAAAGTGATAATATATCAACATTGTGTTTACATCTTTTTCCACTGCCCCCAAGAGCCTGAGAGGAATAAATTAATACTGCTTGTGGGTCCAAATCAACATGTCAGAAATTAAGTTTGCATCCAGGCTGAGCATCTTTCAGTGCAGTGTAGCAACTTTGAGAAAGCTTTAAGGTTCGAAAGAGTCGATGAATAAAAGGAATGGATTCCACATTTAACTGAGCAAGCTAAATATTTTAAAGCTACACTAATTCATATTTTCATATTAATAACAGATCAAGGGACCAGGCGAATATGAAAGATTTTGCATAGTGACAAATTCACAGAAAATTGTTCCTAAAGTCTACAGATCCCATCAGATTTATAACCAAATTTGGCTCAATTTTTTGTTTATTTTAGGCCCACATTTTCTGCTTGATATGTAATTGCTTACAAATTTGTATTACTATCTTTATCATGTGGTGATATGTCATCTTTCTATATCTTTCTGCCCTTTTCCACTGCCCCAAAGTGGCCAAAAAAAAAAGAGTTAGATTAATGCAGCTTTAGATTCTCGAGGGCTATCTAAAACTGTTTGTTGCAATAAATGGGGCACCAGCACATTTTCTGCTCAAATGCTGACAATATGACCACCATTGTTGTATGTTATGACTAAATAGTGTTAAATAGATGCAGTTTACAATTCAAAACATGCTTTATTGTCGAGCTTATCGTCTAAAAAACGTGTTGTACTGAGCGGATATATGCACAGGGTGTCACATCGCAGCTTAGAAGCCAGGACAAGCTTTGTTCTTATTTCTGCCTGTAAGAGGCTGCAGAGAATGTTCACTAATACAGACGGTTTTCTTGGAGTGTAAGAGCAACACACAAAGCTAAAAATCAGTATTATCCCCCTTTTAAGCCCTTGTCAACTAGAGACAAGCAATACTCCATCAAGCTTCAGGGAATTGTAATACTCCCACACAGACTGTGCAGTATTGAATAACAGCCTGATTTAAGTGCCCATCACTGTCCTAATTGGTTTCCTCTGGCTCTGTGTCTACTCTGCTTTCTCAATCTCCCTCAAATGTTCTGACCATCTCTCTATCCGTCTTCTTCCCCGAGGCGCTGGAAACATCTCTGCAGCTCTTTTCTCTCTTACAGTACTTGTCCTCAGCTCATCTTATATCTTGCTAGTTTGCTTTCCCTTTACATTATATTTGATTAAAATGGAGCCAGGTACCTCTAGCATCGATCAGCTCTCATTTAGCCGTTTTGGACCACAGATCACAGTGACAGTGAACTTCGTGATCAAAACTGTGCTACCAACACCAAAGAAAAAGAAAGTCTGTATTTTAGTGTGCTCTCTTTCAAAGTTACCAAATCATACTGTGCGTGAACATGAACGTGAACAACAGCAGAAATGTGCAACCTCTGTAATGATAATCGTGTAGATGCAGTGTTTCCCTCACAAGAAGTAGCACTATTTGTTCAAGAGCATATCAAAATTTCATTCCTGACTAGAACCTGCGCCTATTAAATACTGGTTCTCAATAGCTTTTGACACACTTACATCAACATTCACTTCTGTGTGGGTAGAAAGGTAACTTTAACACCTCCACGTATCATTTCAGGGAAATGGATGCATTTGTCAATCCGAATTGATTTCCCAGGCCTCATACAGTCCATGTACATGCATATGGCATACAAGAACTTCAATTCCGTCTGAAAATGAGAAAGACGTTGTACATATAAATATCATAATACCTAAATTACACTACGAAGGTGCGTCAACGTGAGCACATACTAGCAGACATTGTGCACCCATGCCTAACATGTGCATTCAAAGAGGACAACATCTGACTTACAATGAACGGTGCACACCAATATGCCACCACAGTGTGTACTGAAGCCACTTGGCATACAGTGTGGAACAAGGAAATAAAGCTCACTCAAGTGTAAAAAACCTCAAATAAACCCTCTGTGTCCCAAAAGTCAGTCTGCCCTTCATCGTCAGTGGAGCAGCTGCAGGCTTTGCAGAAATAACTACAGCAGGAAAGTCATAATAACCTGAGGTACATTGTAAATGTTAACATACATTTCTCAGCTATTACTTCTGTCTTTCTTCAGAGTACCTTCAGAATATCTGTAGCTGGTGGCACCCTGAGGGGCTTCACCTATGGCACTGTTTTTCCTCGCTTGTGTGCATATGCAACCCAGTGCACTGTGAATCTATTCTCTCTGCCTGAATCTGATTGCTCCAGATTTGATATGTCAAAATACATTAGTTATACAATGATATAGTTAAATTTAGAGTTCCAACATTTTTTATTATATATTTACAACATTTATTAATCTGCTCATATCTGACCATAAAATGATATAAAATAGCAGAAAATATCCATCAACATTTCCTAGAGCGCATCTTTAAATGTTTTGTCTTTCAGTCTGAAGCCCAAAGATATTTAATTTACTTGTTATAGAGGACTCAAAACAGCAATATTCACATTTGGAAGTTTTTGGCACCCTTGCCTTAAAGAACTCAAGTAGCGGTATAGATACTACTTAGACCTAAAGCGTGGCTCAATAAATGATTCACCTTGATCTGGTTTGCAATGCATGCCTAATGTAATCAAAAATATATGATCTTTTTTGTGTGTTTACTTTAAACCACAAACTTCCTGTTGGTAAACCTAGTTTAAAATTAACAGCTGTCCCAGATAAGAAAGCAGGATAAAGTATGTCCGCATGCTGACAGAGACTCCTGGTTCTTCCTGTGGGTATCAGGTGATTGACAGGAAGTAGAGCATAACATAATGCGTGCAATGATGTAAAAAATGCTCAAGCACAATAAAGCAGCTCACACAAACAGCCACAAACCCAAATTTAGGCTCAGTGTTTGCTGTGATGGATTATTTCACTGTCAGAGGAAGTTGTTTTTGTTTCTGCTCGTACTGTACAAGAATGAAGGGCAGCAAAACAAGATCTTCCACATCCAGATGAATATTTGCAGATGTCAAGAGGGAAAATAAGGACAGGAGCAACAGCCTCTCACAAACTTAGTATCACAATAATCATGCAAGTATGAGGATATACAAAAGAGAGAGGGAACACGTTGAAACAATGCATATTAATGGACATTAAAATATATGATTTAAAGTTTACATATAGGTTGGTGTGGAAAAACTAGAGCAGTGTCTATTCCTTTTGAGTCCACTTGCAAACAAACTCATTGTTTAAACATTCCCATTATAGCTGCGACACTTAGTGAGGCCATGCTTTCTGACACATGTTCTTTATTGTGTTCTTTCTTGTCTTTTTTTGTGACACATTGTACATGCCCTTAAATCAAAAATTAACCACATCCCAAAGTTTGATGGACTTTTTAATAATTGCAGATCTCTTAAGTACCTTGTCTTTTCATAATTCATTGGTGTGGGGTTTCCTTACATTGGTGACGACAGACCCACAGTGTTCTTGGAGACTGCACAGAAGATCGCAAATTCTATTTTGTAGTTTAGCAGAAAAACAATAACATATATGCAGGAACGGACAGCAGGGCTGGTGTGATAAAGCAACTGTGTGCGGTATATTGATATATGTTCAAGCAAGATGTAGATCTAGACGATGCCGGTTTGATGAAGATAGGGTCAAATTGCTTTACATAACACCATTCCTTCAAAAAACTATGCTAGTGTGCATGTCTCTTCCTCACGCTCTCTGCACACAGCTCCGCCTTTCTCGCTCACTCACAAGTTCTCCAGCAACACCAAGGGAGACACAGCGCTGCTTCTCTGTTTAATCTGTCTGTTTATAAGTCTGCAAGTGTCACAACAATCTATATGTTGCACGTGCTACGTGAAATCAGTCTGTGAGATGAATGAAAGCACCACAGTAGCAGAATTGCAATTTAGCACTGCACTGAATATGTGGGAGACAGAGCTGCTTGATTTTGTCAGGTGAGCGTTTATTTGCTAGTTTGTGAGTCATGTAGTCATAGCGCATTGTCATTCTTCTTGGTAGTCGTAGTCTGTTGTTTGACTTTCAGCGCCTGGATGCAGGCGACAGACATTTCATCTACAAGATGTATATAACGCTGACAGTGTCTCTCGTTCTTTCCCTCCCTCGGCTTCTCTGTTGATGCTATGTGCATAGATAAGATTACCAGCCTCAATAAATAACAATATTAAAGTCTGTGTAAAGTGAATTCAGAGATTTGTGTCAAAACACATTATGAATGTTGGAAACTGATTGTTGATGTTTCAGACCCTTTACTATATAGTACTGAATTGTGGAGTTAGACAGTTGACTTTTTTTCACCATTTTCCTGTTTTAAGTTTTTTTGGGCGGGCCTAAAACCATAGCTCTATGATGCACTGGAGCTATACTCAGCATAACCCCGCCCCTGATTATGTAGCAGTATAAAAAGGTGAAGCATCATTAGCACAGTCCTGCCATTGGGCGTGGCCTTCGTTCCTCCAGCAGACACGCCAGGGTTTCAGATCAGAGTATACTGTGCATTTTTTTCATGATTTCGAAACCTTCTTTTACATACTTAGTAATTCTTTTGGTCATTTAAACTTGGTCAGGTGTTTAAAAACATATCTTTCTGTGATGTGACAAACTCAGAACACATTTTAATTATCACTTTACACAGACTTTCAATCATTTTCCAATACTAGATTAATTTGAAAGGCCATGGACTTTTTAAATCCCCCCACAAAGATTTTTAATGGTTACAAACTGCATTTGATTTTACTTTTATACTTATGTTATAGTTTGGGGGCATGTACTGCAAACCTTTAAACCTCTGTAGCTCCAATGCTATGTGCAGAAAGTTAACGTGTAGTCCTGCTATTTATTTTATTTTATTTTTTTCATTTACATGCTGTGCAGCTATATATTTTCAAAAGGGGGAAAATTCCTGTTTTTGCATTAAAGCCCATTTTATAGAAAATACCAAGGTATATATCATGTATCGTCATTCAGCCTGAAAATACTGAGATGTTTATATTATATATTTTTGTTCATATTGCCCAGCCCTAACGGACAGGGACATAAAAGCAGAAACACGTACACCAGCTTATGACTCCTGACACATATTTTCCTCCTGAGGAAACCTTAAGATGTATTTCGATTAAGAGAAAGCCGCTATACCGAAAGTATTAGGTACTCCATTACAGGTAAATGCCATGCATTCATAATTTCGCTTATAAAATAAGTTGAAGTCGGAGTAAAAGCATGATGACAAAATGTATTCAAAGTATCTAAAGTATAGTTCATAGTTAATTTTAACTGTATTTGTGTGTTGGGTGTTAATAATGCATTATAATTTATTAACAGATCAAACAATCATCTGTCATATAGGCTAAATGTGGGCTAGTGGAGTAAAAGTGCAGTAGTTACAGTATAAAGTGATATAAAATGGTAAAACACCGCTAAAGTACAATTACCTCAAACTTGAGTGATAAATGTACATTCCATAACTGGCAAACTAGGATACCACAGCCCATTACCAGAGCACACAACGCTCCTTGACAGGTTATTATTAATAGATAGGCCTACTACATTACTTCCAGCTATTATACAGCACAACTTACAGTCAGGGATGACAAAAATCTGACCTGTAAGCATCAGACATCTGCAGGTGCACATGTAGCCGGCAGTCACAGTTCACACATGTCCATGACAAATGATGGTAGCCTGTGTGAAACTGGTTAAGGCCTCAGCAGGCCCTGTCATTGGTGTGTGAACAGCACACAATGCTCATAGGGCATATTATATTTTATCCATTAAAAGCAATACAAGCAGAGAGTGAGCAGAGAGAGAGAAGGTGTGTTGATTCACCTTGTGCCCATTTAAAGTCCACAGTCTTTCACGGTGGAAAGGTGTCCCAAATAAGCGCAATATTTCCCAATAGATTTTAGGTTTTCCACGACAAACAACTCCATCTAAGGGTCCAATTTTCTCCCAGGCTCGGGTCCAGTTTCTGAGTTTCTATTCCCAGTCAGTCATTCTGAGCAGGTGTATAAGTCCAAAAATCCATCCTCTGTAGCTGCTAACTTAAAAAGAGAAAAGTCCCCCAAAACACGTTAGCTGATATCATTAGCAAAACTGGACAACTTGGTAACTCTTCTCGCTGTTTATTTTGAATAGGATAGCTAACTCATCTAATGTTTCATTGTAGTGAAGCTACAGTGGCTCCTCTCACGATTCTATTTCCCCAGAGTCTTGACCATCCAGTTTCACAGCTGCATGAAGCCACTAATCAAAACATATCCACTTCACCGGCCTTTCTTCTGTGGGCTTGACATGTAGCTATTGTGTTGAGGATGCTGGTCTGTTGGTCAGTTGGTTAGTCTGTCTGTCCACCCACTGGTTCACCCAACAATTTTGCCAATAGACTTTTTAAAAATCTTACTGTAGCCCAGATTGCCAACATCTTTTCTGTATTTTATAATATTATTTTGTATTCTTGACAAATTATTTGATCCTATCAAATACTTTTTAATACTTGGCATCAAAAACTTACATGCAGATTTAGTGTGATGAAAGGTTGTTGTTTTTTTCCCCCTTTTTTTTAAAGGTGAAACCCCAAAACAGAAAAAAACCCTCACCACAATAAAGTCCAAGGAAGCACAGGCAGTCACCCAATCCAACTGCTGTAAGGTAAGTCCACTTTAGCTATGTTATTTACTTTGTTTGGTTGTATAACCTTAAGTGAGCACATCAAAAAGGCTACTAATAATTATTTATTGCAAAGGAAAACGGTTTACATGCACACCAGTGTCAAGTGAAGCAGGTCAAAGCTGAGTCACAATGGAAAGTTTGGATGATTATTATACTCGTCCTCTTCATTTCCTCTTCCGTCTAAACCAGATTTATCCTTGAATGCTGCTTTTTACTTAAAGGATGCAGCAACTGGGTAGGAGAGCTTGAATGCCTTTTTTACTGAATGTGTTTTAATAGGATGAAGAAAACCAAAACAACCAAGAGATTAGTGTTATGATGTGTAATATATTGTATTTTGCCAATATTAATGAATTCTGACTTGATAACCTAACGCTAGATTATAAATAGATGTCAGTGTTAAAAGCAGCAGGGGATCCTAGCACAGAGTTGAGGAGCATGTGACTTAATTGACCATAATATGAGCAGCATCATGGGTAATCCCATTTTATATGCAAGGTTTCAGTGTGAGGATGGTGTTTTGGCTGCTGCAGAATATACTCACGGCTGACAGCACTGCTGGAAAGCTTGCCGTCGTATACGCAGGCTGCCATTTAAGTGTCTTTACACAGGGGGAAAATGGTCGTAAAATCCAGCTGTATGAATTCTTTTGCTGAATGTCTGTTGTCATTGTTCGATGCAGATTACAACCTCCACTCATCTCGCATCTTCTGCCGCTTCACACCAGTGTGGAGTTCTGTTCAGTTTTGCATCCATTATGAGCTGTCTATTCATTGGCGTTTGTTTATGTTCTATATTCAGCAGAGGTTTAGATCCATGCGTTCATTTTGTACAGATGCACTTCACCCCACCTGACCTGGAGGGTTGTAATGATTACAAGGTTTTTACATTTGAATGAACAGTTTATCAGTTTCAAACTAATATACACAGGATTTAATTTAGTAACAGATTTATTAATTAGTACTTGATAGTGAACACACTGTCTATCTCACATAATTTGCCATATTTAACTGTTCACTGTCACCAGAGTTGTGGACTTGAGTCACAAACTTGATAGCATGAGACTTGACATACTTATCCTTTAAAAGACTTAACAACATTGTGAAAGATGGACTTTAACACAAATCACTTATGACCTCACTTGGACTTAAAACGCTATTGCTGTTGTTGAAATGGTATTACATTTCATGAAAAGCCCATAATTACTTGTTTGGGAGTGGAACCTCACAGTTAAGGACCATGAGATTTTTCTGTTGGATTTTGGATTTTTGCAGAAAGTAAGCTCTTTTGCATACAAAACTTTGTGACACATGTTTTGTCCAGTGAGATACTCTTCACAAATAATCACCACTTTTATAATTTTTGAAGCGCAAATGCAATCACCACAAGCAAAAAGCCAATAAAAGGCTAAACGAGCTATACCACGATCACGTCTTAAAGTCGCCATCACGGGAAAGCTGTAAACCCGCGTTCAGCAACCACCTTTGTAGTCTCATTTAGCTGCTTGAGAGCTGCCGATAGACGTTTTTTTTTAAAGACACATCAGAGCTACAAAAATAACGAGTGGGCAATCACTGACATATTTTATAGAACAAAGTGCTAAAGTCTCTTAAGCTTGTGTTAACTGGAGACCTTGTTTCTGGCATTTAATCAAAAATCCATTCAAACCCCTTTGACTTTGAGACGAGGGTATTGAGGTCAAAAAATGCATCACTCATTTGATTAGATACTCACTAACTTTACGTTGGCAATTGACATAAATTCTAATGACAGTTTTAAGACAAAAATTGAGCCATTTTCTCGAAACAGAAATTCAGCACGTTGCTAGTTAGACTTTATATCACAATGTAAATAACTGTTAATTTTTCTGTTTGTCATATGTCTGTAAAACAATAATAATTGAGTTCTGAGTTTTGAGATAATGAGTTTTAAAGGGCAGAATCCTACTCAACCTCATCTGAAATATAATCATTACTTTGTCACTCGGACATTAAAATGCGTATGATTCATCATAATTACAGTTATCCGTTAAGCATGATATCTTCCACGTAAGATTCCTTTTCAACACAAATGAAAAATGTTATGATGGTAATGCATCTCTGAATATGGAGATGCAGCTTGTTATTGTTCTTCACATAGTTGTTTTCTTGACTTGAATCAGGCTTTGACTCAGAAGGACAATCTCCTTGACACTAAAAGACGGCAGTCCCATTTCTTCAGTCTCTTAGAGCTTTGAAAGAAAAGTGCAATATGTTTCAGTGATTACCGGTTGACTCACAAGAAACTGCCAGCACTAAAGTGCAGGTGGTGTCCTACCTCAATTTAACCAGACCATTTTTTTTCCAAAATGTCTTTTGGCATCTTTAAATGGAGAAAAAAAGAAACACATCTGAGTCAGCCTAGGAATGTTTTGTGACAGGGTGTTATATTTGTGATGATACATAAAGATAGACATGTAATACACAGCTAATCTCCCCTCCATGAAACAGCTTAATAATGTTTACATGAGCTGCAGGAATGATACGCCTCACGGCCAGTTCAATTCTTATGAAACCACCTGTCATGTCAGTGAAATGGCAGATTTGTGGCTTCATTCCCATGCGCATAAGAAACCTTATGAATTTATATTTAAAATCAATTCCCTGGATTTTGACAGCCTCCTGTTCAAACACCATGCTGACATCTTACAGCGGTGTGACTCATTCTGCTCCTTAGAAACTATTTCTACTGAAGTACACTTCATCTAAACCAACAAAACCCAGAATAATGACCAGGTTTGATGTATTCCACCTTAAGAAAACAACAGACATTATAATTCAGGGGAACAGATGTTCTCACTGTAGCATTTCTTCAGAGAAAGTCCCAGGTCCATGTAGGAAAAGCCGTTCGTCATGCTTTGGGACCAGATATTTAATTCAGCTGAGTGGATGTGAAGTTCCAAAAATTTGTCATTTACATATTCATTTGCATGTCAAAGTAGATCTGTTTCAGTGTGATTTTGTTAGGCTGCAGCGTCTCTGGTGTCTCAGCATACTTTGTTAAATGTGAATGTCACCGCCTGTTGGAAAAAGACCTTCGCTAAAATGTGTTTCATGACTGACTCACTTCAGTAGTAAAACTGACTCCTCTTTAGTGGTTTGTTGTTTCTTTCATCAAATTATTCATTTAGAAATATTGCCTTAATGCTCTGTTGGAGGTCAGAGGTCAAACTCTGCCGCAGAGCAGCACCTGGGGAGCTGGTGAGGATTCAGCTTTTTATTCAGGGACATTTCTGCAGGGCAGATGTTTGCTGTCACTCAAGTGTCAACCTGAAATAGTGCCACAATTACAGCAGCTGTGTGTGTATTGTGAGCACTACATGGTACATTCTTGTGGTAAACCTTAAAGAAATATGCAAACATTTCCTGCATATTACTCATAATATACAGGAAATGTGGGAGCCAGCTCTAAAAGTTGAAAAGTAAAGCCACATTAACAAATATTTGATATATCAACACAAAATTAGTTACATGAAAGGGGTCACTTTTATTGAATTATCACACAACATTATGAAACATTTTGCTTTTTTTCAGTGCATGATTGTTTATGATTTTATAGCACTTATACAGACTACTTCAATGGACCCTCTTTTTGGTAGGCAGCTGTTTTCAGCAGACAAGCTCAGGTAAAGGCCACTTCCTCAGCACCCAACTGTAGACATACACCATTAGCATGTTCCACGCCTCATTTTTCTAAGGAGTTGGTTAAAGGCAACGTAGAGGTAAGAAGCCATTAAGCTCACGTGCAATCAAACAAAATTACAGTTGTTTGCTGACATATTAGTCATGAACCTAATAAGTTGATAAAGTGTCAGGGCTGTTCTTCTGCTATCTAGTGTCCACAAATGACCGATGGAGAGAAATAGTCCGCCATTACCTACATTGACATCATTTATTGGAATATCTTCAAATGCTTCATATCCGTAAAATCTGTACCATCTAGGATAAAAGGTTAGGAAAGTCAATAAACCAAAATAATCTATGAAAGTATTGAAATTATTTCATTTAACAAAGATACAACAATATGTTTTTTTTTCCACCAGATTTTTAGAGAATTAAAAAACAATATATTGATCCACAAGATTTTTAAATGTAGAAAGATTGGAAGAAAAAAAATGCATTAGTTATTTTAACTATATACATTATTTATTTTTTGTTTCATTCATTACAAACTAGTGACTAGTGAAATCAGGTTGCACCAGTATAACGTGGGGAATATCCTAGATAGTAAGTCATTAATGTGTAAATTATTTGCCATGAGCTGTAATATAACTTTTAAAAATAGTATGTTTTTAAGTAGGCCAAATGATAAAGTAAACCCGTCTGCCAGTCATTTGCGAAGGCGTGCGTGCTTTTTGTTGTCCATATATGCCTCCTGTGCAATGTGATCTCATCCCCTCTTGTCATATATTGGTGCTTGGACAGAGGCCCCAGGCGTCACCAAAATGATGCCAAGAATAGCCTTTTGCATTGTATCCTGATGTAAAAGGGGTCGGCAGTCAGGTGGTTAGGTCGCAAAACTACTTGGATTATGATTAGAAAAAGATTTTGCATGCCAATACAAAACATCCAGTTTCGAGTGGCACAGATGCTAAAACCAGTGTTGTTTGAACACCTGTCTCCTTGCTCAAAGTCTGGTGTTTTTTGGGTTAGATTGTCAGAAAAAGTTGTATTAAAGTTGTTCGCAGGGTGCATATGCCAAAACATTTCTTCAAGCTTTTACACTATTTAGCGTCATGGCGAGAAATAATATACAGATAAGGCTGTTTGCGTTTTTTTATTTTTTATCAGCTCAATTTAGGAAGATACAAAAAGGAATATCAGTGTATTTGTGATGGTAATATTTTCCCTCATGCATTTACAGCCCTTTTTTTCAGAATTATTATAAACGGCAAAAGGTTTTTTTGGATAGCAAGTTGCCATTTTCTCTCTGGCAGCTCTGCCAAAATACTCTTCTTGGGGGCTTGTGCTACATGATTCATTTTCTTTTATTCAATGAGATAACATATTTCTCTGAAAGTTTAGAAAATGTCACAGTTGTCATAGGACTAGTTTAGTATTCCTTATAGCGACAAGGCTACATATACAGATTTGGAAATGCCGTGAGGTCTCTTAAGGGCGTGGATCTTGTGCTGTATATAGACTCCATAATAATTACACTGCCCAACCTTTTCATAATACTAAAAAATCATTTCAGAAAAATTACAATGATTTGGCTGAATGCCTGTCTGTTTTATTATCATGTAAATGATGATAACTAGTGGAAACAGTGAGCCCTGAAGATTTAAACAATTACTGTTATTGTGAGAGACAGCTATAAATGAAATTGGCAAGCCTGCAGCTTTGAAGAGGTGACAGGAAAAGAGGTGACAGGAAAAGAGGTTAGGAAAGCGGCGGGTAAAAGGGGAGGCCAAAGTGTAGCTGTTGAGCTATTTCCATCCGGTTAAGTCCCTAAATTCTTGACAGTCTAATTGCAAATGAGGTGTGTGATCTCCTATGAGCAGTGGTGTGACAAGCTGTCTTTCAGCAGACTAACACTGCTGCCCGGTGATCTGCTGATCCCGAGGTGACGGTATGTGAGGCTTTAAGCAACAGCTCCCCCCTTTGAGCACGGTCAGCTCCGAAATTTGTGTCACAAAGAATGAAGGGGGTAAGTAAGGCCAATTAGTGTTACGTCTATTGAACTACTCCTTCCAGATGTGCCCTAAGGGGGAGTGTGGACTATTGCCACTTTCCTCTCTCCCTCCTGAAACAGATCAGACAGCCGTGAAGATCTGAACACATACATCTTTATACTGACTGCACAGGGAGGCTGAGTCTGTTCACAGACTCCGAGTCTGCAGTCTTATACTTATTATGCGCCTAGCTGTTTTTTTAACTTTAGTTGTGTTAAAATTGATGGGATTTTGTGAAGTCAAGTGTGTTTTGCAAGGCAGGTTATATTTTGTATTTACTGCAATTTTCAAATGTTCCCCCAAATATAGGCTAAAATATTAATTTTAAAAATGTGTTATGCTACAGCACAACTTTAGAATCGGTTAATGTTCCCATTAGTTGTTGATCGCAAGCTAATTATTGTAAAATCACAACAAAAATAACTCTTTATTTCAGTAAGGGCATGCATGAAAAGTTAACGTTGACATCAATACCTCAAGTTAATTTGGTATTGAACAATACTTTGCTAAAAATGCTCAGTAATTGCATATTTTCAGTGAAATGTGTCATTTTGCCAGGGCTAATAATTCAACCATCACTAACATAGCTATGTTAAAGATAAGATACTTAAGTCAATTATCCAACATCTATCCCACATAACATATGTTAATGCCGTTATTACGTTATATTCGTGAGGGAATCCATTCTGTGTGTGGAGATGACTTCACCTCTGGAATAGGATATTGAGCACAGAGCCTAAATTCTATGCTCTGAGAGGAAAATTACATTTTCATATTTAAGAAATATTGATAATGATAATGATAATTCCCACTTGTATGTGCTGTTTAAGTTGTACTCTTCTCCTTTGATAACACTAATATGCTCCAACAGGGCCTACTATCTATTACAGTTGTCTCTACTTTCAAACAGTGTATCATGTGAAAAACATTATTTGAGCATTTCAAGAGTATCTGAACCAAAAAAAAAAGATTAATTTGAAGTGAATGAAGTAAAAGAAATCCATATACCAAAAAAAAAAATAATAATAAATTGGCAAGGCTTCCCACTGCCTCTCCACACAGTCCCACAGAAATACATGAAATCGACATGGGCACAATTACCTGCTTGCAACATGAAAATAATGCCAATGCAAAGTCTATGAGGAACAGGCGGAATTTCGTTGTTTAATGGTTGGAGGCTGGTTAGGTTTAGGGGAAACATTTGGTTAAGTTAAGAGAACAAAGTACCAAGTACTTGGTTCGGTGTTGGAAACAAATTGTGCTTTTGGTCAAAATAACTGCTATGTATGTGACATTAAATTACATACAGTGGATAGTTACGTAACGTACCTATACGTACAGTACTTTGGGTAGTTAGATTAAGTGGTAACACAAAGGGTACAATAAGGGTTCATAAATTAGCATCAGTAAATGTCGTAATAACCATTAACTAACTGTGTCAAGTAATCATTAAATAATGTTATTTATGTTAATTACAGTGTTAATTCATACATTATTTAATACTATATAAACAGTCTATTAACAGTAACAACAATACAAAAAGTACACATTAATTAACATTAATTAATGGAGTAATAACCATGAACTAACAATTAACTAATGTGTCAAGTGACCACTTACGTAATAGTATTCATTCAAATAAAGGTGGTAATTCAAACATTACCAAGTAACAAACATAAGGACACATTAATTAACTATTAGTTAATGTAGTACCAACCATTATTTGACAGTTAACTGACTTGTCATGTAGTCATTTATAAGTTTTGTAAATGTTAATTAAGGTTTCATTCTATACAGTAGTTAATACTGTATTTACATGAGCAACA
Source organism: Plectropomus leopardus (assembly GCF_026936395.1). NCBI lineage: Eukaryota > Metazoa > Chordata > Actinopteri > Perciformes > Serranidae > Plectropomus > Plectropomus leopardus. The sequence goes on along the minus strand of NC_142182.1, from coordinate 24,634,660 downwards.
ATAACAAGTACACATTAATTAACATTAATGAATGGAGTAATGACCATTAAATAACAGTACTTATGTGTCAAGTAATCATTTACTAGTGGCATTCATGTAAATTATTGTCTGTGTATTTCATACAATAGTTAATAGGTTATTGATAACAATAATAAGGATAAATTTAATGGTATCAAATAATAGAGAAATAACCATTACCTAGCCATTTCTAAATTTAACTAATGTGTAAAGTAGTCATTTACTAATGGTGTGAGTCATGAATGTGTCATGTCAATTTAGGCATTTTTTATTTTATTTATTAGTATACCAACAGCAACAATCACAAGGTAACAAACATTCATCCATTAAGTAACACTTCGTTAACATATATTGATGCTAATAAGCATCACTTAACTGTAATTAACCAGTTATTAATGCTCCGTGTGACCCTTATTGTAGAGTTGAAAACATTCATCCCTTAACATTCATTGTTGACAAGGGACACAAACAGCAGTCTTCTGGTTGAAAGTCTAGGTTTGTTTTATCCACCCACTCTACACTCTACACGTTCTGGCTCTTAAAATGTATTTGTGTGGTCATCATGTCACAAGATCCTTGTTGTCTTTGCAGTGGCATATTTTCATGATGTTAGCACCTAATATTTCAAAACCCATCTGCGCATAAGACTTTGTGTCCATTTTATGTATTACTACGAGACCAGGATGGCTTTTAATGTCCTGTGTTTTATACTATACATATCAAAAACAAAGTCAGTATATTAAACATTTAATATTCACTTACGCTCTCATTGTTTTCATCCTTAATGAGCCAGGAAAGACCCAAGTGGATTTTATATCCCACAAGCTGTAAAAATCAAACCCCCATTTCAGTTCTCAGTATCAGAGCAGTTCAGACACATGAGCTGCTCCTCCTGAGATACTTGTTGTGGTCAGTCTGCCAAACTTGCCTGCCCTCATACGTCCTCTTATTCCCTCTGTCTCTTTGTGTCTCTCTTCCTCTCTCTCAGTGTCTCTCTCTTCAGCTAAAAGCAGAGAGTATTTTGTGTCTCTCCAAACACCTCTCTGTAATTCTCCAAAACATCTCTGTGAGTTTGGTGTTCCTTTTTTCATATGAGATTGAAACGTGGACACCTTGACCCTGAAAATCAGAATCTCATTCAAAGTGTCAGAATATCTTTATAGGGGATTGGCATTTATCCACCCCTGGCCCACCTTAACACAAATTGATTTATCTGTTACAGCTGCCTTTTCTATAACTATGCTACCTTTAAAGAAAAGATACCTTCAGTTTGACCTCTTGCATGAAGCTGCTGATGCAAAACCTGCAGATATCAGGTGTGTGTGTGTGTGTGTGTGTGTGTGTGTGTGTGTGTGTGTGTGTGTGTGTGTGTGTGTGTGTGTATAGTCTATCATATGTGTTTGATACACAGTTGCAGAAGAGAAAGTGGTATATAGAGAGATCTGCTCTTGCATTATGTAGTCTGAAATTCTATTATTTTGAAAGAAAAACCTCCAATCACTCAGCTGAAGTTATTGAGATCTATTTGGTGCCTTATCTGTGTATGGATTCGCAAAATTTCAGCATGATGATTCATGAATACTTTGATGTTGTTGACACTTTGAGCGCATACTTGTTGCACTGACCATTTGCGTTATGTATAAGCCATATTGGCATTTGTTGTTACTGTTGTTTGCTGTGTGTTTATGGCGTATTGGTCACTGCTAGTAAACAGGAAATCTAACCTGTCTTTGTCCACATACTTAAAATGACTAATCACTGTCCTGAAAGCCCAGTGGACAGTGTCATGGTATCTGTTTTCTAATTGATAATTTTTCCCACACCACGCCAGTTGCCAGTGGCTGACTACTCCCCTTTATATTTGTATTTGACACTTGCAGTTGTCAGTATGCTGTTTTCTCCCTCTTGGTGCCAATAAAAACTCACGGGCAACAAGTCAGTGCTGAACTTGTCACATAGCACACAACCCTTGTTCAGGAGAGCCTGAGGCATGTTGAAACAGGGGCTTCTCTGTATCCAGCTGTGAGGCTTCTCACCAGTGTCTCACACAAAGATATTTGATGAGTTTACTTAGAAAGAGCATTTTCTTCTGTTTGGCTTTGTTTTATTTTATGTGTGTGTGATTTGGAGGAGGTGAAGTGTTTAGTTCAGGGAAAGTGAGAAGCTTCAGTTCAAATTAGGGATGCAAACCGATAACTGATAATTGCCTGCTCCTTGGGCAAATAATCGAAACAATACGTTTTTTGTATTTTCAAAGAAGTGTATAACTTGTAGTTTATGCACACCTCAGGGTTAGGAAGACTATGATGTAGTGAGCATGTTACTGTAGTGAATAGTGAGTTTTTCAGTGCCGATACCAATTTTTTTGTAGTTAATGAGACCAGTAAACAATATTTGGAACTTTAATTTACAATTTACAATTAAAAAAAAATTCTGTCAATATTTTGAATGCAGAATATAACAAACTCCGACACAAAACTTTGTTTAAAGGCCTTTAGCAAATGTTTAATCTAAACTATATACAGCAAGTTCCCAGCAAATTTTCTTGTGAAAATTTAAATTAAAAAATGAATATATAAAAATAGCTCACTGAGGTTTTACAAAGTAAAAGTTCCTGCCATGACTTTTAAGTCATTTTACTTAGTTTGTGCAAAATGACTCTCACAGACTTACAAAATGATCAATAAAAAGTGTATTAAAAGTTTAGACTTCATGTTCTAACTAGTCTAGAGTGTTACTCTTTGTTACTGGGGTGTAAATTATATGTGTACAACGACAACTACTTGTGGAGAAAGGAGGCGAAGAAGAGGAGATGGAGAGAAAGGAGGCGAAGAAGAGGAGATGGAGAGAAAGGGGCGATGAAGCTCAGTGTTACTATGTAATCCTCTGGTTTGTCAGTGAAGTGTGTAAAGCACACTGCAGAATAAAGTCTGTATTAACAGAGACCAGCAGAGTGACAGCTGACTGTTAGGAGGGGTTTGGCAAGTCCATGTTACATCTGATGTATGAAATGTCTGTATGAGCACACTGTATGTTCACAAACACATCCAGGCGCTGGCACTGTCCTACGATAAGCGAGCCTACAGCTATCAAATAGAACAGCGATGCACTATTGATTCACCTCACACATTAACACTCACCTCAAATAAAGTCCATCTCCATGTCGGAGGCTGAGGGCAGGGGCTTGTGAGCGCAGGGCTGCAGGAGGGTCTTCATTCTCCGGACTGGGTCTTCAGTTAACGATACACATTTAGGGCAAACTGTAGCATCACACAGCTTGCAGTTATTAATGGATTTTAAAACACATTTTGGCATTTTTGATGTGTTCTTTGGAACAGTTTTAAAGCTTGTGTTTGATATGAGCTGCTGCTGCTAATGCACTCGTGCTAACGTCTGTCTGTTTCAGCGCTGTTGGTGAATCTGACAGCCGGTGATCAGACCCTTGGTGGTGTCATGTCATCTTACTCTGAAGCTTTGAAAGACGTCCATACATGTGTCAGCATGCTGCAGTTGCTGTAGTTGTTGTTGTTGTTTTTCTTCTTCTTTTTCTTCCTCTTGTGTCTTGTGTTGTGTTTATTGTTGGCTCCAACCAACTTCAAAGATGTACGAGGTACAAGGTAGATTTATAGTCATTTTTCTTAGACGTGTTTTAAGAAATTAAATTAAAGTTGACTCTGAATCTTGCGACATCTTTTTGGCGTTGAAGGAGGAGTTGAGGAGTCTCACAACCTGGGGAAAGAAGCTGCTCTGTAGTCTGGTGGTTCTGCAGCAGATACTTCTGTATCTTTTTCCAGATGGCAGCAGGGTGGACAGACAGTGGCTGGGGTGGCTGCTGTCTTTCAGTATCCTTTGGGCTGTGCAGACACCTCACTTCAGCGAGGTCACTGATGCTCTGTAGATGGGAACCAGTGATTTTCTGGGCAGTTTTAATCCCCGGCTGTAGAGCCTTCCTGTCCTGGGCCGTGTACAAATTATGCGTGTGTGTGATGTTTCCAGTCAGTATGCTTTCTAATGCTCCTCTGTAGAAGTGAACAAAGGATCTTGCTCTGGCATTTAGCCTTCCTAAGTTTCCGTAGGAAGTAGAGCCTTTTCTGTGCTTTTTTAACCTGGGTGGTGATGTGTGATGACCAAGACAGGTTCTCAATGACAGTAATTCCAAGGAACCTATAGTTGTTCACCTGCTCCACCTCTTTGTTAGACACACAGTACACCTGGCATAAGCTAATTCCAACAGTCCCATGTTGATTTTCAACAAGATTTAATCAGTTATTCAGCAGAACTCGGTTGTTAACAGGTGTTTCAGCAGATTTTTTTTTTTTTTTTAGCTGATAAGACATAAATGCTTAAACAAAAGCAGTAGACTCTGCCAACACTCAGAGATGTGAGCAGGTGTTCCTGACAAAAATGTCTGACACATTATATTCAGGGTTGAAGTTAAACTGAAAATAATAAAATGTTGTTGAGGATTGTTGGCATGGATGGTTTACTGAACAGGTCTGTTGGGCATATGGCCCAGGGGCCCAGAGTATAAGGGCCCCCAGAGTTGTGGTGAAACAAAATATAAGTAGCTGACTCACATCGTTAAAATACAAAAAAAAAGTAACTGTATTCTGTTCCAGTTTAAATTGATGGTATTCTGAATACAGTTACTGTCTTAAAGAATATATTGTTTGAGGCGATTACTTTTTGTTTTTTTATGTGCTTTAATACTGTGTCCTAAGCGTCAATTTGATGCATTGTTTTCTATTGGAATGTTCCAACAGCACTGACTGTTGAAGTGAACTTTGGCAGATGCCTTGTTTCTATTTATTCCTTCCACTCCATAATAGATGAGGATAATGGATGAGGAACAGCAGATTCATGAAATTGAAATAAAAGTTTAATTACATTACACCTCCTCACATAACTGCAAAAACCTGAATAAGATGGCAAATGGTGGCAAAAGGACATCACCAGAGAGCTCAAAGCTCCTGCTATGTGCCCACCACTAATAACAACTCTAATGGCTGTTGGCTATATTGCAAGCCATTTTCAGGAAATTTTGTAATCTAAATTGTGTGTTTTCTGTTTTAAAAAGAAGACAGGTAGAAAGATGGTAAGTACTCGTCCATCTTTTAAGTTATTATTTTTCCAGTCAAGTGCACAGCTGATAAGTAGCCTACGTTGCTTGTTTACATGACAGAACACATCTAATGGATTGAGTGTGGACAGAGAGCTACCCTGTTAAACATGGGGTAAAATTGATATTAGGTGCATTTCCCATAAACAGATTTAGAAATGTGTGCATAGTGCAACTGCAGTATTCCAAAAGTAATCAAAGTATTTAGAGTAAGTTATTTAGGGTGAGTAACTAAATGGAATACGTTACAAATTGAATTTCAAGGCATGCATTTGGAAGTCTGTTACGGAATATGTTTTTTAGAAGTAACCTTTCCAACATTTGGCTTTTAAAGGTAAAACGTCACTGAAATTTTCATGCACTGAGCAGCAAGAGACTTGAAATGACCACAGAGAGACACAAAAGACCTAAAAGTGATGCAAACTAACTGCAAAGAGATACAAAATAGCTGCAAATCAGGCAAAACAAGACACAATGAGGCACACAAAGACAACAAAAACACACAAAACATCCGCAAAAAAGGACGCAATCATCACAACGATGTGACAAAACCAAAAAAAGGAAGGACAGAGGCAAACAGTAACAAAAAAATAGGTAAAACCACCACTGAGTTTTGCTCCTGTGTAGTAGAGGGGGTGGGCTCTTTTGCATATCTGTGCCCAGAGGCCCATTTTCTCATAATCCTCCCATGGTTATTGGTTGTATTAATGGAGGTTAAGTCTGTCAACACAAGATGTCCCTTTCTTCTATTTCTACTAGTATTTGACTGAGACATTTTATTGTTTTGTCAATCAAATGTCTTTCTGACAATCAATACCACACTATAAAAAAGATTACCTTACGTTACTGCAAACCAACAAGGCTATAATACAAGATATATTCTGCCATAAATTTGGTTACAGTTAAATGAAACAGAGCAGAGTAGAAAATAGAGTAGAGCATAATTCTACCTGTTGTATTATGAACAAATTCATTTCCCCTTGAATATCTGCTGTAGCTGTAGTTCATATGCGAAATAGGAGCACAATACTGAATCCAACACAAAACAGAGCATTGTGCTTCCTGAGAGAGATATTTAGCATGACACACTGACAATTACAATCAGGGTTGGAAATTAGCACCAGCCACCAGCCAAATGCTGGTCAAATATGCAAGTGGCTGCTAGATTTGTTGAACTCACCAGCCACAAAAACAATGGTAATCTAATGAGTGGCTGGTAGATATTGGAATCCATTAGCCACAGTGGCAGGTGGACAAAAAAACTTTTATTGTTCCTCACTTTGACATTTGCTTTGTAGGCATTCTGCATGTGTGTGCTCAGATTCTGACTTCGATGGGCAATGTTATGCACGGTTATATCGTGTTATGTTATAAAAGCATGATGTTGTAACTATGTCATGGGTGAGATGTGTCTTGCAATTATGCAACTCTCATTCTCTCTCTCTCTAAATGGCTTCTGTACTCAGGTATAATCCCTGCAATATATATTGTATAGATTAGAATTTGATTCAATCCCATTGAATGCCTCGTGTTTATTTCTAGAGGCGTTTGCAGGCAATATCCACCATACTCTTCAGTAAATAGTACTTTTATCATCTGCTACATGTCACGGGACTCGCTGTTTGTTTTCTGTCTTAATTGCAAAAAAAGACTTTTCTGTTACAGCAACATTTATGGTTGTACAGTAATGGATTGTGGGTGCAGACTGACAAAGATGAAGCTGCAATCACTTTCAGCTGAGAAGAATCTTGTGAGCTAATGTGACTTTGAATTTAATGTGCCAGGACGCTCTATGCAATAAACTAGGCAGAGTGAAAATGGTGCAGATATACTGCACATCACTGAAAAACCCATGTTTTTTATTCATTAAGTGCACCCATTGGCCCTTCCATTGCAAACTTCCATTGCTGCTATCTTCAAACCCTCCATCTTTCTGGCAATTCAGCCCAGGTATGAAGTAACACTGCAGCAGTGGCATTAACCAAGCTGTTAAAGCTACAGATGGTAATTTTTAGTAAAAAAAAAGAAAAAAAAAGAACTTTTTTTTAATGTTTCCTGAAATTGTCTCTGTATTGAGACAGCATTAAATGAGATGGATAGTCTGATTAAAGGAGATGGATAGTCTGACAAAAAAAAAGATAATCCTCTGCCTTCTCTTTTTCCAGCCCGTTGACATTCCTAAGTCATGAAATAACATCACTTTTGCAGTGTTTTAGGTATAAGATCTCAACTCCAAAATCCACCTTTTGCAGCCGCAATATGCTGCTGGACAGTGTCAGCTGAGAAAGCCGGACAGAACTGTTTGCGGTAATATTATACACTGACAGACAGCCGGACAGCACCTGCTATGGCAGCATGACACGCCGTCGGGCAGCGTCACTTGAGAACGTGGCTGGACGGAATTTGTTACGTCAACATGATATGCCGCTGGACAGTGTCAGGTTAAAACACAGCCTGGGACATCGTAAAGTAAGAGGCACGAAGGTCCCCATAGGGTGGGTGGGCGGAGCTGTGGATGGATCTAACAAAAACTGGACTTTCATGCGGTTATCAGCTGTTCACTTATCATCTGACTTTGATTTTTTTCTACACCCTACCATGTGCCTATTTTGCCTTAACCTAACCACCCATGCCAGCATATGCTTTTGTTGATATCCAACTGTTGGTTGGCATGTGCTTTTGTTGTCTAAATATAACCACGTGCAGTGTCATCCCACCATGTGCATTTAGCCACCATGTTGAATACACCTAAACATGACTACCAAGCACCACCTACTGCCTGGACCAACTCTCTCATTTTACAGCTAAACAGTTCACTAAAATATGTTTCTGGTAATGCAGTTGCAGAATCTTGCTCCATATTTGACTAGCGTTGCAGAGTTTCACAGAATACAGTCGCAGCAAATATGACACAATGGCACTTTCATAAAAATTGTGGCTTTAAAATCAATACACCTTGCACAGCTCTACAGTTAAATAAGATTTTACCCATTTTTAAAAGGGCTGCCTGTGTTTATGCTTGTGTACATAGAACTGCACAGACATACCGAATACTCACACCTGCAGCTGTTTCATCTCCACTTGAAAACAAGATATGCTTTGAGGGATGGTTAAATAAGTCAAGTCAATATTTTGGTACTTAAAGAAAAACTAAGCAATCAATACTACTTTGCAGACAACAGAAAGTAAAACAAGTTCTCCCCAGTCATAGCCTTTGGATAAGTATTGAAAGAGGAGACATGTATATGTCTGTTTGATGATGACATGTCTGCAGTTGAAAACAGAATGCCTTACAAATCACAATCTAAATAATAGAATAACACAAAATGACTATGGAGTGCAGTTTCTTTCTGTCCGTTCTCGGGAGAGGAATAACGATCCACCTCTCCCTCTCCACCTCCTCTTAATTGTCTTTCAAGTCCTTCTTTAGAGATCTCAAAGCAGGGAGAACGGATTAACACAGGAATTATTGACTAGTTTTACTTTGAGGAGGTACCATGGAGCCGTCCATTTGTCTCTGGCTTGGTTTTTTCAAGTGCAAAAGTCCAGCAATTACTTTTCCTCTGACCTCGGGGAGATCAGGGAAGTAGGCTTCTGTAATCCTTGCTATTGTGCGATGGAAGTGGTGTCTCGTTATATTCACACCAGCTTACATTAGAATTCACTGCTCATGTTGATGGAGGCCAGTAAGATCAATCCATTCTGAAAGCCTCAGCATGGAGAATCTCAGCGGCTGTACATTTAATTAACTGGCAGTATTTCACTTCCCGAGAGTCTGAAAAGGTGTAGCATCTGGTCATGTCAGTAGTGCTACTGATAGTGTCCAACTTTGTCATTACTATGCAGTTTTTTATTATTACTCATCTATATTAAATGGCACCTCTTTGTATTGACTTGTTATTTCAGGCTTGAAATGCTGGCTCCAGAAAGCTCCATCTGAGCTTTAACAACTTTGCCCAAGATGCAGATCATTTTTTTCTGTTTCATTGTGGGTCTAGAAGGACAGCATGATGATGAGGGGGCAATGGCTGTTTGAGGCACTCTACAATAATGTAATCAATGTCGTTAATGGAATCTGACTTCCATGAAGAGCTAATGTTGGTCAGCCTCTGCCACTAATTTGCATGGAGAAGGCTGTGGCGTCAAAAATACCGCAGCGAGCCATCTGGAACTGCAGCCCAATGGCAGCCCCCTGCATATGCCATTAGCAATAAGTGCTGCTACTGTACCTAAGCCAATCAACATCACATAAGGAGCCCACCATGTGGAGGCGGCTGGCAGTGGCTCGGTCCCAACCTCAGTCTTAGTTGCTCTATCTCTTCTCCTGTGACATATAGTTATTTCTTAATTTCTACTGGACTCCAAGTCTGTTGTTCATGAACAGCAAGCTTTCAAGGGGGGGAAGGGGACTCAAGCATTGATTTGCAGGCTTTCATTGAAGTCACGGAGAAGTCAACATATTGTGACGGGCTGCAAAGGACTGCTGATGCTTGCCACAATAGGTGAGAGCCAGGGGGGATTATTAGTGGATTTATATACTTTGGACAGGCCATAAAAACAGGATATATAGGGCTCTATATCTTTATCCATTTTGACTCTGATAAAGGCAGACTTACATTGACATACATTAGTTATCAGTCTGTTTGCACAATTAAGGGCTGCAAATCAGTGTGCTCTGTTTTCCATGGACATTTGCTCATTTTTTTCTTTGCTCACAACCCATCAAATCATTTCTTTTTAGAGCTTTTTAGAAGATTTTCCAGACAATGTATAGACACATACATGAGTAAACCTTCTCAATCATCATTAATGACACACTAACAGTGTGTCGAGGTGTACTTTTCTACAGGAGCTCAGTATTCTGTCTTTATTTTCTTTTATTTTTTGAGTTCAGGATGTTTATTGATGTGTATTTCCATAGCACTCAGGTGATATCAGGGCTTAATAAAAAGTGCCGGGCGGTAAGCAGCACACACATGAGAGAAACAGTGCCAAAAAGACTCAAATATAGCAAGGCGAAAGACCAAACAAGAGAATCTACGTTTGTCTTTTACTTTCTTTTCACTATTGCTGGCAACCATGTTTACAGCGAGTGACATACAATCCAGCATCTATAGCCTACCTTTTAACCTGTAACTTATACATGTATACAGCAGTAACTGTCACCATCAGGCCTATCTGTTATCTCTTCAGTGCACCGCTCATTTTGACTGATCTCTATGAACAAGTATCTGCATATGAGCTCAAATAATTTAAAAAAGCCAATAGATAATATCTGATGGGTTCCAAGATTGTATTTTGGCCAATGCATTACCCCTCTTCACATGGACTGTTCTGCACCACTTCTGATACCAAAATCTTGTCTTGTTGCCTAGAGAGTCTGCCAGCATATCCATTTATAGAGATGAACAGAGAACTGACCCAGTGGTCCTTCTGCCATTCTGTTCTGTTTTTGGATGGCCTCTTACTTTTTGTAGGCGGACTTGCCGACATTTTTAATAGGCTAACTGCGTGTCTGAGTCTCCTTAACTATGGCAACGATGACAGTGAGTGACGGGCCTGTCATTCTGAGTCAGTCTCCTCTGCAAATTCTGATTAAATACTTCTCTGCAATATCTTGTGAAGCTCTTCTGGTGTTATTATTTCAATCATAGTGCATGCATCAGAGCAGGGTGTGCACAGGGCAAAATGCATCCTGTATTGATTGAGTTAGAGTATATTTTGTCTTTCAATATGGGACAATGCTATTATATGGGAGGGGTGGCAACCCTAGATACTTCTCCAACTGCTAACTTAGCTATTTACAAAATATGTGGCCACTTAGAGGCTTGAAGAATGATGGAGAGTATTGTTGTCTTAGACCTTCTTTTTCTTCTAATTTGTCATAAAAATATGAAATAGAGATGCACAATATTGGATTTTTACTGATATCCGATATGGCAATATATAACAATTTATTGAGCCAATAACCAATAGCGATAATGATGTATGCACTTTTTTCCTTACTTAATTTTAGTGATTATCAAGTCCTTTCTGTAGTGGAATTAACATCACATTATGCATGCTCTTATAGTAATGGCCAGGGATGTAACAATTCACTGAACTCACGATTTGATACGATTCATGATACTGGTTTCACAATACAATTTTCTCACGATTTCTTTTAAATACAAAATGAGATTATGGAAAAATTATAACTGCCTTTTTTGTTATCTTCTCGCCTTTATTACTTTCTGACTTGAGGAAGCTCAAATGCCACCACACTTCCGATTTGACTGAAGGGTGCCTCTTCTATTTCAATATCGCCCGTCGCAGAGCCTTTGCTTTGTCTTATTTCGTTGGCGAGCTGTCTCTAGTCTCGCATGATGTAGGATGTTTAACACGTAGTGATGTGACACAACGAGCAAGCGAAGTCAAAAGTAGATTACGCCCTCTGCTGTTCAAAAAGAGTATCACGGTTCATTTTTCATCACACTGATTTGAATCTCACATATTTTTATATCGATTTTAACTGCCTTGCAATGCATCGTTACATCCTTAATGATGGCCCACCAGCAGATGGACATGAAATAATAATAATAAATAATAATAAAATAAAATACTTTTCAATGTATTTAATATTCATTGATTGCAAAAAAAGAAAAAACTTATTGCACACATAAGTTTGTCACACATTGTTACTTATTTTTTGTAAATGTTCACTTTGTCACTATGTCCATATATATATTTGTGTGTGTGTGTGTGTGTGTGTGTGTGTGTGTGTGTGTGTGTGCGTGTACCTATATTTCATTTTAAAGCCAATATGTGCTGATACCGATGTGCTGATATTATCGTGCATCCCTAATACAAACTAAATATTTAATAAAATATTAACCTCAAAATTAAACTTAATGATCTACTTTGTAAAGTTGCGCGATAAGTTATGGATTTTCACATCATGTTATGTTATCTGAAAATTAGTGTTTTTAATAATGTGATATTGATTGAACCATATAGCCTTCCCCAGCAGGTAAAAGTGTATTCCTATTTTCTTACCTGTTTCAGGAAACCTCCAGCAGGGCAGATGCTTGCTAGCACTGAATTTCCATTTTGTAGACCCACAAAGTGCATCTCTGTGCAGTAGAAAAACCATCATTTGAACACTCTTTTTCCCTTCTTCCGTCCTCAGAAACCAGCCTTGTCCGCTCCACCTTACTACCTTTATTTGCTTCCGGGTTTGATTTCTTTTTATTGCGCTTGGCTCACTCTGGCTTTCTAATTCAACCTATTGGCACTCAGCTGAGAGTGCTGAGTGATTAATAAAGTGCTTGTGAAGACGGACGCGAGGAACATATGGATCTTTTTTTCTGGAGCAGTTAAGCTGCTGCAAAGCTGCTGTTGGCGCCTGTGTATGTGATGTATTACTGCAATGGATGTGTTAATGTATACATGTGGGCGGGCGTCTTGTAGCTGCAAACTTTACAGTCTGCATCTGCATCGAGTTGTCTCACTTTTAATTATAAAGAGAAATAATTTTGACAGAAAGGCCGTTTTTAAGCTTTTGTTGGGCATAAAATACAAATTATTGCTTTAAAAATTAATGTTGTTTCATTAATACCACCAATTTTATGGCACAATTATCATGTTCACATAAACAATACACATATATGATTGTTGGCTTTTGCAAACACCTATTAAATTTTAGTCTGAGGTAACAATACATTGCTGAAGCTAAAAAAAAAAAAAAAGTAAATAAACTGTACGGGGCAAAATGTGGCAATGCACAGCATCTCCAAATGAAGCAGTGCAGAGCTCTACTGCAGTATTTTCTTTTGGCAGTGTGTGAGGCCTTATTATTGCAACAGAAGCCAGGAATCCTTAATCCACAGGGGGTCTCAGTGGGAAGGAAAAGCTTCTTGAACAATCCCCGTTCTTGGAGCCTGTGGTGAAATCCAGCGATCAGTCAACCCTGAGCCCCTGAGCCTCCTGAGGGCTTGGGACTGAGGCCAGTGTTTTACAATGGCCCCGGTGCACTAAGGAGAAAGGGAAGAGGAGACAGGCAGAGTGAGTGAGAGGAAAGACAGAAGGAGAGGAAAAAAAGAGACAGAGATGTAGCGATTGAGAGAGAGAGAGACACAGCTAAGGTCTGCTGAGGAAAAAACAACATAACTCACAAACACATAAAAAAAATTGGCTCAACATTGGTGTATTCATAGAGCTGAGTTACAAGGCTGGCGGGACACAGAAGTCAGTGATTTCGCATGACGCCTACACACGTATACACATCTCCACATACACTGTTCACCCGCATGAGTTGATTTTACTCAGAGAATTTTAGGCAACTGATTGCCTTTAAAACAAGTAATTGATGAGTAATGGAGATACCAATTTATTTGAGTGAAGGTGATTTCAATGCTATAGGATGAACTTTCGTTCAGTGCATTACAAGCAAAAGTATTTGCAGTTTAAGGTTATATTTCTATGAAATTTTGAGCATTATTTAGCCCGTTGTCATTTGTCAAATGCCGCTGCTTTTGCAGTGCTTTTGCGTAAGATCCCAACACCAAAAGCTACCTTTCACAACCGCATGATACGCTGCTGGATGTCATTAGCTGAGAACACAGCCGGATGGCACCTGCTGTTGCAGCATGATATGCGGATGGTCGGTTGAGAACATGGCCGAAAGGACCCTGTCAGGTTCAGATGATACGCCACTGGATGGCATCAGGTTGAAACACTGACACTTCTGAAGTAATATAAGAATTGCAAAGGTCTGTGCAGGGCAAGTGGGAGGGACAGTGGATGAATCCAACAAAACCCAGAATGAGCATTTGTTAATGTCCTGGCGTTAGTTGCCATGTGCTGTTGTTGCCAAAGCATAACCATGTGCAGCGTAATCCCACCATGTGCTTCTGTTGACTTCACGGTACGGCACCCCTGAACGTAAATAGCAGATGCAGAAAGCTGTGTTTAGTGCTTTGAAGGCCATTCTTGCTGCACATGCATGTTTGCACATTTGAGCCCCTCCCATCATCTCCCACTGGCTAGATAATCACCCATGCTCTGCGCTATGTTCATACAGAGGTTAACCACTGACAACACCGTCCTGACTCAAGTTGGCTGGGGTTAAGCCATAGACTGTATATAAATATGGACGACACGCCCCACTTAACCCCACTATGCTTAAGTGAGGCTTAATTATCCGAGATACGGGCATTGCCGTCTTACGCTGGTGATGTCATTGAGAGCGGAGTCTGGGCAGTTGCGATATACATAGTGGGGGAGTTCACACCAAAATACCCGTCCAACCAATTGCAAGCAGCTTCATTGAATGCAAGTGCATGGATTAGCACACACAGCTGTCAATCATGGCCGTTTCCACCGTGGTAGTGACTTGTCAATATACCTATGCAAAAACCCTTAACAATATTTAAATGAGTGACATAAAAATTAGCTTTACAGACCAAAACTGACTTTTGAAACAGGTTGTTAACACATTATTTCTGCATTTTGTAGTGTAAGAATAGTGATTTTAACACAGGGATCTATGAATATTCACTCACTTTAAGCCATTGTCAAGTGGCCATTCGAGGAACCTGGTTCTTCCTTGGCACATGACTCATCCGTGCACCAAGTTTCATGGAAGTCAGTAATTTTTCCATAATCCTGCTGACAAACTGACATTACAACAATAAAACATGTTGACACACACACACATATATATATACATATATATATATATATATATATATATATATATACACACACACACACACACACACACATACACACATATATATATATACACACACACACACACACACATATATATATACACACACACACACGCACATATGTATATATGTATATATATATATATATATATATATATATATATATATATACATATATATATATATATAAACATTAAATGTCCCATTTCCATCCTCAAGTTTATCAGGGCAGGCCAGGTCTAAACTTTGAAGCTGATTTTTTTTTTTGAGAATTTGAATTTTGGGTGTCAGCTCACCTTTCCAGATTCATCATTACCTGTTGAGTAAAGTTAAAATGTTTCTGATGCACTTTGGGTACTCCAGGTGCAGTTCATAAATTGGGCCAGACAGGAGGCAGCCTGAGGTGGCTGCTTCAGTTCATCCATGACAACACTGTTCCCTGCTTCTGATGGGTTCAGCTGAGGAAAGGCCATGTTTTAGGCAACATAAATATCTCAACAGAGTGTAAGAGACAGTACAGACGGATATTATGTCCAGTCAACATTTATATGTCTGTGTCACACTGATGCATTTGTATTTGAATGGGTTTTTTTTGCACCAAGGACCTTTTTTTATTTATTTTTTTATTTTAACAAAAAACGGCTTTTAAACTTCACCATCCCATCATTCAAGGCATCAAGGTCCGACAGAAGCCCACAGGAGGTCGTCTTGTTCGTTTTAAAACAGTGATTTAGAGACCATTCATGCTGCACTTTGCATAATCCTGCTGCTGTTCCTCCTCTATCACTCGAGGATGTTGTGTTGAAATGTGGATGGACTGCCACATGGTTTTACACAGCTCATAAAATAAGACTTGCTTTTGAAAAATGGGAAACCTTTCCCAGATTGATTACTGCCATGAAAACACAATCCACTGTTAAATGTCACTGAAATGATGAGCTGTGATGAGATTTTTATTAATAAGAAAACAGGATTTTATTTAAGGATGGAACCAGATGTCCTTTGCAAATAGTGAGAAATCGGCGAAAAATATTTAATTTAGCACATTTTCACACACACACAGCTCATGTGAGACAAGATCATTTGCTCTGATTCATTCAGTTTCCATTCTGCGGTGACAACCTTTGACCACAGCTAACTAATAAAATTACATTCACATGCATGGATTCACTTTACAAGCATCCTGTACTGTTTTTTTTCCCAGGGACAAAGAGACTGACCTTGCATATCTGTCTGTCTCAGTTTGACCTGCATGTGAAAAGCTGGAAATGATTGTTTATTCATTACAATGTTTGTTGATTCATCCCATGAGTGATTTGATGTCACCAAACACTTTCTACTCTGTGAACCGGAAGCATTTAATATGCTTTTTTCCCCAATGGGGCAGATTCCAGTGAGTCATCCATTAGACTCTTTTACTGGAAAAATAAACAACCTCATGCAACAATCTATTCATTACAATAATTGTAATTACACATTCGAGTGTGTGCAGGCAAAGAGGCCTGTTGGGTGGTCATCAAAGCTCATTTGATCCTCCACCAGAGGGCAGTGCTAAGTGCTCTCTTGACCTCAGAGCTCTGCTTGACTTCCCAGTGTTGCAGCGGCTGCATGTTATCCCACCTACTGCTGTACCTCAGAGCTATGTTATTTGTACTCGGCACACTCGAAACATTTTGTATGATAGGATCAAGAAAAACAAGCATCCTCTAATTGTTGCAGATGTTAATACTGAACAATAGTTTGAAGATATTTTCTGTATTTCTCCAGTATTATTCAGTATGCATTGTGTAGCTTCAACCCCTTGAAACCTCAAACAACATAACTTTTTTTCTTGGGCTGCTTTCAAATACCATTCAAAAGTATTTTATCCTTGAAACCTGAGCAAATTGGTGCCATTTCTCTCAAACACATGGGAAAAGGCAATGAGTAGCTTGGTAATAAATATATTACAACTTGCAAGAAATTAGTAAATTTAGGAAGTTATTAGGAAAAAGCTAGAGGAAAACGTTAAGGGATGAAAAGATGGGGAAAACTATATTTATAATAACAAGGAGATTCGACCAAGCAATCTGATTGGTCAGCAAGACATTTAGAATGTGCTCAAATCAGTAGACTTTCCTTACCTTAAAAAGATACTGCCACTCCTTACCCATTGCACTTGCAAATTTTCTATTATAGTAACAATGTTTTTTTAATTAGGCGGGGTACTACAAGTGTTCAAGAGCAGTGTCAGTGTTCAAAAATGTTACGATAATGACAAGTTTCAGGTCAGTGCTTATGAAATACAGCTAAAATTATGAACAGTCAGCTCACTAATAGTGTAAGCTCTAAACTAACACAAATAACAATGAACCAAACCAGCATAAACCACCATGTTCTGAACCGACAAATAGTTATATTTGCATTTTGAAACATAAAGCAGCAACTTTAACTGCAAACTAAACACTACTCAGTCTAGATCTAGGCATGATGGGAAATATAAGCTAAACGGAGCCACAGTGACAATGTTATTTTTGAAAGGCTTGATGCCATAAAATATGAATTGAAGCAGAACAGATGTTGCAGCTAAATCCGTAAATGAATTTATTTTTTATTTTTTGTTTTTGGCTTATATCTTAGTCATAACAAGATTTAGGAAGCTAAGCATTTTTGCAGTTATATCTGGTCTATTTAGTTTGGGAAACCCCACGATCTCTTGAAAGCATAAGCACAAACTGGCCAGCAGACTCAACAGGGACTTGAAAACAGTTCTGTCGCTTGGTCGTGACAAAGGTTCAACCTACGTGCCTGAGTAGTAAACTAGGTTTCATTACATAAAGAATTCTTCTGACGTGACTGATTGTTTTCTTGTAATTAGTAGGTAGCAGTCACAAAAAGATTTTTATTTTAAAGCTAATTGCCCTTCAACATAATTATATATTGTGATGATATATTTTTTTTGTTGGTAATATTTGTAAAATGGCAATATTACACTCAAGGGTATGCTTTAACATCATTGTAGGAACCTCAGTGATACTAATGGACCTGACTACGTTACTGTCACGCCACAGCTGACGTTAAATCACACCTTTAGGTGTAATATTGCTCAATTATCATAATTACACAGTTCTAATTCTGTTAAAAATGATTCGAATTTTAAAGCACTTTTTCCGTTTTTTTATTTATTTAGTTTATTTTTTACTATTAGGTAATTTCCTTGTACTTTTTACTAATTTATTGCTAATTTTTGGGGTCATTTCTTCTTTCATTGCTCATTGCCTTCTTCCCGTGTTTATGAAAGAAATCAAGCCAATTGTTCAAGATCCAAAGGGTTCGCTTCCAGACAGGGATGGAACTTTTCTTTCTTCGACTCTACACGCTACAAAGCTCATTCGTTTTTCACCAAGCATAGATGGGAGGTGCTTTGGATGTGTGCCAGCACCTCTCAAGAAAGAACACGAGAACAGAGGGTGCACGCCATCATTTGGAGCATTGAAACTGAGCATTTTTAATAATCGCCTCGTCGCACTGTGCTAAGCTTTGTATCCAAGTGTGTCTTTTGTGTCTCTACAAGCCAAACACAAAAGGCAGTCAAACATTTATTCGGCTCCCAGTGGGTTTCTTTAAATGTTGAAAAAATGAGTGATACTGGGTCTCCGCATGGCATCCTCAATCAAGGTTACAGAATAGAAGGTAATTAAGTCGTTTAAGTCTCCTATGAGCACCATGAAGCTAATTTCTGCCTCTGACAGGACAGCCTGGACCAGTGACAAGCTGAATATATTACAAGTCTGCTTTTATTAAGTATCACAGTGACTATAAGATCATGAGAAAAATAATAATGAAAACATATTTACCCACTGGCCTCCAGCATCTTTCATTAACACGTTTGTTGTACTTGAGTGCTTCATGTTATTCAGAAATAATTGTCTATAGTTTATTTTTGGATATTTTAACTGCCAGCCAAGTTTTCTTTCTGCCTGTGTATTCACCGGTACGGCCGAGGCTGTGCACTGACCTCAACTGTCTCTCCGCCCACATCTTGGCATTCAAACTACGCCAACACTTCACATTATATGATAAAAATAAGACTTTCCAATTCAGGAACTAATAAAATGCAGCTCTGCAATGTGACATCTTGTTTAATTATGCATTCAAAATGAGAGACATGTTTCGTAAGGATGAAAAAATAACACTGAGACTGTATTGGAGGACAAATGTGTCTAGTTACATGCAGAATGGTGTCTTTCAGAGAGCAATGATGTGTTAATCAACAGAGTTCATGACCATGAAATCCACTAGACAGTAAATTCATGAATCTGGAAAGAGAAAGCATCTGTATAACTGCTAGCCTCATCAAGGTTTTGTGTTTCTAGCCAACATGAATTTTATTATCAGTTTTGATGATCTTATGTGTCTTTGATTGCTTTTATTTAGATTATTTATCCTGTTTTGTTCACGTCTTTATGCTGTTTTAGTTTGTTTATTTTTTTGCTGCTGCAGTGCTCCAATACTTTGATTTACTGCAGTTAAGCTTTTTTGTGATCCTCTTTGTGATATCTTTGTTCTTTTTCTTTATGATGACAAAAGCATTTCAAAAAACAGACAAAAGCAAGAGCATTTCATTCATTTATATTTTTGGTTTTACGAGAACTATCATCACATATCTCAATGATTGGATTCATAGCCAGCTTTATTATTACACTTAAGAGAGTAGTTGAGATGTAAAAAAAAAAACAAAAAAACATCCATACCACGCTCATGTTTGTGGTGTAAGTACAAAGCTGTTGAAGCAGCCGAATCACCAGGAGAAATGCGTTGGCCATGTACATTTCAAACACAGATTTTTTTTTTTTTTTTTTTTCTGTATTTTTCTATTGTTCAACTTTATGGCCCGTTCTGCTAAAGCATGATTCTTCTACGAAGGAGAAACACTTATCAACATTGGAAAAAGTTTTGTGGGGTTTTTGGACTGAATGCCATAGACCACGAGAGGATCCCCACCCACAGTATATTCCCAGCAGCCAGTCAGACAGAGGGGAGAAACGAAACCAATAGCGCCAGATGAAGAGAGGGAGGCGAGTCAGCATCAGGGCGAGGCTGACCCAACTTGGACCGAGAGCTGCTCCTCTACCAAGCCTTCTTTTGGCTAATGTCCAGTTGCAGGAAAGTAAAGTGGATGAGATGCGATTGAGGCTCACTCAGCAACAGAAAATCAGACGCTGCTCTGGGCACATCTTCACAGATAAATGGTTAACCCCTAACATCCCAGATCAAGCTGTTGTGCTGGAAGGGTGGACCTTATTCAGAGCCGAAAGGACACAAGACTCAGATGCAAATTCAAAAAATGCACTGCAGGAGTTGTATGATGCCACCCGCAGCAACATGCTCAGGCAACCAAATGGAATCTTCATTGCAGCTGCTGATTTTAATCAACTCATCCTTCAACTCCAAAGATGTAGCAGGATCAAGGACAAATTGTAGTTTATTTTTTTAAACTTTGTTTGTAAAATGACTAATAAATCTACCTACTACCTTCCTTCTACCTTTTTATTTACCTCCCAAATGCAAGAGTAAGACAAAACTTTGTCAGACAAAAGCCAGGTGGGATAAATTAGTTTTTTGGTAGGAATTGTGTGGATTCAGTTTTATGTAGCAGAAACATGGGTTTCATGCACAGCGTGCGGTCTTTTCCTGTTTTTGATGTTTCAGGAATATACTGCAATACATTACTTATTGATTTCAGGTGAGAAATCAAAGGATGTTTTCTTTTACTTCAAATGGGAAAAAAGCCTCACAGTCTCATGTGCCTTGACTGTTGCTTTTTTCCCCCTGAATGTTTCAATCACTGCCTGTCTGTCTCTCTCTCCAAAGAAAACTAGCTGCTTCATATGCTCTGTCTACTTCATGCTTCATGTTTGCTGCTTTAAAGCACTGTGGTGCTCTGAGCACAGCAGGGGGACTCAGTGTTACAGTAACAATGTTTGCTGCCCGCCCATCTCTCCTACCATTTAGCAAGTTCATATGCGAGCAGCTTGAACGGCTGACATTCCCGTCTTTATCAAGTGAAACGGTGCATGAAATTCTGAATTTAGTTTTGTGTGCATGCTGACTGGCACACAATTGATTGTTTGAAAGATTTCTGTCCCACTCTGTCACACTGATGATCTGTTGGCTTTGATGGAGTGAAAAATCCAGTTTTAGACGATCAGCTGTGATGTTATGCCTCACAGTACTATGCATGCGAAATGAAGTGAAATGAAATGAGATTGGAAAAGTTTTTTGGTTTTTTTTCTGTAACAAAGCAAGCATATGCCTGAATTTAACCTTGAAATTTTAACAAATTGGTTACAAACCTGGTTAGTAAATAGATTGCTGATAAGTCAGGCTAGTTAGCATGGATGGATTACCAAGCAGGCCTACGGAGCACAGGCCCAGGGGTCCCCTGGTCATCACCTGCAAAATGTCACTCCAAGAGACATGTACAGACCAGGATGACTATATATGACCACAGAGAGACAACACAAGCAACACATGCAAAACAGCTGCAAAGACACACAAAGACACTCACGACTACAGAAATGTGCAAAACAATTACAAATGACTACAAATTGACACAAAACAACTATAAAAACACTCAAAATGACTACAACAAAATACAAAATAATCCCAGAGACAAAAAAATATTACAGAAAAAAATGACTACAGAGATGTAAAGCAACTACAAAGCGGCCACAAAAAGACACAGAATAGCATCAAAGAGACACAAAAAGACCATAAAGAGACACAAAATTGCCACAAGGAGATCAAAATCATCACAAAAGACATGCAATGATCACAGAGACAAGAAACGTTTATAAAGATACACACAATTACTATAGAAACTGAAAACAACCAAAAAGAGACTCAAAACTACTACAAAACAACTTTAAAGATCAAGATTACTACAAAGAGATGCAAAATGACTACAAAGACACTCTAAATTAGTACAAAGAAACACACAATGAACACAAAGAGATGCAAAATATCTACACAGATGCAGAGCAGAGACTCAAAATGACCACAAAGAGATACAAAATTACAAAATGAAACACAAAATTAAAACTTCGGACACGCAAAAAATAACAACAAAATGAGGCTGAACAGTAAAGTCTATGTTTTGGTCCTATGTAGGAGAGGTGGCGGGGCCTTCTGCATGCCTGCGCCCAGGGACCTATTGTCTCATAATCTGGCCATGCTATTTTTGTACTAAAACTGATGGAAAATGAAATGCTTTCTGTGTTAACTGTCCAATGTTTTTGGCATGTGCTATTTTTTACAGCTCTAAGTCTGTTTTCATTTACACTTCAGCTTAGTTATTTATCCTCCGTTTTACATGCATCTTTGTGTTTAATTTATTTTTGCTGAAGCATCATTTAATACCTGAGGATCCCCATCTATCTGCAGACAATGCGCCCGGGAGCACTGCATTAGGGATGGAGATTCAAAGTCACAAAGCTGTCAGGGAAAAGATAAACAAACTGGATGTGTTGAGGATTTAGCCAGGCAGCCCTGTGCCTTTGAAAACTACATGCTAATCGAGATTAAGACTCTGAAATAATGTTTACAGCAAATGCCAAAACACAGTTTAGGCTGCAACCACTTATTATCAAGTTACATTGCTTTAAATTGCTCTGGAATCACTTGATTGGCAAGTGTAATCCTCTCCTCTCCTTGAGCAAACATATCTAAATAAGCGATTATTGAACTTTTGAAAAAAAAATTGAAGGTGATACAAACATTGTCACAGGATAAGCATCATTGATAAATATGGGGGACACAGCATTACATGTGTATACACCACAAATGAGTCAACCATTTTTTTCCAGTGGTGTCATGCATTAACTGAGGTGAGGAAAGCAAATTAAAGTTGACACCGCCGACGGATTGTCAAAGAAGGACTGTAATAGGCTTAAAGCGGGAAGAAAGTAACTCTGACAACTAGCGTCTGCTAATGTTGCAGCACAAAATAGAAGCCTGAAAAATTATATTTGCCATGCTTTTTTATTATCTGCAAATGTTGGCTGTTGGTCATTGAGAGTCCTTTGAAAGTTGAAAATGTGTCCTGCGAGTGAACTGACTTTATCAGTGACTCTCAGACATGGTAGAAAATCACTGTGGATACAGAACGTGCAGCCTTGAGCATTTATTGATTAAAATCCCTTAACAAGTAATCCCAATAATTCTTAGAGCTTCATTGTGTCTGCTTGACATAATAACCGCGCTGCAACCTCAAAATCTGAGTTCAATTAACACCTTTGTCAGAGTGTGAGGCACGTCAATCATGCTGTAACACCTCTGTCTCTTGCGGTCAGGCTGACATAGATTCTCACAGCTTAAAATAGATTTATTTGAAGTAATATTAAACTGAAATGCATCCATATAAGCCTGTTAACATCTCCGGTGCAGGACACATTTAGCTGTTTGGCAGTGAGCCCACATAAAGAATTATATACAGACGCTGGAATGCTAATCTTATCTTAATACTATATGTGACAAATTCCTCTCTGGACTCCAGAGCTTTTTCCTGGACAGAAACACTTATACACTCATAATATCTATGCCATGCATCAGGCCACAAGTAGTGAGAGTAGAATGTTAGTGTAACATACAGCTTCAGAAGCGGAGATTACATGATTTTAAAGTTAAACTTATTGACTTAGATCAATAGTTGCTGAGTAATAAATATAATTTGGCATGACAAGTGACAGGGGTGCAAGTAATGATTGTTTTCATTATCTGATTATTATTTTCTCAGTTAATCAATACTTTAAGTGTATAGCAGGGACAGTGAAAATGTCCATCACAGTGCCCCATAGTCCAGGGCAATGTCATGTTTTGTTTGACTAAAAGCTGTTCTTCACAAAACTCTCTCATACCTAAACGACAAGATAGGTTGATTTCCACCAACTTCCATTATGACATACATAACCAACGCAGTTTTAAAACACATCCTTAACGTCATGAAATGCTCACACCTACGCTATAAAACTTTGTAGATGGGTTCAGGCAACTAAACTGATTAGGCTTAGAAAAAACATCACAGTTTGGCTTAAAATTAGTACCTATTTTTACAGAAGTCACATCACACAGCCACTAGTGTAGTATGCTACGTTAATATTGTATATTATCATCAGTCAACATTGACACAAACACTGGTCCCCTGGGTGAAAGCCTTGTGTTTGTTTGACCCATCCATCACCTTTCCCAACCACCCTCTAGGGGCTTCCTCAGTCTTTATACAACGTTATGTGCACTTTGTTGCTTTACGTAACCTCACTTCCTCCTCTGCTCCTGTAATATTAATACTTCGGTCACTGAAGTGCATCGCCAAGAATAATGTAAGTTTGAGTTGTAATAAGCTGCTTGCACAGCGGACCCAGGTAGATAGATAGATAGATAGATAGATAGATAGATAGATAGATAGATAGATAGATAGATAGATAGATAGATAGAAAGATAGAAAGATAGATAGATATTTATTGTGCGCCATATAGTAATCGTCACACAAATAATCAGACAACTACAATAATACCAACAACAACGAAACATAAGCATCAACAACAGGGCAACTCTTCCATATTATAGATCTATTCACCACATATCATTAGTGCTCTACATGTTATAAGGTGCAGCATCTTCACACACAGAGGTTCAATTATTTTTCACAGTTTGTTCAACAGCTACACTGTTAGGCCTCCTCTGTGGAGGGCTGACACCCTGTACCTTCTGCCTGATGTTAACAGCTCATAAACACTTTACAGAGGATGCGAAAGCTCTTCACTAATCACCTGCTCTTTCCTCAACATTCGCAACTCATAGGTCACCCTCATGCTGTTTTGCTGCTGTCAATCAATCTTACTGGACATATTTACTGTCTTGTGCTGTTTGTTTTTATTGTTTACCAACAATGGAAATACCAGGCAGTAGAAAATAAAGTTAAAATGCTCTCCACAAATGAGCAGTTGAAGAGGACCAATATATATCTGTCCATTCCCACCTTTCTGAGCTTACACTGGAAATATAGTCTCTGCAAACCTTATGAATAGCATCTGTGTTCAAATTCCATGTCAATTTGGAATCTAATATGGTTTTCGATATCTGTAGTTATCTTCCATTTCAATACCTTCCCCGTCAATAGCCATTGCTGGTGGGTGTGTTGTTACCATTTCTACAGTCAAAGAATATTTATTTTGTTTTCTTGGTGTTCAAATGAAGAAAACTGTACAAGGTACTAGGCAGATTTATCAGTCATTTCTAAAAACATAGTTAAAAAATAAAATTTGTCCTTAAATCCTGCTACATCTTTTGGAGTCGAACGCAGAGTTTGGGTCTCAGCCTTGGGAATGAAGCTGCTCTGTAGTCTGGTGGTTCTGCAGCGGATACTTCTGTATTTGTTCTCCCAGATGGCAGCAGGGTGGACAGACAGTGGCTGGGGTGGCTGCTGTCTTTCAGTATCCTTTGGGCTCTGAGCAGACACCTCACTTCACCGAGGTCACTGATGCTCTGTAGATGGGAACCAGTGATGTTCTGAACAGCCGTGCACAATTTATGCCAGTTTGGGATGTTTCCAGTCAGTATGCTTTCTAATGCTCCTCTGTAAAAGTGAACCAGGATCTTGCTCTGGAATTTAGCCTTCCTAAGTTTCTGTAGGAAGTAGAGCCTTTTCTGTGATTTTTTTATCCTGGGTGGTGATGTGTGATGACCAAGACAGGTTCTCAATGACAGTAATTCCAAGAAACCTAAAGCTGTTCACCTGCTCCACCTCAGCTCCACTGATGTAGACAGGGGTGTGTGTCTTTGCCTCTTTCTTTCTAAAATCAGTAATCAGCTCCCTGGTTTCGCTGACATTGAGTAATAGTTTGTTTTTTGACTCCTAATCTGCAAGATTATTGATTTCCTCCTGGTAACTCCCATCATTGTTTGTAATACGGCCAATGATGGTGGTGTCGTCAACATACTTCACAATAGAGTTCTCTTGATGGCTGGGAGTGCAGTCATGGGAGTACAGTGTGAACAGGAGGGGGCTGAGCACACAGCCCTGGGGGGCTCCAGTGTTGAGCACTAATGTAGAGGAGTGTTGTACTGAAGCCCAGAGTGTTAAGTTTTCCAATCAGCCTCATGGCAGAGATTGTGTTGAATGCTGAGCTGAAGACAACAAACAGCATCCTAATGCAGCTGTTCTTATTCTCCAGGTGAATGAAGACTGAGTGAAGAGCAGTAGATACGGCATTCTCTGTGGATCTTTTCATTCAGATCCACACCAACTAACAAACTGATCCATCTACGGTAGGTGGTTTCATCATCATCTTAAACTAAACCTACTACTGACATGTCATCAGAAAATTTAATGGTAACCTGATCAGATGTGCTGCTTTACATTTGTTTGTTTAGTGGGTAAATATAACCAGAGGAAGAGTGCTCCCGTGTGGAGCCCCAGTATTAATAATAATAGAAGAGGACACTGCCCCATTTACTCTGACAGTCTGTATTTGGTCAGTCAGAACGGACTCCGCCTATCCGATGATCTTACCACTTACTCCTTTCTGCACTAACGTCGCCATCATGATACAAAGTCTGATAGTATTAAATGCAGATGAATAGTCTACAAAAAGAACACAAGCATATTGTTTGGGCCAATCAAGGTAATAATAAATGTTATGCAGCATATAGCCGACAAAAGACCATCCTCCATACTCCTCCCCCTCCTGTATGCAAATTGTAAAGGGTGAAGCTTGTGTTGTACTTCCCTTGGGACATGGTTTAAAACAATCCTTTCAAGACTCTTCATTTTAACTGATGGTAATGCAACTGGTCGATAATTATTCAAAACACATGGTTAAGCCTATCAACTCCAACAATGAAACCTATCCAGACAGAGGATGTCGGGGGGGTAATGTTAATTCCACAATACATAAACTAATAGGACCCAAAATTTTATGCCAACACTAGCTGTTGTGGCTAGCCGATTGGACGTATAAAGAGAACCGGATACAGCGTTTGAGGCGGGGCCCATTCATTTCTAAGAAAAGTTTGACTTTCCAGGTGTAAAACTACCCAGATCTTCCACATCATTGGGCTAATAGAGCAACCGCACTATAGACATCTCTGGCTGAGAGGCTATCATCCAGTTTAGCCCTCATTTGACTTGAATGGGGATAAAATATTTCAACAGGTTTTTTTGTTTATTTTTCACATACTCTGCATGGGATGCGATACTCAAAAAATGTATCTTATTATTTACAGACATCTCTTTCTCAATGTAAGTCTATGGGAAAAAGTCTTTTTGGGCTTAATCACATCACATCACATGGCAGGCCCAGAAGCTGTAGTTACAGAGTTTGGCCACTATATATGTCAAACTGGCTTTAAAGTCCAGCGCACTTCCTGGGGGCCTGGACTGGCCCTGTTCTGTGACCAACCCAGCATTGACAGCTGCTGGGTAAATCTCAAGTTATGTCTGGTTCTTTATTTGCTTGTTGAGGTAGCTGTTGTGGTGTTGATGTACAATATTGGGTGCTGAGAAACAAAATTGATAAGATGTTTCTCCATTTTGAGGCAAGTTGACCTCGGGGTTTGACATCAGTTGGAAAAGAAGATTTCATTGGTCAAACATATATTATGGTAGGTTTAAATCTAGTGACATCACACATTTTTTCCTTCACATGAATATTCAGCATGAATCCACAAAATCTGTTTTTATAAATGTACTTGCCAATTTTTTAGATGAAAATCCGTGCCTGGCGTGAAACAGTTTAGAATCCAAGTAAATTCACTTAACAATAATGTAAAACAGGAGAAAATTTGTTTTAGTTCTCATAACTGGGAAGCAAGGACCACAACATTTTGGGTGATTTTCCTTGATAAATTACTTCAGTGATTAATCAATTATCAAAAATAATTATCTTGCACAAACTCAAACTGTAAGGCAAGTGTGATGCATGTGCTAGGGAAGGTAGCATCGGCACAGTCACTACCTGGAGTCTGCATAAATGGAGCCTGGGTCTGTTGAAGGTGGCAGGGCTGTTAGGTCTGTGATAGCCATGTGATTACTAGCCTAGCTAGCATGGCTAGCGTAACTTAGCCTTAGCCTTGTGTCTGTGATAGCCAGATGGTGCTGACACTACCTGGAGCTCGCATAAACAGAGTCTGGGTCTGTTGAAGGTGGCAGGGCCGTTTGGGCTGTGTAGGAGCAGTGAGAGCTGGCACCGCAGGAGTGGCCTCAAAATGCCAGAGTTCACTGCCTAGTGTCCTGGAGGAGTTGTGGGACCAACTCGGTGAAAGCAGGTTCCCACCTGATGAGCCCAAAGATGTGTTAGTCTTCAGTGCTCTCTGACCTATGTTTAAGCCATAATAGCTGATTGGTGACCTTAGATTCTATAGTGAGTGCTTATTCTTTTCTGGACAACAAGTTTCTTGTGTTCAGTTGAAATCCCCGCCCGTTTGACGGGAGGAGGGGGAGATTGCAAAGCTTTCAGCTCGATCCGGCGGGGGTGGTTTTTAGTCTGTTCAGAACTGCCACCCTGTCTCTACCTCCTCTTTCTTTCTTTTCTATTACTGCTCTCTGGCCTTCATATTTAAGTCATAACTGTTGATCAATGACCCTAGGATCTTCATTGAGTGCTTATCCTTTGCTGGAGCACAAGTTTCTTCTGTTTTAGTTGAATTAGCAGTTAACTTAGTGATAAACAAATCTTAATGTAAAAAACTTGCAAAATCCCTATTGTAATGATAGTGTTTAATTCACTTTTTCATCTGTTAAGGCTATTCTACACAAATCACTGATCTATACCAGATTACATTTAAAAGTAACCTTCTGTGCCCCGTAAAGAATAAGTAATCATGAACTTTGCCTCTCAGTGTGCTGCTTTCTTTCAAACCTACTCATCAAAGTGTTTACCTTTGCTGTTAAATGACAGGGGCTGCAACCTGCAACCTCCTCAAAAACCTTTTCCACTCATAAAATCCTGGGCAACAACCCTGCTTGAGGCATATACGGGAAGCGCTGATGCAGGTGGTTTCAGTTTATCCTCATTGAAGGTTGTCATGGAAAGGAAAGACAAAATACTAAAGAGTCTAGGATTTATATTATGAATTTAGTCAAACAATAGAACTCATCAAAAACAAGCCATTATACTGCACTAAAGAGACAAAAAGTGAGTGGGCTTACATTAGCTGAAAAGGCATAGAAAGGTAATATCTACTGGATGAAATTGAGATTCTCTTGAAGTGAAACTTCCATTTTCCTACAGCAGGGTCTACTGCTACTTTCAATGCCACTAAAGCTCTTTGTTCTGAGACCACTTGATTATTACAGGGTATTTTTAAAGCAGTAAATCATGGCAATCACAACAGACCACTGTGATTATCTGGCTTCTGGCTCAAGTTCTTATCCTGACAGTGGAAAAAAAAAGGGTTAGAAAAACATTGACATACTTGCTGCGGTTTAATCAAGTCTGGAGTTTTGAGAGCATAGCGGTGGTCTGGCCAGACGGCTGCAGCAACACACGAAGGTGATATTTGAGATGGTGTGGTGAAAGCTGAGCTTCTTCTCTCTGCCCAGGTTGACTCGAGAGGTGATATTTCAGCAAAATGTCCCAAGTTACTCCTCTGTGTGAAGATTACGTCAACTGGGAGGAAAATGAGATCTGATAAGAATTCCTCCAAGTTCAGGAAAGCTGCTGAGATATAACTGTGTGGTAATACGATGAGATGGTAGAATCAAATGGTATATATTGTTGCAGAAGTGCACAGAAGTGAAGAAATGTGGCAAGGTAAGAGATGGGGCTGGGTATCATTTAAAAAAATTACAATACCAATACCAGTAGCCTTAGAGTGATACCGATAACCAGAGTGTGAATTCAGTGGCGTGAAGTATAGCCATACTTTCGAACATTTTGGTGGCATCTCAGTATGCTGACCTGCTGACTCATACACACATGGACAACTGTGCGAGTCTGTCCAACTTCACACGGAAAATGACAGGGCTAACTCTTAGAATCACACAGCTAACATTACGATTTTTAATAGTTTTTTTATGACAGTATAGAGTCATTTTGTTGTTGGTGTGAGTTTGTTGGGACCGTTTAATGAGTCAGTGTTGGAAGCACCACTGCTGTGTTAGCTCATGCAAGGGACAAATAGTAACACAAAGAGGGAATTTCATACCAGACAAAAATGTTATTTTGGAAGATATCCCCATGATTTGTCGAGTTAAACTGAAGTTAGCTTTAGCTTAATTTTGAAGCCATTTCTGCAACAGGATTGTGGATTTTGCGCTCCATCTCTAACATTAGACTTGTGATAGGAAGGTGAATCTATCTTTTTAAGCTGCAATGAATTTTTTAATTGTCTGGCTTGCCGACTCAGTTTATCAACCTTATTTCCAGACACAACAAGCGGTATTTTTCAGAAGGTAAAGCCCTAATAAACTCACTGTACACTATTCTGATTACTAGCTTTTGAACATAGTGGAGCATTTAGCAGCCCAAGAGATGGATATTTCCCTCAGGAGTTGGTGGCGACCAAAAACAGAGCATAAAATAGTGTGGTTGCAGGACTTGGATTCCATAAGTGGACAGAAACGTGACTCCAAATCAATGCTGATGTTACTCCATGTCTGCTAGTTGTGGTGATTGGTGAACGATGTTTGTCAGAACAACAACTTCCAATGTCAGATGTCATTGGCACGCTCGGGTGCCCCCAAGTGGCCAAAAAACACATTAAAAGCAGCTTTAAAGATGCTTAATGGAGATTTTGACCACTATTGTTTATGTGGTGTAATGGTTTTGTAAGTAGTTCCCTGCATTGTTTTTCATCTTTCGTTCCATTGCAACAAGCATGCATATGCACAACATGAGCAGGGGGTTACCTTGGTACGAAGTTCACAGTAAAATGTGGCAAAGCAGCTATAAAAGACAATAGGAAGAAGATGTAAACAATAGAGGTTTCAAAAAACAAAAGTATTTGCAGATGCTTTATGAGGCAGGAAATGTATTCATCTTGTTTTTTAAGCCTCAAGGACACATGTAATATATTTCAGAGAGAACAGCTGAAGGTAAAAAAATCTTTGTTTGTTTACAATAAAGACTCCAAAGGACACCTTTAATCAAAGTATGTCCATGCATTATTAAGCCCCCCAAAAACGTTAACAAATTGCATCATCTATTTTTTGATAAAGGCGGGTTCGCACACATATACTTGCATCATTTGAAGTGCTAAATGCTAAGGGGGCCACCCGGTGTTGTGGGTTACATAAGGCCGCCTGCGCTCTCACATACTGCAGGAGCCCACTCATATCAGTGGGTGACATCCCTCCAGGGCAATTTATGCATCCCCAGGGAGGCGAGAGTATGTCATCGGTGCAAACAGTTGGCTTAGGCTCTGAGGGAGCATTTTAATTGTATCTTGTGTCATGCTGAAATAATCAGGGAGGCTGTGGTGTCAGGAAAGGTTGCCTGCAATAAATAGTGTCATGTTACCGGCGCCATGTGTTATTTTACAGGTTTTCTTACACATACAAACACGCACACAACCTTTTGCCGGGTAAAGAGAGGAGATGTCCACGTTATCTTCACCTTGTTTGTTTTTTCAAAAAATTAGTGCCACCTCTGTGTGGAGCTGTTATGTTATTTGCCACTGGAGGTGCTGTTGATTCAAAGAGAAGGGATTTTGTTTGAAGGAGAACTTGTACTTTTCTGCACAGATCAGAGGAGTCAGATGAAAGCCATATGCCTGTGAAGATATCAGTTTCAGTCCTGAATGAGAAAAAGTATTAAAGCTTGATATTTTGGATATGTTTCTGTTACAATGTGCAAGTTTCTGAGATAGAACTTCTTACTTTTTTATGTCAAAGGCCCCTCTCTCATGCTTTTGAATGGTTTATCATATTTTATATGCAGGTAATTTGAAGATCATTTATAAGGAATTCTTTGCTCAGTTGAAAAGAAATCTCTAATTGAACTGCATGGGCCGCACTCAACAGTGAATTACTGTTGTAAAGTTATTCCACACCTGAGAGGAAGTGTTTAGAAAATTCTAATTATATTCCCATTTCGGCTGTCAGACAGAACGAGAAATAATTTGCCAACCAGCTGACTGTGAGACAGGTGAAATTGAACGTTCAGGCTTTGAGAGTGAACTTGAGGTTTAATCTTAGCATCCAACCAGAAAATACTAATCCTTGTGGGGAGTGTGTGCATGTTCATTACCTTTAAAAAAAAAAAAAAAAAAGGAAAAGCCAAGTGGAGAACAATCAGCGACAGCACTCATCACGATTAAAGTCTTTCTGTGAGTGCCTTAGATAACTTTAGCAGTAGAACTTTTCCATTGTCCCTGCCCTATCAATAGAGGAGAGATAGTGAATGCAAATCCAACACAACCCACCTTCACTGCACGCTAAAGTGTGAGCTTAATTAGCTTCAGGAGCGGGTTTGTTGAACAAAAACATAAAGAACGAGACATTGATCAAGGGAAAGGCTAGGAAGATAAAGCACCAAGAGAGCAGGGCAACCTGATTTGTCTTTAATTAAAAGTAAAAGGTTTATCCTTGCAGAAGGCAGCCGCTAGTCTCAAAAGGCCACTCCAATTACTGAGTGAGACAAAAGAAAGGAGTTCCACAGATCCAGGAGTGGTCAGACTGGGAGAGAGGCAGAGAGGTAGTGTTGCTATGGGGGAGTTTGATTTGTGAAGTGGTACAAGAGGAGCGGACATGTGTGAATGTATATATATATATTAGTGATGGGTGGACTGATCTCATAACACTATTGTTCCTTTGAGATGATACATGTAAATGCACGTTGAATAGTATCAATGCATTACCAGTCATCATGTGTAAGTTCGCATTAAAGGTCCAGTGTGTAAGATTTAGGGGGATTTAGTGGCATCTTGTGGTGATGATTGCAGATTGCAACCGGCTGAAACTTCTCCAGGTTAGAATTCCCTCAGTGTTTACTGTTAAGGATGTTTTTACTCTGAGCTAAACTATCAGCATGGGTTCCCTCCTCTCTAAAACAAATGGACTAAGTGATTTAAAATGGTAGATATTCTGAATAAAGCAGTTTCACGTTACTTATCAGTGTTTCTCCAATGCTGTTTGGCTCCTTACAGACAGGCCGCTAGCCCAACACCTGCTAATCTGTGCTCACCTTGTTTTTCTGATAAGTTGAGATCCAGCTGTTTTGGAGGTTTTTACCAGGAGCTGGAATATCTGTAGGGGTCTCCTCTGTGACATCTTAGGCAAACACAGCACATTTTAGAGTGGCCTTTAATTGTGACCATCCTTAAGACTCACATGTGTAGTAATGATAGTGTTTAATCAACACCTTGATATGCCACACCTGTCAGATGGATTGCCTTGGAAAAGGGGAAGCACTCGTGTAAAACGTATACAAATTTGTGAGTGCATTAAGAAGTCTTTAACCTAAACTTCTAACAAATGATAGCCAATTGTGTTTATATGTTTGTTTAGTATATATACACAACCTTTTCTAAGGTAAAGAAACACTGATGATTCTCATTTTCAGATGATTATACACTAAAGAAAACATATATGTTATATTATGTTCCATATGTGCCAATATATCCCCCTAAATCCAACATGCTGGACCTGTAATCGTTCTTGCACTCGTGAATGTGCAAGTACAGGGGCAGGAGGGAGAGGCAGGACATGGTTTTTCAATCTCAGAGGATGGATGTGTGTGTATAAGTGTGCTGAAAGAGGTGGGGGCTTTGAAAGAGGGCGTCCCTCTCATGGTCCCTCCCCAGCCCTGCCCCTCCACATAGAGGAGTATCCTGTAGCAGGTCCCAAAACTGGAAACTCATTCAGTCCCTTCTGAATGGAGTGTCTTTAACATTAGAGTGGAGGACTTAACTTTCAGCGTGAAAAATATGAGAGCCATGCATTCGGTCCTTGTCGGTGCCTTCCTGACCCTGCTGCTCTGCCTCCCCAGCCCTGGTCATGGAGGTAAGTGCCACTGCAAATCACTCTGTTAATGCCCTGTTCCCCTCTTTCTCCTTTCTGTGAGAGATGCTTAGGAGGAGATCAGATCACTGCCCCCTTCTCAGGCTTCCCTAATGCATAAATAAAAGCATGACAAGCTGATGAGTTAATGCCTCAAACTTAAACTAGAGAAACTTATACTTAAAACTTATATTTCACTGTGGAAAAAAGTTTGACTAAACTCTACAGGTCTCCTTCTTTATTTTATCCCCTTTACTTTTTTGTTGTCCACTTTCACAATCTTAATGCCATTCATTGCTCAGCAGTGTAAGTCTCCTTTTCTTGGATGGAGCTCAATACATGAGGGGAAAAAATGTGCCAAGGGTCTGACCCTGGTCCAAGGTCTTAGACAACATCTGTCGGTTTCACATCTAAAGCTTTTTTTTTCTTTGCCTTTCAGCCTGTGCCCGGCTTAGTGTGTGAGAGCATTTACCTTGAGAATGTTTGCATTGAAAGCGTGCTGCCAAAAGGCAGGAGGTAGTGAAGTTGGAGCCCTCTGTGGATAGGAGGTGAGCTGAGGTCCCTCTGCCGGCAGCAATGAATGGCTCTTTGAGAGGGAAGTGCGCAGTGGCAGGCAGAGCTGCTCCTTATCCACCCAGAGAGGAGAGATGAAAGTGTGGGAGATGGAGGGGGCTAGTGAAGGAGTGAGAGAGGCAGTGTGCGTGTTGGGGAGGGGGATGCTAAAAGGCCAAGGCCCATACAATGGCCCTATAGTTCATGGGCAAGGTCTACAGATGCACCTTTCTCAGTGACATGATGCAGCAGCTCTTCTTCTTCTTCCTCCTGAGCGTGAGTACAGTTAGTGTGAGATGTACAGTGTTTGGGTGAGGCAAATCCGGTATGTGGATGGGAAGTTGAAACAGTGTCTCCAAACAGCTTAACCAGCTCACCTCAGCGCAAAACTGTACATATGGTGAGTTGGCAGGATCAGCCTTGGACTTAGAGCAGCTGTTGAGCCCGTTGTCTTCCGCCGGCTGTCAGATCTTCAAACTCTCGCTGCAAATTCCACTCCAATTAAGTCCGGGCAAACCTCTCCATGAGTGTCTCATTGGCAGCTAGAGTGAAAAAGTGTCTCTTGATCTGAATGGGGGAGGATCGCTTTTGTTTCATTGGCACAGAATCAAAGCTCAGCTGGAGAGCTGGATTCAGATTTTCTGTACTGTGATCTGTTCACCACGAGCATAAAAAGACTCATTTGCCCTTCTGTTTGCTCATTTATAGATAAACCCCACCGACTGGCTGATAGTGACACCTCAGCTAAAGAATTAGCAGTGCACTAGCAAACAATGAGTTCTGTCTGAGTGTAGTCACACTGTGCTCAGGAGTCACAGTACAATTTTTTGAATATCAGCTTGTGCATAGGGTCTTAAAGATGTATTAGCTGAAAGATGTTTTTTCATAAAACTAGTCTGTCTCTGCAGAAGAAAGACACAAAGACTTTTGAAATTGGTGCTATATGACCAGAGAAAATAGTGAAAGAGGGCTATGGTTTTCACTTTTGCTCAAAAGGGTAGAAAATCTACAACTACCAGAATGCACTGGGCCACACCAGACCAATGAAAGCTGCTGCTGGTGGGTGATATAATGTGAGCTGTGCTGTTTTGACTCAGGAAACAACATGGCAGTCAGCTGGGAGCGAATAATCTTGAATTATGTTGTACATGCTTACCTTTAACAAATTATTGTATCACAGCTAAGCAGTGCATTAAAATATGTTTCTAAAGAGCAGTAAAATTATTTTGGTTTTTTATTTTGATCAGCTCTGCCTAGTTTTATAGTTTGATCTCATCTCAGTCTTTCCATTCTCCGTTTTAACAAAACAGGAAACCTAATATACTAACAAGCTAACATATGTTTCTGTAGGCATTTTAGATATGAAATAGAAAATAAAATATTAGAATCTTAGTTTGCATGTGATCATCATTGCTCCATTTTACGATACAGTAAACAGTATGGCGCCTGCATCCTGTTCGCAGAGTCTCCAATTTCAGCCGAACAGTGAACTAAAATATGTTTCTGAGGACATTTTAGGTGAGAAATATGCAACACAGTTAGATCAGAGTTCGAGAGAGAGAAGTGGCTCTTTTGATATGCTTCTATACTATTCGGAAAATGTGAAAGTACGATCTGCAGTTCGA
The DNA here is from genome assembly GCF_026936395.1 of Plectropomus leopardus. Taxonomy (NCBI): domain Eukaryota; kingdom Metazoa; phylum Chordata; class Actinopteri; order Perciformes; family Serranidae; genus Plectropomus; species Plectropomus leopardus. Next base: position 24,598,654 of record NC_142182.1, on the reverse strand, counting down.
GCAAAGCCCTAGAGCCAGCAAAAAATCCACTGGATGGCATGGGAATTGATCTTCGAAATAAACAGGTAGATCTGGGCACAGGTAAGATGGTAAGCTGATCAGCAAAGTATCCCTTCATACCGGATATCCATACAGTAGTTAGCATTATACTTAGTTTTAACTGGTTAGATGGTGCAATAATTTTCTACATAACCAAATGGTCCCCTAATAAAAATGATGGCAGAATAAAACAGGAAAACTGTACGAGGGAACAATCTCTCCTCATCTAATTATCTGTTGGCACAATCCTCGCTGCCTCAGTGAGAACAGTATTACCCACTGACCCTTGAGAACTAATTGCTAATGTTGACCAGATGTACCGAGTCACTGATTAGATTTTGGCCCCCCTTCGCTCCACAAAATGCCTGCCACAAGCTGTCAGGGGACTCTTCCACCAACCATGTAGTGGGCTAACAGAGAGTTTCATTTCTTCCCTGTGTTTACATCTTCAAATGTCACAGGCTAAGCGCCCACATGATGTTCTTCAAGTCATTGGCACCTTTCTTTACCGAAGCACTGTGCAATCTTTCTCCAAGTGTTAAAGTGGTCTACCTGCACCCACTCTTATTTTATTTATTTATATCATTTGGAAAGTCTTGCTCAGAAGTAGTTTGAGTCATATCATGAACACAGCGAGCCTTCTCTTGTCATAACATTTTCCATGAGTTTTCTTCAGTGATGCAACCTACCAATTTCCCATAGTTTTGCGCGGTCGTGTTTCTTCCACCAACATAACAGCCTCGAGAACAATTATGATGCAGTGTGAGCAATGCAGGAGCTCATCTAATCAATTCTATAATTTCCTCTGCATGTGGAATACATGGCGAAAATGTGAGAACACTTAGAAGTGAGATTAAGCGTTTCACGTGCTTGAGGACCTGCCTGTACCAGTAGTCTGACTCACCAGATGTAGACTGTGGCTATAAGCTTGCCATTGGCCAGCTATATAGGCCAACATTCTCCCCTCCTCTACTATCTACTGATACCATTTTCAAAATCATCGCCGCTAGGATAAATGACAACTTTTGAGCTAACAACCTTCATACTGAAAAATGGCGAGCTTCGACGACGATTTGGATCGTGAAATAAGGCATGCCTTGTTTGTTCTTTTGGTGAATTGCTGTAAAGATCTATAATGATCTATGATGTTTAATGTAGCAGGATTGAGGGTCACCTTTAATCTTCATTTCATCATGAACCACGTTTAAGAAAAGTTACAATAAATCTACCTTGAATGACCTTGAAGTACCTTGAATAAAACAATGTGTGAACACACCTTGGAAAAGCCCAGACACTGTCTCGCAGGACTCTTATGCTCGATCTTGATTCATTTTCTGGCACAGCCTGTTGGAGTTGATTTGCCAGTTTGCACTGGACAGTCTGTATGATGTTAGACCAAATTTTGGTTGGAATGAAGGGTTCAGGTAACTATATTTTGAACGTTTAATGAAAGTAGAATTTCATGTTGTGTTGATGTGAACGTTAAGACCTTTTGCAGATGTTGGGTTTTGTTCTTCATACCTAGATGTCAGAATCCAAATTCAACCAAGTACCAATGTGTAGCGACACTGGTGGCAAACTAGGTTGCTACATCTTTTTTTCCTGTAAGCGGCAGGCACCAGTGACATTGACTTCACCAGTGTACCGATCCATTCCAGTTCACACAAGCTTCTGTGATATCGTCATAATAATGTTTGTGCAAGAGCCAAAAACAGCCAGTAAACTGTCTGTGGTTTTATTGGGTTAATTGAGCTCCTCCAGAGTTTAAGTATAGTCAGACTTCACCTCTAGAACACTGATTATCAAAATATGTTTGTCTTTTTTTATTAGTAAAAGTTGACAGTTAACATATGTCTGTTACTGCTTTTTGTAGAGCTTTCTTTTGCAGAGAAGTAGCCATTTTAATGACTTTTTAATGATCAGCAAATGTTTACCCAAAACAAGTTCCTTTGACACTATTTTGCAAGGTCACCAACACTGCATTCTTCACAACTGTGATTGTTTTAAAGAAATACAAATATGACAGCAGAATAATAATGTGAGCTTCCAGACCTTTCTCTAGCTGACATGGTGCTGTGGTGATAGGTCTGGCTCCCTGAGCCTAACCTTCTGGTGATGGTCATGGCCCTAAATTCAATAACACCATCTTCCACCTACTCAATACTGAACACCTGCCAACCCATTTGAATTCTCTGTATCAATGAATAACATTTCACCATAGTATTTAAAAGGGACACATCTTTTCTTTGGACATTGAAAGTAGATGAGCTGCAGGGCTCTGTATTTAGCAGCCATGAGAAAGCACTTTTTTTCTTTCAAATCGAGGGATGCTCTCTTTATCGTGCCTCTATCTGATATTGGACATGACATATTCCTGATCTGAGTCTTTAAAAGCCTGCAGCTCTGTATCTCGTCAGTCAGCCATTACGCTGCCCTTTAACCACCACTTTACTAAGGTTTGGAAAAAAATGGCAGGGTAGTTATTTCCAAACCATAAATTGCTCTGCAGTGTACATGTTGTTTGGTTGGCCTGGTAATAGAGGTTATTTTATCCCTGTTTTGCTGTCTGTTGATAGGCACACAAAGTTTGAGGTTGTTATGTTAATCTGTCTGGAAGTTGTGTGCTCCTAAGGAAGCAACATCCACCACCACTCCCCTCTGTTGGCCAAACAGTGTGAAAAGTTAATGACTTCTTTCTTGCCCCATTACCAACCTTTCTGCAAAGTCTCCTGTTTGTTCTTTTGTTTGTCTGGGGGTTTTTTTCTCTGGAAATCCATTTATAAAATATTGATGTCTGCAAAAATACAAATGTGACCTGACAGATGAAGAGACAGACGAAATGGGAAGTAAACAAAACTCCTGTCCAACTCTGTTGGCAGAACTGATGATGTATGATGTGAAAATCGACTCGATAACGCTGTAAGAGCATCGATTGAATTACCACATACCTAACTGTGAGTGCTTGTCTTGTAAGCAGTGGTGCCCTCATGGGTTGGCCAGGGGTCCGTAGCCACCCTCATACAGCTGTCGGCCTTCTTACTGGCCAGCCCTGGTGAAAATTGCAGACCAACATTACTGCATAAAAACATAAAAAACTCATGACAATGAAGGAAATGAAACTGTTGCGCCGCCTTACATCACCTGTGTCTGGGCCAAAATAATGCACTTGAACACACCAAAAAGACCACAACCAGTGGCCAACAAACATGAATGGTCAGGCCCTGCCTGATAGGAAGTGACTCTCCATACTAGCAGTTGGTTAGTCTGTATTATTATTCAAAACCTGAAATCGGAAGACTAACAGGAAGGATCCAAGATGCACATTAACAACACAAACTTGCTTTCCTCACTTTCCAAATTGACGTTGTTTTCAATTAGCCTATATAGTTCAAAAGCATTATCAAATTCTTGAAATTCAGATATGGATTTTGGTTTTGGTGTGCCTCCCAAGATTTCCAGTGTCCCCATCTGGCCACCCATATGAAAAATATCTGGGCACGCTGCTGATAATAAGACAACAACATCTACTACAAACAATGTGTAATGGTTTATGCACATTTGTGAGTGTTTTAGAGATGTCTTGCTGCTGAATGTGTTTGCATGTTCAATTGCAAAGCTTAACGAGGGGATTTGCATCCCAAGACTGCATATGAGCCTGCTATCTCCCCTAGAGTATAATGTCACTATGGTAACAAGAAAAAAATAAATATAAAAATTTGCCTGGGCTTTGTGCACTGTCTGTATACAAGGCCTCCATGTGTTCCTTGAGAGTTGGCAGGCAGAATGGTGTGACTACAAGTGTCTGCACGGAAGATTAATAAGTCCAATATTTGCATTGGGAAATTGATGAGATTAGTGTTCTGCTGGTTGTGCTGGTCCCACAGACAGACTTTGTGACCCTCACCTCACCTCATAGTTTAAACACAAGGCAATGTTAGGACAGAATAAAAATGGGGCATTTGGAGAAAATCCAAACAAGAAAATCAGAATGTTTATAAGTGCAGAGCAGAATGCGCAGTCCTGTTTCTGCTTTTTGTCTACAGAAAAAACATGTGACAGAAGGTCCCAAAAAATAAGTTGTCACTTCAACTTTTTGGAAAATGTCTTATGAAGAAGTTTTACAAGCTACTATAAATCACCTTAGTTCCCCGCACACTTCCAGCACAATTTTTTACACAAAATATAAAATTTAATCTGTAACAAAATACAGGAGTACACATTCATGATTGAAAAAGAGCAGGAAGAAGAAAATTCTTGGTACATTTCTTTACTGCATAAAACATGCAGAAATGTAATATACTAATGTGATCTCACAGAATTACGTGAATTGAACATCATAAGGTAAGATAGCACCTTATATATACCGAGGTAAATTTCTGTAGCAGAAAAAGCAAATGTGTAGCAAATTCAAAGTGCAGTTTATATCAAATAGAAAAACCAGACAACAACAAAAATGGTGACAAGACTGTCCCCTGTGGGGCCCCTGTATTGCTCAACAGAGTATCAGGCATGCGGCCCTGCAGTCTTAAATTCTGTGGCCTGTATGAACTCTGAACACCACATTAATGGTGGTGGCATGTATTGTGTTGAAATAACATGGCAGCAGTAGGATGGGGTAATGTGATTTCTGTCAAGATATCTATGTTTGTGGTGAACAGGATGCAAATATGTTACTTAATATGAAGTAGCTATATAAAGGACGTAAGTATGTTGAGTTAAAAGAAGGAGACATTGACTTTTAGTTTCACACCAGACACAAACATTGTTCATCTGGATAAAAGTCTCGTGTTTACTGACTCATCCACCCACCCCCCTCACACGTGCACACGCTAACAGTGACTTACTCACTCTTTATTTTACTCATGGGGTGAAAACATTAACCACTGCCCATTGCTTGACATCATTGAACTACGAAATGAATGTGTCCACCACAACAAAGGATGCTAACTGACTTTGCAGCATTGTTTCAATGATGCTGGTACATAATTTCAACACAACACATTTCAACACAATATGCAACGTAATGCAGCCTTTTGAGGTCATTTTACGTATACGTATAAGTTATAACACATATGTTGCTTTAAAAAGAGAGAGAGAGAAAACTGGTTGCTCTGCTGTAGAACAAGTGTACTTCTCACAAAACTTAAGTGCAGCACATGAGTCATTCCTGTAGTCTGGAATACATCCTGCTCATTGACAAGCTTGTCCTTTTGGCAGCATGAAAATGAGACTCACAACTTCTCTGAGCATAGAAGACGATCAATATTGATAACACTTCTAATATAATATAACCTCCCTCACTTCTGCCTGCCTGATGTTTCATCCTGGCACTTTCAGAGAGAAAGTTTCAGTGAGTCATGGTTTATTAACTGTTTTTGGGGGGAGATTCTGGCCCGAGGCAAACATCATTGCAAGAATCTAAAGTTAGCTGTATGGGCAGCCTGCCTCACCCCACTCCTTTCCTCTCTATAACTTCATCTTGTTAGTACAAGTAGAATCTTCTATCTGACCTGCAGCAGCAGGATGGGCAGCTTGTCTGCCCAGTGATTACATTGCTCAGTCCCATAATGGAAATGAGAGAGGTCTGACTCCTGTAACAGCAATAACTCCTGTCAGGGTGTCCTTGAGCAAGACACTGGGCTATTGCTGCTCTTTTGAGCTGCTATAGTCAGATAAGCATGTCAGCTAAAAGCCAGAAATGAAAAATGTTAGAGGGTGGATAAGAAAAGCAAGAGCTGATGACCATGTATTTCACTGAACTGCAGCTAGTTTGAGGATAATTCCAGTTTATTACAACTTGGGTCTTATTTTCAGAGTTATTTCCAATATAATAACGTACTAACAAAAGTGACTGCTGAGATCTGGTGGCCAAGTGACTGGAAGAAAATGTTGGCATTATGTGTTACTGCAAACCGCGAAAATGTTACATTTGCACTTTTCATATGTGTCATGTCAGTGTTTCTAAAGTGATGTTATATATGAGCTGACTTTGTCATCAGTGGGTGGAGGGGACAATGGCGTGTCACCTTGTGAGACGGCTACCAAGTTGTTACAGACTACTGTCAAGACGAGCAAACAACAAAACCAGTTTTGTTTCTGCGAGTCATTGCTGTGTTAAAGCCCTGATCATGGGTGTTTTGTAACGACTCATCAGTGTATTTTCAATGAATTATTATGCCCCAGTCGAAGGTGTTTTGTAGCAACCCTCTGGTGGGAATAGTGCCATGAAAAGCTGTTTTTTTTTTCCTGTGACATTGTTGCTTTTCCTGCCAGAACTGAGACATCACTGTTTTTCCAGCAGGAATTGTGCCCTTAAAACTTGTTTTTTATAGCCAAAACTTAATCTTTAACTAACAATAACTAAATGGTTTTTGTGCCAAAATGTAATCACATCTCATCTGCAGCACAGTTGAAAGAAAAAATTTCAATGTATCACCTACATATTAACGTGCAAACATAATGTATCGATGGTTTGCAGAAACATTCAGTGCCAGTATTTTTCTAGTAATTGTGTTGGATCTGAAAACACAGGGATATCCAGAGAAATTGCGGGTCAATAAAGGGCCCATTAGGACATTTAACCCCAAAGGCCCCAGAGTGAGTTTATCCGGCCCTGCATGCGGGTTTCTTTAAAGCCAGTCTGATCATCTGACTCCTCATGTTTTTTTCCCTTTTTTAAGCCACCAGATCTCAACAGCAATTAAGTTCAAGAGTGCTGTCATATAATTACTGACAGGAAAAAAGACCAAAACTACAAAAATAAGACCCAAGTTGTAATAAATCAGAAGAATCCTTTAAAGCAGCAGGAACATGTAATGAAGCTATCAAGTGGTGCTTCACAGGGCGACAGATGTGCCAGATGCACAACCCTTCCAAAATAAGAGAGATTGTGTCTTTCCTTTGAATATATCCCTGGCATTGTTGTCGTACTTAAAGCGAAGGACTCAGTGACTTCAAAAGCACATATCATCACTCCGTTTATTCTCAATTGTGATGCAAGAACAGTGAAAAAAAGGACATGTCCCTCGCCTTGAGGACTCTATAGTCCCCTGGCAGATGATCTTTCCCACATTGCTCTCTTTGAGGTTGCTGGCTGTCAACGGCAGGCTGCTCGGATTATATTTTAGGGCCATGATCTGCTTAGAGCGGGCAGACAGCCCACACACAGACCTCATTTAGCCCTGGGTGTGTACACAAAAGACTTTCTGTACATAAACACAGGCCCAGATTCTCTCCCATAGGTGGAGGGTCAAAGGCCATCTCATGGAGTGCTACCGTGTTGTTTTAACCCTTTCCACGTCAATCAGATAAGTCGGTGGAGGGGTGTGTGTGCTGCAGTTTAGTGACGGATGGTCTACACCCAGATTCCAGGTCTGTAAGTGGCAATTTGGGATTTCAAATTGTTGTTAAATTGTGATTGCCTTGTGGCCATGCAATTTTAGCTAATTCTAAGGACACAGTCTTACCTACAGCAGCAGCAGCAGCAAAGGATTAGAGATGTATGGGCAAAGGAAGAAAACAGTCAACATTTATTCCAGAGGACAACTGTAGAAAAAGTGCCTTGGAGCCAGCTGGGCTTTCTCTTTTTGTGCGTGTGTGCGTGTGTTGGTGCACTGAGCAGGTTAATAAAGGTTTAACAGCTTTATTTTTCATTTAACCAGATTTTACAATGTGGACATGTTACATAAATATCTTTCCTCATCATAATGTTCACTAAGATACTTGATTAACTTAATAACAGTAATAATATCGCTAAGAGTCAACTGCCATGCAAGCAGCTCTGAGAGGCTATAAGCAACCCAGTCAACAGAATAAATGTTGGCATTTTACATTCCTTTAAGGCATGGATATGTCACACTTGTATGGAAGTGTAAAGCGGATATGTTGAAACTTTACGTTTTAACAATGCGGTGGTTAATGTGTGTTTAGGTTTGGGTGAGGAAACCACTTGGTTATGGTTAGGAAAATGTTATGTTTTGGTTATAAATACCCATCTAGAAACAAAAAGATGTCTCTGTAAAAAACAACCACTTTTGTTTTCACAGTTTCTGCTGGAAATGCAGTGACTGGTGGCTATAAAATGCCTATGTTTCCTTGTTATAAATCCCCTGGAAACATAGCAATGACTTGCTAAATGCAACCACTTTTTGCACCACTATCCTGGCTGGAAACGCAGCTATGTCTCAGCAAATAACAACCACCTTTTGTAGCACTATTCCAGCTGTAAACACAGCAACAGTTGCTATAAAACATCTATAACTATTGGCTAGAACATCACTTGAAACCCAGCAATGACTCGCTGAAAAGTAACATATTTTTGTAGCAGCCTCCTGGCTGGAAATGCAGAGATGTTTCAGTAAAAAAACAACGGCTTTTAACAGGAAACACAGCAATAAATCGCTTTGTTGGTCTTGAACGGTGGTCTGCAGCCCAGTCAGTGTTTTGCCTAGGCGACACGACAACCACCTTCCCCTCCACCTCCAGATGACAAAGTCAGCTCATAAACAACTTCACTTCAGAAACACTGATATGATTCTGAAATTTACAAATGTGATGTATCTTTGTTTTGCAGAAACGTGCAATGTCAGCATTTCTTACTGGTGACTGGGTTGACTTAAGCACATCAGTGCTTTTCAGCTAAAGGCTAACTTAACTCATTCTTACATGCTGACAGTGTCAATACTAACATGCACATATTTAGCAGGTACGGTGTTTATCATCTTAGCCATCTTAGTCCAGCATTTTGGCATGCAATCATTTTCTTATTAGTACAGCTGAGGCTGATGGGAATCTCATTAGTTTAACAGGTATTCTTTATAAATGTATTCCATAAGCAATGGACAAATTCTATTTTTGACCTAAAGTGATGAAGCCAGAGGAAAGTCAGAAGATCACCAAAGTCAACAGGACCCATCCTTTTGGCATTCATGAATAGTTGTTGAGATATTTTGGCAAGGACCAAAGCAGCGGACAGACTGTCACAGTAAAATACCACAGTGGACACAGAAAATTGCTTGAGACAGAGTCCTATTACATTTGTGTCCTTGGCCAGAAGCTTGACATACTCAGAAATCTGGAGAGTAGATTAGGTTTGGTTTGTGATGTTTTTCAGGATATTAGATCTTTGCAGCAGCAGGCAACAGGATATGGATAAAAATTAGATTAATGTCAATTGAACACAAACACAATTGAAAGTAAACACTTAAAAAAAATATAACAAGCCAACAACGCTGCAGAAAGACAAATACTACTTACCTAGATGCACCATATGCACATTAGGATACCTGTAGGACCACAGTGGGGCTGAAACCTGCTGCACAACATTTAAAATCAAAGTGTGTGTTGTGACCCTGAGAAAGACGGCTTATTTTCATCCCCCATTGCAGCAACTGAACTCTGCGTGTTTATTTTTGATAAGAGCTGTTGGGGAGTTTAGTGCCCAAAATGAAAACTCCAGAGAAAATTCTCATCATCACAGAACTGCCAAGTTTTCAATAAGCAGGAATTATGCATGACCAGATGTCTCGATACGAGTGGCCTCTATGGGTTTTCTCTCTCTCTCTTTCTCTCTTTCTTTTTTTTTTTTAGAGAGGGAGAGAATAGTCTGTTTTATCATTTTTGGTTGAATAGAAAGGACTCAGTCCTATTCTGACTGCCATTGTTTCTCTTATCCACTGAATATAAATTGAAAGAAAAAGGGAAAAACAAAATGTCGTCATACCCCAAAGGGCTCTTATGGAATTACTCAGTCAGTTTACCCCCCCAAGATCATCTCGCAAAATTTTCCTTTCCTGTTTAACATGGGTTGAAGTTATCAGCTGGTAATATCATCAGATTTTGTTATCTTTCATCATATGATATAAATTAATGCCTAAATCAGATTTAAGAACAATGCTCGCTTTGTTGAACAATCTGCATTGCATGTAACTCACATGCCCTGATCAGTGGAATCAACCCTATGTGGCCAGTGTGGTAACAAAAGGCTGCAAAGGCACTGGAAAAGCAGCATGAATCATGGGAAATGTTTCCAGTGTTGGGCTGACTCATCTGAGACGTGTTAGGAAAAGCCTGAGGTTTCCACTCCAACATCTGGAGTCGGCTTTGGTCAGTTAGCAGCAAGCCAGAGCTGGAGGCTTTAATCAAATTGTCCCTCCGCTTCTCTTACCTAATATAGACAAAACAACTGCGGTGAAAGAATGTGAGTGTGCCACAATTAGACAAGTTCTGAAGAATGCTCGGTGTTAGATCTGAAGTGGGTCTTGAAACAGGCGCTCAGAGACCAGTTTGTTATCAGATGTGTTTTATGTTTGTTCTCGAAGCAACTCTCAAACTCCTGGGAACTTCTTTTTTAGCAACGTCCGTATACAGTAAGACATGCAGTAAAGACTCAAATGCATTAAAGACGGAAAAAGAGCAAAACACGTTTATTATTAATGAGTTGTATGTTGCTTTTCACATGTTTCGTTCTACATAATCCCTCAGAAACCTAAGTCCAGCAGAGACAGTAGCTTGCACATGAATGTGACTCAGTATTTTAAATATAGAGAAACCCACTGAGAGCGCGGGGACTCCTTCCAGCCCGAAGGGTGAATGACTCATAAGCACAAGGCCGCTGTGGTTAATCATGAGACATCTAACTCCAAACTAATAGTTTTTTGTGTTTCAAATTAGTTATCCACTCTGAGATGTTATTAGCCTTTGCTCTAGACCAGGGGATTGAGCGTCAGCCTCGAGGGGCCATGATATGTTAATCTCCTGAGAGAAATAAAAGTGATTTTTTTTTGTCACACATAAAGTTTTGACACTTTGACAAAGTTTCTTAAAAATGTCTGATACCTGATGGAGAACTTCAGGAAGAATCTTTGTTCACGTTCAGATGATTATAAGCAGAGATGGACAGTATTTCATTAAATGTTTTTGAAATACATATTTAATCTCTGACTAGTTTGGAATTTGATGGACAAAAAAATGAGATGTCATTTGTAACCAAATACTTAAAAGGTACATTATGCAGTATTGTTGGTTAAATGTGCTTGCTGGTAAAATTCAAAGTAAAGGCCAAGGCCAACGCCTGATTCACTCTCATTTGGCATTTCGCCTCACTTTTTCTTTCTTTCTTTTTTTTTTAAAGCCTGGATCTCACCTGAGCACTGTGGTTACACATCCATAAAATTCCCAAATATAGAAAATAAGAAGAAAAAGAGAATATCCAAACAGAGGGTAGAGTGTCTGGGGATAAATACACTCCTACACACCGAGAGTGGGTCATAACTGATGATTGTGAGGGTGTACGTCTGTAATTATGAAGTCTAAATACTATTTTTTTAGGTAAATCCTGCATAATATATCTTTAAGAGCTTGTATTTTAGCATTTAAAATATTTAATTTGATGTGAATGCCATTACATGTCCTGTTGGGTCCATTGTGAACTATTGTATGTCATTTGTGTTCCCTTGGACTGCAGTGTGAGGTGTTGCAGCCTCTTCTCGTGTTGGGTGGTACACAGAGTGGTTCATGTTGGTATTTAGAGAAAGGGGAGAGACAACCTTCTCTTTCTTTTTTCTTTTTTTATTGTTTCACGTCCTTCTGTTACAGTACCCGTTTGTGTCTGTTGCACTTGTTTACTTGGTTGCTTGTAAAGTTTGAGATCTTAGAAATGTACTCCATTGCACTCAAATTTACTGCTCTGTTAGATTGTCATTTGAAAGAACTAGTACAATGTGTCGAGTTTTTTATTTTTTTTCGGGGCACAGGGATTATGTCTCCCTCAATATGTAGATTATATGTATATTTGATGCATTTGAAAAGCAAGTTTTTGTAATTTGCGACAGTATACTTTTTTGATTTATTTGTTTCCATCTCCGATTTTAAGCAACGTAAAAGTTACCATAGACAACACCCCTTTTTTAATCCAAACTAGTCTTTATCATAACCACAACATGGCAGCGGGAAGCTGCGGTTAGAAGCTCCACTTTTCACAGCATGTTGACATGAAGTCAGAGCAGCGCCAACTTCCACGCTGTCGAAAATCTTCATCAGCAACGCAGTGGGACGATGAAGTGCTCTGAGTAATTTGACACCAGACGGCCTCGTTACAGGCCGGGTTCAGACAGAATCAAGGGGGCTGGGGGAAGCTCCAGGCCTGGGACCGGACAGATGACAGTCTGGAATAGCTCGCACCAGATAAATATAGCTAGACGGGAGAACCAACAAAAGAGCATGTTGCTTCACATGGGATTGACGAAAGAGGAGAGGAGGAGGAAAGGGGATCCAGGGTGGGGCTTTTGTGTGTGTGTGTGTGTGTGTGTGTGAGTGTGTGTGGATGTATATTCTGTACGTGCTGTGGTTCACACAGATCCCAGTGTTAGGGAGCCTGAGCAAATGTCGTCATCCGGCTGGTTATGAAGGCTTAAAATAACCGAGGGAAATGATGTGTCCCATGAAGATTGGTTTGACCGACTGTGCAGCCGCCTGCAGTAGCATGAAGCTGAGAACAGCTGCACAGCGGAGCTGAAGCACACGTCATCGACCCTTCCAAGCCAGACAACTGAGCTTCTTGTGCAGCCATGTGTTGAATCTTTCACACAGTTGTGGCAAAACAGATGCTGAAACATTCTGCATCGTTTCACAGAGTATTGTGGGGTGAGCGCAGACTAAGAGAATGTGTTGTGGGCATCAGTTATATTATAATTACATTTTTCTTTCACGCATTAGAGTCTATTATCTTGTGTGTCAGATAGAAAATAATTCATGAATACTTTCAGGCATGTAGAATAGCTGTTGAGAACTGAAGGAAATCAAACATATTCCCTTGAGGCAATTATTCACAAGTAGAAAAAATGAATATTTCAGCCAATGTGCCAGAAGAAAGGGTCGTAGTTGTACTTTCCAACAAACCATGGATATGTCCATTTCTACGTTTCATACATATCATATCACTGTTTCGTAAGTGATGTAGTACATGAGCTGCCCTGATCATGGGGAGGTGGAGGGGATGGTTGATGCCATGTCACCTGGGTGGGATGGCCGCCAAGCTGTAGCCACTGTTTGCAACCAACAAACAACATAACTAGTTGTTTTTAGTGAGTCACTGCTGTGCTTACAGCCTCTTTTAGCCACCAAAAGTTGCTGTTTTTTTAGTGACTCATCACTGTGTTTCCACTCAGGATAGTGCCCCGAAAGTTGGTTCATTCTTACTGAGACATTGCTGCATTTCCAGTCGGGATTGTGCCACAAAAAGTGGGTATTTTAAGCACAAGCATGATCATTTCCTATAACCAAGTTGTTTTTGTGCCTAAACCTAACCACACATTAACCACAACATTGTTGAAATGCAGGGAAACCTAAAGTTCCAACATATACGCTATATGGTACAATAAAGATGTTACACATCTGGGGTTTGCAGAAATGTAGAATGCCAACATTTTTGCTGCTGACTGGGCTGCATGACAGCCATTTCTTCGAAAATAGTCTACACATTCTACCTAAACAGAAGCGCAACACTAATTATTCATCTAATCTTTGTATTGTGGCAAAGGCTTAACCTGCCCTACTCTGCTTCTGATTGGCTTTCCCTCGTTATTTCCCATATCCTAACCAAGCTCGCTCTTTATGCCTGAACCTAACCAATCCAACAAACAATGGCAACGAGTACAAGCCAGTCAGAGGCAGAATAGGCCGGGTTATGCCTTTACCAGTATGTAGGTAGGAAGGCCCAATGATGTCATTCTGCATTAAAATTAGCCATGTGCTTCTGTGAGGGAGAGTGTGTCGACTATTTTACGGAGTGACAGCCCCTCAGAGCACTCTACATTTGTTTTCGGGTTACTGAGCTGTCAGATAAATGGTCTTTGGTTTAATGGGACATTTTTTGGATTATTGGGGGTTATGTTCATGTAAGGCAGTTCTGTGAGATCATGTTGCAGTCTTTTCATCCAGCTCTCACCAACAACTTAAATGTTGTGTGTTTTTCTCACAATGTCTAACCATTGCCAAAGGAGAGCACACTCAGAACTCTGATAGAATCTATGTATTTTCGATTCTATCAGCATTTTGTGTCCTTCTGCCGTCTTTCAGATAGAAGCCAGTAACTGTCTTTCTGGCATACTTTTTTGGTACATGGATATATCATATTTAAATTTACTGGACATTTTTTTTGTGGACTTTTGTTTTTGCTTTTCTTTAAATAAGTTTTCAAAAAAGTGAATATATCGATGCTTTTAGGCATTCCTTGGCTTTAAATGCACTCTCTATGGACTGTTCATGTTGACTGTACTATGAACACAGTAAATCGAAACTCCAGTTGTACATTGTATAGACAGACAGTTACTGTTTTCTATTCGTAAAGAGACATGATGTGCTGAAATAATAATCCACAGAAATTCAGATCAAGACTGTCTCAAAGTTATATGGGTGCTGCTTTTTGTTCCTTCTGTAAATATATGAAGTAAATCATCTGTTAATCCCTCTCACCTCATTAAACCTGTTGCATCATCATCATCAAACCTCTCCCTGAATCTATGAGAAAGACTAGTTGAGTCTTGAGTCTTTTATTCCTTGATGGAAAAAACATAACAAAACATGTCAGTCTCATATTTCATGCCTCGAATCCACACACAAATTTGTATTTCCAGACATTATTCACATTTCATAAGATTTGGGGAGACCAGGCTCAAAAAATGATTATATGCTTGATTAAACAAACAGAGAACGTAAGCTATGGCGTGGATGGTGTGTGAGAAATGAGAAAATGATCCTGAATCTTTGAGCAACAACAGCAGCTGAAGTCAACAAGTAATCGGCCAAACCAAAAGAAATGCAGATGACAGGAGAGCCGAGCACGCTCCGACAACAGCTAGTATTTTTGTGGCCAACTATGCAATCTGATGTATCATATGATGCCAGACTGGGCCATGGGAATAGGCCCTGGGGAATGTAAAGATATGGAGTTGGGAAGCTGACCGCATGTGACCCGGGAGCATCCTGTCACTTTACAGCCAAAAATGCATTCCTAAGCTTTTTTTTTTGACGAATCCCTTTTGTATGAGTGACCACAGAGGAGACACTCTAAATGTTTTAAACATTGTTAAGTGTAGATTTAGTGAGCTTAATTGCAATGCTCTCATAGTAACTTTATATTGTTTTCTGGAGTGTCAAATACAATAGATTTTAACACCATAACAAGAAAACTTCCACTCCCTCTTTTAAAGCAAAGATACACATGGACCTGTTCAACTATTCAGAACTGACAGAAATATGGCCCAACCCAACCCCTAGAGGCTGTATTGCTAATTTGCAGTGTGAGAGCGCATTTTGCTACTTATAAGGGTACCAATAACCGTTGGATGGCAATTAGCTTAAGGCCAGCCTAAAGGGAAAAATTGAACTTGCTCTCTCTTCTGCCTGATTCTCTAATGCACATTCATTTATTAGAAAAAAATAAGCAACCTCCTGGTATTGCTTGGCCCTCTCTCCTTTAAATGCCTAAACTAATCTTATAAATGTGTGGAAAGGAAAAACGGTTAAGTTAGAAACAAAATTTGTTATGTTACGGGAAGGCAATTTAGTCAAAGATTATTTAGGAAGAATTCTGCTGTGTGGCATTTATTGTTTCGGCATTAAGTCCTAAATACTTAAAATGGTTTCGATGCCTAAGGTTTTGAACTAACACTTTTAGTCACTGGTTTTCATTGGTGAAGGTCCATATAATATAAAAGGTAAAATTATCAGCTACTGTTTGTACACGCAGTATTCAAACAACCCCCCCCCCCCTACACTGTCTGTACGTACACTGCAAAGCTAACTTTATAGGAACGTTGTTGTTGTTAAGGAAAATCCAATATTTTAGCAAGCTAATGCCACATTTCCACCAGATCTGGCAAAGACACTTGCTGATGTGCTGCCTAACTCAACTGGCTGCCTGATGGCCTTCTCACTGGTGACGTACCCTATCAGGAAATGCACCTGATTAGATGAACACGCTTCTTGTTGGGAGGTCCCTGGTTCTCTGCTCACTGCTTTGAACAGGAAACAAAATGGCACACTGCTCATAAACTTTCTGTTATCCCATCTAAACAAAATACACGAAAAAAAATTCTGGAAACTTTTGAAGCAAGAAATAGGGAAATTAAATCTGAATTGTGATCTGCTGATAAATACACAGCCACAATCTTCTAGTGGGTCATAAGTGATGACTGAGATGAATTACTTCTGTATGAGTCTATACATTGTTTTTTAAGAAAATTAGGCATAGTATATATAGGTCTTATATATATATATATATATATATATATATATATATATATATATATATATATATATATATATATATATATATATATATATATATATATATATATAGTATATAAGACCTGTGCTCTATCCACAGCAGTCAGTGAATCCAGGTGAAAGCTATGGTGCTTCATTGAGTCAGCTAATTAGCCTCAGTTCATTCTCAAATGGGAGAATCAAGTGAAGAGGCGGAGACACTTTAATCAGATTTAAGTTTTGACTCAGTCGAGACATGATGGATGCGGAAGCAAGTTAAAGGAGGGTTGGTCTCAAGCTTTACACACACAGGCGTCTGCTCTACTTTGGCAGACAGTGAAAGAGAGGTCAGGAGTTTAAAATAGAAATATCTGATCCCTGGAAAAGTGTGTTCCAAACTTTAAAATCGTAATATCCTCCTAAACTTTCTCTAAACAAAATGTATGTTTTTCACTTTGCAACCAGACATTATCAACACAGATAGCAGATCAGTCTGTTGAGGGGTGGTGGGTTCAGAGGAGTGATAGGACAGCAATAAGGCTTGATACAATCAATCACAGTAAGAGAAATATGAAAAGTTAAAAAAAAACAGCAATGTTTTCCTATCTCTGCACAAGTAAAGACGTGCCTTCTGTAATTTGTCATATTGTGTATCTTTGTGTCAGTCTTAACACTAACTCGCTCAGCAGCAGTAGTTCAGGAATCCTGGTGTCATCCAACATGCAGCTACTTGAGTGCACAAATATTTTCCTGGCAACCAACAGGGGAATAAACTGGGTTCACCATGTTGCCAAATGGTGTATTTCATTTCTAGACATAATTGAATATGTTTGTTAGAGGTAGAGAAGATATGTTATCTTAAAGGTTGTGTATGTTTTTATTTCTGCTCTCTCAATACATTCAAGTAATGAGCAAGGTTGTAATTATCCTGGTAAACATCTAAATTAATAATCAGCTTGGTGACAATATTGAAAATGCCATAATTAAGAATAGACATGAATAATAGATCATTGATTGGGTTTAATCATGGACATCCTTATTTGAAGCAATCTAAACACAAACACTTCAGGCTTCCACTTCTGCCCACAGCCTATTACAAATTACCGTATGTGCTTGTTGGCATCACTGTAACCTTCTCCTCTAATGGGAAACCTCTCTCATAACTGACTGATTTTTTTAAAAATTGCTGAGCAGTCAGCTCAATCCCACCATCTTTTCACAGTGTTTTAGCAGGAAAACTTGCCCCCAGATAGAACTGCAGGAGACACTGTGTTCAACATGACACCTATAGTGCAGTGCTGAAGGGTAAAATCCAGTGTACAGTCTCATAAAAACAAGTTTCTGGAAATTTGAAATAGTCCATTACTGCCAGGGAACGTTGAGACATTACCTGACATCTGTCTCATGGTGCAAACAGGCCAGCATTCCTGAGCCAACGTTATTGGACTGAGTGGATACAGTTTGGGAGCTGATGCAGGGAATTAGCTTTGCAGAGCTTTCAAGTGGAAATGAAATGTGAAACAGCTGCGTACAAGTATTAGTGAAATTCGGATTTTGGTCTTGCCGAAGAGTTTTGTCTTGTACACTCCACTCAAGCTGCTGTTTCTGATACCCAAAAGTCAAATAACAAAGATATTAAAGGATAGGCTCACATTTCTTACTGCGAAACATTACTGACATGTACTTTGACAGCTGTATTTGTCGCTGTGATTTTAATATTTTTAATGCTACTTTTTATAAGGGCAAAGGTTTTGTTTTGACAATTGGTGGTGGTGGTGGTGGTGGGGGGTGCTAAATTTTTATGCACCAATTTGTGCATTTTCTCTTGTAAACAATAATGTAATTCTGCTGTACATGAAGGCAGGTTTCAGGCTTGACTTACTGTAGGTGCAGCGTTTGCAATCTGTTGCTTTTGAGCACCATCATGCTAACATGCGCCAAATGTGTTTTCATGCTGATAATTTGTAAGTTTAATGTTTACCTTATTCATTTATGCTTACTTGTAGATTATCAACATTAGCATTAAACACAAAGTGAAGCTGAGGCTGAGCTGAGAAATGTAATTAGTTTTTGGTCACAAACCAAAGTATATGATTAATAAAAATTTTCACCTGATGACGTCGCCATGTGGAAAATAAAAGTTACTTTTATCGCCAAGTCTCACCTAAGCATGTGGTTTAAAGCCTGTGTGGCTGGTTATGTGAAGTGTTACTCTCAGATGTATGATTCATTCACATACAATAATGCCTCTACCTTGGCCAGACCAAACCTCCTCAGACCTCTTCTAAATGCAAGTCATAAGCTATCAATGGTGGTCTCCATGTGAACTCGCTGCTGGCTCCTGAATCGCTTCAGTGAGGTCATATGGAAACAAACTTAGTGGCCCCGCAGCAGACTGTCTATGTCGAGAAAGGGGGGAGTTGGATAGGTTTGGCTGTAACAGACTGTTGTATTGGATTTATGAATGAGGCTTTAACTGTGAGCAGGTGTGTTGTGTTACGGACATTATACATTTTCTTCTTGTGAGTTGTGAGTTATAAAAATATATTGATTTGGGGGGAAAAAAGGCTCCCATTGCATTGTTGAATGAAATAAAGATGTAAAACCACTGAAATTCAGGCACACCAAAGCCTCATATGGGCACATGGTATGATTTTAGTGAATCACTGCGAGGATGCAGCGAGTGGTGGTGAAGAGCTGGTCATTTCATTGCCAAATCCAACAGGAGCGGGCCTGCACCACCCGGCTCCACCCTGCCTCGCCCCTCTGTGTCAGCTCTCCACTGCCACCTTCTTACATGCCAGGAAAAATATGAATGCAATAACCTCTTTTTATACTTTTGAATATATAAGGCATACAATACAAAATTTTAATCAGATAACATAGACAGCTTTGATAAAGGTTTCTCTTCAAAGAGGCAGACTTCATAAGTATATCAAGGCCTACCTTTTCTTTCCTCTCTTGGCCTTTTCATTGCAGTTCACTCCAGCCAAGATTCTGTGGTTTGTGACCTCATCTCATGATATTCCACTAAACTATGTGAAATTATTTCTGCGTCTGTCCCAGGAGAGTTTGCA
Source organism: Plectropomus leopardus (assembly GCF_026936395.1). Lineage (NCBI taxonomy): Eukaryota > Metazoa > Chordata > Actinopteri > Perciformes > Serranidae > Plectropomus > Plectropomus leopardus. Next base: position 24,579,272 of record NC_142182.1, on the reverse strand, counting down.
TAGCTAACATTTGAAATACTCTTCTACACATTTGAAATGTTATCAGCCTTGCATACATGGTTAATAGAGGGTCTGTTACACCTGCTAGTAGGTTCAGAAGGCCGTTATCAGCCCATTAAATGGCTGTTTCTAGTTGTTATCATGAGCATTATGTTAGATTTAAGGTTTGTTAAGCTATGTTGCCAATACTACATGGTTAGGTTCAGAAAAACACATGGTTTGGATTAAATTTAAAGTGTGTTTGTTCAGAAAGGTAAGTTAAACCTTAATATTTAGAGCATGTGCAGTTGTCCATGTTAATAAAAACATGAACATAGCAGAGAACTTTTATCTTATTTTGATGAAATGTTAGAATGCAACTCATACAGGTAACGATGCCTTCAGGAGAGTAGGTGGTGGCACAATGCATCTCAAAAGCAGTTGTTGCAATCTGCCATAAAACAGAAAGAAACTTAACCAACCATGTATGATTAGAGCACAAATAACATTTCTATTAAATTTGATGGAAAAAAGGCATAGATAAATATTTTCACCAGAATGCAGTTGTGTTTGATGCTCAAACTTTCAAGGGAGAGGACCCACTCAAAATGTGTCCTTCCAAATGTTATTAAAAAAAAAAGCTACACCATTGTTGATAGATAACGTGAGGTAACGTGAGGTGACATGATGCAAGGAAATGTTAGTAGACGTGAAGTGAGGTGAGGTGGCGTGGCGTGGCGTGGCGTGGCGTGGCGTGGCGTGGCGTGGCGTGGCGTGGCGTGGCGTGGCGTGGCGTGATGTGACATGGCATAGGTTACATACAGTATGAGGCACAGACCCCAGTCTCTTGGGTGAAAGTCCTGTTTTTGTTTAACCCATCCATCTCCCTGACCTCCTACCAACATGGACTTTGTTACCTTTCATACAAACGTCACCTGACTTTTTTTTTACTGTCATCATAATTATTACAGCCACTATAGATCTTCACTTAACAATTAACACAGTCATTTAATAGGCTGATAATGGCCTACTGAACCTACCAGCAGGTAAAGCAGGCTCCTTCTTAGCCATATCTATGGGACTGATAACCACTGATATTGCCCATTCAATAAAATGCTAACATATGAAGCAAATTCAGAGTACTGAGTTCCCAGCATACAATATATACATGTTAGATTTTTTCTGGAAAGATCACATACTTCACATACACATACACACATACTTCAAAGTTTCCTTCATTTCCACAATAATATACACAGTAGATAACACCAAAAACATTGGTCGCCTCATTTGACTTTATAAGTGCATAGCATGAACTACAGTATCCTGTGTAAGCAAGACACTCCACAACAAATACACTATTGTATCTCTCTTCAGTGTTACTCATATCCAAACTGTTGGCTCTGAAGCCACACAGCTAAGTATGTTTGTGAAAATGCATCATTCACGCATTCCATACTTTGTAGTGCAGCGCTCTGTGTGCGTTTATTACCATGAGCCCTATTCTCGGTGAATCGAACGCATCTGTAGAACATCTGAATGCCAGCTGGATGGCATTGGATGCCTTTGGCAGGATTATCGAGAATCAGTGCCTTTTCGGAGCAGCATTCATTAGTAGTCAGAAATATATGGGCTGCTTCATTTGGCCTGTGGAATTCAATTCCTCAATCTCATTTAAATTCTGATAAACAAGTGTGAATATATTCATAACTAAAGGCCAGAACTCATTTACATCGGATTCACAGGACCAGTGTTATGAATTTTGAGAAGCACCCATATATGCTGAGTTACATACATGTTTCAAAACCCATTATAATATAAATAGACGGACATATTAAACAGAGGCAGTTAGTGGCTTGGTTTTGATCTCACAAGCATGTGAAAAAGAAATATGAGACCTTTGAGTGAGCTTATAATAATATTCTTCTTTTTAAATTGGTGTTGTTATTGTGGGATTTAGACGGTCTGTGCTCTCCAGGTTTCCTCAGTATTTTGTGTTGGAAGAATGTCTTCTTGTATGTTCTGACAGCTCTGAGAACATTGCATGTTGTCAAGTGCTCAGAGCATCAAAGGTGTGAAGTAACACGTGTGTGATTTTGTTCTAATGGATAAAATTCTTCAAATGTGTTTTCTGTAGTCGCATGGCAACGATCAAGAGCATAACTGTCCACTAGCAGTTGTTCAGCTCTGCAGCTGAAAGAGAGGTGCTCAGTGTACTCGGGTTTGTTCCCCGTGGACAAACAGTACAGCCGGTTTCTCCATTGAGCTGTCTGTCAAAAACCATCCACACTTGGAGTTTGCCTTAGTTTAACTGCAGCTTCTCATTTAACATGACTGTTACAGTTAACACTGCCACATCAGACTGAGACAGCTAAAAATAAAACACATTATTAAGGTCTTATGAAGCTGCTGTCGCACAGAAAGTGACGCTATTGGAAACAAGACCAACGCCCTGACACTACGCCAAGGCCTTCTGGTGAAACAGCGGATCAGAAGCCTCCAGAAGGAGCTCTTTTGCCCAAAATACATCTTTTGCTGCTCACCAGAAAATCCCCTCCTCCCACTGGGTACACTGCGTACTTTCTCTTTGAGTCTTTCTTTCCATTTGTACTTTCCTTTGCTGCACTTAGTCAAGTGTCAGTTGGAGCAGACTTTTGAGGACACAAAGACTCCTTTTACAGTAGCGATCTGAAAAATAACCCTCGGTGCCATTTGTTTAGTTTGCTTTTTTTTGCGGGGGGAGGCGGTTTTCTCCACAGCTTGGGTTGGATGGCCCCTCCCATTTGCAACAGTCGCCCTGCAGCTTATAAATGTTTAAAAAAAGAGCCTTCCTCTCTTCGATCCAAAACCACCTCAAAGCTTGGCAGAGTCAAAGGACGAATGCAGTAAAACGTAGCGAACACATTCCATGTCATCAGCTACGCAAAACAGTGTGCTTGTGCTTGCAAAGCTGCTGTGTGTTTGTGAACAAATTCCATGTGTGCAATTCGGTTTTCCAGAAGTTCACACACACTTTGTGTTTGCTCACCACCCCCCGTGCGTACGATATGTTTGTTTAGCGTGTGGCAGAACCATTAATGTCGCTACATTATCCATATGGCAGGTGTAGACGGCGATGAGCACTGCAGAGATAGGGAATTTTGTAATGCTTAGCAACACCCGGCTTTACATTCATGTCATTAGGCATTCACACTAGGGAGCCACAAGTGTTAACTGTGGCTTACGTGTCTTGCTCAAAGGCACCTCATTGGACCTCTTTAGTGGGAGGAAATGGCATTACTCAACCCCCAGCTCATTTGGGGATTTAAACTGACATCCCTGCAGCTATAACCCACCCCCCGATCACCTTCATGCCACCAGCACATTCATATGTTTTTGCTCGATCACGATGTCCTTTATCTGCATCGAAGGCTGTGTTTTTTTGAGTGGATCGAGTCAAGCGTGTCTGTGGCTCATTGGGAGGACTGTGAGAGCAGGAAGTGGGAATTCTTGTGTGTTTACACTTATAAATTTTCACGTGTGTGGCCATCTGAAGCATGAAGTCAGATGGATGAGTCATACAATTTAAGCTTATCACTTTTGCTGCTGCCAATACAGTCAGATCCATCGCTTATTTTTGTCTGTATATATGTACTTTGTTGTTCTTTGGGAAAATTTTTAGCAAACCTGTTTGGAAGGTTTGGAAATAATTGTAGATTTCTCCCAATCATGATTATGTATTTAGTTCAAGAAGGCACAAAAACCACTATAACAATATATCAGTTAATGTTTAGACACTGTTACTGTGCAGTTTACATTAGCAGGTAGAAAACAGCACACTCACTTCCTGCAGCATTAAAAAATAAAGTAATATAAAGAACTTATCTGTGCCGGATGCAGCACCACACCCTTCATATGACTCAAATTCAAGAAACAAAACATCTTGCAGCTTTTTTTACAAAAACCTGCTGACCAAACTGCCTGCAGTACCCAGTCTCATTTGTCTGAGAGAGACAGCCACATACACAGCCGCCAACTATTCATAATGATGGCTTGTTAACCGTTAATTACGCTGCCATCGCTGAGCACTTGCAAATTATTCAATTAACTGGGATGTAAACTATCTCTGCAGGTGGGCTGCCAATATTCTAAAAAGTGTGGCTCTTTATTTTTAGCATTTAAAAGAGAGCACAAAGCAGCAGCAAACTGCCTGTAACTTCTCTTAAAACTGGAGGTGTTGTTGTTGTTGTTGGAAATAATTGTAATGTTTAAGTGAAGCTAGGTTTTCTCAGACTGAGGCTGGTGACCTGGCTTTTCCAATCTTTTCCTTTGTCTTGTCATCATGGGGCGGAGAAAGATATTGTAAACATTCGAGCCTCAGTCCAAACCTAGGAAGGTCCAGGACCATGCTCCCCAGTGAGATTTTTTTCACCCATTTACGGCAGCTATTTGCACCACTTTTCAAGCCATTTCTTATAATAAAATGCAGACAAATGTATACATTATTTGGAAAAAACACAATAGTTCCCAAATGGGAAAATCATAGAGCAGGGGCCAGGCCAAAAGACTCAAGGAATTTTGTGCTTCTTTAGCCCCAATTCACCCCTCCCAACTAACGGTGTTAGGAAATCTGGCGTGGGCACTTGGGCGATACTAATGTTTGGCCCAGATTATCTGTTAATGTAAGGGGTTTGCAGATCAAGTCTTAAGTCTCCTGAACTCCTTGCAGGGCCACACCGATAATTTCACGTTAAAATCTGGATGATAATGGTTATGATTACCGAGTAGATGATGGTGCTGCACTTTAATGATAAATATTTTAGCGTTTGAGGCTAACATTAGTGAGCATAGAGCTGACAGATATTACAACTAACAGTTAAAATCTCACCTCCTGTTCTCGCTGAACAAGAGGCAAACCACGCTGACTGCATCTCCAAAAACATTTTCTCATCCATACTTGTTAAGCCTATTGCTTTTGTTTTTCTTGCAGCAAAGCATTGTAAACATTGAAGCAAGTCGTTGCAACACGTCAGTCTCCAATATGTTTAACATCATTCCCCCACCGGATCACGTAAGGTGGTGACACCCTGTGACACCATTATCTTAATAATATCTTAATAATATCCTCTACTGTGTGATTTTATTTTTTACTCCGCCTCTGGTCATCAGCATATATGTATCTTTGGATGTTGTTTGCCAAAAACAGAAGTGTGCACAAGCTGTCTTTTCAATTTAAGTGGTTTTTAATTTGTCAGAAAACTAACCATCTCATGATCCCTCAAAGTCTGTTAAAGTTGAACCATCTGAGCATCTGAACATTTGTCAACGTCAAACCGAGCCCCTTTTGGCTGGTTTGATGTGTGAAGCCTTTTTTGTCTTCTTGGTTAGACTTTTGCTTGTTATTAAGTCTGGGTTACATTTGGGTGCAAGCACTCAGTGGCTTACAAATTGGTTCAAAGGGACTGAGTCACTGAAATCAAAGCCAAAAAGACTGCACACACCAAAAGAGATAGAAAATGATATCACCCACACACATGATGGGAAAAACTGTGTGATAATGAGTCTTTATGAATGTCTGACCCTAATAAGAGTATAATCGCATTGGGAGCTGTGAAATCATGTGTTCACCCATTAGCAAAAGGAACACACTTCTCAGTCTCTCCGATTAGTCCAAGAAGCTCCCAAAAGAGCCGTTAGCATGCACACTCGAGAATGTATTTAAATCCAGAGGAATTTTAATTACACTCAGATAGCTTTCAACTGGGTTAGCTGGAGTTGTTTGGATGGTTAATTAATGGATTTGTAAGCTGTTTTCATTTCAGCCGCATACTCAAAATGGAGTAAACAAGCAGACAACAACATCCCAGGTGATGTCAGTGACTTCTTTTAATCATAGGAAAAAACATTTAGACATATTTAAACTATTATAGTAGCCAATGAAGGAGCTTTAAGAGCTTGAATTAAGTCTCCTTTTCACAAACCTTGATGTGTTTCATGTGTCAGTGATCTCATAGTCATATTCAAGTGTGCTGCCGCTGTTGATCAGCTGATTGACTGTTTGGCTGATTGATTTTAACACACTAACACTGTATGGTTTTCAAGCCTTTGTTTGACAGAGGCGTCTTTGAGAAATGAGTGAAATACTGTAACTTTGCTTTTGAAATTAAGGGATAGTTTGCCAATTTTAAGCAGCTTTGTATCATAATATCGATAGCATGTATGAGCCAGTTACATCCGGTTCATGCTCCACTAACTTGACTGGGGATAAATTATTTGACTGTGCAGCTCTTTCAGACTGAAATTCTATCTCTCTCTCTCTTAGATTAACTGTAGATCAAACAATTAAACTAGGAAGTGTTCATCAAATATACAGATTGTAGATTTGCGTTTTCCTATCCCCACCACCACATACACTAAGGGCACACAAGCGGATAGAGAGAGAGCTGCTCCTCTCTCTGTCAAACTCAGACCAAACTCTGACCAAGGTAAAATTAGGCAGTGCTGATCAAATATCTAGATTGTAGTTATGCATTTTCATCACCGCCACCATGGATACAAACAGTATAGAAATGGATCGAGAGAGTGCTGCCTCTCTCTTTCTCTCTCTCAAACTTAGTCTTAACTTCAATCCAATGGTAAAACTAGGCAGTGTGATACTGTATTGTCTATTTCTCTAATGTCTTTTGAAACATATTTTAGTGCAGTTTTCGGCTGTAAAATGAGAATTTGTTAACAAGAAGTGGCTGCTAACACTGTTTTCTGCACTCTAAAAATGAATGAAATACTCTGATAAAACAGTAAAACTGGTCAGTATTGATTAAATATGAACCAAGGTTCTGTTACTGCATCCTCTATTTCTAAAGTGACTAAAAATGTATTCAGAAACATATTTTAGTGTAATGTTAGGGTGTCATTTGAGATTCTTTATTACCAGCAGTCCTAGATATTCAAAATATTCAAAATTTCCAAGCTTACATTACATTACCCACCAGTGGGAGCATTTATTGGTCTGGTTTGGTGCAGTGCATTCTGGTAGCTGTAGGTTTTCTATCTCTTGAGCAAAAGCAAATGCCATAGCTTTTTTTGCCCTGTACCAATTTTAAAAGTATATGCAACTGTCTAAATACTTCTTTAAAAAGGAAGAGTCAACTAAGAAGATATCTAATTTCTTTATTCATTTGGGGTTTAGAAATTTTGTAACAGTTCAATTTAATACAATAAAGAATCTGAATGTGTTTTTATCATTTGTTTGAGGCCACGAGGCTTTTTATAGGAAGCGTGCTGCCAGCTTGACAGATCATCCAGATCTGTGAAATACTCAAACAGCTAATCCTCAGATTTATGGTTATCATATCCGCTGGCTCGGAGTTTGATCTCCCTGTGAGGTATGAGATGCAATATATATGCATGTTCAGACCATGTGGTGCATCAGTTCTCACACATATTGACATTCTGCGATGTTTGCTTACTTAGCCTGTAAGCACCAGTGAACACATCTGCAGATGGTTTATGTTTGGGATCGTACTGTAGGAGGCCTCCTGTCCCATTTACCCCTCAAGTTTTACAGGTGAAAGTATATCATTTTTACTTCAGTGAGGCGAAGAGGAGAACGGAAAAGTTCAATCTTCACAAACTCTTCCCCTTCCCGAACGAGCCAGATGGAACATAAAGTTCCCTTTTTGGAAAAAGTTCAAGGAGCTTTATACGGCCAACATTCAAGTTACAGCTAATGAATCACAATGAATGTCCCACATACAGGTGTGCAAGGGGGATTTCTGCAGGAGGTCAAAAGAAGAGCGAGTATAACAGAAAAGCCTGCCCGAAGCCCTGTAAGCCCAAAAAACTCAAACCTTAAAAAGGGATTATCACAATTTTCCCGACTTTTGAATGTTTGGCTCCATGATTGAGATCAAGGTTTTCTTCCACAGAGTGAAGTGCTCCTCTCTGTTGACTGGGGGAAGGATTTTAAAGGCTCTCAAGTTTATTCCAACAATCATTAATTCTGTAATAGTCCTTAACACACACTGTGATTATTAATGAGCTGGGGAAGTTAGAAAGTCATACATCAATAGAAATTGATTAAATGAAAACACTGTGAAATCTCTGTATTGGTTAAAAGCTACATTAGGCAAGTTGTAACTGTACATTAAAATATTAATTCCTTATTTAACTAATGTGCGGGACACTAACAGAGAGGAATATCAGTAATTACAGAAGTAAAATTGTCACACTGGGACAATGGGACTTTTCTTTCTCATGTTCTGTACTGGTGGTGCCACCCACTTGTTTTTACTACAGTTGTTCATATTTCTTTGTGTTATAAGATTCAGAATTGGGAAACAACTGGGAACCTTGATGGAGCTCAAGTTTTGTCACAACGAGTCATAACTACTGTGGTTCTTTTGTTGAATGCTGGAGGACCTATCAATCAAGTCAAAACAACCCACAAACAAACCCTCTACAGATCACCATATCATTGAACAGCAGTTGTCACAGCTGACATCTCAATACAAACTAGAAGGCGTGAAATTAACTGAGGAACAAAAACATGCATCGCCTGAAGAAGAGTTCGGTATTTTTCAACCTAGACCCTATATTTTCATGTTTTTGTGTCCCAGTAACTGATGGAGATTTTGAAATGTGTCCAGTACTGAGTAAGAGCACTGCAGCAGCGGTGAAACAGGCTGTAAAGTAAGTGCTCATTGCATTTGGCATCGTAAATATATGTCCACTAAAAGTACCTGTTTTTTCCACTACTGGCTCAGATTGTTATTTTAAGTGTCTGATAACACTATGAAAAAGACCCTGGAAAGTAATTAAACATTTTTCTTTACTTTTTGCTTGATTCAGTCAGTTTTATTGAGTGTAATCCAACATATCCTCATACAACAGTTATGATATCTAACAAACTAGCAGCCCACGAACATAGAGTTACCTTGATTAGTTTTAGGAACCTACCTCAAAAAAACGCACTTGGTTTCACACAGTTCCACATCCTGTTGTCCCAGGGACAGCCCTGTGTTGTTTGTTTTGTCCACCACCCAAAGTTGCATTAAATGGACAGTCGCTCTCTACGATGCTTTGTTCTTCACTCTTATCAGCTCATTGGTCACATAATTGCAGCCCTTCTGATTACATAGGATATAAACAAATTACTCACTCATGACTGCGTGATTTACAACTTGTGCTGCATCACTTTGTGTATATGTACGAGAGGAGTGCCAGGAAGAGTTTGTTGTGCTTGACTACAGAAAGTATAGCGTAATGTTATCTCAAACATTTTCAATATCAGGGCTGAATACTTTGTTTATTAAAAAAGTGTAAAAGTCTTGTCCCTCAAACTCTCATTAATGTTTCCATCATTGTCTTCCTGTAACGGTTCACTGTTCGCAAGATTTCAGGAGACCTTTTCCTAAGCGGACCTTGGTTTCACACAATAACAAAGAGAGGATCAAGCGAAACGTAAAGAAACATGTTTTATATCTCTGTAGGGATCCTCTTCATAATGTTATCAAACACAATCAAAATCTGAGCCTGTCAGTAGCAAAAACAAGCACTTTTTGTGGATGTAAAGTGACTGCGTCAAGTGCCCCAAGTGATTACATCGCAGCCTGTGTTCTTGTGGCTGCTGGCTGCAGCACTTGGTCTCACAATTGGACCAGTTTCAAAAATAGTTGTCGCCACTTGTCACAAAAACATGGTAACATTGGTTCCAGGTTAGAAAATACACTTTGACACGAATATTCGGCCATGGTAGTTGTCACTTGATTGAAATTTAAGAGCAAAATACAGTCCTTCACAGCAGCAAGCAGTCTGTCCAGAAAAAGTCTAATCTTTGGTCGCACATTTTTGTCGCTCATTTTTGATATCTTTGACATTAAGTGATCACAGCTTCACAGTTGGTGCAGCTTACTGATTCCTGAATACCAAAAGTTAGAATTTTAAAATACCCTTTTCTACCATTTTTAGCCACCAGTCCACATTCAAATACTATGTAGCTTTAAATATGAAGTAGAAATGTTACATCAGACAGTAAAAGTGCACTGTTGACCACTAAAAGGCGACCCAGTGCACATACAGTACTGTGTAATTGATCTGTGTTTAACAAGACGTGGTCAGAGTGCCAACGTCTGCCAAATGGCAGCATGTTAAGCACATGTTCATAAAACATTAGGAGGGAAATGGAGAAGAAAGGAGGTGAAGGACAGAACATTTGCTCCATCAGGGGCTATTATCTGAAATGGCACCATCATGACATACTTTCACTCATCTACAGTGAGCAGGAGCAGAGAGGTAGACTGAAATTCTTTCTGCCCTTTTTATGCTATATTGTTTATTATGACTGCATGTACATGTAACAGACTGGACAGGTAATTCAATTTTAGTCTCTCTTTCACAGACATACTAAAGCTAACTTCTATACAAAAAACAGCCTGCTTTTTATTTCCATGTATATTACATGTATCAGCTGGTGAGGATGCCAATAGCATAGAGCTTTAAACATTAGTCATATATGTAGGCAAGAAAATATCTTAACATATCTGACATTTCTAAATCCATCATTTGGTTCTCTCTTTTATTTTAGAACAAGTGAGTCTGAGACATTGATTCAAGTCTGCTAGCAACAGTTGCCATTACATACAGGAAAAAACAAACGGTCTACAGCCAGAAATGAGAAGCCTGCTTTTGTCTATTTCTGTCTGAAATCAAGGAAACAAAACATTTACCATGAGTTTCAAGTGACACATCTGCCACCATTATAATTATAAACCTCCTATGTGCAGTGCTGGGATGGAAAGCATGGCATAGCAACAGTAACTAAAGGGACACTGTTTAGTAAAAGGTCAGTTTATAGCACACAGCTGTTGATGCCAGCAGGTGTTTTTTTCTTTGTTTAGGTTATTTTGAGGTAAATGTTGTCGTATGTTTTGCACAGTATGTGCATGTTATTGTGGTAGAAGTATTAAAAATGTTAAGGCATGTATGTATTAAGGAGCAATATTGTGGACAGATTTGAATTACAGACTCACACTAAAAAGAGCACAGTCTTTATCACAAACTTTCCTCACCCCTCCCTTTTTTTAGTGTGTCGGCAATTTGTTACCAAAATCACAAAAGTGCACCCCCCTTGTCTATCTGCCATCTCTCTCCACACCGCCAAGGACATTAAGGACACATTTTGACAGCAGTATTCTATTTGAAACTGATCCAGCATTTCTAGCCTTTATGGTACTGGATTAGCGACTGAGGAAACTCGAAGGCCAATGACATGTTGTGAATCATCTCACGAGATGCTATCAGCCAATCACGTCTGTGCATCCTGATAAGCGTTGCAACCGTAGACTGTATGAAAATAATGGGCATAGCCACTGTGAAGTCACTCTTTGGTTTGTGGACTCCTGTTTTGTAGCCTGGAGTTGGGCACTTTGGCTGTCGCCATCTTGGTTTTTTGAGTCAGAAGACATTTGGATGAGAGGGTCGAGCTGTAGAGGAGCAAGTGGTGGATCTGACTGAAACCCTAAGGCGACGCCTCTTACACAGCCTGTCACTCAGAGTGGCCGTGGCCTTAATTATGCATAACTTTAAGCCTTAATGAATCTTAAATGGGTGGGTTAAATAAACATTCACCACCTGTGCAGTCATAATGAACAGAGCAGTTATTTTCAGAGACCAAAACTGGCTTTTGTACCAGGCTGTAAACATGTTTATTTCTGCCATAAAGTTGGACATTTTAACATGGGAGTCTATGAGGATTGACCTGCCTTTGGAGCCAGCCTCAAGTGACCACTGGAGAAACTGCAACTTTTCGCACCTCCACTTTGGCTTTATTTTTTTTAGCCCTGGAGGTTGCCGCTCGAACTTGAGAGACGAGACAAGTGACAGCGGTCAGAGAAATAAGAGAGTCAAAGGAAAGTAAATTTAAATTACATTTTCTTTAAAAAAAAAGACAATTTGACAGGGGAAACAGAGCTTTTAGTTAAGAATGGACAGACTCTTTCTTTTTATTTTATTCCAATATGAAAAAATTGTTTAAAATTAAATTGCCCATTGTGTAGAACCTTCTGCGGCCTTCAGGTATTGTATTAATACAGAGACCACCCTCAATGGCAAAGGTATAGTTTGACTTTTCTGGTCTACTGTAGAGACATCTGTAAATCTGTAATGGATATGTTTTTTTGAGCATCAAACCCTCAACAAAATGACAAATTAAACTCTAAGATTTGATCTATTCGGTCTGATAACATTTGGAAAGTCTAGAGGAGCCACAAGATTAAATCATTTTATCCCCATACAAGACACTGGAGTGCTAAAGCAGAAATTTGACATTCGGCTGGCGGAAGTCACCGCTCGAGCACATTCAGCCACGCTCGGCCACCATAAGTCTGTAATGCACATGCCTTGGGGACCCCGTAATGCAGAAGATCTGGCTACTTCATACTGCGGAAAAAGAGCTTCTTTTTTTTTTGCTTCATGCACTACTCAGCTGCTTTTATAGTAATAAATGGAGGCCTGCCCCCAGTGCTGTATCCACGTCTTTTGATACATCCATGGGTGTATTGTGAAAGAGGACCAGGACCAAGGAAGTGTCCCAGGTTTGGAGCTAGTTTTGACAAACTGTAGCCAAACTGTATAGCCACAAAGTCCAGGTCCGTCACCTGATGCCACCTGGCCTAAAAAGACCTCTCCCTATTGACTTACACTGGGAAAAAGACATCTGTAAATCAGTGTGTACATTTTTTTTAGCATCACCACGCATGAAAAATGACTTGGGATTTAATAACATGTGAAACTTAGAAGAGCCACAAGATGAAATTACGATACCCTCGTTCATGTTAGTGAGGGCTAAACTAGAAGTTAGCCACTCAGCCAACAAAGTCTCAAGTGGACGTGCTCATCTGGTCCAGTGATGCAGAAGATCCAGGTAATTTTACATCAATGAAATCAAACCTTTTGGAAACTTTCATAGGAATGCTAAGCTCAGCTTCAATGCTGTATCCAGTTCTTGTCGTACTTCCATTAAGAGGACCCACTGTGTTGATATAAACAGCTCATTCTAACCAGATAAAAACACAAAAATTCTTATTTTTAGATGATTATTCACTAATGAAAACGTAGCTATGAATATTATATTCCATTTCTGCCAGCACATCCCCTCAATCCTACACACTGGACTATAACAAGTAAAACCTTTCATACAATCAATATCTGGATTTACAAATAGACTTTTGAAGCCTTGGGGGGGTTGTGTTTTGTGTTTTTCTCAAACGTCATGTCAAAGTTTACAATGACTGCCTCCGTCTGCTTCTGATCTGTTTTCGGCGAAAGGATCTGATGAAGTCAAGCATTGATTTTAGTCATAAAGCTTTGCTTTAGTCTTCAGTCAAGACAGTGGCTCTGTCTCAATGGGGCTCTTGCCTCTAGCAGTGAATAAGAAACATGTTCCTCACTTCCCCTTTCACCAGTGCTCAGTTCACTCGCCCCTGTAGATGATCTTTCTGTCCCTGTCACTGACTCTCATTGACACCGTGTTTCAACATTGTGCTCCTCCAGACCCCAGGGATTCATCAAAGTCTGACAGCCTTGTCAATATTCACCACACAAAGAGGGCAAAAAGCCATCTAGCGCCTTGACAAGATGAAAAAATGTGTTCATAAATCTAAGTATTGCCAAGGAGCTGTCAGCATTGTATGTATAACTATGTGTAGCGATTTGGGGGATTATGCACAAAATCTGTGCAGGCCATCTGTGCCCATGGCATGTCTTATACCATCAAATTACTCACCCGTGTGTGGCACTTTCATCAGTACACGTAATTGTGCTGTGGCAAGATTAAAGATTTGTCAAACAGATGATGGATGAAAGGCTCAGGAGATGCACGCCGTTTGGATCAGCAGATACATTCCAACACTGTGTACTGTGCACACGTTTAAAGAACATGTGATCTGAAACACTAACCAGGTAAATGTAAATGGATGCTATAATGGTTTATTGATGAAGCAGCCTTGAGAAACAAAAGCCTTGAGACAGTTGAGAAATGTATTGAGCAGAACAACTAATCGTGTCCACTGAAAGCAGATGTGGAGAGCAAAGTTTTGAATCTTGTTATCTGATGTTTCACTGGGCTTTCTAATTCAGTCTTGTGTGCTGAAAAACGCCAAAACATGATCCTGTTTTTGTTTCTTTTTTAATACTGCAGTTCATGTTCAGCATCCCAATTCGTAAGTCCTGGGGACACCCCAAGTGGTCCTGTTTTGTTTTTTTTTTTTGCTCACCATACTCTAAGCTAAACGATATAGATAGGCATATAGCTATAGATACTATATATATATATATATATATATATAGTTTATAGAGATATCTATTACTGTACTGGGCAGCAAAAAAAGAGAAAACAATGATTATAGTGTTAGCACTTTACACTTTTAATGAGATTTCATTAGTCTACCAATGAAATATGTTCCTGTTTAATGCTAACACAATATTTGTCAGTTTATGTTAGATGAAAGAGAGCTTCATCACATCATTGTAGCTGCAGGGTGCATGTAAAGCCCCGAACACACAAAACTGAGTGTTAAGTTGCCTCACATCACCTGTTTCTCGTCCAAAAACTTGCTCTATAACACATCACAGAGACTACAGCCAACTGCCAACTAGCACATACGCACTACACCTGCGTGAGAGGATTTAAGTCTCAATAACAGCGGGTGGCGGCGGTCGGTAATTTTCATTCTAAAAGGGAAGATAAACAGGGCAGATTCAATATGTTAGTTATTCTGTTAGCACATTAACAACACAACCAGATGTTAAAGAACAAATTATATTTTCTGTGCACAAGCAAACAATAAGGCAAACACTTTAAAAATATTTCTGCCAAAGAGCTAAAAGGCTAAAAAATGAAAAAAATCTTACCTAATGTAACAAGTTTGTTTCAATCTCACATCCTCTTGACAATAGCCGTTTATTTGCTTTCCTCACTTCTATTTGTCTTCTTGTGTGCTGAGCTGAACCACCAGTCAGAGTAATTTCTCTTCTCGATGGGCTTCACCTGTTCTGACACCCATTCAACATGCTGAATCAGCCAAAAAAACACAAGAAAGGCCTCGGCAAAAACTAGCTAAACAGCTTGACATTGATGAAAGGCCAACCATCCGCTTTGAGTGTCAGGGCTCTAATTGGCCAAAAAAATCCCAAAGGGACTTTAAAATTAATTTTAAATTTAATTTTATTTTTTTTTTATTTAAAATTTAAAATTCTTCTTATTGTTTTATTTAGTTTTTTTTTTTTTTTTTTTCAAAGTGCATTCTGTAGCTTAGTCTAACTTAATGTTATACTTACTTGACTTATACAGTACCATCCGAGCCTTTGTTTTGTTTGAACACTGGGGTGGACATGTGAAAATGGGGTTTGGGGGTCCTCCACCAGAATATTTTGAGCATCAAATATTTTATTTCTTGTATCAATTTTCTCCTTTTCTGCATCAATTTATGTGTCAATTTTGTCAAAAAAAAAAGTCTCCTGCTACCTTCATGCTTTTATTGTATGTTATATGCATGTTATAAATATTGAGGGAGACATGTGTGCTGCCCCCCACCCCTGGAATCTGCACCTCTTGCAGACAGTGTACAGGGCTTCAATATAAATGAAATAATCTCTTGCCTTTACAATAATCTATTGCTTGATCAATATCTCATTGGAGAAGGGTTATGGCAATATGTCTACAACTTATTCTTCTTCTCCTTCTTCTTATAACCAAAGCAGCAGTTGTTGGTCTCCTTTTTAAGAACCTCATCAGTGCTTCTGAGCATACCTGAAGACGACATTCAGCCGTCACAGATGGTTCATCCTTGTAACCATTGTTCTGGCAATTTAGACAGGTCTATGACTGCAGCGCAATAGTTTCACTCTCAGGACACATACCTCCATAGATCAGTCCCATAGCTGAGAAGCAGTCATCCTCCAACAAAAGCTGAGCTGATCTGCTGTCATCCTCAAGGTGGGTGGCGCAATATGGGAGGGAGTTTTATTTTTCTATACACGGTTGTTTCAAACACAGTGATGAGCATGTAGTTGAATCAGCCATTCACATTCGGGGGGTTACACAAAAGAAGATTATGAGCAACTTCTCTCAGATAAAATGGAGAAATAACACTGCAATCAGTCAGAGGCAATGAGGTGCATTACTCATAATTACATCTGTTGGATCCATGCAGAAGTTGTTGGAACAACAGCCCTTTCAAACTCCCTGCTCTTGTTATCATCTAAATGCAAATTGGATGTAATAAGGACCTTGACTGTCTATCTGCTGAAGTTCGGTGCCAACTTACATGAACAGCAACAAAAAAAAGCTGTCAAATGTAGCTCTCAGTTTTTCTGCACTCAATTTTTGTACTTCTCAAGATTTTTCTTCTGCCTCCCAGAAGCATGCTTCCTAGTTTTTCCAACGTCTTTTTCATCATATTTCTTTCTCTCTGAACATTCCGTCTCTCTAATTTTCACTGAAGTTTTTTTGTGTTTTCTGTCTTTGAGGCATCCCCGAGGTTCAGCAAGCCGTGATGCACATGAACTCGTGGCAGTGCTTCAAGTCTCACTCATGACCCTTGTCACAAGTTACCCTTTCTCTGAGGACTTCCACACAAAAACCAAGCAGACTGTCTTCACTGGAAAAAAGACAGCACTGGTTGTTTTTTTCAGTGCTTTGGATGATTTCGGTTCACGTTTTCCTGACAAGTGACCTTTTGTGGGACACGCAAATAATGACTGTCCTGTCAAGGTGGACGTTGAGTTACTTTGTATACAAGCACAAAACCTTGTTTGTGGACCTGCCTGTCTCAAATAACACCCTCAGATTTTAGGGAGGATGCAGCAGCTGCCAAAGTAAAACTTTCCCACCCAGCTTTTATCCTGGACTATAGTGGCCAAGATGGATGATTCTGTCTCAAATGTTTCAAGTGAATAAAGTGATTTCAGGTGAAGCTGTGGCTGGCAGCCATATTGAAGGTATTTAGACCTTGAGTAAAAGTGGCCGTGAGCAGCTGATGTAAACACAGAACTTGTCTTTCTCAACAGAATTCAGTATGCAGCTGAATGCTTGTGTTTTTTTGACAGTAAACATATCTCGTGAATTTGTTCTCAGCAACTGCAACTCCTTTGTTTTGATGACAGATGGCTGTAAAGAAAAAGAGTTTCTATTTCTTACCAGTGAGGGGAAGGTTGGTGCAGCCATCATAGATTACACTGTAGGACTTCTGCTGTTGCTACATCTGTCTACAGCACAGCTGCCAAAGGGCGTGAGTTATGTACAGTAAACAGTGGCTTGTGTTAGAGGATGCATGTTGCCACGACGTCCCTCCCGGCCCTCTGCGGTGCGCAGAGTGGCTGCTGTCAGTGAATGATTTGGCAGGGATGCAGCGTTTGTTTCCCCGTGGGGCAGTTTTGTCACCACATGTTTAAACCATTACCACAGATGTGGCATGAGCGTTTAGGTCCAGCATGACCAGTATTTATGTTAAATGTGTATGTTGAAGCTTTGCATACCATGTGTAGGCTGGGATGACCTCACAGGGCAGATGGCACAGGTTTTTTTTGACTGAGAAAACGTGAGAAAGATGCCGAGTTGTGACCAGAGGTTTGCCGGCTTGATCCCCAGACCAGCTGAATAAATGTTGGAGAAGGATAGCAAAGAGCAGGGCTTCATTACCCAGAGGTGTCGTCTTCTGTCACATGACCTTGACTCAAGTCAGACTCTTCTCACAAATTTGCTGACTTTAGACATATCTTGACAAAATCAAAAGGACTTGAAAAAAATTTAAACATCCCCACAAGCCCAAAGATTAAAAAGTATCTTGTTAAAATGTGTGCCACAATCCATTCATTTCCTGATTCAGTTAACATTTAGGTGTGTGGATTTAGGGGGCTGTACTGGCAGAAGTGGAGTATAATATAATAAGTATATTTTCTTTAGTGTTAAATCACCTAAAAATAAGAATTGATGTGTTTTTGTTGCTTTTTATTCACACAGGGAATGGTTCCTCGTCTACAGACATCGCTGTGTTGAACCACCATGTTTCTACAGTAGCCCAGAACAGACAAACCAAACAGTGTCTCTGAATAGGGATAATTCATTAATCTGCAGTCCTCACTTCTAGATGACACCAAACTGAACACACTGCTCCTTCACTGAGACTTAATTCCAATGAGCTACTTTATTGTTTTAAAGCCACACAAAGTGGGAAGTCAAGGCTAATATTAACATAAGTAGTAAGCAAGCTAATGCTTACCTAATGTTAGCTTAACAACGAAGTAACTTTTTAACATACTTATTTCGACAAATAAGTACAGATTTTAAAAGGAATTCATGACTTTTGCATGTATAATATATTATAACTCTGTTGTTAAAACATCATTACATTTGGTGAAGAGTGCATTATGACTTGTTTAGGACTCAAAACTTGACTCAACAAAATTACAAAATACCAAAGGTTTGAACTCGAGTTACATGACGTGGACTATGAGATGAGTTAAATACAACAAGACAGAGAAGAAACATACCAAATTCATTCTGTTGTGATTTGTTTAATAGTGCTATATGTCGTGAGAGAGCAATTTCAGCACTACTTTTAATGGTTAAGTTCAGTCGCACTTGTTTAAAAAAATTCCAAAATGGCATTACATTTGTTAAAGAGCACATTATGACTTGTTTAGAACTCAAAACTCAAAGGTTAGGACTTGGGACTTGATGCGGACTTGCCTGTCGTGAATTGGGACTTGAGTGCAAAGATTTGAGACTTACCTTAGAGTAGCGGAACAGTGACCCCGCCTCTGTTATTACCACTGCTAAGGAGCTCTTGAGCAGGGAAGTCACCTACTGTTGCATCGTTAATTTCCAGGTGTGTGTATGTGACTGTGTGGCGTTCAGAACAGGGCGTTCCTGGAAAAAGTCATTCACGCTCACTGAATCCACTCTGTTTAAAGAAAGGTTAAATAAACAAAGTACAAATTGTCACATTGGGCCAAATCCCCACTTGTACCACTTAGTGCCTTTTCAAATAATCATCACTGTTTTGACTGCTTTGGTTTGAGTCATTCTTTGGGTTACTAATTCACGTCAATGACATTACGAAAATAAGCTAATATGAAGCTCAAAATCCCATAGATTTTTAATAAAGCACTTCCTCTCTTTTTACAAATCAAAACTGCTTTTATCAGCTCAGAAATACATTTGTTGGTGGTAAAGAGGAGAGAGAAAGGAGCCCGTTTCAAATTCATATCCCCAGAGGAGTTCTCTACCAACTACCACCATTTTCCACTGAAACCAGAGCTATCCGTCTTCAAGTCAGTACTTCAATAATGAAACCTAACCGTGCAAATTGTGGAAAAATTAAGTGGGTGTACGAGTTGCAGCTGGCACATTAGAGCCGTTTAAGTTGCTTCTCGGCGTTCCCGGGCTTTCCATGTTTGGTGTTTATTTGGGGTTGAAAGCGGGGATAGAGGAAGACTGAGAGTAGGATAGAGGGATGGGAAAGAGAGGAGGAGGAGGGGGGAGGAGAGTGCTACTGAGTGCCCTCGATCGAGAGCTGTTGTTGGGAGAAAAGTATCTGGATGTGCAGGGTGGAGCAGGGCGGGCCTCCTCAACGGTAGCCTGGTGGAAAACAGTTGTGTGAATGGCGGGAAACGGTGGGCTGACTCAGCCAGTGGGTCGTGAAGGAGTGACTGCCAGGTTGTGAGACGTCTAACTCACAGTGGAGAGAGTGAGAGTGTGTGTGTGCTCATGGCCACTAGTATGTGCATGGGTGAGTGTTTATGTTTGCACCATGTACTTCTGTCTTTGGGCGTGTGCACTGGAATAGTTTAGAGTAACGCCGGTTTGATGGAAGGGTTTGAGAGCAAGCATCTGGATAAAGCATTTATCTGGGCCTAAATTCAGCAGTTAAGTGAGAAAGAGGTGTCTCCAGGGTTTGAGGGGGAAGGGGCTAGGCGGTGAGGTGGCAAGGGGGGGTCAGTCTGAGCTGAAGAGGGTCAGTCTGGTGGTGTGTGCCTTCAGCTGGTTCTCATTATGGGGCTAATGTGACGCTCTGATCTCAAACACACACTGACTTTGCAGACCCAGGTTAAAGCCGGATATGGGTTTTGGGAGGCCCCTTCACTGCAGCTTCTGTATCACAGTTTCCCTCTGCGGAGCACGGCCAGACTGAGGGCCTCATTTATAGAAAGGCCTCACTATCAAATCTGGTCATGGAAAAGTGTGTAGCGAGAAACTGATGTGACAAAGGGTCTCCAGATGTTAGGTTTAAATGAGGTGAAAAATATGAGATGTTCAGGATGTTTTATTTGTCTTTTTTTATGCAGAATCTGAAACTGAATTCAAAATAAAACTACATTTTATATGTATCTATAATTGACTTACATACATGTAAGTTGACTTTGTCACCTTGAGGTGTAGGAGATAATTGGTGGTGTAACACCTAGGCACGGTGCCTGCTAAGCTGTAGACCACTACAGACCCCTGTGTGGGACCAATTAACAATAAAAATGTTATTTTTTAGTCTAACTGCATTTCCTGCATCTTTTTAACCACCAAACTTGGCCGTCTTAGCGACTTGTTGCTGTGTTTCAGCTGCGTTGCATGATGGCATGGTGCTGTGAAAAGCTGTTGTTTTTTTTTTTACCAAGACACCACTGTGTTTCCAGCTGGTTTTGTGCCACTAAAAGCAGTTGCTTTTTGCCCAGACATTGCTGCATTTCTAGCTTGGATTAGCCACAAAAAGCTGCTGCTGTTTACTCAGACATCGCATGCATTTCCAACTGGTTTTGTGCCACCAAAAACGGTTGTTTTTTACTGAGACATAGCTGAATTTACAGCCAGAACAGTGTTCCTTAAGGTGTGTTGACATTGTTGCATTTCCAGTGGCTTTTTAGCCACCAAATGTGGCTGTCTTTTAGCGACCAGTGGCTGCATTTCCAGCCTGGATAGTGCCACTGGAAGTGGTTGATCTGCATTTTCTAGGGAACTATGCCACCAAAATCTGGTATTTTAAGCCAAAACATTTTTTCAACCATAATCTATTGGTTTTTGTGCTTAAATATAATCAAACATTAACCACAGAATTTTGCAACTTTATCCAAACAAACGTACAAAGGTTACAGAGCAACGTTTTGCAGAGATGTACAATGCCTCCATTTATTCTGCTACCTGGGTAGTACATTCAGTACACTACTTATTTTTAATATTTGACCAAACACTGTAATTTAAAGCAAAATTAAGTCAATGTTGGATCCCTTTTGTTAAAGCTGTTTTGTTTTTTTTTTGTTTTGTTTTTTATAGCATTTTGCTGCAGAAAAAGTGTTTCACACAAACACACAAATTGCCTCTCATTCACTTATTCACACACATAAATGGTAGTGGAGTCATTAGGAGGATATTGGTGGTCTGGCTCAGAGACACTTTTACATGTGGATACGAGATTCCAGGGATCAACACAATAATCCAAAAAAGTATTGAAGCATTAGTATCAAAACTTAGGTACAGCATATAAATGAGACCCAAATGAGAGATAAATACAAAAATGGGCAAATACAGAGAAAAAGGAAAGAGAGAGTCACTTTATTTATGAGATCTGTCTGGGAAATATTTGGAGCCTCTGCAGCAGCCAAGTCTAACTTGAACCCTATCTCTATCAAGTGTTCCCCTCACCGGACCCCAGCTGAGGTTTTTTGGGGTCCGGGCCCTACATTCTCTTCCCCTGTGGTGACGTTCAAGTGAAATGATTTATGACAGTGAGCTGCTACCCAGCAAAGTGTTTTCCAGCCCCCTGAAAAGCCAATGTCATGCTGATAATTAGTGGTGGAGTGAGTGATGCCTGCACTCGTACTCATAACTGCAGTCATCGGGGTACTCTGAGTGAAAGCTGAATGGAGCTATTGATATGTCTAAAATGACTTTTAATGTTGAATGAGGCAAACCTAGAGAGAGTCGGGATGAGAGAAAACATGCAGACATACCTTTTCAATACTCCCCCAAAAAAGCGTGAGGGTGGAAAATTACAGTACCGAACCATAGTGCTGTTAAGTGCTCTCTGCTTATTCATACTTAAAATTGTGAAAGTTTAAATAATGCCTCAGATTCTGTCAATAGCGTTCAACAGCGTGGCGGTAGTTATGTATGATGGAAACATTCAAACCCACACAAATACCTCGAAAGCGCAGTGTGCTGACATTAAGTGAAGCACCAGAAATTGTGGAGGGAGTTTGAGTCAATACGCAGGGAAACATCAGGGATGTGTTACTGCTCATGTAAAAGGTGGAAAACTCCAAATTTAAAAGTAAAGGAATACAATGCCCTTCACATAAAAACATGGCATTTTAGGGAACATGCTTATTGATTTTCTTGCAAAGAGGTAGATAAAAAGATAGGTAATACTCACCAATATGGAGGTGGGGTCTGAACATCATTAGCTTAGCTTACTACGATTAGCTGCTGTTAAAGTCAGAGCGTATAACTCCCCGATAACTACAACTATCTTCATTTCTGTTGTGTAAAGATGAAAAAACTGCAGCAAAGTAAAGTCTGGGTAAAGGAAATATAAATATGACCTCTTAGTTTGTTACACCACAAAAAATGTGGTAGTAATCACTCAGCCAAATTTGAATGATTAAAATTGGCAACAATATGAAATTAGGTTTCAAAATTGTGAAAAAAGTAAGCAGTGTGCTGCATTCAGGTGCTCCTTGTATGTTCTCATTTTACAAGTTGGGAGGTTTTTCTTTCAACCTTGGTGTGTTCATGAGCGTTAAGTTGCATGTCAACGATATGCGATCAGCTAGTCTAAGCGTGCGCCCCCCTGCCACCGGTTGCTTGTGGCTACAACTTTATTGACTGTCTTGATGTGAGCACCGTTTAAATTCTTTGTATTTTCACGCCCCCAGCTTGGTCTGCAACAATATCCCAGCATGCTTTGTGAATCAGTAGCTTCCAATAAACAATTAATGGGAAGGAATTTCTGGCTAGGTATAGTCGTGTAGGCCATAGTGGACATGCACTATGTGTAAGTTGGAAACAACATACACACTACAAAGACGAGTTGTATTTTATTGCTCAAAGCATTCAAACAACATGTTGATAACAGTTTGAAGCTTTACATTACAAAATTATTTTGTCCCAGACTTGTTGCTGCATCAGAACATTCACTAAAATGACAAAAATATCACTTTCCTTGACTAATGCAAATAAATAACTTTTCTAATAGGTAATAAATTACTTTCTAATAGGTCACTCTACGTGACCCACCCTTTAAATAGAGCCAGGGAAGCTGTTATCCCAAACTTTAAGTCTTCGTGCTAGGGTAGGCTAAGCTAATCACATCTTTTCTTTGGCCCTACAAGTAATGCACAGACATGAGTGTGGTGTAGATGTTCTAATCAAAATTTTCAACAGGACAACAAAAAGGAGCTTTGCCCAAAATTTCAGACAGTATCAGTTGGTAGTTTGCTCTTTCATGGCACACAGCAGCTTTTAGTTATGTTCAATTTATTTGAAAAAAATGAGAGCGAGAAACTTAGGTCCCACATGTGAACAAATTGTCAAAGATAACAAAATAAAGTCTAAGACATATTGGACTCATCCTTTAAATTTTATAGCTAACTAACTGTAGTTACAATGGAGAACCCAGAGTCATACAAAGACATATCAAAATGATCTAGCAGTATAATCCATTTTGACACTAACATTTATTATGCTACCAACTCTTCCAACAAATTGCTTCATTTGCTGCTTACAGTGGAGCCTTGGAGACAGTGTGATATGAAAGAAGTGGTGTATTTAGTGTGTTGTGGAGAAACAAATGAGTGTTGCTGCGAGTGAAACAGCAAGCTACATTTTTTAAAAGGTAATCAGCCAATTTATATGCAAAACACTGCATATACATTTTAGAAACTGATGCAATTTAGGTGTTTTAAGTGTCCGGGTCATGAAAAATGAGAAAAGCCCTTAAACTGAGTTGCACCATACACCAAATTGATGGCTTCAAACTAGTGGCCTAAAATAACCACATTTAAAATAATTTAGCTTAATTATCCATACTAATCAGTAGATGCATCAACAGAAGGCAGAATCTCTTTGCGCTCCCAGTTTGTGTTGACATTGTAAATATTAGAAACTTAAGTGGCTGCACTTAACTGCTGTCTAATTTCCTCCTGCAATTACTGTGGACCGTCAGTGCTGTGGAACAAAGCCAGAGCAGTCGTGCGTTACATGCAGCTCTCATAGTTTTAGATTAAAGTACTGTGGAGTAATGAAAATCCTGTATTGACCTTTAATTAGATTTATAAGGATAAGTCAGGCGAAGAGGTGCAGACGTACAGGACACTTTGTACTCTGCATGATGAGAAATGTATCATTGTAAAAGTTTCGTGTTTGATGTCTACGCGTGATTTCCATCATTATTTGGCACCACTTTCTTCCTTCCTGTCTTCTTCCTTTACATGCTTTTCACATGGTGAGATTTCACACTGGAATTCATTACCGGTGTGTTAAAATGTTCCTGAGCTCAGTCTATAAACAGCCTTATTCTGTCTGAGGGGAAGCAGAGAAAGTCACAGTTAATGTATAAACAATCACTTGTTAGAGGGATTCTTGCATGGAGTATTTGGCAAAAGAAAGTTTGTGTGTGTGTGTGTGTATATATATAAATGGTAAATGGGTGTGCAGGGGGTCACTCAGTGTGAGGAGGGATATAGGTTGAAATAGTATTAAGGCGGGGAGAGCCAGTCCTCTGATGTCACAGGGGGATTATTTTAACAGGACCCACCTACTGGGACCTTGGCGGTTGTTGGCTTCCGTAGCTCGGCTGGGTCGACACAGGCACGCTTTGTATTAACCAGTCATAAACTACAGCAGAGCCCTGAGTCACTACAATGCTTCTGTTCACGGCTGTGTTTGTCTTACAATGTTGTTAGGTGAGTGAGATCATCAGTCTCAAGTCATTATGACCAACGACTCTTTTGTGTGATGAGCCAACAAGCTGTGAATTCGTCACACGCCATATTCGGGTGGAATATTCAGTTTGGGCAAAGATGTTTACCTTGTAGCTGAAATTTTGAGAATGTCCCGTTGTGTAGTTTTTGAAGCAGCACAATATTTCTTTGTTCGCTGTTGCCTTGAAATGCAGTATAGCACAGTTAACATGAAACTGAAACACAGCCAAGATTTGATGGAAATGTTTTCACTGGCAGCTGTGCAAGACCGCAGCGAAGAGTTCATGGCAAGTTTCAGAGGTATGAAAAAGTGATTCCAATGATCTGATTGGATGCTGTGTGGTCTGCAGCTACTCCTCCTTAATGTTCCACCTTTCTGATTTTCTGCTCCCAACCTCACCTCGATCCAGTGATAAAGGCAGAAAATGGCACTAGATGCACTGTAAAATCTGACAAGTTTATCTAAATTTAATAATCTTGGAAACCTATTGCTTTGAAAAAGGAAAGTGAATATGACTATATTTCTTAATATATGCTAACTTCATATTGAAGTGTTAAGTTTACTTGAAATTTAGCTGCATTTACTTAATTTCGTGAAGTTGTTGCAACTTAAAAATGACAAATAAAATCACCTTGTTCTTTCTAAGTGTTAGCAACTTCAGTCAACCAAGTTAGTTTGACTTAACTTGATCATGATGTGAAATACAAATATGATATATAATACAGATACAGCATAGCACAGTATATTTGGTTTACCATAGGTTACTTAAGTTGCTAAAACTTAGAAAGACTGATTTAATAGGACTTGTAATTTTTTAGGTTACAACTTCACAAAATTGAGTAAATATAACTAAATCTCAAGTAAAACTTAACAATTAGATCTAAACACCACTAAGATTATTAGTTATATTTGCTTACATTTTTCAAGGCAATCAGTTTCCTTGATTTTTTTAGTGAAATCAGCTTTGCAGATTTTACAGTGTACAAAATCAGTGGTCCTCAACAAAACAAGTTCGCTGAGAGAAAAAGTCCTTTTCCATTTTTGCATCCCTCCCTCCCTTTTCTTATTCATTTATATAGAAACCCAGCCTTTCAGACCCCCTCTCGCATTAGCAGCACAAACCCAGACAACACTGACTCTTTCACATCCTTTCCACACTTTCCCTCCCTTTTCTCACACGGTCCATTTTCCTACGCTGAAATTACATTACACTGCCATTCTCCTTTCACAAGGAAAGGTCATAATTTTTCGCTCCTGCCGCCACCCCTTGTCTGTTGTGTAAGTGCGAGTTTTACAGAGAGGGAGCCTGAAAAGTTTTAATTATTGCCAGAGAGGAGGCCACCCGCTGAGGCTCCACAAGCCTGTTTTTTTATGTATTGTACCTCTTCACTCTGGAGTGTCTCAGAGGGATGCAGAGGTAGGCGGGGATTTGAAAGAGGACTAAAATGATGTTGTATTTGCTTTCACTCTGACATAGTCTGGCCTGAGAAATGGCTCTGTAAAGCTTGTAAAAGTCTGTCCCCAGTGACTTCTGAAAAGTCAGCGGGGAAAGGGGGGACCTTATAAAGCAATGCTGTCAAGGTATGTAGAGTTGTGGCTCTGCTCTCCGCTGTTTAACAGTGCTGGAGTTTGCAGTATTTTTTATACAGACTGTATTCAGAGTCAGGTCTGTAAACATGTTGCACCAACCAGTTCACTCCTTTTAAGAGCAGCTAGTGTGCTGTGATCAGTGTGGGAATATCATTTATTGTTGGTTTTCTGGTTGTCCAGTGTTCATGGTAGGTGCACTGACACTTGCATTCCTCTGAAGTGAACACAGCTGATAATCAAATAAAAACTGAAGCTTATCTTGCAGTGATTTTCCAATAATTATCAATTTACATTTAAAAAAAAAAAAAACTAACACATGATGACCACCATCCACAGGAATGCTCTGGCAACTCTGTTACCGAGATACAATATACTATTAATATGTTTTACTAATTGCGTAATTGCTGTATGGATCATTCAGTGGCAGCATTTTTTCAAAAGGAGAAGGTTGGGTTGGAGGCTGAGTGTACTAATCTGAGGCTTCCTGTGTCCTGCGCGTGGTTAGGCTTTGGCTACAATAGCACTTTGGTTAAATTTGGGGATGGTTTGTGGTTTCTTACAAATGGCACACACATCCTGTCTCATAATTCAAATTGATTTTTTCAATATTTAACCAAAACCTTGATCTTTGCTTAAGATAACCAAGTGCTTTAAGCACCTAGATAACCATAAGAGACATGAATGGAATTAGGGATGTATGATAATATCAGCATCAGTATCAGCAGATATTGGCTTAAAATGAAATATCAGAATCGTCTATGCTGATGCTGATTTCTGCATAGACAGACAGACAGACAGACAGACAGACAGACAGACAGACAGACAGACAGATAGATAGATAGATAGATAGATAGATAGATAGATAGATAGATAGATAGATAGATAGATAGATAGATAGATAGATAGATAGATAGGAACTTTGTTTAAAAAATGACCAATAAATGCACCATCTACCTTCTTCTATCAAATCATCCATTTATGAAGTCTTTCACAACTTCATGTGCTCAGTACTTCTCCAGCATATGCATTTTTTCTAAAACTTTACTGTTAAGAACACTTTTGCACAAAAAAAATGTGCGTGTTTGAACCCTTCTCATGCATGCTCCACGTTTGTTTTAAATAGTGAATTTTATTTTTGCCAAAATGCACATATTTGGGAAGCACTGAGCATATGACAGAATACATGAGACTTGAGTTAAACTGTAGAAGTTTTGTAAGAGTTATATAATATGATACAATTTTTTTTGTTGTTAAAAATGGCTGAATTTTTATTTCAGTAACCAAGAGTTTTTGCCATTTTATGATCATTCGTTCACTGTTGAGGCATGTGAGAAAAACAAACCTTTCTTCACAAAGTCACCCATGAGTTATGGATGTACAGATGATCATTTTGTGGATGAAATATTCCTTAAATCAAACTCCCATTGCTCCAAGAAGATTTTGCACTGCAGAAATGGATGTAGGCAAAGCAAAAGATAAATATTGTCTGGGAACATTTTGCAAACGAGCCACAGACGAAACATTTTGCGATCCATTATATTGACAAAACTGCCATTCAGATGGCACAACATTTCTCTAAAGCCATATTTGTTTTTGCAAATTATTAGCATAAACTGTAGACAGGATTTTGAGGAGATTCTTGTTCTGACAAACTACAGTGAACTGAAGGAGCGTGTTGCGCATGACTTGTATCAACTAATATTTCTCTTAACAAATGACAGTTAATCAATTAGCAAACTTGTTGATCATTTTTCTGACAATCGGCTTATTGATTCAGCACTAGTAGATTCCTGATGTGTAACTGCTCCTGTGTATAATAATCAATGCTGTGATAGTCTGCTCAGTCATTATCCGCACATATAACTGGAAAACCGATGTTCATCACAAGCACAAGTGCTATTGACCCCTGTGGGTGATGTAATTGCCTATCATGGTAATGACTGTGTTGCCATATGGTAATTGCCATTACACCCTTAAAAGCTCTCAGATTCTATCTATGGTTAACAACACCCTATCCTTCACATAATTATATCCAGTATGCCCTGTTGTAACAGACCCAGCCCAGCAAAGGAAACAAATGACCAACATAACCACTATTTATAGTGAAGCTTACCATGGTTTAACCATGGGTTACGCAAGTAGGTGGTTTGTTTGGATTCCAGGGAGTGTAACCATGACAAAACTGTAGTAGAGGAACAAACAGTCGGTATCCTTTGCTTCTGCAAGAAGTAAATCATATTATTTGAAAGACATGTGGGCAATCATGTTGATAAATAAAACAATCAGAAAGAATATTGTGCTTGCAATTAAGGTATTTTCGTTGGTGACAATACAAACACCGAGAAAGCATCTCAAAGGCTCATATCATGTTTGCACATCTTCACAATCACTTGCCTGAAGTGACTCTGACTCATTGGCAAAGACAAGTCACAGGACAGAAAGTCGTCTGAATGTCTATAATCTTCCTGCACTTGTGGTCAGCGTGCCTCTCTTCCCCATAGCTTTTCCGGACATGTGTTGGTAGATTGAGACCAAAAGAGGATGGAGAAGAGGAGGAGGAGGAGGAGGAAAGGGAAAGAAAGACAACAGGCTAATTCATTCAGTTCTCTCGTGAAAGAGAGGAAGACTCAGTTTCCTCGGAGCATTATAAATACAAGCGCAGTCAGTCATCAAATTATAGCCATCTGCACTGGCCTGAGACCAGGATTCTGGTTGACGCACAATAAAGTAGTGTGAGAAGGGGTGTGGTAGCTGAAGGGGATCAGAGACTGTCCTCTTCGGTGGTTAAACCTCCACACACAGACTGACACCAAGTGTGGCAGCAGCTTCACAGCTCCAGCTTACACTCCTAAGGAGCGGGGATGATCCCTTACAGATAATGATGCCTTGTCAGTAAAAACACCTCAGGCTAGATCCCATCTACCCACAGCTTCAAGTCCCAGGAAGATGGACAGGACAGCTGAGAGTTATGTTGCAGGAGAAAACAGGAGACTCGTGATGCCCCAAAGCCCTTGGTGATTATGGTTTTTTTTTCATCCTGCAGGTGTGAGTAACTTCTTGCATACCTGTTGGACAGTGTGAATACAGAAGCAGTTCAAGCAGGAGACAAAAGAAGTGTCACAGAGCAGGGCATTTATACAGATAGTATATTGAAAATGTGCTTTTCCTACATGAAGCCTATTCTACACACAGCTTTGTAGAGCTTAGCTGGGGAACTAATGAATCCCAGGCCCAGGTACACTGCAGAGAGTGGAGCTATTGTGTGTATCATTAGAAAATGTGCTCCTTTTCCTGAAGGCAACAGCAGCAAGCTGAATTTGAACCAGAAAATCCTCAGGCAGAATTGTCTTGGCATCGCCCTCTCCTTCAGCTTTTTATCCCCATGCTCAGTGAACAATCCAACAAAAGCTCGGGTTTAAGAACCATGGAGCTCATTGCGATTTTCTTTGTTAATGCAATTGCCTGTAAGAAAAGATTCTTCTCCCCCATTTTTCAGTTTCAGCCTGAAGGCTCCTGTGCAATTAGCACAAGTCTTTCATTTGGAATACCTTCGCCTTACCAGAAACTCTCTGAACTGTACCATAATAGCCTCTGGCACAGGCAGTAACAGCTAACGACAATAGCCCCCGAAAAGTGACATTTTGAAAACGAATGATGTGTAACTGTGATAATTTCTCTTGATTCAGTAGTACAAATGATATTTGCATGTTCCATCCATTCTCGTTCAACAGTACCAGGATGAGTCTTGTTCATGGATGGATTACTGAAGGGGCCTACTGGGCAGAGGCCCAGGGGCCCAAAAGTGTCATATAGCTCCCTGGTCGCAAATACAACTAAATAACTACAAAAAGACACAAAACAACCACAAAGTGCTCTCTCTGTGCTCTTTGCTCAGGTGGAGAAGAGGTCGAGGGGCCCTTTGTATATCTATGCCCAGGGTTCTGTTGTCTCTGCTTATGATCTTAATGATTTTCTTTTGCTAGTTTTCTCAAACTTCTTGCAGTTCAATTGTTTGGTTTAACACAATATGGATAAAAAAGTGCAACATGTGAAAATGTCAAAAACACTTTCCTGTGATATTTATTTCTGAGAGCCACCAACGTGGCGTGTCTGGCTGCAGGAGACTGGCGCTGTGCAGCAGTGTATAATCGACCGTCTCTGTGTATTCGCCCCTGCGCTGAGACCGTTCATCACTGACTTTGTTCATGACAGAGTAGCCTTGGAACCAAAAGCAAACGCCTCTTAGTGAAATCACAAAAGCATGGGCACGTGATAAAAGCTGTGCTTTCGTCCTTGCTGACATCGAAATGATTGTCTTTGTTCCCATTTCCAGTGTTTGTTGCAGATCTGGAGATGGAGGGGTTCATTTACAGGATGCAAAAACCAAAGGACAAATGTACCCTTCAGTGTTTTGAAGTTGGCAGCGTGGCATTAATGTGGATGCAACACAGGCACAAGCTGCCCTTTAGAGGCACACGCACACCGACACCTTCAAACAGTCTTGAGAACATACTTTTTCCATTTATAGCTCTGAATGGGAATGTTTGGTGTCTTATTTTCTCTGACTCAGTCGTGTCTAAGAAGTTCTCTGAGATTTTTGCCGCGTGACATCAAGCCCACCGCCCTGCCTGGCTACTGGATGCTGCTGTTGATTTGAGGGAATATTTTGGCCCTTGTGATCTCGTAGGAATGTTCTAACTTTGACACAGCAATGTCTCTCTCTGCTTCACTATTCCAAATATCCCAGAGCATTTGCATTGTGTGATGAGAGGACTGCCTTCTTCACTGTGTTCCAATGAGTTTCTGTGTTTTGTCCCTTGTGAGGGTGAGTGGGTGTCTCATGGAAAGCCCCCTTTCTATATCTCTTGGCTCAGGCCATGGAAAACCCATGCTGAGGAAACCGGGTCTTGGAGGTTGTCCAGTTTAATTTCAGAGCATGTGCACTGGGAAATAATTGACTTCCTCCGTGGTTTACATTTTGTCGAGGGCCTTGCCGAGCACAGTCCGAGGCAGGTGGCCGAATTTGCATATCATTGGAAACGAGACCGCTCAAGCCTGGGAAATCCTGCACCCCAAGACTCTATATGCCCGGAAAACCTCCGCAGGGGTAATGACTGATGTCTCAGTGAGAGAATCCCTTTGAGGCCAGAGGAGCTCCTCTTCAGCCACGTGCAGCTGGAGGACACCTGATAATATAGAAATCAGTTCTGAGCAAGTTGCACCGTAACATGAGCAATGCTCATATATAGTGATTGCCTCTTCCAAACTTCCACATTAGAATTCACAGAGCTGCCACCCAGCAGTTGTAGCATGAGTTTATAGCATCATATGCAGGTGTCTCTTTGTGTTACCGTAATGTAATAGTGCATGTTATGATGCCTCGGTGTAGAGGATGCAAATTGTGAGATGTGTCAAAATGGACAAAAGGCATTTTTTTTCTTTAATCAAAAGTGCATAGTCAAAGAAAATATGTGTATTTTATATACGTATAGGGTGACATACACAAAAATTACTGATTGTTGCAGTTATGCTGTATGCATATTTGACTTGTAGGCTGACATGATACCTATTTCTTGTCTTTATATGCAATGTCCTATTTTTCACTCTTCACAGAATCCTACTTTGGGGACAGCTACTGCAGTTTACAAGCCTTCCAAGATGTCTCCACCTTCCAGCTGTCACTACAGATCAAGACAAGCCGGAGAAGTGGGCTGCTGTTATTGGCTGCAGGAATGGAGGACTACCTGTTCCTTGAGCTTCAAAACGGGAAAGTTCAGGTGAGCTCTGAACAAACTGTGATGGAGGCTGAAATATTATACTGATTTTAGCCCTTTTTACACAGAGATCCTGCAATAGGGCTCAGTAATGAAGAGCCATCTTTACCCCTGGTTTCCTTTTTTATGCAGAAACAGATTACACATCGTCAAAAATTCACATCCATCCCATCCTGCCAGCTGTCCTTTTTACAAAAACATCACACACTGTTTCTGCCTGCGCTGCTAGAGAGACAACTCTGTCCACCCATCAAAGGTTTATACCTTTTATACAGAACTGCAAGGCAGATTAAGGCGTAACATTACTTCTGTGAACAGGCAGTGTAAAAAGGGTTGTTGTTCGACAATGTGGGTTGGTCAGTCCCAGTTTTTCTGTATATATCAAAAGGTCATTGCCTGAATATAAGATAAGCATAGCTATATGTCAACAGCAGCTGGCATCATTGTACCCAATAAGACATGGATTGAGTAAGCATAAAGACGGGCGACAAAAACAGATGGTTCAGAAATAATACACATAAAGAAATGTACAAAATTATCCCTCCGCAGTCACTGCCTGCATACTAGACAGTAACACTATATCTAAAAGAAACAAGTGATGGCGCTTGCATTGATGTCAATTCAAAAACACAGCAGGACATGTCATGTTGCCACTTTTTTTCCTCCAGAGAAGAAGCAAGTATAACAAAAAACAACAACAGCAATTAGCACATTTTTTTGTGTTGAAACAGATACAGTGTTAGCTTACATACAGACATAGCTTCACACTCTGTATTTTTACCTAGAGTGCTGAGTATGTATGCACATTCAATGTCAAAAGAAAACTTTAACTGTTAACTTGCTTACGCAGTAGCTGTGTGGCATCTGTTCTGTTTTGTTGAAGCATAATATAAAGATGTGAAAATGTTCAATAAAAATGGCAGCAGTGTTATTATTTCAGCAGGATAGTAACGTATTGATTTTTTCACTAGTATAATCCCCAAACATCACATATAAAATATTTTACTTTGGGCGTGTTAGCTGCAAAATGTCTCATTCATTTTTAATCCATTGCAAAACTACACCATAGATTACGAATAGTGTAACTTTCAGTGTTGTTCAGAAAGCCATTTAGCCTCAAGACGTATATTGACACATAGGTTTCACTCTAAAACAACTTAAATTATTTAATCGTTTACTGTCTTCTTTAACTGAAGTTGTCTCACTGGAATGAGAACCGTGACATTTTACATCTTTAATTAATTGTTTGACATCAGTGAGAAGCAGCAGAAGTAGCATCAGGTGTGCTATCACAGAGATTTATATAGATTTCCCCTGAAAGCACAATATCTCTACATTTTCAATGAGGTGAAATCTCAGGGTAAGTGCAATAAAAGGAAACACCACCTTTCTCAGTCCTCTTCATTTTGTTCCTCAGAGTGATGAGATGCACCGAGCAAATAGACTCAAGGCCTTATAAAAAATTAAACAGCCTTATCTATTGTGCATGTGCTTGAATTCTGAAAACGCAAATCTCTGATGTTATCAGTGAACATTTTAGCACTTGTTCATTTTTATAGCTCAGTCAACACTGTGAGCATACCTAAGGAATTTTCTGGGGTTGCTGTTACACAGCCTTGGTCGTAAATGTTAATATTACAATAAAATGAAGCTTAAACTCAAGTGTTTCATGAGTCAACAAATTAGCTGCTATAAATGGTAAGTGAGAGGATCCAGAGAATGCCATGAACATAGATACAGGTATTTGGGGTAGCATTTGTGCATTCAATAGTTTCTTGTCCATGAGTACTGACAGGCATGTACAAAGTTGTAACTTGTTGCATCTATTCATTTTTAGGAAAGGCATTTTCTTGAAACATTATGCCTGCATTTATGTTTTGCTCATTTGTGTTAAAATTTCTTTACTAATCAATTTAAAAAAAAGATCAAATACACCTGAGAAACATTAGGCGTGTGATAAAGACATTATTTGACATGGTGAACTTATTGTCTTGCATGATACACTATGCCCAACTAAGAGGAGCTCTTAATGCCAGCTCTCAACCCGAGCTACTAATGGATTAGTACTCACCCTGATTGCTTGTTATTGAACCATAATATTTGCAGAAAAACCTTGTTGAGATCTCCTTTTGTAATAGTTGCAAAATCCACCACTTGCTTAGTGGTTTTTTTTTTGGGTTTTTTTTTGATAGTCCTGGAAAAATTTGACGGCCCAAGAAGTAGACCAAGACGTATTGACTTCATTCTGAGACTTCTTGATTGAGCTCCTCATTTAACAATGCGACATGTGTCCCATTTTTTTAGTTTTGTGTGCTTGCCATCCTCTTTCAACCATTCATCAAAACTACATCCACCAAATAAATCAGACTTACAATGAAACAATCCATTTTTGATCAATATTGCCTTCAGGTTTTTGATGCAGCTGTGGAAGTTGCAATGTAACATTTTTGATGAGGAGGAGAGTGCGCTGTGCCATGCGGATTGTGACACAGTCAAGCAGACCAATGAAAATTGTGTAGTCAAATTGTATAATTGTATGTATATTGTAATTATATAATTGTATAATAAAAAATGGATACAGAAAGGTACCTTGATTTTTTTTCCATGGCAATATTGGTCTATGTTGGGTTTTTTTTTGTTTGTTTGTTTTTATCACAGAAATGATCAATATTGCAATTGCAAATTAAGCTTTTTGTAGCCAACTAGAATAATAAAATTACTTGCTTTTTCATTCCACTAGAAAAATTTTGCGGAAATAAAATTTGATTGAAGCAAGATGAAAAAAAAAATTCCTTGGGGACCTAATTTGCAGTTGAAAAAATGTTTTTAAAAAAATCAAAATATTACACTATATGTTGTCGCAATACTTTGCGTATAGTAAAACATTTAAAATCGCAATAATATTGTATCTTGAGCTATGTATTGTGATTGTGATAATATCATATCCTGGAGCTTCTGATGATTCCTTTCCCTACACAATAGACATGTACAAAGCTGAGATCTATTGTATACTTATTATATTTGAATATCTTTATATATTTAATAATAATTAGATAAAATGTTTTTGTTTTCCCTCAGGCACGGATGAACATGGGGGCTGGCGAGGTAAAGCTGACCTCATCCCAAGGAGTACAGCTGAACAACCTTGTGGACCACAAAATCACACTCACTCTGCAAGATGGCCAACTCACCATGACAATTGATGAGCTCTTCCCGACATATGTTCCTATGGATGCGGAGGGCGAACAGCTCAACATTGACCTTGGCATTTGGCTTGGAGGGACAGGAGAGCTGGATGCTCCCTACCTCAGCAATGCAATACCCCCTTTCCGCGGCTGCATGACTCAGGTCAAGTTTGAGTCCCACCAGTTTGATATTCTCAGCACGGCATTTAAACAGTGCCACGACACAAAGGAATCCTGCAGTAGTGAGTTTGAGGCCGGTGATGGGGAGGCGACTAGCTTCAGCACACCTGACTCCTTTGTGTCCTTCCCTACCTGGAGCGCAACTAATGGTGCTCCAAGGGTCTTAGAAGTCCTGATGAAAACCACCATTGAGGATGCGTTACTTGCTTTCCACCCTGGCCGAGAGTCAGACTTCATTGCAATTGGTGTTGTGAAAGGCTTTCTCAAAGGTGTGCTGGACCTCGGCAGTGGTACGGAGGTACTGGAGAATACCCAGGTGCAGCTGGATGATGATCAGTGGCATAGAGTTAAGGTTCAAGTCAGTCAGGATTCTTTTGTCATCATGGTAGACAGCCAGTCTTCCTCCCTCCCTCTCGACCCAACACAAAAATTGGACTTGGTTGGAAACTTGTATTTAGGAGGCATCCAGGGAAAAATGAAGGATGTGTTTCGTGACAGCGGGTCCTTGAATCGTGCAGAGGAGGAAATGACAGCCGAATCTTTCATTGGTTGCTTGGGGGAAATCAAAGTAAATCAGAAGGATAGAAGCCTGCAGGATGCTTTGGTTACTAAAGATGTCCATGTTAAATGTGAAGGAGAGGACTATGATTACTCAAGTTACTATGACACAGATGCAACCACCTCTCCACCTGTTCAGTTCCCATATGGTGATACAGACGTCAACGAACACCATTGCAACCCAACAGATGACATGCCAGAAATATTCAGAAATGTAACAAAACTTCTTGATGTCGCCCCATTGTTTGTGCCAGAACGTGGGGAAGCCCTTCTTGATGTCAACAACCTAAGCCCTACGTTTGACCTCAGCGCTGCAGGAATTCGTCAGTCTGAAATCATTTTCACTCACCAGAGTGATCCCTGGTATGGCTTGGTTGATATAAACACCAACACAAGACGCACACGAAAGTTCACCCTCCTCGATGTTGTCAATAAGAAAATTAAGTACATGCACGATGGAAATGAAAGGCATGCAGACCAAATCCAGCTGCAGGTGGTTGCTCAAAGTAACAGTTACCTTCCTGAATGTTTAAAAACTCCTCAGGAGTATGTCCTCCCAGTTGAAATTCTTCCTGTCAATGATATACCACAAATTGGTGGAGGAGAAATCACCATCACAGAATATGGAAGAACTCGTCTGAGTCCCAGCCTTATCAAAATGACGGATTCTGACACCCGCTGTGATGAATTAGTAGTAACTGTAACCTCAGAGCCTTCCATGGAGGTTGGTTACTTAGAAAATGGTGAGCAGCCTGGAAGGAGCATCTCAGAGTTCACTTGCAAGGAATTGAAAAATGGAAATATCTATTTCGTACATAGAGGGGGTAGTGAGGCTGGAATTACCTTGGAGGTGTCTGATGGACAATCAGTAAGCCATTCGACTACTTTTAACTTAGCTGTGACACAGCCACACATGACTATGGTCACCAACACTGGACTCCTCTTGTCTCAAGGAAGCAACTCATCCATTGGTGTTCAAAATCTGGCTGTCATCGCTCATCCTCGCAATGGAGATGTTATGTTTAATGTCACACAACCTTTGGTATATGGAGAACTACAGATCATGTCAAGAGATGGAATGTATGAGCAGGTTACTACCTTCCATCAATCTGATCTGGATCAAGCCCGCCTTAGATATGTCAGCACAGACTCGGCTGACCAGGAGGACGTTGTGAGCGAGCGGATTCAGTTCAACGTCCACTTAGGGCAGTTCTCCCTCTGGAATCAAAACTTCTTGGTCAAGATCATGCCTGCAAAGGTGATAGTTTCTAACCTGGTCCCACTGGAGATGGAGGCCGGTGAAGAGCAAACAATTGGACTCACAGAGCTTCAAGCTGAAGTTAGAGGGGAAAACCCAGATCCACAAACTGTGAAATACATCCTCGTCAAGTCTCCAACACTTGGTAGTCTGAAGTTGTCAGGCAGAGAGTTGGCTGAGGGTGATGTCTTCACGCAGAAGGACATTTTGGACAGCAGTGTCAGCTACAAAGTGCGTGTGCAAAGAGCTGTGGATAGTATAGACCAGTTCCAGTTCAGAGTCCTTGCTGATGATCAGTACTCCCCTCTCTACACCTTCCCAATTACCATCCTCGCCAATGCAGATGCTCCTGTTTTGACCAATGAGAGGTTGGTTGTCTTGCAGGGTGGTGAGCATACTCTGAGCAAAAACTACCTTTGGATGCAATCTGCTGGTTCTACAGATTTTGTGTACAGGGTCACACAGGGGCCAAAATATGGGCGACTGATAAGGGACTCCCCACCCGGACAGCCAAGATTCGAAGGGGCAATAAGAATATTCAGCAATGAAGACCTCCAGTTTGACAGGCTTATTTACAAGCATGATGGCTCCAAGACAAGCAGTGATGAGTTCCGTTTTTCAGCATTTGATCAAGGAGCAGGAAGTTCAGGCACTGAGGAAGCAATTAGTGGAATTTTCAGGATATCTATCCAATCCAAGAACGAGCATGCTCCTGTGAGGGTTGTAGATAAGGTCTTCAATATAGTTCGCCACGGTCAGCGTCTGCTAACAACTGATGTCATTCAGTTTAAGGATGATGACTCCGGTTTCAATGACACCCAAATTGTCTACGCCCGTGAAGGAATCCTCTCAGGCAACATTGTCTCAAGAACTAATCCCTCACAGTCCCTTTTCCGTTTCACACAAGCTGACCTAAGAGATAAGAACGTCCTCTTCATTCACCACGGAGCAGACCGGGAACGCTTCTCCCTGCAGGTGTCAGATGGTTTCCATAAGACCACCGCGCTGCTTGACATCCAGGCAAGTGAACCCTACCTGCGAGTCATAAACAACACAATCATTGTCATCGATCATGGAAGCACCAAGACCCTTAACACCACTCTGTTGAGCGCCGACACCAACATGGATATCAGAGATGACATTGACATCAAGTTCCAGGTCACGTCGCCGCCCAGCGACGGCAGGATTATTGTGAGTGGGATTGAGGCTTCAGAGTTCACCCAGGAGGACCTGAAGAAAGGCGTTGTGTCATATGAGCATAATTATGAGAGTCTGAGGTCCAAGGACTCCTTCAGTTTCACAGTTCAAGCCAGAGGACATTCTGAAGAGGGCACGTTCAGGATTAAAATATTCAAGCAAGGTTATCTCTCTGAACCTGAGGTGGTCACCAATGAGGTCATCATTTTGTATGAGGGAGAGCACACCATAATCAGCAAGGAAAATCTCAAGGTAAGCTTTACTGAGTTATTACAGTATGTTGAGCAAAGAGAGTTTTTTTTTTTTTTTTAAATGCAAGATTTCTTTATCTGATGTAGAGCCAAAACTTTCTCTGGGAGTTGTGAAGCCCTCTTGATTTTTAGCAGCCCCGTGCCCTAGAAATTACATTTACATACAACTAATTTGAAACAGCAAATTAATTAACAGAAATGTAAAGCAGAGGGAATTACTCATTTTCTATAAACATAATGAGGAAAGTTGCAAATTAACACACCTGGCAAATTGCGAAAATGTTGATACTGAATAAAAAATCCACTGGCAACTTACTTCATTTCTTTTCAGTCAAAATAGAAAATCTTGTAATACATTATCTACTCACAGTGACAACAATTTGTGACAAACATTTTTTATTATTTTTTATTATTTTTTTTTACTGTTTCTTGTTTTTATTAACATCTTTCTGGAATCACAATCTTTCCCTAACCTTAACCAAACTGCTTTTGTAGAACAGAATAACCACAGACAGGAATCTGGATGCAAACCCAAGATTCTGATGTCACAGTCCTGCACTGTGTATCAACACACTCTCATTTATAGTTTATAGTTTTATTTTTGCACAATTAAAACACACAAAAGAAAAAAAAACGATATGGCTTATTTAAAGCCTCCACCTAATGAAATTAACACAAGATTATTGAGAACACAGAAGTACAGAAACATACAGAAAAAATACATAAAATAATACCAATGATAGCAAACTACTAGTAACCAAATATCTTTGATAATAACAGCAAAAAACAACAATAATAAAATCCAATTAAGTGCAGAAAATATGAATGTGAGACATGTAAGATGATGTTAGTACGATAAGTGTGTGTATGGGTATGTGTGAGGGGTATAATAGAATTATACTACGCTGACCCTTGAGCAATATCAAAAATACATCACAGTGAATGAGACATTTTTAAATATGGACAAAATACACCCATTACAAAACAGAGGTTAAATGTTTTTTCAGGCATCTTTTGTAACACTTTATATGAATGCAGGTTTTTACCAGATGGAAAAAATCATTCCACAGTTTCGCTGCCCTAAATCTTATTGAAAACTGACCTCGACAAGTAAGAAATTTGGGAAGATGAAGAGCTGAAGACTTACGAGTTAAGTGTGAATGCAACTGTGAATTAACTGTAAAATAAGTTGTGAACTGCTCAGGAATATTCCCTTCACTAAAAAGTATTTTGTAAGTAAAGACACATATTTGAAAAATATTGATGTCGTAAATGGTGAGAATTTGAAGTCTCTGAAATAACGGTGCAGATGAAGTGTGTGACTCTGATCTGGTTGCGATCCTAACAAAGCGTTTCTGCAGCACTAAAATTTTATAAAGAGTAGTCGGGAAAGTACTTGCCCAAACTATATTACAATATGAGAGATATGGATAAATCAAACTATAATAAAGAATTAGAAGACAGTTTGTGGTAACAAGATGACTGATCCTCATTATTATACCAAGAGATTTATGAAATTTTTTACTAACCCAATCAGTTTGTTCTCTCCAATTCAAATTCTCATCAACAAAAATGCCCAAAAATTTCGTACTGGACACCTGAGGCATCACGACAGACTCAATCATTATTTTGCATAACTCCTTAGAATACGTTTTTTTGCCACTGAAGATAATAAAGTTAGATTTCATTATATACAAAGATAATTTATTTAATCTGAACCACATAGCGTAGGCAGTTAAGCCAGCATTGGCATCCTTCATAAGTGAATCAAAATTTGAATAAGAGAGAACAAGGGTTGTGTCGTCAGCAAACATTATTGGGCAGAGGATATTTGAAACATTAGATAAATCATTTCATTCATTCGATCAATCAAACTTCATTTATATAGAACTTTTCATACAAAAAAAGCATTGTAGCACAAAGAGCTTTACAAAAAGACATATTAATGTCACATGAAAGAAAAATACAACCCACCACCCCACCATCCACCGCCCACCCCCTACCCTGCATAAGGTTAAAACATTAATTTACATCTACATTAATAAAATAGGTACCAATAGGCATTATAAACTGAGGAAACGCTATCTTAGATACGGAAACACTGGAGGTATGAGGAAAGAATTAGAATAACAATTAAAAGGGTCTATAAGGCTAATACAAAATAAATACAAATAATTAATAAAAGAGTGAATAAATAACTATATAAATAAATAAAATGTTATACTAGTGTACAGAATAAGAATAAATAAGTTAACAATAAGTAAAATATTGTTAAAACAATAAATAAGTTAACAAGGACTAAAATAGGAATAAAAAAATGAATAAATAAATGAAATAAATATGGTAACGATAGGTAAAATGTTTTTCAATTAAAAGCTAAACTAAAAAGGTAGGTGTTGAGATTACTTTTAAAAACATGAATGGCATTTCAACGTGCAATATTTGCGATTTTTGGTGCTGTGTCTTAAATGCCTGCTGCTTACAGTCTGGCATCTGGTCAATAGCTTGTTATAAAGCTCTGATATTACTGAGTGCTGTGGTGCTACAAATTCATGAACATCCTGAACACAACAAAAAAAGAAAATAGAAGTGGAGAACAGAGTCTCTGCAGAAAAATACACCAGTGCACAGCTGAAGGTCACTCAAATGGTTCCTAAATGATTCCTGAAGGGATTAATTCTGTATGAGTTCATGCCTTGTTTTGTTGGAAAATCCTGCATAATATACCTTTAACACAGGCAGTAATTGGATTTTCATGACAACGTAGTAAAAAGAGTTCAGTAACATACAAATGTAATTCATAGAAGGCATAGCTATTTTAAGGGGTGCAAGAAAACTTAAAAAATATATACATATATAGTAGGCCCATATCCCATCATTTGAACTAAACTGCAGTAAATGAAATTGTTGGGGTTTTTTTTTATAAGTTTAGATTATTTTTTAGGCTATAAACTCAAAATAAATCTGACAGTAAAGGGCAGGATGAAGACCTAAACACAAGATAAAGTCACAGAGCCTTCACACAAACACCCTAATGCTGCATTTAAAATTCGCAGCTATAATAGCCAAAGAGCTAACAGAACAATGGCCAGGCAGATATCTGGGAGAAGAAAACACTGAATAAAGTGTTAAGTATGATTGTTAAAAATAAACAAAGAAATCTAGAATACAGACATAATCATATAAAAATGTTCATAAAAATATCAGGAAAATGGGTGCTGGGTAGCTCAGTTGGTAGAGCATGTGCACCCGTATTCAGAGGCTATGTGTCCTCGTCACAGCGGCTCTGGGTTCAAATTTGACCGGCAGCCCTTTGCTGCATGTCACCCCCACTCTCTCATCCCCATTTCCTGTCATCTCTCCAGCTTTCCTGTCAAATAAAGGCCATAAAAGCCCCCAAAAATATCTTAAAACTCACAGGGAAAACCTACAAAAAATTCATCCAAATCACCAATTTCAAACAAACTTCCTGCAGATACTGTGTTCACTATTTTGATTAATTGCACAGTTTATTAGTTGTTCTGTACTGTTGTTGTTGTTGTTGTGCATTGAATGTAATATAAAATATCCATAAAATATGTTACTCAGTCAGGGTCCTCGTCTACTCAAAGATAAAGGCTGGGAACCACTGATCTGGAGCTATGGTTCACACATCTACTATAAAC
Organism: Plectropomus leopardus; assembly: GCF_026936395.1. NCBI lineage: Eukaryota > Metazoa > Chordata > Actinopteri > Perciformes > Serranidae > Plectropomus > Plectropomus leopardus. Next base: position 24,536,686 of record NC_142182.1, on the reverse strand, counting down.
ATGCTTTGCTGTCATTGAACCTATAAAGCACACATTTGTTTTTATTCAAGGTAGCATTTAATACTTAGACAACTCAGCAGTGATTATGTGACAGAACACTGTCTTTGTCTTTTTCAAGTTTATCTTCACTTCAACAGATTTTTCACGACTCTTTCAAGCACACTATCCTGTTTTGTAACTCTGTCTTTAATCTACATTACAGCCACATGAAGGCAGGGCTAAATATGACTCTTCAGATGCTGCTTTTAATCTAGTTTATGTACTAAATTACAGTCTATTAAGGCTAGAAAACAGAGCACTAAGTATCCCCTGAGGAGCTTCCCGAGGCCCACTGTAATTTATAAGATGAGCCGTCTTGCACTTCATCTTGAATGTAATTAATGAGGTTTAAATGGTCGGCCCATTCATAACACATTCTCTGTATATATATCTTGACTTTTAAAATAATGAGATTTTAATAATTTGATTTTTTAAATCAAAATGTTCTTTCTTTGAAACCTCAATTTTAAGTGCACACATTTTAAATCTGCAGTATTGACTGGAGAAGAACCCAGACAACTAGTACACATACTCCTGAAATATGTATTGAACAAAAGCCTTGGCAGAATAGCCTTTACAACAGGTAAAATATTGACTTGGCCTCTCTGAGCTTTTCCAATGTGTGTCCTTACAATGAAATGAAGAGTAGTACGATCTTCTAAAATATTCTCAAGCGCAAGCATGACTGCTAAACAGTCCAGTGCTTCAGGCTCCAGAGAGTTTATTAAAACTACTCAGTGGGATGACCATAAATCTGCCTGTGTGTAAATCTGCAGCATGACTTTAAATGTTACCAAATGTCACAAATGTCTTTTTCAACTTTCCGTTCACCATACAGCCACATTGTTCCAATTGGAAACTTTATGCTATATACTCACACCATTTGTTATAAATTGCACTTAAGTTGAAGTGCCCTATTTTGGTAGTTAATATACGACAGATTAATCTAGAGTACTGACATTAATTTACAATACTGCTCTTGTACTAAAAGGAAATGAGAAAAGGCATCCAGTTCCAGATGTCTAATATAACCCCAACTTTGAAGCTCTGCTGCCTATTTCAAAAGAATGCTTTTTTTTCATGATTTTATTAGTTTGTTTCATTTGTTTTGCCAACTGTCACTGGGCAGTTGCAAAACATTCTGCTATTTTTGTCAACTGTGAGTAGTTCCTCTATTTCCATGCTGTATTTCACTGAGGGTCAACAGCATCTATCATCACCACACTTCAAAAGTCAAGCAGTTTTACTATGTATGCTGCATTTTGAGGTTAATTTATTAAGTCAGAAAGTGGAGTCATTAACTTTTTAATAAAATGTTGGCATTGTACATTTCTGCAAACCATCTGGTGTTTTTTAACCAGACATATTACGGCATTTCTAGCTTCAATTGTTTCACAAAAACTGGTTGACTTTAAGCAAGATATTGGTAGCATTTTCAGCAGGTATTATGGCACCAAAACTTGGTGTTTTGTGTTTTTTAGCGAGACAGCAGCATTTCCAGCTGCCATTGTGACACAAAAAGTGGGCATTCATAGCCTGACATTGGCGGCATTTTCAGTGGTGATTGTGGCAACAAAACTGGGTGCTTTTTTAGCGAGACATGTACCTTTTTTGTGGTGATTGTGGCACCAAAACTAGTTTGTTTTTTAGTGAGACATCATAGCATTTCCTGACGCCATTGAGGTACCATAAACAGGTGGAGTTGTTTTGGTTGTTTGGTTTTTTTTAGCGAGACATGAGCTTTTTTAGTGGTGATTGTGGCACCAAAATCTGTTTTTAGCTTGATTTTTTAAGGTAGTATTTCTAGCCACAGTTATGACACAAAAAATCAAGTTTTCTTTATGACACATAGGCTTGATTTTCTATGATGAATGTGGTACCAAAAGTAGGTGTTTTTTAGTGCGACAGCAGGACATTCCCAGCAGTGGTTGTTGCACAAAAACTGGGTATTTTAAGCCAAAACAAGATCTTTCCTACCCCTAACCAAGTGGTCTTTGTGCCTAAACATAACCACAGATGAGCTGTTGAAGCGATGTTGAAACGATAAAAAAATGTTAAGTAAAATGTTAAGTTACAACATATCCACTACATCTTAAACATACAAATATTACATGTCTGTATTTTGCAGAGACAGATAATGCCAACATTTATTAGGGGGATTGGGTTGTTTCTCAACACACAAAAAACACACTTAGAGGACCATCCCTTAAAAAAGAAGACGAAACAGTAATTTAAGATGCTGAATAACTAATCAAAAGTGTGTACCTTTGCCTTTTAGGTGGACCAAGCTGATATTCTGCCGACAGAAATGGTGTTCACCATTAAAGAGTCTCCTCGCCTCGGTCACGTGGTCAAGCTGACAAACAGCTCAGACAGCACAGCCTCTCCTGTCCTCGACTACATTGACTCCTTCACTCAAGAGGACATTGATCAGGGACGCATTCTCTACGTGTCTGCATCCATCCAGGTTTACTGTCCTTTCATTTATTCTGTTGTAGTTAATCAGATGTGGCAGCTTCTTCTCTTTCATTTTCACACTGAGAGTAAAATCAGGCAAAAGACAGCCTCTAATTTGTAGTTTATCAATAACTTATTTGAACTTCCATCTCTTCCAGGGCAATGACGCCTTCACAGTGGACGTCAGCAATGGTTTCACTACGGTGGAGGACCTGCACATTTCTGTGAACATCGTGCCCCGGCTCATCCCCCTCCAGACCTTCAACTTCACAGTGAAGGAAGGCCTCAGCAGGGTGATTAACGCAGAGATTGTTAACATCTCGCATCCCTTCTACAGCTCAGCAAACATTGACTTTGTTGTGGAAGAGCCACCGCAGCACGGGGACCTCCGTTACCTGGATGGAGATGAACTTTCCTACTTCACATGGGAAGAGGTACGTCATAAAAAAATATCAATTCAGATACGTATTCCAACAAAAATACACCTGAGATCTCTAAAAGATCTCTAAACAATCACATCTCTTTGCCCCCTCAGTCTTTCATCTCAAGGACATTTTAATCACCAATTTAGTAAAAATGTAATTCTTTACCAATATAGAACCATATTACACTACTGTTACCTAGTTTGAATAGCCGTGGCTAATTAGAAAAGTCATTGGCGTTTTTCGCCTTTGCATATTGATCCAGCTCCTCTCCTCTTTATGCGTTATTGCGAAATGAATTATTTTGGGTGTGCAAGCTTGCCAAGCTGCAGACCACTGATCGAGACCAACAAACAACAACGTCATTTGTTTTTCGGTGAGACGTCGCTCTATTCTCAGCAGCTTTTAGCACCCCATCATTTCATTTCCAGTGATGTTGTTGCCACCAACCATGGGTTTTAAAAGCCAAATCACGATCTTTTCCTAACTTTAAGCAAGTGGTGTTTGTACCTAATCTGACCACACGTTAACCACAGTGTTTTTGAATCATAAAGATATTTAAAAATTTAGTGTATTTACTCAATAAACATACAATTGAGACATATCTGTGGTGTGAAGAAATTTATAATGCCAATATTTATTCCAGTGATTAGGTTGATATGAGTACCTACAGAAATATGATCACCTTAAATCCCTCAGAGCTGTGTTTTTCCAGTTGGTTTGCTGCTGTTTTTGAAGTTCTTCTCAAAATTCTGACATTTATTTTTACCCAGCTTATTGGCAGAACTTTGTAAAATCAAACTTTAGGCTTCATATTCGCCAAACGGTTGGTTTTACCAAATTGTTAGCATATGTTTCCCACATGTATTACAAAACCCACCCAAACCCTGTATCCCCTAACTAACATTTTAAAGATGTAGAAGATTTGATAAATCATTTCCTCAAAGTACCTGAATTTTATGTGGACAGAGATTTTTATATTTTTGTCAGTCTGGCACCCCCCCAGTCCAATAATCCATGTTTTATCCTGTTTTAATAACTCCAGGGAGTTTAACATCTTTCTCTCACGACTAGATCACAGTGGCTGTTCAGGAGGATTACCGCAGCAAGGCATCGCCATGAAACTTTCCCCGGTTATTTCTCAGTGCTGTTTTGGATTTGTTGTGTTGTACCAGATAAAGAGTGGAGGGAGAGAGTTGGAGCTGCTGCAGCACAGTTATCTGGTCTCTCTCCATGCGGTTCAGAGGCCCCAGCTTTAGGAAAATATTAAAAATGCATGAGTAGTTACCGTTGAAAAACCCCCCAAAAAAACCTCATGCATTCTGAATGGACCACATAGTTTACTGGAGCTAGTTAGACACATATCTTATAGCTCCTACATCTAGCCCCAGTCTGCCTCTGCTCCTCTCTACTTTCCTAAAGCATTGTGGAAAAACTGACGATGCCTTTGGACCGCCTGGAGCCAAAATAAACTGGCCCGGTATATTCCTATAATAATGTGTGAGTGCACACAAGCGTCCCGCGCTTTGCTTCTGCCAGACTCACTCATACTGTTTCTGAAGATCCCAATGTGCAACTCACATGGGTCTAGTGTGTAGCAACAATTACGTTAGTAGCAGCGAGGCAAAGATGAACATAGATATCATCAACTGCCACTATGGAAATGTCACAGAAAAGCTTTTCTTTATACTGCTTTTTTATGTGGGCCTTGTGTGTACTCTTTGTTTTCTTTTACTGTTATAGAATAAAACACAGGCAGCGCTCCCAAATAAGTACCACACTGAAGAATAAATGTCCAAGCCTCAGTCTGTGCAGCATTTAAACCAGACGGTAATAGTTTTAAAATCAAAGTAGGATGTGTGTGTTTTTTTACCACTTAAAGCAACAGTGTGTAAGATTTAGGGGGTTTTAGTCGCATCTGGTGATGAGGATTGCAGATTGCAACCAGCTGAAACTTCTCATGGTTGTAGTTCCTTCAGTGTTCTTTGTACAGGAAGTTTTAACCAGGAGCCGAATTACGGCAGAGGTCTTTTTCTCTCCAAAACAGACGGACCAGGGGATCAAAACCAGTAAAACTTTCATATAAAAACATTTCTTAAGCTGTTTCGCACATCGCAGAAGGGCCGCTTAGCCCAATACCTGCTAATGTGAGCTCATCTTTTCTCTTGTAACTAAATGTGTGCTTACTGTAAAACTTCAGTTAATAGTCCGAGTTATTATTTGTAAAGGTGGGACATATTGTTTATTTAAACCTCTTTTTTGCATTTCTCTTGTTTACTGTGCTGGTATTAATGTCTTTTTTTGTATGCGTGGTCTAAGCAACATCAGCAACTAATGTTATCTTTAGCAGGTAGCCAACAAGCCGGTTTCATACATCTAAAGAACTTCTACAAAAATAAACTGCATGATAACCAGACAGTAAATCAAATTGAGACAGGCAATCATTTGGGACTAAGCTTATAGTTTTATGGTATTTCTGATCTGGGGCTCCCCAGGGTTCTCTTCCTCTCCAAAATAAATATACATGGTGATTTATACTGGTAAATCCACTCAATAACCCAGTTCCAGTTAAATATATATATATATATATATATATATATATTTAAATGCTCTCATTGCACAGGGCCTTATCTTTAACTGGTTTTTGGTTTGTCCATTCTTGGCTACATTAGAAATATGGACGTGAAACATGTCGATCTCCATAAATGAGGACCAGCTCCCTGTGTAGATAAAAATGGCTCATTCTAAGGTAATGATTATACAGTGATTCTTCTTTTCAGGTGATCATACGCTTAAGAAAACACACTCATTTTATTGTTTTCCCTTTTTGCTGATATGTCCCCCTAAATCACGTATGCTGTACCTTGAACTTCAATGCTGTTTCAAGCTCTACTCGTCCCCTTTTCACCTGGGAAGGGACACTGGACTAACTGGTGTGCAGTAATTTTGGCATAATATCACCAGTTGGGGTGGTTCACTGAGGTTACATAAGTGCACGGTAACATCGGGGGCGTGCAGTGAGAAAAACTGAGAGTGTGTACATGAAGATACATGAACACTAACCACAAGAATGTAAAGTTACTTTATGTGCCATGTGCCCCAGATGTGTCACATATAAGCATAGAATCTGTGTCAGACGACGTAAGGCGTTTTTCTAACCATGGTGCTGTGATTTACTCCGGCCTTGAACAGAAAAGTCACGAACACATTCAGTAACATATGTGCTGTTGAGTTGGATCCAACATAGGGAAATGTAGGAAATCTGAAACACTTTGCTGCGATACACCTTTGCTTTAATCATGTTCAGCTCTCCATCAGGTCTCAATTAGGTCTTCCATCTGTGGAAACCTATTAAAGTTCATACAGACATCTTTATTTTTACAGAATGTTTTTGGAACCAAGCAAGCGGGTTATAATGCTAATTTTCCTGAATACAGTAGGCACCCAGAACATGCAATGGTACATTAATCAAAACTAAAAGTAAAATAAATTAGTATCAAATATTGATACTCAGTCTTTTAGGTAAATCTGAAAGCCACATGTCCAAAAACCGCTCACTGTTTATTGTCCCAGCGAGCAGACTGATCGTCTCACTGACTTTCCCCGATCAGTAATGATGATGGGGGTTGTTATTCCAGAAGGATGCCCGTCATATGGGATCCATTTGGCACTTCCTGCTCTCTGAAGCGGGTCCTCTCCTCCCAGCAGCTTGTGGCTTTTGTCAACACAAAGTTTCAACCAGGGATGAGCCCGAATCAGAATATGAATCCGGAAACGCACAGATAATCAAATAGACACGGATATTTCTTATATTCGAATATGCTCGTCAATCGGAAATTTAAAAAAGGAAGTGAATTTTGATGTCATGCACTTCAGTGGCGCAGCATGCTCCACCCGAGGCCCTGCAGCTCCGGTCGTCTTCCTCTGCCCCTCCCCACCGGATTCACTGACTGACTGTGGCTTCATTTCAGTCCAACCGTCACAATATATACATCAAAATAAAGCTCCGGACCTGTCATTTTAGCTGGATGTGTAAATTCCCTCACTTAAAAAAAACCCTGTCAAAATCTGTTTCATTTATTACACATTATTTAAGTTTTTGATAGATATTGTGGACCTTGTCTCTCTACTCACAGGCAGGAGGCTGAACACTGGCAGTGTAGCCGCCTATCACTGTCTCACGTTGGAAGAGGAGGCATTAGGCTAATAGTTCGGCAGAGAAAGTCTTGTGTCTGGCAGATGGATTTCTTTCAAATCCCTCCAAACTTTACATCAAAATAAAGCTTAGGACCTGATGTTTTTAACTCTGTGTTAATTTCCTCCACCTAAAGAAACTCAGTTGTAGTTTCATTTAAGATTTATCTTTCGTTTTTACTCAGGGAAACTCAGTCTCGCACTGAAGAGAGAGGCTTACAGTCCAAACTGATTATTCACTGACCCATGTTGGTTATAAAACTTAGTTTACTTTGAAAAAAAAGAGAAAAGAGAAATAAATAAAACAGGCAAAAGTTCATGTATTGCTGTTACATAATACTGTTGTAAATGTTCTTTTGCAGCTTCTGATCGTTCAGTGTCCCCCAGTTAAAGAGGGGCTGGTGGTGGTGGTTCAGACAGTTCATAAAACTTGGTCGGGGGGGGCATTAATTTGTATGCCAGTTGTAAATCAATTTGATGCTTTGAAGGCACAATAAATGCATTGCCAGATTTAACATGATTTCCTTCCAAGTATCAGAGGGAAATGTTGGGTAATATGCAGGTTATTTCATCCAGATAGGACAGAGAAAGGAGAACTCAGCATGCTGGGTGCCGAGATTCTCTTCTGTATGCAGAAAGTCAACAGAGTTGGCTTGGCTCAGCTGCAGGTGCTGTTTTTTTCACTTTACACTGGATGACTGCTTTCTTTGTGCATCTGGTTTCCCTCAAGGTTTCATCCCACAAGGGAGACTCTCCTTGTTCACGTGCTGCTGCCAGACTTTAAGACCTGATTATAGCCTTTATCTTAAGACTTTGAAAACAGATATTATCTGTTTAGGACAACAAAAGTTATACTGTGAAGGAATACAGGTCTGTTAGGAAACATTTTTCTCAGCTCCTAAGAACATACGTATATGCTTAAAGAGATGGCTTGAATCTTTTGAAGTGGGGTTGAATGAGGTACTTATCCACAGTGTAGCTAAGCAATGTACTGCTGTGGCAACAAAATGTTTTTATGCCTAAAAACATCAATATCATTCATTCTCTGCCAAAAAAATCAATTTTGATAGTGATGCCCCCAAACTTGAAGTCACTTCAGTTCTCAGGCTGTTTACCCTGTCTGTACCATCGATTAGCTCCTGCAACCACAAATTTTGACTTAAAATTCTCGGTACCAGACCATTGCACTTTGACCTGACTAGATGATGTTGTCATGTGGAGGAATTAATGAAATGTGTACAACTTTAACATCTTTATTTGTGTCTATTCAAGCAGACACCCAATGATATGCGGTTCAAAGTTTAAGACAAATGTTTAAAAAAGCCCATTATTATGCTGGGTTCACCACAAATGCTGATTTTCTACGGAGTGCAGGCACTTGCTTTCAGCGATCTTGTTGAGCAGTTAGACTGTTCAAACTGGACGCTCTGTGGCAGGCTCACAATCTGCAGCTATAGTTATGGCGTCTGGCCAATGTCTTTTGCAAGCCGCATCAAATCTGGCAGGGAAACACACTTAATACTCAATTATGAACAATATAAAGGACATATTAGATATGAAATACATATCATATGATAATCTCTGACACACAGAGACAAACACACACACAGCCAGAGACACAGAGGCAAGCAGCGCAGGAGAGACAGGGACAGAGCTCTCCGTGTGATTAGAGAGAAGCAGAGAACGAGAATAGCTGCTGACCAGTGCAGAGAAATGTGCTCCTAACTGCCGACCTATGACAGCTGGCTAGGGGGCTATTAACATGCCGCCTTTAATGCATTAATGGTAAAATAACCAACTATGTACAGACTGTGTTTTTCCACCCCTTGTCAATGGGGGGTGCTGCAACACCCTTAGCACCCATCAACCCGCTCACATGTACAAAGAGAGGTGAAACAGGATAGAAATGGGTACTCTAATGAGACACTGCTTTCCATAAAGTTGCTGGACTCACAAGAGACAGATTTATAAAACACTGTGGAAAATGAATGCAGCAGAGGCCAAGATCTTCTGACTTTTAGTCATTAGTAGGGGTCAAGGTCCAAACCATAGATCCTAGCTTTCCCACAATACATCAGATGGCATCTTTTTGTTACATAAACCCTGTCTACTAAACACCCACATGTTTCAAACTTGCTCTCTGCAATAAATTTGTTCTTTCCAAGCCAAAGCTGAGATAATTGGATCCCCCAGAGCCACAGAAGACATTATACATTATGCTTTCGCAGGCTGAGTAGTACCCCAAATAATTAGCAAACTGACTATTATGAGTAAAATTATTGCCGTTCCAAGTATCAGGGGGAGGACAGCCATCTGAGAAGATCACACTGAGCACCAAAATATTTGAATTAACATAAAAAACAAGAAATTGTGATTGAAATAATGTCAGCTCACACTGGAGCTTGACCAGGTTAACCTGATGGTAATCTTAAACACAGTGTTGTTTGTATATGAGTGTTAAGAGACATATACTGTAAAATTTTATTCCACCTTTTGGACCCACCCAGGCTCTCACTATTTTATGATGTCTCCTGTCTCCTACCGTTCACATCTGATTCAGAATTGAGTGACAACTGGATCCTTTTTGTCTCCTCCAGATGAAACTTGGACACATCTACTACATGCATGACAGCACCGAGAGCACAGAGGACAGTTTTACACTCTCTGCCTCGGCTTATGAGATTGAGCGCCAGAGCCTCCCTGTCACCATCTCGGTGACTGTCATACCAGTCAACGATGAGCCGCCAAAACTGACACGTAACACAGGACTGGAGGTAATGTTTTGCTCTTTGAAAGTGTGTTTGCTGTTACTTTTAGCTTTCCTCCGTCATACTCCACAGTGAACTGCTGTTGCTGCTGGAAAATATCTCTTATATCTATAAAAAGTAAACTTTGCTGGATACTTTTTTCCTTTAGCACATTTCAGCTGATGAGAATTCAAGCTGACCACAAGCGTCACTTTGTGTGAAGGAGGAAAGAACAAACCTTTTATTGCAACCTTTCAAAACAAGGGGGTATTTTGTACTGAAAAGACGAAACTGTGGAGAAAATAACTTGCTTTCTGACAGGTTTATGTCAGTTCCAAGGTTCACTTGATTTAATGTTACTTTTGTGAATATATTTGCTTAATGCTTGAAATAAGAACTTGTGCATGTGATTGATAGGCTGTAGGTACTCCCACCTGCTGCAGACTTTTCATGATTGGTCTGACGCTCAAGCCACACAAAATATGAAAGATAAATGGCTCTTCAATGGTTGATGAAATTCTGACATTTTAAAAAAGCCTTCTTCTTTTTTTTTTATATAAAACTACCTCACAGTGCTTCACTGCTTTATGTTTCATCTTGATTTAGTTTGATTTTCTGACAAAATAGCGTTTGAGTTTAATGTTTTACTGCCAATGTAGAAGTCCCGAGGAATACAAAACACTCAGAAGGTCTTGTGCTGTATAAAATATTTTCCATTAGAGGATCAAGCTGATATAAAATCTTCATTTTAAGAATTAATAAACTCTGAACTCTGAATGAACTTTCTCACATCTATACTGTATAGCTTCAGCTGCCGATACAGTCCTCCGTCATGAATCCTGTATGGAGAGAGAATTAAATTCACTTCATGCTGCAAGTACGATAAATGCAGTGAATTTTGTACTCAGACACTGAAGGATGCTGACCTCATGGGCGATGACGCATGCTGCAACAGTACAGCAGTGGCCTCCGCAGCATATTTGTTTTTATAAAGAGCCATAAAATAGAAGGGAATTAGCATATTCTCAGCTTGACTTCTCCCAAAATGCTGCAAATGAATCATGTACGCCACATAAGTATAAGAGGGTGGTGATTCACTCACTGTATCCACTCAGTGCAGTGTCAAGCAGAACTCAGGTACTGTATACAGTATCTGTATGCATTTATATGCAGCCTCAAATTTGCTGATATTTCAGTTTGCGCTAGAACGGAGGGAATATAGTACTATTGCCACAGTACCTGTGCTTATCCCTCTATATGCTGCATTATTTGCAAAAGTCCACATTCATTCATTCATTCATTTTCTGTAACCGCTTGTCCTCGTAAGGGTCGCGGGGGGGCTGGAGCCTATCCTAGCTGTCATCGGGCGGAAGGCGGGGTACACCCTGGACAGGTCGCCAGACTATCGCAGGGCCCGAAAGTCCGCATTGAATATTCAGATGAAATAAAATGATGTTTTGTATGAAATATATCTAATTTAGAAACATCTAAGTCTGTCAATGACCTAAGGTAATATTGTCCAATTTATCATCATCTTATTTACACAATGGAATTATCTGTCACTCTAGCTGAGGAGTAGAATTGATACCAATGTGATTCTTCAAAAGATTATCAGAATCAGAATCAGAATCTAGTTTTATTGCCAAGCACATTTATATATACAAGGAATGTGGCTTGGCGTTTTTGTGCAAAATAATTAACATAAAGGAGGAATAAAATAGTGAATTTAAATAGAATAGAATATAAGATAAAAGAGATAGAAGCAATTTAAATATATAAAATGAGCGAGTAATTAATTTTAAGTAATTTTACAACATAGTGATTAACTGTAGAAGTATGCTGAAATTAAATTTTATATTTTCTGAATTTAGTGAACAGAAATTGACCATGTGACAATGCCCTGAGGTTGCAGCATATTTTGGCACTGTCAGCTGCAGCACTCTCACTTAATACTGGACCAAAGTCAAACATTGTTGTTCCAGTTAGTCAATTTGAGACAAAACATGTGAAAAAAACATTTTATAGATTTGATTTTTGTGAGATATGTTTAAAACAGGATACCACATTCATATACAGTATATATCAGTAAACTGATGACTGGTGACAGGAGTGGTGAACCATCCAACCCAGCCAGGGTGTGAATCAACTCAAAGCAAGTACACAATGATATTCTGTCAAAACATTTAATCTATCAATCCTGAAAAATGGAAATACAGATATGATATTACACCAAATGTATGTGAAATAATAAGTATTAAGTATTATATTATTATATAATATATATATATATATATATATATATATATATATATATATATATATATATATATATTAAGTATTAAAAAGACTCATATTCATTGTATTTTTTATGTTAACATACACAAACATACTTTTTTATTATCATAGAGACTATACAGCTATCAACAATGAGATATACCCCAAATTTCTTTATAAAAAATGTTATGGTTCCAGTCATAATCTCAATTTCCAGTAGCCTTGCACTTACATTTGACGTGCATAACTATGCTCCTTCTGTGTCCCACTGCACTGTTACATTTACCGCATTGTGGATAAATCTTGCTTATTACACTCCATAACTAAATAATTTAATCACCACAATTACTATTTCTTGTAAATAAGAAAGGTGTTTTATGAGTATCTTTATTCAGTTGAATCTGCAGTAGGTTCAGCGTGCGTCTGCAACACGCTGATTTACATCAGCCATGAAAGAAAAGTTTTAAAGGATCAATGAAGTAGATTCGGCTGTAAGAGTAGGCAGGCAGTTGAAAAAAGCCAGCAGTAATCAGCTCACAGAACTGGAAACCAACTGTGTCATTCAGCCCTCCCTGCTCTGCCTGCGGCTCCGCGTCTCCCTGGCAACTCGTATTTTTGGAAAACCAAGATGGTCGACGAGACCACGGCTTTCTGGCAGAGTGAGGGCGGCATCCAGTCCCTTTGCCTCCTCTGCTGCGGCTGCAGAATGTAACATAATGATATGTGGATGTCTCTCCGCACAGAGCCAGGGCTGGCCCGGCAATAGCACTTGGATTGATTTAAAACAGGAAGTGTGTGTGTGTGAGAGAGTAGTGACCTCTGCTGCAAATGATCAGACATGATGATGACCACGGCAGTGATCAGGCTCTGTTCAGACTCACCATGATCCCAGTTGGCCCAGTCTATAGGATACAGCTGGTCTTGATTAGGGTTTACACTCGTCTCTGTCTGTCTCTGTCTGGTTCCACTTGACTTTGCTGTAACTCAAAATAGTTCTCCCTCTGGGTCAGTTTGAAATTTTGACAGCCTTGCATACTATTTTTCTATCTATCTATTGTCTTTGTCTTTGCTTTCTCTCATCTGAGTCATTTTAGCAGATTTACAGTAACTATCAAAATAGTTTTGATTTATATTCCAGCCTAATCCCTGCCTTGTTTGTGCAGCACAAGAGCAGCGAGTGATAGATGCAGTGTAGTATTTTTGTTTTATCCCTCATCAAAACACATAGCAGGGGAGACGTTACACCAGGTATTTGGGTAGTTCATCTGTGCCTCAGAGAGAAATAACACAGCTGCAGATGGGGAGCTAAAATCAAAATGAAAACTCTTTCCTTCTCTTCATGGCCACATTTTAGGCATCGACAATAAACAATCATCTGTCTTGTTGCTGCTTCTACTTCTCCACTCCCAAATGTAGAGTTAGAAACATACCGATGTCCCCTAAATCAACAAAGCTTTTGGATGCATGGGCATTTTGGGTTCCAGCTATAGACATCTGGCACCCCTCAGAGTCTCAAACATTTAAAAGATGGTGGTATCCTGTTGAGTCATCAGCAAACTAAGTCATTTGCCTATGGCAGCTCCTTCATTACTGGCTTCAAATGAAATATCAGCCATTGTGTCCAATCAAATTGAATTTGCAGTCCAACCTCTTAGGTGCTAAATGCATTGATTGTTATATAAACCATCAATTTGCAGGGCCATTTTCAGATTATCTGCCCTAGATTGCCTGGTGCTGTTGCTGCAGTGCAGAGTGGGCTAATGTGGCCATCTAGTGTCAGAGGTTGAGTCTTGCACTGTAAAAAAAAAAAAATAAAAATAAAAAATCAAATACTGGCCCTGAAGCCAATATTGTGATCTCATTTTGAATATTTACATCTTTTTTACATCTACAATTGTTTTATATGTTTTACAAACAGTGTTGCAAACATGGTAATTGTTGTCATCCTCATCATGGCCTTCATTAGCCAGTGTAAACATTAGTTCAGCACTGTCTCACATCAGCTCCTCTAAGATATTCATCTTATTTTTGCTACGAAATGCACAACTGATTTTTAAATGGGAAATTATTTATAATTGCAATAACCTGCGAAAATAGCCAGAGGCCTTTTACTGTTACTCTGCAGGCATTTCAACATGTCTATCCCACAGGGGATCATACCTCCTGTCAACCTAAGTGTTACACACTGTAATTAGTGTGGTTTTCTACGTTTCTTTGCCTTTAGCTTGTATGTAAATGATTTATTAACCAATTATTTGTATTCAAGATAGAATTTGATGTCATTTGCCACATGTTCGAAACAAAAGGCTCTAAAATAATGTCGGCATATAGGTATTGTGCAGTCATCAGTAAATGATCATTAGTTGATGATTTATATAAGTCTTAATTAAACTGCCTGTGGGAGACAAGCTGTTCTTTTACTCCAAGAGAGGAATAGTATTGGTTCAAATTCATTCATTACGATTAAGAATACTTCATTCCCCCAGATTACCTTTTAGATATCAAGTAATCACCCTATGTTATGTTAAATTTGTTGGGAAAACTTGCTTTGTCTCGCATGCCTCCATGGTGAATGATGAATCTAAAACCTGAGATATCCAGACTAACCCTGTAAAACACCAAAGTCACACAATAACACAAACAAGCTAACTGACTGACTAACTAACTGAACTGACAGCAGCTCCCATGTTCTAGTGAGGTTAAATTATTGTTTTTGCCAATGGAGCAGTAAGAGAGCATAGAAAAGTTTCACTTTTGGTTTTAAATAGTGTGGTTTAAGCTGAAGTGCATGTGTAGTACTGAGCATATCACTGGATAGATGAGACTCGGTTTATAATACATGAGTAAATTTGTAAATGGATGTTTTGATATAGTTTTGCAGTTGTTAAACGCGAACCCCTATGACTTTAATTTATCAAGAATTTTACCAATTTCTGACTTTTTGTTCTTCGTAGAGTACAACAAAAACAAGTTTTCTTCATGAATTCAACGTTGCACAGGTTAGCAGTTGATATACAAATGCTCATTTGAGGGTTGAGAATTACTAAAAGAGTTTATCCAAAACCACCATTTTTTTTCTCACATATGGGACCTAATGAAAATTTAGAGTTCCTCATCTACTGTATGTAATACAGCATTGAGCACATAATGATTTTGTGCTCCATGTAGCTGGAACAAAATGCAGCATACTCTGAGTAATGCCACCTGAAAACTGTATTTTTGCTGACCTCTTGTGGTTTAACTTCCCTAATGCTCCAGTTAACTTTAAATGGCACCCATTGATTAAGTTACTTTAAACAGACAAACCAGTTGCTTGGGGGAAATATTGGCTGTGTGCATTTCTGCAAACTGCGGAGACGCAGTTTTGATTTCATGTATTTGAGCTGACTTTGTTGTCGGGAGGCATCCTAAGACCAAAAATAAAACTAGCTGTTTTTTAGCAGGACATCAGGGTCATTTTCAGCCATGATTGTTGCATTCAAACAGGATTTTTTAACTAAGACCTAGTGTTTTGCCTCACCAGTCTACTGTAAAGAAATGTCAAATTTCAACATATCTGCCACATAATAATGTAGAAATGTTATATATATATATGTGTGTGCTTTGCAGAAATGTACAATGCCAACACTTACGTAAATGGGGTGACAAATGAAAATGTGGTCGAGATGATAAGAAGCTTTTGTCTCAAGGCTGGGGTATTGTCAGAGCAAATGTTTCTCAAATATAGGACCATATTTCCAGTCACCTCATGTAAGGAGATTGTTCCCACCCTTCTTGGAAATAAATCTTCAAAAGTATCTGCTCTGTTAGTGGTGGTGGGAGAATGATGGTGAGGTATTGTAATACTAGTATTTGCCTGCAACAATACTCCTTAATGCTGAGAAATTGTCCAGGTGGGTGGCGATGTTATCAGCCAAGTCATCTCGGCATATCATATCAGCCTCTCATGTCTCTCTCGATAAGGAGCGGGATAAAACAGAAGGGAAAGCAGAGAGCATCTGTCTTTTTTATGCTGCAATAGTGGGTGTCCTGCCTTTAGGCAAACAGATCCACTTCCTCCCACCCTAACAGAGTGCAGATTTGGCTGGAAATGTTTGGGTTCAGTCCTTACTCCTCCAACAGTGTGCTCCTGGACACACTCTGCTTTCTGCAGCCTTGAGATGTGAACTGCCCAGAGGAAGTAGAGATTCTTCAAGGCCTGATATCACAGCTTCTCTGCAGGCTTCAACAAAATGGATAAAATGCTACCCTGTCTGTTGATGTAGGCCGTTACGATGCTGTTCTCAGCTCTACCCACGAAGTGTATAAAAAGAGGTGGACGTAGTCACTGTGACATCACATGTTGAGTATAGACAACCATTTTGAACCTCAAGTTTGGCATTTTAGCCTCAGCAGTCTTGTTTTTCATAGCTAATAGGGTGGATCTGACTTGGATCCATACTTGCCAACCCCTTTGTTTTTCTCACTATTCTTCTGTATTTCTTCCAAATTTATGAGAAGTTTTCACACTTTTTTTCCCTTTTCGTTAACATAACCTGTTTCTAGCATTTCGCAGCATGTAAAAACCCCTAAAACCCATTTGCACCTTCCCTCTCCCTTCTTCTTCGACCCGTCAGTGAACACTTTGTCTCTGTGCTGACCTTGCGTAAGGCTGCCGGGACTCTCTTTTGGGGTTTGAGGGCTGCTTCGGGGCTTGGGAGGGACCCAGCTTGCCCTCCTCCACTGCAGCAGGGTTCCCTGCTGTCTTACAAAGACCGTGAGCCTCCCGTTCCACTTGCTTAGGCATCTAGGACCCAGGGTGATATGGGCAGCCATTTGTGGATACTCTGCTGGAGCACCGTGGTCTTGAATGAAAAACTAAACCCAATTAAATGTTTTTAACATAAAAATGCTGATGCAGAGTACCTTTTATTTTATTTTCATTCTTTGAAAGTCACCAGAATGCAGGAAGCTTTACCATAAACCCTCTGCTTAGGTTTCAAAATACTCCTTATTTTTGAGGTCTCAAGGTTGGCAAGTATGCTGAGAACCTAAGGACACCATTGACAGGTCTCTTTGGTCGCAACTTGTCAATCACAAGGTGGCCACGCCCTAAAGCATACCCTTTTTATCATTTATTTTAGTCTATATGGGACCATAATAAACTAAATGAAAATCATGCTGTATTGAAGAAGATTAAAAATTAGTAATTGAGACCATAAACGCGTTAGAATTGTGTTTTTTTTACTGATGTAATGAATTAAGCTACAGGAAGGGTCATTTTGTCTTAGACATCTATACAATCAGACTTATTTTTTGCATCAGTGGAGTTGCCCCCTGCTGGCCATTAGAAAGAATTTAGGTTTAAGGCACTTCTGCATCGTTTAAAGTTATAACATTCTACGTGTCACATTGTCTTCACTCTTCAGACAGGGAGATAACTCCCTCGTTCTACCTTTAATACCTATCAGTGGCTTGAAGAGACACAGAACCAGCATTTTCAGCATGAAGATGTGACTGTCTTCCTCTGAGGGTGATACGCCACCTACCGAGCTCATGCAGGCAGGTTACCCCCATTCTGTCACAGAGGTGTCTGACACATGAAAAGTTATTATCCCCAGCGGGAAACAGTCTCTGGAGGTATCTCTTGTGCAGCATTCCTGGTGGAACCACAGGGTGAGCTGCTGATTTCTTAACAAATTCCAGCTGAACTCTTCAGAGGTTGTAGCTGGGGTCCCTGCTGTCTAAATATGCAAGCAGCAGGCTTCAATCCCCTTCCAAACTGATGGCCCAGGGATTATCCCAAATTTAGCCACCTGCTTACTTCCCAACATCAGCACCTCTGCCCGCCACCCTGGCTGCCGAGGCGGCCTAGTATTTAAATCACTATATTTAGTTTGAAGATTAGCTAAATAAACATTTGGATACAGTCATTTCAATACTTATGAAACATCTGTTACATTGTGTGTAATTTAGGTGCCTAAAATGTTTACTTTTCAACCACGTTTAGACTTGTTACTTATACATCTAGACATATTTTGACCTGTAATTCAGTGCCCATGCAGTATCAACAAGTGTGTGAATAATAGTCACAATAGAAGAGTCTCAGCCTACCGAATATTGTAATTGATTTGCATATTGCATATTGTTTAGGTGTTTATGCCAACTCAGCCCGTGAAATTTAGTATCAGGACTTTCAGACAAATTATGGGACCCAATTTTCAGTTACCTCTGCAGCCACTACAAGACTGTTTGAATAAAATCTACAGAAGCAGAAATTGTGCAATGGCCATTTAATCTGTTCAAATTTGACTTGTCTGAGAAATCACCAGATGTAAATGTTATCATTTGAGAGGAATAAAGATGCATTCTTACAAGCAAAAAAATAGCACAGAGGGTAGTATGGTGGATTTTGGCGTTGAACTGTAGATGCTGTGTCTCACACTGAAAGATCTTTGATGGAGTGTCAAACTAAATGGGAAGTTATGAGCAGTGGACTGCAAGGCAACTAAATTATACACTTCACAACACTTCTGTCATATTTAAATGCATATGTCTAGATTGGTCTGAAATACCAAAAATCACATAGCGAACTGAAAGGGACAGCAATTTTATTGGTTTTTACAACAACTCCATCTATTTATTTATTTTTTTTAGTTACATTAGCAGTGTTGTGAACAACTAGCCTATCCCCTGACTTTTCCACTAGCACCACCATGTGATGACCCCCCCCCCGCCCACGATGAACTGAAACAATTTATACTAGACTTTCATCATAACGTTGACATCGTAATTAATCCCATTCTTTCTTTTTTGATCAAATACCTGAAAATCTACAGACATTCCCATCAGCTTCAGCTTTGTGTTCAGTGCTAATTAGCATGCTAACACACTTAACTAAGTTGCCATGGTAAACATTATACTTAGTGAAACATGCTAAACACAGGGCATGTTTGTATTGTGTACATGTTAGCAAGCTAACATTAGCATTTGGCTCAAAGTACCCCTTTGCAAAAACAGCTTATAGTTGAACAGAGCTGCTAGCATAGCTGTAAGCTCTTAGTCCTGCTGTGATTAGAGCTGAGTGATGGGTTGGTGCTGTATTGTTTTTTTACTAAATTGTTGCTAGATCTATGTTTGGATTACACTGCCTACAGTGTGAACTTAAATATTAAATTAGGTATTGATGCTGCTGTTGCAGTAAATTTAAAATGAAAGCTCAGCCTAAAGCAGTTAATCACTTTGAAAACAGCTCAATGTAGCGTCTTTCTGGCTCACTTGAATTATTCAAATTCCCATGGAAAACTGTGCATATGTGGATGATGTGATATAACACAAATGTTTGTACAGCACAGCTATGATGACAGCAGAAAAAAAGCAGCAACCTTTTCTTCTTGTTAAATGGATAGTCCACCCCTAAATCAAAACTCCAACACTGACACATTGCTGTTGAGTGGTTTTTTTTTTGGGGGGGGGGGGTTAACACCGCAGGCCAAGTGCCATGTAGTTCTATTATATGGCAGAGAAGGCAGACATCTCTACAGCTGATGTCTTTAACACTCAATCAGCAAATCAATCTTGATTGATAAATAGCGCTACAGGTTGGATGAGAAATATGTATTTTTGATTTGGGCTTGAATTGTCCCTTTAACATCAACATCATTTCAAAAACAAGCTTACCTCTTGTAGCAGCATTAATCTGTGGAGAAGTGTCCACTGAAGAGGTCTGATATTTCTTCCATCTCATGAGTGATATCCTCAGTAGACCAGAATGCAACACAGCTGATAGACATGTTGAACTTTAATTTTGATATGCAGTTTCATAGCTGGCAAAGTGCTCTTGCTTTATGTGTAATTGCTCTCTCTTTTCACTCTTTATTTACACATGCAACCTACAAATGAATGCCACAAGTTGGTGCCCACTCTCTGAGGTCACTGGAAGTCATTAAAGTTAGCTGAGGGAATTACTGACCGGCATGGAGGTAGATAAGGCAGGCCGAGAGAAACTGTGCTCGGCAAATAAAAAAGTTAATGAGCCTACAGCACCTTTAGTACTTCAGCTCTCGACATCTGCGGTATACGTGGATTATATGTGCTTATACATGCCATTGCATTAATTAACTTATAAATATTCGTGACTCTCAGTAATTGACACCTGGTACTTTAATATCCACAACTGCAGCGTCTTCCTGCCGGAGGGTTTCTTGCTCGTCATCCTGAGTCTTGAGAAGGAGGGAGTGTGAGACGTATCAGAGGCCCAATGGCTTTGGAGATCAATATGTGCCTCTTACTGCAGGGCACCCTCAGCTCACTCTCCCAACTGATTCCAGCTATTTAAAAATGTCTTTCTGGGGATCTGGCCCATTTCTTTCAATTAATGCTCCTTTCAGCCAGCCGACCATTAGAAGTCCATTAAAGCCCCTCCACCCTGGGAGACTCATTCAGCCCACACCGCTGTGCTCCATCTTCTGATAACAGGAGCGTCTAGACTGCCACGGAGAAATAATTAACCTTTTAAATTGTTTCTTTGGAGGTGGCTGATTGTGGGACGGCTTTTGTGCTTGTTTTCTTTTATTTTATTCATTTGTTTATCTTTTCCATTCCTTTAGGTTGGTTTCTTTTTGCTTGTTTCTGCTTCTTCGGACGTACGTGAATGTACAGCATCATATTGTCCTTTTTCACACTAAGCAACCTCTTTTTCAGATAAACTCCTGACCCCTTGAATTACCTTGATTTACCTTCCTCCAAACATTACTCAGACTTGGTAATATCGGTGTCTTTTCATCTCTCTCCCTCCCACTGTTTTTGATATTTCACAGGTTCTTGCTGGTGAGGAAGCTGATATCACCACCAGCATGCTGAACACTGAGGACGCTGATACACCTGCAGAGGAACTGGTTTACCAGGTTGATGCGCCAACCAATGGGATGGTGGCATTGAAAGAGGCGCCCGAGGAGAGCATCCTAAACTTCACGCAGGCTCACGTTAACAGAGGAGAGGTCATCTTCATTCACGAGGGTGAGGTCACCTTACTGTTTTTTCTTGGAGATTAATCTATGACCCCTGTTGACCTCTGTCTTAGACTGCTGGTATTATAACAACATTGTTTAAAGTTATAACATTTTACGTGTTGAGGCATAAATCTGAATATTTGGGAATGTAATCAGTCACTGGTAATTAATTAAATTACATATACAATTTCTTTGCGTCAAGTATTTCTAACATAAGCCAAAACGTAAGAAATGTAGATTAATCAAATAATACTGAGATGAATAGACAACATATTCTCGTCCCAACTCATCAGATATTGTCGCTTGTGTCGTCCATATACTGGATTACGCTCTAGGTGTCCTCCTGCATTTGATTTGACGTTCTGGGATGACATGTCATTTTATGCCTTTTAAATGCAATGTGTCTTTTTAAAACACACTTCCATTTTCACAGGAAATGTATAGTTTTGCTCTTTCAATGCATACAGTCTTTTTCAAAATAATCTCAAAATGAGAGGAAAGACCAGTATGACCAGTAAGTCACGTTCAAACTCTTCTGGTCCTCCAGGTGAGGAGTCTGGCAGTTTCAGTTTCACGGTGACAGACGGAGAGCACACTTCCCCTCTCTACCAATTTGTTGTCACAGCCAGGCCTCTCACCATCACCATGGTAACGCAGGAGGAGCTCATGGTATTTCCAGGTAAGATGCCATAATACTTCATATTATAAGCTGTGAAGATGGATGTGATGGAGGGATTACCACAGCGATGAGTGTGTGGTCATGCATTCAACTATTGCAGCAATATTATGATGTGTTTGTTTTTTAATTGTTGTATAGTTCTGTTTTGTATCTCTTGTGACCTGGTCACAATAGAAACTGAATATGATGAATAGTTTTGCTAATTAGATTTTTTTTTTTTCCAAAGCACAACAATTTTTTTTTAAATTTATTTTATTTGTATTTTATCAGGGGCATCTCAGCTCATCTCAGAGCTTGTCATGTTACTTTGTTTAAAGTCTGTTTAAATACTGTGGAAAGAAAAGGCTACTTATTTTTAGTGGTTAAAAAACATCTCAACTTCTCCTTTTAATGAGCACAAGTGTCAGGACAGACAGTGACCTCCACTGTATGCATAATAAACTTTAATACCATGCATATCACAGGAGATGAGTTGTCACATTTTTAAACGGGGCTGCGTGTGTGTCTGTGTCTGTGTCTGTGTGTGTGTCTGTGTGTGTGTGTGTGTGTGTGTGTGTGTGTGTGTGTGTGTGTGTGTGTGTGTGTCTGTGTCTGTGTCTGTGTCTGTGTGTGTGTGTTTTAACAGGAACAAGGCAGTCTATCACGAGTGCCAATCTGGGGGCTGTAACCAATGAGGATGGAAATGAGATAAGCTACTCTCTTATCCGCCCACCTCGTTTGGGAAGACTCATCTTGGCCAATGACAGGAACCAGTACGAGGAAATTACTCGCTTCTCGCAGACGCAGGTAATTACTTTTTCTTGATTTGACGCTAAATGTGTGTATTGCTTGGACATACTTCTTTTAGGAGACATTTAAGTAATTCCAAATCCTCCTCTCCTAAAATTAATGTTCTACATTAACCTTTAATGATAATAATAAATTATTAGTAAGAGTAAAAAGTAAAGATTTAAAACATAAAAACACATTAAAGGAAGAAAAATAATGACTAAGTCTGCTTGGAAACCTATGAAGATAAAGCACCTTTTGATGGAGTTTTTTTACAATCAGTTGCATTAAGGGGGCACTATAAGTTCAACTATTATTTATTTATTTCTTCTCAAATAAATCCACTCTACTTTCAGGTTGCACATTCCTATTAATAGCAGGTTTGCGTTACAACAGCAGCCATGGCAATTAAAGGCTCTTTTCCTGTCTGCTGCATAGACCATCAGACAGACATATGAGGAGAAACAATGCCACTTTAATGTATAAAAACACAGCTAATCCTGATTTCAACACAAATGAGTGCTGCAGATCTCAGTGCTCTCACAGAGGTGGAAATTCAAGTAGTTTGAATGCTTGCATATGCAGCTCTTTACTTGTGGAAATACTTGAAATTTGCATATTTTTTATCATTTACTTTTATTTCTATTCAAAAAGTCAATGCAAAAACCTTGACTGTGAAGCATACCTACAGTACAAAATTACGAGACCCAGGAAGTCTCAAATGAATGCAGACAACCATAGAAAAAAAAACTCTGTCTCTGTCTTCAGGTGAAATAATTTGATGTATTTATTCTGTGAGCATTGGCAATCTAAAAGAAAAATGTGTATGAACTCTAGATTTTCATCCCAACAACACTAATACTTTAACAGGCTGTGTTATCTACCAGCCATGAATGGCATTCTGCACAACACACAAGGTCTAGTATATAACAGATAAATGGCATTCAAACAATAGCCTCAATCAATAAACTGGTGCTGCAGATATTAGCACTCTCCCAGAGCTAGAAATTTGCAGCTTTTGAGTTGTCTGAATAACTTTAATTTTATATATATATATATATATATATATATATATATATATATATATATATATATATATATATTATATATATTTTTCACTGCTGAATTTTATTTCTATTATAAAAGTCAATGGTGAATCATATACATCCACTTGAGAAAAAAAAATCCTCTCTTTTTTTGTAATAAACCACATTATTATCAGGAAAGTTTTTAGGGAGAAAAATCTGATCTGTGTTTTTTTCTGAAATAATAACATAATAATGTTGTTAAAGGTCCAGTGTGGGGGATTTAGGAGATATACTGGCAGAATATACAGCACAACAACAGAATATATTTTGTACATGTGTGCAGTGTTAGGAATCCATATGTTCCTGTTCTTCACCAGCAGGGGGCTTCATTGTATTATTGTTTATGTTTAGGTTTAGTTGATTTAAAAAGGAACAGTGCAAAATAATAAATATAATAAGGTATAAAATGCCAGAATTAGCCAGGAGGCTATTTTTCATCCGTAGTGCCTTGGCCAAGGTGATTCCAAAAACTTTTTTTCCAAAAACTTCCAAAAAACAACAAAGCAATTGTGATGTTTAAACTTACCATTAGCATGAGCATCCATGCTAACAAGTTTTTAGCTTTATGAGTTTTAACCTTGAACCTTTAAATGAATGTTAAGGCTGTGTGACAGGAGTTTTGCATTTAATGTTTCATTGTTAAATGTATCTATTTCTCTGTCAGAACTATGCTGTGTGTAGTGGACAGGGCAGGAGAGGATTGTGATAGGCACAAGAAAAGAATGATACCAAGCCAATGACAAGATTTAATTAGAGTTTATTACAGCAATTTTTATTTCAATGTTTAGTTAACAAATTAACCTCAAAGTTAAGTACGAATATTAAGATTATATGCAAACAGAAACAAAAATTACTGGAGTTTTGAATAAGATTAAAAATGTCTCTGGATTTTTAAAGGCATAAGGCTAACCCTAACCCTACACATTTTTGACCAAATTCTTCATCAGGGTGCAGCACCTGATAACAAAGAGCTCCTTTGTTTATTGAGTGTGATTTTTTTTTTTTTACTAACTATGCAAAGTAGAGAAGCTCTTCTATTCTCAGTTCATTCAGATTACATAACCGAATATCCAGATAACATTTTTAGCATTTACTGGATTTGGTTTAGGATTATGGAGTACACAACTTGATCTTGTACTACGATGCCTGCACTGTAGGCCCAGTGTTTGTCTGCTGTGGTGCCAGCAGTGTGTGTTCTCACTCTTGTCTGATTTTCATTCCTGACATCTGACCGCGCTCGGATGAGCATGAGAACAAATTCTTTCCCTGCAAACTGCTCTGTTTAGAGTGTGACAGAAAATCTAACACTATGTCGAGCTGAAAACACAATTTGATTATTTGAGTTGTTCAGCAGTGTGTGTGTTGTGTGTGTGTGCATGCATGAATACACATCTGCTCCCTTGTGTGTGTGTTTGTAAGAGAGAGGCAGAGACAGAAGAGTTGAGTTTGGGTCACAGTGACCTCAGGGAGTGAACACAGGCCGTTACATTCCAGTTCTCAAACCCAGCTCCCAGTACAGCTGAGCCAAATCACTGCTGCAGCTATTTGAGCAAAAATGTTTTTATCTTCAAGATCACTCAAGTAAGACGTAAGTCATTAACAAGATATTGCAAACAGGAGGTCAGAAATTAAACCCATATTCACAGATAAAATCTTATGGTTTTTGACATGATAAATGCTTGACCAACATACTCATTTTATATGTCTGACCAGGTATTTAAACATAGTTAAAGACACATGTGCCAGGATATGATTAGATTAACTTGGCCATCTTTACTTCTCCCTACATGATAATTTTGCTTCAGAGCTGTTTTGTGTTCCTTCCAGTGAAAATTACAATATTTTGTGTTTTGAACAACCAATCATCTTCTGATTTTGTTTCCCCTGACACACAGCTGGAGTCAGGAGCGATCTACTATGAGCACCAGATACCTGAGGAGCCTTTTTGGGTGGTGAGGGACTCTGTAGATCTCACTCTGTCATCCCAACCGGCCCCTGATGTCCGTCACATCCTGCCCATCACCATCTCTTACTATGCTGCTCACAGCAACATCTCGTCCCAGCTGTGGAAGAACAAAGGTACAATCTCACATTTAATATCTCAATGGAATAAATTTCCTCTGCATTACTAATTCAACACAGTCAAAGTTGTTTTGTCAAGATTTCTACAGATGTTGAGAGGCGGAGATGAGTGGCAAAGCCTGTAAAGCCCCATCAGAGGGCCCCGCCCAAAATAATAGCACCAGAGTTACAATTTGGACATAGTGTTTTCACCAGCTGCAGCCCCGGTTTATTTAAACAGGCATGTGAGATTTGTATTTATTCATTTATTTAACCTGAGTTATACAGGGTGGACTATGTGAGCATGCATGCTCTTTTACAGCAACAAACTGTTAACAATAATAAGAATAACAGGAGAAAAAATATTGAGACGGCCATTAATAAAACAGAATTCAAACAATATTGTTTGTAGGTTGCCATAATTCTAAATCTGGAGCTAATCTAAATAATTTAAATACAGAATACAGTGATAATATGCTATCGTTTCAGTGTGAAACGCTCCCTCTGTAGTCTGTCGCAGTCATTGGTTAATTGTTACCATCGTGCACGATGGAGGCTGTGGTCATCTTAATTTTAGTGTTTCTTACTAATACACACAGCATTGTCTGGGAGAAATATCAATTTAAATATGATTGGTTTTGTGTAAAAGTATTTAAACCCTAAAATTCTTTTTGTATCGCACCATACATACATTTGCAGGGCTGTATGTGGAATGCTAGATTAAGGTACCGCTAGTTAAATTGTTCAGTGGTGCACCGCCAGAGTCTGCTAGCTTTCTGTGATGGCCTTTAAATTCAACAATTTCCAAAATGAGAAAATAATAGGACAGACAGACAATATAAAACTGTAATGGAAGAGAAACGCCCTTGCTAGCAATAGTAACATTGCTTAAACAATGCGTTTCCTCTACCCCTTTTTATCTCAAAATGCTTAGAAACTGGACAGTTAATCACTGAAACTGTAATTGTTTTTTACTCACACAAAACATAAATCATCATTGAAAGCCTTCCATAAATCTCATGGTTCGACTCTGGAAACATGACTGACTGGCTCGACTACTGAAGTCATGTGACTTGTTGTCCACACTCTGGGATCAACTCTATGTACTGAAGAATGTGTTGCTATTTTTCCAGGTTTGCAATGTTTTTTAATAAGAATATAGTGTGTTTTCCTTGAGACTGTAATAGTTTATGATGTGTAAAAACAAATTGTAAGTTTCTGTGGTGGCTTGATTTGAATTTTGATCAAGTTTATTCCCAGATTAAAAAACACTGTAAATTAAGTCACTGTTGAATCATATTAAAATATATGCAAATCATTTCATGGTAAAAATTCCTCCTGTTCAAATTCGCATTGTTTTGCATTTCTGATCAATCTACCACTATATTAGGAAACTGCAAATTGTTCTTCAATTTTGTTTTTTATAGAGTTTTAGAATAACTGTAATGTGATGTTCTATTATCTTTTATTGCCTGGGTAGTCCAAAGTTGCCAAGCGATGTATCACCCTGCTTCTTTAACTTAAAAACAACAACCCCCTGCTCAATCTAAATAGCTCAACAGAATAAATGTTGCTGCATGGTCAAATATCAACAGCAGACTGCCAAAGCTTGATAGAAAGGATCTTTGAAAACTGAGTTTAATATTTGTTTTTGCTTTTTTTGCTCAGGTTTGGATATTGTGCAAGGCCAGAGGAAAGCCATTGACAATTCAATTCTTGATGCCTCCAACCTTCTTGCTAGCCTACCTGAAGCTAAGCAAGGAGACGCAGATGTGGTTTTTGAGATTAAGCGTTTCCCTGACCACGGCCGTATCACTCTGGGTGGTCAGGACCTGCCCCGTAATGCTCCATCCTTCATGCAGGAAGATGTAATCCAAGGAAAGCTGGAGTATCTCCATGATGACTCAGGAGCTTCCTTTGACAGCTTTTCTTTCAGAGCCCGTCTGAAGTCTGAGGGTCAGGGTGTGCCCTCACCTGCCGAAGCTGTGGTCCTGGAGGAAGTATTTAACATCTCAATCAAACGGCGGGGCTCTGACTCCCCCGAGCTAGTCACTATAGACATGCTATTGGAGGTTCTTCAAGGCTCCATGACCATTCTGACCCAGAAGCATCTAAACACGCAAGACGAGGACAGTCCACCAGATGAGGTGCACTTCAAAGTGACCAAAGCCCCCGGCAACGGTCGTCTGGTTGACGCACTCACGATGGACCCCATATCTGAGTTCACCCAAGAGATGGTCAACCGTGGGCAGGTGGGCTTCGTCAGCGATGGCAGCCTTTCTGATGGCTTTATGGAGTTCATCGTATCAGATGGAGAACACCAAACAGAGCCACACACGCTCCACATCGGCGTCCTCGCTCGCACCCTGTTTCTTGACAAAGCCCCGGAGATCAAGGTGAAGCAAGGCGATGACGAGACCCTGGTGACTGAGGAGATGTTGAAGGCCACTACTGGTGGCCCGGTCGAGGAGGACATCCTTTACAAGATCACAAGTGTTCCTAAGTATGCAGCTGTCATGGTAGACCGGCAGCCGACATCCGCCTTCACCCAGAAGCAGATCAAAGAAGGCAGAGTCAGTGTTCGCTTTGTTAAGTCCACTTCACCCCGAGACAGTGTTGCATTTGTAGCCCGTAGTAGGGCTGCTAATGTCTCCTCTGTCCTCAACATCACAGTGCAGCCTCTGGCCAACATCGCTCAGGATCCTCACTTACCCCAAGGTGCTCTTGTTCAACTGGACAGGAAGCTCCTGGATGCAACTCCCCTGGCAAACAAGACCAGAACCTCTCCGACATTCACCGTCATCCAGCAGCCCCAGGGGGCTCGTTTTGTGAGGTCTGGAGGTCCTGGTGCTGGTCAGCCAGTGGACACATTCAGCCAGAAGGACCTGGATGAGGGACGTGTAGCTATGGAAATCCTAAATAGTCCTTCTGGATCACGAGGTAGTGTCAGCCAGGATGAGGCACGCTTCCTGCTCAAAGCCCATGGAGTTCCTCCTGCAGAATGTGTGCTGTCCTTCCAGACAGGCCCCTATAATGCCTCAGGGGTCTACCCTGCCACCCTGTTGAGGATTCCCCAATCAAAGGACAGTAATGACCTCCCTGATGTGGCCAGGGAGCCTCGTCCCACTCCAGATAGCCCTCGCTGGAGGGGCAACATGGACTGGCCCCACGGAGACGCCCCCACCACAGCATCCTCTGGCTCGAGCCATCATGGGAAACCACGAGTTACCCGCCGCAGCAACTTCTGGTCTATTCTCATCCCAATCCTGGTAATCCTTCTCCTCTTGCTGCTGGCAGCCATATTGGCCTACTACCTGATCCGTAAAAACAAGACAGGCAAGCACAACGTCCAGACGGCATCATCCAAGCCCAAAAATGGAGAGGTGGCAAGCGCAGAAACCTTTCGCAAAACTGACGCAGCCAATAACATCCCGATGTCTAACATGGACTCCAAAGACGCAGATCCGGAGTTGCTGCAGCACTGTCGGACAACGAACCCGGCCTTGAAAAAGAACCAGTACTGGGTCTGAGACACTTTGAGATAAGACACAGAGGGAGGTGGATCCTCAAGTGTTTGGAAGTCTCCTCAAATCATTCCTCTCAGTATTAAAGACCTCTTGCCACACCAGCTTAAATGAAATTTAACACCATTGGTTATTTACTTATCTCAGCATAACTGTGGACAAATTCTCAGGCAACGAAACACTGAATACTTATTGGCAAAGAAAGAGGCAGTTTCTTATCTAAGGAGGCTCAGGTCATGTATATTTATTTTAGTTTTATCATTCTTCTATGTGGAAGGGCACAAATGAAGACATAAACATGCCATGTGTTTGCAAAAAGTATCTTGGGTGTGCTCTGTCATTGTATTCCATATGATATCATAGGCCAATATTATTCATTTGAGTGGAAAGGTGATTTAAAGTCTTTGTGATGTTTGTGTTTTGGTTCATCAGTAAAGTCAATAAGGCTTGTAAATAGATGATGAGGTAAATATATGTATGCTGTATTATCAAGAAGATGAAAAAGTGTCGCTTTGAGTTTTCTCTTTTATTTTTTAATGTTTTTAAGGTACCGTTGTATTGTGTTTCTCAGGGCTAAATTCAGTTTAAAGGAATAGTACAAGATTTTGGAAAATATGCTCATTCCCTTTTTTCTTGAGAGTTAGGTGAAAAGATTGATGCCAATTTAATATTTTTCCGTTAAATATGAAGCTACAGGCAAGGAAATGTGTGGTTTAGTTCAACCTGGCTGCATTTGAAGCACTGACCTTTTCCTGCCTTTCCTTTGAATTCCACCAAATGTGGGTGTTTTAATTTTATTAAATTTAGTGTTTATTTTTACAGGGACAGTGCACAATCAAAAGTAATTGCACCTGAGTTAGCTAGCAGTTAATTTGCATCTTTTGTCCCTTGGCAGGTTGAAAAAACAAAAAAGCAGTCACTAAACAGCAAGTAGCCTACACTACCCAAAAGAGGACAATACATGAAAGTCCATAAATATGAATATTTCACCACATATAACACAATACATAAAAGTCCATCAGAATGAAAACACGGTCTTTTCCTAGGCATTGTGCCTAAATCTAACCATCATAGCCTTGTTGACAAATTTAACACATCAGTGGTTAATAAAAACATATGATCCAAACATTTTTTTCTGCTTTTAGGGTTGCCTAAATTCAGGGAGTGTGTATTTTCAGAGGAATTGCACTTGGGAGCAATGGCTGTTTGTTTTTAACCAGCTGTCGCATAGATGGGCTTTTGGTCCAATGGGACATGTTATTGGACACCTTCTGTCTGTGGCTTCATATTGAACAGATGTTAGAGTGGTATCGATCCTCTTATCTAACTCTCGGTTAGAGAGCGAATAACTTAAGTTCTCAAAATGTCTAACTATCACTTTAATGTCATCACACAATAACATTTCACTAGTTTTACTTTTGTGTGGAAAGAAGATAGTTTGCAACTAAAACTGTTTAAAACTTGTTGCGATAACTTGCACAGGTTTGGTTGAATTTAGCTCAGAGTTATGTCATTATCTGTCACATGTTATTTTTTCTGCATGCTTCCATTGTGCTTGTAAATATTCACTGGACTGGCACAGCACTGACCGCAAAACTACACAGTACGCAGTTTGCAGACCACAGGCGGGAGGTTATTTCGGTAGTAACGGTCTTTAAAACATCCGTACTGGCTGACAGGCAGGGGTGAGGTCATCTCAAACTGGGATCTTTCCAGTTTCCGAGTCTGCAATTAAGAATTCATAAAATACTGGTTGGTGCTGGGATGGGGATAATGAATCAAACGCTCCACTGGTTAGGCTACATTGATGATAAAGTGAAGGCAGAGTTTGTTTTTAAGTCTTCACAGCTAGTTTTGATTTTAAGCATTCCATATGTAAGCTAAATATACAGACTGTCATATTGAAATGATGAGGTTCTTTTTTTTTACTATTTAGTTTTGTTTTGTATGTTGAAACTAAGAAGAGCATTACTGTAAATCAGACTCCTTCTATTCCTCTTTAGACATCTTTACTGTCACTCTGACCTGTGACGGTTATCTGGTTGTTGAATGTTGAATGAAGTACTTAAAGTGAAGTACAGTGTGTACAAGGAGAAAATCAGATAACTTTTTTTTGATCCACTAAAGAAGAGACTTAACTTTCTTTTCTGAAAACAATTTGCTGTACATTTCTTTTTCTTAGGACACCTTATCTTTTGTTAGTCATATATGAATATACAATAATTTCTTTTCAGTACTCGTCAATTGATCTTATATTTTTGTAGTGTTTTGAGAGGAAATAGAGATTATACAGACGGCACAGAGCTCAGGAAGTGATGTGTTTCAGGAGACTGTGTATTTCCAATGACATCTCTTACAGACAGCTGAAATAAAAGTATTGGGTTCTCCAGGATATCATATCCACATCTTACCAGTTGTATGTGTAAATATTTGGTTTTTCAGTAAGGTTTTTGAGCTTGATTAGCGCATCGAAAAAAATATATATATATGTATCATGTTTTGCGTCGATATGTACATGTAACTACATTTAACTAGATTCATCACCTACAAAGTATGCCTGATTGTGTCTCTTTGTGTGCAAGTGTGTGTGTGTGTGTGTGTGTGTGTGTGTGTGTGTGTGTGTGTGTGTGTGTGTGTGTGTCCATCACTCCTCTGTTTTCTGCATACCGAAGGCTGAGTTCATCGCAGAGTTTCATCACCACCCCTCATTTTTTCATTATTTATTTTTTCTGTCACTCCCCTTACATCACGTCATAGTCAAATTATGTGCTTTGTCAAAGATTAAATTGTAATCTGTAAACTGCAGGTGCCTTTAAAAGATGATGATAATACAAAGCAATGTTAGATGTTGGAACGAGAAAATTGTCTATTGCTGCAGAATGCCTCTGAGCTTGTTCTCGGCACTAATGGAAATAAAAGCGTTCATGCAACAAAACCTGTGTTAATTGTTTTCAGTCAGTTTAATGCTCTACTGTTCAAAGTTCTTTTAAAGTTCCAGCATGTAGGATTTAGGGGAATAATTTGGCAGAAATGGAATATAATATAATAAGTATATTTTCTTTACTGTATAACCACCTAAAAAAAAACAAAATTATCATTTTCCTTAGTTCAGAATGAGCCATTTATGTCTTCATAGAGTGGGTCCTCACTCAGTCCCCCATGTTGCACTGCCATGTGTCTACAGTTGCCCAGAACAAACAAACATGTCTTTAGGGCCATTCAGACTACTTTATTCAGCGTTTTTGCTGTGTCTGTGTCCATCTGTTTTGGAGAGAAAGACACCTCTTTGGATAATTTGGTTCCTGGTGATAACCTCCTTAATACTGGACACTGAGGGAATCCTAACTGGGAGTTCATGCTTGGCTCATGGGAGAAATTTCAACTGGTTGCAATTTGCAGTCCTCACCACTAGATGCCTCTAAATCCTACACACCTCTCATTTAATTAGCCCTTTAGTTTAATTATAAATTAATTCTGCTTGAAAGTGCAGAGACATTAATCCAAGTCTTTGTGCCTTTATAATTCATTAAACTCTTGAACTCTTGAGTTTCTGAGATGGTTCAAAATCTAGGAGGTCATCTTCTACTACAGACAAACTGTGGGGAGCACATTATTCCAGTGTTGGCCTGTTTTCAATTAGCTTCTGTTGAAGTTTAAAATTAATTCAAGTTTTAGTTATTACTGAGGCAATTTCTGAATTTTTCTGCCCATATAGGAACTTAAAGTGTCTCGTGTTGGTTAACCAGTTTCTCTGGATGTTTCCAGAGCTTGACTTCAAATGAAGGGAGACGGTGCATTTGCTGTCTTCTTGCCACTAAGCTTTGGAACAGCCTCTCGCTATTAGATCCCTAATATGCTCTTGCTTTTCTTAACAGATGTTTTTTGGTCTTTAGATCTATGTTATTTCTGTTTTCACTCTGTTTTGTTGCTCTTCTGTCTGTTTGATATTTCATGCTCAGTGCTTTTATTGTAAAGTATACTTAAACTTTTGTTTTGAAAGGTGTTATATTTAGAAGTCTTCACTTACAGAATAGTTAGTGTCCATGCAGGGGTTAATATCATAGCATGTTCAGAGTCGTAATATTTTGTTTTGAGGACAAGTTAATTCCTCGGTTTTTCAAGTAGTGTAGGCAGTTGTTAGAAAAATGTGGCCCCCTTGGTTGACCTGCCATCCCTCTTGATCGGGATGCAGATATTTTTTTCTAACTTTCTGATAGTATCAGTATAGTTTTCATAATGCAAATATTAACCAAAGTACGCCACATTACAAAATGACTGTCACCAAGCCATGGTTTTGAGAAAAAGGCCTCAGAGACAAATTACTCTTTAGTCTAATAGAAATTTCACAGCAGAACTCAAGAAACAAGTCTTACAGACTGCTGGTTCAGTATCTGAGAAGAATTAATGTGATTGGGAAGATATGAGATTTTATTTTTCTGTCTCTCTAATGTATTTATTTATTGTAAACAGGCCCATTAGACAGTCTGAGCCGCACGTCATACCAGTCGGTGACGGTAATACGCCAAAACGTTGTTTGCCAGCCGCCAATAAAGTTCAACGAAGAAGAAGGAGACCGCGGCAGGAAGTAAATTAGCGGTGAATTTGAGATTTGAAGCCGTTTGAAGCGTTAGCTTACACAGTTAGCAATGGACTCCGCAGGGCAACATTCACAACTTAAATTATATTTATGAGGGAACCTTTTGATGATGTTGATCGGTGGACCCATACGGAGTAAAGGAATATATATAACCGAGGACGGAACCCATATTCGGACTTTTGGACCATCTGAAAGGTAGAAAGTCAGCTTTTTCTGTCTTGTTTACACCTGAATGAACTGTACACAGGTGCTGCTGTTTGTCGTAAACTGAAGTGAGCGACTGAATTGTGGAGAAAAATGCGAGCTGGCGATGTGCGGCATGTCCACACTGACAAAAGTTTCAAAAAGGAGGCTAGCTGTTACATGTTGCTGCTAGCTTGTCATCTGACCATCCAAGCTTAAAAAGTTGTATTTGATGTCTGAATTTGGCGACAAGAGTTTCATATTCTGTATGTCGGTGTACTTTTTGGTCTTTCAATTTTCCTCTGAAACAGAAATGAGAAAATAAAAGACAGTTATTTTTTTCATTTCAAAATCCAAAAATGAAAAAATAGGTCAGAAATAGAATGTAATTAAAAAAAAAATAGAAATCAATCTTAATTTTATTTTTGTCTTGTCAAAAGAAAAAAGAAATTACCAAAAAAACAAAACAAAAAGGAAAACAAACAAAACATGTTTTTTGTTTGTTTGTTTGTTTTTTGAAACTGGAACTTGTCCTGGGTTAAAAAAAAAAAGTGTTAAACGCATGGACACCAAAGCAGTGAAAGCAGCAAAGAGTTACAATGACATTACTGTTATATTTTTTTTATAACTAGCATTGTAATGACCTTCATATTCTGAAAGCATCTTAGACCTGTCAAAACAGGTCTATCATCTACAAATCTCTGCACATTTGATGCTTTTCAGGAAGTTGTATTTATTAAAAACAAAAATATGAATAGTTATGAAATAAAAAATCCAAAGACCAAAAATTACAGCAACCCTGTAAGACAAGACTTTGTCTATTTAAACTCAATCAAAACCCAAAATGACCCAAACCCCATAACGCTGAAAGAAATCCATGTCTATCAGAAATCGGCTGAAGAGAGAAATGCCTACTGCTTGTAAGCATTTTATTTCTAGCAAAAAAAAATGTTACCTTTTTAGCACAACATAGTGACACATGCTGTTGAATTCATTATACTTTTTTTTTTTTTACTTAAAAACAGCCAAAACTGTTTTTAGCAGTGATGGACTGAGATAAATTTAGCTAAAGAGAGGAAACTAGAGACAAAAGAGTTGGAGTGGGGGGAGGAGATAGACTCAGCACAGTATCCAATATTTTGTGTGGCAATATTGTATTAATTTATTTTTTATTATGAAGTTTTACTTCTGCAAATACAATTAACCATTTGGCAGCCTTCTAGAATGATAAAGTCAATGCTTTTCATGCCGTTATACATTTTGTTGGCATAAAAATTAATGAAGTGAGATAAACAGACATAAAACTAGATTTTTTTGCACTTGAAAAAGGGCTATTAATGCAACATACAGTAGCATACTCAGCATGTTGTAAAATGTTTAAAATCACATTAATATTGTATCAGGATTTAAGTACTGTGATAATATGGTGGGGCCTCTGATGATTGCCAACCCTACGAAACTCTTTGTTTCATGAAAAAATATGTATTAAAATATTCATGTATTAGAGAACAACACAATATTGTTTATGTTTTAGTTATCTATGATAAAAGATAGTGCTGCATCTTTCCTAGTGTAGTCATGTAATAAAGCAATAATACTTTGTAATAGTACTCAAGTATTTTTGGGAGTACCTGTACTTAACGTGAGTTTTTATATTTCTGTCAACTTCAGTTTAGTCCACTACCTTTTCTAAATAAAATCTTATTTACTCCACTACATTTTCCTTAAGCATTTTAGTTACTTGTAAAAATAGGGAAGAAAGAGAGGAAGAGACAGATTGATAATTGAAGGAATTGGAGGGAAAGAAAATCTGGATTTTGTTGTTAAAAGTTGTAAAAAAAAAGATCTTGTTTTTCTTCATGTATTATTGGCTCTATTTTTGAGGTGCTTTATGTTACATTGAAGTAATATAATTCTCAAAATTCTGACTGCTTGACTATTTTTTTCCAGCATTTGCTTGCAATTTTTCACTAAACACTTAAATACATCTAAAATCATAAAATTACTTTTGATACTCAGGTTCAGTAAACATTAGACACTTTAAGACTTTTACTAAAGTAATAGTCTAATTAGTGACTTAAACTTCTGCCAAAGTCATTTGCTGCTAAGATATCTTTACTTTTACTCAAATACGGCTTTCAGGTACTTCATCCACCACTGATCTCTCCCAGGGAAACATCTTTTTGTTTATCTTTTGTTGTCTGTTTTTCACAGATGCTATAAGCACTTTTGACCACCAGGTGGCGGTAAAATGCAAACAGGCGCGTGTAGAAACCAGAACAATTCTTGCAGCCATTCGTCAGCATTTAACAAGGTTTCTCTCCATCCGTCATTCTTTCCAGTGAATGGCCTTTGCTTTCAGTGTTCCTCTCAGCTTTGTACATTTCCCTGCTCTCCTGTGTGTTCCCGGTGTCACCGGCCCTGTCGTCGCTGTGCCTCAGCTCTTGTCAGAGCTCACTCTGCAGCTTTCATAAGCTCCTTGGCACAGCTGTTGCTCCACATGTGTCTGCTTATGTCACCGTCTCTGAGCAGTCACTGTGCTGGGGAAGTCAACTCTCAAGTTCTGTGTCTTTTGAAATGAATATGACATGGATACCTTATTTACTTCTTCAAATAGAAAAAATGTGACAGAAAATATACATAGATAAATAATTAATTAATACATAAAATGAAACTCAGTCAACAATGCTGGTTGAAACTGACAATAAACCAAAGCTAAACATTTACAAAGTAAAAACCGAACTAGCAAATTACTATGGGAGGTTATTTAAATATTGAAATTTCATCAAATCAAAGACAAAAAATAAAACTAATAGCAACTGTAAAACAATCAGAATAGATGTCTATACAGTACCAAAAAAAAGTATTTCTCAGTAGTCAGTAGTATTTTTCAATTTAGGGCAAACAGTATCTTGGTGGCACTATCAGAATTGTGTGTTGAAGCTGAGATGCAGTGTTTTTTCCTTGACTTAACTAGAAATGAAGGATAATTTGCAGTGTGAGTTATTAGCTGATGTGAATGCCTGAGATCAAACATCAGTCAGACTAAAGACAGCACTGTATTTGGTTTTCATGCCTTATAAAAGACTTTAAGAGGAATTAAAGGGGAACACCAATTTAAAATTGAGATTACCTTTATGTCATTTAGCTTTCGAAAAGCTCAGTCAACATTGGTGAACATGAGCTACTCTTTCTTGAAGCTGGACACCAGAGAAGTTAGTCTCAAACATGTCATGTCATCGAGCATAAAGTCTGGAGCCGCTCCACAGACGATGAATGGGAGCCTGATTTTGTGGACTCACAGCATGTTTTCTTTTTTTCTTTTCTTTTTTTTATTCGCTAATAAGCTCTGTAGTAGTGTGATGCTTTCAGCTCTTCAACAAAAAAAAGTATCCATATACTGAGAACATCCCTCTGGCTGCTCTGTGTCAACAACACCTTTCCCAATTCACAGCTCCACACTCTGTAGCTTATGGCATCACAAATTTGAGTAGTAAACACCCTATGTAGATTTTATAGATCCTTCTCGTCTCTGTTTAGAGTTAACACATGTGCATTATTAAACGGGCACGTGCAAAAATGGCGGCAGGGAAAGACACATTTGTTTATATGACCTGAAGCACAAGCGGGCATTTCAATTATCCCGGAAACAGGAGTTTAGCAGGGCAGCGTGAGAGGATGTGGGCGAAACGCCAACAGCCTGTTGCTCAGTTAACTGCAAGTTTGAGAGCAAGGTGCATTAAATTAGGTCATTTTTCAAAAACATGTTACGTTGTTGTTTGATAACGGCTTTTAAATAAAATCAGTTTGTATAAGGGTAAGAAAAAAAAGACTTTCCAGTGAATAGTAGGAGTTTTCTGACCAACTTGCCCAACCAGGCAAGTGAAAAAGCACATTCACCTTTTGTCCCCTTTAAAAACAACTTGGAGGATTTCATGCTCTTACACCGAAGGAGTGTTTGTAAATCTCAACTTCATGTTGGAACGCAGCGTAAGTGTTCGAGCAAGAAATCATTTCCTCCTCCTGATATTGAATGGACACCTCCCACTGTCCACTTCTTTCTTTGTAACCACAAGCCTCTCACTGGATCCCAAATTTCTGCTTCAGATTCCTCTTTTGGGGCGAAAATGTGTTTCTTAACGTAGGACACATCTTTTATGTGATCAGCCTGGTCTGAAAGAATGAGCTGCTGATTGGCGGATGTTATCCAGCTTTAGTTTGGAACAAACTGACTCCTCCTTACTCCCCAAAGACCAGCAGGAATGAAAACACACAAGGCAGGGAGGAGGAAGCACTCTGAAGATGCCATTTAGATAAATGCTTGAACTCTTTAACTGTGAAATCAAGGCCAAAACACGGAGTTACCTCTGATTGTTTTGGCTTGCATTAAATTCTTTGCTGTAGTTCCCAACATGCCAGTGAATAATTATATTTTTGTCCGTCTGTGTTTGAGTAATACATATTTCTAATTGCAGATGTCGAGCCAACAGTAAGTTTCAAGATTGCAAAAGATGGCATAATTGTTTGGCTAAAAATATACCTGCTCTGACAGATGTTTGACCTCATCTGTCGCACGCTTCGCAGGCAATTAAATCAGCATTATATTCTGCCTCTTTGAGTTTCAGTGCATCAGTTTGCTTGTTAACCTTCAATATAAGTCTCAGCGGGTTGTGTTGACTTTGGCTTTAGTTCTTACTGACAGGCTCAGAGTCGGCCTCAGTGGAAGAGAAATGCCTGTTTGCTTTGGACTTTATGCTGTTACATTATCTACAGACTCCATCAGCTCTTGATGTGCAGTAAGTGGCATGCAAAAAGGACAAACCTCCGGACCTGGATGTGTT
This sequence comes from Plectropomus leopardus, assembly GCF_026936395.1. Classification (NCBI taxonomy): domain Eukaryota; kingdom Metazoa; phylum Chordata; class Actinopteri; order Perciformes; family Serranidae; genus Plectropomus; species Plectropomus leopardus. The sequence continues at coordinate 24,497,822 of NC_142182.1, read as the reverse complement.
TCGGTGTGCGCTGTTCCCACCTTCCCCTTACATCTTTCATGTCAGTGCAAGAGTCGCAACTTGAAAATAAGACCGCCTGATTGGTCACTGCTGAGTTGAATCCTCCACAAAGTCAACGTCTCTGTAATTTATGTGGTTATCCGCAAGTTCCTGTTTGTTCTCATTTTGGCAGCATAGTTAGTGTTAAGCTGTGTAATTGTGCTGCAGTTCTCAGGAATCACTTGTAGATCGCACAGTGTGGGCCGTACTTTGATGTCTCATATAGATTTGCAGCTGAATTTCCGTGGGTGGCATTAATCTGTTTATTCCAATAAAACAGCTGCTTCTGCTTTAAAATGTGTCACTTTGGTGGGTGCCAGAATATTTTTCCCAGTGTTGTAAAAGTAAAAGCTTCCATGTATTTAGGTACTCACTGAACAACCCAGTGACCTGCTTATTTGGCTTTTAACCTGAATTTCAGGGGAGGTTAGTATTGCTTTTTCCATGAATAAAATGGTTTGGGAGATTATTTCAGTCCACTTGTGGCACCCCAACTACAATTTTTAAACATTTCTAAAATGTGTCTGTGATCAAATTACTCTCTTCTGAGTAGGGATGTCAGCAGTTTATCATTTATCAGTTAACTGCAGAGTAGTGATGCGCAGGTCAGAGCTTTTTAAAACCCGGGGGCGATATCAGGGGAGACCGGAGGCTGGCTACCACGTCTTTTCAGAGACAACTCAAATTGTTTTTATCAGGGCCGATACTGATTATTAGTAGTTAATGAGACTGTTATCCGATATTTGAAACCAATATGCATTTGCAAGAAATATTGAATTTTTTTCTGTCTATATTTAGAATTTGGAATATAATAAACTCCAATACAAAACTTTGATTATATGCCTTAAGCAAATGTTTAATCAAAACTGAAACATTCAATATAATAAACAGCAAGTTCCCAGCAGCCTTTTTAAAACAATAAAACTTAAATCATTAACTACTAATAAATGGTATCAGTATCCACCCTGAAAAAGTCAATCCTATATATATAGGATATATGTATAATATAATATATTATTATATATTAAATATATTCTTTCTGTGTCCATACAAATACACTTGACCTGGAGTCTGAATCGCACAAATGATCTTGAGTCCAAGGAGTAATATGTTTGTATGTAACAGTCACTGACAACAGATTTTTACTTGGTTTGAGATTATCACGATAATCACTACAAACCTAAACCAAGTTTGGAAGTAAAATAAACCAAACTAAAAGCAGACTCCTCAGTTTGAGGAACTAAAAAATATAATATTCTGTGCATGTGTTGGAAGAAACCTCTGAGATTCATTTCGACCACATGCAACATTCAGTCTGTGGTCACACGCAGCTGTCAGAGAAGGCTGGAGGTGGGTCCCCGGGGCCATATGTTGGGGTCAGGAGAGCAGTGTAATGTGCTGGGCTGGGGCCAGAGTGCGAGTCAAACGCAGTCCTGACGCTGCAGTCGGTCCTGGAGAGAGAAAGGCTTTTGAGTCAGAAGGACACACACAGACAGCTGGAACAGGGATCACTGTTTTTTGTTGCTCTGTGAACAGCTTGCTGCCCGCTGTACAGTGCGTGTTTGTGTGTATATGCTTTTCTGTAATAGCTTCCACCTCAATGCCCGCAGAGAGGCTTTGTGCATGTGCTGCGTTTGGTTTCATCATCATCTGTGCACACCGATATTTGCTGAAATTTCTGCAGTTTTCTTGTTGAATTGTTAAAACTTGTCTTGACTGGGATCCATAGGCCTGACATAAACTCCTGGCCACAGCTGGTCATCTTTGTCAGAGACACATGCGAATGTCGTACAGCCACCTGTCAAGTCTACAGGGGCGAGAATTTGATGCTCAAAGCACTGATTTCAAGAGGAGTATCATTTTAATGTTGGTGTTGTAAAAACTATTGAAGATCAGCATTATGTCGCTCTCTGCACACCAACTGGCTGCAACCTGTCAGGAGGAGGGATTATCACAGTTCTAGATAATTATCCCAAAGACCGACTAATTCTGAGGAATTGTTGCTTAAGCATTGGGATTAGCATGTTGTTTGAAAAAGTTGATGAGAAAATGATGCCTCGCCCTTTACAATTTACTACAATTCTGTCACCTGATTACACAGACTTTCAAAACACCTGTTGGGTATACTAATAACTTTTTGGGAAAACTTTGCTAAGTATAACGTAACACATTAAAGAGAGGATGGCAGAGCCTCTGTGTTCAGCTAATGAGACCTTTAAGGCTTGAGGTTACTGTGTGTTTACACTGTAGTTTGTATGCCTCCCCATTAGTCTCCAAGCTACATTCCACTCACAGTAGGCTACCTATACCATATAATTAGATTTACATTAACTCTTTGTAGGAAGGCTCTCACACGCCGACCTGACTGTCAAGGAATCACGTTTTAGTGGCTGTTTGGAAAAAAACAAAAGAGGTACAGCAGCACCTAATGATGTCACAATACAGCTGAGGATCATGTCTCTCAGATTTAGAGTTAGCTCTGTTTCCTCGGAGGTGTGCCAATCAAAATATATCACAAGACAGAAAGTGCTGTTTTACTGTATATCAGCGCACAGAGTGTAGGTACAAATTCACTAATAAGCCCTCATTCATTTTCCTTAAAAGCTGGTTCAGCATGTTGAATAAGCGTTGATTAGTGCAGCACACTTACACTGTCATATAACCCACCCCTGATGATATGAAGAGTTATTTCCTATCATGCAGGCGTCATGCAGGCCCATGCATGGTTGGCCATGCTGTAGTCTTCGCATTGTGTTCAAGTGTAAATTCTTTGCTGAGACACAGGAGATGTTTGGGGATGCAACCGTCGGCCTTCATTGCCAATAGTTTGTTGATGTCGGTTTAATGTGTCTGAGTCCTGCAAAGAGTTAATATAAATCTAATCACATGGTGTAAGTAGCCTGCAGTGAGTGGAGTGTAGCTTGGATATGTGGATAGTGATTCAAGTGTAGGCATGCAAGCTACAGTATCTGAGGATGTCACAGTACAGAATGAGTCATGAAAGGAAGCATGTCAGCAGGATATTAGCTTCACTTAGCAAGAAACATTTGTCAATTTACAGTTTAAAAAAAGAGTGCAGAAAAGAGTATCAAAAAGGACAGTGGAGGAAAAAATTAGAAATAAGTGATAGTAAGTTTAAATAAAATCTGCCTGTAAGAGCCTCTACAGCTCAGTAGGTACCATATTATAGCAATGATACTCAACTTACAACCTGCGGGTCAAATCTAGCCCCTGAGGGGTGCCAGGTGGCCCCCCAAACCATTTTCTAATACACAGTAAAAATAAAATGATTCACACTATGAATTGTCCTGGAATCCTAGAAATGTGCTAAAATCATTTATAAAATCATAGAAACATCCTAAAATCCTTGTAATGTCTTAAAATCCTAAAATGGCCTAAAGTCCTAGAAACATGTTAAAATCCTGTGCTAAAATCAGAGAAATGTCCAAAAATCCTAGAAATGTCCTGAGGTCCTAGAAATGTATTAAAATCCTATAAACACCCTAAAATCCTAGAAATGTCCTACAATTATTGAAACATGCTTAAAATCCTAGAAACATGCTAACATTGTAAAAATTTCTTAAAATCAGAGAAATGTCCTAGAATCCTACAAACATGCATGGGGCCGCTGTGATTGGCCCCTGGCCGCCTGCCGCTTTGCAAAAGTGGCCCCGAAGCGAAACAAATGGAGTATCCCTGTGTTACAGAATATCTCGTTTTGTCTCAGTTTGTAACGCATCAGAAATACAAAAACAACAAGCAGCGGTGTAAGAGTGTGCAGGAACTATTTCTGGGCCAGGCGCAGTGACTTCCTGGAGTCTGACGACGAGATTTCAGGGATGCATGTTGTTTGCTAATGATCCTCTTATTGCACAGCAAAGCTGAACCAAAGTAAACTGTGGTGGGTGTTTTCTGTGGACAGCATGGTTAATTATTTTACCACGTCTTTGGTTTTCTCTATACCCAAAAAGTTTGGCTGCTCATGTTTCTTCCCCCAAATAACGTGTTAGCAATGTAGCCAGGTTCTCAACTTGATGCTGCCATTATTTTGGAAAGCAACCACGTCCAAACCCGGAAGTATCCTTTTTAGGCTACACATGGGTTAAAATAAGGGTTCCTAACCTTTATGAAACTGAATATATCCAGAGTGGTAATCATAACTTTAGTCTAGTTCAGTTATGTAATTACAGCTCAGTTTTTAGCATAAAGAACCAACAGCACTAATGCAGTTAGTGATTTGAGTTCATTAATAATTTCCTCCTCAGCTCACCACAGACCCCCACAAACAAGCCACCCCCTCCCCATGGCTGCCTAGATGCCAGTTTACCTCTGGAGTCGTGGCACAGCTTATTTGGTTTTGTGGCCTGACGAGCGGAGCAGATGATTCCTCGGGTCCAGAGCTGAGCGAGACTTTAACCCTCTCCTTCTCTGTGAGAAAGGCTCCGTGGTCACCATGCTTTGTTACTCCCACCAGCTGGAACACTATTGTCATGGAAATCTCTGTTGTGTTATTCTTGTGTGTGTGTGTGTGTGTGTGTGCGTGTGCGTGTGCGTGTGTGTGTGTGTGTGTGTGTGTGTGTGTGTGTGTGTGTGTGTGTGTGTGTGTGTGTGTGTGTGTGCGCGCGTGTGCGTGCGTGTGTGTGTGTGTGTGTGTCATACCCTGCAGTGGGGCTTGACAGACTACAGAGAGAGCCAAGAACAACACAGGGCTGGTCTAATATTGCCTCCCGCCCTCCTTTCATCCCTCCGTCCATTGCACCACATTCCTCTCACCTCCTTTACCACCACCCACCCTCCATTCTCGCCATCGCCATCCCCTCATCTATCCTAATGCCCTCCAAAAACCAAGAGGAGAGGCCAAAAGCCTGGACTTGGCAGGAAATCACAAGGGTGGACCCCTGTCACCCCTCCCTGAGAGCTGGGGGGAGTCATGCCCTCAGATCTGGGTTGAGTCGCTGCTCCGTCCAGCTGATAGGGTGGAGCTCTCCCTCCAGGCTTTATTGTGTCACTTCATGAAGCAGGGAAACAAATTGCATTTGTTTAAATGCACACATGCAAGAAAAATGCAAAACAGGTTTTGGTGTCTTTTCCAAAATCAAGCTTCACATAGTGATGATGATCTTCAAGTTGGCAGGCAGTTGTTTTTACAATTTTTGAAGGAGTTTCACTCCTTGTTTTTTGTTAGAGGTGGGTTTGTGATTAAAGTTGTGAAGGTTCTTCTTGTTGATTTTGGAGAATGAAGGTACCAAAACTGTAACATGACCAGAGGAAATGTAGTCCTGAGGTGGTCCTGAAGGTGTATGAGCAGGATGAGGTGGTGGTCATATTGGGGCCGGACGGGGTTACACAGACACACACACACACACACACACACACACACACACACACACACACACACACACACACACACACAATCGTGGTATGCAGGACCTGACCTGGGAAGTTATTTTAAGAGAGAGCCCTTCTGGAAATTCACTCAAAGCTGTGTGCCGCCACTGCTTTTCATCACTGACGTTGCCATACAGGCCAGCACATAACAACTTTAAGTCAGACAGCGCATGGAAAAAAAACCCTCTGTTCCTCAAAAAATGTTTCATATGATTTTAATTTCTGTACAACATGGCGATTTCCCAAATAGAATGCACTTTGAGTTTGCAGCAAGTGCTGAATATACAACTGGTAAAGTTCTTTAAAAGAACACCCACCTAATTTTACATGTCAAAGTCAGTTTATAGTCATAGGGAGTACTGCACAGCCTGCAAAAACAGTTGTACGACACATTCATGTGGTTCTGGAGGAGCTTTGTGATGACTGGAGCACTTCACCTCCAAAATGAACATTTGTGTATCAACTGCCAGGTGTCACATTGAACTTGTGAAGAAAACTTTGTTTTTCTTGCATCCCTCAACTGAGAACATTCTGCATGAGATGAAGTAAAGGAGGTGTGTGTTTAACAAGAGCAAAACTATGTCAAAACATTTGGTTACAAAATCACACCATTTGTTCAGTATAATCAAAGTCTCATTAATTCATTAATCAAGTCGTATGCTCAGTACCTCCCAAACAGACACCCCTCCTTTTTTTTTTTTTTTTTCTAACAGGGAAAGCCAGACTCCATTGACAAAAGCAGTCACTTTACTTCACTGAACATGGGAGCTGCTGGTCTAGCACTGCCTCAGTCAGTTTGTTTTATTTCTGTGACTTTTAAATGTGTGTAGCTTTTTTCTGATTTCTGCAAAGTCACTCAATGACACAAACAAACTGAGGCAAAGACCAGCAGCTCCCGCATTCAGCAAAGTAAAATGACTGCATTTGTCAGTGGATTTTGGTGATGAAGAGAGCGTAGATGAATCTCGCTTTCTGTTTAGTTCATCGCCAGAAAGGACTGTCAGTTTGGAAAGTCATGAGCATACGACTGGATAAAGAGAGTTGGATTTATACTGTGTGAAAGTTTGTAAACAGATGTTTTGATATAATTTTGCAGTTGTTAAACCTGGACCCCTATCACTTCAATTCATCAAGAATTTTGTCTGTTTTTAGATTCTTCATTCACCATGGAGACATGAGAGAAAAGAAAAGTTAACCTCACAAATAAACAACATATATATTTAAATTATTCACCCATATAAGGATGAGTAATTGAATTACATTTGGTCATTTGGGGGATGAAGTGTTTCTTTAGAAAACAGTCTTACACAGCTGGCATGGAGTTTGAAAGTGTCTCTATTTTTGTCATGTGATGCATACTAAAGTAGCTATAACTGATTTTTGGCTATTTGGTGGCAAGCTATAAATATGACATTGACATATCACCTTAAAAAAATAGTAATTGCGAGTTTGTTGGCAAACACAAAATTAGAAGAAAAAAAGGCAAGAAATAGTTAAAAATGAAGAAAATAAGCGAAATAATATCAGCTAAACTGAAGTATGCAAAAATGGTGGACGCACAACATGAGATATCAATTAATACATTAAGTGATAAGTAAAGTTAAAATTACATTAAAATTAAGTAAAGTGTCACCAGTGTTTAAACTTTAAACTACATTAACGAAAATTATCATTATCAAATTATCTTACATTAGTATGAATCGAGGCTACTGGCTTCTGTGGTGACTTTTGAAACGCCATTTTTTGTTTTGTGACGCAACTGTTCTGCCTCATCAGTGGTTCCAAGGAAACTGTAGGTCCTCTGATATTCACAAGAATATTTATCAACACTCCAAAGAGATTTAAGAGCTCTCTGGGCAAAACCAACACCAGCTCTGACTTGTTTACAAACTGGGTGGATGTTTTCTCTGATGATGGAGAAGCCTCGCTGGGATCTGTCTAATTGCTGGTAATATCTGTTCACAGTTTAGTCTCTAACCATCCTGGAATGCTTAAAATCACATTCAGAGGGAATGTGGGGAAGAAAAAACAGAGCTGCAGACTACAGGGGAAAAACGTCGGCATGCCTCCACAGCTGAACAACCAGCGCAGAACTTTTTTTTTTTTCTTATCTTTTTCCCCTTGCTCTTTGTTTGAGCTCTGACATTTACACAGGGCGTGATGTGGGCAGATTAACCACGTCACGCTCCTGTATTGCATGTACCATTTTATTATGCATTGTTTGAAAATGTTATCTGCGACTTGTATTTTCCTACTTTAAATTTCACCTTTCAAGTGTTTGCTTCACTAACATGATAAAGAGGGAATGCAGTTCTGGGCTGTAGCTGCTGGACAATAATCTTTGTAGTTTTGCTTTTGTTTTTTTTTTGGCTTTCCTCACATCAAGCAGTGTTTTCAAAATCACTGTCTGGGTGTAAATCCTATCTGGTGAAGTAACAACATTAACTAGTGGAATATTTGACTTATTGTAATTTTTCCATCTTTTAAGATGACCTCAACGTGAGTGCATTGCCTGACAAAAACTAGCAATTATCTCTCAAATGCTAACAATCAGGGCTCTGCATTTCTCTCTTTCATCACCACTAATAAAGCAAATAAGCCAAACGTTTCATGCAACATCTCTGCCAAAGTCTTCCCTCTCATGCACTTTGACCAACTGGCTGCCTGAAGGAAGCTGACTGGCACTCTTACTCTGAGTTAAGTGATTGATGATTTGTCTATGAGGGGACATGCAGTATTTCCAACATTAGAAGTTCACCATTTCAAACATGAGTCACACTTTTACCAAAACATTGCAGGCAATGAAAGTAAAACTCGACTAAACATGAGTGATGTTTTGCTGCATGAAATCATCTCTTCTGTGGAAATATGAAGCAATACATACTGTACATCAGGGAGCGTTGAATCACCTCGGATGGATGTCTGTGTTGTTGGAATAAAACCTTTTAATCACGCTTGGCTGTATATGTTTCTACAGTCTGATGTTAGTTTTCAGTGCTCCAGTTTGCTCTGTCCATGAAATGGACAGATTAGAGTGTCCCAGAGGAGACAAGTTGGGGGTGGGGGCAGTTTGGTATGAGACAGTCTGACAAACTGTGTATAGTCGGATGATGGTCATTCCCGTGTTTGTTTTATGATTCATTTTTAGTTTTAGATTGAAGGCAATTGTAAGAATTTCTATTGGCCTGTGCAACCATAACATATCTGCAGGGGTGTGTTGACCAATGTCAGTGACCCGATGCTTTTTTTGGAGCCACTTTCTGAGATTTCTGGATTTCAAGACTCATTTTTTGGCCAGTTTGAAAGCAAAACATTATTCCTACTTGTGCTCGAAGTTGCAGAATACAAGAACAAGCAAGCAAAGTTATAGAGGCAAAGGCGGTCATAAAAAAAGCACTCTTTTATAGTATGATTTTGCATTCTCTTGCCACTGTCATATTGACAGCTTTTCTGTCAATTTTCTGTCATCTCTGATGGTGTCATTCCCTGCCCGTCCAGCAGTATGGCCCAATATGCCTGACCAAGGTCACTATTAGACTGAAACATTGCATGCACACCTTGCATGCACCAGCTTGATTTTTATGTGTGCTCTCTCCACTGTGTCAAATTATCACCAGCTTTTATTGGTCCAGTGCAATGCAATGCATTCTGGTAATCGTAGGTTTTCTACTTCTTTCTCTCTTGGGCAAAAGCAAATGTCACAGCTCTTTTTTTCCTCTGCTTTCTCTGGTCATATGGCACCAATTTCAAAAGTATTTGCATCTTTCTGCTGTCTAGACAATACAGTTTTGTGACAAAACCATCATTCCAGCAGTGAAATACTTCTTTAAACTACTTTTCTGTTGTAATCATGTGATAAATGTATTGTTTCCATGAGTCTAGGGGACACTGAGGGGTCTGAGGATTTAGAGTTTTGCTGCATTGAAAACGGGTTCGTAATTTGGTCATCAACAACCGAGTCTCTTTCCATTTCTTGAATTAGTCTGACATTTTTAGTTCCCAAATCTTGGCGTCTCTCTAGTTACACATTTTCATTGGCATGTTCGTGTGAATGACCCCTCTTCTTTACACTTGAATGTTTGTAATCTTTCGGTTTCTCGCCAGCTGCGTCGTAAAAGCGGTATCAACATGCCCCTCTTGCTTGAATTCTCCAGACAATGACCTGCTCTATTCACACATGGGCTCAATCAGACATAACAAGGACTCTGTAAATTACACTGTATTTCATCAGGTCCAACTTATTCGGGCATTAAAGTTCTCAGGGTTGCAGTGCATGTGTGAAAGGGGTTTAAGAGAAAAAAGAGAGGTGGCAGAGAGGAGGCTTTTGGATCGGACAGTGAGATAACAGTTTTTTGTGGTTTTTCTTTCCCGAAGCAGGAATGTTGTTTACAGGCATTGGACAGCGACAGGAATGCAGACTGTGTTCTAAGGAAGTGGTTGTTGTCTCCAGAGGGGACTTCTTCAGCTCTGGCTGCAGATTCAGAGGGGAGAGGTTGACATGGACTTTGGGTGTATCACAGGGAGCATGCTGAATTGTCCCTTTTCCTTCAACAGACAATGGTGATGGTATAACATACCTGTTTACCACCTCACACAGCCGGAGATCAGTTTTCACTCTGATATTTCTGTGTGGGAAGTCATTCGAGCTCTGTCTGATACGCACCAGATCAACCATGGAGAACATTTCAGTAATAAAATGACTTGCCTCATAGAAATGTCACTAACAGCTTTTTCAAGCAACACATAAAATGAGCAAAATGAGTCTGCAACGTTATGTCCTAAATCTCGGATTTATTGAGAAACTGGATAGTTAAAAAGAATTCCCTGCCACATGTTTTTACAGCTTGAAAACCTGAAGCGATGACAGCACAGCAACTGGTGTGATCATCCCGTTGAAGGAAGTGACCGAAGGGTTCGTGTTTATTTGTCAGTGAGGAACAAAAATGTCAATCACGTGTTGTTCAGTCTACTTCAAGTTATGTCAGAATCATCCGCAGTCAGTTTCCAGTGGGTGTCATTCCAGCAGTGCTGTTGCAGATCCTTCCTGAGTAGTAGATGTGGATGGATGGGAGTGGCGCTTGTTAACTAGTTTGCCTCCTTTGTGTCATTCTTGTGAATCGCAGGGAAAAACAGGTGGTTAGAAAGATGCTGTGAATGAGCAGTTAGTGACTGAAGAAGATTTTGAGGGTGTGTCCGTTTTACTGATCTGAATTCTCTGTAGCTCAGCGTGTATAGAGAAGTATCAACAAAAACTGCCAAAACTCCAAACTTTTTATGGCTCAGTGCCTTTTATTGAGGTCTATTTTCAACAGGATGCTTTAATGTCTTCCAGATTGCATGTTCGGGCGGTTTTATTGTGCTTTTTTTTATCTCAGTTGCCACTGAAACATACTTGTAGCAATCTTGACTTTGTTTGGTACACTGCACACTAAAGCATATTTATACATAATTCTCCAAAATTAGGAGATATAGCAGGATATTATTATAGTTTGATGATATCTCCCTGGCTCAAAAACACTGAAATGACCACCCAAATCGAATAATAGTCACTCCCTTAGCTCTTCACAAGAGGTTAATTGCATCATTCTCCCTCGTCCTTTATCTCATGTTTTACTTTTGTAGTTGCTGTATTTTGCTCTTTACACAACACTGTCTTAATATCTTCTTTTTCTTTCTTTGTTTTTTTCATTGTGTCTTTCATACCTGATCAGTCAGGGTCGTAGGAGTTTTTACAGACACCTTTCATGCCTACAGGATGTGACTATTTCATATCCAAAACAGAATTTTGGAGGTTGGCAGTCATATTAGATCCTGCAACACTTCATCACTTCAACAGTTCATTAGATGAGCAGTCTCTGACGACTGCTCAGAAACCTTCAGGTTATAGGCTGTGATCTGAAATTTCCACAGGTTCAAATCTTTTCTTTTGCCAGTAGTCCAAAACTTTTAGAGCCACTTCTTGTGCCATAATATACTGAGTCTCTTTAATACATGGACATTCTCAACTCAAACTGAATATGCTCCTATATACTGCACTTAAACTAATCGTTGCCCTCTCTGAAGGAATTTAGGTTAGCAGTATATGGCATCGGAGCAACTAACTTTGTGTAAAGTGTGTGTCAGACTGTGGGTTGTTGAATTGGTCAAACAAACACAGGACATTCACCCAGGAGATCTGTATTTGTGTACTGTTTAAAACCAAGTCATTGTTGAGGTTTTTTTTAAAAAACTACATATCATCACATCATCAATACATAACATCAAGTGATGTGTGTCACGACATACATGTAATATGTCACATATTAAGGATTTGGGTTGCAAAGGGGTGGAAAAAATTTCAAGAAACTTTCCAGAAACTTTTCATGGGAATTATGGGAATTTATAGGAATAAACAGGAATAAACCTGGTATTTACAAAATTGAAGGTTTGCCCTTAACAGGGATTTTTAAAATAGTTTGGGACTTGAGAATATCTATGCTATTCCTCAATCACATGTACATAGCACACCTCTTACTGCAGGGGTATTGAGGCCACGCCCCCCCACATGCACTGTGCGTTCCTCCATCACATGCACAGGTGATTTCTAGAACCCTGGACTGTTGAGGAAATAATAGTTTCCTGTAAGAAGAAAAAAACAGAAGTTTTTTTTTAAAAAAGAGACAATGCATGCAGAGTGGAAAATGGCATGTCGTCAGTGATGCTTGAGGTTTATCTGGCGTCATAGTTTGAAGAGTGTAGCCAAGCTGCTGTATTAGACAAATAGGGAGTGAGAACATGTTAGCGCAGCCTGAATATTCATATAGGAAATTTGCAAAATAATGGTATATTTAGCGGGCCTGTAGTAAAGACTACTTAAGTCTGGGTATCGTCTGCCATCTTAGGAGGGTGATGTCATGGCTGCCCTGTATCCGGCAGTAGCGATATCCGCGGTGGGGGAGTTCCCGCTCAAACACCCGTCCAACCAATTGTTTGCAGCTCCGTTAAATGCAAGGGGAAGGATTGGCTGTCAGAGCTGTCAATCATGGTGTAAAAGCCCCATTTTGTATAATTTAATAACTCATTGAAACCGAACTTATCATTAAAACAAACACTTGAACAAACATCATGGTGATGAGAACTTCCTTCAGAGTCAGAGACCATCTTAGGGAAAAATGTATTTGGCGTGTACTTGACTTTTTAGTTCAGCCTAAGACAATTCACTAACATGGAGGGGCGGGTCTTAGGACCTGTACTGCGGTCAGACAACAGGGGGCGATCGAGATTAAATAACCTCACTTTGGGGGAGCTGTCATATCGTCCCTCTTTATATACAGTCTATGCTCCACACTAATCTGATGAAGATGGACTTTGGGGTCATGTGTACGTTGATCTGGGCCAGGGTGAAAAAAATACTGGTTCACTGGTTGTGAACTAATTTTATGTGCATTTCACAAATGGAGACACTGTTAGGATGATTCATTTTCAAGTCTAGCAAAGGAATGTGCCTGTAATAGAAATTTAGTTCTAAAAAACTAAAGTAAAGGAACTTGATGAAAGCTTTATAAAGATACAGAAGTGCTCAGATTAGAATTACCACCACTGCAGTTTCAATGTGATGACACAGCAGTACTTTTGTCTTACTCAATTAGAGACTGCGTTCTGGATGTATCAGCAGCATTTTGTGTCCTGGCATAATAGTTTACAGGCCTTGTATTTGTCTGGTCTAAGCATGAGCTGTTCTTTTTATTTTCCCAGTAGCGCCTACAATTTCCACAGCTATCTCATGTCTGACTCCATTGCTATCTAAAGATCTTGGGATTTCACAGTTTTTCACAATCTCTTCACTTCTGCAGAAACAAGACTAACAAGACTGCCATACGACACCCTGAAAATGCTCAGCAGAGACACTATTCAGGCACAGCACATGAATTACCTGTCTGGGCCTGTAGCAAGGAAAAGATCTCATCATTTTTAAGCAAACACACACACACACACACACACACACACACACACACACACACACACACACACACACACACACACACACACACATACATACATTCACAGCCCAATTAGATATCTGTAAAGTACTAGAAGTAATGTGTCACATGCTCCTCTCCCAGCTACAAATTGTGTAAGAGCAAACAAAAGCACAGGGATCACAGGGTGCGTATATGTTTCCAGCAGTTGAAATGCACTCTAATTTGACCACACTAAGGCACATGTGGTAATGAGTATTACTCTTTCATAGTCAAAAACCAGTCTGAGGAGTTTGTCACACCCTGTGATCTGATGTCAGAAGTGGGTGAAGAAGTCCTCCAATCCTTTGCTAATATAAAAGTAACAATGCCAGAGAGAAGAAATACACTTAGCAAGTAAGTCCTGCATTCAAAATTCTACTTAAGTAAAAATACAAAAGAATGAGCGTCAAAATATATGAATAAATGCAGGACCGATCATTTCAAAACTGGGTATCAATGAAGTCTTAATCTGAGATATTACTTTATCAAAAACTGAGTTATTGTAAACAAACAATATAAATAATAATATAAACAAATCAATGTAGTGAAGTAAAAAGTACAGTTCCCTCTGAGATCTAGTGGTGTAGATGTATAAAATAGCAGAAAACGGAAGTACTCAAGTACCTCAAAATTGCACTCAAGTACATTACATGAGTAAAGACCCTTTTACACTGCCTGTTCATGGAGGGATTGTCGAGCCTTTGCTCTGCCTCACAGCTCTTTATACAATGAACAGGCAGTACATTCACATGTACAGTTTAGTCAGGCTCAGGCCATAGCTCGATTAGGCCATTTTTTTGGACTACTACTACACAGTTTACAAGCAGCGGGGAGGAATCGATTTATTGACGGAAGTATGTCCGACTCTGCCTCAGATGGTGGAGATATGGCCCTTTTCAGCTAGCTGCAATGACTATGTAAAGAACACCTAGTCCAGTATAAGTCTGACTAAGATGTGTCACAAGACGGAATAAATCAAATAACAATTGCATTATCAGGGAGTATTAGTCCAACTTGGAGAAATTTGATTTAGTCCGAATGTATTTTAAAAGTCCAGTTTTAGTCAGAATAACACAATAATTGGACTTTTTCTACCATCATGTAAACGTACTGAATAGTAGAGTGGGGGACAGAGTTGTTTCATCTTAAAGCCGGCAGGAGATAGTGACAGCGCAGAAATGTGTCTGTGTTAATGGGACGGCCAGATGGACGGGACCATAGGCGGGACAGCTATGATGTTTCCTGACAATATGTAAAGTGTGCGACATACTGCCAGGAGATTTAAAAATCAGCTAGAAGCAGTTTCGGGCTAACTTAAAGAAGCAGAACAGCAGCCAAAAATGTATAAAATTTGGGAAAACAACCAGGTCTGGGAGCTCCTTATCCTCTAGCACAGGACAAGATCAGCTGCCATATAACAGGGACAGTATGCCATTGCTATTGAAGTGTTGCCAGCACATATGTTATATGTTACACAAGAGGCCAATGCTGCTGTGTTAATGTCACACCCATCACCTTTTTTTTGCCTCTGGGATGCAGGCATGTTATCTAAGATCACACACTGGGGCAGCATAATGCAGAAGTTTTTTGGTTCTATGTTAAAAAAAAAAGCAAAGGCATCTTAATGAAGGGATTTTGCAGCGGCCCCATCGTGCAATCTCTGTGTAAAAAGGGCTTTAATGTTATTTCCTACCACTGGATGCCACATTGCCTCACAGGGAGCGATCTGTGGTTTAGGACCATTAGCAAAAGTAAAATATGATGCTTGCTCATGAATTTGGTAAATTAAAAATAAAGTCAGTTTCCTATCTATTGTCTGTGGAGCTCCTCCAGGCTGTACATCAGTCTGACTTCTTGGCTCACTGGTTTTTCACTTTGCCAAAGAACTGTTCATGTTGATTAATGCTGAGTGGACTATCCTTAGAACAAAGTGATGAGTCAGGATTTAAATGTCTGTTTTTGTGCAGCAGAGAAGAAATTGAGAAAATAGATATCTCCTGATACATCCTGTCCTCAGTGGACGAAACTGATGTCATCCAGTGGTGACAAACATATTGAGGCTGTTGTAGCTGGATTGACTTGTCACAAGACCTTATTGAAAAAAAAAAAAAAAAAAAACTTCCACTAGAAAAACATTTTATTGGGACTTTCTGGAAAAATGTGGAAGCATTTCGGGTCCAACCCACTGGAATGTCCTCTCTTGTAGCCAGGCAAAGTGTGTGAGAGCAGCCTGGCTTTGGATTGGTATAAAGGTGGTTATTGACGTAGGTGTGTATATGAGAGGAAGTGTGAATATGAACCTTAAATGGATACTTTTAGCCAAAGTGCCCTTAAACCCTCAGATCAAACATGCATTGTAACAGTGGAGCCAGTGGAGAAGTGACCTTTAACCTCAGAGTGCACTTTTGATCTTCACATAGCAAATGTTAGTGTGTGTGATTTGGAGTTTTAATCACACAAAACCAAACAGCCACAGTTTAAAGAGTTATGTGTAGTTAAATGGTGCTGACACTGCCAAGCTGAAAAGCCATATTGACCATTTATTGACTTCAATCTAGAATTCCTACTGGGTAGAAAAAGCACTTGAAAAGCACTTTTCTGATCTTTCTGGACAATAAGATGCATCTGGAACCAGTCAGTCTGAAGTCTGGGTCACCCCTCCCCCTCAACAATGTGTGGGTGGAGGGCAATGAGACAGAGAGGTGAAGGAGGGCAGACAGAGACAGAAAGACAGACACAGACTTGAAGACAAAGACAGAGGTATAAGAAAAGTGTAGTTACTCCAGAAATTATGTAAGGTCGTGCACATTTCAGTCACTAAGGGGAATGCAATATGAGTTTGTTATAATGGTCCTAAATAATGGTATTATTGAGCTTCATTAACACTTAACCAACATATCTATAGCTATCCTTTTTATTAGTAAGCATTATGTAAAAGCAGTAGGGATACACGTTAATGTCAGCACACATCCATATTGGCTAATATCAGCCTCAAAATGAACTATCAGATTCGGCTAACATGCTTTTCCTTATTTTGCACAGTGAATGAACTTGACATACACTGAAAAGTATTGCATTTCATGTCTCTGCTGGTGGCCCAACGTGATAAATGCAAAATTTAATTTTAATTTTACCACAGAAGAGACTTGATGAATGCTAAAAATTAGATGGATGTATCTCTCATTATTGGTTCTCACCCAAATGAGTCATTACATGTTGCATATTGGAAAAAAAAATGCAATATTGTGCATCCCTAAAGAGCAGGTATCATTTTTAGCCACGCTTACCATGCATCCCATGACTTTGATTTCAAAGGTGAGAGTTGGCCCATCACATGTTAAATGTCGTATAGCACCTGCACTGCGTTATTTAACACTTGTGCAAAAAAAAAATAAAAGAAAATACATTGAGCCTATAGCGTATGGGTAACTGGTAGGTAATGATTCTGAATGCTGAATAAGTGTTAATAAATACATAATAAAATATAAATAATTTCTGTAATTTTTCTATATTTGAAAAACACATCTCAGCTCTACAGTGGCCATGTTTTCATCAGCTTCAAATCCATCTTCCATCCGTATCCTCGTTGTTGTCATCTATTCATCAAACTGTTAGCTGACATGACAAACACTGACTGGATTTGGACAACATGAGTTACACTGACTGCATCTGTGTACTGTTTATGCTCTAAGGGCTTTGATTCAGGTTAAATAATGAATGTTCAAGCTAAGAAGAAACATGACTCGTCATTTGCTGAAAGACTCACTTCCCTACACGTGTGTCAGTTTATAACAGTTTACAAAATGAGGTTAACATTTTCAAGTGCTGTTTCAAATTAGCTTCACAAAATGACAGGTTGGCATTTTATGTGTTTCTTAGTTTAACCATAGTGAAAAATTAGGAGAAGAAGAAAACTGAGAAGAAATTAAGCATTCGAAGTGCAAAAAAAACCCCCTTTTTTATCATCTCTTTGTGGTTTTGTGTTTGACTTGTGAAACATATTTCCTCAGGCCTTCAAAAATTTCCCAAGTGACTCAATCTGAGAGGCTAAAGAGCTAAAAAAAACAAAAACAAATGGAACCGCTTCAATTGGGAGGTATCTGGATAACCCAATGTGCTTTTGTATAAAACTTAACAAGAAGAATGCTTCTCATGGCCTCCCTAGAAGGGTCAAAATAAGATTTCCCTGTGACTATAAATTGCTCATATCTGTAATTCAGTGAAGGGAAAATAATTAGCCCCAAAGAGTTGCAGTGTCAGGATTCTTCTCCCCCAGACTAATTTACAAATCTGGTTTGAATGTTGGCTTTTGGCCCTGCTGTGACGTCGGCCCCAGCAGCAGGCAGCAGGCAGCAGGAGCAGGAGGGATTACCAAACCCACCATGTGTGGATTCAACCATCTGTTGCCTTTGTTTCCTTCACATGCGCGAGGAGGAGGACGCTGTAATCCTGTGCACCGTGGAGGTCAAGTCCATGTCACTCCAGTCAGTCCAGGAGTGAGATCGTAGTCCTGTATGATCCAGATATCCCTATTACTGCTGTACATACACAGCTTATACAAGAGAATTCGAGGTTTAAAACTTGTTTCAAAAAGTCATGCATGATTCATTTCTGCAGACAGCTGTACTGCTTCAGGGACCTAAATGCCTTTGTGCTCAGACTGATTTTTCATTAAGGGAAACAAATGAGCACTTTGGGTACGTCGTGTCCTCTGAGGTATCCTGTTTGGGGGCTTGAGGCGCACTTCTCCTCCCTAGGCTATGCAGACATGAAACTGCTCCTTTCCTTCACTCACCATCTTGTTTTTTTCTTTTATAGACATCTGCTGGCACTTTGGGCTGTAACGCTTTTACCATGTGCCCCTGCAGCAGCAGCAGCAGCACAGCAGACCTGAAACAAATCCTCCCCCTTCAGACGAGCCAGGTGAGTAGCCTTGGAAGCTTCGGTCATGAAAAGAAGTGAAGAATGTGCTAAGTAATGTAAATGTGACTTGCAACAAGACGCCCAAGCATGACCAGACCAGTAGCAGCAGGACATTTTTTTTTAAACAATTTTTTGCACCACGCTGGAGTCGTTTCAACAACTTTTCCCTTCCCCTGGAAAAGAGGTAGTCAGCTCATCCAGGCTTCAGCTGTGTCTGATGGAAAAAGCCTAAAAGGAGGCAAAGTTGACCGGTTTTCATCTCCCCCACTTCCTCACTTGCACAAATTGGGTTGCTGCAGAGAAGTGCACTGTTAGCATTACTTTGGCAAGACCTCAAGGTTTTTGTAACTTTTTTCCAAGGTGTCATTTTACTGGCATAGAGGCCTTTTTGCTTCACTAATATTCTCACAGAAATGTGTTGCAGACTAACTTAATTAGTCTTAAAAAACTGTCTAAATCTGCTCTCACCACTCTAATTAGTGTAGTGATTTTTGTGTCAAATTTAGATTTTCATGCCTCTGTCAGTCTTGGGTTTCTGGGTGAACTTGACGTCACCCTCTGGCGCATATCATAAAGGTGACATCACCTCGGCGCTCCAGTTACATACCAAAACCGTAGAGAGTCTGAAACATACCATCAGACCCAGGCATTGGGTTCAAATGGAAACATCTGGATTTTTTTCTTTTAAGTTAAAAAAAAATTGAGTGCATCTGTGATGTACACTGCTACACTTTTGACGTACAGTGGAGCATCACATCACTATACAAGAACACAACAGAGAGGAACTGCTACTATAAAGGTTCAAAATAGTATAAAGGCACCTGTTGTAAGGGTTAAAACAAAAGAGGGAGCTCAGTACTGTTAAGATGTATGCCAGCACTTCATTACCTTTAACAACAGAGCTGTTGATTCAAGCTGTCCAAATGAAATGTTTGCTTCCGAAACATCTGGAACACATTAAAGTGAAAAGCCAGGTTTTCACTTTAACATATTGTGCTAGGCTACAGTTTGGCATCCATCAGTTGTCTCTGAGAATTAACCAAGCAGAAGAAGCTCACTCGTATAAGGAAACTCTCAATAAAAAGTTCTTAGACTCAAAGTTAATATCAGAATGGGTGTTAACTGTTTCTCAGAGGGTTTTCCTCCAGATCCTCCTGATTTCCTCCAAACAGCTATTGTGACTTTCAGACAATGGTGAATAACACATGACGCCTGATAAGTTTAAATAACAAATCAAGAAAAAAACATGAAAAAAGCTTTAAATGCTAGTTTCAGACTGACGCAGCTCTCATATTTATGGCCACCGTCCACTTTGTGTAAGTAGCCAAGCTGTTTTCATGCACTGTTTGTGTTTTCCCATGAAAAGTAATGCACCAAAATTTGCAGGCCAACAAATGCTACATAATTGTGTGACAGTAATTCGTGTATAAACCACAAATTTTGGGGGGCTGCGATTTAGTGACCAATATGCTGGCAGGACTGAGAGGCCCATAAGGATGTTGTCCGGGAGTGGTGGATGGGTCAAAAATCTTAGGCCTTTGCACCAATATGGCTGCTCAGGACCCCAACAGTAGTAAAAGCTGCAATACTACACAGTTTATTAATAATTATAATTCTGTCGTGTTTGTCTCTCATTAAAACAGTCATACTCACACTTCTGTACAACTTCTGTCTGTGGACATGTTGCTGCGGTGTTTGTATGCACATATCAACCGGTAGTGCAATCAATGGCTAACCTGGTTAGGAGTCAGATTGCTTATTGCTCATATTGGTTTTCTGACTTGCTGTGCTGGAACTTGGGCGTGATGTCGTTGCCAGCTCCGACCTCTGACTTTTCTGAAGCGCAGCATTAAAATGAGGTAATAATACATCATTACCTTCTGTAGAATGTGAACGTAGCAGAGACCAGAGCATCGCTGTTGTCTGCTGCTGCTCCACAGCCGACTCCCCATGACGAGAGAAGCTTTGTGCGTTTACGCACAAGGAGCAACAGAACTTCATCGATTATTTAAAGTAAAAGTTAAGATGTTTCCTCTCTCAAGGAAACAAAATTTGGTAGAACTCATCCTCAATGTAAAAGCAAATTTATAACTATACTTTTTAGTTTTGGGTCTTGGGTAGTTTTAAGAGCCTGCAGCCATGTTAGTTCTGTGAGGTTGTACTAACTGTAAGTTTTTACAAAAATTGGTAGAATCCATCCTCTTTAATACCTGAAGCAAATTTCACAGTAATCCATCTAGTCGTTGTTTTGATATATTTGTCTCAAAAACAAATCTTGCAGCCTCTCTGCAGGCACTGGAGAAAAAGTCAGAGGATCACAAAACTCAGTATGCTTCATCTTATGGCAATCATGAATGTCTGTACAAAATTTCATGACAATCCATCCAGTGATTTTTGAGATATTTCAGTCTGAACCAACCGTCTGCCAGCCACAGTGTTACCATGGATAAAAACACAGTAAAAATGCTTTGTGGTCAAAACATACAGATAATAGACTTAACAGATTGACTTCTGCAACACAATGAGAAGAATTCTTCTCTACTCATGCTTCTAGGGACACGTGCACACATTTCTGTGAGTCATTTATTGTGGTATAACGTCACTGTGTCAGTATGTTTATGTGTACAGAGAATTTTGGATAACAGCTCCTGGCTGTCCTTGTTTTGGTTATATTCAGGACAAACTGTTTGTGTGTCATCACATCCTGCTCATAAATATCCTGATGCGCTGAGCATGGATAGAAAAAATACAAAAACAGTATTCTGACAACAAAAGCTCACTGGATAAAGTGGATGCATGTTTCAGTGTCTCACAGTTTCATCAGTGTTGCCTCAGTTGCCCTTTTTATACCTTAGATGGGAGATATGTGTGTTATTGTAAATAAAATATGATGCTGGCATGTTCCAGATATAAAACAGAAGCACTGAGTGGTCTAAATATGTCTGCATAGGAATAAACTCACAATATTGCTGCACAAATCCACAAAAGAACAGAAAGACAGTAGGCGATCACCATCATTACTTTTATTACCATTTTTAGGTCCCCTTCCCTTAAATCAAGTAACAAATTACTGACTGGAAAATCACCATCTGTTATTTCAGAGACTGAAACTAAAGCACAAAGTTCCCGCAACTCACCCGCTCTCGCATCTATGTTGAGAAACCGTCACTGGTGTGAAATGCCTGGCATTTAACTTATCATGCAGCTTTGGAGCATGAGCTGATAGTGTCATTAGGAAACCTGATTGAGGCTGCAAGCACTTCTCGAAATGTTTTTGTTTTTTTTTCTTTCTTTTTCTGTTGTACCTGCATGTTGTTCTTTTGCCACAAATCTGTCTGTGCCTTTGGTGTCCTTATTGTTTCTTTGTGGAATGTTTTAATTATTTATTTATTTTTTGGGTTGTTTTTTTTAAAGTTTTTCCAAAAGCTCTCTTCACATTTTCCTCAGAGTAGAACAGATTCAATTACAAAACCAGAGAGCACATTTAATTCCATTTTAGTCAAAACACAGTAAAAAAGGAAGCCCAGTAGAAAATGCCTGACTTCTTTGGTCTTGGAGAAATGGTAATGAGTGCAAATGCAAACAGATATTTAACAAAACGATGCTGAACTATGAAGAAGCAAAGGTTTTTCAAACAACAAACATAAAACAACACCACATTTAGACTGCAAAGAGTTAAAGGCTGCAGATGTGGACTGAACAGTACCAGTAACTGAGACACTCATAACTGAGTCACGCACAAACAGACACACACAGGGACCATTTGTTTACTGAGAAACCTGCACCATGAATCAGCACTTCTTTGTTATGGGAGAACCAAAATACGGCTCTTGACAATCACAAACACCAGGCAGAGCAAAATAATGTCTCCTTTCACTTTTCATATGCACCCAAACACACCACTGAGAGATCTAACTCTCTTCGATCAAAATGAAAAATCAAGTGTCTCACAACTGACAAATAAACACTGGAAACTGCTTGAAGAGAAGCTAAAAAAAAGTCACGTCTTGAGGTAATGCTTATAACTGCAACGGAGACTCCACATAAACCTCTAAGGTTAACACGTCGCTAAAGATAGTCTCGTCAACCGCAAGTTGCCATGAAATTTCTCTCTTGTTAAACACAATGAGTAATGTTACTGGAACAACTCTTATTTGGTGATAAACGCAGTAAAGAGTGGGACTCAAATCCTCAGAGTCACTCAAATCTTATCGTGTGGAAACTTTACTACATTCACAGGCGAATGCACAAAAGGTTTGCATAGCTTTTGCGGCCGCTAAACCTGCTCAAATAAGATCCCGTAAGCGTTAAATGCGCCACTGACTGCGCTGCAAATAGCGCCTCAGAGCTCCTGTGCTATTTGCATGGATTTAAATGGGCATACAGATGTAGCCAGCTAGAGTTTACCGTTCATCTGTGATGGGGCCAGGGCAGATTTGTGACGCAGTTCCTTGGTTGGTCCCTGGCTGGAATGAGATCCCCATTGTTGACATAGTGAACATAGAGCTGTCTCATAACGCCCCAAAGTGAAACCAATTGCAATGGTTTAACTATCCACCAGGCTGTGCAGTGATTATGGAACCAAAGTGTTTTTTCCGCACCTGAAATCTGCTGCAAAATCAGTTGTTTTGTATATTCCACCACTGAAAATCTGTGTTTCAGTGTACGTCACTGGTGTACTAGTTTTTGTGAAGGAAGCACTATCTCATGGTGACATGTTGAAAAGGAATGGGTGTGTTTATTGTTGAATCTTGTCATATCGTGTCAGGAAACAGGAAGAGAGTGAGAGGTTCCCAGTGGCTAGGAGCTGACTGATAACTGGCTGGGAACTGCCTGGATGATCAGTTCGGAAGGAAACTTCTAGGTGGCTGTTTCTATACATTTGGTGCAGAATTGCCCCCCCCTCTGAGCCTCAATGCAAAATCAGTTTAATTCACAAAGATCAACACTATTAGTCACAGGCAGTTACAGTGAAATTAAGAGCATCTTTAGAGTTTGTGGTAACTGAATCTCATTTATGTCACACCCAGTACTAACCCTAATTCAGTTTCTTTTTGTCAATTTTAAAGTTCTGAGGAGTGCCTCTGCACCTCATCAGTCAGTAGCTTCAGGTCTGAAAATTTCATTGTTGTTCTTGGCAGAAAAGCATATTTATACTTTGCCACATGGATAACTGCAATCAGATGCAAAACAAGACAAATTGCACTCACCTGCAAAAATGTATGGCCATAATATAATAATATCATTAGCACAATATATTTTGTGAATCAGACCTTAAGAAGGAGCAGGTAGTGGTTGTAAATGATGCACAATCCATGATGCTATCAGCGGCCGCACTCCATTCTTTGTGAATTCGCCAGTAAATGTAAAAAAAAAACAAAATGGAAAAAGTGAAACTTCACTGTGGAAGAAGAAGATTGGAGAAAGAAGATTATTAAGATATATGTATTAATGAATAGTTTAATATTTGGGGAAATATGCATATTCCCTTTCTTGCTGTTAGTTGTTTAAGAAGAATGATGTCACTCTGCCCTGCAGCATGAATTTAACGCAGTAGTGAACAGTCAGTTAGCTTAGCTTAGCATAAAGACTGAAAAAAAGAGAAACACTTAGCCTGATTATCTGCGGACACAAAATCTACCTACCAGCACCTCTAAATCTCACTGATTCACATGTCGTATTTCATTTGTTTAATCCAATTAAAAACCCAATTACGGACAAGTTGTGGTATTACAGGAGGTTACATGCTGTAATATTGTCATAACCGCATGTAAAACCGCAAATTGACATTTTTGGTTGGATGAAACAAAATAAGATATAACATTTTTAGTTAGTGAGTAACGAGATAGACAGAGCTTGGTTTAGCTGTTTCCAGGCTATGCTAAGTTAATCATCTGCTAGTAGTAGCTCAATTTTCATGAAAGCAAAGTATATTTTCTAAAATATCAGAACAGTTTCTTTAAGTTATTTTTGGGTACAGTGCGGATATAATCTGAATTATGTAATGTGATTTTAGATGTTCTTCTAAAACACTTGATATGAACATTAAGTCGTACTGTTTTTTGACCCAAACTACATTAAACACAAAACTCTAGTAACAGGAAGAATTCAGTCTTGTGTCTACAAAATGACTTAAAACAAACATTGAATGCCAAGTTGATGTTCTGCCTCACACAACCAGTTAATCCACTTCAACTATCTGACTACTATCCATACTAGTTGGCTAGATAAACCTGCTGCTACATAAAAAGATATATTTTGTTTTCCACCGTGGTAAGGGGGAACTGATCAGCACAGTAGTTAAATCATTTCACTCTCACCCACACAAACACACCTCCACACACTATGACCCACCACAGATAAAAACGTGCAAACTTGTTCCTAAATCATTCCAAATAGTTTCCCCCTATATAACATAAGCCATGCTACAGACAAATGGTCCATTTAAAATATTCCATCAGAAGGCCTCAGACTCTTAAGGCACTTACTGCATGAAAATCATAAAAGAAGACATACTAAACTGAATTACATGGTATCAGTAATTCTTCCACGTGCTGCAAAGTTAAGACAGTCATTTGCGAATTGTACTAAGAGATACCAGAGAAACTTATGTGAATTTCAAAGCAGTGAACACCTGAGCGAGATGAGCACTCAACAAGATGATGGTGAAACTTCACTTTATGCAGTTCATACTTTCAGTGATTTCAATAAAATCCTAAAATGCTGCATTGAAAAGACATTTTGAATGTTTAACAGATGTTGGTAAATTCACCAGAAGATTAATGTGTTTAAATGTGTTTGCGTTACACATTAAAGGTACAGTGTGTAGGATTTAGTGGCACTGAATTCCTTCAGTTTTAAAAATTAAAAAAAAAAAAATTATCTGCAGAGGTCTCATAGGCAGTTTCACGTAAGTCTATGTTTTTCCGACACCGTTCGGCTCATCGCAGGCAGGCTGCTAGCCTAGCACCTGCTAATGTGTGCTCATCTTTTTCTCCAGATTTAATCCAGATTCCTCAAAGTTTGTTTTTTTTATGGGAGCTAGATTATCAGGTCAGGTTTCTTCCTCTCCAAAACAAACTGACTTGATTGAAAATGGCAAAAACGCAGAATAAAGTGGTTTCACGATAAAAATCAGTCTTTTTCCAACACTGTTCAACTCGCCACAATGGGGCTGCTAACTAAGGTAGCTGACGTGAAAATGAAAAACGCTAAAACATTATTGGCCCTATTGAGAGCCAATGTTTTGTTTGTTTGTTCTGGAATACTGTAAGAACATGGCGATGCAACATGGCTGCCACCGTGTAAGAGGACCCGCTCCCTATGTGGATATAATAGGCTCATTCTAAGGTCAAGAAACGCGATGATTCTTATTTTCAGCTGATTATAGACTTAAGGAAACATGCTTAATTAATATTATTCCATTTCTGCCAATATATCCATCTAAATCCTACATACTAGACCTTTAAAAGCAACTTGGATCAGTCCCAGCATAAGCCAAAGTGCATGATGTTGGAGAGAAGGGGACAATGTCAAAACAGAACCCGTTTCATGGTGTCACACTACAGAACAATCAACTATAGATTCGCTTAGATCTGAAACCTATATTCTTATTTTAATGTTACAAACACCTTAAATTATGTAAAATAAACAATATGCTGTGACACTGCCTATGTGATGTGTATTCCATAAAATAATAGGTACAGTAGGTTTTTAAAAAAGCAAACAAACTTTGAATCCATCAAAGTGAAAGACTGACTGGCTTTGTACGTCTTTCCAGTAACTAATGCTTCATTTATCTGCAGGTCCTTTCAAAATGAACCAAAGAAAACGCCTTGATAAAAGAGTCAAGACTTGGATCTTCCTTTCCTTCTCTTCTGTGGTTTTTGGCATCTTGAACTGGACAGCAGTTCGGCGTCCTTACAGACAGTCGTACATGCGCAGGGTGCGCTCCAGTTGCTGGACAATACGCTGGTAAAAGGCTATCTGCTCCGTGAGGTAGGCCTGCATCATGTCTTTGAAGTCCACCTCCCGCTGCCGATGGAAATGGCTCATCTCTGCCTGGAGGGCAAACCCAACCGTCCGACAGCGTTTTCTAATGCCATCTGCCTCGTCCTGGTCCATCTTCCCTTCGTCACTCATCCGCTGGCTCTCCTTCACCTTAGCAAAGGCACCTGGGTCAAGATAAAAAGAGATATTATTTATAAAACTGTAATAATACAGACACAAAATATTGCTGTCATTATCACTTCCGTCAAGAACTTGCACAGATAGATTTGTTGTCTGTTTGTCAGCAGGATTACGGAAAAACAGTTTTCTAGGGCTGCCTCTTGGAAGCTGAAGATCCAAATCATCCATCTTGAGCGCAATTAGCTTGTTTACCGTATTACCCTTTCACAAACAGTAGGCCTGTTAAAGCGTCCAAATGACATGGTTCTTTATTACCTAAAGTGGTGTGTGATGACACATAGTTTCAGTTTAACCTGCCAAATTTTTGAGATACCCATCTTTGCCACCACCCAAATGAAACAAAAGCATTTCATCACATACACAGTGCTATCTAGCTATGCCAGTAGCTTGGTTTTATTTTGTAGGTTTTGAGGGGGTTTTTTTTCATAACATTTATGCCTCTATCTGAATTGTTTTTGCGACTGCGTTGCATCGCCAAGGTTCTTCAACAGTGCCAGAGCAGCCGTCCATATCACTGATTCATCACATTTCTGCTGATCACTGTAACAGTGAAATCTTAATCATCATTATGATTGAATGTCAGAAGGACGATCAATGATTCATTCATGGCGCTCATGTGAAAACCAACTGTACAGAATGCTCAACATTAAAATGTTCAGCAACCACTGACAGAGAGATGAATGTACATAAAAATAATCATGAACTTAATCATTTACAAATAATTTAAGATTAACTTCATAAATGAGCCTTTGAATGACAATTTACACAATGCAGTATAAGCTGTAAAAAATAAATCACACAATCAGTGAAGTTGTCAGATAACCTTAAAACATTGTTTTCTAACCCCTAATTTATATTTAATTTCCTTCCTATCATATCACCAGCAGCTCTCACAGCTAAAACTGTGTGTACGCCTGCTCTGAATATGTGAATATGTGAGGTTGGCACATCTTTTACCACATATTTCTTCTTTATGAATCCAATCTTATGTGCGGGAAAAGGCACGTGATGGTTTTATGTGTACACATCATTTATGCGTCTGGCTCCTGGTCAGTATCTTTTTATAAAGCCCTGACTTCACCTGAGCGCTGTGGGGGAACACACACTTAAACATCCCAAAACAGAATATGAGAAAATGCAGGCAGAGGGCAGAAGCTCTGCAGAAAAAGACACCACTGCAATCTTTTAGTGGGTCTTTAGTGGGGACTGAGAGGTATTACTTTTATAAGAGTCTGTACATTGTTTGTTTTTTTTAGAAATATCCTGCTTAGGGTACCTTTAAATTGACAGATAAACATGGCAAATACAACAAAACTAACTGAGTGATTAGATGCGAAGTGAGAAAATATGTTTCTTTTTTGTATCTGGTTGGACTGACCTTTTAACGTCACTTTCAACATACAAATCACTATTTTCAGACTATGTAGAACTAACAGAGTATCTAAATAAGATGTTTGTGGTGGTAAGCTGACGTGAATAACTGAAAAGCTTTAAAATGTGGAAAAAAGCATACAAATAAAACACTATAACAGAAGTTCTCATAAAAGTCAAGTATATTTAAAAACAGTCTCATGTATTATTGCTCTTTGGTTGGGTCTATATTTCTGTACGTTCTGCTTAATGTAAAAAAATACAACAGTAATGTTATACCAGTATCTCCTCCATGGCCCTCAGCAGTAAAGACCAACATCGTAACTTTTACCCCAGAAATAAACTACTGCGAAGCTGTGCGCTTTATAGGTAGAGCAGGGACCACACAATTGCTTTTTGTTTCATTGCATACCAAACGTCTCGTTTCAGTATAATGTTGTAACCACATTTACCCAGACTGAACATGACGTCACTTTCCAAGAGAAGAACATGGCAGCCTAATGGCATGTTGCCATGCTGCATTTCCCATCAGATTAGCGAGTCTCACACAAGCTGAGCTCGATACCAGGAAGACGGCTGATTTTAGTCAGATGAACTAACTGGCAGGACTAGTTTACAGTTTGTTGTTGTTTGGTTTTTAATGTATCTGCTGCAGAATTCAGGTTTTATCCATTAATTGTATCTGCGAGTTCATGCTGCCCTGGATTTTTCATGGAATTCCTGGCAGAAGTCTGGGAAAGCATGAACAGCACTTCCAGTCTGTTCCAGCAAGGAGGCGTGTGGACTACAGTCTGTGGCGGTGACCTACATTCATGTATTCTGTTTTCCACATGAGAGGAGAATGTGCATCACCAGATAGCATGTCTGTGGGATATAAAGGAAAGGCTCTCATGGTTGTGTGTGTGTGTGTGTGTGTGTGTGTGTGTGTGCAGTGGGGGAATAATGGGGGGGTTGAATCAACATTTTTGGATCTGCTTTTGCAAAATCTCAACACAAAGAAAACTTGACATGCTCTTCCTTGCAGCAAAATCTGCTCTCACTATTGAAAGAGAAACTAAAAGCTGCAATAATACGAGCTCAAAAACAAATACTGTTTGAACAAAAAGCAAGGATGTCAAGGCTGCTTTTAATTCTTAAACCAAATTCCATTTTTAATGTGTTTGGGTCATCTAACGCTAAACGTCATCACAAAGAAAACTTGACATCCTCACCGTTGAAGCTAAATCTGTTCTCCAAATTGATGCAAAATTCAAGCTACAAACCCAATTCTTTTTCATGTTTGGATCAGATAAGCAAAATCGAATCACAAACAAAGCTTGGTGTCCTCTTTGTTGCAGCTCAATCTGATGCAAAATCTTAAAACCTAAAAATACAAGCTACAACAAGAAAAACTGTGACTGAATAAAAGGCAAATCTGTGTTAGTTCTCTTCTGTTGTACAAAAACCAATCCCTCTTTCCCACTTCAGGCTTTCTGCCTCTTTTCACCGAGTTAACAAATGCTCTATGATACACGGCCAGTGGGCTGGAAAATCACCAGATTTGTTTATCTTGCCCAACCAGCCTGGCTACCGCATGTTTTATTGCTGTGGCCGAAGAGAGACTTGAACTATTTCACGTGTGACAGCTTCATGGGTCTGTGCTGGGGAGATATTAGCACTCTGTAGGGGATTAAGAGGGAGTGAGAGGAGAGGAAAGAAAAGGAAAGGACAACAGTGTGCAGGGGAGTCAAAAACACTAATATGACTCTCAAGCAGGGTTTCTGCAGAGTTCACCAAGTTGAAATTAAGACCTTTTTGAAACCACACAGAATGCATATTTTGTGGCAAAAGAATGGATTAATTAAACAATTAAATACAATTATGCTGCTGACTAAAACGTCACAAAAAAAGGATTGAACAGCCTCCTGTGCATATAAGCCACTCTTGCAACAATGTCACTTTTCGTTTAAGTGTGTACATGAAATTGGAAACAAAAACAGTTTGTAGCTAACAATGATGTCTATGAAAGGCAAGAGAAAGTATTCATGACTTTCTGATAACTTCTAAGACCTTTTTGAGAACTGAAATTAGTGCTTTTTAAGCCCTGCGGACACCCTGTCTAGTTTCATAAGTCACTCAGTATGTGTATGTGAATGAGACGGAGAGAAAAAGAATGGGGACAGTCAAGCGTCATTATGGCCACAACCCTCTGGGGAACCGAAGTCAGGCATCTGCTAAATTCCCCACTACCACAGCCCGAGGTCACTGTGGGATGAGTTCAGGAAGTGCAGCACTTCTTCTCTACGTCTTCATCTGTCTCTTATCCATTTGACACAAACATGAAACTGAGGACAGAAGTGCCTCTTAAAGATGTTGTATGTGTTTACAACATGTGTTGCTTGTGTGCTTGTACATAGTGTTGATGACATTTCCCAATTCCCTTTAGATGGGCTCCTTTTAAGCAAAGCCAGCATTATTTTCCTCCACAGACTGCAGATTTTTCTAAGATCCAAACTTAAGCACACAGCAGTTTCAAGACAAATGTGTCTAATTTTAACTCATTCTCATCTGGGACTGTTTCCAGTCACTGCCAATTAAATAATTCTTCCTGTTTAATCCCACAGTAAATACGTCATCAAACTGGAGAGGAGCCTTTTCAGTTGAAGAGGGTTTGTAAAAATTAGTTAAACCCTGTTTTTTTTGTATGTACACGGTCAACATAACTTAACATGGTTTGATAGGTGGTAGTGATACGTAGGTCAGCGTTTTCAAAAACTTGGGACAGCGCCAATGCGCCCTGCCCGAACTGCAAACATATGTGTTAATCAATGACCTGGCTGAGCACAATCCTGAAACTGCCAAATGTATACACTATAGTAGCACAATTGCTTACCATTATTGCTGTTTCATCTCTCTCTCTCTCTTTCAATGTCCTTTTTGTCATTATTGTAATTTAATTGTTATTTACAACATCTATTGCACGTCTGTCCGTCCTGGAAGTGGGATCCCTTCTCAGTTGCTCTTCCTAAGGTTTCTACCATTTTTTTCCCTCGTTACAGAGTTTTTTTGGGGGAGTTTTTACTTAGGTGATGTGAGGGTCTAAGGGCAGGGGGATGTCATATGCTGTAAAGTCCTCTGAGGCAAACTGTGTTTTGTAATAATGGGCTTCATAAATAGAATTGACTTGACTTGATTTGACTTGATTTGACTAGGATTAAGGGCTGGGGCAGGACAGTTGCTACAGCTATAATAATGTTCTAACTGTCCTGAGCAACGCAGCACTGCAGAGCATGCTGTTTTGAGCTTAAGTTTTGTCAGATGCCCTGTTTTGCTCCACAATGAATGAGTGACAGCAGAGTTTTCAGTTAAAATGAAGCGTTTCTTGTATGATACCTCTGTCACTACAAAAACCTAAGTAAGGTCGAAGCTGACTAGAGGGAGAATGTCAGGGAGCTGAAAGTTTCAGATATATAACCATTGCTAATAACTACCTATTTGCTGTTGGCTGAATTTTATGTCATTTCCAGTAAATATTACAAATAAATGTATGTTTTCACTCTAAAAAGTACAAATGTGGGAAGAAAGCAAGTACTCCCCCATCTTTTAAGTTGTCTTAAGTATGATCCGGAGTGCACAACTGATATTTTACATGCTTTGTTTATGACACAGCAGAAGTGCATATTTAAAAGACTCACTGAGGACAGAGAAACGCATGCTTGCTGTTAGGACACGGTGTTAGGTCCACATACTCTCAGAGGGAAATATTTCAATTGGACATTATTACCAGAGAGAATTACATAGGTCCAACTTTTACAACCAGCAGATTATCCTGGTCAGAAACTGGATAATGGAAACCCTAGGTGCAGAAGTGCTTGCTGTGTGTTGGTGGTGTGATAGTATCAACATTTGACAAGAGACTTTACTGTAATGGGTGTTTTTGGACAGCCACATGTAATGTGACCTGACTTGTTAGCTTAGTTAGCAAGCTGAAAAAAATGTCTTCATGTTAAAAATCCAGCTTGTTTCTTGCAGTACTAAAGCCCCTGGCTGTGCTGTTATCAGTTTAGTTTCTTTTCCTACAAAGTAACCTCTTTAACCTCTTTTTGCAGAAATGATTGCATTTCCAAAACAAAGGCATTAGCAGACTGTTATTTGGAATAAACCAAAATGCCCTCATCATTATAAATCAAGATATTCTCCTACAAAAGTTGTACTTTCCCTTCAGAGGTTCAGTTGGATACAATCTCCAATTTCTAAAATCATTGCTTATTCCTTCACAATCCCCTCGAGTTGTGTGAGTCTGACAGTGAAACAGTACTGAGCTAATGTGTGAAAGCACAGTCACTAGTATGTAGTGACTTCCCAACTGCAAGGCAAACCACAAAACACACAGCAGCCTCATTTTTCCTTTAAAACTTGGAACTGGGCTAAATTTCTCTCTTGCAGTGTGAAATGGAAAATATTTGGCAGGTAATGGCATGACGCTTTCAAACACAAGATATTGTTTGGTAAACCAAAGTGACTGAAACAGCCATTATTCACATATATTAAAATACTAGAATACAGTCTAGTTTAAGTCTGAAACCCTTAAACTGCTTTATTGTCCAAATACTGGCGAGGAAACGTGGTGTAGCTGGGTATTCCATTTCGTGTTTGCGTAATCAGAGTGAGTCACTGTACTGTAAAATAAACTTAAGACTTCAAACACAGGAGGGATAACGTGACAGGGTAAGATTAGTGGATGTTTTTCACATTGGACAGACGGGTAAACAGAAACATTTTTCAACTGGGGACAAATGAAGCTTGTCCCCACAAAACACTGACCATTAGTTAAGGGCTGAGAGTGTGTGTGGGTGTGTGCGTGACGTCTGAGTCAAGCACCACAGTGAACTGATAAGACCTTTGTTCTCTGTTGACCTCTCAAAAAAGGTCAATGAAAATAGCTACAAATAAAAAGCTTTTTACTGAAATATATTGATAGAGGTCATTCCTTTTTCTCCCAGGGTCCTGTGCGCTTGTTCTAAACTAACATTGTAAGAGACTGGTAAAGGCTATCTTCTGCAAATAAATTAAGGGAGATTGGTGTTTTTAAATGCAGTTTGAATTGTAAATATCCATTTAGCCATTGGAGATATCAGTGTCTGAAAAAAAGAAAAGAAAGCTGTCTGCAAATTTGAAGGCTTAGGTTTCAAGGAGTTCAACATGAGTAGACTTGAAGCTGTGGGTGGGTAATTTCAGCATATTGACCCGTGAAAACATACATTTCTGAGAACATGACACCCTTTTAAAGGTCTCAGTAATGTGTCATATTAGATGGATATTATGCTGGGGAACATAGGACCCTGGGAACATAGATATGCTCCCATATTGGCGATACAAAATGTTCTCTTAGCTGAGGTCACACCAGAAATGTATCTGTAAATCTAGGTGAAATAGGTGCTAGACACTTGCTGACATAAATTGGGCTGTCATCCAAATGAAGCGCAAAGTCTGACTAAATTTTCTTGGAATCAGCAGAGGAAAATGCAGTGTTATGTGCTTTTGCATCTACTACTGTTATGCGAATATTCGGTGTTGGTTTGTTGAGAAAGGCAGTAGGTGGTGCTCCAGTCAGATGCTACTGTATCATTACAGAGGAAAGGGGTGCAGAGAAGCTGCTAAATCTTTCCATTTTAAAGGGGACCTATTATGATTTTATTTATTCTTTTGTCATGAAAATAATATTACAGTGGTGGAGGTTCATACGAAGTGTGACCAAAGTTTCAAAAAAATAGTTTACATTTGAGACAAGAGTTCATAATGGATCTCTTTATATGGTTATCTGCTCCAGCAAAATTACTACAAGTGCCATAACCTTCACTGCTACATGTAGCTACATGTAGTAAGTAAACGTGTAAACTTTTATGTCGATGCTGTTAATTTCTCCATGTTTTTGGATCATATTCTTGCTGGAACATGTCCAGTTGTGAGGGTTGTACTTTTTTTTACTGTAGAAAGCTGCACTATACTTTAATACAATCATTTCTCAGCTGCAAGTTCTACATGGGCTACATGCTATTGTCAGGGAAACGTGTATTCCTGGTTGCCGCTGTTGTTAAAATTTCCACGATTTTGGATCATATTTCCCCTGGAACATGTCTGATTGCGAGGTTCTAGTTAAGAAACTTTTATTAGTCATTTTCCACGTTGAGATGTGTCACTACACTCAGTGACAGTTATTCCCTAGGTTGCTAGTACACTGCTATTATATGCAGCTACATGCTAATGAAATGCAAACATGTCAGAGCATGTCCGGTTGTGAAGACTTTGGTTTGAAAGGTTTTATTGGTGTTTTTTTTTTTTTTAATGGTAGAAAGTGTCACTATATTTTATAACAGTCATTCCCACAGCTGCATTGACGGTGCAGACACTGATAGTGCAGATAAGGAAGACCTAGAAACCCTGGCCTATCAAAGTGGACTAAAATGTATTTTGAACATACAAGCATATGAACATTTCCTAATAGAAATCCACATACAAGTATGAACCTGAAAATGAGCATAACAGGTCCCCTTTAAATGCCCATATGACTCAACCTTAAGTCTATTATGACAAGACAAATTAAAGTAAATAGGCTAGTGCCATTTAACTTGATGGAAAAGAGGAGATGAGAAAAGGAAAGAAAAAAGAGAAGGCAGAGGGTGTGCAGAAGAGCTTAAAATCTGAAAACAGAGAGGAAAGGGAGGCTTGAGAAGAGAAGAAAAACTGAGACACAGCTTCAAGAATGCATGACAGGGTCAAAAGGACTCTGCAATATCTGACAGTGTTTAATGTGGGCCCTAAAAGCCCAGAGGATACACAAACATGACAAAACCCACTGCTGAGTAAGCTAACAGTAAATGTGTTTACACCAGCCAATCAGATACTCAGATAAAAACAGAGCCAGGGTTTGTGTCCTGACCTGGAATGTGCTTTCAGATGATTTTGCCATCTCAAATATCCTTTGGCCATTTATCTTTGGGGCTAATTGGCTACGGGACACTGAAAGAAATATTTCCAATTCTTTGATTTTTCATTTTTTTATTACTTCAGGGTTCAGGAATGTTCAAAACAGAACCACCCTCTTTAGCCTGCACGGAGAATTAGGCATCAGAAATGCTTAATCTGTGCAACTTTCTTTGCACGCTCAATACTACTCTATGCACTCTACTACTTTTTTGACCGTTACACTTACAGAAATAAGACATGAAGCTTCCAAGAGCTCCAATAGAAGCTCTTAATTGAAGCCATGCATAGAGATGTTCAACAGATGTTCTTTCTTTCTTAAATATGTCCAGCGAATCTGATCTAAAACTATTATATACTTCAGTTTCACACAGATGGTGTTGTAAATCCCTGCTTCTGTCAGACATGTTCCTATCAAGATGTATTTGTTTATGTTTCGCACTTATGTTGAAGGGAGGTGTAATTAATCACCACTAATATCTCCCTATTTATCTCGCAATGTTTTGCTGCAAGGGGATTAAATTCAACCCTTTCCAGATCAGGTTTTCAAACATTTTTTTTAATGAAAAAGGGTGTATTCAGTGAAATTAAAAGTTGGACTCTATGGATAAAAAATATTTGGGATTTCCAGCTGTCATACGGAACAAAATTAGCTTTATTATGAGTGATGTTGGCTTTTTAAACTCAACCAGCCTCAAAAAGTTCCGAAAAAAACTGATGTCATCACAAATCAAGTAAAATAAATAATCATGTCAACATTAGCTGTGACATCATAATTGTTCTGTATAACTTATCATTATTACTTTAAGCTTTGTGAGACAAGCGTTGTAATATCCCGAAATCCCTCCGAGTCTTAAGGCTTTCTCTTCTGTTTCTGATTCTGACATTTAATTGATTTCAAACAGTTCCAGCTCTTTTGTTATGCAACAGATGTATTATTTCCTCTGTGTGTTTGCTGTGCAACTTATGTCTAACTCTGAAGTGTTGCAATAACTTGAGAGAGGCAGTAAAATAAAAGAAAAATGCAAGATGTTCCTATGATGGGCTGATCAGAATGTTAGCTGTAACTGGCAATACAAAGCAATGTGCAACTTCAACCGACGACTGAAATTCTTAAATGACGAGGGTTTTCCATAGTCCTTACTTTTATGATGGTCTTTTTCGTGACACTAGAAAAGACCAG
Organism: Plectropomus leopardus; assembly: GCF_026936395.1. Taxonomy (NCBI): domain Eukaryota; kingdom Metazoa; phylum Chordata; class Actinopteri; order Perciformes; family Serranidae; genus Plectropomus; species Plectropomus leopardus. Next base: position 24,461,765 of record NC_142182.1, on the reverse strand, counting down.
CAACAGCTAACAATGCTCTCCTCTGAGGGATGGCGTCTCCAATGCCAACCACAAGCATTGTGTCAGCGCTACCATGACTACAACTGGCAGTCACCCAGAACCTCTCTGACAGTTAAAGCTTCATTCCTGTCAAGGGAGGGAAAAGATTAGCAGGCTGGTGGGACGAATCTTCCCTTTAAACTAAACACTTGTAGCAAGACAGAGACAAAGAAGAAGTTGTTTTGTGGTACTTTAGCTGCACTGGAGCTCAATAGAAAGAGCCTGTAAAACAATTAATGTGTGAGCTAACTGGTGAACGTGATGCCAAAGAATGGATTGATCAAATCATGAACATATGCAGATGCCAATGACTTTTATTTTCCATTTATTCATAACAATGCAAGCAGGGACAACTTCCAAAACCACTTTTCCTGTTAACGGTTGACGGGGAGTAAAGTCTGCCCCAACATGCATTCAGTCAGAGGCAAGGTACACCCTTGGCAGGTTGCCAATCTATTACAAACATATAGACGAATAAACACATTCACATCTACAGGCGTCTTCAGGTTTTCCAATTAACCCAACCTGCCTTTCTTTGCTTCGAACCTCAACCTACCCGGTACCAAAAAACTACTATACAGAACTTTTGCAAATGGAAAATTAAAAAAGGAGCTAGTCGAGTAAAGCCCTGCAGTACCATGCAGTGGAAATAACAGTATAAGCTACCACATAATACTTAGAAGGTAGTGATGTGCCACAACTCGCAGGTCCCACAAGTTGAGGTGGCTTGGGTAAGCTTGTTAGAAAACCTCAAGGGGTTTGGTAGGTGGGTCTTTAAGTGACAAAGGAAATATTGTACAACAGTCCACCTTTTACTAAAGCTGCTCTCAGGGTTTTCATTATCCCTTTTTTTGACCATGAAAATCTTTTGAAGTCTGAGATATGTCAATCTCTCAATTCATCATCAGCATAACAGGCCAGGCTGGTGCAGGTTTTAAAACCTGCGCTTCACTATGAGCAGGCTCTCAGACTAGAGCAGCACTGGGTCTATGCTGTAAAAAATAATCTTCTGGCCACTTGACACATCTGGCGTAAATCTATTCACACTTCCAGCAGACACAGAGCAACATTAGCAAGCATTTGGAGTCTCGTTTTACCTCCGCTGTGGTCTCCACCAACTTCTTGAGAAAAATATCTAGCTCTTTAGCTTTGAAATGCTCTGCTACCAGCTAGTTGCTAACTTTGTCTGTCCACCAACGTGAGCTGGACAGGTAGCCGGCTGAATTACACTTAAATGCCCCTGATCCATCTAGGAATGGGTGCGTACATGTACTTTATTGGCTAAACTAGTCCATACCAAACGACACTGCATTGCATTGAGGTAAAAACTGAACATTGTTGAAGTTGGCAAAACTTTGATACCAATGCAGTGGTCCATTCAGAAATAAATGAGAGGGCTGCATTTCTTAACCCAGGGCTATTTTTTGTCTGGATGACCTTAATAACTATGGACTAACATGTTGTTGTAACTTAGGCTGTAAAAAAGTTTTTGTCCAATTCAAGTTCATGAGCGGGACAGAACATTAAAAAAATGATGTGGAATAGCTATGGCATTAGTCTTTTCAAATTTAAGCTAACTCCTCTCTTACCTCATGCCTTTTCAGTCTAATGACACTTAACCACATAAGCTGTGGTTCTCTGAGAGGAGGAGGGAGGTGGCGGTGGTAAAGACCAAGTTCTTGGAGACATCTGTAATCTCCTTCAGTGTGAAACAGCAGTGCACTGGGGCCAACACAGACAGGAATGCAGAAGCATGTGGATACACAGTGTGTGTGAAGAAGAGAACCTAGCCTTTGTCAAGATTTATGAGTACGTTAACAGGAGAGACAAAACATTTGCTCTCCATAGTCACCACAGACAGAGACAGGGACTGCGGCCAACAAAATAACATACAATCAATGTTCAAAAGGTGCCATAACTGAGCCACTGCACCCTCCTGAAACCCTCGCATGGTTTCACGGACTGAGGTTTGCTTACCCGCTTACAGTGCTGCATTTGGAATTATAGGGAATGTTAATCTGCAACATGTTTGTCAGACAATCTAAACACCACACAAGCTTCTGGTCAGCATTTTGATAGATTAAACAATACTGAGATCTGTTCAGACAAAACACACAAAGATGTTCATATGTGCATGCAGGCACAATCCCAAAATGTGTAGTTTAGACAACACTCTGTTGCATATCAAGGGGGCATTCACATTTACTCAAAACTGGCAACTCAAAATCTTTTCCTTCAGACAGATACAGCCTGCAAGTGGTGTTTTAACGTGTTGCCATATGGAGGACAACTAACCTCTTGGCCAGATTAAAAGTCTGCTGGAGGCGTCCCAGCGGATCTAGCTCATTCTCAAACTGAATAATGCTCTGCTCTGGATCACAGAAGGTTTTATCCCACTATCAGCAATAGTTGATATGGGAAGGACCATCCTTTCTGTGCTTAATAACAATCCAGATGCCAAAAGCATGAGTCAAGATAACAGGAGAACAGTTTAAGTCTGGTGGATTTTATTTGAAAAAACTGTCATGACTTTTGCTTTGGTTTCATGTTATTCATGACCTTGTACTTCAGGATGTTCAACTTACTCATCCTTTTGGATTATCCACAATAATTTAACAGTAACCGTTGAGTTGCTTTCTTTAATTGAACTTCAAGTTTTAACATGTTGTTCTAAGGACACAGGTGACGCAGATCCAGATCTCCTGCAGAGCAAACGCCTCAGATTTCATCTTACACAACATGTGATTAGATCAGATCAGACTGATACCCACAGCGCGGGGCGGGTTGGTTTCACTCTATTGTGAAGCCTTTTGTGCTAATTCAAAGCTTCATGAGGTGGTTTTATCTCAGATTAGTGCCTCAGTTGTTGCCAGGTACAAAATCTGCAGAACATGATACTTGCTTTACTCTCATGAATACCTGACATGTAACAATTGCTGTCTGTGTAACTTCAGTTCCAGAGAATAGCCCACATATTGAATATTTAGGATCAGATTGATATTAGACAACTCAATCACCAGAGTAAATGTGTGTTTCTGCAAACCACAGATACATCACACTTGCATATTATTATATAGTAGATGTATTAACACTTCATGCTTTAACAATGCTGTGGTTAACATGTGGTTAGGTTTACGCATAAAAAGCACTTGGTTATGATCAGATCATGTTTTGGCTTAAGGCCCAGACTCAACAAACTGACATCAAAGAACTAGTTCGGACAAAGACCAACTGTTGCATCGCCTCAAGTTTCTTACGTCTCGGCTAAAAGGTTGCACTTAAACACACTGCAAAGACTACTGTCAAAAGCCAGCTAGCATGTACGTTTTGCGCCTGCATGAGAGGAAATAACTTTTCATACCATCTGACAGCAGTAGTCTATATTCATCATTCACAAAGGGAAACCTGGAGACCAGCAGGACGGATTCAAGATGATAGTTAGCCAGTTAGCACATTCACAGTCAGCACCACAAATGATATTTCCCTTGCACTAGAGAACAATAACACAAACCACTATGAACAGTTTATGCTAAAAAGCTCAATGGATAAAAAAAAGAATCTTAGCTAATATGACAAACAGAGGTGAGGAAAGCAAACAAATGACTATGATCAAGAGGACGGGAGACTGAAACAAACTTTTCTACTCGTGCACTGAGCTGAACTGCAAATCAGAGTGATTTCTTTAACCAAGGGCTCCGCCGGCTCAGACAAGAGCTGACTGGGGCTGACTAAGACCGACAACAAAGACCAGGTTGAGAGATGCTCACCAATAGCCCAAACATTGTCCAACAGCCGACTGTCTGCTTACTGTGTTAGGGTTCAAAATATACTTAGTTTTGGTGGCACAATCCCGGCAGGAAAAGAAACGATGTCTTTATAAAAAAATAAGTGCTTTTCGTGACGCTATCCCTAATGGAACACAGAGACGGGTTGCTAAAAAATACCAATTTTTGGTGGTTAAAAAGCCACTTAAAAGTGATGACTCACTAAAGAACACCAGGTTTTGTTGTTTGTTGGTTTAAAACAGTGGTCTGCAGCTTGGCAGGCCTCTTACCTAGATGTCCCGTCATCCAATATCTCCTCCACTGCCTAATGACAAACTCAGCTCATATACAAAGTCACTTTAGAAACATTAATGTGATAAGCATGAAGACTACAAATGTAACAATCTGGTGTTTGCGGAAACATGCAATGCCAACATTTTCCTCTGGTGACGGGGATGTAGAAGAACAGCATTGCTCAGTTTATGATTATGTACATAAATGCATAAGAGGCACAGTCAGTTTCAGAGTCCAGGATCATTCGAATGAGTAATTGTGACTGGCAGTGCAGATGTAGCCGGCAGGGCTCACATCTGTCTCTCGCACTGAAGCCTCAGAGGCCCATTATTCTATAACACTGCAATGTAATTAACCCTATAGATTGAGATTTTCAATTGTATTCAAATGAGATCATGGTCTATGGGATTAGGGTTGGCAGAGGTTCAAAGTACAGCAGAGCAATGTTAGGAGTCCACGCCTTTGGACCACACTAGATTTACTTTGTCTATTATTGAAACCAGGGCAGCTGCCCAGACAGACAGCTCTGATGTGGGTGTCTTTAGGGGAAACATGAGGGGGAAAGATTAAAAGAAGAAGATGGACTTGAAGAGGATAACGAACCAGACAGACTAACTCGTAGACTGACTAACAGTAGAAAGCATAGCAGAAAAGACTCAAAGATCTGTGGTCTAAAAGCTAAAACAGGACAGAGAAAATGGAGAGACAGACATGTCTGGAGCACACCCTGATTTTTTTCTGACATTATCCCGAACCCTTCTCCTCCCTAGATCCATTTTATCAAGGCCACATGCAGTCCCTGCCCAGCACCACGTTTCAAAGACAGTTAACATTCCTGCAGTTCACATGCTCTCCAGGATCACAGTTAAAAAAAGCTCCTATAGAATTGGTGAAGAGGAAAATCAGGTAGGAAAGAGGCAATAAGGACATGAAGAGGAGGAGTGCACCGGAAAAGGCTGACCTCAGTTCTGTGTGTTCTGAGTGTTGCCACAGCTGTATCTGGTTCAGCAGAACACAAGTCACATCAAGGGGAGTTATGTGGACCGGCAGGGAAGACCCAGCAGAGGGAAAAGGTCTCTGACTGCGCTAAAACACTGCTGCAAAACCTCCTTGTGCACATTATTTGTTGTCTTTGGGCTAAGGTTGGGTACCATTTTACTCTTTAAAAAAACGCTTAGGTACAGATAACAAAACTATAACAAAAGAAGCCAAGCTTTGTCTAAACACAGCCAGTTTTTTAAGATATTGCCAACCTAAAATAGTCTAAACTTGTCAAGATTATGATTTAAATAATAAACAATTTGTTAAAGAGAAAGTAAACAAAGCCACAAGGCATTTGCCATTGACTTTCAGTGTCTGAATAATTACCAAATATTAAAGGAATGCCAACTTTCAGGCAAGTATCAGGGTAAATACAAGTATATAGGGTGGCAAGAATACTGCTAAGTTGCAAATATATCATGCAATGCATTGCAGCATTTGCCACAAGACAACCAAGGTTATTAAGCTTAGGGTCAGTTGTCCATTCTCTTCAAGATAGAGAAATATTAGATGAAGCAAACAATCCCTCGATACTTTATTTTGTTAGCATAAAGCACACAATTGGGCTATACACAGGATATAAAACCCAATCTGCAAAATTAATAAAATAAATGTTGGCATTGTATGTTTCTGCTAACCACAGAGGCTGCACTTGTATATCATGTAAACTTTTCATTTCTTTATGTTTCAACAGCACTATGGTTAATGTGTTTTTGAGCATTTGCGCTTAAAACACTTGGTTGGTGGCTAAGAGCTGCAGCGATGTCTTGGTAAAAAAGCAACTGCTTTTCTTGGCATTAACTCTGCAGGAAACACAGTGTGACTTGGTAAAAAAAAAACAACTGTTTATCATAGCACTATCCCCACTGGAAACACAGCAATGTCTCACTAAAGAAAAAACAATTGTTTTTCATGGGATTAGCCTTGCAGGTAACACAGCAACAGATGGCCTAAAACCAACTTATTTTGTTGATCTCACATTTTAGAGAAGTTGATATCATACATATTAAGCATACAATGTACAATGTGTAATGTATTTGTGGTTGGTAGAGCCAAACTATGCCAACATTTTCAATAATTCTCATCATCATCCTTTAATGGGGAAAAAATCCCTTGATGTTTGCAAAAATGCCAAAGATGATTGCAAAAACAATATTCAAATACCTCTTTATACTTTCTCTCTTTACTCTTCCTCCTACTTTTGAAAAAAAAGTTCCCTTACAGTGATGCAATGTGACTTTTGATGAACAGTGTGGCTACAAGTGACAATTACCAGATGGTTAAACTGGCTCACTCATGACAATAACACGGCAAATCCAACAAAAGTTTGCCAACATTAGCCATCATAGGCTTGAGTGTATTAAATTGAGCAGGCGTGGAAGTGTTGTTGCTTATTCCGTTTATAAGAGGAAGAACATGTTGCTTCTTTAAACAGTAAGTGTTATTTTTAAATGTCAGTTTGCCAAAATTAAAGAGAGACATATTTTTCTACTTAACCCCAGTGGTACATAGCCAAGCAAATATTTTTGGGATATCAACCTTTGTCATCTCATTATAATAAAGATGAATGGAATTTCCTGTGTGGTGCTTCAAGCATTTAAAAATTAAATTTCACAGTCAAATATTACACAACTTCGGCAAGTAAAACTGCAACTATCTGCACAGCCTGACACCAGCAGATAGAATAATAATATTAACTTTTTGTGATTTTAATATCATTCATATAGCTTTGTGGAGTGACTGTGACAAGTTGATTTGTATTACAAATGACCTCTATGATAACCATCGCCTGCTGTTTGAAGTTAGATAACATATACAAACAGCACTATTCCTCACTGGTAGCCGCCCTATCCTTCCCCCGTAACTAACCCAATCAGCTGATAGTGTTATTTGTCTGTGAGTTGACACAGAACGCTGATATGCCACTGCTCTTATGGGCTGATCTAAAAGGGTAAGAGAAGAAAAATCCTGATTTGCAATGCAGACAAGAGAAGAACTAATATTCCACCATGAGGTTTATGAAAATCAGCTGCCACAAACACGACTGTCATGAGTATGCAAATCAGGAATGTAACAGATACAGGAAAATTTTGGTTACTGATTAAACACCAGTGAGCTTATGAGAGTAAAATAAAACATTGATTCCAGTGGTGATGCAGCAGTTTTCAGCAAATATAAGCAGTCTCTTGTCCCTAAAGGCATTTATTTGGCCCCGCGGAAGTGTCACCTGGATCTTTTTTTTTTGCCACATTTACAAGTGAGTTTGTTTACTCTTGATTTAGGTTTACAGAAATAAAAGTAGTAAAAATAGTGGATATTGCAGGGCCTAGTGTGACTAGCATTGTACTATAAAAATAGTGGTAACTGATTTTTTTTTTTATTATTATTATTTTATTTTATTTTTTTTTTCCAGTTTTTGGAAACCTTTGCTTCTGCAGGCGAGAATACGTTTGAAGTTTGAAAAGAAGATGAAATGGGTAGTTTGCACAGCTGGTAGGCATTAGTATCAATTTAAAGTATATTTTGATGGCACAACCACTGTGAGAAGGAGAAAGATGTCAAAAACATTGTAGAAGCAGAAGGTATGTAGTTCTTAGGGGAAGCTCCCCTGTGGACAGTTCCTCTCAGGAAGTCCCCAGAACCGTTTTCTCCAGAAGTGCCTAATGTCATATATCCAACAATGACTTCTATCACCAGCAACTCAGCTTTTAGGCTACTTCCCCTACCGATAGAATTCACCAAAAGTTTGAGGAGGGCCAACATCACAAAGGTTTAGATAAACTGATGACATATCACTTGTACATAAGCTACTCCCTGCCTGCGTTACTCCGGCGCCCTTGTTACATCATGGCTGTTGGTTGTAATATTACACCACAACAAAGCGCTCGCCTATTTGTCTCATCAAAGTTTGAACAGAACCCAGAGGAATCTAAGGTGGATGTCCACAACAACAGGCACTGCCAATTTAAGACATATTATCAATAGTAGTTTTTTATCACTATGTACATAAATAGTTTAACTTTTTCTCTAATGGCTCTTTGGATCGTTTATCCCAAAGACATACTGACTGTTTTACTTTAGGTAAGATTTTCTATTTGAGTATTGCATTATGCTCCACTATCTCTCCAGTGACATGTTCGTGTGGGTTGTCAAATTCCATCATTGTTATAAAAAGTATTTGTTAAACTGAGATATGTGGTAATATGTGGGTGTGTGTATGTCTGGTTGGAGAGAAGTCAAGGAGTTGAAGCAGGTGACCTCAGGTGCTGCAGGCAAACACTGGCCTAATATTCATCCTAGACTGACACATAAAACACACTGGCACTATGTTTCATTCATTCATGGGTTCAAATGGTGTATGTCTGCATGTGTGTCTGATGCTGGAGGCAAAACTTGACCCAATCTGTCAACCATAACTAAATACATAGCACATATTGTGAAGCAAAGTGTGATCACAGGCCATCAGCTCTGTTTGTTCACATCAGCAGACAGATTCTGTATTGTAACTTACAATTATTGAAACTTCTGACACTTTTAACTCTTTCCCACATTCTCACTGACTGTCTCGACTGTAGAACACTACAGCAGTTGTTACAAAGTTGTGATTGGTGGCTGTGTGTCTTAGTATTAAGGTGCAATAATAATCAGTTTGGCCACTCTGATAAATTCTACCTGCTGTGAGATGAAGAGCTCATTATGTGGCCTGATGGCTAGAAAAAGTTAAATTTTGTCATTTCAAACAGGGAATTTTCTTTGGCCATTTAGTTAAAACATGAATGAAGCTGCTGTAATTAAATTCAGATGGGACGCTGAGGATACTTCCAAACATCTGTGTTGATCATACTTGTAATCATTAGTATGGTCGCATTTATAATTTTCCGATAATTGGGTTTGCATGCATGATGACATTAGAGAAATCTCTCACATGTCAGAACTACGCGTGGATGATTTTACCTTTCTGTAGATGAATGATGTCGGGGAAGTTGCCGAGCAGGCCTTGATAGAGCGACAGCTTGTCCAGCATATGGAAGAGGTCATACTTAGGTTGCTCTGCAAACATCTCTCCAATGTTCTCATAGGTGCGGCCTGTATGGGAGATGGCGTTGTTGAGGGTCTCTGAGCTGTGTGGAGGGTCCAGCATGAATGACTGGCTGATGGACTGGAAGGCATTTCCAAGTCGCTGGAACTCCTTCCTGAATCCGCCCAGGTGCTTGCGCACCAGCTCTGAGGCAACATGTGTGAGCTGCATCACACTGTCATCCATTTTCTTAGCGAAGGCCTTGAAGGTGTCAATGCGCTCCTCTACATCCTGAAGATCCTGGTGCTCATTGGGGATTTGGAGGGTCAGCATGAAGTGGGCACCAACCATCTCATCCTTCTCCGCCCGTCTCTTGCCCAGTTTCCACTGCTTGTCATCGGCACACATGAGAAAGTGCTCAAAGCCTTCGTACTGGGAGAGGACTGGGTGACTGGTCATGTGGTTCATCCACAATATCAGTCGTCTCTTACGCTTCTCGATGAAGTCTTCCTCAAATCGCCCCGTGGCCTGCTTCTCAGGCAGGTGAGGCACGGAGATCACAGTGAACTTGTGCAGCAAGCGGTTGTACAGCCAGTCAAAGTGTTTGTAGCGCCTGTAGACGGGACGCCCTGTGTGGCTCGGCGTGACCCGGTACGAAATGTATGTCTTGATGCCCTTGAACTTTGTCTGTTTTGTGGGGTCTTCAATGGAGCAGGAAAAAGGCTGCGGACTCTCCTTCCACAGGGGACCCGTGGGACCCATTTCAATGGTGTATGACTCGGCTATCTTCGCCATCATGGGCACATCGCCCAACACAAACGCTTCTACACCTGAGCGGACAAAGCTGGAAAACCTGTTCAAGTTCCTACCCACCATGCTGCCTTTCCTCGAGCTGGAGATACTGTCCTGTCTCTCCATGTGCGGTTTGGCCCGGTAGTGCACATTGGGGTTGTTGGACAGTGGGCTCTGATGGGCATGTCCATTGGCCCCCGGGCTCCTAGTGTGGTCACCATCGTCCACCACCGTCGATCTGTCGTCCCAGTCATCCCAGTCATCATCGTCGTCATCATAGTAACTCTGCTGCAAATGCAGAGTGGTGTTTGGGGTTGAGGGGAAGTAGGAGGAGTCATTTCCTAAAGATCCCGCCGGGCTTATGGAGCAGTCAGTCACATTTGAGTTTGAGCGAGTGCGAATAATCTCCACATATGATGCAGGAAAGAGACCCCTCTCCCCTCGGCTGTTCTCCCCCTGAAACCAGCCATCCACCGACTTCTCATCAAAGATAACCAGTTCCTCATTCTCCTGGATGCTGATCTCCTCTTTGTTTTCACTCAGAAAAGTGTAGATTGCTTTGGCTTTCACTGACATCTTGATACTCAAGTGGGTCCAAAAGCAAGAAAACTTCTACACGCACATTGTGCCTAGATGATGCTACTGTCCTGATGCATGCTGTGTTGGAAACATCTAGCTCACTGTAATATTTAAAGTCATCTCAAATTACATGGCAGCTGTTAGATCAGGTGCAACAGTATGACTTGTGAAAATTTAATGAGCTGGCACTCAGTAAACACAGGAGAAGCCAACAGTTACGTAAAACTATTATTCCAAAATAAAAGTCTAAAATGTACCTACTGTGCCCACTAGCATCTTCAGCCCATTGAGGCTATCGCTCTTTTGTCTTACTTTCTATTATACTTAAAAGTCTATCAATAACTTTAGGCTATAAATGCTCTATAACACATTAACTTCCTCATAACAGAAGGGCTCTCACATTCCTCTCCTAACACAACAGGTTCAAAAACAAAACTGGTTTCACCACAGAGATCCTCCACAATCACCCACGGTGGTTTTAATCCTCAGAAACTGCACTGCAACCTCGCGTTGTTCCTTTATCGGACACTTGTTTCTCATCACGGAGCCTAAAAATGATCCTTGGTGAATACATCTTTGAGACAAAGTGTACCGGCGTGCAGAAAAACAGAGGAGTGAGAAATGGTATCCCTGTGCATTGTGAGCCTGCTCCGCATTCCCTCAGACTGAAACTTGCTGCGTTTTCCTTGTAAACAGGTTCCTGCGCATCTTCACTCGATCCTTAAAACTGGATACAAAAAGACGCACATCAGTAACCAAAACAATCTCCTTCTACAGAGTATCAACACATCACGGCTCCGTGTTGTTTCTTTGGGTTTATTCCTGTGCGCGCTGCAACAAAGTAACTCTTTCCATGACGTTAGGCTTGAACAATTGAAGGCAAGTTCGCCTTTTTTCATCAGCTCCTTTATATTCTTTGTGGAGGAGAAACTGGCTCAACACCGCCCCCGACAGGAGGAACACATTATAACCTGCAGCCCACATTACAACATCCAAGATTTTATAATACATCCATGCAGCCAAGGGACACTCAGGCTTCAGATGATGATGATGATGATGGCAATAATCGTTATAATATTAGGAGTATATCTTCCAACATATAGGCCTGTTTGCATATTGTACGGAACCCGAATGGCTTCTTTAGTAAATCACCACTATAAAGTTACTTCTAAACAACTTTTTTTTACTAGAACTTTTTCAAATGAAACTTTAAATGTTGTTTACGCAGTATTTCATATGCAATCTGTTCAGTTTGCTTCACGAGACAATAAGACTAAGTAAAGAGGGCCTACTTAGGTACAATTTGTATGTCAGTGTGTACAAGGCATGCACACACACAGACACACACACACACACACACACACACACACACAATGGTGGAATATAACAAAGTACATTTATTTAATTCAGCTACTGAACGTAGTTACAATTTTGAGGTAGCTTTACTTGAGTATTTCCATTTTATGATACTCTATACTTTGACTTTAACAACACAATGTATAATTAACACACGATGTCAGATGTATTATCGTGGGTTAAAAATACCGAGCATTTTAAAACTATTAAATTGAGGCCGCCATTAAAGCTGCTACATTTAACAGGGATCCCTCGGGTCCTAAAAAAGTCTTAATAGGCATTTAATTCATTAATCTAAAGATAAAACATTGATTGTTATTAAATTGACTTAATCTTTTAAAAAGTCTTGAAAATGCTCAGAAATAGGAAGTAGGATATCATGAATATTTTTTTAAATTGCTTTGTAAGAGCTCAAAATAATTGTCAACATCTATACTTTTTGTTAAATAATTTAATAGATTTCTTTTTTTAAACAAGTCATGATGGGAGTCCCAATAGAGGAATCTCACATGCCGATTGAGCGATACGAAATCACACAGGAAACCGGACAGAAATGGTAGATATTTCCCACTTCTGTTGGTAAACAAAATTAGCCTATATAATTTCATGATAATATAAAATGTTCATTGTCTTCCGTGTGCTCCACTCTTAAAAGTTTGTTGTTCTTCAACTTTTGACGTAGATAATATAACTTTTTCCCCGGACAAAAAAGTCATGTTTGATATTACACTAAAAATTAGGCAAAATAAAGTTGTCCTCCTCCAGTTTTGGTTATCAGAAAGTTTGTATTACAATTTTATTCTGAGTGGCATTTAAAAAATATTTTACATGTTTGAATCTATCTTGCCTTAAGATGCAGGAACCCTGATTAAAGTGATTCTAATCCACTAATAGAAAAGGATGTATTATTCTGAAATGAGCCATTCTGCATACAAACTAATAAAGTATTCAGGTCTTCTACTTGCCTATGTCTTTAAGTATTGTGAATAGTTCTACCACGGCACACACATATCTTGAGATGCAACAAACGCACTTAGTTTTGCCAAATTGTTTTTCGAAACAATTAGAAAATAGAAATAGAAATGGCCGAGCCTTTGCGTGCACCAGTAATTCTGCAGTTTGTGCTGATAAACTCCGGGTTAGTTCACTGCTGCTGTCGGCCAACAAAGAGTCGCCGCTGGTGGGAAAGATGACAGCGTGACGTTACAGCAGCCTCCCTGAATGTCCAAGGTATCTATATATTTAATTGTATTACTAACGCTTTGATCTGAACAAACTTGCTGTTCAGTTGTTACTCTGGGCTTCGTAATGAAGTTTATATAGTCGGAAATGAAAGCAGCAACGTAAGAGTCCAGAATCAGTGTTGCTAACGAGTGGCTAGCTAACTGTATGCTAGCAGGTTAGCGCGATGCTACCTGCTACGATGACAGGCTGGCTAGATGCACCTAGCAGTCTGTTATACAGGAGTCCCCGGGATTTTTTTAATGTCACCTGTTTGAGTGTATGTTTTTTTATGTATGGGTGTAATACATGTGCAGACATTGCAATGACATAACAGACATAACGTCACATGTTATTGTCGTACCAGCTAACGTTTGGTGTAGCATGTAGCATTAAAACTAACTATCCAGGTGAAGTCAGTTGAGCTGCCTGTGCTCTGTTTAAGGGGCCATGTGTTGGTAGGCACTGCTATAATAAACAGAAAATTTGTGAGCACAAACCGGATGTTGATAAACAATAGCCGGTGATTTGTTTACATGCTAACTGTAGTTGTGAGATGTTGCTGTCACAGTATAACGATAGTATCCCATTAAAGACTGCTACCAGCAGACTGCATTTCAAAAAATAAAGTATTCGTTACTTTATGAGTCTTTTATGGTTTTAGCTTCTCAAGTGTGAGATTCTTCTGCTTTTCTCTGTTTCTTTTATAGTAAAGTGATTGTATTTGGGCTTGATTTTGTTGGCAGAGCAGGCAATTTGAGGACATCACCTTGAGCTTTAAAACTGAAAAATAATCTTTAGATTACTATTAATATTCGTTATTTCGGCTTTCCGTTTACAGATGTGGAAAGCCAGTTTAGAAAAGTCACTGCGTGTAAAGCAACTCAGAGTCTACGTCACTTAAGATCAGACACAGAAACATGAACACGTGTGCCACCATGCAAATGTGAAACAGATGTTAGCTCGCAAAGGGCTGAATTGGTTAAAGTGAATGACGCATTTGTCTCGAATTACAAAATAATGCAATGCAGCAACCAGCGTCACTATTAATTGTTAAATTTTAGTCATCCCACCCCTCTTACACTGTTTTAATCACATATTGGTCATTTTGCACGTCACTCTTCTGAACTCACACGTGTTCTAGCACAGAGAAATAGTGTCAGTACTATTTCCAAAGATTGTGGAAGATCTGTGGCACAAATATAGCTGCTGTTCTCAGTTTTCAGAAATCAGAAAAAGATTTATTGCCAGGTATAGTTAACACAATACGAGGAATTTGTTCTGGTGGGTTGGTGCAACATAAATATAGAAAAAGAAAACAGATAAGATAGAAGATACATATATAAAATATAAAATATAAAAAGTACGAGTCTTACAGTGCAAAACAAAACAAGTAACACAAGTAACAGTGTAACAGTGCAAGAAACAGAACCATGGAATTAAGGAATTAAAGTATATACAGAGACTTAGACTTGCATGTTATACTGATACTTAATTAAATTCATCAAACACCTTTCCTCGCAATATAAGCAGTGGATTTGGCCTGACTGTCTCAGAGTAGGAAAAAGCTTATATAATCATGGTTGTATTGATTAAACAGAGTCCCCATGGATGACCTGACCCAAGCCCTCTCGGCCAGCTTTGCTGTGTCTAAGGAGCCCAACAGCACAGCCGCCCCCCACCCTCGGCTGGCCCAGTACAAGAGCAAATACAGCGTGCTGGAGCAGAGTGAGCGACGGCGGCGATTCCTTGACCTGCAGAAAAGGTAAACAGTAAACTATTCTGAATTAATCTTATTTTAATATACAGTGGAATTGCTTCTGCCCTTCTTACTTCCATATTGCACCTTGAGCACATTTTACCACCATTGCTTGTAATGCAATGGAGATATATGCTTTTGCTTTGTACTTATTCCAGCTGCATATGTATGGTTGCACTAACAGTTATCAGCCTTAACTCAATAACATGCAGTTATAGAAAGCCCTTTAAAGAAGGCTTCTTTTCAACATGACAGAATAGGTAAATTCAAGGGGGGACATAGATGCTTGGGTGTCAGCTCCAGCTGCAGTTTTATACATGTGTAAATGTTTGGAGTAAATTATATAAATATTTTAATCTCTTAAATAAAGTCACAGTGCATGTATCTGAATGAGCCTTTTTTTCATCACTAATCTCAGCAAAAGATTAAATTACATCAATCATGCGCGGCGTCTGGCCGATGGGGACTGGACGGGGGCAGACAGCGATGGTGAGGAGGACATGGAGAAAAAGGAGGAGGGGGAACAGGGGCAAGACGATCACACAGAGGAGGAGGGGATGGAGATCGAGAGGAGGAAGCTGCCAAAACATTATGCGAACCAGGTCAGTGTTTGATGTTGTAATACTCATAGATATTGTGTTTTATTTCTCTGTTGCATTCTTCATCTTGGCCAGCAGAGGGTGCATGAGTTTATAAAATCACACCTCAGCTAGTAGCTTGTTGAATGCCAACACATTATCATGTTTGGTCTTTTTCAATGCAGTGTCGCTGAAGATGAAATGCAGATTTGCTGTTAACAGAGCTCTTCTTCCTCCTCAGCTCATGCTGTCAGAGTGGCTGGTGGATGTGCCATCAGAGCTGGACACTGATTGGCTGATGGTGGTCTGTCCTGTGGGAAAAAGATCTCTCATCGTTGCCTCCAAAGTAAGAATCTGTCACTGCTTTTCTGTGGATTCACTGCAGACAATGAATTTTTTTAGTCCAGCAAGAAAGAAGATGATTTTATTTTTAAGACATCACATGAATAATTCCCCGCGAACAAACCTGTCAGTCAACCACAATTGAGATTCTGTGAGCTGCTTCTAATTGTCTTTTGAACTGGTTTTCATTGCGGCTGTTTTTGATGTGTCATCTTCCAACCCTGATTGAAAGTCTTGACCACTTTTGAAATTTGATTAACATGAATTACAGCAGTCATGATGTTTTCTGGTCTGATCGCACTGTCATGACTGTAGTGAATCAATATTATTAGAGGATCATTTTACTTTGCATTTATTGCTTTTGAATTCAGCACCGCGGTATCTGGAGAAGAACGAGATGAGTTGTGCTTGTGAGTAAAATAAACCACCTTGTCTGAGCAATCCCACACAAAATGAATAATGTGGGCGAACAGTTGGACGGAATTTTCCTGAGCCTGTGATGGAGTAAGAAATGAACAGGAAGGGATTTTATTATGAAACTGTAAAGATGTGTGCTCATAATGCCGTATGAATCATAAAATGAGTTATTTCCTAATTTAGTTCTTGTAATTTGAGTCTGAGTTGCTATTTGTGGCAACTTTATTAAAATATAATGATGTAGCTGCATACATAGACACTGGAAACACATAAGTATGCTAAGGGACTGCAAGAATATGAGGAAAAAAGAAAAAGGGTCTGACGGCGACGCAGAAGAAGTGTTGAGAAAACTTAAAAACAAGAACTACAAAAAGCATGTTGCGTCAGACTCAAAAGCAACACAAATTTCATAATAATGGTCGTATTGAGCCACAGTGTGTCTCATCGTTCATAGGGAAATGAGAAGTTCTGATCATGCTGATGTAAATGTAAATAATGTCATTAGATTACAATACAGGAACAAAAAGAAAGGTGATCAGAAAACAGGAGGGGTTGTCTGCCTCCATACCGGAAAGGCATCTTGTGAAAAGAAGGAAGGTTTTAAGTTATGTAATATTTTGTCAGTTTTCTTCTACTTTGAGGTATGCTTAGGCAGTATGTAATATTTCATACCTTTCTGGAATTTTACGGTAACTGACGGTATAAGTGTGCCAAACAGACCAAAGGTTTTTGTGTATTTTCTAAAGCTGTAGTATCTCCAGCAGTTGTTCCCAAACTAAGGGTCATGGGCCATTACCGGGGTTCAGAGCTCAGCTGAGCTGATCACTTTTCTGGGTGGGAAAAAAAGTTTAAACAGGATTTCAGCAACTGTTTTATTTTCTCTGATTCTAAACACAGTGTAGATGACATTAGAGATTATTTGTGGAACATTCATTTTCATTTGGGCTTCTCAGTTAGGATAAAAAAAAAAGTTGCCTGCCTGCATGGCGCTCATATAGTAACAGAGGAAAAGGGCGATATACTGTCAGTAGTGCACTTACTGCTGCTTGCAGTAGCACTCATGCGAAGAGTGTCTCATCCAGGGAAGTTACATGGAAGTGAAGCCCATATTAAGTAGAAAGATGTTTTTGCATACTGCTGGTGGTTACGCCCTCATTTGAACTGAGAGTTTTACATTATAAGCAGCAAGGTTGTGAAATGAAGTCACGCTTTGGCCATTTCTTCCTCTGTACTGTGAATCTGCCACTATGACTCCTCCTTGTTGCAAGATTGACATCATTGTTTCGCAATGTGTAACTGTCAGAAAAAAAACATGCCAGCATCAATAAAAGGAATCGATAGGAATTGATAAGGTTGAATTCACGTGATTCCAATGGGTCGCACAATTTCAAGACTATTCTTGATTCCCATCCCAATTGTTTTGATTCATAACAAACCCATCAGTCAAATTCAGTATATCTCTAAACAATCCCCCAGGGTTCCCACAGTCCTGAAAAACTGAGAAAAGTCATGGAATTTCATAGTCACATTTTCCAGATCTGGAAAAGTCATAGAATTAGCAAAAGTTGCTAAAAAATGCAATAACCTTCCATGAAATATAAGGGCAAATCTATTTTCTGTAGCTGTTGATGTGGCACAGCTCTAATATGCTTCATAGTGTGACGTTTTTTTTACCATCATGTGCATTTCTTCATTTTCTGCCCACAGGACATCTCTTTCTTCATGTATGCCAGCTAACTGAATGTATGTTTGAATATATTTTGCATCTGATGTGTTTGTACGACAGGCATGTCGGGAAAGAAAATACAATTATTAAGGGTCCTTGAAAAGTCATGGAAAAGTTTTGAAATTTTATCCATGAAAAATGTGTGGGAACCCTGATCCCCCTCAACAGTAGTTTCAAAATCATCACGAAGACATCATTTATAAGAAGTGCTATTAGCTTTCGGTAACTTGTAGTAAGAACTTTTTGTTTGGGGTTTTTCCAGTTTACTCTCTGACAACATCGCATTTTTCTGTGGTCGTGTTAAATGTTACCACATTTACTACTCAGTGTATCAAAGTCTGTGGTTGATGAGTTATGGCAAGACTTGAAAATGCTTATCAGCGTGAGATTACTGGTGACTCTGGTACAACATGCCTGTCCTGTCTTACTGGCCGTGGACTGCAGTTTTCCACTCTAAACACACACAAGTCTTTGTTGCACCAGTGTCACTCAACACACCCTGTGATGCAACCGTCTGCATTATCATGATCTGGTCGTCATCTGGTTCCTCATTTCATTGTTTCATATCTTGACCTCATTGACAACAAATGTTTGGGACACAACAACACATCACTCATTATAAAACAGAAGCAGCGCACGTTCTCCGTTGCTTGAGTAAAAACTGAATGAGACAGGTTCCATCTGTTCGTGAACATTCACATTTATTTGTCAGTTACCCAGCGTGGCACCTCCATCTTCTCCAAATTTCTGTACAGCTCTGTTGGAACTTCAGGCACCTGATATCAAAAGTTAGGGGTTAGATATGTGTTGAAACAACCTACACCAAAAATCTATAAACTTTCTGGGATCTGTGGCCCCATTTTTAGGTCCCATTTCTCTCATGACTCCAGCGGTTGTAGTTGTCTGGTTGTCTTATGTATTTAAGTTACGTTTTTCTATTTTTAAGTACATCTAGGAAGCTTCAAATGCAGTTTGCCATAAATTATGATGTATTTGCATTACAGCCAGGCGTGAAACAGGAGTGTCGTCCTAATACCTTCAGTGACATCATATTGTGACACTTTACTGATCAAGTAACTGTATCAGTGCCAGAGATGATATTATACTGTTTTTAATTTTACTAAATTTTGTAGTTTAAGTTGGTTTCTTAAATGGAGGGTTCAGGTACGGCTTACATAAGATTTTTTTTTTTGTTTTTTTTTTTTAAATTAAGCACACATTCTAAAATAATTATACTATAATAAGTGGGGATTTAAAAAAGTGAATGTAAGCCACATTTTATATACAATAATCCCATTTTTAATGCAGTTGTTAACTGCTGTTAACTGATCCAGCCAACTAAAAGCAAAAATGTTTTTATAACCAATAACATTAACATGACACAAGAGATTTCAAACTCAGATTAACAAAATAACATTATGGTAACAGTCATCTCTCTCCTCATGTATGATATGTGTTTTTTTCTGAAGGGCTCCACAGCAGCGTACACTAAAAGCGGCTACTGTGTGAACCGTTTCCCCTCCCTGCTGCCCGGTGGGAACCGACACAACTCAGCCATGGGAAAAGGTAGGTGGAACTGTTGTATTAGAAGCACTCAGATTTGTTTTAGCAACAGGACGTATTCTTTTGTTCTTTAGGTTCTCCAGTCAGCTCTCAGTCACCTGTAATTTGTATGATTAGGATTTTAGTGATGAGATTTTTACAATCTTAAAGATACTTAAAGCTACAGTAGATAATTTAACATAACAAGACGTTATTGTTTTACAATTGATACTATGACAGCAGTACATGAGGCAGATTTGTGTAAAAAAATCATGCAATCCTCCTCATAGTGCTCCTAATGGCATATCCATGTATCATGAATCATGAGAAAGTTAGCTCCAGCCGTTGGGCGGTGCTCGATTTCAGCTCAGTCCTTTCCAACATGGAGCTACCTTTCTCTTTTTACGGCTAAATGGTACACTAAAACATGTTTCTGCAAATCTTGCTCTGAAATATACAGAACCTAAGTCTTCTTATTACATTTTATTTAACAGAGATAAAATTAATGATTAAGACCACGTTTTGTAATAGTGCATGCTGTATATTTGTAAATGGCCCTTGGTGTGTGCTCTACAGACTACACAATCCTGGACTGCATTTACAGTGAGGTGGACAGAACGTACTACATCCTGGATGTCATGTGCTGGAGAGGCCACCCGGTGTACGACTGCCCGGTAAGACTGGTTTCTAATCCTCCAGCAATCCAGGAATGCTTGTCTAATTGCTTAAGTAGCAAAGTCTGGGCCACAGATGTGCTTTTTTGCCACGTTGCCCATCTCGTTGACTCGGGATTCAAAAATGAGGTTTTTGTTTACAGTACTTGTTTTCTCATCGACAGACTGAGTTCCGTTTCTACTGGCTGCAGTCCAAAGTCCAGGAGACGGATGACCTATCAGAAATCGCCAAACGCAACCCTGTGAGTAACCGAAATTGAGCCTCTTCATGCCCCATTCTGTCCCTCTTAGTTTTCAGTACTCGGTTGTTATTTGAGACGCTGCAACATGTTTGTCCAATCTTAGCTTTTCTGCATTTTGTGTTTGTTGTGCTTTCTGCCTTACTGCACCTTATTTCCACATATGGGATAAATAAAGTCCTGAACATGAACCTCCTCAGGGGGGAAATGAGACAAAGGAAAATTAAAGGCAAACTTCCATTACCATCTACGGTACTAATTGTGCACTAAAGTGATTATTACACACAAATCTTGATTATGTTGCTTTGGGGAAGCCTGAATGAACTTTGAGTTCAAGTTTCACCTTTTAATCTTCAGTGTTTTTGCGGTACAGCCCAGCAGGAGCTAAATCAGGCTAAGTCCTTGTAGAGTAAACTAGCCATTGGAAAGCAATTTCTCACATTTGACATGAAGACAAATTGTGTTTGTAACTAACAACGTGGTGCTCTGGTTTTGTTTGGTCCAACAGTTCCGGTTTGTGAGTCTCCAAAGCACAGACTGTACAGCAGAGCAGATTCAGAAAGCTCTGGCAGCCGAGTACAGCTTCAGTGTAAGAGATATTCTCCTGTACTTTAACTGTTTTCTGCTAAACCTCACTGCTGCTTTTTCCAAAAAGTGTTAGAGGTCCAGTGTCATGCTGCTCATGCCAGTTGTAATGATATATTTTGGAGATAAATTGTCTTTTTTATGAAGCACAAACAGATAAACATTTTTGTATCTCATTAGCCTGTCATCAGTTTAATCCTAAATGTCTGGCTGCAGGTGGATGGTCTCCTCTTCTACCACCGGCAGACTCACTACACCCCCGGCAGCACCCCTCTGGTGGGCTGGCTTCGCCCATACATGGTCTCAGACATCCTGGGTATAGAGGTTCCAGTCGGACACCTCACAGCTAAGCCTGAGTATGCCAGTCACCAGCTGCAGCAGATCCTGGAACACAAAAAAACATCAAGTGAGGTCCGTCCAGCCAACAGAAGTGGAGGCTACGAGTTAGAGTACCTGTCCACCCCGAGCCAGGAAGGTGGGGACCCTCTAAACTTTCTGAATCAAAAGCCCATAAGGGAAGCACACATGGAGATCTGAGTGGGAGGGTTAATGAGATGCAAATTGCTATCTCTGAGTGGTGGCAGCCCACATATGGCTCTTTAGAATGTCTGCTGAATGGTTTTGCATATCTGACCAATTGCAAAGCATGGCTAATTCTAATCCGGCACTGCTCAGGACACCCTCAGAGTGCAGATTAGTAGAGCTGTGCTGCATGTGTTTTTAAATGGCTTAAACCTCCGTCACTTACATCACATACCTGTTGCAGAACTCCGAAACAGATTGGTTTCTTTGAGAGTAAGTGCAGCCTTTAGTCGTTTTAATTACTTAGTCACGGTCTGTTACACAGATTCCTTACATAACACCGTAGGCAGTCGCATGCGATCAAAAGATAGAACAAGAGGTTTCTTGTGCAAGATATACAGCAAAGTGCAGCACGGTACATGTTGCAGTGAAGCGTTACTTTGTTGCTTTGCACTTTCTTCACTTACAACAGATCTTGCATAAGAAACATGCTCAGCGCTGTCAGCTGTTTGCAGGGTTTCTGTGTCGATCACTGTCGCTGACCCACCAAAAAAAAATTACCAAATTTCTGAGCAGATCATTAGTTTGAGCAACAGAAATGGGGGTTTGCACTTAGTGTTTTAGAGGGTGAGGTGTTGCTGACCGGTCAGACCTTGTGAGCTGCGATCATGCCCAACAGCAGCAGTGACACAGACTTTTACAATTTCACGTAAAATTTAAAATTGCTGAGAAGATGTTTTAAAGCGTATGTTTCTAAATAAATGTTTTTTATTGGCCTACACTCTGTTCACTGTTCCCACATTTTTTTGAAAGGACTATTCGAGTTCCTGAAGCTTCCTGTTTAATGCCACTCGCCATTGTGGTTATTGTAAAACTGGACCTACATTTTATTCTAAGATCAATTTAACACCAGAATTGAAGAAAAAAACATGCACCGATATCAGTTTATCCAAAGGTTAGTATTATGGACAGTTTTGCCCAAACCATTATTTAAACATAAAACAAGGCTTCTTGAGGAAAATTAATAACGTGTTGTTGGCAGGTTTTCCTGCTGATTTTTGTGGTTCTCACTCTGTTTATGAGAGTCCATTGCGTTGATTCCCATTGTTCCGCATGTGGAAAAAATTAATGCATAAAAAACCACAAGCCTCACATGCATTGCTTTGTTTCGGTTTCAGCATTGCAGCTTAAAACAAAATGAGTGTTGTGACAGTATTGTAAGAGGTATTTGGTTTTGGGTTTTTTTTTTTTTAAATGGATGTTATCAACTATGAGATGGTACAATGTAATGTTTATTTAGGATTATCAATTCATTGCCTTTTAAGACTTTTTAAGGATCTGCAGTTGCACTGTCTATTTTAGAATGAATCCTGGTTGTTTTGTTTTTTGGATGCAATTAAAAGTATGAAACTAATTACAGAAACGTACATTTTAAAGAATGAGCAAGTCAATTTGGGGAATCACGTACATCACTAAATGGTGGTTCTGTGATAAAAGAAAACTTGGTGTATAGAATAAACCAAGAAAAAAAAATCTTCTATATAGTTTATTTATATAATAATGTTAAAAGGAAGTTTAGAAAATCCTTTTAAATTCAATTTTGAAATCATTTTGAAACTCCTCAGACTTGACAGCACACGCATTGTCGATATAGCGAGTAGCTGATGTTCCAGTATATGGTAAGAGGTGACTCATTCTGCTGATACCAGTGCTCATCAGCAGAATTCACGAGCACCTCCTCCCCTCTGAACTGAGCTAACTGTGCCATTTGCGTAACTGAGGAGCTGGGCGGAAATTGTCAACAGGAAGAGCCTCGAAAGTGTCTAGCGAGGTTGTGAACTCGTGAAAATTTCAGCGACCTGTGCCAACACGTCCTCTGAAAAAGAACACCTAAGACCATCGCCTCAGGTTATCAGATCTGAGCTGTATGAAGTACTTTTTTATTTCCTAGGAAGGGAGGCAACCTGGTTCTCTTCAGCAACCTTCTTCCTTTTTGTCGCCCTGTTCTTCGTGAGAATAGTTAAGTTGAAAAGAAGTTAAGTGAAAGTGCACAGTTTTTGAACTCCTTGAATCTGTATTTACCTTTGACTAACCAAGGTCTATTTTGTAGAAAATATTGATACGACAGTTATGAAACATGCAATGTAACATTTATGGTTTGCAGAAAGGACTGGTGATTTCCACTGACAGTATAACAACAGGCATTTTTAAAAAAAAAATCAAAATCCTCAAGATTGGTTGGTGAAAATAGTAGGCTGAACGTCAATGTCAGCATGTTACTATTAACCTAAAAGGACAACCTCTAAGAGCGGCTCACTTAGCTGTAGACTCTATGTCCTGTTTAATTCTGAGTATTTTAACACAATGTTTGGAGCTGAATTTGTCATCCAGCGACCCATTTTGTTTCGTAATTACAGATAAAAAAGACACACATGTAAGGATATTCTGTTGGAGAGTCAAAAATTAAGCAGGCTTAATCAGATTATGTGTTTGACCTTTAAAATCAAACAGTTTGCACTAAGAAGTAAACATAAATCTCCAAACATCACACTGTAAACAAAAAAATGATTGTATTAAAGGCAGTTCTCTTCATCACTAACAGCTTCACTGGAACGCGCTGCAGCTGAATCTCACGCTGTGTCTTGTGTTTGTGCCACTACTCACATTTTCTACACTGGAAAAAAAATCTTTTTCTCTCCTGTTCTTGCTCTTACGATGGTATCACTATTGCGCTCACCACCTACACGGAACATCAGCAGGTGAAAATAACACGTTCA